>NC_090983.1:50118333-51485000 GCF_041146395.1 Eulemur rufifrons
TGGGCAATTGGAGTGTGGGAATTTGAAATGTTGATAGCTATTGCCAACTTTCTCTCTGTGGATATTGAACCAATTTATATTCCCACCAGCAACGTCTGAGGTGCCTATTTCTCCATACCTTTACCAACACAGTGTGTTCTCAAATTTCTTGAATTTTGCTAATGTAATAAGTGCAAAATCTACCTCATTATAGTTTTAATTTACACTTTCTGAATTATAAATGAATATGATCATAGTTTAAGTATAGATTTACTCACTTAGAAGCCATTGGTATTTTTTTTCTGTAAACTCTTCATATTTTTGCCTACTTTTCTACTGGGTTAGTGGTCTTTTCTTGTTGATTTGGAGGAGCTCACTATAAAAGTAAAGAAATTGATCTTTATCTGTAGGAAAAGTGGCAAATATTTTGCCCAGTTTGTCTTCTATCTTTTCACTTTGTTTATGCTATACATATGTTGATTTTACATAGTCAAATTCATGAATCTTTTCTTTTGTGGCTCTGAATTTTGTGCCATACTTCTTATAATGACTTTCCCATTCAAAACTATAAAATTAAACAAATTTTTTCAGAACTTCTTTTTTTTTTTTTTTTTTTTTGTTGAGACAGAGTCTCACTTTGTTGCCCAAGCTAGAGTGAGTGCCGTGGCGTCAGCTTAGCTCACAGCAACCTCAGACTCCTCGGCTTAAGCGATCCTACTGCCTCAGCCTCCCGAGTAGCTGGGACTACAGGCATGCGCCACTATGCCCGGCTAATTTTTTTCTATATAGATTTTTAGTTGTCCATATAATGTCTTTCTATTTTTAGTAGAGACGGGGTCTCGCTCTTGCTCAGGCTGGTCTCGAACTCCTGACCTTGAGCGATCCACCCGCCTCGGCCTCCCAGAGTGCTAGGATTACAGGCGTGAGCCACCGCGCCCGGCCCAGAACTTCTTTTAGTATTTTACAGTTTTGTTTTTTATATTGACAGCTTTGATTCTTCTGGTTTGGTTTGGTTTACTATAAAGTGTGAGGTGGGAATCCAGCTTTATTTTTTAGGCTACCCAGTTTTCCCTACATCAGTTTTGACTAATCTTTTTCCTTATGATTTGAATGGTCACTGTTACCACATACTAAATTCACTTAAATTTGGTTCTACTTTTAGTTCTTTCTATTTTGTTCTATTGACTTATCTACTTAGTCATATTATTTGAATTAATATCAGTTTATAGTATATTTTAATATCCAGTAAGACTAGTTTCACCTTCTTCATTACTCTTCTTTTTCAGTATTTTCTAGGTATTCTTGTTTATTTTTTCATATAAGCTTTAGAATTTAGTTCAAAAAGAAATTTAGTTTGTCTTTTTATAAGTAGCTTGTTTAATTTTAAATGGTCAATGTTTGAAAAATAAATTACTATAAAACTTTATAACATTTAAGAGACAGAAAATGTTGCCCATTAGGAGGTTTTATTCATAAAATTCTTAGTTCTCTCTTTTAAACTACACTTCAAAAATGTAATAAAACTATTGAGGGTATTGGTCCTGCTTTCCCTACACATACAAACTTTTCCTATATCTTAGCCTTTTAAGGAGTTAGCAATGTAATTAAAAAAGAGTCAACCAGGTCTTACAGTGGACATTTTGGCCCCTTTCTATGGACAAAGAGAAGGCCACCTAATGATACAACACCCTCCTCAGACATATACCCAGTGCTATTGTAAAATATTCCCTTTCTTTTCTTTTTATTCTTTATCTCAAAAATCTCACTTTCTTTATTAGGTTGTACAATTAAGGAAAAGAAGTTTCCCTTACCATATAGAGAGAGACCCCTAAAATAACAGACCATTTTTATCCTCTATAGATCTTTACGTAAAAACAAAGCATTTTTCCTGGATGCTTTGGGTCTAGTCCTCTGTAGATCTGGGGCGTGGGGATATAGGGGCTTTACAGCTCTCAAGCCCTCTCCCTTCTCAAATCTGAGCACTGGTGCTAAGCATCAGGACCACCTTTAAATTTTGATAACAAATGCTCAGTAATCACCAGATTTGCATGGCACTCACTAAGCAGTTCATTACTGCGTATGATTAGCCTACTGCCTTTTTTGGGATTCTCAAATATAAGCTAAAAAATAGAGCAAGTGCTAATAGAGTATTTTATAATTCATTCTTTGAGGTCTTATAGTTCCTTACTCACAACACCAACCACACCAAGGACGTGGATTTGCAATTCTGTATTCATACAATCCTCTCCCACACAGGCACCCTCTCCATTCCCTGGGGGGAATCCTAGGACTCAAGACATAAGAATTACACCAAAAAATGTATGGTGAAAGAATGTTTGCAGCCCAACAAACTAAAATTTTTAAATGGCCCGTTTTACGCACTGAACTTTGAAAAAATAATAGATTTTCATATATTTCCATAAAAATCTCAGGTGGCATAGTTTTACTAGAAAACATTCTGGCATGTGGAAAGGTGGATTATCACCATGTGGCGGCAGTTTAGTTACATGTTCCAACCACCTCTTATATGAAGCCCCATTCATCAAAGGCTGTGGCTTCTGGGTCAGCAGCCATTCCTTCCAAGTCAAAAGTTGCCCACTCAATGAACATGATTGATTAGCTACCAGCCTGCTCTGAAAACCCAACCAACAGGATAACCAAGGACAGTATCCTAGAGGGTCTCGTTATAACAGAAGAAACTGTTCTCCTTGCTCCCATTTACACGAGCTGTCTTTAGGCCTGCCTGTCACTCACTACTTAAAAATCCTTGTTTTATTTTCCCAAGGCAGAATAGAGTAGACGAGTCATAGATGGAAGATTCACTGTCTATACCTAATGTTTGGGGGGTGGTATTTCTCCCTTACTTAGTGAGGCCTCCATCCTCCAGTGAATTTATCCTGAACCGGTGTCAGGGACACTGAAACAAAAAAGTTTCACCATTGTCCTCCACACTGCACTAAGGTGTGAGACACCTATTGTTACCAATGTTCCAGTTGAGATCCCTGATGGGAAGACACCGTGAGCTTTATACTCAGTCAGGCTTGGACTGACATTTCAGCTCTGCTGTATACTTAACCATGTAAACTTTGGCTCTTTTAATTTAATTTCCCCAATCTCAGGTTCCTCCTCTGTCAAAACAGGGTCAATAACACCTATCTCATAGCACTGTTGCGAAGTTTAATCAGCTCACATATGGAGAGCTCCTAGAATGGCGCCTGGAACACAGGATACATTTACTATTCAGTAGTTAGTTCATTTTAGCAAGATGTGTTTTACTCTCTATTACAGCAAGCAGGCAGTTGGCCCAAAGAATAGATTCAGCTCACAGACATGTTTCGTTCAGTTGAACACAGTTTTTAAATTGTAAAATGTCTAGTTTGCCTCAGTCCCCACCACTCCCAACTACTTATCATGCGGCGTACTTGGCTCATTAACTTTACTGTCCTGGCCCTGTGGGCATTTGAGTTTAAGATTCTTGCCCTATATTATGGAAATAACAATGCTGTTAATCCAAGAAGACTAAAATTCCTGCCTCATTAATTTATTAGGTCACTTGTAAGTATCATTTTCCACAAAGGAATCCCTTGAGCATATAAATAAAATAAGCAACACAAGTAACCTGAGAGGTCAGGAAAGAAATGGAAAGAGGGAGAGAAAACTGCTATAATGCATTGTTGCACTTTCACTTTTACATGCACTGCTAATCTGCTTCAAACCTTGAAAGAAAATGATCTCTTTCTAACTTATTTTTAGCACTATAATTAGCTTACAGAAGATTAGACATTGATGCTACAAACATCGTCTTGGGTAGACTGTAACTTGGGTAGATTATGCCCTTACAATTCCAATTGCAGATCTGAATCATTCTTGCATTGGAGTCTAATGAACTTGCTTACTAAGCAGTACCTCTGTGGCTTTGTCATCTTTTCTGCTATTTGGGTAACAGTCTCACATTTTTTAGATTTTAAGATCTCATATATCGCTAACAAAACAGGTTAATCTCCTAATATGTTTTGGTATTTGCAAAATATCTCACACAGCCTTACTGTCACTGCTGAATAGTAACAGATCTACAGAGGAAATACCATATATAGATAAATAGTTTTTCCAATTGGAAAAAGCAACTCACCCTCTGTGATAAACATGGTGTAACACTGAATTCCCACTACGGAGAAAATAACAACTAATGGCTGTTTTTTCTATCTGTCTGAATTCACCTGGACCACAGAGAAAATCCAAGTGAAATGGATGCCACCACCTGAATCCTTTGAGTACACCTTTCTTGGAAGCCACAGGCTAGTTGACTTTGCCACCAGAGGGAATTTGCACCCTCCATTAGTGTTTGCTGAGTCCCCATAATATGACAGACTAAGAATGTGAACCTTTTAAAAGGAAAGGAAAATGCCCCTTTCTGATGGGCAGACTGTGGGGGTTCAAGGAGAAGGGAGGTAGCTGCTAGCCAGTCCCTGACTCTTATGCCCATGAGGCCCAAGCTCTGAGGTATCCTTGGCAGCTTGAAGGTCACACCTTTGTCATAGCTATATCATACCAAAAAAGAAAAGGAAAAGAAAGCTTCATTTCCAACAGTTTCATGTAAAACCCCAAGAGACTTCCAACTGGCTTAGCTTGGGCCTAATGCCTATCCCTAAACTAATCATGGGGACACTCCTACTGGTCAGGCCTAATTTAATCTGAGCATGTGGAATGGATTCTATTACCAGAGGAAGGGTAAAGGGACAATGTATAGCCTCTGCTGTCTACTAGAGTTCACTTATAACCACTACCAAAAAGTGTTAACTCATAATACACAACACATACACACACAATGCAGGGAATGAATTTGTTCAAGTATCAATATGCCTAAAACACTCTGCCGCCTGCACAGGTAGTCAGAAAAATAGAGTCCTACAATATGACTTCAATTTTCTCAATTAGGAATTCAGCTACTAGTAAAATATGAAAATAATCTAGGGAAGCCAATTCTGTACTACTCTGATATGGCAGCTCCATAGCCATCAGAAACCCAGTCTTTTTCTTAGCATATGTCTGCCATAGTCAAGTTTGCCTCATAGTCACAATATAGCCACTGTGGCTCCAGCCATTATATTCATATTCCAACAGCAAGAAGTCGACAGGGACAAGGGCCAGACAATGCACCTCTCAGCAGAATAAGGCCCCTTTAACGAATTTTCCCTGGGCCTCTACTTTATGAATTCTGCTTCTATCTCCCTGGCCACTCCTAAACTCAAAGGAGGTTAAAATGCATATTGGGCAGGCAGCTAGCAAACTCTGCTGGAGCTATCACAATCTTGGCGGAATAAATGACCACATCCCCAAAGAAGGCAGAAGTTATAAGGCTTGAGCCCTTTAAACTCCATTGTGTTCTAGCCTGAGAAGAACTCAACAAATAATATATATTTCAGATCTGCAGCTGTTGTGACCCCACTGTGTCAGCCTTGCCTCTGCCTGGGCCACCCTTGGTCTTGTTTCCAAACTTCAGCCTTATAGCTGGGCAACCCTGAACCCTGTCCACTCTTTTCCAAGGTGACTCTACCTCTTACTTGCCCCTTTGACCAATCTTGACCTCCATAGACCGAAGTCATGAACACATCTGCAACTACAGCAGCATTTGAGTCTGTTAAGGAAAACATTTATTGGCTAATCAGATAGTCCTTAGGATGGAAAAACAATTCCTGTCTGGAAATTCACTTTGCATTCATAACTTGAATCTGCAGGGCTACCCTATGCAAAATCATGTGCTAACATTACGTACATGGTAGTTGGTTACCAACTTGGGCTCTGGAGTCAGGGAGACCTGGGTCCAAACCCCGGCTCTGAGTCCCCAAGCAAGTCATAGAGCCTTTCTGAGCCTGATTTTCTTATCTCTAAAATGGCCTCATAATGGACATACCTCACTCATCTGGTTGTTTTGAGGATTTAATAAGATAAAATATATGAAGCACCAATATAGCACAGTGTTTGGCACAGTTATATGTGCAACCTATGTAAATAAATATTATTAATTTTTCAACTTAGTAAAGAACACAAAAAGATGTGTTGTAAGGCTAGTATCTTTAATGCGAATGTTTAAAACATTTATCCAAAGAAGCCTTGGCTTGCTTCTGTGTTCACCATTATTATTTGATTATTTGTTTTTCGAAGCAAGTTTTAAAAACTGCTGGAAGCCTTCTGTGGTAGTTAATACATTATCTTAAGCAATTTAATGCAAATTAATTTTTACACAACCTTGAGTTTCAAAAGCCATTGAGCAGGGAAGGAAGGAGAGAGGTTTAGGAGGAGCCTCTTTGCTCCCTCCCATCTGGACCCTCAGCCAGCTCCATCTGCTCTCGCATGTAGTAACTAGCACTGCAGCTCGCCCTGCCAAGCACACCATGTGCCCTGGAGCCTTTTCTTTTTTTTAACTCAGAAGAGTGTTCAGATGCATAGGAAGATGTGTATTTCCGGTTTTCCGGAAAAGTTGATGGGATTATTTTGGCATTTTGAAGTTCTGTTTTTGTACTATATGTAAGTTTTTCATCAGATTTTATGGGTTTGTTTCTGCTTTGTTTTGTTTCTGGATTTCATGCTCTTTTACTACCATAATTCATTCTCCTTTTCTGCTAAGGTCTTCTAGGCCATGTTGAGGGATTGGGACTTGATATGCTGAGCATATTCCTATCAAATGGCAGCCATAGCAAGGCTCAAAGAATGGCAAACTCGGGTGGGGGGGTTGTTTTCAATCAACCACGGTGGCTCCAATGGGGAGAGCTGATGGGACAGGACCAAGAAGAAGCTGGCAACCAGTGAGGAGCCTGTACAGATTTAAACAGTTGGTAGGATGATGGTAGTAACTGAACCAGGGTTGGAGAGGCAGCAAGTAGACTGATGTACTAAGATACTCCGCAAGTAGGATTGACAGGCGTTGGCGATAGATTGGATGTAGGGGGAAGAGGGAGATGTCATGGATGACCTGTAGATTTCTGGGTTGGGCAACTGTGTGGATTATAATGCTCAATTCCTTGGGAGAGTAAACTGAGAGGAAGGTTTGAAGGAAAGTGAGGAGTTCAGTTCTGGAAAATGAATCCACTGTGTCTCTGGCCTTCACAGCCCATGGAAGAGTAGAGGTTGGCAAGCCAAATGTGATTCCTAGCCAACTGCATCACTGCAGTGCAGTATGTAAAGTCCAGGAATATGTCAGATTAAATCATGAATAATCTTAACCTTTGGGGACCAAGAGGTGTTAGCAATTCAACGTTTCACTAATTTAAAAGTTAAGACCTGCTCCCACAATTGGCCACTTCTCTCTGAAGTTACATACCTTGAATAGAAAGCTCCTGTGTTTCTCGAAGATGCTATTAATATTTGCACCTGTGACTGGTCAGTCACGTGAATTCAAGAGCGTTTCACCACTTGTTTGTTCTCTTGCCCCTGCAGCTGAAGAGTCTGAGCAGAGATGATGACAGCTGGTCATATCATCAATGATTTTCCATTTCAAAATACCAGCCCCCAAATGAGCTTTTTGACATTTTCATTCAGAAAGGAAATAACCATGGTAGCAAAGTGATTGTGTCCTTATAACAAGGATATTGCCTCAAACAGATATTTGAGGTAAATTCCGAGTTTAACTTTGTATTTTCACAAAAAAATTGATATTTGAGAAAAATACTCTAAATTGTTTCTCCTCTGCCATGTATTATATCACTTAGTTTCTGATTATTTTTCTTGGGTGAGGCCGGGGTGAGGGAAGACAGAAAATACTAAGTGATATTGCTAGCAACTTTGGAAATATAAATCAACAGCAGGCCAAAACCATCTTCTCTCTTTGTCCTTTTCAAAAAACATAAATAAATGAATAGCCAGCTCAGACAATTTCCTCTGAGTTTTTAAAGGGTATTAATGGCACAGTTGGACATTTTCAGGTCCAAAGACAAATCTGGTTTTAATTTGGTGGGGTTTTCTCTATGCCCTCTTCCAACAACAGAGTATCAGAATATTCACTTTTTCTAAGAGTGTGGCTTCTCTCTGCTTTCTCCATCGTCCCACATCTGCCCCATCTGTCCAGCACTTGAGTCCCCAGGAGTGATTGGGGTCGACTAATAAGCACACACGGAGCCAGATGATTGCAGATGTGGATCATGATGGCAGACGGAAAGCAAGGCCAGAATCGGGCTCCCAGCAGGTTGGTGAACTGGTAAAAACAAGGTCCCAGGAATAACAGTAATAAGAGAGAATATGTTCATTTCCCATGTGGGTCATTCTAGGTTTGTTGTTACAGCAGGATTGTGTAGCAGGTCAGAACGTCCTGGCCCCACTCTCAGCCAGCGGCAGCTGCCCCAGCCCTCACTGCCACTGCTCCGTGGCAGGAGTGGAGGAGAGGCTGTTGCGTACTGGGGTCACTGTGCTAGGCACTGGGAATACAAAGATAAAAGGCCCTGTTTCCATTCTCTCTTCTAGCTCTTGGGATAATGGGCAAGACAAAGTTGTTTAAGATCAATGATACTGTATCCCCACAGCTGCCCATGATTGAGTAACAGGGGCCAAAAAGAAACCCTGAAAAATATATAAAACAGTTTTCAGACAGTGGGCAACAGGCTTCACAATAGAGTGATTCCTGAGTGAAGGGAACAAATGCTACGATTCCTGCCGTTGTCTCAGCTTTCTGCCTGGAGAGAATTTCCAGGCCATGGCACAGGTCCTGGAAATCAGGAGCAGCCCAGTGACGTCACTAGTCAAGGAGACAGAGACAGGAGTCTGGGAAGAGCCAGGAGGTTAGGGTAGGGCCAGGAAAGAGTAGCAGAGAAGAGAGGGCTGCACAGAAAGAGAGCTCTAGAGAGCTGCAGAGGGCACTTTGAGTCTTTGGATTAGGGCTGTTCACCATATCCATGTGGGGAAAATTCCAAGGCAGAAAAAAGAACGAGCATAAAGGAGCAAGTAGAACAATCCTCAGCGGTCACACAGATTGTGGGACAGCCCATGCTCCCGCCAGCCAGAGCACCGCAGAAAAACCTCGAACTGCATGAGGCATTGTGTACAGTCTTCAGAAGGGCACGACCTCGGTAGTGGGGCCCAGTTAGCCCTAGACAAAAGGCTGCTCTGGACCCACCTAGCAAAGCTGAAAAGCAAGCCTCGAAGCAATTGTATTATTTCCAAGTAACCTAACTGCATTCCAGAACAAAACTGAAAAGTGTTTAAAGAAATGGTGGGGAAAAAATCCAGCACCCAACAATATAAACTTCACAATGTCAATATCCAATCAAGAATGATCAGGCATGCAAAGAAGCAAGAAAATTTGACCCATAATAATGATAAAAATCAATCCAGACAGATTCAGAGATGATACAGATCACAGACTTGGTAGAGAAGGATATGAAGACAGTTATGATGTGTTGTATGTTTAAGAGGGTAGAGGAAGATTAAGCATGATAAACAGTCATGGAAGATATTAAAAAGACTCAAACCTCTGGAAAGGAAAACTATAATATCTAAGATAAAAAATAGAGTAGATGGGACTCAGAGCAGATTAAGCACTGCAGAAGAAAAACTCAGTGACTAGCAACAGAAACCATCCAAAATGAAACTCAGCTACAGAAAAGCCTGAAATGAGCAGAGCATCAGTTGAGCTGGGAGGCAGCACCCAATGGCTAGATATATATAATTAGAGTCCCAGAGGGAAAGGATAGACATAAAAGATAGTTGAAGAAAGCATGGTTGAAATGAACTTACAGAACCAAGATTCTCAATGAACTCAAGCAGAAGATACTCGAAGGAAACTACACCAACACACATCAGAATTAAATTGCTTGAAACCATTGATTCAGAGAAAATCTTAAAAGGAGCCAGAGGGGGGAAAAGACATGTATAAAGAAACAAAAGTGCAATCCAGAAGACAACATCTTTAAAGTAATGGAAAAAAATACAAGGACATTGTCAGAGTGATAGATATGATTGCAGAGATGGAGAACATGCCACAGGCATGCCTAAGTAGGGAGCAGTCCTGATCCTGCACCAGAAGACCAGAGAAGACTTCACAGGGAAGATAGAGAGTGAGTTGGGTGGTGAAGGATGACTAGTTCTCTAGGTAAGGAGCTTCTTACACAATGCTTTAGAGTCAGAAAGACTTAGGTAAACATCCTGGCTCCATCTCTCATTAAATGACCATAGACAAGGCACTTAACCTAACTGAACCTCCTTATCTATAAAGTGGAGATGATAAAAGTACCTACTTCAGTGGAACTGCTTTGAAGAGTTTATGAGATGACTTGAAGCCCATAGACCTAGTCCAGCACAGTGAATGCTCACTATATAGAAACGCCTCTTATTTCTCCTTTCTAAATGTCCTCAGAAAAAGGAGGTTGGGGGAGGGGATATGTATTTGGCCCAAGAAGGAAATCTTTCCTTCTCTGCTAGCAGTTATGCTGTTTGGGTGCAGACTGTAGCTAGATACTTTTATTCCTCCTTCTCTTTGAGGGTAAGCTGAGTTCATTTAAGACCTGATGGAGTCGGGTAACTCCTAGAGGCAGTAGAGCAGTGGTTCTCAGCTGGGATGATTCTGCCCCCCAGAGGACATTTGGCAATATCTGGAGACATTTGTGGCTGTCATAACCTGGAGAGCACAATGCACAAGACAGCCCCCACAGCAAAGAATTATCTGACCCTAAACACCATTCGTACTGAGGCTGAGAAATGCTTCAGTAGAGTTTCAGTTCTTGCACTTACCAGTTGAATGACCATGAGTGAGCTCAGTTTCCTCAATTTTAAGAAATGAGGATAATAGTATCTACTTCGTAAGGTTCTTGAGATAATTAAATGGCAATGTATGTAAGGCACCTACTACAGTCTGACACAAAGTAAGCATTCAATAAGTCTAAGTCTAAACAGTAGCTCTGATTTCTATGTTTTCTCTCTCTTGTTATTAATAGTATGGTTAACAGAAAGATCTTGCTATATAGCTTAAGCAAAATTGTATGTGTTGATTTGATAACATCCACCAAGATGCAAGTGCACATGCCCTTTGACCCAGCAATACCAATTCTAGAATTTGACCCTCTGATGAACTCCAGATCTGCAGAGTGGCTATGTACAACAATATCCATTACAGCATTATTTGTAATGGCTAAATATTAATGTAAACAACCTTTAGATTCCATCAAAAAAGGAACTGGTTAGGCCGGGTGAGGTGGCTCATGCCTATAATCCCAGCACTTTGGGAGGCTGAGGTGGGAGGATTGCTTGAGGTCAGGAGTTTGAGACCAGCCTGAGCAAGACCCCATCTCTACAAAAAAAAAAACAGAAAAATTAGCATGGTGGCATGCGCCTGTAGTTCCAGCTACGTGAGAGGCTGAGGCAGAAGGATCATTTGAATTCAGGAATTTGAAGTTGCAGTGAGCTATGATGATGCCACTGCACTCTAGCCTGGGTGACAGAGCAAGACCCTGTTTCAAAAAAAAAAAAAAAAAGAAGGAAAGAAAGAAAGAAAGAAAATTGGTTAAACAAATTTTGACAGCAATGGAATATTAGGTTGCCATAAAAAATGAGGAAACCTCATTTTTGTGATAGAGATTTTATCCAATATATTAAGAATAAAAGGCAAAGTGCAGGTCAATTTATATACTGTATTACCATTTGTAAAAAGGAGCAAATATATTTATGTACTTAGACATACGCAGGAAGTATTTCTTGAAGGAGACTCAAGAAACTGGTAACATCTGTTGCCTTTAGGGGAGGAGACTAAGTGGCCAGGCAGGGGAGGAAGGAGATTTTATACTGCCCCTTGTGTACCCTTTTGTTACCACGGAACTATGTGGATGTGTTACTTATTCAAAACACAAACAAAATATGGACTAAATCGCATGTGCTGGTCACAAGAGAATTCAACAATGGGATGTGAACAGAATCAGGAAAGAAGCAGGGGTGTCCCTCAGCCACCTCGATGACCAGATGCCCGGGCTGTGTCCCCTAGTGGGGCAAGTATCCCAGGTCCTGCCTGCGATGGGCCAGGAGGGAGCTGGAGGGAGCCTGGGAGCCCCAGCGAGATTGCCCCGAGGTTGTCCCAAGGCAGAAACACTGCACCCCAGTTGGGCTTTTAGGTCAGCATAACTCTAACCTACACCTGGAGCAGCACAGGAGTCCTACACTGCTGAAGAGAACTGTAGTTTAAAGAGAGAGCACCCCAAGGATTAGAGAACCATGAGGTAGAAGTTACAAAGATAGAGACGTCATTTCAACATAAGGAACTAACATCCTACAGTCAGAACAATCAAAGAGTAAAACGGACACCACCCCACCCACCCCCAGGTAGTGCGCGCTGCCTCTGGACGCCTTTCCACAGTGGCTGAGCAGTCAAGCAGCAGGGCCCCCGCGGAGGAGAGCCAGGCATCCCGTGGCTGATGCTGCCACAAACAGCCTTGACAGTCCCTCTGCGTGCATATGGAGAGGGATCTGACTGGCGCTGTTTCGCTGTCTCTTTCTGTAAGTGAGGAGCAGGTCAGACTAGACAGATAATAGTAGCATCCAACCCAATAGTCACTCGCCGATGAGAAGCTTTCGGAATGCCTGTATCTTTCTAAACACGAGAAGCAATTCTCTTGCTGACGGCACATTGCACATAATCACCATCACCCTTGGAATTTAGGTTTGGGATAACCCCTTGCTTTACTAATATTTTAATAGTTCCATATTCTCTCAGTGAACTGCATTTACGTAATAAATATTGGAGTGTAAGAGTAATTCCTTAAGATAGAAGTTTTGCTGCCTTTGCCTAGAACCACCACCTGGCCAGAGGAAAACAATATTCTAGTGTGGCAATTCTGTGTTCTGGGAGAATATAAAACAAAGAGAAAGAGGAATTCTGAGAAATATGTACTCCCCACCCACCCAATTTCTTTATTCAACACAAAGGAAGCAAGAGGGAGAACAAAGAGCAAGGATAAAGGAAAGAAAGCTGTTTGGGGCAATGCCAAATAAACTTAAATGGTTTAAGGGATAAATTGGTGGAGTGATTCGAATCATGGGCAGGTGCTATGAATGTAATTTAGTAAATGCTCGGGAACCTGCCAAGGAAGAGAAAAATGTGTTGCTTTTGAGATCATTTCCCAGCAGCTTCATAAAAGAAAACTGATTACAGGAATTTAATAAGTAAAACAGAGCCAGAAATATTGTAATCAAATGAGTTTTTAATTACATTTCAAGCAGAAAAAAATTCCAATTTGTGCTCCTGGGATTAAAAAAAAAAAAGTTCTAGAGAAATGCTTTTGTAGCGGAAAATAACATAAACACTAATTTCCATAGGAATTATAGTAGTCAGTTTAATTAAAAGGCTTGATCAAAGTAAAGAGGAGCTGGTGCCAAACTATACTAAATAAAACCATGGCAGTTGTTGCTACCTTACACTATTGTCCAAATAAAAACACTGTGCATTGAGCAGAAAACAAGCATGTGCATTTTTCTCATTGAAATAAATGAGATTTTGATCACTGCCTGAATTATTATGTTGGTTTGTTTTATTATCATATGAAATAACTAGTACATCTGATTTAAAATTAGATGTTTTTTTCTTGTTGTGATAAACATCACTGTTGAGAGAGAGAGAGAGAGAATATACTCTGTTTTAAGGACATTGATGTGAACAGAGGCATCATCTCAGCCAGGGTGGAGCACTCAGTGTTCATTAGGATGCTTGATTAGTTCTGGGCTTTCAACACCTTTAACTTATATATAGTTAAATTTTACTCATATTCCTGGAACTCCCTGGAGTGGAGGGTTATTTGAGTGGATAAATGAGGTTTACTAACAGGTGGTTTGCCATTGTGCTCGGGGGAGTTCATTCTGCCGTCCTCAACATGAAGAGCTATCGTTCCTGTTGAAGGACCTTGCTATTCGCCACTCCCTAACCGCAGGTCATGCCTGGAGAAGGCTTTTCAGGAAGTGTGCTGAAATTGCAGTAGTTTAATCATATGTTCAACTTTTGTGCCCCTTGTGACGAATGGGACACACCTGCAAGGTGTTTGCATGGTGGGAGCAGGGGTATAATCTGTGGCCGCAGAACAAAAGAAGCTAACTGACCCAAAGCATAAAGTGGGAACATCACCTTTCCATAGGCTAACAACCTCACAGCTGCATGCTCCTTTTTTTATTCATTTCTTTATAGAGAAAAATAAAAACTACCCTATAGGGCTTAGTGTACCAAGAGAGAGAAACATTAATTCATCATAATTTCAGACAACCTAGGAAAAACAGACTGGCTGGCAGGGCAGGTCTATATAAAAGCAGTAATATAGGGCTGGGGACAAAATTGGATTACTCTTCCTGTCGTGTAAAAGACTGTGGCCTTTGAGATGGGGAGGAACATGTAGGAGTGAGTCAGGAGTAACTCACTTCCCCTATGACAATCTCTCATATTCAGTAGTTAGTGGGCTTCAAAAATGTTGAGGGTGATTGGGTTTCCTATGAGAAGGGGAAATGAAGTGAAACTCAAGAAGGAAGTTAAAGAATAGAAGGAAGTAAGACTTAGAAATCATGGAGAGGAATCTGAAAGGTGCCCAGAGCATGGAAATAAATTCAAGGTCAAGTTTTACCTAAATCTCAAGGGACAGGGAAGCCCTAAGTGACAGAAAGACTCCATTCAAAGAATAGAAATTCTGGAGAATTCATGTCAGAATTCATGAGAGTTCTATACATAGCCAAGATGACCGGTGATAGAACTGATGCATAAGAGGAGGGAAGACAGGAAAGATGGATATGAATAAGTAGGAAGAAAGGAAGTTCCTGGTGTCAGGCCATATCCCAATTTGATGACAATAGCAGTCACACTCAAAGTGTCCTCAAAGTTCATGTCTTCAGTTTCTAAAAACTTGTGAGTAACAAAATCTTAGCTGGTTTGAACTGATTATTGAAAAAGGTTGAAGCCACACAATTTCAAGATATGTATACCTCATTCTTCTTTGTTTTTTTTTTTTCTTCTTGACTTTTTAAAAGCTACCTTCTATGCTACATCCTTGACAGCTTTCTCTATATACTCATTCAATGTGGCAGGTTCATGTCCTATCCTTGATTTTTACCTGAGAACAACAATGGTTTTCTTCATAGCTTCCCAAAACAAATGGTAAGATTACAAAAGGAACCCTTAACTTCCTATAGGATTCATATCTTCCTCCTACAGCAGAAGGACTAATGATCCTTCATGATCCTAACATGTGGGGGATGTGTTTTATCATCTGTACAGCACAGAGTCATTGTAAGGAATAACTGAGATGAAGTAGATGAGTAGCTGGCAATGTATTTAGCACATAGTAGGTGTTCAGTAGTGGAAGCTCCTCCTCATCCATGTTGAGGAGCCAGGTTTTCATACTTCTTTAGACCCTGGAGATGGAAGGAAGGCCCAAGAAGTACAAGTGCTTAAAAATCCATACGTTCTCATTGATTCTGCCCATTTGTAAACTGCTGTTATAAAAATACCACCATGTGAATATGTGTTAGATGTTTAGATAATTTAACCAGTTAGAAAACATAACAGAAGGATCCCATTCAAGGCAAAAGCCAAAAGTTATTAATGGTTCTCTTGAGTTATAAGGTTACAAATTATCTCTACTTCATACTTTTTAAAAATCTTTTGTTTTTGTATTTTCTAAAATTAACACATTATTTTAAAAATATGAAATAACTACAAAGGAAATAAAAAGCATTATTTTTAAAATAACCAAAAACCCCCTCATTTTAAAAGGATAAAGGCCATGTTTCTAAAAAATTAAATGTCATCAAAATCTAGTTTCCTTTTTTATTGAGCTGTCCAGAAAATAAAAAGGCTCCCAGACCCTTTTTTGTATATGTTTTACGTGGGTAGCTTACATTTATTATGCCTGCTTATTGGCATATAGATACTTAATAGATATTTTTACTTATATTTTACTGGTTGAGTATGCCAGTATGAAGCCTTTTATAATGAAAAGTTAAAAAAAAGTTAACATAAAGAAAATATAGATATTCATGCATTTAAAAGAATGAAAAGAACTCCATAAACTTTTAAATTTATCATTTACTTTTAAAAAATCAGTGAAGCAGAGAATAATGGAATTTCCCTGTTGGGCAGAGTAAACTCTATGCCCCTCGGGCCTGTGAGATATTTACCTATTACTATTTAACCTGAGCTTCCTGAAATTGTTCTAGCCCCAGTTCAGAGGCAAGATCCTCTGCCCCACCCCCATGTCACCCCCTATCCCTGAGTCGCCCTCTGATGTGAAAGCAGAATTATTCATTTGCATTCAATTCAAATGAGCCACCTTACTTTTAGGGCTCTCATTCCACTACCAGGGGCAATCCAGGTTTTGTGAGATGAGAAGCTCATACTATAGGAATAGGGGGATTATTCCACTATTTAAAACAGAAACACACAGACACAAAATTAAGAAAGAAAGAAAATATTTTGAAGGGTCTGGTGCAACTGGGGACACTGAAGCCTGAGCTTCATTAGCCTGGCGGTCAACATGCTTCTGGCCACACTGCATTTCCTCTTCCCTCATCTCTCCTGTGCCCATCTTTCCCTCTCTCCTACACTCCATCTCCTTTCTGCCATGTCTGTTTCATATATGTTTCCATGTTGATCTGTGTATTTAGCACAACTCCCAGATCTTTAGCTTTAAAAATAAACACCTCCTCTTGTTTCAGGATTTTTACCTGGCCTTTCTTACCCAGGTAAGTCCACCCAGAGTCATCTATGATGGAGCAATTGTGGGATTATCTTTGTAAAAATTTAAGTTTACAGTCTTTTGAGATCTGGAGCCCTCTATGGCAGGCAAAGATATGCATGTTAGTAGATATGTGTGAGGGGAAATTTTGATTCCTGTCTTGTTTGGTTGTAAAACAGAGTCCGAGTCTACATGCCTGGCGCCCCCTGGAGTTGAACACAACCATCCTGTTTTATTTTTTCATTCTCTGCATAAGGCTCTATAAATACAACATAATGGTGTTAAATGCATATTTACTTCTCGTAAATGGCTCTTGTTTACCAAAATAATCATCACTTTTATTTCTTACAGCCAGTTTCCATTGTCCTCATAAATTAAATGTGGAAAATCATGTCAGTGACTCAGGTTCCTCTCTCCCCCACCTGTTTTTTGTTTTGTTTTAGGCATTGGTGAAGGTCAATGTGAAACTGAAGCCAATGCTAGATTCCGTGGCTGCAAACAGAAGTAAGTGGGAAGAATTGCACCAAAAAAGGCTGCTGGTCTCAGCTGCCTCTCCCTCCACTGCCAGCCTCATAGTAGCGGAGGAGGACAGAAACTAAACCTCCAAGTCAGCTGCTGCTGCAAAATGACTGTGTCCTGAAGGGCCAGCCCCAGTCTAGCCAAATCATCCTTTTGTTCTTTTAGCTCAGACAGACCTAAAGTCTCGAGGATGCGCTGGGAAGCATGGCTGGGCTTTCACCTTGAAGTGTGGTCAGCAGCAGAGAGAGTGACAGGAAGGACAAAGGAGGAGGTGGGGCAGGGAGACCCCCCCCCCAGGACCCTCACCTTCCTCGGATGGACACACATGGGCTGAGACGAAGGCTCTGGGCAGAGGACTGTTTTGGATCCAAGGACTTGAGGACAGTCGGCCCCGCTCACTCTGTGCTGAAGGAACACAGAACCGTGAAAGCGTTATTAGCACTGCTTCATTTTGTATATGGCTCTTCTGTTCATTAAAAGCCAAACACTGCCTGCCTTTGCTTCCTCTCCCAGAATGCCCTTTTGTGCCAGACTGTCCCAAGAATCCTGATTTGTAATCTATAGAGGTATTTTATTTTTAATCCTAAAGCCTCTTAATGATGGATCAGAGCCTTTAGAATTGCCTACCTAAAAGATAAGCTATACTGTCCTTATAAATACCAGCCAATCCCAGTTTTTCAGTTTTCCCCAAAAAATGTCCACAGCAGAAATATAGCAAATGTGTTTGATTGTGATTCTACATTGGGACCGTGGTCCCTTTTCTCAAAGGTTTTTAATTCAACCTTTATTATAGACCAAGTCTTCTCCCAGAAGGAATGGATTAATAGACTTTAATTAAAGTAAGGATGAAAGAAAATCTATAGCTGGATTTACCACAAATGACATCTAGGAACTATAGTTCCTAGGAACATTTAGGAACTAGTTCCAACAGTAAGAGATATTTCACAGGATTCAGCAAAGCCATAGAGATTGCGCATTAACTACCTTGAGTTCTCCTAGTGATGAGTTTTGGTATCAAATTTATGTTTACTACCAGTAACCAACTTAAAGCCATAAGGGTCCCCAATTTTGGATTTTTCCTTTAAAAATATGCTTGAAAGACTAAGAAATAACTGTCTGGACAGAGAACACATATTCTATAGGAAGCCAGGTTTATAATAGGGAAGAATAAACTGTATTAAATAGGTGCAATGACTAGAAAGTCTCTTTGCTTTCCATTTTACCTGAGGACTTGGTATGTCTTATCCAAAGAACACTGGGCTAGAAGATAGACTTCAATCTCTAGCTTTGGCACTGTTGACTGGGTAAATGTGGACAAGTCTCTTCTCCACGCTTGTTTCCTTATTTGTCTTACAGTAGGAAATGATTTTCAAACAGTTTTAACCTTAGAACTCTTTGTTCAAATAACTCTTTCAAGGATTCACCAAGAAATAAAATGTCAAAAAGCTGAATTCCTCTGTTTGAAGCAGGGTTTGGGGATCCACAGCCCCTACAAATCTTCATCTCTTTGATTACACACAAGGTGATCCACAAAGGGACTCCGAGGAGTTTGAAAATCCCTGAACTAGATGAAACCTGAGGTCCCTTCCAGCTCTAAAAATTCTGAAATTTACAAACCATTTTGTTCATGTTGTTACTCATCAGTATCAGTTATTAACTTTACAACTCAACTATTAAAGAAATAAGGGCCAAGTTCTACAAGGGACATTGTTTTCCCAATACACAGTAGACATTGGGGAAATGTTTGGAGAATGAATAGGTAATATTAAGGAAGTGAGGGGAGAGCAGGTAAGTGTAGAAAAGTAAGATTCTTTATAGCAAGAAACAAAGTAAAAGAAAATTATAAACCAGGCAAAGAGGGAAAAAAGGAAGAAGAAAAATAAGACAACGAATAAAGGAAAGATAGGGACTGAGACAGATGGATAAAGGAACTGCCAAAGAAAAGATGAAAGTCAATCCAAACAAAGAAAAATGCTACTTCCGACCCCAAAAATGAAGGTGTAGAATCCTGTCATCAATTGCTCAGAAAAGAGAGACACTTGAGCAGGGAGGGGTTTGACAAAGGAGAGAAGGAAGGAGTGGGAGCCCTAAAAAATAATGTTCCTAGCTCCCCTTTACAGCTCTCTCTTCAGGGAAGACTGGAGGAAACCAGAGGAAAATGAGTGCAGGAAAAACTGCCTCCACAGAGCAGGTAAGAGGAGGTTGTTCAGATTTATGGATTTTATTAAGCCAGTTTTCTGCATCACTCCACTATAAAGGAAAATAACTTCTGCATGGCTGTCTCCCCTCCTTCAAGTAAGGAACAAAGAAAGCATGGGTGGAGTTAGAGACAGAGCCTGGTCTGCGAGAGCATCATGTGTCGGCAGCTCAGAGGCACTGCAGGTGTTCCTGCGTATTGTGCCACATCACGTTTATATCCCGAACGGGAATTGAAAATCAGTCCGTGTGAGGCAGAGATGAGCCTACATCTGTTATCCTCCCCAACAATAAATAAATAAATACCCCAGACAAATGGATGCCAGTCCATCTAGAGCAACATTTTAAAGCATGTGCTTTATGATAAAACTGTACCCAGGTTCTGACAGAGACTGCAGGCAGCTACAAGCACTGTAGCCACCCTGAACGTTGATACTGCATATTGCTAAGGGGAACATAATTTATAGCACAAACCCTACAGCTTCCACTAAGGTTGAGTTTTCCTCTCATTTTCTTCCCTTTTATTGGCTTCACTGCACGGTTGCCAATAGCAACATCCACTGGTAGCAAGGGGAGTTCAACACCATTGCAATCTGCCATACAGTGGAGCCCTGACAATGTCAACCATCAATCAAGTAGCTGTTTGTAATTGCCTCCATCTATTTCTCCTGTCTCAAGGTATCTTTCCTATTGCGGGTCAAGATGCAGAAACTGCTGACTAATGCTATGGGTCTGATCCTCCATGACCACAGAGCAGTGGAAGGGAGGGTAGCAGCCTTCCTGGTGCCAATAACCCTGGGGGTAAAAGGTTGAACTCTTGGGGGGGTTAGGTATTTTTAATCCCATTTCTAAATAATTTTTAATTTTCCAAGAATGTGAGGTATGTGTGATTATCCATACACTCTGCTTTTCCAAAATAGAGAAAGAGAAATTGTGCCAGTCCTTATTGTTAATGTTTATTTCCTATTGGAGGAAGGCATTTGAAATGTGAGTCTTCTTGTAAAACCTCACACTGATCAGATCATATTTGCTTCGTCAGGTTTCTTGGCATTAATGGTTGAAATGACATCATCCTACTTTTTCTATGAGATTTTTTTTTTCAGACATGATATTTATTCTTATTAGCCAGTATGTGGATAATATATGCACAATATACAACATAACCGGGATTCCTGGCAGGTAGAGACAGCGCCCCACACTGCAAAGGGCGCCGACCAGTGCACAATAGACTGGGACTCCATCCTAGCCTGGCCACTGGCTAGACCTGTAATCTTGGAAGTCTCCAGGTCTCAGGTCTTCCGTCTATTAAATAGAAGCACTGACTTTTTATTCAGTTTCACAGCAAAGGACCAAGATGCGTTTCGCTTTTTAAAATTTTTCCAGATAATCTTCTTATTTATTCTTCTCATATAAAATAGGAACAAACCTAAAGAGGTCATCTTCTTACTAAAGACACAATAAAAAGTTACATATATGGGGTAGATAGAAAAACAATCATACTGCAGATCTGTCTGAGCCTGCCTCTAGTGATGGTGAAAGATATGGTCATCAATACAATTTTTTAAAAAATAACCCTTTTATTTTATAAAGAACAATTTTAGATTATCTCATATCATAGATATCCCATAAATGGTAGTCAATAATTTAGAAATGAATTTATTTTTAATATAAAGTGAGTCAAGAGAAGTTAAAATTGCATGTGCATTTTGTGTTCCTAAAATCTGAAATGTCTACACATTTCCAGGTATTTTATATTTGCAAATACATTGGGTGGCAAATAATCTTTAAAACTTTGTGTTAGTGTAATAACAATGTTATCCATTATGAATTCCACCAAAATTTAGTTGCATTTTCTATATATCAAAATTCATCATGCTTTATCCACCTACCTTAGGTAATTAAACAAAATCTGCTTGACTTACTTTGCAGTACAATTATTTTAAAATCCATTTTTTCCTGCTGACTATTATGAATTACAGAAAGATAAAAACGGTTTCATTCCCAGTAATAGTGTGAAACAATTCCCTTCAAGTGAGACAGAAATCTAAACATATTAGGGAAAGATTTAAATATATTCTTAAAAAATGCTTTGGCTTGAGGGGAAAAAATGCAAAAAGGATTCATTAAAGCAACAGAAAAAAACCCTAATTTGGAACCCCAAAAACTCTGGCAATACCATTGTGATGAAGCTTCACTATCCGCTTCAGAATAACAGTTTTTAAAATTGTTATTCTACCACGTGCTGTAAAGAAGTCCTCAAACTCAAATGTATCAGGAACTTTAAAGGTTAAGTGTGGCTACGTGTGTGGTTTATGGTGTTTGGGCCTTAAGAAGGCCAAAATTTAATAAGCTTCCTAAATGAACAATAATGGGATCAAACACATAGATGGCAGAAACAAAATGAGGTGTATCTGGAGAATTTCATGATGAGCATTTAGATTTAGCAGTGCTCAATGTCGTGCTTACATTGCTTGTGTCATGACCTTTTTTTTAGCTAGTAATTTTGGGTTGTACATTTTTTTAAAGTTAATTTAGAATGTTCTTGCATGTTTGGTACATCTTTCAGCAGTGCTAAAGATACATTGTTTATTTGTGCAGCATACCTACACCAATATTGTTGGATGTATACACTGGTACAGAAATGTTTGTTTTATTAAGTAAATGAAATATTTGCTGTGAAAAATGTGTTATTTGTGGCCATCATTTATCTCTGTGCTCATTTTCTGTGTATACGTGCGTGTTAGAATCTCAATTTTCCTTTTGCTTTAGATTTAGATTAAATCATATTTAGGTAAATTTTTAAAAAACAGCATAGTGTGGAAATAGAAGGCTAGGTTTTGTTGAGTCTCATTCCCTTGAGGGGAAATTGCTTTTGCCATTTTATTTAGATGTACAATAATCTAAAAAGGATCCCCTACTGACTTGCTTCCTGCTTATTATTGTTTTACCCAAAAGAAGGGAAATATGGTTCAACTGAATTGTTTGAAGTCATTCCCTTTGTGTAGATTTCCCAAACTGATGATTCATTATAAGAATACTACATTATAGACTGCTTGACCATTTCACAAGCAACTAATCCATGATTTTGAAACAGTCTGCTTTAAGAAACCGAAATATCTTTGTTTTTAATAAAATGCTTGAAGTTTAACTAAAGCTCTGGAATAATCTTTATTTCTTTTGAGAAGGGTGATTTAAGGGCTGAAAGAAGGAAGCATGCATACAAATACCTACAATTTATATTTTTGACTGTTAATTTAGCCCAGTAACCTTCTCTTGATGTGTGATGTTTGCCTTTGTGAGGATATCGGGATATCCCTGTTTGTATAGCATTTGAAAGATGACAAAAGCTCCTTCAAATTATTGAAGTTCTCCTGGAGGTAGGAAAGTCTGCAACCAAATGCTGGGTTCCTGCGTCCCTTACAGAATTGCTCAAATTTGCATGGGCAATTACACAAGGGGATCGCATCAATGCAGGGCCGCCAGCCACACTGACGCCATACAATTACACAACGGCTTCGGTGCTTAAACTTTAAAATTCTTACACCATTGTGCCTGTTCTATTAGAACAAACTGCAGCAAATGATCCAAAGCCAATTCAAATGACTGGCGAGGAGGTGCCCAGGGAGAGAGAGGGGAGAGGTGCAGTGTGGCCCACTACTGGCCGGTGTAAGCAATCACCACTGCTGGCCAGGCAACCACCAGCTCCTTTGTGCTTTTCAGTCTGCAGTTTTAAAGTGGGGCCAACGACAAGGCTCACCTAATTCACAAAGGGCTGTGAGGATTAATGAGGGAAGTTAGGCAAAGCAGGCCTGGTACTGAAAGTATGCATAAACACAGGCCCTTAGAGTAGCTCTTTGTTTGAATGGTTGGTTGGTTTTTTTTTTAAATGTCAGTGTCCACGGTTTTGCCTTCTCCATTAATCCCTTTTATAAACCATAATGCTATTATGTTCTCCCTGGTAAGTTAATTTAGACAATAACACTGTAAACCCCAAAATACAAGCTACTTGATCAAAAGCAAGGTATACTCAAGAAGAAATCTAATTAAAATATTAATAAAGCTGGAACTACAAGCAAAAGGAAAGTTCATAATGAGGTTAAATGTCTCACCATCTGAGAGTAAATGTTCTCAAGTGTTGATTTTTGCATACAGTCTTTCTAAGAGTCTTAAAAGCTTGAACAGATGCTCCTGAAAGTCATTCAACCACATTACAAATTTGACACTAATTTATTTTTTCTTTCCTCTTCATAGTGGGAGATGGGGGTGGGGAATGGGGATACAAAGCAACCAAGCCCCCCAAACTGGCCATCCTGAAGCAAATGGTCTGGAATCAAAAGGAATAAAAAATAACAACTGGAAAATGGTTTTGCAGAAGTTCTTCCTTTATAAAGAAGATGTTTGACCATAGCTGTGGTTGAAATACTCATAAATTAACAATATTTACCAACAGAAAGTGGACACATTTACAGGATAAATAAAAAAACATACCTTGCAACTAGTTTTAAAAGAGAACACCAAATAGATTCTACATACAAATAGAATTTGGGATTTCATCATCACATATTTGGCAGGCAGAACATAAGCATGCTAAGAAACATCATGCTTTCTGCTCCTCTACATTTTGCCTAAATGGAACTCTTCTACATGGTAAATATGTATCCCTTTGTGTAGCAAAATCCACCCTGAGTCCAACACCATTTTTTCAAACTCTAATTCCCTTCTACAAGTCACTAAATCACTTTATTACAACCGTCAAATGCCTTGCTTGAAATGGTATGATACACTTAACTTTTTGATATATGCTCCAGCTTTTCAAGATTCTATTGCAAACAAAATGATCCTTTATGACATTTTATAATATTCCACCCTGTTTATTGCTTTCCAGAATTTCTATTTTAAAGGGCCTTCTCTCACCTCCTCCCTGCAAAAACTAATCTATTCCCCAACTGCCTATCAGAGACTAAATAAAAGTCGGTCTATCACAGCAGCAGTGATGGTCGTGCCAATTTCACAGCGTGATTTGTGCACTCATTTCATTTTGAAAATGACCCTGCCCTCCATCTGTCTAAACCGAATGTCCTGCTTTTTTCAAGCCAGGCCTCTGGAGAAACATCACAGGAAATAGGGAGGAAGACATAGAATGGCCTCCCTCCTGCCCGCTTCAGCTGCCATGCTCACAGGTAACAACACAAAGAGGAGAACCCCAACTGATGCCTGTAGAGATCAGAGAAATTTGGAGGAGAGAAGATAGTCCTTTTATCTTTCATACATTTTCAAGAAGCCATTTGAAGGTGAATGCTTTCATGATGCAAATACAACTCTGCAAAACAGTCAGGCTAAAGACATAACAAGCAATTTCCCATTTCCATGTTCTGTCATCTTACCTTGATTTAACACCCAAGGTAACAGTCCATACATAAGGATTTTAAAATACTGAGCCTACATTTCCAAGGAAGAAGTATAGACACTCAGCCTTAAAGAAGATGCACCCTCTCCCCCACCTTATTATCGAGCAGCAGTAGTCAGCATCCCTCCATTCACATACCTCCCAGTGTTTAAGACCCTAAAAGGGTGCACCAGGAGATCAGGTTGAAAGAAGCCTCAGAATAGGGTTGAGTAGTATTCCTCATTTGCTTTCTGTGGGAATCTTGGGTGAGTCTGAACACAACCCTTCTGAAATGGGTGCAATTTGTCCCTTTCTTGCTATTGATACATTGGGAGGCTCCTTCCACCCGAGAAAACACAACTCTTCCAATTCTTAGCAAAGGAAAAGACTGAATAAGCACATTAAAATCAGTCATTTTATGACTTGAGCAAACACACACCTACTGAAATATCCCCCTAGTGATACTAGGTGACTAGGAGCTACACAACCCTCACTAGTCACTTCCTAATAGCTGCAATTGAACCTAGAAGGTCAAAGTCTACTGCCCATTCCAAGTTAGCTAGCTGTTGTAATGGATACTGGAGAAAAAAGACATTAATCTTCCTCCGTACACACTGGGCACCAAACACTGGGCCCTTATAAACTCATCTATAGGAGATATATGGATTAGGTTATTCATCAGCATTTCTTATTGACAGTAGGTCAGCTGTTACCTACCTAGGGGTGGTCTTGAGCAAATTACTTAAACCTTTAAACCTTTCTAGCCCACAGGGTTCTTCATCTCTAACATGCAGATTACAGGGTGATTATTAAAATTAGAAATAATATAGGTAAGGCCGGGCCCAGTGGTTCACGCCTGTAATCCTAGCACTCTGGGAGGCCGAGGCGGGAGGATCACTCGAGGTCAGGAATTCAAGACCAGCCTGAACAAGAGCAAGACCCCGTCTCTACTAAAAATAGAAAGAAATTATCTGGACAACTAAAAATATATAGATAAAAATAGGTAGACATGGGGGCCCATGCCTGTAGTTCCAGCTACTTGAGAGGCTGAGGCATAAGGATTGCTTAAGCCCATGAGTTTGAGGTTGCTGTGAGCTAGGCTGATGCCACATGGCCCTCTAGCCAGGGCAACAGAGCGAGTGAGACTCTGTCTCCAAAAAAAAAAAAAAGAAAGAAAGAAATAATATAGGTAAATGGTCTATAATAAGGTACCATACAATATGGTTGATGGCTCTGAAATTTAAATGTAGAAAACATTTATGGGCAGAAATACAATTGAAGAAGCACATGAGGACTTGCATTTAAGTCTCTAATTATATAATAAAGACATACTTTTATTGGACTACGTTTATCTCAGGTGCCAGAGAGACCAATGGAGATCATGAAAGATCAATGAATGTCATGGGAGATGGAGGAAAACATCGGTTTCTTATTGGCAGGGAAGGTTGGAGAGCGAGAGCAGTAGATAGAGCCAACTTTAAATGTCAACATATACTCAGTAATATTTGTTGTTATGGAAAAGGAAGTCAAGAGATATTTGGATCCAAAACTGATACTTTCACAGTACCAATTAAGATTCACCTTTTCCTCTCATTAACCACTGGAAATGACCGAAATAAGGATTCGTGGTGGCTGCACTATTCTATTCTTAGAAAGTGTACCCTCAAGGCAGCATAAGAAGAACTTACTCTAATGCAAGGGAATTCCAAGAAGATGTCCCGCCTTTTCCATCCACTTCCTGAGTCAGGGAACTGGGAGTCACTGCTTTTAGGCATTGCTTTAGGCATTGCCTTGGGCATTGCTTTGGGTACTGCTTTGGGCATTCCTTAGTTGTGCAAATATTGTTTAACTGAGTCAGGAAGTCTCAAAACAAAGTTTGGAACTACCCTGACCGAAACAACATGGAGGCAGTCAAGCTCCAAGCATTAGAACCAAAATGGTGGAGAAATTGACCACCCCCTTTTGACCTTACAGCTCCATGATACACTTCATTACTATAAAAGTTTTTAAGGAACTCCCACTCGCATCAGGTACCTCATGCCATAACATTTCTGGTTTGACCGTATTTAGTCAACAGGAGGGTGGCACCCTAATTCCAGGAAAACACCGCGCCTTTCCAAGAAATAATATGAATTTCCCCCCTTGTTTAGCCTATAATTACGCCATAGCTTAAATAGAGGGGATAAAGGAATCGTGGGGGCTGTTCTCCTCCACGGGAGAGATTAGTCTGTCTGTGGAGAAGATTTTCTATACTTTTTAAATAAAACTTGATTTCCCTTTATAATACCAGCTCCCTCCTGAATTCTTTCTTGGAAGAAGCCAAGGACCCACTTAGACTTCAAGTGATTCCTAGATTGGGAGTCACTTTCCCGTGTCATTCCTATCACAACAACAAAAAATGCAATTAGTATGGACCACACAGTGTACAAGGCTCAAAAACGCAAGGTACATTCGACAGTAAACTTTCCTCCCCTGCGCCAGAGACTGAAGTGGCACAATACAAACAGCCATCAACCCTCATCCTTAAGAAGCAGGGAAGACAGTGACCCTGCGTCCCCTAAGGGCAGCGGATTGCGGGTGGGAGAGTGTCTGTGCAGCAGAGACTACGCCTCCCAGCATGCAGCGCGGCTAGGTCCCCACCAAGGATGCGGCTGCAACGGTGCATGCCGGGAGGGGGAGTTCGGCCTTTAAACGTCCTCAGAAGCTTCCTTTCCCCTCCCAGACTGCCGCCACTCCGCAGTCCGGGGTCTTGAAAGACGAAACAAGAAATTGACAGACTCCCGACACTGATGCCTTTTTATTCCTAACGGGTTCCTGCCGCACCGAAGTAACCTCCGGCAGGCTTCCGTTTCCGGTTGCCTTGTTGCCGTGGTAACGAGCACTCGCAACATTCCTGGCCGTTATGGCGGGGCTGAACGGCTCACAGATCCCCGATGGAGAGTTCACCGCCGTCGTGTATCGGCTCATCCGGGATGCCCGCTACGCCGAGGCGGTGCAGCTGCTGGGCGGGGAGCTGCAGCGGAGCCCGAGGAGCCGCGCCGGCCTGTCGCTGCTGGGCTACTGCTACTACCGCCTGCAGGAGTTCGCGCTGGCGGCCGAGTGCTATGAGCAGCTGGGCCAGCTGCACCCGGAACTGGAGCAGTACCGCCTGTACCAGGCCCAGGCCCTGTACAAGGCCTGCCTTTATCCAGAGGCCACCCGGGTCGCCTTCCTCCTCCTGGACAACCCCGCCTACCACAGCCGAGCCCTCCGCCTGCAAGCTGCTATCAAGTACAGCGAGGGCGATCTGTCAGGGGCCAGGAGCCTGGTGGAGCAGCTGCTGAGTGGGGAAGGGGCAGAAGAAAGTGGGGGCGAGAATGAGCACGATGGCCACGTCAACCTGGGTTGTTTGCTCTACAAGGAAGGACAGTATGAAGCAGCGTGTGCCAAGTTCTTTGCGGCCCTGCAGGCCACGGGATACCGACCTGACCTTTCCTACAACCTGGCTCTGGCCTGTTACAGCAACCGGCAGTATGCCTCAGCGTTGAAGCATATCGCTGATATTATTGAACACGGCATCCGCCAGCACCCAGAGCTAGGTGTGGGCATGACCACTGAGGGCATTGACATTCGCAGTGTTGGCAACACTTTAGTCCTCCACCAGACTGCTCTGGTGGAAGCCTTCAACCTCAAGGCAGCCATAGAATACCAACTGAAAAACTATGAGATAGCCCAAGAAACCCTCACTGACATGCCACCTAGGGCAGACGAAGAGTTGGACCCTGTGACCCTGCACAACCAAGCACTAATAAACATGGATGCCAAGCCTACAGAAGGATTTGAAAAGCTACAGTTTTTGCTCCAACAGAATCCCTTCCCCCCAGAGACTTTTGGCAATCTGTTGCTGCTCTACTGTAAATATGAGTATTTTGACCTGGCAGCAGATGTCCTGGCAGAAAATGCCCATCTGACATATAAGTTCCTCACACCCTATCTCTACGACTTCTTGGATGCCATGATCACTTGCCAGACAGCTCCTGAGGAGGCTTTCATTAAGTTTGATGGGCTAGCAGGGATGCTGACTGAGCAGCTTCGGAGACTCACCAAACAAGTACAGGAAGCAAGACACAACAGAGATGAGGAAGCCGTCAAAAAGGCAGTGAATGAATATGATGACACCATTGACAAGTATATTCCTGTGTTGATGGCCCAGGCAAAAATCTACTGGAACCTTGAAAATTATCCCATGGTGGAGAAGATCTTTCGCAAATCTGTGGAATTCTGTAATGACCAGGATGTGTGGAAGCTGAACGTGGCTCATGTTCTGTTCATGCAGGAAAACAAATACAAAGAAGCCATCGGTTTCTATGAACCCATAGTCAAGAAGCATTATGATAACATCCTGAGTGTCAGTGCTATTGTATTAGCTAACCTCTGTGTTTCATATATTATGACAAGTCAAAATGAAGAAGCTGAGGAGTTGATGAGGAAGATAGAGAAGGAGGAAGAGCAACTGTCTTATGGTGACCCAGATAAGAAAATCTACCATCTCTGCATTGTGAATTTGGTAATAGGCACTCTTTATTGTGCCAAAGGAAATTATGACTTTGGTATTTCTCGAGTTATCAAAAGCTTGGAACCTTATAATAAAAAACTTGGAACTGATACCTGGTATTATGCCAAAAGATGTTTCCTGTCCTTGTTAGAAAACATGTCAAAACACATGATAGTGCTTCGTGACAGTGTTATTCAAGAATGTGTCCAGTTTCTAGAACACTGTGAACTTTATGGCAGAAACATACCTGCTGTTATAGAACAACCTCTGGAAGAAGGAAGAATGCATACTGGAAAGAATACAGTCACATATGAGTCCAGACAGTTGAAAGCTTTAATTTATGAAATTATAGGATGGAATATTTAATAATGTCTGATAATGAATTATATCGTATTGGCTTTGTTATCTTTGTTTTATCTCTAGTCTTTGGCATATTTACTCTTGTTATATGTGGAATTTTTTTACACTTTTCACTTCTAATTAAAACAATTAGATACACCTTTTCTTTGGAGAAAACTCACAAATTGAATTATAATAAAAAGAACTTGAACCCTGGAAGGATTTATGAAAAAATTCAAAATTGAATGGGCAAGTTACATTTAGTAGTATTTGTAATGCCCTTGTTATCATATGTGCTTTACTGTTGTGTTAAAAGTACTCTGTATGACAAAATTACATCCTCCAGGGACTAGGCATTATCAAGTCTAGAACTCAATTAATGTACAGAATATCTGGGCTTTAATAATTATTTCAGGGATTATATCAGCTTACTGTCAATTTGTAATGCATAGGTCTTGCATAAATTTTAGGATATTTCAGCACGTTTTCTAATACACATGTTATGCTTTATCTAACAAAAACTCCTCACATTCTAAATATTTTATGAGAACATAGGAGATACAGTGGACAATCTTGTGCCCTAACAAAATTATGGTGCTATGGAGTAGAAACAATAAAGAATTGACAGACAAATTTCCATGGTTTTCTTTTGCTCCACTTTTTTAGTTAAATATATGAACATAAATATGATAAGACATGATGCTATTGTTTCCATAATTGATTTTTAACAGTGATTAATAATAGAGGTGATCTTAGAAGTCAGTTGTTAATTCCTACATTTCTGTTGCAAATGAGAACATATTAATGCTGGAATATGTTCCCATATTGTAGCTGCTTGGAAAAGGTAAAATATTGTGCACTACTTCTATGACCTCATCAAATTTTTCTGCTACTCACACAACAGACAGAATGGTCTATCAATGGATTCTAAAACCTTATCTACTAGATTCATAATGGCCAGTTGCATATCTACAATCTTCTCAATAGTTTTTTGCAGTTCTCATTGTGAACTCTGCTCATTCTACCCAGGCATTTACATTTCCACATGCTACAAAAGCATTATAATTTGCTTTCCTTACCCCTTAGGCCCTTTGTTCTTCATGGACGTAACTGTCAATCTCACTCTAAGTGCCTTAGAAAAAAATCAAATATATTAGGTTGAAATATGAAATTGCTATATTTGAAAGTTTTCAACTCACGAAAACAGCAATTTCTTATGGTTCAACCTAATAGCTTTCAACTGAAAGGCAGGGATTCCTGCTATAATGAGTTAATGTTTTTTTTCCTTGCAAGAGGACTTATTTAGCTACATAGGTACTCAGATGAAGTATGCTCGGCATAATTCTTCTATACCATGGTCTCTGTGGGTGCTGAAATTGTATCAGATCAGTCAGAGAATTTGGCTAACTGTGAAGTCTAAGGCATAGTCTGTAATTTATGACACTTTTAATCTGTATTATTCGAGCTGCTACCATTTACCAGTTGATACTGATTCATATTTGAAGAAAATGCTCAAGCGATCTTTAAATATCAGTTCACATATATTTAAAGAATTCTTCCATTTGCTTAAGACATGTAGGCAACACGCAGTGTCTTGAGTCAGTTAAGTGACCCCTTTCCAAACCTAGCAGGTTCCTTTGACTACAAATTAACTTTTGGAGCACATAAAGAAACGTTTGTTTCGCAGACTTCCGTTTCCGGTTGCCTTGTTGCCGTGGTAACGACCAAGCACAACATTCCTGGCCGTTATGGTGGGGCTGAGCGACTCGCAGATCCCCGATGGAGAGTTCACCGCCGTCGTGTACCGGCTCATCCGGGATGCCCGCTACGCCGAGGCGGTGCAGCTGCTGGGCGGGGAGCTGCAGCGGAGCCCGAGGAGCCGCGCCGGCCTGTCGCTGCTGGGCTACTGCTACTACCGCCTGCAGGAGTTCGCGCTGGCGGCCGAGTGCTATGAGCAGCTGGGCCAGCTGCACCCGGAACTGGAGCAGTACCGCCTGTACCAGGCCCAGGCCCTGTACAAGGCCTGCCTTTATCCAGAGGCCACCCGGGTCGCCTTCCTCCTCCTGGACAACCCCGCCTACCACAGCCGAGCCCTCCGCCTGCAAGCTGCTATCAAGTACAGCGAGGGCGATCTGTCAGGGGCCAGGAACCTGGTGGAGCAGCTGCTGAGTGGGGAAGGGGCAGAAGAAAGTGGGGGCGAGAATGAGCACGATGGCCACGTCAACCTGGGTTGTTTGCTCTACAAGGAAGGACAGTATGAAGCAGCGTGTGCCAAGTTCTTTGCGGCCCTGCAGGCCTCGGGATACCGACCTGACCTTTCCTACAACCTGGCTCTGGCCTATTACAGCAGCAGGCACTATGCGCCTGCGTTGAAGCATATCGCTGATATTATTGAGCGTGGCATCCGCCAGCACCCAGAGCTAGGTGTGGGCATGACCACTGAGGGCATTGATGTTCGCAGTGTTGGCAACACTTTAGTCCTCCACCAGACTGCTCTGGTGGAAGCCTTCAACCTCAAGGCAGCCATAGAATACCAACTGAAAAACTATGAGATAGCCCAAGAAACCCTCACTGACATGCCACCTAGGGCAGACGAAGAGTTGGACCCTGTGACCCTGCACAACCAGGCACTAATGAACATGGATGCCAAGCCTACAGAAGGATTTGAAAAGCTACAGTTTTTGCTCCAACAGAATCCCTTCCCCCCAGAGACTTTTGGCAATCTGTTGCTGCTCTACTGTAAATATGAGTATTTTGACCTGGCAGCAGATGTCCTGGCAGAAAATGTCCATCTGACATATAAGTTCCTCACACCCTATCTCTACAACTTCTTGGATGCCATGATCACTTGCCAGACAGCTCCTGAGGAGGCTTTCAGTAAGTTTGATGGGCTAGCAGGGATGCTGACTGAGCAGCTTCGGAGACTCACCAAACAAGTACAGGAAGCAAGACACAACAGAGATGAGGAAACAATCATAAAGGCAGTGAATGAATATGATGACACCATTGACAAGTATATTCCTGTGTTGATGGCCCAGGCAAAAATCTACTGGAACCTTGAAAATTATCCCATGGTGGAGAAGATCTTTCGCAAATCTGTGGAATTCTGTAATGACCAGGATGTGTGGAAGCTGAATGTGGCTCATGTTCTGTTCATGCAGGAAAACAAATACAAAGAAGCCATCGGTTTCTATGAACCCATAGTCAAGAAGCATTATGATAACATCCTGAGTGTCAGTGCTATTGTATTAGCTAACCTCTGTGTTTCATATATTATGACAAGTCAAAATGAAGAAGCTGAGGAGTTGATGAGGAAGATAGAGAAGGAGGAAGAGCAGCTGTCTTATGGTGACCCAGATAAGAAAATCTACCATCTCTGCATTGTGAATTTGGTAATAGGCACTCTTTATTGTGCCAAAGGAAATTATGACTTTGGTATTTCTCGAGTTATCAAAAGCTTGGAACCTTATAATAAAAAACTTGGAACTGATACCTGGTATTATGCCAAAAGATGTTTCCTGTCCTTGTTAGAAAACATGTCAAAACACATGATAGTGCTTCGTGACAGTGTTATTCAAGAATGTGTCCAGTTTCTAGAACACTGTGAGCTTTATGGCAGAAACATACCTGCTGTTATAGAACAACCTCTGGAAGAAGGAAGAATGCATACTGGAAAGAATACAGTCACATATGAGTCCAGACAGTTGAAAGCTTTGATTTATGAGATTATAGGATGGAATATATAGTCATGCTTGCTAGTGGTTTTTATCAAAATGGTGCTGTTCCCTATTATTTTCCACTCTTTTGTATCGGCATTTAGCCTTGGCATCTTTATATTTGTTGTATGTTGAATTTTGTACAGTCACAATAACAAATATGTGTGAGCAACTTTTCCATTTAATTGAGAGTAGGAACCATGCAGTATTACCTGAATTATTTCTGCGTTCTTTCTGCTAGTAACAATCACCAGGGCTTGCCCTCAAGCAACAATGAGTGACATCTTTGTATGTGTAAGGAAGTAATTCTAAATAGCAGTTGATATTTTAGCTTTGGGCTGTCAGAAAGAGTGACAGGAACCAATGCACTGTTGGAGTAGGTGTGTTTGCATTCCTTTGGTGACTGGTATGTAAGTGATTGCTAGCCTATGGCTAGACCATTTCTCAATCAGAAAATAAAGACATGTCTATTTTACCATCCCACAATAGCCTGTGCTGTCTAATAAATCTAATTCCTAACTATATGTCTTCACAAGGTTTTGGTGCTTTAACTTTCTGGATCTCAACAAAGTCTCGTGTGGACGTTGGTCTAAGTGCTTTCAGAAGTATGGGTACTAAATGAATGAGAATTTCTTTTCTTGAGTCTTTTCAGGTTATGAGATTTGATCAGTGACTTGATTTTTCTTCCGTAATTTCATTGATTGTTTTGTTCTAAAGTTTTATAATCAATATTTCTCCTCATTTTCCATTTTTGAGTTTGCAGAATTCATTTTGCCTCCTTATGGATAGTGATAAATATTAAGTATGGAAGCTTCCTCGTATTTTCAGTATAAGAAAAAAGAAACACTGAACTGAAAATGAGAAGACTAAGGTATTAGTTCTAGACCTTCTACTCTAGTTTTAGGCTCTAAAAATTCATTTATTCCTTGGGGTTTCCCAATCATTTGACCTTCTAGATGCTCTTTACAATTACTTTTGACTGTAACATCTGATTCTGTATAAGCAATCTAGAAGAAAATTGCCTCTCTTCTTTTATGACCTGGATAATAAACAAGTCAGCCAGGAAATGAAATATATAATTTTATTTCAGATGAATGTTTTCTGGTAATTTGGCTTACAGTAAATGTTAACTCCTAAGGTGAATGATCATTATTGTTGGATATTATACTGATTACTACTAACAAATTTGGATTTTTGTCTTTTTACTTGGAGTTTTTGCTTACAAATCTAGCTGTGAATGTATATAGTGCAGTCCCTATTTTATTCTATAGTTGTGCATAAATTAAGAATTTTGTAAATATTTAGAAATTGTATAATTCTCTTAACTTCCCTTTAGTTTTTCTATTAATTCTATGTATTTGTTGGGCAAGGGGAGATTTGCTTTTAATCCTTCCCAGAAATGATAAAGTACCCTTCCTTTTAGGAGTTTTTTTGATGGCTATTATATTGTGCATTTTTTCCCTAATTATTCTTGAAATAAATAGAGCCTCTCCTGTTTCTGAAGTGAAGATCTCCAGCTGCCAGTCTGCTAGAAATCTGGAAACAGAGGAACAGGTGAAGTGAAGATGTAATGGAGATTAAGCTACATGATTTACTTCACAACCCACCTTGGATCCCCTTCATGTCCCAATCTCAGTAGTTAATCAAATGTCTACTTTCATTCACAGGACAGAAGTAATGGATAACAGAGCACAAGTAACAGATGCCAGAGCTACTTCTGTAACTAACTCACCAAATCGAATCATCAGTCCTTACACTCCTGTTTATTTAATACAAGGAGGGGAGGTCATGCAGACTTTCCTAGAGGTCAAGGCCACATAGAACAGAAAGATAGTCTCTAGTTTATAAAGATTCTCTTGGAGTGTTTTCTTTTCCTTCCTTCAAAGGATCTATTTAAGAGATAGTAGTGTTTACTGCTACAGAATGTATCACAAGATAAGAAATGAAAAATTTGTCTTCCTTACCAAGCCCCTTTTCTTTCCCTTTTTTATCTTGTCCCTCTTGTCAATCACAGGGACACTTTTCTCTGATAGCTGGCAGCTGAAACCACAACCAGGTATAAAAGATGCATACCAACCTTTTAGCAGTAAGTGTCATGTGAGGAAGCATTTGATATTCAAGGTGACTTTAGAAACCCTTTAACAATGCATTTTTGCAAAACAAGATAAGATTTATCCATAAAAAGTAACTCTCAAATTGGTTAAAGCCAGAAAAAATTCTAAGAGGAGTCACCAAAAGCACTAGATCTATATAATTTGTAGAATACAGTGAGCTTTAATGTATATTTGTAGTAACCCACATATTTTTCCTTTAAACTTTGAACAACGTAGAAAAACAGTGACTGGAATTTTAAAGACATACAGTATTTTTATTATCTAAAATGTTCTATGACATTGGAAATTAAATGTACTCAACTATAGAGGGCACTTGCTTTACTGTATCTATAATCATTTTATATTGAAAAATAGGGCTGGGCATTGGCCAGAAGTAATTAATTTATTAGCCATAGGTATGGTGTTTATATTCTCTTGGGGAGTCTGTCTTTACAAGGTGATTACTTTATACTTGAATCCACTATTAATTGAGATTCCTTTGGTTGTTTAATTAAATCAAGTCCCTTGGATTCTGGCCAAGATTGATCTACCACATACTGAAATCCTTTCTACAATATCATAATGTGTATGTATTTGAAAAGGAATTGCTTCATAGGGAAAAATTATCAGAAAATAGAGCTCCATGTACATTTCTAGTATGAAAGGTAAGCATTTGGTAGTTTAAGTAGGACTTGCCAATAACTTGATTGTAAATATTATTAGATGAACATGTAAAATGAGTCCAATTCCTTGTTCAAAAGTGAAATTTGCACATGATGAAATTAAACACATCATTATCAATAACTAGATACCTTAGTTCAAAATAACCAATGGCTAAAATTATACTGTGCAAACAGGTCCCTAGTAAGGTGTGTGAGAAAGTATGTATTGCTATTATTATTTTGTTTTAAATTATTTTATTAGGAGAGGCACATGCTGAAGATAAAGGACACATGATGGAAAGTTTCACCAGCATTGACGGCAACTTCTATAAAAAGTATGTCCACAGAGTACCCACAAACTCTTAAGATCTTGTTAAGGCTCAATAGTAAATTACTGACTGGTTAGTTTTTCTCATCAGAGTTTGTTCTGTGTAAATTCAACCTCTTAGTTCTAGTTCTTCCAAATTTGCCAAATCCATATCCTATAGTTTATATACTTCATGTATAGAAAGGAGAATATATAGTTTTGGGAATATAAGATGTCTATTGCATTTTTAAGTCAGGGAGTACTATAGTAAGAGATGGTCACATCCTAATGTTGTAAAACAAAAGAAAGCTTCAGGAATCAAACCATAACAAACACTTTGCTGAAGAAGGTTCAGTTAGAAGGCAGTAACACATACATTTTCTAAAGAGTGCCATTATTTTGTGTGTTTTCTAGAAAAGGCAAACTTTTTCTGTAGTTAATACAGTATTTTTGTTTCTAGATCTTCTGTTCTTGTACTGATTACCATTAAACTGTTTTGAAAAAATGTCAGAGAACAGAGGAGAGCTATAAGTGATTTGACCAAGATGCTAGAAGTAGTTTCAGAAACCAAGGAGACTATTTTTCTGACAATGTACAGGATTTCTGATGAAATGATTGGCAAAATTATAAAATGATTCCAAAATAATCATGTAAAGTGAAAAATCATACATGTGATGTTTTACATTTGTAGATATAAATCTATTTAAAAATAGATTTTTTAAATTACAAATTAAGTAGTAAGATAAACATCTGGAATGTATCTGCAAGTAGAGCCTGAACAATGAGGGCTTAGACAAGCTCATCTCTTGAATCGGAAAACTGAACCTCAGAGAGATTAATATGACTTGCCCCAGATGACAGAGCCAGATGGAATCAGGGCAAAGCCAGGATCAAAATTCAGTGCTGCTTGCTCAATGCTCATGCTCTTTCTACTGTACTGCATTCCTCCGCTTAGGGTTTGTTTGTTTTTGTTTGTTTATTTTTTGTTTTTTATTTTTATAAATTATCTATCAATGCTAAGAAATTCTTTTTCCAGAGCTATGACTTTCACCACTTCAGTTGCTGCTGGTTATTTAATTGGTGGTTTAATAAGTTTTCTTCCAAGATACACTAAGTGAGCACATTCTTGGTCTGGCCTAAATTACACTATAGTTTCCAAAAGTGTGCAGGAGGGGTCTTGAGCAGGCACTGTGTGTTGTTTGCAGTGGGCACAGATTTAGCTGCACTACGATTTGGGCTGGGCACAGATTATTTACCCACCTGTTGTTCCATCACCTCTTTAAAAAAAATCACCTGATATGATCCTTCTTCAAGTTAGCGATTTTCTTCTCTTCATTATAGTTTCTAGCCACCAAACACATAAAAACAGCTGTCAGAAGGCTTCTCTACACCTCAAGTGCAAAGAGCTGTGCGGTACTTGTTCCGAAACCACAGCAGAGAGCCAGCTGATTCCGCAAGCATTTACAGAGTGTTGCCAGCGACTTTTGAGGCTCCATAAAGCTTTACCTTTACTGCAAAGTCCATCTGAGCTAAGCTCTTAAACACTTGCCCTCTTCCAGGAGATTGATTACCCATTTTAGCTTAGGTTTTAGGGGGGAAAAATTAAAAACAAGCCACAAACAAGAACAGATTGAGTCCCTGTTATCCATTAATACCTTCTTTTTTCCCTTCGTATTAATAATTCTCAGTCCTGGCCGGGCGCGGTGGCTCACGCCTGTAATCCTAGCACTCTGGGAGGCCGAGGCGGGTGGATCGCTCGAGGTCAGGAGTTCGAGACCAGCCTGAGCAAGAGCGAGACCCCGTCTCTACTAAAAATAGAAAGACATTATATGAACAACTAAAAATCTATATAGAAAAAATTAGCCGGGCATAGTGGCGCATGCCTGTAGTCCCAGCTACTCGGGAGGCTGAGGCAGTAGGATCGCTTAAGCCGAGGAGTCTGAGGTTGCTGTGAGCTAAGCTGACGCCATGGCACTCACTCTAGCCTGGGCAACAAAGTGAGACTCTGTCTCAACAAAAAAAAAAAAAAAAAAATAATTCTCAGTCCTCACTCTACATCAGAATCAGCTGGTAAACTTTTTAAAAACTAGAGATGCTTTGGCCCTAACCCCTAAAGATTCTGTTTCTATTTATGGCTGTGGGAGTGGGAGGAGGGGGTTGGTTTTTTTTAAAGTCCCCCAGGTGATCCTAATGTGTAGCTGAGCTGGAGAACCACTGTTCTCTGGAAACACAGTAGTGACCATGTGGATGCTGCTTGCCGCTGAGAAGGTTTGGATGCAGCCTGCTTGAGAATGAAATGACCTGATGCCCAACCTAAAGAAATGATGAAAAATTAATAAATGGAACAAATTAGAAGATTTTAATTATTTAAAGGCATTCAGTCTGGGGTATTCTGGTTTATTCAAATGTAGCTTTGTAACCAGTGAAACCTTAAAAAAAAATTTTTAATGTCATATAGTCAAGAATTCTTAAGAAATCTTTGGCCTTCGCAGAAGGAATTTGAAAAATACTGAAGTAGCTAAAAGCTATGAAATTTGATAGTGGACACTCTTTAAAGAGGGTTTCCAAAATTTAAGATTATTTTCATACTTTTCTTTCTTCAAAGACTCATAATAGGTATCATTTGCTGTCGTAGAAGAGAAAGAATTTTCTTTACCTTCTTAGAGTTTTCAGCTAAAACTGACATAAGACAGATTAAGAGGAGAAAAGAATATGAATTTCATTTACATATACATGGAAACCCCGCAAGAAAAATGAAGACCCAAAGAAGTGGCTAGGCCCAAGCACTATATAGGTTGAACAAACAGTGGCAATTGCGGAAAAGTAACTAGGCAGATGAGTTAGTTTAAGTAGGTTTGTTTGTATAAATTCCTTTCAGCCTTGACTCTCCATCTCTGGTGGTAAAGACTGTCTCTTTTCTACTGGTATAGGGAGGGCATCTTTCATATGGGAGTTTTATCTCCTGCTTTGAGGAAGAAAAGGAGAGATCAGAGTGCCCTTCCTGTATCTGCTGTTTTTCAAGTGCCTCTAGCTCAAAATAGTCAATATGCCAAAGCAGCATATTTTGGAGTGACATGTCCTGAACTATGTCACTGTCATCACTATTTGGTTTATTATGGTTTGCTAAAGTCAAAACTCCATATGTGCATTATCATAACCATTCTTGCAAATGGTTTTGGTTGGCTTTGGATGCACCCAATTTGTTCTCCTAATATGGGACCAATTTGTCTGGTCTTTCCTGTAAACATGGACTCCTCCAAACCAGACTCCAATCCCATATATGCATTTATACATATGCACATCTTTTTAAATTTTTCATTTAAAATATAACAATATTCAATGGATATGATGGTCTATAATCCCATATGAATTCCCCACTGCATCCCTCCCCCCCACATTTGTTTTAAACTGATGGTTCTCTTGGCCGGGCGCGGTGGCTCACGCCTATAATCCTAGCACTCTGGGAGGGCGAGGCGGGTGGATCGCTCAAGGTCAGGAGTTCGAGACCAGCCTGAGCAAGAGCGAGACCCCGTCTCTACTAAGAATATAAAGAAATTATATGGACAACTAAAAATATATATAGAAAAATTAGCCGGGCATGGTGGTGCATGCCTGTAGTCCCAGCTACTCGGGAGGCTGAGGCAGAAGGATTGCTTGAGCCCAGGAGTTTGAGGTTGCTGTGAGCTAGGCTGATGCCACGGCACTCACTCTAGCCTGGGCAACAAAGTGAGACTCTGTCTCAAAAAAAAAAAAAAAAAAAAAAAAACTGATGGTTCTCAAAATGTTTGGCTGCACATTAGAATCACCTGGCAAGCTTTTAAAACTCATGCCCCAGGCTGTATTCCAGAACCATTAAAGCAGAATTTCTGGGGGTGGAACACTGGTATCAGTATTTTCTTCAGCTTTCAAACTGCAGGTTTGAGAACCACTGGTCTAAGCCAATCATTATAATCCTTTTTTCTTTCAAACTGCAGGTTTGAGAACCACTGGTCTAAGCCAATCATTATAATCCTTTTTTCTGTGACTGATTTAGGAATAGGCATGTGACCCAATTCTTACCTACCAAGGCACGAAAAGAAGTCTCCTAGGAAGCTCCTAGAAAACCTTTCTTCACTACTTAAAGAAAGGGGAGGATATAATAGTGGCTCTTATTTATCTCAGTATTATTGATCTGAATCTGCTGCTACCAACTTATGACCATGACAGAAACCAGTTTAAGGGTGAAGGTACTTTGAAGATACCAAAGGAATAGAACTTGAGTCCTTCATAACATCCTTGAGCCACTATATTACTTACCCTGGAGCCTGACTTACCTCTGAGTCTCCTGTAGAGTGGAAATAATAAGTTATCCTATTGTTTAAATTTGTTTGAGCCAGGTTTTTCTGCTGCTTGTGTCTAAAAGTACCCAGACCACATTCACCATTGACAAAGATCTCTCTTTGACCAAACTCTACTCTGTCCCCTGAACTTTCCAACTAGGCTTTGACTTTTGTACTTTCATGTTTGTCTCTGCGTTGTACAATGTTAACAAGAACTCAGCTAGGTTAGCTTCAAGAGAATCCCTCTTCCTCCATAGCTGATCACCTTCCATATATAATGGGGTTCCTCATCCTCCATCATGCTCCAGGTGATGTCTGATCACCCTGGCCTGACTTCAGCAAGAATCCTGTTAAATCAATTTAGCCAGAATCCTCCCTTCACCCCTGATGTTTTCTATTAGTAATTTTACATTTTCTGACACCCACCCTCACCCCCCACCCCCTGCCCTGCTCCTTGGCTATAAATTCCCACTTGTCCATGGTATATTTGAAGTTGAGCCCCGTCTCTCTCACCTACTGCAAAATCCCATTGCAGTGGTTCCTCTAACTATGGAGATAGTTCCCACATGTGCACCTTGACTAAAGGATGCCTTACTATCTTTAACAAGTGTCACTGAATAATTTTTTCTTTAGCACTATACATAGGGCATATATTTTGAGTATTGTCCAGGAAGTGATGAATCTTGATGCATATTCGCAAGCACTCTGGTAATCCAGTCTTCCTGGAGACCCAGCATCACTCCTTAGATTCAGATGAGTAGGACAAAAGAAATTGACCTTTGTAATTACCTGAAAACTTGACTTCATTAGTATTAACTGCTTATCCAGGTCTTTTTTTTTTTTTTTTTTTTTTTTTGTTGAGACAGAGTCTCACTTTGTTGCCCAGGCTAGAGTGAGTGCCGTGGCGTCAGCTTAGCTCACAGCAACCTCAGACTCCTCGGCTTAAGCGATCCTACTGCCTCAGCCTCCCGAGTAGCTGGGACTACAGGCATGCGCCACTATGCCCGGCTAATTTTTTCTATATAGATTTTTAGTTGTCCATATAATGTCTTTCTATTTTTAGTAGAGACGGGGTCTCGCTCAGGCTGGTCTCGAACTTCCTGACCTTGAGCGATCCACCCGCCTCGGCCTCCCAGAGTGCTAGGATTACAGGCGTGAGCCACCGCGCCCGGCCTATCCAGGTCTTTTGAAATTGCAACAGCTACTCATGAGATTTGGTATGCATTCATTGGGAGAGCATGCATTTATGTAGAAGTCAATAGAGAATTAAATTTCCCTACCCACATGAACTAATCTAAGTCTCAAGCTTGCTTGCTTCTTCTTGGCAAAAGCACAAGATAAATACTAATGCACATAGTGACTCATATGAAAAACATAATCCTCAATTTTAGAATTTCCTCTACATTCATGTAAGGTTGTTTCAGTAAAACCTGAATAATAATAATAGAAGAATAAAAATAAAAATGAAAACAACAGCAGCATTTATTCATGGATAGTAAATCTAAGTCTTAAAGTGAAGCAACCTAATCTTTTCTCTGGTGAGAAATACTAATCTATGTACTGTACTATTTCAGCCTTGGCCCTTTCCAGCTATAAACCTAGTTATAGGAAAAGCTTCATAAAAAATAAATACTTTAGTTCTTCCTAATAATCCCCCTCAGCACTGCATTCCACTTATCAGACCCAACTTATTCTGAGTCGTTGGCTTACATCAGTTCTCTAAAAGAAGGACACGAGGAATTCAAATTCAAACCGGATGGTCCATATCACATCAGGGGATTGGGACAGTTGATTTACTAATGTAATCTCTTTAAACATCTACCAGGAGAGGTTCTAAGACAGAATTTATTGCCTCCTCCTGCCATCTTTGAGCCTACAAGAAAACAAAGCAAAATCCTTCTATGAAATCTGAAATTCCAGTCAGTGATTTCCTGGCTGATGTCATTTCCAAAGCATAGGGTAGCCCTGTGATAGTCACAGCAGGAATCTGCCTCTGTATGGGGTTTCCATCTGTTTGCTATCAGAAAGAACCTCCTTGGGTAGTCATAGTAAGTGCAGAGCACCCATTCCTCCCCATGGGTCCCAGAATCTTGTATTAGTTTTGTTTTGTTTGTTTGTTTTTTGTTTTTTGTTTTTAGCCTTTTTAGGATCAGCTGCTGCTAAGATTGAAAATGCTTAAATTTCTTCAGAATAAGTAGGTATATAGAATTATATTGCTATAACTGTCATTTTCATCCATGTTTGGCTTACCATAGGCTATTTTGTAAAAATTTTCCTTGTGATTCTGAAGCTACTATGCAAATGCTACCAGAATGAAAATTCAGCTACTGAAATTCTTTCCTTTGAGAGAAGAGTGTTCTATATAACTTTATATGATGCACTTTTTACTATAAAACAGCTTGCATTTGAAGCAAGTCTTTCTGAGCTCTTTAGGTCTAAGGTTTCTTAAACATATAAATATTTTCTGTCAAAAGGCTATTTATTTATTCACTTCTTATTAAGGATCAACAGAAATTATGTAATAGGATAAAGCAAAGAAAACAGATTGTAATGACAAGATGTTTCAAAACTGATATTTTGAAGATCCGCTTCAGTAAAGATAATCTACTGTAAATAACTGGGGGTTCACAGTGGTACCAAGTTATAATTATTTGGGAATTGAGTATACTTGTCCAGCAATAAATGCATAATGATCACCTTTATTACTGAAGAAACAAAGCTTGAGTTAATTCCACAGGAACGTTTAATAAGGGAAAAGATTTCATGAAGAGTAGACTTTTTCTTATCCCCACTCTCCCCTATAGGTATTGCAGCTTTCATAGTGCTCAAACAAAAACAGACTCTCCCTTATATTCCTCAAGGAATAATTTATTAAACATGTTTTTATACATTGGAATTGCTGTGTTTATGTGCCATTTCCTCAGAGAAAGCTGACTATGAGGATGAAATAGAAATAACATCACTTTTCAATATTTCTTAGGTCCCAATTCCTAGAAAAAAACAAGAATACAAAGGCCTTTTTATTCATCCTGTCAAATGTCGGTTTGTTTCAATATAGTTTCCCTGAGTTCAGCGTCAAATGAGGCCTGGTCCCCAATGGGCAATAGAGGGAAAATTTTCCTCACCACACTGGGGAAAAGGAAATATGAATACTAAACCAAATGACTGTAAAAGATTGGGAAAAGGATGAAGGAGGACTTCAAGAAAGAGGATGAGGTACAAGGGAAAGACCAGGTAAAGAAGGGCAATAAACAACTCGCCTTTAAAGGAAGGATAAAATTATGGCTACTATATTTACATGACTTAAACATGAGGTATGTTACCTCAGTGTTTTCTAAAGCCTATTATACACATGAGATAATTAACTGAGATGAATTTAGTTGGCACACAGATGAACAGTTTTCCATAGCCATGTATTTATTTTATTATGTGCATATGCATACATTAACACACACACATGCACACAAACATATATGCCTAACACATCAAACCTGAAATTTCCTAGAATCTATTGCTTAAGATGAGGCTAAAATTTAAAAAGGGACTTAGTGAAAGAAAAATGTTAAATAATGATACACATACCACTTGGCTATGGCAAGAAGTCAGTGATACTTGAATGACTAGAGTTCAGGAAACCCTGGTTTAGGCAAATGGAGCACAGAATTTCATGTGAAGGTGTGGGAAGAGCCCTACTCTTCACTGAACAAAATTGTGATTTTTACTTCTTATTTACTCAATAAGTATTTGTCAAAGGTCGTCTGTTGGTCATTAAACATGAAATGTCCGATTTCAAAACCAAAGTGTAGTTTATTATATGTCAAACAAGAAGCAGTACAGTTAAAGTATGTGTCTAATCTATTCACATAGTTTTGCTCTCTTAATGGTAGCTTGTTTATGCCAGCAGCAAAGAAGCCTGGAGAGCGACTGGTGATGAAATATGAAAGGTGTTCTTCACAGCTTGTTGAGAATTGAATTATTTTTCCTTGCAAGAAGTGGTCCAAAGCCTGGAGGAAGTGATAGTAAGTTGGTGCAAGGTCTGGTGAATATGGTGGATGACAGAGAGTTTCCAAGTTCAGCTTCTGTAGTGTGAGCAGCATTGTTTGTGCAACATGTGGTCAAACATTGTCTTGCAAGAGGATTGGCCCATCTCTAGTGACCAATCTTGGCTGCTTCATCGCAAGCATCCTCATCATTTTGTCCAATTGGTTGCTGTAGACATCCACTATAACCAATTGACCAGGCTTCATGAAGCTGTAGTTGTGGATAATACCAGTGTTTGACCACCAACAGACACCATTGGCTTTTTTTAATGAATATTCAGTTTTGGAGTATGTTTCAGCACTTCATCTTTACCCAACTATTGTGCTTGCAATTGTCAAAAATTGCAGTCCCCAAGCCCCCGCCCCCTCGCCCCCCTCCCCATCCCAGGCTGCAGACTGGTACCTGGTCTAGTCCATGGCCTGTTAGGAATGGGGCATCACCTCCTGAGTTCCGCTTCCTGTCCTATCAGCGGAGGCATTAGATTCTCATAGGAGTGCGAATCCTACTGTAAACTGTGCATGCAAGGGATCTAGGTTGTGCTCCTTATGAGACTCTAATGCCTATCATTAGCAGAGAGGTTTGACTGCACAATAAATATAGTGTACTTGAATCATCCCAAAACTATCCTCCCCCCTCCCTGGGCCCCACCTCCCGGTCCATAGAAAAAATGTCTTCCTGAAACTGGTCCCTGACGCCAAAAAGATTGGGGACCACTGGTCAAAAAGAATCCATTTTTCATCACACATAACAATATGGTGTAGAAACAGTTGGACCTTATGTTGTGACAGCAACATAAAGTAATGTCAAACCTACTGCTAATTCACGTATAGGTTGAGATGGATTCGCTCCCACTACAGCTTGCAGCTCATCATTATCCACCTTGATCTCAGGTCGCCGCTGTGGCTCATTTTCAAGATTAAAATCTCCAGAACGGAACTTCTCAAACCATCGAGGTACTGTGCATTCATCAGCCACATCCTTCCCAAACAGTTCATTGATATTCGAGCTGTCTGCACTGCATTGATTCCACAACGGAACTCATATTCAACAATAACACGAATTTTTGATTTATCCATAGTTTCACAAAAATCGCTGTAAAAAATTGTGAAAGATAATCACAAGCCAAAACATGCGTTTACAATAAACATAACACAAGAAGTGTCAAAGTGAAATGTCAGAGATATCAACTGTCAAACTCAGTGCTTAAGAAAATTCGACATTTCATACTTAACAACCTTAATATTTTTCAGAAAGCCAGCTTCATATTTTAATACAGATTTTTCACCACCTAGGGTTAAAATTTCCTCAGGAGAATGTTGACTAACAAATTTATGGGAAAACAACGTCAAAGTTTCTATATCTCTGTTTCCCTGTTTGAAAAGCTGAGACTTTGTACACTAGATATTTTTTTTCACGTTTCTTTACAATACTATTCTGTTCTGATCCTATGATCCCTTCTGTTTCCCACAAACCTAAGTTCTGACTTTTTGGTAGATAACTAATCCTACCAGTAGAGGGGGCCTCACTCTGCTTGAAAAGTCCTCTAAAGCGGCCATCCCCAACCTTTCCGGCACCAGAGATCGGTTTCATGGAAGACAATTTTTCCACAGACCACGGACCAGGATGTAGGGGCTGGGGATAGTTTTGGAATGATTCAAGAGCATTACATTTATTGTGCACTTTATTTCTATTAATATTGTTATTGCGTTGTCACTTGCCACTCACTGACAGGGTTTTGATATGAGTCTGCAAGCAATTGATTTATTATGGTCTCTGTGCAGTCAAACCTCTCTGTTAATGCTAATCTGTATTTGCAGCCGCTCCCCAGCACTAGCATGATCGCCTCAGCTCCACCTCAGATCATCAGGCATAAGATTCTCATAAGGAGCACGCAACCTAGATCCCTCGCACCCACAGTGTACAGTAAGGTTCGCACTCATATGAGAATCTAATACCTCTGCTGATCTGACAGGAGGCGGAGCTCAGGTGGCGATGCGAGTGATGGGGAGCGGCTGTATATACAGAAGAAGCTTCACTTGCATGCCTGCTGCTCACCTCTTGCTGTGCAGCCCGGTTCCTAACAGGTCCACAGCCCAGGGGGTGGGGACTGCAGCTCTAAAGGGTTGAGGGGATGGTTACTGCAACAGGATCACTCCTACACTTGTTGGCTTAACGCTCCTTCTCTTTTCTCTGAGTCAGTAATTTTAACATGACCCCGCTAGCCTATGGGGCGGCCTGGCAGTGAGTGTGGTGTCACAATTTAGTCTGAGATCCAGTCTTAAGCTTTCCTAAGGATCTAGTTAACCACTGCACAAAACATCTTGCTAAAATATTGAGTGTTCTGATCATTACCATAATTTTTCATTACATGTGTGGTAATTCTGGGCTGACTAGGCAGGGGTCCAATTGTGTTCATTTTGAGTTGGATTCCAAGTTTTAGAGTTGGAAGGATCTTTAAGAGCATCTGTTCCAACTCCCGCATTCCACAAATGAAGAAGAGACGCTCAAGTAACTTACGTACTGCAGACAGTTACTAGTGTAGAAAGAGGATTATTCAGCTTATGTGAAAAAGTCATTCACAGCCTGTTTAGTCCTGACTGCCCCTAAGAGCTGTGTGACTTTGGGGAGGTCCTTTAACCTCTGAGCCTCAGTTTTCTTTTCTACAAACTAGGTAACCACTAGGATCACTTTAGCTCTATTCTGTTGGGCTTGCTGCCTCTAAATGATTATTGCTTTACCTTCTATTTGCAGGCAATTCTAAGGCCTCTTGTTTGCTTTATTATTCCTTTATCTTCTTTGAGTTTATATTATTAAATGTGTTTTACCTTTATGAGTATAGAAGGGATTAAAATTCAGTCACACCAAAACAAAAATTTATAACTCCATTATGAATGTACCAATCAAAAGGATAATCAAGGACGATAAGAAAATGTGGAAAAATAAAAACAGTTGGAGTATTAAGGTTGTTGAATTACAAATGATTTGGCTTTTTCCAAAAAAAAATTCGTAACCATTGCATAATATATAATTCAAGAAGATGAAAAAGTCCATCTAAAAGGCAGAGTGGGTTAAGTATCCAACCACAGCCAGCTGGGGAATTTAGGAGGTGGGGCCAAGACAATCAGCAGCCCCGGGGGTGCTCACCTCCAGACCCCCACTGCTGGGGTGTGCTTCAGCCTGCAATAAAGCTGCCCGGTTTTCAGGATATTGAATTTGGGTTCAGGGAAAGCCAGACATCATGTAATCACAGTTTGAAATTACAGTGCATATCTAATAAAAGCCCGCAAAACTTGCCAAAAATATTTTTTTTTTCCAGAATCATTTAAAGAGCAATGTGTTTGCTAAGAAGGGAGATGGGAAAGAAATCATGTGTAAGGAAAACCTTTTCACAGAACAAAGGCGACTCCAGATCAGGCACAGATACTGGCAGACGGCTTAAAATAGGGACCCCCCCCTCTAAAGAACTCCTCCCCTTTTGAAGGAAAGGGAAGAAGGGAGACAGGGACTCAGAGTCTGCACCACAGAGTGAAGAGAGCCTGGTTCAGCCTGGACTGGCGGTCCACCCCACCCTCTTTCCCTTCTCTGACATGGCTGCTCTGTGGAGAGGGCGAAGGCCTTGCTTGCTATGTAAAACCAATGCAGAAGGGTGCTTCGATGCTGTACCCCACACATTTGGATTAATTCTATTGGAGACAGAGGGCCGACTTTATGGGCATGAGACCTGTGCAGTCACACAGGGCTCCGCACACACAAGGGCCCCCATGCTCGGTTTAATCCTTTGCTGTCACTATTTTGAAATTCTTAATAATTTATGAACAAGGGACCCAGCATTTACATTTTGCACTCTGATTCAAAAATGATGTAGCAGGTCTTGGCCGGATTAAAAGCAGTGGAGTCCTTCTGAAAACTTTGCCTGGAACAAAGATTAGTATAAATTTGTGCTACTCTGAGCATACCACATTGACCTTCACAAGGCCTTGCGTGTAGCAAACAACCAAAAGACCTCCGGTGTTCTACTTCATCTTGCTCAATCCTCTCTTGACTTTTAACATTTGGTCTTCTGCAGGTCAGGGTCTTCTTTGAAGCTTGAAAGTGTTCTTTTGAATGGGTAAAAGACAATTTAACTACAACTCTAGCATTTCTACAAATACCCATGGCCACAGTAAGAACTAGTAACTTCCCTACCCCATTGCCACATGCAAGAGGCCCAGAGGAGGATCTGAATGTCGCTTGGGTAATATAGCTCCTTTAATATTCCAGCAACCTCTTTCTTCTTCCCTCTCCCCTCTGCTCCCCACTCAGGGCAGAGAAGAAAAGAAACGAAATAGTGTCTTACACAAAAATGGGGCTTATTGCTTCAAGGAGGAAAGGAGAAGAGGGAAGAAGAGAGAAAAGGCAAGGCACCTTGCAAACTTGGGAAATACTTCCCAATATCAATTTAAACTGTATCATCCCTGAAAATTAATGGGGTCATGAATGAGACTGGTAGACACAGCATAGGAGATGAAGGCATGAGCAAACCTGTAGCTCATCCTGGTGGAAATAGTGAAAAATAAATCTGACCAGTAGACCCACCCTTCTCCATGCAACAAGAAGCCCCCTCCTCCCTTAATGTTTTGTGAGGTTTAAACAGCAACGGGCGTCACTAACCATTGGGCTGAAGGCCCAAATGGCTTCTGCAGACCAAACGACTAGGGATGTCTGGGAGTGGAGTTTTCCAGATGGAAGCGGGTGTGCACCTGAGGGCTGATGGGCTAGCTGGGACCTAGGTTGGCAGAGGAGATCCACAAAGGGTCTTCTTCCTGTGAGAGGGCCTGTATCTTTAAAGTGCGCCCCATTTGGGGTTTAGGGCAAAGTTTTAATTAGCTAGAGTTTTGACTTTTCCCCCTGCTATGTAGTTCTTTCCAAAACCACAGGGCCTTGGATGGACTCAAGGGGTAGGTTGTCAATCTCTGGCCCAGGGGAGGGCATCACTCTATCAAGCAGACCAGCACTCAGAGGGATCAAGACGGAAAGTAAAATGAGGCTGTCTTCTTCCTCAGCCAGTGAGGGTTAGCTGCCCTCTAGGAAAGGAAAGCGCTGAGACTGGACGTTCAGGTAACCAAAAGAAACTGGGCTACTGTTGCGGCCTAGGAGGGACACCGCACTGCTTGTGTTCACCTGCAAAAGGAATTCTGCGGGAGGGTCATTCTGCATCAAATTGCCGTCCAATTTCTAAAACACCATCAACCAAGATGACCTTAACGTTTCCCTCAGTGTGACTACACTTCAGAGAGGCTTCTTCCTAGGCTCTGACCTCTCTTTTCTTAGGGAATTTTCTTTAGAAAACTTTTAATTGTAAACTCATTCTCTACCCCTTTGATATATATATATATATATATATATATATATATAAAGTTTTTTTAATCTCTTGCCAATATTACAACCCACGAATGTCTTTCTCGGGGACCTGGAAGCCATGTCATTAAAATGGAATCCTCAAAGTATATAACACACCTATATCATTTGAGCCTCATAATATATCTTGTGGGACAATAGGACCCTAACTTTACTGGGTGCCTTGCTCCAAGTGGTAAAACTACCACTTAGTATAAAGCTATGAGTAGTTTACCTTCCCTTGGGTAAAACTGATTAGCAAACACAGATGGCCCACAATCTCCCTGTCACACCAGCACTTAAAAACTCTACCATCCTCTGTTTTAGCAGAGTAGGATTCAGACTGGCTTCTGGCCTCTCTCCCCTACTCCAACAGCCTTGAATAAAATCTTTCTTGCCTGTTTAACTTTGGTGCAATTTTTGCTTTGACATCAACAATGTAAATACGCTCAACCAAAATATGTCGTGTTCCTGAAAACCCTGGTTGCTTTGCAGCATGAAAAGATCAGTGACTAAACTGCACGAGGCAAAGTGCCTCTCAGTTTGTGTGTCTTCCTAGGGGACCCTAGGAAGGTGTGTCTGGGTAAAGCTGACGCAGGAAGGAGAGGAGTCGCCACTCAGGACGGGAGTATTGTCAGGCGGCAGCAAGGCTGGCCGGACCTGGGCTGCTGCTGCCTTAGTGAGTGTAGCAAAGCCTGACACAGCACTCACCTCACACCAGGCACTGCTCTAAGTACTTTGCAAGTAGCAGCTCATTTAATTCTCACAACAATGCTATAAAACAGATTTTATTAACACCCGTGTTTTCAGGTAAGGCACACGGCTGACACCTCGGAAAGCTTAGGCGAACTTGCTCGGGCTTGCACAGCTGGGAAGCACAGAGCACCGGCCCTGTGGTTCCAGCATCCGTGCTTTGCCCACTGGATTGCACTGCCAGATTCTGCAGCGAGAAGCAAAGAGCGTGAAATCCCAAGCAAAGAGCGTGAAATCCCAAAGAGCTGACCGAGACCTGCTCAGGTAACCAGGTGCATGTCAGAGAAGTCTCTGAGTCTCTGCCAGAGAGTGGGTCCCTGTTTCAGAACTAAGGCAGCTCACGATGGGGCCACCACAGCAACCACCGTGATGTCCCCCGTCTCACAGGACAGGACAAGTCTGCATCAATATCTCACCAGTTCCTGAGGTCAGAGGGGATTTCTATATAAAAGGCTCTGTAGATCCTTTCTGTAAATCTGCCTTCACACGAGCACCAGCCTGGTAGTTCCAGGAGAAAAGACTGTTTTCCTGCAAAGTGTATACAAAGGTGGCATTGTCTGAGAACAATTGAGTAGTACCGAAATCACTCCACCGAGCAGTTCTGAAGTGACCTTGGCTGACCTCGGCAGTATGTGCTGAAAATGAAACGGAGGCTCTGACTGCCAGCAAGGGCAAAGCAGGCCCTGCGTTCAGTGTGCTGGGTCCCTTTCCCCCTGCCGCTTGCTCCCTTCCAGCCTACTTTCCTCCCTTGCCGCTTCAAAAAGTGCGGGAGCAGACCTTTGGCAGGGCAAGCTGATGATTGCGCAAAAGAAAGAGAGAGAAGTGAAGTTGTGCTCACATCTCTGCTACACAAAAAAAGATCCCTTTACTGGGTCCCCATAGTCCTCCCAGCCGAGCCCCAGGAGGTCTCTGCCTGGACCACTGTGGGCTGGGGTGCCCGGCTCACCATAGCATTCTCGGAACCTTCCTTTTTCCATCTGTGAAAAGAGAATCACAATGTCTGTGGTTAGTACTCTCCAGGGCTTTTATGAGGCTCAAATGAGATAATGTATGTAAAGCACTTTGTAAACTGTAAAATGCTTTACAAATGTAAGGGATTATTATAAACCACAATACAGCGATGTTTTATGCTTTTATAAAACTACTGGCTGGAACTGCAGTAAGGGGAATCCCTCTGGTGATTTTTATTTTGGAAACAGGAGGACTTGGGTTTGCCTCCTTGCCAGGAATTGGATTCCTGGCAGCAGCTGTTTATTCCATTTTGCTGGGCGATGCACATATGGCCACAGCGCGCCTCCTGCAGAGCTGACAATATGCACTACTGTGTGTGAGCACATCACCGAGAGCGGCTTTTCTCCACCCTCCCCGTTTCTAACTTGCCAAGTCTAACACCTAGGAAATAGAGACTTGCAACTCACACTTCACCACGGCAGCATTTGTTTTTTTAGATGAGATTTTTCCTCCTTAGCAACCAGAAATTTACAGCCAGACTCTCGCCATAAACACAGTCTTCCTTTGAGGAGATTGAAAAATTCAGATGCTGCTTTTTGAAAGCTTTGCTGTGGTTAAAATGAAAATGATATTAATATTTGTCCTGGGACTGAGTTTGGACCAGCTGAAAAGGATTAAGGCACTAACACTTTCTCTTTTCCGTGTGCCTGCAGCACACAGAGCGGGTGGGCGCGGGGGACCTGGCGTGCAGGCTTTTGCGGTGACGGGGCGGCATGCACGACCACTCTGCACAAAGACCTGCACCGGGCATCACTGTGGGTGACCACTCGCTGCTCCCTGAGCTGTTTTGAGATCACTCTATGTCTAAAAACTACTACTGGCTTGTAAATGTCAAGAGGAATTATGATCATTTGTAGAAAAGTAACTGTTTGACTAATTTCCTGTTCCGTGGAGCAAACACACTACCCTATGTATACAGAATCTGGTGCTGACAGCCAGGCCGTGGCAAGCTTCAAGGTTATAGGATCATAAATGGGATTAGATAAGCCAGACAGTGTGGCTCAGACTCGAGCACTTTAAAAATATTATTAAAATTCCCAGAAAAGGCAAACAATTTTGAAGGGAAAGTAAGATATAACAGACTCCCACAAAGACAGAAAAGAATCCTGGATATGGTACCAGGGACTTGGTAACCCCACCAGAACATTTCTAGAGTACATGTTAGAATAAATAAATATTTTAGAACATAAGACATAAAGAAACACGTCATGCTTTATAATTCAGATTTTTCGATTAGATTTGAGCCACGGCAAAAAGAAATTTAAAAAAGGAAAGGACAAAGAAAACTCATGGAGAAGACCAGAATTGACAGCAAGCATGTGCTCTTCCAGAGAGCAGAATGCACCGCACCACCTGGAGGCCTTTGCATTTTAAATTATCTGTTTCTTTTTAATTGACCAGATTAATTATTTCCACCTTGCCACTTGGCAGGTAGGGTCACTGTTCCTTTTCACAGCATTAATGAACTCATTCACTTTTTCTCCATGTAATTAAGACTGTGAGTTACCGATCACATTCTGAAATTGGCTTAGTCTTTATTAAACAAAATATATGACATCAGGTATTTCTCACTGAAAAAGAGTGTTTAGTTTCTACTGAGTGTTCCTCCAGCTGTCAGGGGAGAGTGGTGACTTTGTTCTTTTTATTTTGGGGGAGAAGAAATACAGACTTGTAAAGGTTATAGCATCCAGGGTGGTGTTTCATTCTTAACATACTCAAAGTCTGGAGACTTAAAGGGCAGTTGATGGATTCATGTTCAAGTATTTCTATTGCCACCAAAATTCTGACCAAGTCCTTTCATGAGCTATTTGAAAAGAAATAACTTTGGGTATGCTGTTAAGTTAGTTAAGTGAAATATATTGCCCTCTTCTGTTAGCTTTATTTCTAGGCCATTTAGGAAACCCTAGGAACATTAAGAGTTACTGAGTGCATTGAATACAGTAGCTGAACACAGTAGAAAAGGCTTTGTTTGTGGTGTCTACAGCCCTCAAGAGAGCAAGCTTTAATTTAAGCCAACCCAAACTGTCTCCCAAAGCATTTGGTTTCATTCAGGACTTCTGGATTCCACTTGATGCCCAGAGGAACTAAATTTAGAATTAAACATTGAGGGACTTTAATCTTTCCAGTTCCTGAATGGGATTTGCTCCATTAAAATGAGCCTGGTGTAGCCCTGGATCAAAAGGGAAACTGATGGACAGACCTTAATGATGGTCATCTTTGCTGTGGGCAAAAGACTAGCAACACAAATTTGAAATATTAGTAATACCAGTGCATTGTTTTTATATACTGAAAGCTTGTGAGAAATCCTGTTTGCATTGTTTGAATACAACGAAATTGGGAACAGAGATATAACAACTGGTGTTCTTTCAATTCTTACTCCATTTCTTAGTGGAAAAGGAATCTTCTTGTTATTAAAGCAAGTAATAACTAAGCTCTACTAATCAACTCTGTGACAAAACTACACAAATATGTGACATAACATAGTTCCCAATTTTTGTAATGGAACCTTCATTTGCAATCTTCTCTCCCACAGTTGTAAAACTTTATGATGTTCTTCTTTTGTCTACTGAGATTTCAGGTGGTTAACTGCCGTATTTCCTTCCAACCTGAATGCAAGTGCGGTAATGAAAGCCATGTGCTTCGATGAAGACATGTTGGCCTGTGGTTATGTTTTAAGTAGGTGCCTAAACACACATACTCACACAGAGTCACAGAGTCAGCTGGAATGGCATTTCATCTTGGTTTTGTGTATGGCAGACTGTGTAGTGACAAAAAACATTCTAAGCTAATTGCAGCGAGGCTTAGTGTAGCTGTCTTTTCCACTAAAAGGGGCGGCTTAAATGCTTTTTACCCATTGTTGTGATGGCTCAAAACAGTGTGCAGTCTTTATATGAACAGGGAATTTCAAATTCATGTCACAGGCATGTGTGGGAATAGTGGTAATGAGAAGAGAAACATATCAATTTCAGGGAATTGGAGTCCTTATACACGCTGTTGGAGTCCTCTCTGTGGCCTGTACCCAAATTGTTTCATGCTGGGTAAAGCTGAAGCCTGGGTCTCTGGAAAGCACAATAATTAAAGGGAAACGTTCTCAGAGAAATGAGGTTTTCCACTTCCAGGAAACTAACCAAACTAGGAAACAATATCAATGCATTATCAGTCCTGCTGGGCCAATTTCACCAAGGGGACAGAGTCATTCCCAAGGACAGCAAGTCCATCTCACTGCCCCTCCAAGAATGGGTCGCCAAGAAGCAAAAATGTCTGCCTTGGGGAAATCTTCAGGCGTTGCAAAAGTTCCCTGCTCCAAGCTGAATCTGTAATCCCAGCTACTCAGGAGGCTGAGGGGGAAGAATGGCTTGAGCCCAGGAGCAGTTCCAGGCTGCAGTGAGCTATGATTGCGCCACTGCACTCCAGCCTGGGTAACGGAAAAAAGTTCCCTGCTCCCCTCCAACCAGATTTACCTTCTGTGCTGGCACAAGAGCACGGCCAGACACAACCCCTGGGGAAACCTGCACACGGTAATGGCAGCTCAGTTACCCTGGGCTCTCTGGAGCCCCATCTTCAGCATCCCCTCCCCTGTCTGCCTCTCTCTCCTTCCCACAGTTAGCCTGTCTCCCTCCAGCTGGACTCTGCATCAGTCAGGAGCCTTGAGGCGCAAAGGGGAGAAAAATAGGAACCATGGCTGGATTAGGTTTTGAGAGCTTATCCCACTGTATAAAGTACTGTCTATACCATTCAAAAACAGCAATCATGAGGGATATTATCTAGTGATTGCAATGCTGGTTTTCAGTTTTTTGATGTTTGGTATAACATGTTATTTTACGGACTGAAATACCAGTATTTTTATTGGTGTAATAATGTTATTTTGGTTATCAGTTATAATAACTTGGCTCTTTCTCCACTTTTCTAACTTCACCTGTCCCCTATCTGCTATCTCCCATCCTTGTCACTGATACCCTCACCACAAGTACTCCCAGCCCTTCTTTACCACTCAGCTTTTGTAACTGCTCAGCTCCCCTGAAACCGCCTTTACAAACTGATAAAGGGGGGAAAGGTGAGAACTGTGGTAAGGGGCTCGCTAAAAATAATAACAATTAGCTACTGTCCCCCTCTCTATAATTGCCACTTTGGAGCCACATGGCTGGTGGTCATAAAGATTCTTAGCTTTTGCCATCAATAATGTCACCTTTTTGAAACCTAGGGTAGTTTCTGAGAGATCTTCCAGGTCCCGTGTTCCAGTGGAACGGCTAACCCACCCAGACCAGTGGCCCACACAGAGGAACTGACTCAACTGGTCTTGTGACCCCCACCCAAGAACCTGGTCAGCAAAGAAGACAATTTCTACAACCCTATGGTTCTTCCCCAAACCAGCCAGTTAGCAGACTCAATTGCTGATGCCAAACTGTCTTTAAAAACCCTGTCTCCCAAATCCTTAGGGAGGCAGATTTGATAAATTTCTCCTGTCTCCCCACTTAGCACTATGGGAATAAACTTTTTCTCTGCTGCAAACCCTGCTGTCTCAGCGTATTGGCTTCCTCTTGGGCAGCAGGCAAATGAACCTGGTTGGGCAGCAACACCCCCACCCTCACCCCAAAATCCCAAGGCTTAGCTGGGCTTGGTAGGAGGAGCCAGATCTTCCTGCCCAGGAAGCAGAAGGGTGGACCCAGGTGGCCACATCCTCCTGGACAGCAGGAGAGGAATCACAGGGCTGCAGCTGGGAGTTACTGGCCAGATCCAGGCACAGTGCAGATATGGTGGGCCTGGGAGCTCCACTCGCTGGAGCCAAACATGGTAGGAAGGACTGAAGTCCTGCTGGGCAGGTGACTTCAAAGGCAGTAGCTCCAAGGGAAGCGAAGGCTGAGGTGCAGGTGGGGACTAAAGCAAATGCAAACTTGCAAACCGCAGAGCCGGGAGCAGGTGATCGTTTATGTCAGAATACTAATGTATGTTTGTCATTTAAATCTTTAGGAATCTGTACTTGATATTTTAAATAAGTTAATAAAGTTAATTTTTCATATGTGAAATACAGATAGTCCCAACTTTCAATGGTTTGACTTATGATTTTTCCAGTTTAGGAAAGGTTTACCAGGACGTAAGTTGAGAAGCTCCTTTTGACTAATGTTGGGGATACAGTTTCTACTGAATGGATATCGCGTTTGCACCTTCATAAAGTGGAAAAATTGTAAGTCAAACATCATAAATTGGGGACTATATGCTGTGTTGTCAGCATTAAATGCAATTTTCACTCATAATATTTTCAATTTAGGATGGGTTTATGGAGATGTAGCCCCACTGTAAGTTGAAAAGCATCTGTATATTAAATATTTATTAAATACTTTCACTGAATTTTAAAAATTTTTATGAATTCTGAACACTTTTTAATAAAATAACTCCCAGGAAGCTATTTACACAAAATAAATACGCCAATACTGGTGTCATCATTTTGCTTCAGAATTGTGATCATTTTAGGGAGACTCCTCCTTCCCACCTAAAAAACCCCAAGTCTTTCTACATCAGAGATAGTGCATATGTGCTGCTAAATTAGAGCAAGAGGGTTGATCTCCAACAAAAACTCACGAATCGACAATCAGCTACCAACTCCCATCGTACTAGCCAGTCTATTTGGGACTTACCTGCAAGTATCCTGGACTTTAGGTGCCCAGGGTGTGCCAGAAAGTCTATGCCAAGAGCCTGATATATATTATTAGTATCCCCTTTTTTCAAAACATCTCATGAGGTAAGTATAAGTGAGGAACCTGCAGCCCAAAGAAGTTACAATTTTGCTCAAGGTCACACAGCTAGTAAACTCAGAGTCTCGGTTTTAAGCCAAATCTGTGTGAGCCAAAGTTCACGCCCATCTATGTTATAATGTCTCTCATGGGCAAGAAAATCCACTCAGGACTTCCCCATTTCCCCTGCTGACGATGGCAGATTTTTCTGTTCAGCAAATGTAAAGCAATGTGAGTCTCACACAGAGGCTCAAAGAGCTGAGGCAGCTTCGCCTATTCGACAAAACTATTGTTTGTTCTGGGGTTTCAATTTCTTCCTGTAGAAAGCGAGGTCACCAAGAGAACAAGCCTCTAAGTACAATGCAAAATCTGGAATTGGGAGTTGAGCTTTTACAAAATATTCATCTGTTATACAAATACAAAATCTGAGTAAATATTTTTCCAAGTTCTAAATCTAACCGTCTTTGTTAAATGTTTAAGAAGCATACAGCTGCTGTCCAAAGACCATAACCAGCTGTGGAAATGGTTCTCACTGAGCTGTCAAGCCTTCCCTTCGTGGTGTGTCTTAGGGCAGCAAAACTGATGTGAACACTTATGATTAAATCAATAGCCCAACAGGGTGTCTCTGAGTCCTTTCTCTCCTGTTACCAATTCCTGTTTCTACAAGTTCCATTTCAAGTGGCAATGCCCAGAAAGAGAATTGAGAACCTTGATTCCCCCACACAAGGAATCACATTGTTTCTTCATCCCAAGGTACCTAATCTTGGCAGGAGAGCCATTCCCTCTTTCTCCTACCATGTGGCATGGTGGAAAGATCCAGACCTACCTGGGTTGGGTTCTCGTTTGCCACTTACCATCTCCATAAACTTGAGGGAGTTGTTTGATCTCTTGGGATTCCAGTTATCTCATCTGGAAAATGGTGATAATTTTATATATCTTGCAGGGCTGATGTGTGAGGATTATGTAATCCCAGATCTCAATACCTGGCATTCAGGCTCTAAGTAAATGACAGATTTTGTTATTGTTGACTGAGACCCAGTGAATTCTGTCTGAGCTAGGATGATGTTCCACAGTAACAAGAAAATAAATTATCATAGTTTCATATATAAAGCTTGGAATAACTTAACCTTTGCCCAAGGGATATAATATAAAGGTTTTGATGGTAATGGTTTTGCTTTGTAAAGAAATGAAATGTTTCCAAAATCTACCCAGCATATTTTATGAACCTGTTATTAATCAGTATGGATTTAAGTTTTTCTGCAGAAGAAAAAGTCCTCCAAATTTCAGTAGCTTATGACAATAAAGGTTTGTTTTTTGCTCAGGTTGCATGCTACTTCAGGTTAGCTGTGTCAATGCTATACCTTGTCTTCATTCCAGGAGCCAGACTAATGGAGCAGCCCTTGTATGGGATATTGGAGGTTCCCTGACAAAGGAGAAAGACAACATGATGAACTTACACAATGCCTCTGAAAGCATCTACTCAGAAGTAGCACATGCCACTTGTAGTCATATTTTGTTGGCCAAAGGAAGCCATATGACCAAATCTGATATCAATAGGGTAAATGCTATGGTTCAAATATGTTTCCTTCAAAATTCAGGTGTTGAAACTTAATGGCTGATGTGTGCTATTAAGAGGTGGGGCCTTTGAAAGGTGCTTAGGCCATGAGGGCTCTTCTCTCATGAATGAGATTAAGGCCCTAATAGAAGAGGCTTCACACAGCGTTTGTCTCACTTTCCCCTCTGCTTTCCACCATGTGAGGGCATGGCATTCCTCCCCTCCAGGGGATGCAGCAACAAGGTGCTATCTTGGAAGCAGAGAGTAGCCCTCATCAGACAACCAAACCTTCCAGCATCTTGATCTTGGACTTCCCAGCCTCCAGAACTGTGAGAAATAAAATTCTATTCTTTATAAATTACCCAGTCTATGGTATTTTGTTATAGCAGCACAAACAAACTAAGACAGTGGGGAAGTATAATTTTCCCCCAGGGAAATACTTTGAACAGTAATACAATCTATCATGAGCCCAATTATCAAACAAACATCTGGAAAGCTAAGGGTCTGGAAATTAATTAATGTGGAAAAGGAAAGTGTAAAGAAGGGAAAGACAAGACATTGGTCAAACCTGAGTGACTAAAGAGATTTTAATGTCTGATTATAACAAAGGCTGAGCAAAGGTCCAGATATGATGACTTACTTGCAATGTTTTACAAATAACCTGGGCAGAATCTGGCAGGTCTGACCATCTAGAACTTAGAGCTGTGGTGATCTGAAGAGGTGGCATTCAAGTAAAGTATTTCCAGCTGATGTGGTGGCAGAATGAGAAAAGTTAACAATCATTTGTTATTATTGGGGAGAAAAAGCTTGACATTTCTTTAACAAACACAATTCATCAATATGATTCCCTCTAGGCCAGGCGCAGTGGCTCATGCCTGTAATCCTAGCACTCTGGGAGGCCGACATGGGAGGATCACTTGAGCTCAGGAGTTCAAGACCAGCCTGAACAAGAGTGAAATCCTGTCTCTACTAAAAATAGAAAAATTAGCCAGGCATGGTGGCATGTGTCTGTAATCCCAGCTACTTGGGAGGCTGAGGAAAAAGGATCACTTGAGCTCAGGAGTTTGAGGTTGCTGTGAGCTACACTGATGCCATGGCACTCTAGCCCAGGTGACAGAGTGAGACTCCATCTCAAAAAAAAAAATTTTATATATATATATATATATATATGATTCCCTCTATAGTGAAAGACAATCTAGTGCCTCATGGTGGTGCTCAGAAGTTTGGTGGTGAATACAATGTAGCCCAGAAAAGAGAGTGCAGTGGAGAAAGAATAAACATCACAGTTTTAATGGGGCCAGTAACAAGGAGAAGGCAGCTCTGAGAGCTAGGATATCTTTGACCTGACCTTCTGTTGGTTACATAATTTGCACTGGCCTCACTTCCACTCAGCCTATACCCTGGCACAGGACTCTCCTTTCAAGATCAAATTGAAAGGTCCATTTGCTTGAGCCTTGGTTGCTAATAGTTCTGAGCAGGCTGAATCTTCTGTTTCCATCACCATGCTGCTCCTCAGCCAGATGTGGAAACATCTGCCTGGATTGTATTTAGTGTAGTCAATCTGGGAGCCAGCCTGAATTTTTTGCCTCTTCCTCTAAGGTTCTGCCTAGACACAAATCTGAGCTCTGGTAAAACCCTAGTAGGCCCAACTGCAGGGTCCCACACAGATCCTGGAATGCAACCTGAGTAAGTGGCAAAGGGCACAGCAGTGCTCAGTTATGACCCTCTGGACCCTCACACCCAGAAGCACTGAACTCAGCTGTGTGCTCACTGACAAGGGGTAGGATCCTCGCTGCCAGCTGCTCACAGTACAGCACTTCTAATGGAAGCTGTGTAAACAAGCAGGCCTGTGCCAGCATGCCCTTGGCGGCTCTCTGCCCTCTCCCCATCCGAGATGTGAGGATGATTAATTGTAAACATCCCTGTTAGTAACCCACCATCTTGCTGCACCTGGTCTATTCCTTTGAATGCATTAAGCCCACCTCCATGTACCCCAGATCTTTTATGGAGGTAACTGGTTTAGACAAGGAGGTCTAGAGCTGCCCTAAGCAAAGATAAATCTCACTGAGATGTATGAGTATGAAATAACGGATTACATACCAGACCAGGAGAATGGTTTCAAGGGGACACAAAGTGATGGATATGCAGCTACGTCAGATAACCCGACACAGTGGAAAACCATAGAGATCTACTATTTTTATTTTTAAAATATTTATCTGCTCAATACTCTTCTCCCCTAAGTACACCCTGTATTCTGGAAGAAGTCCAACTCCACTGGCCACAGGAGTGGGAACATATGACAACAATGTGGCCCAATCATAGGACATTGTACAATTGGATTTAAAAAGTGGGCAGATAATTCACCTAGAACTAAACAGAATCCTCTGAGGTATTTAAATGGCAACTTGCCTCTTAGGCCTCCACTTCGGGGTGACTCATCCAGTCTTTTCCCTGACCAGACAGCGCAGGAGCATTAATGGCCATGGAACTCAAGTGTGGCTGATCCACCTGTTTATTGTTCGTCTGTTTGTTTTGACAGTGTGCTGGAACCCACTACTTGTAACCACAAACCCATAAATCTTGCCATTTCCCTATAGCTGTGAAGCATAATCTATAGCATTCTTGTCCTGACCCAAGTTCCTTGCAGTCCACCAATATTCTTGGAAACCACTAGGACTTTGTGGCCCTGACCATTCACCATTCACAAGGCAATGGCCACAGGAAGTGCTGGACACCCCTCAGCCATTTCCAGCTCCCAGCATCAGGAAGGAAGTGGGGCTGTGCCTACCACAAGTCTTCTGAAAGATACACAGTCCTTCCAGCCATAAGGAATAATCACGTTCTTAGATATCCCCTAAGCCTATCTGGGTATTTTCCCAGGTTGAACCCCAAGCGAAGGAAGAGTTGAGAACACTCAGGTCTGTCCTTTTGCCTTTCTTCCTCTTTCCTGCCCCAAAAGGCTTCCTACTTCCTCTTCCATTTTAATAGGAACTGCATCTAGATCATGTCCTCCTCCTTCTCCAAGTGGCATTTTCCCTCCCCTTACCTGGGAAAATGATGCTGGAAAGGCTGAAGAGAAATAAAGTGAATTTCCAAGATGAGAAAACAACTGGAAAGTGTTTTCAAAATAGTATCCCTGCTACTCCAGCAAAAACCAAACAATCTTAGACAAGTCTCCTCATATTTATTCAGTCAACAATGATTTACTGAGGAGGCAGAGACACAGCCCTTGCCTGCAATAAAAGCACAGTTTTGTGGCAAGGCCTATGAGCAGCCAACAATTACAAAGATCTCAGCACCTTTAACACTGAATTACATGTTCTCAATCCCACGTGTTTTCCTTTAAAAGATGTGGAAGAGCTGTGTCTTATCCCATTGCACCTAACACAGAGGTGGTCCTTTAAAAAAAGTTGATTGAATAGATGAATAAATGAATGAATGAACAAATGTAAAGGGTAATGTTGTAAGGACATATGTATAGGGCATTATATGACACACGGAAGGGTTTCCTACTTTGACTGGGTTGGGGAATAGGGCCTCAGTCAGGCAAGGAGAAGAACCTGGAGAAGGTGATGCTTTGCTGAGCTTGCTGTTGAGCAAGTGTTGACGGGGGAGAAAGCACATTCCACACAGAGGTACTGTGATGGGAAGTATCCCACCACTTCCCAGCAATTGCACGTTGGAGCTGCAAATTGCCAAACTCCTGGAGTGCTTTTTGACGCCATGAAGCTGGTGAGTGTGCAAGACCTAGAGGGCCTTGTGTCCATGCAAGCACTGGAAAGATTTTTGGTGCATGAGAACAGGTGTTTTGTCTGTTTGCTTACCATTGTATCCCTTGCACTCTAATCACATTTTCTTTTTCCCCCGTCACTTTCCCTTACACGTGGTTTCAGCCAGCCATGGCCCCGACTTGATCTCAAGTCAGCCAGCCTCACAGCTTATGCCCCTGGACTGCCATATCTCCGTATCACTCCATATCTCCCAATCCAAATTTCCAGGAGCACGGATCTAATAGACGTAGCTTATATTTTCCCAGCAGGATATTATGGGTCAGCCAGGTGGATAGCTGCTCTGAATGAGGTTCCCAACCCTGCTCCAATCAGCCTGGGCTGCATGGGCGGGTCACATGGTACCACATTTCGCCACCTTGGCAGGAGGGCTGTGAACATGACATTCCTTTGGGGCTGGAGGAGGGATCAGCGAAGCAGGTACAGGGCTGATACGACCAGTACAGGTCTTCAGAGAGAAGGAAGAAGAAACAAGGACCATTTCTTATTCCTTTTTATTTTTTCCCACTACACACCTTCAGAGAAACTTCTCTAGCAATGAACTGTAGAAATGATCTCTGAAAGTATAGTCTTAAGACCATTTCTATTTTTACTTGCATCCCCAGTGCCTATACAGTGCTTCATATATGTTGAATTAATGGATAAATGAATGAATGGACATGTGAGAGAATGAGAGATTAATGAAGCAGAAGCAAGTGCTACTCAGAAGACAATTACGCTAGCACTGGGGCAAGAAGGATCCAGACACTGCTCAGCAGCCCTCTTGACCCAGAGCGTGCCTGGCACACTCTTGTGTTCCTGGACCCCAGGCTGCCGCCTCGCAGGGGCCCTCTAGGAGCTAAGCAAGGAAAAGCCCTGTCTGCCAGGGCTTTTCACCCAGAACCTCCCTCTGGCTGTGATAGCTGCTCCCGTGCCAACAACAGGAACTTTACCCAAGAGGCCTCTGGAACAAGAGAGGACTTCAGTTGCACTCCCTAATTAATCTCCGGTTTGGCAAGAGTGACTGGGAGTGTCAAAAATCTCTAGTCAAACAGATGCTTCTCCTGAGCTCTAACAACCAACAAAGTTGTCAGTTATGTTGGGGAACAAGAAGCCATAATGTTACTGAAGAGTCCAGTGCATGTGTTTGAGAGACATGGAAAGGAAAGTACTGGGCCTGGGCCCAGAAAGGGTGAGTTTGAATTTGAGTTTGACCCTAAACAAGTTACTTGACTTCTAAAGCCCTCACTTTCCTTTAAAGTAAGGATAATCACTCTATCCTTCCCATACCTCATTTAGTTGTAGTGAAGACCAATTCAGATGACATTTGTGAAGAGAGTTTGTAAATGAGTGAACACTGTACAGATGTAAGAGACTGTTACTAACATCAACAAGCAATTAACAAGCAACTGGATAGTGGTGGGCAAATCTGGAGGTTAAAGGTCAGTTAGGAGGTGGCTGCAGGTCACCAGTCTATAGGTAGTGCTACCTTCAACGGAGGCAGAGGGAATGGGGAAAAGGCACAGAGACCCCCTCTCAATTTTCTGACCCATATGAGGCATCTAAATTGTTTGTTAAATGAATTGATGAAGTATAATCAGTAATTCTTCAAAAAGAGATCATCTTACTTATCAAAACTTTACATGTTGTAGTAATTTCTGAATTCTGATTTTCACTCCTATTTTTGTAACACCAGTAAATTTGGTGAATATTTTATTATTGCACTCATCACTTGATTTAATGTATTTGTTAAATTTTTTACCTCTTCTTCTAAACTTGAATTCCCACAGGGCAAGGGCCATGTTGCATTAATATTTGCAATCTCTCTTGGCACCTGGTGTACTGCTTAATGCATAATCAACATGTAATGTTTGATGAAGGATTAATGATATCACTGTGGATTGGTTTATTACTTCAAGTCTTCACAGTAATCTTGCAAGTCAGGTATTTTAATTCCTGTTTTAACAATGAATAAAATAAGACTCAGAGAGGTTAAGTAAATAAGTTATCCAGGGCCCCATAACTGGTACAGTCGGGATTCAGTGGGCTGCCCCAGAGCCCACTCCACCTAGGCCTGCTTCCCCAGTGCCCAGCTGATAACAACTCTGGAGGCAGGTGTCCTTGTGATTTTGCTTTTATCTTTATGTTGCTGAATTACTATCCAACCCTGTACTTGTCTTGGTGGGACACACACTTCACTTTGGGGAGAAGGGAAAAGGCTTCTGGGAGGACGAAAGAACTGCCATGAAGACTGTGGGAAGGTTGAGTGTATGAGACTCAACACTCAACCTCCTCTTCTGTCTACAGCCATACCACCCTGAATGTGCCTGATCTTGTCTGATCTCAGAAGCTAAGCAGGGTCGGGCCTGGTTAGTACTCAGATGGGAGATGTTTTCTGAAAATGATGGTCTTCTGGGGAGTGGTCCTAGGGGATAAAATCTGCTATAAACTTTTCAGCAAAACTAAGGGAACTATATGTACTGCTCTGAGCCTGAGGAAACCTAACACATCTCTCCTTGTCCTATGGAGCCTTTTTTTGTTTCAGGACAAGGACAGCATGAAGAGGGTGGAAAGGGCCAGGACCCCACACTTGTCTAGCCAGGAAGGCAGCTGGCAGAGATCGACCAATAGGAAAGGAGGTTCCTAGCACCACTAGTAGTAGAATGTGTTGTTTTTAAAGGCTGCTTACCATTGAGAAGGAAAACCAAACTGCTATTGTATGCTTATGTCCCTGTTTTTGCTTTTCGTTTTTGGCTTTTGGGTTTTTTCCCAGACATCAGAAGCACATCTGACCTGTCTGGTCCAGCTAATGCACTCACAGTCAAACTTGTTCTTCTACTGGGGGACCCAGAATTCACAGTGCTCTTTGGAGAACACTGTTAAAAATTGCTACACTGAATGTCATCATGCAAACCAGTGACAATTTTACTCAGATACTTTGGTATCAGGCACTAAAGATTTAAGGATATTTAACAAAGCTCAGAGAGTACAGAAGGCTGTGAAACAATGAGTGAATGTCTCCTTCCTGAACTGCCACCCACAGGAGCCCTGAAGTGAACCCCAAAAACTCCTGAGCCAACCAGTCATCAATCAGTGAGCACTTCCTTCTGAGGCATGAGGCCAAAGGTGAGTCTCTCCCTGCCTTCCCCTATAGTTGGAGAGACACGCACTTACCTACAAGGAGAGCTGACCATCCAAGGAGGTATTTGATAAATACCAAAGGGTGGCCCATACAGTCTTCTGATGGCACAGAACATCTTCCTATGGAACATGAATGATTTTAAATCAGCCCTTCCCCACCTCACCTTTTGTGCTCTGAGCTAAACTTTAGACCTTGAGGTCCAGTTATTTATGACTTTGTCCTTGTCCCCTATTAGACTACCAAGTTCCTTGAGGGCTTCCTAGATAGCACATAGCACAACGCCTGAAACATCATAGGTGCCCAATAAGGGATAAAGTAAATTTACAGCTAAGGCCATCATTTGCCTGATGTTCACATCAGGTATGTATCCGTAGTGAGTGCCTACTCAAGGCAATTCTTATGTTATTGCTATTGCTGCCTTTGATGTTTCTTTGTAGAAATATAAAACACAAACACCTGTGTATTAATGCCCTTGGACAGCTGACTTTCAGGTGGGGGCTGGAGATGAGGAAGGAGGAGGGAAGCCTCTTTGTTTAAAGAAAGCTCAAAGGATTATAAAGAGAGACAGAAGTGAGTCCTGATCCAACTACCAACAGATGTTCTGCAATCGCTGCTGGCTGCTGGAGACACTAAGAGAGCTGAAATTCTTTGGTGGCTACAGGCCTGCCTGAATGTGACAAGGATGGCCATTCATTAAAGCCCCCAAACCATTGCCAGAGGCCAGCTTTGGGGTTCCGGGCTGGGTCTGCCTCTCTGGGCCTGCACCTGGCCCGCGGAGAGGCCTGGAAGATTACCCTGATGGCTGCAACGATTTGGCAGATAAGAGAAGGCCCTGAGCTATCCGGCATGCTGCTCTGAGTGGCTGCGTCTGCGATCTTCTGGCACTTTCAGCCCAGGCTGGCTGGCTTTCCCGCTTGCCCTGGCACTCGAGCCTGCAATTTCAGAAAGTACTGGCAGCAGAACCTGGAAAATGGTAACTTTTTAAAAATGTGGAGAAAGCTAATGTCAAACTGGCAAAGCTCACCTGAGGCCACCTCCATCTGTCGTTCCCTCCCTTTATGGCTCTCCATTTTCACTGTCTCTTTAGCAGTCAGAGCCTGTGCTGTCCTTTCCGTGCCCTCGCTGGGGAGAGCCCCATGGACGGTCTCGTCTCTGACCCCCTCCTCCTCACAGCCTGACAGCTGGGCGAGGCAGCTGAAGCGATTTCCCCAGGCTTGTCTTCTAAGCCCGGGGTGGAGGGGAAGATGACTTCAACATGAAGCAGACACACCTTCCTCCCTGCCACAGATGGGCAGAAGGGAAGGGTCTGTGCAGAGCATGTGATGGCCATGGCAGGACTCCAGTCTCTTCCCGAAGCCCATGTGGGCCCAACAGGGACAGTTGTGGGATATCAGGCCCTTCCTGCCACCATCTGGGCATCAGCCAGCATTCCTTAGTTGCAAGTAACAGAAACCAATTATGTCAGGTTAAAAAAGAAACTAACCAGAATTTATGAAAAGTATTTAGGGTAACTCATAAAATAAAAAGAAAGGGCTGAATAGCCTAGTCTTAGAAAGAGCAGGAAGAGAAGGTCTTGGGATGAAGGTCACAAGGCATATGGTGTAGATTAATCCCTCAGGACATTTTCTGTCCCAGTATCAATGGGTTCAAGAGTCCTCTTTTTTTTTTTTTTTTTTTTGAGACAGAGTCTCACTCTGTTGCCCAGGCTAGAGTGAGTGCCGTGGCGTCAGCCTAGCTCACAGCAACCTCAAACTCCTGAACTCAAGCGATCCTCCTGTCTCAGCCTCCCGAGTAGCTGGGACTACAGGCATGCGCCACCATGCCCGGCTAATTTTTTCTATATATATTTTTAGCTGTCCATATAATTTCTTTCTATTTTTAGTAGAGATGGGGTCTCGCTCTTGCTCAGGCTGGTCTCGAACTCCTGAGCTCAAACGATCCGCCCACCTCGGCCTCCCAGAGTGCTAGGATTACAGGCGTGAGCCACCGCGCCTGGCCGAGAGTCCTCTTGAATCTGATTGGCTACCTTTGGATCAAGTGACCCAAACAAAGCCAATCAGACTGGCTGAATTTGATTGACAGCCTCACCAAGACTTTATATAGCATGGGAGAGGGAAATCTGGGCTCTCCTGGAGGAGGGTTGGACAACTAGGCAGTTAAGAAACAACAGGTGTCCACCACCTTCAACCCAGAGAACCCCTTTCTCTTCACACCTGTGATTGCTCGAACTTGCCAGCCACTGGATTTTACTGTGAGAAATGTGGTCAAAGAGCTCAGGAAGTCAAGGACAGGAGGGGACCCAATTACCTCAGAAGGAGAGTCCTGAAGCTATTTTCCACTCTCTCGAAAGCCTGAGTAGAAGAATAGCATTCATCCAAGCCAAAAACCTTCCCCAGATGCCTCCAGTGCCTTTCCCCCAAATCAAATCAGGCAGCATTTTTTTAAACTTTATCCCCTGAACATCTTTCATTTATACACAACCCTCAGGCCCCAACTTTCCACCCACCCAGGGCCAGAGCCTCCTAACCAGTCTCCCTGCCTCCAGACTTCTCCTGCCAATTCTCTCCCCCTCTGCGGCCAGAGGGGTCTCCCAGCAACTCACATCTGATCAAGTGTCTCCCTCTCAGGGGCTTCCAGCTGCAGGTGAGAAATCCTAGCACACTCACAGGGCCCCTGGGATTTGTCTGTGGTCACTTCTCCAGGCTTCTTGTGAGTCACTCCTTTCTTAACAACTTTCACATGAAGTTTCTTGAAAGACTATTAGTGTCTGCTAACTGCAGTGAAGAGGTGGGTAAAAGAACTGTTTTCTCCCACCACCTGGGTTCAGTGCTATGAACTGAATTGTGTCCCTCAAAACTTCACATGTTGAAGCCCTAACCCCCCATGTGACTATGCGTGAAGACAGGGCCTGTAGGAAGATAACAAAGGTTAAGTGAGGTTATAAGGGCAGGCCCCTACACTGATAGGGCTGGTGTCCTTACAAGAAGAGGGAAAAACACCAGAACTTTTCTCTTTCTGCCATGTGAAAACACAGCAAGAAGGCTGCCCTCTGCAAACCAGGAAGAAAGCCCTCACCAGAAATTGCCCCACTGGACCTTGATCTGAGACTTCCAGCCTCCAGAACTGTGGGAAAATTAATTTCTGTTGTTTAAACCATCTAGTCTGTGGTATTTTGTTATAGCAGCCCAAGCAGACTAAGACAGGGGGCATTCCCTCAAATAGTCTTCAAAAACCTTGACATCTCTTTGCAGTCTTTTGTTTTAGAATAAGTTTTGATAGTCTTGCATTGTGCCTCATAATAGTTTCATTTGCTTTAATATAAATACATTGTTTTAAATCATACACACAGTAAATCAGGTCATTGTGATCTGCTGACTTCTAGTGTCCCTGGCGCCACACCACACCACATCACAGATATTCACAGCAGTGAATATAATGGACAAAACTCCCTGCCCTCGGGACCTCACCTTGGAGCCTTCCAGCCTCATCTGCCCTGTCTCCTTTAATCATCTTCCCCAACCTGACCCCCCTCACCTGAACACACCTCCTTGTTCTCATTTCCTTGCCTTTGCTCCCACTATTCCCTGGCCTAGAAAGTCCTCTCCACCGGAGTCTCACTTGTCTGAATCTCAGTCAAGCTTCTCTGTCTATGAAGGCTTTTCTCAATACCTCAGCCCACAATGACCTTTCTTACCTTCCTCAGAACTCCTGAGGTACTCGCTCAGTCACCACGCGCTTGCGACCATTCATGTTAGGTGGCTTTGTGTGGTTACGCACGTGTGTGCGTCTTTCCCACCACCGGAATCTAAACTACCTGAAGGCAGAGATTGATTTCTCTCGTTCTCCTCTGGGTCTTGCTCGGCACTTGGCACCCGGAACTCAATGAATACTGACAGAGCAGGGAATGAAGTTGGCAGGGGACAGCTCTGTGGGGTTCTCCTGACCTCACTGGCTGCATTTCCCACTTCCCAGAATGCCCACTTCTCTCTGTCACTCTGTCTGGCTCCTGTCAGGTTAGAATAATGACCTGCACCATGGCACTGGCCGTGGGAGAAGGAACCCAAGTCTTGAAGATTTCACAAGACATTTTCCTTAAAGACTGATAGAACTGGTCAGGTCCCTCTTCCTTTCTTGACTCCTCCAGGTCAGAAACTGAATAGCTACTCTGAGGTATATTCTAACTAGTGGGAGATTCTCTTTTTCTTTCAGAAGGACAAGGGTATGACAGCAGAGAGGAAAAAGAAAGCAGCAAGAGAACCTCCAAAGAGCCAGAGTGTCCTCTGAGGCACTCCAGGACACACACACAAACACACACCCACACAGAGGCACAAGGGCCAGGGAGCCCACAGTTGCACTGCCACTACAGTGGAGTCACAACAGAGTTCTCAGCAACATCATGCCCAGAGGGCTGCTCTGGCATAGTCAGACAGAGCCCGCTCCAAACATGCAGGTTGGGAGTATTTGCTCCTTCACAGCGGACTTCACAGTCACCACTGTTTCTCGTTGTCACAGCCATTCCTACTGCCATCTGCCAAAAGGGAAGGAAGAGAAGTGGTTCGCAGACATCATCCCTTGCCCGGCAACTTGGCCTCCCCTCTGTACTGGCTATCTTGTCTGCCAAACATGGCAGCCAAGACAGCTCCTACCTTGGAACTGAATCAAAGAGAAGGATTTTAGGGAAAAAAAAAAAAAATTCTCCACGACAGAAAGACCCACAGTGCTCTGGGGCCATATCTAATTAACTTACAGCCTCTGATGTCAACAGTTTCCAAGGCTGGCATAGTGCATTCGCAAACACATTCCAGAAGAGTCAACATGATCTGGTGTTGACACAGGCCCATAACCGTCAGAGGCAGTAGTTTTCAATTTATGGATGCCGTAAAGCTTTGGCAATATGATTGCTACAATGTGCGGTGTGTTTTTGACAATGAGCAGGAGTTGGGGGGTTGGGGATCACAAGTGCCACATTTGGCTGTGGGTTTGGGCTCATGAGGGAAACCTGCAGTGATTTCTGCTATTGCAAAGTAGCTATAATAATGGCTCCAAACAATGAGCCTAGGAATGTTATGTACTTCTTTACTAGCAAACTCTGAACTTCCACATCAGATAAAAGGTACATTAGTCATTCAACAAACACTAATTACCACCTACCATATGCCAAGCACATAGTGCAGGGTAAGTACAGAATACAGTGGGAGCATAAGAAAGGGGTGGTAAGTTTACCTCTAAGGGATTTAATAAATATCAGGTCTCCTTGCTTCCAAGAACCTTCCTAGGAAGAACCATGATGGCAGGGAAAAAAGGACAGAGGTAGTGAACACAGCTGTCATCAGCTTTTGCTGCTATCATGACAAGATGTGAGTGTCCACAGATGCAGGTGTGTGGGACTTGTTCATGTGGGCAGCAATAGGAAGAGTGACTTTTTCATTGTCTAAGACCCAGAGATAATACTGGACCTGATTATGGACCAAAATAAAACATCACCAAAAACATTCTTTATTTATTATCACTTGTAGACCTCAAGACCAACGTTTGGAGGTACTTTTCAAAAGCCTGAATAATACTATCCCAAGCTAGAGCAGAAGAGTGCCTGTTTTGTCATCTGTGTATGTGTGTGTGTATGTGCGTGCATATGCCTAAGTGCTGGTCTGAATCTCTCCAGATAAATCCTTATGGTTCTCAAAAGCAGAGGCAGCCAAGCCACTGAAAGCCATGCAACCAGCAAATATTTACTAACCACCTCCAGTGAGCCAAGTGTGTGCTAAAACAGAGGGGCTAAGGGACAAACTGTGCGGCTCTTAGAAGTTAGTGTATATTTGCTTAAGAATAGAGAGGGGATAATATATTCAGATACATATTCACATACTCATTGTCAGGCAGTTCCAACTGGGAAAGGCTTTTTAATCTTAAAAAGGGGGGTACCACTACATATCTAATAGAATAGCTAAAATTCAAAACACTGACAACACCAAATGCTGGTGAGGATGTGGAGCAATAGGGATTCTCACTTGTCACTGGTGGGAATGCAAAATGGTACAGAAACTTTGGAAGATAGTTTGGCATTTATTACAAAACTAAGCATACTCTTGCCATATGATCTAGCAATAGCACTCCTTAGTATTTACTCAAAGAAATTGAAAACTTATGTCCACACAAAAACCTGCACATAGATGTGTGTAATAGCTTTATTCAGAATTGCCAAAACTTGGAAACAACCAAGATGCCCTTCAGTAGGCAAATGGATAAACTGGGGCACATCCAGACAATGGAATAGTATTCAGTGCTAAAAATAAATGAGCTATCAAGCTATGAAAAGACATGGAAGAAACTTAAATGTGTATTACTAAGTGAAAGAAGTCAAAGCCAATCTGAAAAGGCTAAATATTGTATGATTCCAACTATGACATTCTGGAGGTCAAGACAAAATTATGGAGACAGTAAAAAAGATCAGTGTTGCCAGGGGTTTAGGGAGAAGGAGGAATGAATAGGCAAAGCACAGAGGACTTTTAGAGCAGTAAAATTATTCTGTCCAATACTATGCTGGTGAACATGTGTTGTCTTAGTCTGTTTTGTGCTGCTACAACAAAATACTTCAGACTGGGTAATTTATAAGGAACAGAAATTTATTTCTCACAGTTCTGGGAGCTGGGAAGTCCAAGATAGGGGCAGTGGCATCTGGTATCTAGTGAGGGCTTTCTGCATCTTCCGGAGAGGAGGAAGGTTGTGTCCTCACGTGGCAGAAAAGGAGAGAGCAAACCCATTTCTGCAAGTTCTTTTATTATAAGGACATTAATCCATTCAAGAGAGTGGAGCCTCATGACCTACACACCTCCCATTAGGCCCAAACTCCCAACACTGGTGCATTGGGATTAAGTTTTCAACACATGAATTTTTGGAGGGGACAAAAACATTCAAACCATAGCACATATTGTTATTTATTTGTCAAAATCATAGATAATACAACACTAAGAGTGGATTCTAATGTAAACTATGGGCTTTTGCTGATAATGAGATGTCAGTGTTGGTTCATGGGACTGCAAGGACTATAACAAACGTGTCACTGTGGTGCCACATATTAATGATCAGGGAGGTTAGGGGTGGGGGAGGAAGGATATGGGAACTCTGTACTTTTTGTTCAATTTTGCTGAGAACCTAAAATTGCTCTGAAAAATAAAGTCTACTTAAATAAATGAATGAAAAAATAACTGACAAAAAAATGGCATTCCAAACTACGGGCAGTTGTAGAAAGAAGCGACTGACTCTGATGGGTGAGTTTCTCAGGTAGGGTCCAGAGCATATTTCTTAGGATTTTTTTGACATGAGACTATTTTACATTTTTATGCTGATGTTACTCCTTCTGTGAGTGCACAGCCACGTTCAGAACTGGGATAGTACCGTATGTGGGGCTTTCTGCATGATTCCAATGAGCCTGCACCCAGCCCCAGGAGCCAGACAAGGTCAGCACAGAGAACTGGTGTGTGAGGAGCTGTTGAAGACAGGAGCTCTCAGGGCTCCGTGACCAAGCATGAGAATGCTTAACCAGGCCGAGTAACGTGACTGATATATGAAGCAAAAAACCAAAAAACAAACAAACAAAAAAAAACTTCACAAAAGAGAATAAATAGTCCCAATTCTGTTAAACAGTCTACTTGATCTTAGACAAAAGACCAGAAAAACATGGCAATTGTTAACAGCCGTTGTCTCACGGTGACAGGCTAACGTGTGGCTTTTATGTTCTGCTTTGTATATCTTTATGCTCCAAATTTTCTCCAATAAATACCTAGTACATTTTAATTGAGAGAAAGACAGAGAGAGAGAGACAGTATGAATGAGGATGATTGTCTATTCACAGAGCTGCTGTCGAGGGTTCTGGGTTTACCAAGATGAAACACAACCAGCAGGGAAACCCTGCAATGTCCCACCCAGAGGGCACTTCTGAAGGACAGGAGTACACTTGGGTTTAAAATGGAAACTGTGCACATGAGAACATGAATTCATGTGCACTGTTTTCAGTCAGCCACTTGGGCCGTAGCAGTAGGGACCCACCCAGTTCTTGAGTCCCAGGAGAAGGGCATCAGAGCAGTACGAAGTATTTGAACACAGTGGGTTTTCCCATCAAGGCCCAGCCGCTTCATGAATGGAAAGAGAAGGCTCTCTCCAAAGCTCTCTCCATAAACGGCAATGAATGTAGCCCCCAAACAGATACAGATAATACATCTGGAGTTATGGGCCAAAGGGTTTCAATAGCTTGAGAGTAGGGAGGTGGGGGGAGGAGACAGAAATTAAATAAACCTGAACCACAGCCAGGGATCAAAACCTAACACCTTCCACCTGATGTGATGGCTCTTCCAGGAGCCTATTAACACCTCATAACTATAACTGACACCCACAAAAGAAACCATTCCACAGGCGAAACACACAACGATCCACACACCCAAAAGTGATCATGGCCTTTGGTGTAAAACAGACATTTCTGCCCAGAAAGGCTCAGCAGTGAAGAACCAAGAGAAAATGGGGGCATTTCTTTAAGATTCCTCAACATTCCTGGGTTGGGGTTGCCCATTCAAATCCTCAGTTTTCTGAAAATGCACATTTTTATATTTCAGGGAAGGGCTCCTATTTGACATGTGAGGTTGGGGGTTTCTAGATCCCATCTCGGGGGCTGGATGAGAACTGCTGGGGCTTTGGGGTGCTGCCACCCTAGATCCTTCTAACATGGTGAGAACATCCTGAGTCAGGGTCACTGCTGACGTCAGGCCTGTCACATTCAGGGGTTGGTTGAAGTCAGATCTGTGAGGTCACGCAGGTTTCACTCCCACCCTGGGTGTTTTCTTTTTTACACCTAGAGCTTAAAATTTCTCAGAAGTCATAGGAATTGGCAAATATCTCAGCATAGAAGGAGAAGGAGGGGTGGGACTGAGCATGCGTTTAATAATGGCCTCTGTAGGAGATTTTTATGATGATTTTTGTCAAATAACTTTGATAATCACTTCTCATTTATTCTTCACAGCAAAGCTATATGGTAAGTAATATTGTCACTCCTATTTTACATGTAGAAACAGTTTCAGAGAGAATGACTTGCTCAGAATGGTAAGCTGGTAAGTAACAGGGCTGGGATTCGAACCCAAATTTTCTTATGCAATCCATGTGCCTACCCTGGGGTGGAATACTAAGATCCTATAGCTACAAAGAAACTTCTAACAGGACCTGGAAATGGAAGCCTGGACAGTTTGACAGCCTTTTCAGGACAGGGATCATGTCCTGTTTGTCTTGGGTCTGAGGGGTGAGCTGGTGTATGGAACACTCTCATCACACATGGAGAAAGAAGGAGGAAGTGGAGTCAAGCAGCTGCAGCAGCCGATGGGACCCAGTGACAGCTCACAGGCTGATGGCTTGGGCACGTAGCATCATTCCCGTGATGGGCTCCGTTGAAAGTGAAGCAACGAAACTTCCTAGAGCACCTTCAAGAGCAGATGCAGAAAAGTGAGTGCAGCTGTGGGCATATGGGACCCTCTATCCTCACCTTTGGGGACTTTCAGAAACAACCTCGGGCCACTTCTGAGGTCAGGGCATGGGATCCTATGTGGGCAGATGAAGAGGCAGGAGGGAGACTTCAGCCATTAAAAATTGAAGTAGATGATACTTAAATTACCTTTGTTTAAAAATGTAGGATCATACGTATTTTTGCTCTTATCAATCTATAGTGGGCATCTTTTGAAATCAGTAAATATGTAGATCTATATCAACATGGGTAATAGCTGCATTGTTCTCTGCAATTTACAAGAATACAATAATTTAACTGATATCCTATTCAGGGGTATTTATGTTGCTTCCTTGCTGCTGTGAACTTCCTTGAAAAGGCAGATTCTGAAGTTAATGAAGAGTGTCGGATGGTCAGAAGAGGAAAGGTGACTCTTAGTTTGCAGAGGAGGTCAAGGCAGGCTTCATGGCTCACAGGAAACTTGAGCTGGACTTGAAGGCTGAGGAGAATATGAAATGAGGATGGGGAGAGAGGCAATGAAGGAAAAGGACTGACCTCAAGCACAGGCATAGAGGTGGGAAGCGTGGGGACAGAACACAGTGTCATGAGGTCGGAGCACAGAGAAGGTGAAAGGGGCCAGAAACGAGACTCATAGGCAGGGTGTTCTCTGTCCCCACACTTCCCTCCTACTTCCTAATGGCATGAACTTGGCTCACAGTAGCTGGTCAGTAAGAGCAAACTATTAGTATGAACAACCATAACAAAAGGGCATTTTTAAATTCTGGAGATCTGAAGTTAGAAATTTAGCATTTTTAAATGTTGACTTGGCTCTGCCTGCATTTGTGTTTTTAGTTTCCAATAAAGCTGCTCTGTGAGAAGGTAAGCTTGCTTCAAGGAGAGAGAAGGAGAAACCCCACCCGTGCAGGTGGTTAACTGAATTAGTTTTCAGATTGCTTTATCTCTTTTGTATTCAAGCCCTCACCATCTGATCATCAAGTTCACTTTGGTCTAAACTGGTCTATGATTTTTTTTTTCTGTATCTGGAGTTTATATTAGAAACTAAGATTTATGGAATTTGTAGACCATTTTTAGCCTTTTTGTGAAAAAAGTGGAGGCAATAGAGACCCACTTGTCCAATGTGTCATTTTAAACACGGTGGGCAAGCGGAGGGTGGCAGCTTTATTTATCACCCCAGGCTCGCTGGAGTGCGGGTAAATGGAATTGCTTGCTCGGCCAAGCACACAGGGAATAAGCACGGTACTGAGGCCGGGTTTTACAGCAGCTCTGTGATCTTGAATTATGAAAGGATTAGACAAGGTTTGGGACAAGGGAGGCTCTGTTGTTTTTCTTCCCTCTTTTGTGATGATTTGAGGGTGAGAAAAAAACCTAGAATAAAGACAATAAAAAAGTCCACCAAATGATGCTCATTGGAAAATGGGTTGGGAGATTTCTGATTTGTCCCTCTGGTTATTTGCCAAGTCAGAAATCATGATGCAAATAATGACTTCTCTCTCTGAAGGGAGGAATTCATTAGTGTTAGACCCAAAGTCCTGCCGTGGCCCTGAAGCACTTGCTTTTACTGCCACCCTGAAAAGCCACAGTATTCCGTTTCCATGCATTTGAGAGTTGAAGGCATGCCTGCTTAACAATGTCATCGGTGAGTGAACTGTACTTTCCAGAGCTCTTTCTCTTTTCTCTTTGATGCTAAGCTGTATCAAATCCAACTGATCTTCAAGCTGATCAGTTGCAAAGGCTAAGAAATAAGAGAGAGCAAGACTTATTTAAGGAGCTTGGTGGCTGCAGGTGAGCATGGAGAGGTAAGCCGAGGTTGGACCTGAAGGGAGAGCCTCACATTACACTAAAGCCTTTGAACAAGGTTGCCAGGAAGATGGCTTCTGTCATGCATAAGCCTTGCAGTGGCACCCAGGGAAGATGGAACAAGCCTTGGTGATGGAATGGGAGCTGCAGGCATGGTCTGAAGGTCAGGCAGGCAGAGAGAAGTAAGGGGCTGGTTTAGAAATGGTACTGGTGGGATCTGTAGCTGCTTAACAAAGAAGATATCCAAATGCTAGTGGTTTTAACAATGATGACAAAAATTAAGACATAGAAATTTATTTCTTGTGCACACTACAGTCCAGTGCAGTTTTCAGCAGGCAGCCATCCATGGGGTGATTCAGGACTCAGGTTCCTTCTATCCTGTGGCCCCACCATCCCCAGGGCCTCAGTGTCCTTCTATTTCAGTCAGCAGATTGGAAAGAAAGGACGGAAATGACACACCTACTTCCTAATGGCTTCTGCCTGGAAGTGACATGCTTCTTTTAATCACATACCATCGGTAAGAACTGGCCCTAGCTAGAGGCCAGGGGTGAGAGGGAAGGCGGGGAGCAGGCTGAGAAATATAATCTCTGATGGGCAGCTGCTTCCAAGCAACCACTCCTTAGTACATGTGAATGAATGAATGAATGAATGAATTCAAAGATACAGTACAGTAGAAAGAACTGAGGAATGTTGGGACCAAGAGGGAAACCATATTAAACCACCCAATGCCCACATTTTACAGAAGAAGCAAATCCAGAGTAGATAAATAACAACATAACTATTTAGTAGAAGACCTGGGGTTTGAATTCAGGTGACCTTGGTTTTTGCCCTAGTTTGTTGAATATGAAAGTCACCCCCACCTCTCTGAACTTCAGTTTTGTCACCTGTAAAATGGGAGGTTTGCTAGATGTTCTCTAAGATCCAGCTCAGCAGAGCTGGACTGAAAGTGCCACAATCAAGATCTTGGAGGTTTGTTCTGAGAATGGTACAGTTCAGGTCCCTGGGATCACACTCAACATTGAGAAGTGAAATTTTGATCCCTTGATCAGTTGTTTTATCTGTACATGCTCTGTTGATCAGAAACCATCCTTCAACAAAATGAACCACATTGCGAAGGTGTTTTAGAATGAGACAGTCTAAACACTGCCCACAAATCTTCATCCATCCAGAATTGGCCTGGGCTCACACCCAAGGTCACTGAGCATGGCCTGAACATCAGTCCTCAGGCAGAACGTAGACCATCACACAGTGAGAATGAGAGTGACACTGTCTCTCAGCTATTTGAGATCTAAGGGCATTCTGTTAATATCAACCCTGTTCTTTTAAGACAGTTCTATCCATGCATTTCATGCTATTCTAATATGCTCTGCCTCACATTTTAAAATAACTGGGTACAAAAAATAAAAGAGGATTGAATGGCATTCTAACTTCATTAGAAGCCTATTTTAGGAAATAAATGTGAATGACAGAAGTTTTTTCAAAAAGAACTTCAAACAGAGATAAACTTAACTAATCAGTTTTCAGAAGTTACTGAGAAACTTCAAATGTTTTTTGGCTTGGAGACGTTCTTGTAACTATAATGATTTTCTAGACTCTCATATAGCTAAATGACTTATGCTTAAATTCTCAAAGTGCAAATTAGTAAGAATGTATTCTAGGAATCTTATAAGCATTTATTTTCAACTAGACCATTGCCTTTTCTCAGGAGAAAATGAAAGTGTTCCCCGATGTTCTGAAAGCTGTGTGTTCCATGCATATGACTCAGTAAACATGATCATAATGTCTCTTTTAGACCTCCCAAACCCCAAGCCCTTTTACTGTGAAATCCTGTTCTGACTTATGTGCCTTACCTCTGTATCCCAAAGAAAAGCGTCCAGTAACTATTTCTTTTTTCCTCCCACTATATCCCTTAAAAAGAATATCTACTTCCTGAGGGTGGCAAAGGGTACACAAAAATGATGCTGCTTTGGAAGTCACCGGCAGAGCACGCCCTAGGTTCAAGTTGGCAAGGGAAGCTGTCCTCACTCCATCCCCACCCCAGCCCTGCTGCCGCCATTTCACAAAATTTACCTTCCACCCAAAATCTGGAGCACAAGTCTACAAAGAAAAGAGGGAAAAGCAAGCTGTCTAAAGAGTCTTCATTCTTCTTCTTGGTATAAAGCAACACGTTACTGTGGCTTTTGACCTCCAGGGGTTGGATTAGATGATTTTCCACATGGTTTATTGTGAAGGGTTTTATTGCACAGATCCCTCAACAATTTAATTGCCATAAAAATGGCTAACACATGTGGCAGGCTTTAAAAATGTCCACCCGCCAAATGGATTTGCTTCTCGTGTGGCCACTCGGAGCTGGCAGCTTTTACCTCCACACACCTCGCTCAGGTTCTAAGTGAGAGGGCTGGAGTCCCCCTGACGAGCTGTAATGAATGTGGCTCCGCAGAGACAGGAGACAGACTCTCTCCTTCTACAACCCTTGGCCACAGGTCTTGGTTGCCATTTTTCTTTTTCTCTACTGGTGATAGTTCAATTTATTTGTTTGCTTTTCTGCTTTGGGAGGTGTGTTTTTAAAGACATATCTCTGTGGGCAAAAATAAAAAATAAAAAATTGTCCTAAATTCTATAAAGGTAGTAGAATGAACTAACACAGCTCATGGTCACTGTCCCAATGGACTAATCTAATTCTCATACTCTCCCAAGTGTTCTCATTTGTAAGCTACCAACATTACTAACCTGTTAAAAACAGAGGGAGAGAAATCTATCACAATCTACTAGAAGCAATACAACCGATTCCTTGGCAGGAAGTCATTGTCCTTAATCCCATTAGCTAATAACAATAATACTAAACTATCGTGTATGGATGCACTTCTCCTAACAAAACAGATGCTACTTCTTAAAGTGAGGCTGCCCATTGAGTAATCCTTCAAGGTCCAGCTAATGAATGCCTCCTACATAGGCCAAATAACCAGGTGTGATCTCTCCCTTGGCCTCTCTTTTGCCACTTATCAGAGTGTCCCCTAGCTACTCCTGGGAGACTCAAAAGGCAGCCACGTAGGGCCCACAAACCAGCTGTGAGCAGCAGTCCCCACCCTTCTTCTGCAGTGCTCCACCCCCTCCGTCGCACACAACACATCCTGAAGAGGATGCCGCTCATAGAAGAATGCCAATATCTGCCCCTGAGTACCAAGAAGGTTTCCCTGTTCCAGGTTCTAGAAGAAACCAGGGAAGGTGGGGAAAAGCCTCAGAGCCTTGCCTGGTTGCCTGTCACAGGCATCTCCATGCAGGCCCTATACAGCTTCTCTCGAGCAGTTCTATCAGCTTCTCATCTTCATCCCTCTTGTCTTGCCACAGTGGTTCAAAATTAACCCAAGGAGGCCACGGAGGCTCCCTCCATTCCTCATTTTCCTGGTTAAACTGGCATTGTTGGGTCCCCATATCGCTCTACCCTTTAATAATAATGGTTGTGGGGGGAGAGACACTGTTTTAGGAGCTGGTAGCAGAATTTACCTGGTGGAGACTTGCCTTTTGTTTGCCAAAACACTTTTATAAGTCACTTTGGCTATAGCAAGATGGTCCTCAGGGCACAGGCCAGAAGAGACAAGAAGGTTTTAAAGAAGAATTTTTAGAGTTTCAGGAGCAGTGTTGGAGGAAAGGGCACCTAGGAATGGAGATAAACTAGGCAAGATGAGAAGAGGTAAGCAGAAGAGATGGCCCAGCAAGAGTGAAGATTCAGGCTGTGACCCAAAGAGAAGAGAAAGTGAGGGAGAAAGTACCAGTGCAGGACATGACAGATGGGCTTTTTAGCCTAGAAATATTTAATCCTTCAGTATAAAGTTGTTTATTCTGCTGTGAATATGCCTTATATTAAAAGGAGCTGAATTAAATTCATTTAATGAGATTATCAACTTCATTTATAGAAATCCCCAACGTATAGGTTTAAAAATAACGAAGATCATTATTAACTAATGAATACCATTATTGATTAGTTCAATATTTCAAAATGTGCTACATATATAGGCACCCAAATAAACTGGAGACCTCTGTTTACATGCAGCTACATGTTGTACCTGGGAAAAGACATATGGGTTTTTACAGCTTTTCTTCAACACGACTATTCTCACATACACTCCCCTCTTCAATGTCATTCCTACTCAGTGCCTGGTGGTAATGGTGTTTAGGACAAAGTAAGGAAAAGGAGTATCTTCCGTATTTCTATAGTTATAAGGCCAAAAGAGGGGATGCACCATGAGAAGAGTGATGCGAGGGAAATCAAGAAGTCAGCAGAAGTGAGAAATCTGAGTATGAATTATTGGGGTGGAATAGAGTTGGCAGATAAGATACAGGATGCCCAGATAAATCTGAACTTCAAATAAACAATGAGAGACTTTTTAAGATAAGTATGTCCCAAATATACTTCTTCTACTTATACTGTATGTCCTGTAGTTTTATTTGCAAAATCTGGCAACCCTAGGGTGGAGGAATGCTGAAATATGTTGGAAACAAAAACCATTTTAATTTAAATACCACAAGAGGGTATAACTTGAATACAGTGACTATCTGGGTTAAATAAGATTAAAAATTTTCAGAGGTACTATATTTAGAATCAGGCTGAAAGCCTTTACAAACTCACATTAGTGATACAGTTTTTTATACTATAAAACATATAATCTGAATATTCTTCTCCAATATCAAAACTAGCAATGAGACCTTCAGGAGGTCCTAACACCATTGTCTTACTGGTTGTCTAAAAATTTTAAGACAGCTACTCCATCTTTAAAGAAAATTGCTAGTTAGATGCTTAAACTTATAGAGAAAGTGAATACTAGATGGGCAAATCAATAGTTCCTGTGCTCCAACTCCCCACCTGTAGAGTCAGCAGTGTGAAAGGCAGCCCGGGACCCCTACCTACAATAGCCTGCAGTTTCTAACTAGGCCAGTCTCGTCATCATATAATCAAGTTGGGTCCCTTTTCCCACTTTCCTACTGCCTGGCTTTATCAGGCAACCACAAACACGCTCTTAAAATGTCCGAATTTTATTTTTAAAAAGATCTAAGCTGTCCACAGAGGCAAAGGGAAATAATGATGAAAAAAAAATGGTATTACAAATGTGCTTAATAAAACACAATATAAATGTACTTAATAAAGTTACAGCTTAAAGTGAAATTTGGGGAACCTGTTTCATTTTTATTAAAGCTGGATTTATTGCTTTGGTTTATTGGTTTATGTTCTCAGAACTTAATTTAGTCTCTAGATTATTTGCCCAAAAGAAAGCAGGTGGGTTGGCTGTGTGTTGGACAACACCAGTTTAAGGGGTTGTGATTACAGGTATTAACTAACCTTGGTCTGCACCAGCTCCCCAGAAACAAACAAAACACATGCACATTTTCCAACTTACTACCAACTTTGTTGAGATGGGCTTTCTATAAACAGAACTTGTGCTTTTTTTACTTTTGCACTGAAATTCTCTCTCTCTCCCTCTCAGATCTGCCAGCTTAAATCCCGCCCACCTTTTAAGGCTGATTGATATGTTACCTTCTCTACAGATCTCCTCAGTTCTTTATGTGGTCAGTTCTCCATGGAGGCTTCATTACTCTTAGGGGGCATTTTAAATATTTGTGTAGATGATTTTCTGGTGTTGTCAGGACCTAACATTATATATACTAAACTACATTCTATTTTACTAGAAATCATTTTCTTTTTTTCATTCTGTATATTATAGTAGGGGGCATTATGTTAGATTTTTAAAAATTAGGCATGTAAGGAAAAACAAAGACCCAAGAATAGCCATGGCACTTTACTGCTGAAAAAGTGCAGAGGAGTTATTTGCACAACCAGATATTAGGATTTCTGGTGGGTCTATGGAAATTAAGACAATTGTAGTATTAGTCCAGAACTTGATAAATTGAACAATGGAATAAAGAGCCCCTAAACAGGCCTATGCATACAGAGAACTTTGTTTATGGCTGAAGTGGCACATCAAATCCAGGTGGACAAAGAAACCATCCAAGGAATGGAGCTGAGAAAAAAATGGTTATTTGAAAAAATATTAAAATGAATCTCTACTTTATATCGTATATAAAAATCAACCCCATATGGATTAAAAATGTAAATGCAGAAATAAAACTGCAGAAAAATATACTTTAGATATGGAATAAGGAAAAGTTTTTAAAATAAGACATAAGCACTGACTATAGCCAGGTGTGGTAGCTCATGCTTGTAATCCCACCTACTCAGGAGGCTGAAGTGGGAGGATTGCTTGAGGCCAGGAGTTTGAGACTGGCCTGGGCAACATAGCAAGACCCATCCCTAAAATATTTTTTAAAAATTAGCTGGGCATGGTGGCACACATGTCTATAGACCAAGATACTCAGGAGGCTGAGGTGGGAGGATTGTTTGAGCCTCGGAGTTTGAGGCTACAGTGAGCTATGATCACACCACTGCACTCCAGCCTGGGGAACAGAGCAAGATCCTGTCTCAAAAAAAAAAGTGCAATGACTATAAAATAAAAGATTAGTAAGTTTGACTACATTAAAATTAAGTACCTCACCTTAAATAAAGTGAAAAGTTAAAAACTAGAAGATGTTTGCAATTCACATACTGATAAAGGACTAGTAAAATGAGTATACAAAGAACTTCTACACAACAATAAGAAAAGCACTAACAACCCAATGGAAAAGTGAGTAAAAGACAAAAACAGGCTTTTCACAAAAGAGAGAGTATATGTGGCTAATAAGCATGAATTCTGACAAGGGCAGGTGTTAGAAAGGATGTGGATTTACAGAATGAATCTTTTACACACTGCTGGAGAAAAGGTAAATTTGGGCAACTATTGTGGAAAACAGTTTGTCTTTAATTTGCTATAAACATTCAAATACTCTAATGACACAATTCCACTTCTAGGTATATATACAAGAGAAAACTCTATGACATAGACACCAAGAGGCATATATAAAAATGTCCATAGCAGCACTTTTTAAAACAGCAAAAACCTAGAAACAAGCCAAATGCCCATCAACAGGAGAGTGGGTGAGTAAACAATGGTATATTCAATGGTATATAGATAATATAGTAGTTGAAACCAGTGAACAGCAATGATGCATGCAACAATATGGATATCATTATATCCATAATGATGGACAAGAGTGAAAAGAGTATGTGCTATGTGAACCCTTTTCATAAAGCTAAAACAACTAAAATGAAAATATGTTCAAGAAAGTCATGTAGGTACGATGAAACTATATAAAAAGAAAAGCAAGATAATGAACACATGGGATTCGGGGTGAGGAGGATGGTTTGGGAGGAATCTCCAGAGTCAGATGTAGGTTAGGTAAAGCTCCTAACTTTTATGTTTGCTGATGGCTCCACTGGTAATTTTTACAATGAATACTAACTAAACAAATAAATAGAAGACTAGAAAAGGAACTAAGCATGGACTAATAATGAAAGTGTGTCAATGACTAAGGACTATAATTCATTTGTGCACCTGAGATTTAAAAAAAAAATAAGAAGAAAGAGAAAAGAAATTATGTGTGTAGGATATTATATATTACATATGAATTTCATTTCAAAATAGTAAAGAGGACCTTAAAAGAAATTTGTTATAAAAGAGGGGCAAGGTATCTGATATGGTTGTAAACTGCTGCTCTAGCAAAGTAACAGTTTGTTTTTACTGTAACTCCGAACCTCTATGTCATGTTGCATCCCTCATCAGGCACTGCCCACATTGTCTGGGTTGTGATTTTTTGTTTATGTACTTGTAGTATCTCCTCTGGACTGTAAATTTCTTGAAAGTTCTGGATCCTCCACAATGCACAATGTCTTGGGTGGAGTAAGCATTCACAAATTTGTTGAATGAACAAAACAAACTATTTAACTTCAAGCTTTCATTTCTTAGGGAAGCAGATTTAATAAAGGTACTAATTTATGCCAGATATTTGCTCTTCCACATTCTAGGCACTCTTAGGAATGTGACATCTGAAGTGTCAGGAGAACTTCTACTCACCGATAGCAGATGTTTAACTTAATAATTTTGGCCCATAGTTGTTTAAGCCTAAATAGTCAAATAAGAATCCCAAGGAGCCTCAATAGCTCCATTTATGTAATACTAATAGTTAAAATGTATTAAGTATCTACTATGGATGAGATGCTTTGTATTATCTTGAACTATCATGATAAATTTACATCAACATTTTTTGTCCCTGTTTTACCAGTAAGGTTAAATTCAGCAAGGTTAAGAATTTTTTCATGGTTACACTCTTGGTGATGGTAGAATAGGGATTTGACTTCAGATAGTTTTCTACTGAACTAGCACCTTTCAAATATATTATGCCACCTGAGGACACTTTCATGTCTTGATCAATTTTTTGTTTCTTTCTTTGTTTTTTTGTTTTTATAGGTTCTTTACAGATGGAAGGCAAAGTCTGTAGGGTTCCATTTGCTGAGGCCAGAGAAGGACAAAACCATCTCTAAAGAATCCCTCCATGGCATAAAGATGCAGAGGTAAGAAAAGTATTGATGTGTTTATAAAATAAAATAATGTTATTAAATTCTTCACTGGAAGAAAGTCACTAAATTAATTTAAGTTCTCTACATTACCCTCAACTTCTAATACCATATATAGAAATCATTCCTTCCAAAATGGTTTGAGACCATTTGAAGCCTCAGTCCCAAGACATTCCCATACATTCAGTCATTGGGTTGAGCAATAACATTCTACACACCCGAGACAGAAACTCTGGCGCAGGAAGATAAGCCACTGGGAGTTCTATTTCATACAGGTATCCTGTGATTTCCTGGGAGGGATGGTAAAATGCATTTAAGGGTTTAATGAGGTCCCCAAAATAAAATCCTGAATGAAGAAGGGAGATAAAGTGCCTCATAATCTTTGGCAGAATCCCAGGAAGAGATGAGGGGAAAAAAGGAGGTTTGCTGCAGTATCCAGGAGAGAGATGGTGGTGGCAGAAACCAGAGCAGTGGTGGTAGAGACTGGTGAGAAGTATACAGAGCTGAGATATTTCAGAGGCAGAATTGTCAGAATTTGATTTATTGGATGTGGGAAATGAGAGAGCAAGTGGCTTGAAGGACAGTCTTGCTTTCTGGGTTGGTCTCTTGGTCCACCAGCATAGACCCTGGAAATGTGTTCTATAACTCTACACAGAAGGCCTCAAAAACTGATGCAGAACTTAGGTTGCTATTCAAATGCCATGGAAATTGTCATCCAGTTCTTAATTATTCAGAAGGCTGGTGTGGTCTGAGGAGAGCTAATTGTATATATTGCATTAATCTTAGCAAGAAAACTTAAAGCATAATCCAATAGGACAGTTACGCATATTGTCACTGCTCAGGACTTAAAGAAAAATAAGACCAGGCCTGTACCATTTTAGGCAACAGCCAAATGAAAACTTGTGTCATTTCAGACAACTTGATGGCTGGTCATCAAAAGCATTACAGATGGTCTCTTATATTATGGAAAAACAGACTGGAGGCTTTGTAAGCCATAAATTGTGTTCAAAGGCTGATGACATTTTTCTTTAAGGAATCTCATCTTTTGACCATGGACTCCAAAGACCTTTTCCCATCCAATTTATTATTTCCATGGCTGTATTGCAGAAATGAAAACAGGCATAACAGGATATATCTATGAAAGATTCCACTCTTACAGGACAGAAGTGATACTTCAGTATTTCTTGGCTCTTGGAAACGGAAGCAGTGAGAGATGCTCAAATGAAGTAATTTGGATAACAGCTCCATCAGTGCATCCCACAGCACACTCCAACTCTGGGGAATAAATTTTTCAATGGTAATGCCCACAATTGTGCCTTCTCTGCTAATTCCTTTTTATAAATTATATTATTGTGTTTTGCCTAATAAATTAATTTAGATAATAAGACCTGTCTTAGTCCATTTGTGTTGCTATAACAGAATTCCTGAGACTGAACAATTTATAAAGAAAAGAAGTTTATTTAACTCGTGGTTCTTTAGGCTGGGAAGTACAAGAAGCATGGTGCCAGCATCTGCTTGGCTTCTGGTGAGAGCTTTTGTGCTGCATCATAACATGATGGAAGGTCAAAGAGTAAGGGGATGTGTACAGCGGGGCAAAACCTGCTTTATAACAACCTACTCTCATGGGAACTAATTATTCCCCAACAACTAATCCAGTCTCATAGGAGCAAGAACTCACTCATTACCATGAGAGTGGCACCAAGCCATTCATGAAGATCCACCCCCATGACTCAAACACCTGCCACTATGCCCCACCTCCCAAAACTGCCACAGTGGTGACTGAATTTCAACATGAGTTTTGGTGAGGACAAACCATATCCAAACCATAGCAATACCATAAACCCAGAAATAAAAACCGTTTGATAAAAAGCAAGGCATATTCAAGATGGAAACATATTACTATTTAACATATTAGGCCGGGCGCAGTGGCTCATGCCTGTAATCCTAGAACTCTAGGAGGCCGAGGCGGGAAGATCACTCGAGGTCAGGAGTTCGAGACCAGACTGAGCAAGAGCGAGACCCCCTCTGTACTAAAAATAGAACGAAATTAGCTGGACAACTAAAAATCTACACAGAAAAAATTAGCTGGGCATGGTGGCACATGCCTGTAGTCCCAGCTACTTGGGAGGCTGAGGCAGAAGGATTGCTTGAGCCCAGGAGATTGAGGTTGCTGTGAGCTAGGCTGACACCATGGCACTCTAGCCTGGGCAACAGAACAATACTCTGTCTCAAAGAAAAAAAAAAAAAAAAAAAAAAATTAATACAGCTCGAATCACCAAGAAAAGAAAATTAATCTCACAATGAGGTTAAAGTTCTCTCCGAGTATAAATGCTCCCAAGTGTTGATCTGGCATAAAGTCTTGTCAAAAACTCTTAAAAGACTGAACAGATGTTCCTAAAGGTGAGTCAACTACATTACAAATTTGGCCCTAATTTATTTTTTTCCTGTTCTGTTTACTGGTGGAGGATGAGTGATATGAGGGAGGAGGTGGCAGGAGGCGGTGACATCATCATTAAGGTATGCATAGAAGCAAAAAAAAAAAAAAATCAATCTGGACTCAGAGAAAGCAAGGGAACTGAGCCTCCCAAACTGGACGTCCTGAAGAAAATGGCCTACAATGAATGGGAAACAGAAATAACAACTAGAAAATCATTTTACAGAAAGTCTTCCTTTATCAAGGAAGATGTCTGACCATGGCTGTGGTTAAAATACTCATAAATAAATAATGTTTACCAACAAGAAGTGATTATTTTCATAAAACAAACAAGAAACAATCACTTCCAATTAGTTTAAAAGAGACTGCCAAACAGTACATGGGATTTGATCATCTCACATTTTGGCAGGCAGAAACATAAACATGTTAAGAACCAAACACCATGTTTTCTGCTATAATACATTTTGCCTAAATGGAATTCTTCTACATGGTAAACATGCCTCCCTTTATTCATCAAAATCCACCCTGAGTCCAACATTATTTCCTGAAAGCTTAATTCCTTTCAATAAGGCACTAAATCATTTTATTACAAACACTGCTTGCTTTCTTTTTGCTGGGAATGGTATTATAGACTTACTTTTTGATACATGTTCCAGCTTTTCAACATTCTGTTGTAAACAAAATAATCCTTTATGATATTTTATAATATTCCACCCTGTTTATTGCTTTCCAGAATTTCTATCATTAATTAAAGGGCCTCCTTTCACCTCCCCTCAGACCCCAAAAATGAATCTATTCCCCAACTGCCTATCAGAGAACAAATAAAACTCAGTCTATCACAGCAGCAGTGATGGACATGCCAATTTCACAGCGTGATTTGTGCACTCATTTCATTTTGAAAATGACCCTGCCCTCCATCTGTCTAAACTGAATGTCCTCCTTCTTTCAAGCCAGGCCCCTGGAGCAGCATCACAAGAAATAAGGAGGAAGACACAGAACAGCCTCCCTCCTGCCCACTTCAGCTGCCATGCTCTCAGGTAATGACATAAGAAGAACCCCAACTGATGCCTGTAGAGATCAGAGAAATTTGGAGAAGAGCAGATAGACCTTTCATTTTTCACACATTTTCTAGAAGCCACTTAAAGGTGAATGCTTCCACGATGCAAATATAAGTCTGCAAAACAGGGAATCAGGCTAAAAATACAAAAGGCAATTTATCATTTCCATGGTCTGTCCTCTTACCTTGATTTAAAAGTAACTTATCCAAAGTAACAGCTCAATATATAAGAATTTTAAAATATGGAGCTCTTGGATATTGTTTCCAAGAGCAAGTGTCAATCTGGCAGACAAAAAGGAAAAGACTTCCTGTTCCCTGATTATCGAGCAGCATTAGCTAGCATACCTCAATTCAAGTACATTCCTGGGTTCAAGACTGGATAGGGCTCTAGCTAGAGATTAGGTTGGAAGAAGCCTTGGAGTAGGGTTATAGTGGCCTTTGTCAGTTGCTTTCTCTCATGATTTTGAGTGGTCAAGAGCTACACACGCAATCCCTCTGAAATGGATGCAGTTTGTCCCTTTCTTGGTATTGATGCAGTAGGAGATACTTTGGTCCCATTCAGAAGAACACAGCTGCAGCAAACTTCTCAGCAAAGGAGAAGAAAGTATAAGTACATGAAGTCAGTTATTTTATAGTATAGCATTCAGATGAAGTCTCTTTCTAGCTATAACAGGTGGTTATCCCACACTAATCACTTCCTAACACTTGCTCACAGCTACAACTCAGGCCAGAAAATTCAAATTTCTACTGCCCAAACCAAGCTGGTTATTTCTTTTAAAGGGAAAATAACAACCAAAAAAAAAAAAAAAATAGCAAGACACCAATATTCCCTCATAATTGGGCCCATACATGATAGGTAGATTGAGTTAATTCCTATTTCTTACTGAACTTAGCTTTTGAATATAATAGTTCAACCACTTCCTATCTAACTGTGTGATCTTGGGCAAGTTACTTAATCTTATTGAGTCACAGGTTCTCCATCTGTAATATGTAGAATGCAGAGTGGTTACTATGATTAGAAATAATATATGTAGGTAGTCTAACAGAGTGCCATGCAACATTGTTGGTGTTAGCTCCAAAATTTATATATAGAAAAGATTTATGGGAAGCAACACTATTGAGGAGGCAGATAAGGTACTTGCATTGAAGTTTTCAATTACACACAAAAGACATGCTTTGACTTGGACTGTTTATCTTGGGCAAGGCCAATGATGATCATGCAAGACTATGAAAGACAATGCCCTGTCCCAGGCCACCAGCAAAGAAGCTATGTATGATAGATGCTCATAAATTATACTTATTATTGTTACCTTGAAAACCACACAATTTACCCTCACTGGGATGAACCAATTTTGTATTTTGCTATCTTGTCTACTTCCAGAATTCTTGACTGAAAAATTATATTATTCTCCCACAAATTTTATGATCTCAAGGTCAGTTTAATCTATGGGTATGTTTTTTTATTAGTAATCCAATATTATTTTATAGGATACTTAAGGCCCTAATTTTTCAAAGCCCCATCATAGGCACTATTAAATTAAAAAAAAATTATACAAAAATAACTCAGGGACATTAACAGCATCTATTCCAAACACATGACAAACAATGAAAGAAAACCCAGAATGTTTCCTTGTACAGTCTAGCAAATATGCATAGAAATCATCAAACTAAGAATGTGAGAAAAAGTTAATTTCTTTTTATTTTAACGGAAAGAAAATCCACTTATCAGCTCAATAATATCCAACATATCATTCCTGAGAAGTAGAACCTGAGCCTCTCTCACACATAACCCACATAAAAGTCTGTTTAATTTATTAGAGTCAAGTGAGTCAGAAAAGTAACAATGCACAGGGAAAGGAGTTCATTTCACTCTTGCAATTTTTCCCCTTGGAAAAGAGGAGGTCATGCATTTTTCCAACGTTTCCACCTGGTAGTGAAAGTTGGAACACCAGAGCAAGTTTAACATATACTTAGTAATATTTGTTCTTACGGAAAGGTGGGGCAGGAAATACTGGGATCTAAAACTGACCCTCTTCCAGTATCAGTTAAGATTTACAGCGCTTTTTTTCTTTATCAATCTCTGTAAATGACCAAAATAAGAACTGCTGGTCGCTGCACTATTCTGTTTTTGGAAAATGTGCCCTCAGGGCACCGTAAGAACAACCTACTCTAATTCCAGGGGAATTCCAAGGAGATGACCCGCCTTTTCCATCGCATTCCTTCCACTACAACAAGAAAGAAAACCATTAGTATCGGCCACGCGATGTACAAAACTCAAAAACGCAACGGACCTTGGGCGGTAAAACTTCCTCCGCCGCACCAGAGACCTAAGTGGCACAACAAAAACAGCGACCAACCCTCACAAGCAGGGAAGGCGGTGAACCTGCATCTCCTTGAAGTGGGTCGGTGAAGCAGAAACTACGCATCCCAGCATGCAGCGCGGCCACGTCCGACCAGCGGCGCGGCTGCAATGGTGCATGCCGGGAGGAGGAGTTTCGGGCTCTGAGCAGCCTCGGGAGCTTTCTCTCCCTTCCCTAACCGCAGCCACTGCGCAGTCTGGAGTCTTCAAAGACCAAACCAGAAATTGAAAGACTCATGACGCCGATCCCTTTTTACTCCTAACGAGTTCCTGCCGCGGCAAAGTAACCTCCGGCAGGCTTCCGTTTCCGGTTGTCTTGTTGCCGTGGTAACGAGCAAACACAACATTCCTGGCCGTTATGGTGGGGCTGAGCGACTCGCAGATCCCCGATGGAGAGTTCACCGCCGTCGTGTATCGGCTCATCCGGGATGCCCGCTACGCCTAGGCGGTGCAGCTGCTGGGCGGGGAGCTGCAGCGGAGCCCGAGGAGCCGCGCCGGCCTGTCGCTGCTGGGCTACTGCTACTACCGCCTGCAGGAGTTCGCGCTGGCGGCCGAGTGCTATGAGCAGCTGGGCCAGCTGCACCCGGAACTGGAGCAGTACCGCCTGTACCAGGCCCAGGCCCTGTACAAGGCCTGCCTTTATCCAGAGGCCACCCGGGTCGCCTTCCTCCTCCTGGACAACCCCGCCTACCACAGCCGAGCCCTCCGCCTGCAAGCTGCTATCAAGTACAGCGAGGGCGATCTGTCAGGGGCCAGGAGCCTGGTGGAGCAGCTGCTGAGTGGGGAAGGGGCGGAAGAAAGTGGGGGCGAGAATGAGCACGATGGCCACGTCAACCTGGGTTGTTTGCTCTACAAGGAAGGACAGTATGAAGCAGCGTGTGCCAAGTTCTTTGTGGCCCTGCAGGCCTCGGGATACCGACCTGACCTTTCCTACAACCTGGCTCTGGCCTATTACAGCAGCAGGCACTATGCGCCTGCGTTGAAGCATATCGCTGATATTATTGAGCGTGGCATCCGCCAGCACCCAGAGCTAGGTGTGGGCATGACCACTGAGGGCATTGATGTTCGCAGTGTTGGCAACACTTTAGTCCTCCACCAGACTGCTCTGGTGGAAGCCTTCAACCTCAAGGCAGCCATAGAATACCAACTGAAAAACTATGAGGCGGCTCAGGAAGCCCTCACTGACATGCCACCTAGGGCAGACGAAGAGTTGGACCCTGTGACCCTGCACAACCAGGCACTAATGAACATGGATGCCAAGCCTACAGAAGGATTTGAAAAGCTACAGTTTTTGCTCCAACAGAATCCCTTCCCCCCAGAGACTTTTGGCAACTTGTTGCTGCTCTACTGTAAATATGAGTATTTTGACCTGGCAGCAGATGTCCTGGCAGAAAATGCCCATCTGACATATAAGTTCCTCACACCCTATCTCTACGACTTCTTGGATGCCATGATCACTTGCCAGACAGCTCCTGAGGAGGCTTTCAGTAAGTTTGATGGGCTAGCAGGGATGCTGACTGAGCAGCTTCGGAGACTCACCAAACAAGTACAGGAAGCAAGACACAATAGAGATGAGGAAGCCGTCAAAAAGGCAGTGAATGAATATGATGAAACTCTTGAGAAGTATATTCCTGTGTTGATGGCCCAGGCAAAAATCTATTGGAACCTTGGAAATTATCCCATGGTGGAGAAGATCTTTCGCAAATCTGTGGAATTCTGTAATGACCAGGATGTGTGGAAGCTGAACGTGGCTCATGTTCTGTTCATGCAGGAAAACAAATACAAAGAAGCCATCGGTTTCTATGAACCCATAGTCAAGAAGCATTATGATAACATCCTGAGTGTCAGTGCTATTGTATTAGCTAACCTCTGTGTTTCATATATTATGACAAGTCAAAATGAAGAAGCTGAGGAGTTGATGAGGAAGATAGAGAAGGAGGAAGAGCAGCTGTCTTATGGTGACCCAGATAAGAAAATCTACCATCTCTGCATTGTGAATTTGGTAATAGGCACTCTTTATTGTGCCAAAGGAAATTATGACTTTGGTATTTCTCGAGTTATCAAAAGCTTGGAACCTTATAATAAAAAACTTGGAACTGATACCTGGTATTATGCCAAAAGATGTTTCCTGTCCTTGTTAGAAAACATGTCAAAACACACAATCATGCTTCGTGACAGTGTTATTCAAGAATGTGTCCAGTTTCTAGAACACTGTGAGCTTTATGGCAGAAACATACCTGCCGTTATAGAACAACCCCTGGAAGAAGAAAGAATGCATACTGGAAAGAATACAGTCACATATGAGTCCAGACAGTTAAGAGCTCTGATTTATGAGATTATAGGATGGAATCCATAGTAATGACTGATAATGGCTTTTACCATAATGCCTTTGTTATGTAAATTTTGCACTGTTTTATCTATAGCCTTTGGCATGTTTATATTTGGTCACATGTTGAACTTTGTAAACTTTAGTATTGTAACAAAAATAGATAAAACTTCTGTTTTTAAATTTCCCACAAAGTGAAATATTGTAAGAATTTTGATCTCAGAAGGAGTTACGAAAAATTTAGAACCAATGTGGGATGTTGTGTCTATTAGAACTTGTACTGCCTATGTTTCCTTTCCTTTGTTACCTTTTGTGCTTTGATGTATCCAGAGGAGCCCTTGTTTCAAGGGTCATAATTGTCCAGGAACCAGGCACTATTGTGTCCAAACTCAGTAGTACTTAATAGTAAGCTTTTAATAATCATTTCAGGGATTATGTGTTCTATTCTCACAACTTAACCCTCATAATTATATTTGTAATGCATATGTTTTATATGGAGTTTAGTATATTCTGGCAGTGTTTTCCAATATAGATAAAATGCTTTAACCAAAATTATATATGTTATTTTTTTTTAACGTGCAAGATTCAGTGGAAAATCTTGTTCCCTTAACATAATCATGGTGCTATGGTGTAGAGACAATAAACATTTATCAAGAAAAAAACAAATTTCCCTGGCTTTCTTTTGTTCCATTTGTTAATAATTTAACTATATGAACAAAATATACTGTTAATGTTTTTCATAAGTTTGTTTTCATTTATCTCTAACTGTGACCAATAGCAGAGGTATCCTGAGAACTCAGTTCTTAATTCCTACCTTTGTGTTTGCAGTTTAGCATATGCTGGAGTTGTTTCCTTGCTATAGTGTCTTGGGTAAGGAACAATCTTCCACACTATTCCTATGACCCCAGCAAACTCCTCTTGTACCCTTATCACTGATCAAAGGTCAATTGTGAAACCTTATCTCATAGTTTCATAATGTAGTTTCATGTCCACAACACCCAGTAGTTTTCTGGAGTTCCCATTGGGAACCCCACTCATTATGATCAGGCATTTTGTTTTCTGAATCCTACAGGGGCTTTACTATTTGTTTCCCCACCCCTTACTCCTTTCTCTCCACAAATGTGTCAACTCCAGCTTGATCTGGCTTAGAAAAAAATCAAAATCATTATTAGGTCGAATCATATGAAATTGCTGATTTTGAAAGTTTCTGACCTACAAAACTGGCAATTTCTTATAGCTCAACTAACAGCTTTCTACTGAAAGATAGGGAACCCCTGCCATAATGAGGTTATACTTTTTTCCTTCAAGGAACCACTTAGCCACATAGGTACCCAGATGAAGTATGCTTAGCACAATTCCTCTGCAGCATAACCTGGGTGCTTCAATTCTATTAGAATAGAAAGTTTGGCTTATTGTGAAGTCCAGTTCTTTTGAATTTACAGCATTTTAAAAGTTAATTATCTGAGCTGCTATAATTGACCACTGATGCTCTGATCCTACATTTGGAGGGCAATCAATGTCTAATAACTTCTTCAATGCATCCCATAGCACATCCCATGTCTGGGAAATGTTCTTTAACAACTTCTATACTAAAAGTGTTGTTGCAGCAGCTCTGCACCTCTCTCAATCTTGGTAGCCTCTTAAGATTTAGAACATAAATGAACTGAAGTCTTATTTTCAATAGCCACATTAAAATTCTGTTTTTTTCCTATTTCCTCTAAACCAAACTATTTTCTTTCAAAAAAAAAAAAAAAAAGCATAAAGTGTAACTAATGTTAACCACCCCAAAACAAATGTTTTCCAGATTCCCTTTTGCAAATAGCCTGGCCTTTATTCGGCCACAATTTATTTACCCAGGTGCTGTATGTTTGTGGTTTTCGTGTATGTGTAATTTAGCTTTTCAGAACATAAAAAGCTTTTCAGAACGGTTTTAACCCCTTGTTGGTGGGCAGTTGGGATTTCTGGTTAGTAATGCATCAGGAAATCCTGAGTGCTCCTACCATTGAGTAAAGGAATAAAGGTCAATCATGCCAGTTGTCCCCTTTCTTACCCTGGCTCTCCAGAGAGGCACCCATTCAGATTCAGATTGCTGCTGGCAACAGCAAAGTCTCCAGAATCAGGCTTATGGAGTTAAAGAGCCAGGTGCTGAGGCCTGGAGAAGGCTGGGGAGAGTTAGAGCATTCCTAAGTCCCCTGGCATTTATTGTCTTTATTTTTAGGATATACATCTTTTAAACTCATGTTCAAAGTGCCTTGCTTTGCTTCTTGATTCTAAAAGCAAATGACTTTACAATGACCACCCCATATTTTGCCATTTGAACAAACGCTTCTATACCTAAAGCTCTGATGTAAAGCTTTTATAGAATACAGATTAAGTGTTAAAAAGTACTTTTCTTGACACAGAAGTTTCCTTATATTTCTAAAGCTTTTACTTTTAAGATTTCTTCATAATACCTGCACAGTCTATTTTAAAGGGATCAAATATTAAATCCAGTATTTCATAATCTTAGTCAGCCCATTGATCTCCACTCACGCACACACAGAATATGAGCATGTGTTTGTATACAAGTAGCTATATTCGTTTTCTCAGGAACAAGTATGTGATCTTTCTCTGCAGAACCACCAAGCACAGAAAGGAGTACTTGGTAGTTCTGCACCAAGACTCTTTTGATCAGTGACATGACATACCTGCCAAAGAGATTTTATTCTTCATGACAGTCCTTTGAACGTGGCCTCAGCTGCAGCACTGATGTTCACACATACCATCTGTGAAGGTCAGATGTAGTCACTAACTCTGGCCCATTCATAAGAAACAGACAACTGGGAACTAGGATGACTAGGGATGGACATGGGTCATCGGGCAATGAGACAGCAGTAATTGTAAGAATATGACACTCTTATATCATCTGAGTGGTGATATAGGTATTAATACATCCAGGTATAGCCTCTCAGGCTTAGAGAAGCACCTTGGATAGAATTCATATAGAATTGTCATGATAGGTTTGGCCCAAAGTTAGAATGATTTGTTTGTTTATAGAGGACTATGGGGTAGATGACCAAATAAACTTACCAAAAACAAATGTGAGATTATAAAGGGTAAATGGCTTGGAAAGGAAGAAAGCTTTAAAGAAAGGAGTAACTTTCTGACCCCTCTGCCCCATACTCCTTGCCTGGACTCATTTTCATACTGGTGCCCTGGAGGTTTAGCAGTGCTGTAAATCTGACTACATGACTAAGCAGAGTGCAGCTATCTAAACAACCTAACTTTAAAAGGATATCACCTTTCATTTCCAGCAAACATCAGCATTTTCAAATACAATTTTTGTTTGTTTGTTTCACGTTCCCTCATCTTAATATCTGGAAACATCTGAGAGGTTGTGCTCCTCTGAGGGTGTTCTCTGCACACTAAGGAGCTTCCTGGCATTAGTGTGACTTGCAGCTCACTATCTACCATTTGCTAATTGACTCTTATCCCTACCTCTGTGATGAAAGTGGCATTTGGGTTTTCTGTAGTTTTCACCTATTGGGCCATGCCCTTAGTTGTAAGTCAGCCTATTTTGTGATGTGCTAGTAACTCTTAGTTCTTGGTTGTCCAACTACATAATCACTATGACTAACCATCAGATTGCAAACTTATGCTTTAATTCTAGCTATAAGATACATATACAACTTTTTGAGTACTCTAATGTAGCTCAAATGCTTCAGCAGCAACCTTCGTTCTTAAATTAGTAGCTTTAAGGAATTACGACTTTCCAAAGAATGTACATTGTTGCTAGGTTATAATAAAACATTTCTTTAATTTTAAGCAGTTCTTCCAATCTCCAGTCTCTCTATGGAAGATGTGTAACTTATAGAAACAGGTTGTCTTATATTTTTAAGTGAAGCTCAAAGAGTACCATATTAAAGTTATAAAAATGCTAATTTATTAAGTCCATCAGATACAGCACTTCCTTTTATGAGTTTCATATTAAACCAATAAACTCATCAGTGCAGGATATTGTGGATTAAACATTTACAGAGCAAGACTAGCCTTTCTGGCATTTCTATGGCATATGATCATGAAGATAGCAGTTTCCACTCTGTAGTAGGAGGAGACTCCATTTCCTTACTTGTGTCTTTCTGTAGAGGACAATAACAATCTACCTTAAAAAGCAGAATTTTTTTTGTTGTTGTTGAGAGAGAGGGTCTCGCTCCGTTGCCCACACTGGAGTGCAGTAACGCATTCATAGCTCATTGCAACCTCAAACTCCTGGGCTCAAGGGATCCTCCTGCCTCAGCCTCCTGATTAGCTAGGACTACAGATGTGTGTAACCATGCCCAGCTAATTTTCAAATTTTTTGTAGAGACAGGGTCTCACTATGCTGCCCAGGCTGGTCTTGAACTCCTGGTCTCAAGTGATCCTCCTGCCTCAGCCTCCCAAAGCGTTTACAGGTTTGAGCCACCACTTCTGGCAAAAAGCAGATGCAGAAATTCTGTACACATCATGGTCAGCCAGCACAAGTAGCCCAGAGCAGTGAAACAGCCAGTACACAGTCAGATCTGGCTCCATATTCCAGTAATGCCACTTCCCAGATACTAACAGTAGGTGCTTCTTAACCTGCCTACACTTCAGTTTTTTCACCAGTAAAAAGGGGATAACACCACTTACTTCACAGTGTTGTTGTGATAACAATACTACCTCTTTTCTGGTGTCTGGCAAATAAGGGTGAATTAAAAATTATTAACACAATAATCAATTCTAGGGTAGTGTTCAACAGAAGAACATGGACTCAATCAGAATCACTGAGACTGTGTTGAAAGGGACCTCAGAAATTAAGCCCAATAGGGAAAGTGACTTGCAGTTGGTAAAGTACCCCTAAAATGTCCAGAATAGAACTCTATCCACTGTGTTCTTAGATTTAGAACTCCACCTTCTCCTAATTTATTTTATAGCTTTGCAGTGGCAAAATTTTGTCTTTAAAAAAAAAAAAAGTAGCTTTGCAGCTCTAATGTGAGCACAGCAAGGTACAAAAGATATGGCAGAACTATGCAAGGATGGATTTCAGAGCTTGTCCATCCAATACTAGGCCCAATCAACACACACGTCAGAAAACACAGCAGAAAATGAGTTTAGGAGTCTTTTGAAAAGAAATTCCCCCAAGGCCAAACACAGGCAAAAGGAAATGTGATGTAAAGGCCACATTTCTTTTTCTGATAGGGCAGCACAGGAAATTGGGGCAGTAGCTTTGCCAGGATTTCAGTCTGGCAGCAAAGTTAAAAAAGTAAACATAACTGCTTGTTTAATGTTTATCGGGCATAAATATTGATTCACTGAATAATGATCCTATTTGTAGACAAAAATGTAACAATATGAGGTGGACAGTAGTGTACATAAAGTGAAAGTGTAGCTGCCTGAATCCTAAATGCTCTTTCATGGATGAAAGGTCAGAACCATGGATCAGGCAGGCCTTTGTTATATATATGTGCACTGGTTAGCCATCATTACTTGGATAAGAATCCAGACAGTATTTGTCTCAATTTTACTGGTGTCCTGAAGCTATATGGGACAGAAAATATTCTGGGCAAGAGTCAAGACCCTAACATTTCAAAATCTGAAACTAAATCCAGTAAGATACAAATTTTAGTAAGGATAAATATAAGTAATGGTGCTTAAAAAAAAAAAAAAAATCAGCCTCCAGGGAGATGTGGTCAAAATGTCACATGCAGAGCAGACAAGCTTTGTTGAATTCAATTTCAGTATGAGCTGACAGTGCAATGCCCACCAAAAATGTATTTATTATTAACTAGAATAGGGGAAGCATTGGTACTACTCTGGAACATTTGTATTCAGGGCTAGACACTTCACTTCAAAAATATCAGACGAGCACATATGAAGAGGATTAGGATGGTGAAAGGTCTAGAAATGATAGGCACAAAGGTTGACTGGAGAAAATCTGGGGGAACATAGGACGGATCTTTAAATGCCTAATGAGTACCTCTTCAACAGAGCAATTGGACAATTCTTTGACTACAGAAGGCAGAAGTTTGGATAGAAGGTATCTTAATGGTAAGAGGGACACAGATTTCAGTCTAATAAGAAAAAAACCTCTTAATCCCTAACAATTTCAGAGGCTGGAAAGGGCTTCCTGGAAAAGCTGTAAATTCCCATTTGGTCACAACAAACGTTCAGGAAGACTGGTTATCTGTTTGTGGTGTGGGAGATGTGGAAGGTTAGGGAGCAATTACATATAGGGTAGAAATAAGAATAGGATGATTTCTAAGGTTCATTCATTCAGTCTGAATTTATATAAGCTAAGTGGGAAATTGCTTTCTTTAAATAATGGAAGAGCTCAAATCCTAGTGTAGTCAGTGATTACCGAAGTGTATCATGTAGGACAGAGTTCAACCGGTCTGATCTTCAGTCATTTCAGAGCCCAGATTCCTACAACCTTCCCTCCAGTGTAGGAGCCACGGGCAGGGACAGAATCAGTATCTGTGCACATGTCCTTCACTACTAGAGAGGCTACTGGTGTACAAAGTGCATCCTATTTGTTTTCTCTAATTACAGCATGATGCTGTCAACAAAAGTTAAATGAAATCAACATGAAATAAACAATTTCTGTAACAATTAGTGGTTGTGGTATTGTTTTATTTTTCCCCAGCACATCATAAAAATCACACATGGGCATTTGCTTATAGAACAATACAGTCTAGGAAAACCAATAAAAGGAGAATCTGAACATACACTGAAAGCACGGTAGATAGGCTATGTGTCGAGCCCTTGTGGGAAACAGTATGGCTCAGTCTGAATTGACAAAGCTATGCTGGAATCTCTCAGGAATTTTCCTTTCCACTACATATCCACTTTTAGACTATAAATGTAAAGAGAAGAACTGTTTGTATGCATTAGTTACAGCAGTATAATGGCTTACATACGAGTGCTTACCCACATGTAGTTCCCAAAAGATTACTACAGTACTGGCAGGAATATGTACTGCCTTGGAGGAAGACTCAGGATAAGATATTATTCAAGTCAAGTTGTATCAGAGCCAAAGTATTTCACAGGCTTAGCTAAAAAGGACAGAAATTATATAACCTACACATATTTCTCATAAGATTTATCACTGTCCAGGAACAAAAATATTCATTATTCTGAAGGCACCATCACACAAAAAAGGACTGACACACAACATTAGAAATAGAAACCTCCCTCACAGGCTCTGCTCCTCAGGGAGCGGTGTGAGCAAACATCCAAAAGCATGTAGTGAGTGTCTCAAGACTCGGTGTCACATTCACCAAGACACATCTTAGGGCTACTAGGTTGGGACAGCAGGAAGGAAAATGTAGCAATGAAAAGTACATACAAATCCCATTGACGGATTAGATGTATATCAGAGTACAGGTCCACCACAAAATTAGTAAAATATGCTAGGATAGAGAATTCAAACCAACAGTGTGGAAAGGATTATCAGTGTTTCTACATACAACTACTTAAATCCTGACATGTTCTTGAAGAGGAATAGCCTTGAACTACTGAAGAACCTCTCTCTTTAAAGATGTATCCTCTCCCACTCATTTTAAATAATGGCTTTTTCATGGAAGAAAAAATCCCAACAAGGCACTGTGAGCTTTTGGGGATATTGTATAAGTAGCTCAAAAAATAACTACTTATAGAAACTGTATACCAGTACAAGCATTTCATGTCCTTTTTGGATATGTGAACAAGATTACTTTAAGGGTTAAAAACATGTTTTATAGGGTGCGTGTGGTTTTCATGAAAAACACTGCCAACTAATAAGATACCTTAAAAACATATATGTTGCTTAGAAATCCACCCTAAAACATTTTTTTTTTCCTTTTCTCACTCTCAGATTTGGAATTCAGAGTCTCTGAAAAAATGTTCTTAATGATACTTAATGTATGATTTTTCTTTCTTGTGGAAAAACATACAATCTCCTTTGGGAACCAAAAAAAAATTTTTTTCTCATATTCACGGAACTAAAGTTATTAAATTCTGTGATGGTTCTTTGGCTTGAGTGTTCTATACAACAGTGGTCCTTACTCTTGTTTGTTAAGGAATTAACTGTGGCTAGAAGAGCACAAGAGTGGTCCTTCTTTGAGGACCTTCCAAGGTTGAAAAGTGAATGCTTCAGGTTCACAGGAGACTAAACACCTCCTAGGAATATAACATACATTTTAAAAATAATTAGAGATTGATAAACCCTAGCTAACAATAGCCTCAGCTATAAATCCAAAGAGATTTAGTCATAGCTAGGTAACACTTGATTATGCTACATCCATAAAATTATGAAAAAATTTGTTTTCAAATCAGTGGAAATATGAAGATGAAAAACCAAAGTTGAAAGAAAAACCCATATGCAAATGCAGAAGAATAAACAGCTCCACACTCCCTTTGAAGAAAAAAATAAATCTTAGACCCAGGTCCATTTTATTAACAATATGTTTCTATAATCTCTTAACATTACAAGTAGTTTTTACAGTTAAATTTCACACTGAAGACAAATACTGTTTGCCTTAGGGAGCAGAAAGCTGAGTAACTTACATCCTTTATATCAGACACTATATTTCAACAGTTTAAGAAAACCTTTTACACTTTCTGGATTTTAGCATCAATGTATAAATTGTTTCCTTTTCAGGAAACTGAAATTAGTAAGAATTGAGGGAATATATTGACATATGGCTCATTTGGGAACGTGAAGCCTGGAGCAAGGTCAAGCTTCCATAACTCATAAAGCCAAAGGTGAAACACTCTGGATTCTTCAATCCTAAACTGGCATTTGTTATTTTCTACTTTTCTCCCACCATGAGCTAAATCCTAATTAAAATCAAAGTTGCTAAAGATTAAGTGGTAAACAAAGAGTTATTAAAGCTGTCCTTAATTCCTGTCTCAGTGTTTCTTAAAATCTAGATATGCTTTCTACAGCATTCCATTTTGGCTGCCCCAAGCACCAGCACATGCAGTTTGCAAATCAATCTGTAGGTAAATAACTGTTTTCTGACATTTATATGGAATAGAAGTTCAACCAAACCCAGTCCCATTTTGAACAGCCATGGGAACACAATTCAGCTTGGGACTACTGAGTATCTCTGATAAGCTACAGTTAAGAAGTTGTAGCTATGAAAGAATATGACAAAGGAAGATGGCTGGGAGCCAACATGCAGAAAGGCATTTTCAAAAATGCAACTAGGACTTAGCAGTTACTAACAGAATATTCTGGGGAAAAACGGCTTCCTTGCAACCATCTGTATGTGATATAATATACACACTGATGGAAGCTCATCCTTTATTGAGCTTTTGTTATCAAAATACACAACTATGCACACTAGAAGGCTTCTAGCTTCATAAATAACTGTTAAGTAATAGTATTATAATATGTAAGCACTTTTAGGAAGAAAACTCCTAATTCTTCGAAGAGGAAAGAATCTAATCTTCTCTCTTTGTGTAAAATAATGGGCATAATAAACATGTGGTTTCCACGATTCTTACGAAACTAAAAAAAGCTCAAGTCACTTATCATAAGACTAAATTCACCTATGCACTACTATAAATTGCACCAAACATTAAGGCAACAGTTTCCCTAAAGGTCAATAAAGCCTCTTCATATTGAGTCTTTAGTATTCAATGCCATTTCTCACTAGCAGCAAGTTTCCATTCTCATTGAAACCCCATTCCAAATGTGACATCATCAAATTTAAGTAAAATATTACAAATAGGACCAATTTAAGAAAAAGAAGTCAGTGTTATACATTATTGAAAACCAAATAGACTACATACGGGCTTTTAAAATTTAAAATAAACTTATTAAAAATGAGTTAAGAGGCCTCACATAATGCTCTCCTGGCTTTAACTTTAACGAGGCCATCTTCAGATACTTCAAAAATAAGAGGCATGGTTTAAGTGCTTCTGTGCATATTCATGAACTCAGTCCTCCACAGACACAAAGTCTATACTGAGGCACCTCCCAGAAGTGGGTGTGTGAAAGTGGGGGGGAAAGGTTTCTGATTTACTATACCAGAGCAAAACACTACTGATGAATGTTCTTGTGTTTCAAAATGATTCCAACTACAAAATGTAGTCATCATTATAAAATCAAGGTTGGGGAGTTCTGCATACATTGAAAAAGAAAAACAAAGACATAAATAACTAATTTCCTTAAGGTTCATGTAGAATAGTGAACACAATAATTTCAGGTGATACATTTATAGTTTCCTAATATCAAATACAGATTTCTAAGGTGGCTGAAATTTGAACTCCCTGGGAGAGAATGGTATAACAATCACATGCAAAGGAATGAATCTGCTTATGAATCTGTTTATTTAAAAAAAAGAAATTACTCAGAAACGTGTATATTTCCAGTGAGATATTAGTACCTTATTAAATTTTACATATTCATCATCAATTAGAGAAATTACCTTGATGAATAGATGCATTTTATAAAGCTGAGATTTTTATAATTCTAGAGATTTTTATAATTCTAGATTTATAATTCTATAAATCTTCTCACCAAGTGTCCAACTATTTCAAACATCGAGGGCTTTAAGCAAAGATCTGCTGAAAATTTTATAATTAAAAATAAATCACCAATGAAAAAGAAGCTTCTAAAAAATAAATATTTAGTTTTTGTTGTTAAACTAATATTTAATTTTGATTTGCTTATAGATTTAAGTTTATTTGTTTGAGGCCAATTTTAATAGTTAAAAATTATTTACCATTTTGAAGTCTTAAAAATATTGTTTTGTCAATTTTAAATTTTCATTTTTCTGGTTAAGGCTACTTCAGATATAAAAGGTATCAAACTGCCCAAAAATACTTTGGAGCTGTTGCTACATAGACAGACAGTGTGTCCTTTTAAAGGATCATCTGCATTTTGATTATATTACCTGATCAAATATTAATTTTAAAAAATTATCAAAAGTTAGGTATTAAGAAAGGAATCCATCTCAAAATGTGAATCATGAACCTTGACAGACAGTGATTCAAAGTAATCATTTCACTTATTTTAATATCCAGGTTTGAATGTAAAAATGCTTGTTAAATGTGATTAATGTTCTCATTATTTAAGAAATAGAATATTTCAAACTTTCGATTATGGTATATGCAATAATGCATTAAATTTTTTTTAAATTTAGGTTAAACCAGTAATTCAAAAAAGGCATTAAACTATTATTTAAAAACTAAATTGACATTTTACTTTTATATGAAAATTTACATGCTGTTTGAGTTAATTTTTTTAAAAAAAAGATTTTTGTCATTGAAACTGTTGAGGCTTTCAAATTCAGTAGCTAAACAACAACTGTTTTCTTAGCCAAACAATTCTTTCAGCTGGAGACATTATGTGTAAGAAGTCTTCCTTCTGCTCCTGTTGTAGCTTCTTCTGCATCTCAGCAACAAGAATGTGAAATCAGAGACATTAGGACTCTAAGTTGAATAAAGGCATTCATTTCATGGTAAACCTTTTCTTCACTTACAATGAGTGATAAGTCAGCTTTTCTTACAAAACATATTATAAATGAACTAGGTTATGGCAATAGGTTATCTCAGTGATAAAAATACAACTCATGAAGAAATAGAAACAGAGAGAAAAACATGTCCCCTAACAGAATAATTTGTATACTGATGATTTAAGGTTTTATACTTGTATAGTAATTTCAAAGAAAAATGTAGGCCAAGGACCTTACAGAACTGAAACCATTCTAAATAACAAGTTGCCTATATTCTTTCATGAATATATCTCCTTAGTGGCCTACTCACACTAGGATATGCTCTTAATAAACATACACATATATTACTCCTCGGTGGAATCTCCTTCCCTAGATACCTGCTTCCCAGAAATGTTCTTTTAAAAAGAAGCTAGATGAGCAATAGATGACACCAAAATCTGCCTTTGTTCCCCAGGAGGAAGCATCAATACAAAACAGCTGGCAGCATCTTCCTCTGAAATAACTGGCAGCCTGGAGCTGCTTGACTAAAATCTGAAATGACAACCAGTTGGCTGTAAATGGATGCACCCACAATGAGAGAGATTTAGGAATACCATCTGTCAATCCATAGATGTAGAAACAAAACAAACTACAGAACGAAAACAAACTTATTTTAAATCAACAAACAAATGTAGCCGAAATATAGTCCATGATATATTTGATTACTGGTATAACCACAGTAGAAGACTTTTAAAAAAAAGTGACTTTTTTTAAAATGATACTAATGGATTTATAAAAGGTTTCTGTTTCCAAAGATGTTATTGGGGTCCACATATTCCTTGACAGACTTCAGCATCCCGAAGCCGACATCAGAGATACTTTCCTTTAGCCATTGCTTCCGTAACTTGCCCACTGGAAAAACAAAATCAAAAATGCTTCAATATACACTATGATGCTGGGAACCAATCAATCTTGTGACCACGAGTGAACAAACACTGTGTGATAAATGCTTTTATTCAAAAAGGAGAAATGTTTTGCTTTATTTGATTTATTGAGCCCACCAGACTATCAAGCTCATTAAGCCCAATGTATTCCCAGGGGAAGTCTGTGCTCCATGGTGTCTCCTTTCTCTGTAAACTATGAAATGGAGATTGAAGCAAGCTTGGAGTGAGATTACAGCCCATTTTACAAATAACAAGATGAGAAAAACATGCATTTCAAAAGAACTCACCCCTCTCTTAACTATCAAAATACACCAAAGTTTCAGAGAAAATGAAGTTTAACTAAAGAAAAACATATCAAGATGAATTTGTTGTGTATACTTAACGAAAATGACAGGATATATACCTTTAAAATATTTTAAGACACACAAAAGTTTTTTAAAAAATAAAATCTGAACCTTTAATAGGCTTAAAAAAAATCTGGTTAAAACGTTTTCCATTTACATTTTCTTTTCACAGTTTTAAATAAACTTGCATGTTCTCAAATAATGGCCACTTTATTCCTATTGTTTTTTAAGACTTGAGGGGTTTTTTTTAGGCACCAAATAAGTCAAATACCTAATCCATGTTAAACTTAATCTTCTGCTTTTAAATACTGTATAAAGTTTCCCTTCTTTGTTTCTAGGTCTTGCTAATTTGTCTGAGAATAATGAAGTAACATAACGGTTAATAGTATAAATTATGTTTTAAAAGACACTCAATGAAAAATATAACTTTTTCTAAGTAGAACTTTTGTAAGAAAGAATATGTACTTAACCAGTAAAAGAATTGTGAAATGTCAATTTGTTTTGGCGCTAAAAAACGAAGAAATATGCTGACTTATCTGTGGCAAAATGGATAAATCTTTCAATTTATAGTTAGGGTTATTTGTGGTTAGTACTTCTCCAAAAAACAATTATAATAATTGAATTCAAATGGTCATTTTCCACAAATGTTCATTAATGATCCAAAGTCATCAACAGTGATTTAATTGGCCAACTGAAATGAGAAACCTTCTTTCATTAAAAGTATTCAGCCTGTCATTCTAAAATGCACTCCCATTTATCAGGCTATAGTGATACATCATAGCATCTGCCTTTTAGAAATCTTAAATACCATTTTAAACTCAACTCAAACCATCTTTTGTGTCCAGGTCTCCAGGAAACCATCAAATTGTCATCAAAATAATAAATTGCATAATACCCTCAGGAAACAAGATATTTTTGCTTGGCTTTTTGAAATAAAAAAGCATTGCTGGTACTAAGGTGGGAGGGGGAATGAGGTTCAGCAGGAAAAAAAAATCTTAAAATGAAAAATTTTGTTTAAGACAGCTCTAAAACCAAAAGCTACACAGTAAAAATTCTTATTCATATAATCTCTACTACCTATAAAAGATGTTCTACCAGGACTTTCTACTACCTCCCTAAGGAATAACCCACAACTATGCTTCAGCCTCAGTTTTTTCAACTGCAAAGAGATCAGCATCTATAAAGTCTCTTCACCTCTAATACTCTGTCATTTTAAGCATTTAAAAAAAGTTAAAAATCAGTTATTTCCAGATTGCTATACAAGACTTTAAAAAAAAAAAAAGCAACTATTCTGTGAGTGGTAAAAGTGGCATTACTATATTACTATAAGCTACCCACACTTAGGCAGCTCAAGGGGTGAAGAGGAGTCAATGCCAGTCTCCACTGTTATCTGTAATATAGTTTCACTGAATGTGTCCTGTGGTTATGGATGTAATTGTCCTGAAAAGACTGCAAACAACTGCTCCAACAAGATGGAGCACATTAGAACCTCAGCAGGATGCCCAACAGCTAGCTTGTCTGCCTGGTTTTACACCTCTAGTAATAATGCAATTCCACAAGGAACTGAACCATCATCTGAGAAGCCACCCAACAGCCATTGCATATTTAATGAAGTCGCTCACCAAGGCTAGAAAACAGAAGGTGCTTGGAGTGCATCATTAGTTCTGTCAGAAGGATAATTTACACATCTATCTTGTCAAATTTTCTATGGTTTATACTTTTACAATAATCAATCTAACATACATTTGATTAGTGAACTAGAAAGTAAAAAAAAAGGCAGTACAGCCAACAAAGCTGTGGCCCCTCATAAACATATTTTATGAAAGAATTTAACCCCTTGGTGGAAGAGGTCTGTGAGCTTCTGCCATTGATAACAGAATTTGAACTGCAGTTAGAAATCTTGGCTTATGTGATTAAAGTGACTAGAAATTTTTGGTTTTCCTTAACAATTTAAGTCAATTACACTGCAGGATAAATGTACAAATAGAAAACACTTTAAGTTAAAATGTTCAATATGCCTTAACAGCAAGACAATTATTGGAAATAGTCTTCTTGAGGTTTGGGAGAACCTTCTGTGGCTACTTGACGTGCATCAATAAATTAAAACGACAACAAAATACTACAGGCCTTAATCCTGGAGAAGGCCTGTAGTATTACAGGCTTCAAATTAGAAGACTTGTATTCCAGAGCTAAACAACAACAATAATGCCTTGTGTACAATCCTTATTTGTACTACTAGGCATTCAAAAATTAGCTAACTATACTGATCTGTACACTTGTAACACACATGAGTACACAACTATATAGTAGCTCTTTAAACATCTGTAGAGCTCATTTTCAGAAAGGGAAGAAATGATACTCTGTCCTTTATGTAGCATGCCATATTAAAGAAGTGGACAATGAATAAAGATAGCAAATAAGACGATTTTTTGGCCTAAGACTATTTCAATTTACCTTGTATATGACAGTTATCCACTGAAAAGGCATATGTGCACATTCATACCACATGAAGCTTATTCTTCTTTCTATACCTGAATAATCTGATGTAGGATACTCACAGCTACTAACCCAACTACATCCTTTGAACTTCTGATTCTCTCTGAGAGTCAACACTACAGATACAAAAAGCCAAGTTCACCATCTTTGAAAACAAGACAGGGATCCTGTATTTCACAATTCACTATTATCCTAAATATATGATGCCTTAAATACTTAAGCCAGGTATATAAGAGTCTAGATGTATTTTACAAGATACAAAAAAGATGGGCCAAATACTGAACATTATAGAAAAGTAATTGAGGAAGGGGGGATTCTTGTTCTGGTTAAATTAAAAATGTAGTTCACCTTTTCTACAATTTAATTTCTAATAATGTATACACAAGATTGGAAAAAACAAGTTTTTTGTGTTCTTCCATAATGTACAGTACATTTTTAAAAATTTGCTTTTGGAACAAAGAAAATAGAAGCTTTCAGGGATAGTCTTTGAAATCATAGGCTCGACATTCTCCCTTTGGATCCTAACAGATTCAAGAAAGAATGCATTTTGTGGTATGATCAAAAGCATAAAAGAATAAACATACATGTATGCAAGGAGTAGAGCGTGGGGTGATATTGTGTGTGGAAAATGTGGTGGCAGGCTTAGCCACCAAAAATTATCTGGAACTACTCTTAGTGGTTTAACGGACTGAAGACTTAGCAGAAACTACTAAATAGTCCCAACTCCAAAGGGATAAATTTGGGGTCTGCTAGTCTCAGAGGTCTCTTTGGCTAGATAAATTTTAACTTGATGAATCATGGATTGTAAGGTCAAAAAGATTATAGACTTATGAAAAAGAAAAAATTATGAAATGGGCTATACACTTAGATCATTGAAGCTAAAGCTCCTAAGTAGAAATTAGCCAGAGCAAAAAGCACCTAACCATTATTATAACAACTATATTTTGAAAGTTCTAGTTTGAGCATCTTGGATACCTCTTTAGCACTATTTTATAGGTCAGATTTAAAAAAGAAAATCTAGATTTAGCTGCTTATATGAGTAACCTGAGGATTGACCACATACTTCAATGTTTAGTTAATCTCATCAAACTAGGGGTGGGTTGTGTAAGCAACTAGTGCTAGAGAGGCACCCAATCTCTTCCCAGATGAGGTTCTGGCACCCTGGAACTTGTTAGGTACTGAGGAGAACAGAAAACAACAATGGAAAATTTCTGCTCTTTGAGTTACATGGTGATCTGACTATGATAATGTTTCTTCAGACGAGGGTTTCAACCTGCAAAAAGGATTTAGTTGTCTATTTGCTTGTCTACAAAGCACATTTTTGTATGTTTAATTGGTTTTGGTGGAGGTATATGCTGAATGTTAGCCAATAGACCTCCAACTTAGGGATGCTAACATCCAGCCTTTAACACATTGACTGCCACACTAGAAAAAAAAAAAAATTTTTCCTTGGGGCCATGGTATTTTATTAGGAAAACAGAATAAAAATTTTGAAAACAAAACAGTCCTTTCTAATGTAATGAAAAATCTGTTATTTTTTATTATTTTCTGTGTGTGAGTTATATGCAACTTGAAAAACAGTACTCACGCCTCCCAAGATAAAGAGACATGTGAGTTACATATGCTTCACAAGGCCCTGGGCTCAAAACTAGTGCACATGGAAGTTAATGTGCTAAGGAAAGTATGAGATGGGGACTAACCAAGATTCCATGAAAGATAAATTTAATGCTCAGTGGATACTAAAAATCATATTTTCTTTATTAAGTCATCTGGCTTATTTTCTACTAATGAAAATTCTAGTATCATGATGATAAATCCATGGATACCACACACTTTAATAAAGCAATTTAAATATGCTATTATCGTAAGATTTTTCTTATTGTCAGTATTTAAAATATCAGTTTTCCTCATGTTAAGATTTCATCTGTACAGCTTATATAATAGCTCTAAGTGCTTACAGACCCTTGAATAGGTCTTTAGAGATCATGAAACAGAAAAAAAGTTTGAATTATTAGGATGATAATAGATCACAAGAGCTGGATTCAACTTGTCTTCAGAACCACAATCAAGTGCTAATTCTACAGTTACGTCCACAAAAAATGTCTTGACATACTTGAAATTTAAACTACAGTAGCAATCAATAGCTATACAACAATGACCAAAGCAAGTGAACATGTCAAATAACATGAGATAGATAAAGATAGAAAAGGATAGAAATCATCATACATTCCTTGAGGACTAAGGCCCACGTTTTATTCCTCTTTGCAGTCCTGTTGCATAACAGTACATGCCACACAGTAAGAATTCAAAAAATGTTAATTGAAATAAAAAGAATCCATAAGCCATTTTAGATAAGAGGCAGGGATTCAAATATCTAGGGAAAGCAATTTGGGTTTTCTTAATTTCCATTGGTTGTACCTGCCCTGCATTCCCTATATTCTGATATTATTTCTTGCACATATTTCAGGCTAATCTACAGTAGGTAAGACAGGAAAAGGTACGTCAGAGAATCTCAAACGTTCATTTCCTTCAAAATCTCTTAAGACTCTTTGGACTGTAACAGTGGTTTTAAACTGGGGTGATTTTGCCATCCCCACCCTGGCCAGGGGACATTTAGCAATATCTAGAGACATTTTTCGTTGTCATACTGGGGCAATGTTACCAGCATCTATTGGGTAGAAGCCAGGGAGGGACGCAGCTAAACATTCTGTAACACACAGGACAGCCACCCACAACAAAGGATTACCCAGCCAAAAGGGTTAACAGTGCTAAGAATGAGTCCCGTTGTCTGTGCTTCTAAGTGTCTATCTCTTAGGAGCCCAAACATTTCCATAAAGGTGACATACATTTATTGCTACAACCAACTGGATTAACAGCAAATGGCTCACTGCCATTTGCAAGAAGTGACCTTGCTCTAAATTTCAGGTTACCAACTAAATTGAGAGAAATTCTGGGAAAAGTAGTAGACAGAAGTTACACTGTGAGAACATCAACCATTAATGACAAATGCTATTAATACTTTATTTTAAAAGTTAATACCTAACGATTTGAATCTAATGTCCACTGAAGAAAACTTTTAAGTCATATTTTGGGGGTCATTTTTCTACTCAATGGGTAAAAATATATACAGGTTGAGTATCCCTTATCTGAAATGCTCAGGACCAGAAGTGTTTCATATACAGGATTTTTTTTGATTTTGGAATATTTGCATATACATAATAAGATATCTTGGGGATGGGACCCAAATCTAAACATGAAATTCATTTATGTTTCATATATACCTTATACACATAGCCTGAAGGTAATTTTATACAGTATTTTTAATAACTGTATGCATGAAACAAAGTTTTGGCTGTGTTTTGACTGTGACCTGTTACGTGAGGTCTTATGTGGAATTGTCCACTTGCGGCGTCATGTCGGTGCTCAAAAAGTTTCACATTTTGAAGAACTTTGAGTTTTGGATTAGGGAAGCTTAACTTGTACAAAATAATTCTTCACAGCACTGACCAATAGAACATTCTGTGATGGTGGAAATATTTTATATCTGCACTGTTTAATAAAGTAGCCACTAGCCACATATGGATATAGACCACTTGAAATGTGGTTAGTGCAACTATGAAAGTGAATTTTAAATTTTATTTATTTTTAATTAAGTTAAATTTAAATAGTCACACGTAGCCTAGCAGCTTCTGTATTAGACAGCACAACTAAAGAAAATTAGAATAAATTTTACTTCAAGTCACCTTTAAAAGATTTTACACTAGGAAACATCTATTGGGATTGACTGTTTGCTAATTACATGAACCTTACTATAAAAAGTTAAGTATTTTATAGCAATATAATAATGTAGTACGAGCATTCTCAGACTAACAAACATCTTACTTGTAAGAGTCTTAGACATAAAATTACTGGGAAGAAAAAGTACTCTACAGGTCCACAGAGAAGCAGCATTATCCAAGCCACCTACACTCTCCTGGTGATACACCTGAGGCTAGAAGCTACACGGGTATAACACATGGTAAGAGATAGCAAACACAATGTTGTCCTTGAACCTTTTTGTCTTGGACTCGGCATCTGTAGTTGCACGGGCGGGAAGGGATCAGTACTTTCTTGCTGCAGACATTCTGTCAGCTCTTAAATCTGTTTAAACCTATGATATAGCTGAAATAGTTTAATGTCCAGCTAAATTATAAATTGGCTTTTACAGTCTGTTCTTAGAATGTAACAATTTGCAACATTGCTCCCATTGAAAATATTATAATCAACTTATAAGTTTTGTGAGAAAAGGCCAGTCACAAAAAAGAAACTGAAAAAAATTAAAGGGTCAAAACAAATTTTCTGTTATCTTATGGTAATCTGATACTGTTTCAATGTTGGAAAGACTACATTCAATCTGATGGCTATCAAAAAGTACAGGAAATTGACATTGATATAATCAAGATATAGAACAATTCCATCATCGCAAGGATCCCTGTTGTTGCCTGTTTATAGTCATGCCCTCTCCAGCCCCAACTCCTCAAAACCACTAATCTGTTCTTTATTTTTATAATTCCATCATTTCAAAATGTTACAGAAATAGAATCATACAATATGTAACTTTTGAGGATTGGCTTTTATTCACTCAACATAATTCCCCAGAGAGTCATCCAGTTGTTATACGTATCCATAGTTTGTTCCTTTTTATTGTTGCGTAGTATTCCATGGAACGGATATACCACAGTTTGTTTAGCCATCCACCAGCTGAAGGACATCTGCACTGTTTCTAGTTTTGAGCTATTATAAATAAAGCGGCTATGAATATTCACATACAGGTTTTTATGTGAATGTAAGTTTTCATTTCTGTGGTACAAATGCTCAAGAGTGCATTTGCTAGGTTGAGTGATAGTTACATGTTTGATTTTTTAAGAAACTACCAAAGTGTTTTCTAGAATAGCTGTACCACTCACTTTACACTGCTGCTAGCAATGTAAGAGTAATTCAGTTTCTCCACATCCTTCCCAGAATTTGATATTGCCACTATTTTTTATTTTAGCCATTCTGATACATGTGTAGTGGTATCTCTTGTGGTTTTACTTTGCATTTCCCTAATGGCTAATGACCATATCTTTGCATGTGATTATTCGCTATCTATATTTTCTTCTGTCAAATTTTTCTTCCTGTCTTTTGCCCATTTTCTATTTACACAGCTTGCTTTTTACTATTGAGCTTTGAGTGTTCTTTATATATAATAGATATGTCTTTTATTGGATATGTGGTTTGCACATATTTTCTCCCACTCTGTAACCTATCCTTTCATCCTCTTTTGCAAAGTAAAAGTTTTTAATTTTGATGAAATGCTGCTTATCAATTTTTTCTTTTAAGAATTATGTTTTTAGTGCCCAATCTAAGAACTTTTTGCTTTTGCCTAACTCTAGACCCTGAAGATTTTCTCCTATTCTTTTTTCTAAAAGTTTTATAGTTTTGTGTAAGTGTGAGGTTTAGGGCAAGATTTATTTATTTACTTATTGCCTATGGACATCCAATTTCTCTAGCACCATTTGTTGAAAAAGCTATGCTTCCTCAATTGGATTGGTTTTGTACTTTAGTCAAAATCAACTGGACATATTTGTGTGGGTCTATTTCTGAGTTCTCTTTTCTGTTCCATCGATCTATGTGTCTTCCTGCAATATCACACAGTCTTGATTACTGTAACAATAGTGTAAGTCTTGAAATCAAGTAGATTGATTGCTCTCAGTTTATTCTTCTTTTCTTCAAAATTGTTTTAGCTATCTAGTTCCTTTGCCTTAACATATATATTTTAGAATAATATTTTCTGTATCTACAAAAAAATCTTGCTGAAATTTTGATAGGGAATGCATTAAACACATAGATAAATTTGGAAAGAATTGACATCTTTACTATGTTGAATTCTCCACCAACCCATGAATACTGAATGTCTTCATTTACTTAGGTCTTCTTTGATTTCTTTCATCAGCATTCAGTAATTTTCAGAATACAGATCCTATATATATTTTATTAGATTTATGCTTATTTCAATTTCCTTGAAGCAACTGCAAGTGGTATTATATTTTAAATTTTGGTTTCTATATGTTTACTGTTAATATACAGAAATGTAATTGTTTTGTGTGTGATTGTATCCTGCAATCTTGCTGTTTTTATAGATTCTTTGGGATTTTCTATATAGTCAATCATGTCATCTACAAATAAGGACAGTTTTATTTCTTCCTTTCCAATGTGTATGCCTTTTATTTCACACTACAGGTTAACAAACAGCCCCACACGTGATCTTTTGCTCAGCTTCTTTCAAGTAGTCGTTTACTTTTAATGTGTCTGATACTATTGGGTTCTGTTAAGACCACAAAAAAAGCTAAGAGCAGCCGCCCCATGATTATAATAGGAAATAATTTTGGTTAGGTAAAGATACCAATATTTAAACTAAGGCTGGTTATATTTAATCAAGGTTTTTTACTTCCTGACAAGAACTTAGGTATAATTTTAGTAAATGAACAACTTAAAAACTTAAGTCATAAATTGAAATTAAAAACATGGCTGACATAAACTCTGTTGTTTAAACTGACCAGCTCGTCAGTTATAAAAACAAGCACCATGAAGATTAGGTTAAGTAGGCTTTATATTTCCTATAGCCTCCAGTTCCAGACTACATCTGTTTTCTTTGATACACAAAACCGAGTTAAAATAGCTCCATTTATCACAGCATGATTGTAGGCAGACAAACCAGCCTGTCTGTTTCCAGATAGTGAAAGCAACTGTTATTAATCACAATTACAGGCCAAACCCTCTAAGAGAAATTGCATCAATATTCTCCCAACCCTCAGCCCTTCTACTCTGGAACTCAAAAATGGTATTAAGAGAGTTTCACAATACTGCCTGAAGGTCAGTAAGTAAAGATGCTACTGTGACATCAACTTTTAAGTTCACGGTACAAATCAAGGAAAATCTTTTCTCCATAAGTGATCTCTCAAAAGCTCTACTATTGAATAAGTTTAGTAGGGCAATTAAACACATTATTTAAAATTTGTATTGAAGTGGTTTCTGCTTTATGAAACAATACTAAATAGCAGTGGACATTTGAAATTTACAAATTAGATGATTTATTTTAAACAGAGACGGTATTATGAATATAGACACTTTTCTATAGCAAATTTCACAGCCAACAATGTGAAATTTATTTTTCTCTCATAAAAATTGTAAGGGACCTTCCTGTAGAGTGACACCAACTGCAGGTTACAGATGAAAAAGTGTTATGACCATTGTTCAATCATATCCCTTGAATATATGGACCTTTCCCAAATAAATCATAACCCATTCTTCAATGGTTAAGGCCAGAGTTTAAGAATACAAATCTGAGTTCTACCTGGTGCTACTGCTATTATTAAAATTAAAAAAAAACTACCCTTTTTTAAGCACCTACTATATGCAAGGCATTTAGATGTTTTACACACGTTAGCACAGTTAAGTCTTACAACATATCTATGAGGTAGGTGCTATTATTCTCATTTTGCAGGTGAGGATAGTACAGGTCAGAGAAATGATTTCCCTAAGGTCACACAGCTAGTTAAGTACAGACCCAAGAGTTGAATATAGATTTCATTCCAAATCCTATATTTTTTCCCTTCTGTATATCAGCTCCTCAAACTTATATTTAAGACAAAGTTTGAATGCAACTTTACACACTTAAGGCATCCGTGAAAGAATACTAACATGGCTGGTGATATGGAGTTGCAGAGAAATGCACATTGTTTCACCTTACTTTTCCACTAAATAACTGACTCTGTTAATATACTTTCCCAGAAATATTATGGCATAAACTAAGCCTTTCTATGATTAAATATGACCCCATATTCAAACAAGGCCTGGTTCTTAAATATTTGAAGTTAAATTAGCAATGAGACTATTGCCATTCTAATATAAAGATTCAGAGCTGTTTGAGAATTTGCAAAACCGCCCTAAATTCTGTAAGCACTTGGGCATACACTTCTCCGATCACTCAACACATTCACTGAGCATCAACTCTTAGAACTATGTAGAGCAGCCAGTTCTAGGGACCGGGAAATACAGTGACAAACAAGATAAAGTCTGTAACCTCAATGAACAATGGGGAAAACAGAAACCACACAAGGGAACAGGAAAGATACCTCTAAGAAGGTAACGTCTGTATCAGAGATCTACGTGATGGAGGAAAGTGAGCCATACAAATATCTGGGGGAAAAAACAAGAGGAAGAACATTAGAAAAAGAGAGAACAAATAGCAAAGGCCTTGACTGGGAAAAGGAACTGGTATGTTTGAGGAACAGCAAAAAGGCCAATGCCACCAGAGAGAAAAGGTAATCAGAGATGAGGGCATAGAAATGGATACACCATGTATATCCTTGAAGGCTCTGATAAGGAGTTTGAATTTTATTCTGAATGTAAGGAGAAACCATTGATTTTTTTTAAAAGAGTACTCTGGCAGCAAGAGAAATGAGAGTAGGGGAGCAGAATGGAAGCAGACAGACCAGTTAGGAGGCCACCGCAGGAGGAGATAGTGATTTGAACTAGGGCAATGGTGGCAGAGGTGATGTCTTTTAGTATCTGGGAATCATTAGCATATAGATGGTATTTTAAGTCTAGAACTGAGATAATCATCAAGGAAGTGAGTGAATATAGAAGAATGAAGGGCTGTGGGCTGAGCCCTGGAGCACTTTAATATTTAGCAGTGTAGGAAAGGAAAAACTAGAAAAGGGAAAATATTGTCATTTTATCAGCACACCTAAAGTGTATTCACACTTTACTTGGTTTCTTTTTCTAAGCATTAGAGGAAACCAGGCAGTTTAGAGTTTGTTTCCATGCAGTTATATATGTGACCACATAGAAAATAAAAATATGAGAAATAGGATAGAAATAAAAGATTTCTATTTAAATGAAGAAACTGTTGGTAAGTTAATACGCACTCAAACCTGATTCAACTTTAAGCCAGTAATTACTAAAAATACATTATTTCACCAAACTTGGGGTCTTCAACAAATAAAAGCCTCTAGGCCTAGAACCTGAAATGCCCATAAATTATACAAGTAGTTTCACCGTAACATAATCTGACCTGCATTTGTTTTATTACCTGATATTGCTGACATGTTAGGAACCTACAATCAGGAAGTGTAAAAACAACCAGAAAGTAAAACTGACTTATGGGCAAGAACTGAGGAAAAAAAGAAAATATCTATCATGAGGAAATTAAAATTGTGATTCTTTCTGTTCATCTGCTTCATCTAAAGCAGGGCAAGTAATTAACTTAGAAAATATCAAAATAAAAACAACAGGTTTTATATTTTAAAATAAAAACAGTAACATGTAACATTTCTTTTCATATCCATTTTTTAAAATTAATTATGTGTCTCTTTTCAAAGCCTGACAATTTCAATCTTTTAAGATTTTATTCGATTGAGATATTTTAGGCTTTTAATTAAGAGGACAGGGATATTGAGGCAGGAAGACATGAGTGCAAATCAAAATTCTGGCACTAACAATTATTGCTGATTTTTTTTGGCCAGTTACTGCTTTGCACTCAGAACCTGTGTCTTCATATGAAAGGCAGAAATAATATCTACTCCACTCCATTTTGAGCAGGATTATAGGAGATTAAGTTATGACAGAACCTGGCAAACATTTATAGCTTTATAAATAAATGTTAATTCTTTTCTTTTGTTCTATCTCCCTCCTCTTCACTGTTTCAGCATCTATAGTATTTATACGTTGATTAAAGTCACCTTCTGAGTGTTTTTCAAAGGGTAGACTTTTACCTTAACTGAAGCAGTGATGATATCATAATCCTAGGAGTTTTTGATCAGTGGCTTTTGAAATGCTATATTTTATTCTTCTGCACTATAAGGCCCTTCAGGGGAAGGACTGACATTCTTTGAAACCCTATTGTCTAGCAGGCCAGTAATATTTATAATATGGAAAACAGATTATACAACATTAAAAGGCATTAAGCATACTTTGTATCAAAAATATCTGGAGGAGCTATTTACATTATTTGCTCTGTGATCAAGAATTGAATAATCATGATCTTATAGATTAAGGTTTACATTTTTCCAACTTTTTTAAACTTATATTTCTGTGTATTGATTACTATGACAGACGATAACCTTAACTTTCACAAATAAAATCCAAGTGTCAAATAAATTTGTATTAGAGTTGTTTAATTCTCTTATTTTAAATCTGTGCATATTTCCTTTTTTCTATAGTGAAAGCTTTACAAATACATTATTTCAAGTATGTTTCTTTACACTCTGTTAGAGCCTACCAAGGAGCTCTCAGTGTTTGGGGCATATCTGAAAAAGTAACATCAGGAGTTCTGCCATATTACACTTTCCGTACCTCACATATAGACAAGATTGGAGGGACCTGAATACCCTCATAGATCCTAAAAAAGTAAAGAGTCATTGACCAGGGAAAAAATTGTTGGTTTGGTTTTCCTCTGCAATGTTGGAGATCATTTGGTCATTTCTGATTTCTACAGGATTTCTAACATTTGGCTTGAGTAAACTGAGAACATCATCCCCAAATTAAGGAAACAGCTCATCTATTAACTAATTACCTAAATGACTTCTATTTCCTCCTTAAACTCATGATCCTGCTGTTGTTACCCTCTTGCAGAATCATTTCTCTCCCCTATTTACCATTATAAACACGGAACCTACCTTTCCTGATTTTAGAGGAGAAGGTGCACTGTTAACTGCTGACATGTACCAAAGGCCAAAATTGTTGGCTACAAAGGGGAAATTTTAATTTTTCTTCAAACAAGTAATTATGGCTAAATTATTTTGCCTCCTCCCCCACCATGCAATCAATTTAGAATAAGGAGCATATAAATACTTCATATTATGTATTTTTGAAGTTCCTTACATATTAATACATTGTCATCCTGAAATAGAATAAAAAAAGATTTAAAATAACATATATTGGCTTTCTGAACATTTTAAAGGAAGGTGCTAAAAACTAAGTATCTTTATAATATACTTCTTGTATAAGTTTCCAAAATTAGGTTTAGTCTTTTAGAGTAATCAGAAGCTTTTAATTCTACTTAAGAGGTTTCTAAATATCCATTTTCCTCCCTTCTTCATTTGTGTCATTCAAACATTCATTAGAATGTCCATCAAAGGATAATAAATAGAAAAAGGAGAGAAAGAGCATATTCATTCACTTTAATGCTTATCAGCCAACTAAGTTAAAAATGTATTTGTGGGGATTACGGAAAAAGTAAGAAGATACCAAAAGATTAAACTGATGCAGTGGTGTTGGGAATTATCTTTCTATTTCATTCATCCACATTAGCAATCTTTTCCAGATCTTGCTACAAGAAAGTTACACAGACACAGAGTCTCTATAATCTATTCCTTTTTCCACCAAAATTCTTCGATTCATTCTGCACAAATATATGGAGGGCTAATGGGGTGAAGCATTATTCTAGGTGTTAGTGGACAGCCACAAACAAAACAAAAATCCCTGTCTTCATGGATTCTCATTTTCCAATTGGAAGAGGTAGATAGTTTTTAAAAGTACAAATGTATAGCATATTAGATAAGTACTATGAAGGAAAATAAAAGAGGAAAAGAAGGATATGAAGAGTCCAGGGCAGGGATAGGAGCTGAATTTTTAAATTGGGTGATCATTTATTCTCCTGCTTCTTCTAAAAAAAAAGTCTACACCATTCTACTTTCCTAAGCATCAAACTATATTGAGGCATATATTAAGAACAAATTTCTGTTATAGAGAATAAGTGGATAACCACTAAAATTACATTAAAAAATTTTAATGACAGAAGAGCCACTGTTTAAGTTTTAAAAAGACTGTTTCATATTACTTTCATAAGCCTGCTGATAAAAAAACATAGATATATCAGAATAATTTTTATTGGTGATGTGATAAATTCTTGGATAAAACTTGATACTCACCAAAGTGACCATCAAGTAATAACAAAACAGCATTAAAATCCTGAAAAAAGATTTTTTCATATCCTGTCTTGATTAATTTGCTGAGCTTTGGGTGGGCAGAACAAACAGCTCTTCAATATTTGGTACAAATGATGTCCAGCTACATTCCAACAGTGGCTGAAAAACATTTATGTAGGGTTTTTTTTCCCTTTAAAAACTTTTGCTGTAACGGTCAAATACCTCCCAGGCAAGCTGAGCCATTCTCTGGTAATATGAGGTCCCTGAGAACCCAGAAGGCCAGCTAGGTTCTGTATCTAGGATGGCCTGTCAAAGTAAGCTTCTGTTGGTTACTGCTACACCTATCTACCTACCTGAGTGACAGCTATTCTAAGACACAAAAACTTAAGTGCTCTCAAATTACTCACATCATGACTCTCCCTCAGCATTTTATTGAACCAAACATTTTTCAAAGTAAGAATATTAGAATTCTACTGACGAAAAAGAATACCTCCATGGTGATGTGACAGGCTCCCTCCGTTTGCGAGGATTTCTTCTCTAGCAGCTGCCTGTATTTGGAAACAACACAGCAAATCATTGCTACTTAGATTTCACTTCGGAGTAGAATAAGACCCAACTCCCAAAGGAAGTACATACTTCCTGTGTTAAATAATAAACCAGAAGCCTAATTTTCCTCTCTTAAATGTTTAAAAACCAATTAAAGTGTGCAGCTTAGCTTTTAGTTTTTTTCTAGTGAACAGTCACAATGTCTACAAAGACCACTTTGAGATTCTAGAAGAAAAAAGGCAAAATGACTGATTCAGCACCACTAAATTGTTAATAATAAATAAAAAGTTATAAATCCAAAGTCAGGTTCTACCTTGAAGAACATCTTATTATACCAATAAGCATTAGTGACTGATACTTAACTGACTGCTTTCTGTACATCCAGAAAAGTACCAAGTAGTCTGCCTGCAGTATCTCATTTATTTTCACTATAGCCTTACAGAATAACTATAATTACTCCCACTTTACAGATAAAGAAAATGAGGTTTAGATAGGATAAATTATTTGCGTAATAGCACACAGTGGGCATAGAGTCAAAATTACTTACAAAGCTATCACAGACCAACCATAATTGCCCTTATGGAGAAAATTTTGAGGGTGATGAATATATTCATTATTTTGATTGGGGTGATGGTTTCACAAGTGTACACATATATCAAAACTCACCATATTGTACACTTTAAATATATACAGTTTACTGTATTTCAATTATACCTCAAGAAAACTTTAAAAAAAAAAAAAAAGAGGAGGGATAGGAGGGTACCAACCAAACCCTGTCTGTGGTTTGGGTCTAAAAATGTGCCACTGAAATTATGTTGTAGTACTATCTTTGGCAGGCATGCAATGGAGTTAAAACACTAGGGCACCTGAGTTTTTAAGAAACCTCGGCTTCCCACAGGATCCTCCACTGTCTGTTAACTCTAGGCATATTTGTAATGAGAAACATTGGCCATCAATAGAAGGCTTTATAAAAATTAGCAGCGTAAGACCCCTTAAAAAATGTAATAAAACCTGCTAGCTAATGAACCTAAATCACTTACACATAGCTTTGACATACAAAAAAACAAAAAAAAGACACACTTAGAATGATACTACAACCACACAGACCAAGAGCATTAGGATTGCCGATCTCAAGAGCAGCAACTACCTGGAGATGGGTGGGCTGCCAAAGTGACATCAAGGATTCCTATAAGCCATAGGAATTCCTATTGTTATTTAATTTAATCAGCTATTGCATACTCTAAGTAACAACCAAAGAATCAAAAACTAGGTATATAGTATATTAACTTTAGACTCATAATTCAGTACATAAGGTAGTACAACAAATATGCTTTTCATTACTGAGGGCTAGCAGCCAGGCAAACCATGTGCAATTAAAGAGAATCAAACTAAAACTCATAGTAAAATTTATGGAAATTAATTACAAATATAAAAGCTATACACATGTATGGAAAATTACCTCAGTTTGTTCAAACACGGTCATTGGGTCACTAATTCCCCGGTAGTAAAAGGCAAAATAGAAGTAGATACATGCGCCTGCATCATAAGTCTGCGTCACCCTAAAAAACAGACAAAATCCCCCCAGGGGCTTTAAGTTAAATGAAATCAGATTTAACACCTAGAAACTTAAAGGCAAGATTACTGAAATAATTACCTTAAGCTATAATCTCATTCTCTACCCAGCCTTCTACTCCATGGAGGAAATTTAGCTTGGCTTTCTTTAGAGTTATTACCAAAACAATGAACTGAGGATGCAGTGTGAAACGAGAGAATTTTGCTTTCATTTAAGTACCAGTTTAGTCAATATGATAGGTTTATATTCAATCTTTCTCTTGTTTATTTGTCCCATGTTACTAAAACTTCTGTTGGGAAATAAAACAAACTTTTATACATTTCATCAGCATTTTATGATGAAATGCCATTTTCACTGATCTTATTGAGGTTGTTTTGTTATGTAGCAGTAATGGGAACTAACAGCTGCATGTGTGAACACACACTTAATATATAGTCAGATAAGTATTGGTATTAGCTGTTTTAAACTGCATAATCAAATTAAAATTCAACAAAAACGTTAACACCTGGAGATATATATATATCTTGACAATAAAATAATACTAACTTTTTTCCCCACTTTCCTCTATTCACCAAATTTTATGTACGATTAGTTCTTCATGTGGCTGGTATAACACAGTATTTAAGGCAAATCCATATTGCAAACAGTATGGCTCTATTCTTTTTCAAAGGCATTTTTTCCTGCCAAAGGACCACACCATGAGGTCCATACATGGAGGTGATGACTATAGTTTGTACTGACACAGTAAATGGAAGTGATACAAAACAAATGCCCCTTGAGAAAGGCAACATTAGACTAGAAACAAAAGACTTGGTTCCAATCATTGGCAACATCACGACTCAGAACAGGAACATGAAACACATGGAATACATACGAACGTTCTAACACTGACTAAAATAAATAAATTTTCATTATTTAAAAAAATCTACATTGATAATATGTGGGCAAATTATAACCTTTTAGAAGTGCATTAAGTGCTCCGACAACAATATTAGGAACTTGTCATTTGCTTGGATTGTCCTGGCTCAACAGACTTAAAGATTTGGGGCAGAAAAAAGTAAATCACTGAAGTTGAGGCCAAAGACCTTGTTCAATCCTGGCTATAATTTTAAAAATAAATGACAATGAAATAAGTATCAGTAACATTTTTTTCCTACACAGATAATTTAAATGCACTAGAAGATGTTCTTCTAAGCTCTCTTTATAAAAACATGACATAGCATGACAAACAGGATTGAAGAATGCTTATAATTCTCAGCTCAGTTTAATAAGCTATCTGATAATGCACTAGATACCTGGAGGGAGAGAACATAGAGACAGACAACATTCATAGCTTTAATGCACCTTAAAAAGTAATCTAGACTCTGGATTATACAGGTGGGAAATGCTAAGGTAATCAAATCACAATGAACGATTATACAAAGAATAAGAAAATTTGGGTAGGTCAGATTGGGAAAGGTGTCCTAGAAAGGCATACCTAAATGAAGATTGACAGAAAATGTAAGATATTGTTCTAGGAAAGAAAAAGCCATATTATTAAGGCACTGGAGAAATCAACCAGGAGATAAGAGAGGAGAATAAAAAAAGCTAGACATCCAGGAGTAGAGGAAGATGGACAAACAGATTTAAGAAACAAAGTAGGGAAGAATGACCTGAAAAATAGCACAATTCTGACATCAGGAATAAGAAAAACTAAAGAATTTGAGGAAGAAGCCAAGATCAAAGGACCAGTGGTGAGTAATGGCTATCACTCCCCTGACAGCATGTGCAGATATTCACCAACTCTCCAGCACACGTACCCTCTGTGGCACACAGACTTGCTTGTCTCCTTCCCTAGGCCTCATATCTTCTCATATGCTACTCACTCTGCCTCAATTACCCTTCCTGCATAATGAGCAACCTTTTTCTTCCTCTTCAAAAACTACCTTGCCATGTCAAAAGGACACAAAAGCCAGCTTAAAGGTGTTCCCAGTGGCCAAATCTGGGAAAATATGAGCAACAAAGTGAATAATGGTAATAATGGATATATCCCAGATAATAAAATACCTATAAGTCCCTACTGATAGATAGATGGGGTTATAAGGGACAGGGAGAGCTCTTCCTTACAGTGAACTCTAATCAATAAATACAGAAGGAATGATAAAAATAGAAAATCATCATTTGCAAACATCACAATAAAAACTGTTATGATCAACAATGGGAGATTGACAATTAGGAGACAGTATAAGAAATAGGATATTTGCGTATCTTGCAAACTTTCTTTCAAAGTTTCTCCCCATAAGACATTTATTAAGTACAACAGAAAAAAATATGTATGCATTTATTTATTTATCTATCTACCTATTTATTAATATTTAGAGACAGAGTCTTGCTTTGTTGCCCCGGCTAGAGTACAGTGGTGTCATCATACCTGGGACTACAGGTGCATGCCATGACGCCTGGCTAATATTTTTCTAAAAATAGTAATTTTATAAAGGAGAAACCTGGCAGGCACCACCTTAACCAACTAATCAAAGTTAACATCACCAAAAAACATACCAATACTATGTTTCTCCTACTATGATACACCAAGAAGAGTACATCACTTCTGTGGTATTCTTGCCGAAATATATAATTTGAATTCTATCACGAGGAAACAACAGACAAACCCCAATTGAGAGACATTTTAAAAGATAACTGGTCAACATTCTTTAAAAGTATGAAGGTCATGAAAGATAAAGAAAGACTGAGGAATTGTTCCAGATTGGAGAAGATTAAAGAGACATGATAACTAAACACATTAAGTAATCCTGAATTGGATCCTGAACCAGAAAAAAGATACCAGTGGGACAAATAATAAAGAAAGGCTTAGGCCGGAAGCAGTGGCTTACACCTATAATCCTACCACTCTGGGAAGTGGAGGCAGGAGGATGGCTCGAGCTCACGAGTTTGAGATCAGCCTGAGCAAAAATGAGACACTGTCTCTACAAAAAATAGAAAAAATTAGCCAGTGTGGTGGCACCTATGGTCCCAGCTACTCAGGAGGCTGAGGCAGGAGGATCACTTGAGCCCAAGAGTTAGAGGTTGCAGTGAGCTATGATGACACTACTGCACTCTAGCGGGGGCAACAGAGTGAGCCTTTGTTTCCAAAAAAATAAAAATAAAAATAAAATAAAAAAATAAAGAAAGGTTTGTAGATTAGTTAATAGTGCTGTAACAACACTAATTTTTTGGTTTTGATATTTGTACTATAATTGTGTAGGATTTTAACATTTGGGGAAGATGACTGAAGGGTATACAGAAACTATTTGTACTATTTTTGGAACTCTTTTTGGAAGTATAGATTATTAACCCCCCCAAAAAAATTAAGAATTTGAAAACAATGTGAATACTTCCCCATGTGGCCTGAAATAAACAAAAACCCCACCTCTCTCAGGAGGGCTTTTCTTTTTTCAACTAAGTATACTGCAATTAAAGACAGCCTCCAAATAGACTAGATGGAAGCTGGTAGTTAATTATAAGTTTTCCAAACTTTCTCAAAGTAAAATTCAGAAACAGGATAAATGTTCAAATACTAAATATGATCAGACTGGGTGAAATGTTCACTAAGCGCACATTAACAATTAGTAAGAATTTAAAACACAAATTGAATGATCATATCAAATGCAGCGACATGGCCTTAAAATACTGTCTAGACCCCGTATGTGTATATATTACATGTGTGTATACAAAAGATATCAAGACTGTTAGATTATTAAATATATATATAATATATATCTGATCTTTCACAATGCAATTAGGAAAGCATTTAAAAGGGAGCTAAGGTAATCATAGTCAAATCTCCATATGCAATTTACAGAGTTTCCCACAAAGAATTTAATTTAACAGAAGGAGCAAATACAGAGGAAATACTCTTTTTACTACACAATACAAATAGAATCTAATCTAAAATTTTAATGGCCTTTTAGGCCAAATGTTAGGTGCCTCAGAACAGAAGAAATGAACTGTTTAACAATGCTACTGTCAATTTGCCAGCTGTCTTTTTCTTATAGTGTTAATTCACCCTCATAAAAAAGGTCCCTTAAATGTTTACATTTTAAGCACCAGATTTACAAAGTTTAAGAAAAATTGGAAAACCATTTCAACTATGAGGGCACTATCATTAGTAGTAACCAAATTCAAATAAAGTTTGGATAAATGAATGAAATTAGTTTATAGCAATTAGTAAAATATACATCTCTCATAAGAGAATCAATATTAATAGAAAATATAACTAAATATTAATAGACCACTACCATCTTCCAACGAGACCAGGATCTATATATTACACAGTTCAGTTTTTAGTAAATAAGCAGACTACTAAAGTCACAACAAAGCCTGGTGGGCCTGAGTGATCAGTATCTCAGACAAAGTCCAAATGATGAAAAACACCATTTGAAATACCTCGATTTGTATCCATTTCAGAAAGTGACTCAGGTCTAACACTTTTTAAAATAGATAAATTCTATCATTTAAGACATTTAAATAATAACCTCTTCCAAAATAATCTGAACAAGTAATGTATTAATAGTAGTTGAAGTTATTCTTTAATTTCTAAAAAAAGCTTTTGCATTCTATACTTTATGTAGTACTTTGCTTGTGTTAGATTCACTGACTCGCAATTCCTTCATCCCTTCTCATATAACTTCTACAGAAAATTTAGGATCGGAATTTCTATTCCAATGTATAAAGTACCTTTTATTTGACAAAAATGAACTCAATAACTACATCTGAATTATTTTTCTTAGGATTTTTGATTTTTAATTAGAACTATAATTATTTTAAAATAATTTTTTAAAATCTGGTTTAAAAATTATATCTCACATAATTAACACAGAATAATCTCCTTGGTTACTATTAAGCAACTCATACTAAAATCAAATTCTAATTAAATGTTAGTTTAATACATATAAGCTATCAGAACTATATTTAAAACTTTTTATCAAAGCCATTCAAGTTAACTAGACTTTGCAAATTCTGACTGGTTTTACAAGATGATCACAGAAACTATGCATATACGCTTTTATAAGAAAATCATTCTGGAGGGGAGCGGATGGGTGTTTACATACATAAGGAGTGCGATGCGCACCATCTAGGGGATGGACACGCTTGAAGCTCTGATTGGGGGTGGAGAGAGGGGAGCAAGGGCAATATACGTAACCTAAACTTTTGTACCCCCATAATATGCTGAAATAAAAAAAGAAAAAAAAAAACAAAAACAAAATCATTCTTAAAAACATAGCCTACTTAATCAATATGACATATGACCAGTTCAGTCTAAATATACTAATTCTATCTATCTACAAGACAAAAAGGAAGATTTTTTAGGTCTCATAAATACATTCTGAAGAACCTAGATTTAACTATTATTACAGAGTGTGCCCTAAGGCAGAATATTTTACTTTCTAATCATTTTCAATAAGTAGTGGTTTATTATTACAATGAATATTTTCATAATAGAGGGGGGTTCTCAAGGGATGGTGAATAGAAAGTTGGACCCCACCCCCCAGGAAGTGGGAAGGGTAAAACTGTTAAATTACCACTTGACAAAATAAAGAAATAAACATTTCAACTACACAAGAATAGGCTTTAGTATTTAAAATGTTTCAAACTTTAATGGTAACAAAAGCCTTTTGGATTATTCGGTCTCATTTGTTTTCAGGATTATAATAAAAGAGGCCTATCTGTCCATCTAAAAGATCGAAATATCAAGAGAAGAATAAGGTATCAATCTGGGTTGATAATATAAATAAGCACAAATTTTTTTCTCAGATTTTAATGATTTTAAGATTCATTAAAAGATTCACTTTTTAAAGATATACCCAAATTAAAAAAAAAAAGTAACTTGTACATGCTTACAACCTTCATTTGTAAAGGTTTTCTCTGAGGTCATTCACTAAGCTACCATTAGATTTACCAAGTTATAAGCCTTTCATTACATAGAGCAAGGTCTCTATTTTCCCTTCCTTCAAGGTTTCTATAATTCAATAATATCTAAAATCCACTTTATAAGCTTTTATAATCTCTGATTCTATCCCCAATGTATTTGTTCTAAAACATTTTAATACACAGACTTGCTTTGTACTTTCTGCAGCACTCCTCAAACCCTGACAGTCTCTCCCATACAGAAGCAGAAAAGACTATTTCAAGGAGACCCTTCTGATTGAAATGAACAGTTAAAGTGTAAGAAAGATGCTTTTCTCAGATCTCTCGTAAGAATTCTACTTTCTTACCCTGCAGAAGCACAATTTAGCAAATTCTAAAAGACATCTCTTTCCAATGGCAGCCGTAAGCAGAACTAAGAAGCACGAGAGAAGACCATGAGAAAGACAGAAAAAAAAAAAAAAAAACCACAGAAGAAATAGCAGTTTAAAGAGTACAGAAATATTTCTAGTATTATAAAACAAATATATGTAAATTATCATGTATAAGGAACAAGTAGGCTCAACAGCTGGATGCCTTCATGAGGACTTGTCACTGGGGAGGAAAAATATCCAAATTTTACTTACTAATATTAATATGGACTGTTTACCTCAAGCTTAATGTAATTACACCACAGTAATACTACAACATTTTATATAGCCCTTCAGAGCTTAAAAGTTTTTTCATATGCTTTCACTTCATTCTTACAACAATCCCGTCAAAAAATGGTATTACCCCAACTTTACTGATGATAAAATTAGAACTCAAAGAGATTAAATTACTAATAAACAGCAAAACAGCACATTCAGTCTTCAGACACATGCAGTCTTACAAGACAAAACTTAAAAAGTAGGCAGAAAGTTGCTATGGTGACAAGGTTGAGGGGCAAAGACTGGCTAGGCCCAGGTCTGCTTCCTGAGCTGAGATTAACACACTGACTGCCACACTAGCAAAAAAAAAAATTCTTCCATGGGGCCATGATGTTTTATTATGAAAATGGAATAAAAACTTCAAGAACAAAATAATCCTTCCTAATTTAATGAAAAATTTGTTATTTTTTGTTTTCTATATGTGAGTTATATGCAATTAAATTGTCAATATTAATTGCAACAAGAACATCAACAAGTTCAAAGAACATCAAAATGTTCAATAAATTTTGAAGTACCACTGTATCACTTATTTTAAGGCTCCCCGTTTCATGATCTATTCTGATTTCCATTTATTTTCCACTCAAATTAATTCTATAACTTTTTCGAGAAGTTAAATGTTCAACTCAATGTGTTTAGACAGAAAATTAATATCAAAAGATTGAATACAAAGTGCCCCTTCTCAAGAAAACCTCCTTTTGGGCTGCTGCTATTTAACAAAAAGGGCAAGATCATCAGTTAATCATGCACTCACTATCTCATACGGAACATATCCAATATGGAATACACAACATATAGCATCTATAAATTTAAATTAATTAAGAAATAAAATTTAAAATTCAGTTTCACAGTCACACTAGCCACATTCAATTGCTTGATAGCCCCATGTGGCTACCATATTGGACAGTTCAGATACAGAATATTTCCATTATTGAAGAAAGATCTATAGGAAAGCACTGAGTCAGTCGTCATTTGGATGTTTTGTTCCTCACATTTTTATTCCAGTCCCATTCATTTAATAAAAACTAAAGTGGTTAAATGGGTTTCTTCTCTGATGAAGAAAGAGCTATGTTGACTATGTATATAATTTATAGTTTCTTAACTCTATAATTGATAGTTTCAGTAAATGAAGGAGTCCTCCTCTTTTTCTAGGAGCTCGGACACTTGGCTCCTCATTGCAACTTGTCCAGATAGGGTAGAAGGCCTATACACAGAAGGGTTTCCCACTCCTACAGGGCTCAGGACTACTGTAAAATGCTAGTGGCACGCTCCTAACAAGGTGGTTAAGTGAAGGTTAAGAAAGCTTGCCAAATGGAATAGAATGAAGCTTTTCCTGAGATAGCAAATTATATTTCCCCCATTGATTAAAAAAAAAAAAAGTTTTTCAGAATATGGAGTATAAGAGCAATTTTAAAAAAAAACTCACCTGCATGTAGAAAGAGGAGCAAACTGAACACCCCTTTCTTTGCATTCCCTAGTTATTCTTTCTTTTACATTTCTACAGAGATCTACAACCCTAAAAAAAAGATAAATAAATACAATATTAAGTTTTCAAATGAGCACCATAAAAATTCAATAAATGCTGCTTAATCTGATATCCATCAAGTCCAAAATTCTTTTAACTAAAGCTTTCATAGTTATTCCTTCAAAAACTGACAAGAGCCTGGATCATTCAAATTGAGCCTTCCATTCCTAACGTCAAAGGCAACAAAGTTCTTTTTTTTGCCATAAGGAAAACAGAAGTTAGAAGACCACACTCAAGTCTCCTGAATGTAGTGTCGTATACCTGAGAAAACTTGATTTCAAAATAAATTTAATTACAAGATTTTAAGAGCTTTAAAAAAAAGCTATAAAAAACAAGTTAATGAAAATTCAATTCTAAGTTACATGAATGCCAATCTTTATCCATGTCTAAGTAGTTTTTTAATTTAAAAATAATTCAATTAACAATCATGTTATATAAAATGTTCAATAGCCTATTCTTAAGCTGAAATCCAATTTGACGAAGACTTATTGTTACTGAATAAAAACTATGTGTAAACTGTTAATGTGCTACGTTAGACTGTTTGACATTGAAAGTCAATGACAAGAGACAGGTGAGGGATAGTAATAATCCTTATAGGAGAAAAGGGATTGACAATACTTAATAATATTAATCTATTTTTAACTAATCTTTTTTTAATGTGAGCTATATCATATTGTTATAACTATGTATTTTGTTTAATCTGGAATATGAAGTTCTTAAAGTATATAAAAACCATTTCATTGTCCAATAAATATCTTGGCCACATACTAACACTGATTCTGTACCTTTTTAAATCTTGCTCTGTTTAGCATCATGAGAATTGAAATGATACCAAAGAAACTTAAAAGGCTTATCTTTAGTCTCAAGATTGATTTGACTGTGTGAGAATTAACTTGATAAAAACAATAACCTTTGAGCAGATCATGCTTAACAGAACACATTAAAGTTACCTATATGTCCATTAGAATAAAGAATGTATGATTAAAATATAAATACAAATGGAGTTTTAGTATTTTATTAGCATATCAAATTTATTTTTATGAATATAGTATCTGAAAATCTTATAAATTCTAATTCTACAAAACAGTGCTCTTAAGTTAAAATATGCTTTAATTTATGAAAGCTGCAGGTAAACATGATTTATCAATATTATCTATGCATCATTTATAGAATGGTAATGATGCATGTTTTAAAAGATATCTCAAAACATTTATTGATATTTCATGTCTTTATTTTGAAATTCCAACTAATAAAAGAAATCTTTAAATATAAATAAAATCTACTAAGCTTTAATATCTACAGGTGTTAATGAATACTACAAATTTACAAAAGTAACAAGTTCTTTAACTTGGCTCTAGAAAATGGAATTGAAATGCTACAGTTAAGTAGTCTAAAAAATTAAGAATAAAATTCATCAGCTTTTATAGTACTTTGCAAGTTAAACTACTGGATAGACTGTATTTTCACTTAAATGCACTTAAATGTACCTAATCATCACAAATGCAATAGAAAACAGGAACATGTTAAGAACTGCTTATATCTAAACCCTCACTGGAGTTGAATAATGAAAAGGAGATGGGAAAAAGAACAAGACTGAATGCTTATAATCCCCAATGGGATACTTTCAATAAATGATTTTTAGGGAGGGGTTCTGAAAAGTATTTTCTCACAGAACTTGAGCAAAGGTTAATACGGCCCACTTGGACCAATCATTTTATAGGATATAAACATAATATGTAGACTTTTAAATTCTTTCTTGATCTGTTAGCAAATTTAACATTGTTGACCATATACTCCTCAAAACAAACTTTCACAGGCTTTTCTCATATCACTGGATTTCTTCCAGATATTAATCCTCAGTATCCTTTGCCAGCTTTTGTTTGTATAACTACACCTTATGAGGTTCTCTGGGACTTCTTTCCTAGGTCATCTTTTTTCCCCTTCACTCCATACTATCTGTAAGTGTTTGTACCCACTTTCTTGATTTTAATCACAAGAATCTTGCTGGTATCTCCAAAATCTTTAAAAATCTCTAGCTTTTAAGATAGTTATAATCTCATATTATTCCAGAGTTCATTCAAAAGACTCACTTAACAACACACAAAGACTAGTAAAACCAATAACCTCTTAAGTGGCCTATATATGAAAAGGCCAACGACCTAATAATGTATGAAGGTTGAAGACCCTGATCCCATGGGCTACTGCTAAACATGGTCTCTATCTAGCTAAAGGGTTAAAATAAAAAGCAAGTTACTAAATGGGTAACAAGTAAATTTTATGTCAAAAATGTAGGTGTTTTCCGTAAATGTTATAATATTTATTAAAACTTCAGCTGAAGAAATTGTTTAATGAAAACAAAAATGTAACCCTACATAAAATAGAAGCTATCGGTGAATCAATTAAATAAATACGTAAGTATAATATAAAAAATGGAAGAAGAAAAATAAAAAGGCAACACATGATTAGCTTCCACAGTTGGAAGAATAAGGAGACAAGATGTCAATTGATGACAAGGAAATTCATAATGCTGTAAAGGTAACACTACACTAACCTACTTTCCTCAGTGATATGAGCTGAATGTTTGTGTCCCTCTCAAAATTCATATACTAAAATCCTAAGCCCCAATGTGATAGTATTAGAAGGTGGGGCTTTCTAAGGGGTAATCAGGTCATGAAGGTGGAGCCTTATGAATGGGATTAGTGCCCATTTTGATAAAAAGACATGAGAGGGCTTGCTTTGTGTCTCTGTTTGCCACCATGTGAGGATATAATGATAAGATGGTGAACTATAAAGCAGGAAGAGGGCCTTCACCAAAAACCTGACCATGATCTCAGACTTCAAGTCTCCAGAACTGAGAAATAAATGTTTCTTGTTTAAGAACATTTAAGTCACCTAGTCTATGATCTTCTGTATAGCAGGCCAAATTGACTAATACACCCAAGGAAAGGTATTAAAGACTAAAATGGTCTTTGAGGCCACTATGAACAGCTGCCAAACTATTTCTGCTATTCAAAACTATCAGATGTCCATGAATTGGTCATTCTTTTCACTTGTAAGATTTTTTCCCCTTGTTAAAAAATTTAGCATCAAAAATTATGAATAACATTTCAAACTGAGAAAGGTGATTTAAAAATGAAAACAGAAAAAAAACTGTGAATAACAGAGTGAAACTATAAATTGGGTTACTATATAACACAATGCATGAGATATGAGCACCCATGTGCAAAAAGTCATAACTTATAGTAGGTGAAGACATCATGTAGAAAAGTAAAAACTTTTCTGGGGGGAAAAAGAGGTTGGAAGAAAACAAAATGTTAAGATATACAATATCTAAGAGGTGGATTTGAGGGATTTGTTATATCCTATATTCTTTTTTGTACATTTCAAATATTTTATAAATTTTATAAAGAAAAAGTAAGATGTAGGCATACTAGAAGAAAATAAAAATATACAGATTGAGTATCCCTGATGAAAAAATAAAAAATCTGGAAGTTTTTGAGCGCCAACACGACGCTCAAAGGATATGCTCACTGGAGCATTTTTAGATTTTGGATTTTTGGATTTCGGACTCCAAAACAGTTTTGGCCCTAGGCATTTCAGATAAGGGGTACTCAACGTGTACTGACAATCTCCTTGAGAATGTTTTCATTACTGAATGATTAAAAACTCACAAGTATATTTTAAATAAACCATTTAACATTTCCTAACCAGTTTTTATTATTAATTCTCTAACCAATATTTGTGTGTGTGTGTATGTGGTATATATTTCAAATAAAGAAACACTTCTAAAATTTATTTCCATTAATCTTATTTGGGCCGTTCTTATAATATATTCCAATATTAGAAATTTTGCTTAAATTTAAAAATAGAAATTATCCTTAATTTCTTATATTGGATTTCTTTCAGAAATCACTTAACTGCAAGTTAAGATATTACTTAATAACACACAATTATCAAAAAATAAATGACACATTACAAATGAAGGTTAACTGGTTTTATAATTTGGGGGCACTTTTTAGAGAACCTTTAAACATATTAATCACTTAAGAACTTAAGTAAAAGCTAAGTAAAAACACAGTAACATTTAGTGTTCAATAAGATTCTTCAAAACATAAACTTCAAAACTATCTCTGCACTTTGGACGGCAGACAAATTTGCCTCAAACAAAAATAAGGTTTGAAAATACAGCATTCTGATGAAAATACTAGTTTAAGTAAAAGTAGCTACCTTGTTTCAATGTTTCTTTATAAAATTTTTAAAGTTTCTATGTCAACACAGCAAGAACCATTACTTCAAGCAATTCGTAAAGCATATTTGAATAATATCATGCATTTTATTATATTTTACCTGTCCCAAGGAGCAGAAGTCTCAAAAGATTCTCCTACTATGTAGTATTCCAAACCCAAGTCCTGTTAAGACACATACAGAAAAATCAAGCAATTGCAACAGATGCTGAAGAATCAATAATACTGTTAGTATTTCATGTTCACTGTCAGTATTGTATGTTTCTAATTTAACTTTGACTGCTCTTTACTATTCACCTCTTAAGAGTGCTGGGAAGCTGCCCTGAGAGTGAGATATAACCTCCATGAGGACAGGAATCTTGCCTGTCTTATACTCCTCTGTATCCTTGGCACCAGGTAGAGTGCCTGACACAGGGTAGAAATTCTGTTTCTCTAGTGAATGATGTCTCTATCCAGGAACAGTCTATATATATGAGGAGAATACTAGAAGAATAGATTTTTTCTTTTTGGGCCTAAATAGCAACTTAACCAGTATCAAAAACTGGTCATCAAGATTGAGGGTGCAAGAGGGTTTGGGGGGTGGGGGTATAGAACGAAGACAAGTTTTTTTTTTCTTAAAATCAACTTTTCTTTAAAAACAAATTTAGAAAATATAGCTCCTCTCTTTGAAGTAAGAGAATACATAGAACATCTGGAGGCACCTCTGCTAGGAAAATATTTTCTATTGTACAGATATAATACTTATATTACAAGTAATTTATAACTTAATTTCTTTACCCAGAGCACAATTGTTTTATTACCTACACTGGAATATAATTGGTGACAATGGTATTAACCACTGGAAAATTTTCTAAAAGAGAAAACAAACAATCCAGGGGGAAAAAAAATCCCTAATGTGCTTTTGACTTAGCTTTAACATTAACTGGAATCTTAAAAATTAAGATATTTGGCTGGGCACGGTGGCTCACGCCTGTAATCCTAGCACTCTGAAAGGCCAAGGCGGGCAGAGCATTTGAGCTCAAGAGTTCAGACCAGCCTGAGCAAGAGGGAGACCCCGTCTCTACTAAAAAAATAAAAAAGAAATTCGCTGGACAACTAAAAATATATAGAAAAAAATTAGCTGGGGATGGTGGTGCATGCCTGTAGTCCCAGCTACTCGGGAGGCTGAGGCAGTAGGATTGCTTGAGCCCAGGAGTTTGAGGTTGCTATGAGCTAGGCTGACGCCAGGGCACTCTAACTAAGGCAACAGAATGAGACTGTCTCAAAAAAAAAAAAATTAAGATAACTTATTCCAAATTGTATCTATGCTATACTTGTTATAGTTATATTTCACTTTCTGGAATTCTGAATTCAGTATTATGGCAAAATGGTCAACATCATCCAAGAAAATGCCTAAGAACATTTTATGTATACTCAAAATGGTTACTAAGGGGAGAACCTGGAGCACTGACGGTCTGTAGAAGCAGACATTATTTATAAGATCTATAATAAAATCACCTATTACTTTTCATGATCACTACATCTCATCAGAATTTCTAACACAGTAAACAGGAAATAAATATGCTTTTCCTTATCAGCATATCATGAGGGGGACAGGAAGGAAGGACTATCTGCTTCAAATTCACTATAATTTAAAATTCAGATCTTAGCTTGTATTAAATTATTTCTAAAATGAGAACACATTAAGCAAGCTTACTTAGAAAAATAAAAAGCTGTATACAAATTTATATAAGAATTTCCTTCAAAATAATTTCCAAGTGAAAAACTAAAAAATTTAGTATTTGGAGGTGATGGATATCCCAATTACCCTGATTTTATCTTTATACATTATATGAATGTATCCAAATATCACATATACTCTGAAAATATGTACATCTATTATGTTTCAATTAAAAAAAATTAAATGATAAACAAAAGGAAAATTTAGTATTTGGGGAAGCCACATTCTCAGGATATCTGAAAAATGACCTTTTAAAATAAGATCATTCAGGCCGGGCGTGGTGGCTCACGCCTGTAATCCTAGCACTCTGGGAGGCCGAGGTGGGCGGATCGTTTGAGCTCAGGAGTTCGAGACCAGCCTGAGCAAGAGCGAGACCTCATCTCTACTAAAAATAGAAAGAAATTATATGGACAACTAAAAATATATACAGAAAAAATTAGCCGGGCATGGTGGCTCATGCCTGTAGTCCCAGCTACTCGGGAGGCTGAGACAGGAGGATCGCTTGAGCTCAGGAGTTTGAGGTTGCTGTGAGCTAGGCTGACGCCACGGCACTCACTCTAGCCTGGGCAACAGAGTGAGACTCTGTCTCAAAAAAAAAAAAAAAAAAAATAAGATCATTCAAATTATGTAAAATGTGAAATTAAAAAAAAGTAACCCCACCAACAGCAGAAAACAATTAAGAAACTTGAGTTTGTTACAACCAAAGTAGAAAAACAAAACTAAATGAAAAAATAAAATTTCAAAAGAACAATTTCGTATAAATACAGCAGACTTGAGATTAATAAGAATAATGAAGCTTCTCAGAGTAGAAAATCTAGAATTAGAAAAACTTTAGTGCTTCTATACACATACATTATTTCTTTAATTCTACACAGTAATCATCACCAATGAACTAATAACTACTTGGAATCATGTTAAATATATCAACTTTAAAAGACACAGTTAAAGATTATATATCTTTAAAACCGATTATGAATCAAGTTAGGAATGTTGTTAATAAAACAGCTTGATTCTAACCAAGTAATGTTTGGAATAGCATGCTCAATTTTTAGATAGAGAAGGGCTCCATTCTTTTAAAGAGCACAAAGACATATTAAATCTGCTGTCCCCAACCCCCAGGCCAAGGACCGGTACCAGTCCACGGCCTATTGGGCCACCCAGCAGAAGGAAGGGGACAAGCAAGCAAGCAAAGCTTTATCTATATTTACAGCCGCTCCCCATGCTCATCACAGCATAAGCTCCGCCTCCTGTCAGATCAGTGGCAGCGGCATTAGATTCTTATAGGAGCCCAAACCCTACCTTAAACTGCCTATGTGAGAGATCTAGTTTGCATGCTCCTTATGAGATCCAATGCCTGATGATCTGAGTGAGGTGCAGCTGAGGTGGTGATGCTAGCGCAGGGGAGCAGCTGCAAACACAGATTATCATTAGCAGACAGGTTTGACTGCGCAATAGATGTAATGCACTTGAATCATCCCAAAACCATCCCCCTCAGCGTAGTCCATGGAAAAACTGTCTTCCATGAAACTGGTCCCTGTGCCAAAAAGGTTGGGAACCACTGTATTAAATCATCTTCAAGTTCCTCAGAAGCATAAATAGAATGTTTAAATGAGCTTACAGGGTTCATGTAAAATTATGTGCTAAATTACAGTACCTTAAAGTCTAAGAAAATAAAAAAGACAATTTTATTCAAAGTCAAGAAAAAGTATTGTTTATAACATAAATTAAGTGACAAAGGAAATATATGAAATAACTTACTCGAATATATGCAATGACATAGGTCAGTAAATAACCTCTCTGTCCATTATCTTCTCCAGCTGCCAACCCACTGTAATTAAAGAACAAACTGTTAATACATTTCAAATGAACTATTGCAAATATATAAAATTAACCAAACTGATATGATACCTCAAGACAATTGCTTAATAGATTAACATATATTACATTTTATTTTTTCTTAATCTCTTTTATCATAAATATATCAAATGATACCATTAAGAGAATAAGCTTGGACAACAAATTAAAACTGAAAACACTTTTAATATTTCAGGTTAGTCATTAATTTCAAACTTTTATCCACTAGGCTACTAAAACTAACTCTTATGAACTCAACCATTTCTACCCATATTCTCAAAAGAACAGAAAAAGAATTAATCATGAGAAACAAACTTAAGCTGAAATAATCTTCATTAGCATAAGATACTTAAAATATTATTTTATTCATATGTTCTTATTCATATTCTCATATATTGTTATAGTCTTATTCATATATAAAGAAATATGATGATTGACTAGGAACTCCCAAATACCAAGAAGTTTCTTGAATATTTGAGCATATAGTTTTTGGAGTGTTAGATGTGGTATGTATCTTATGGAATTTATGATTTAAATGAGAGACAAAACATACTCAGAAATATTAAAGTTTATAAAGCAATATACAAGAAAGTGTAACACCAACAGGTAAAGTCTTATTCCTGTGAACATATAAACTGTCCCTTTCAATTTGAAAGTAGTTTTATCCATAGAAATTGTATTTGGCCATCTAGTTAGAATTAATCCCATATAATTCAGTTCAAGGACTCTACCTTGTAAAAGTTATTCTTATTTTAAAAAATGATGAGTAAGTATTGTTGTCCACTACTTTGAGCAAAGAGTTTTTAATTATGCTTTTCCCATTATCAAATAGAAATTAAACTCTCACTTGTTTTAGTCAACTAAAGGAAGAATTATTACTATTACAGCCTCAATTAACACCTCATAATTAAATCTTAAAGCTTTGTTTGATTGGTGGTAAGTAAATAATACAATGTAGATGTATTCTTGTTTCATACAAATGCTGTAAGATAATTTCAAGCTAGAATATATAGGCTAAATCAGAATTTCCTGACACAATATTACCGGTGGATATATATAAATTATTATCATTCAAAAGGAGTAGCAAAGACTTGATAGAAGCAGCTCTAGTTTGGAACAACCTGAGGACAAGGTATAATAAAATGAAAGGGAATGTTTGTATTAATAGAATGTTTGTTTGTTTTTTTTAGAGACAGGGTCTCGCATACTGGAGTACAGTAGCACGATCATAGCTGACTGCAACCTCAAACTCCTGGACTCAAGGGAATCTTCCCACCTAGGACGACAAGCGCAAGTCACCATGCCCGGTTAATTTTTCTTATTTTTTTGTAGAGAAGAGGTCTCACTATGTTTCCCAGGCTGGTCTTGAACTCCTGGGCTCAAGCAATCCTCCCACCTTGGCCTCCCAAAGTGCTGAGATTACAGGCGTGAGCCACTGTGCCCAGCCTGTATTAACAGAATGTTAATGAGCAATGAAGATAGAATTTAGGTCAATTCAGCTGAAAGTGAAAAGTAAGAAATGACACAAGACAATTCTGGGTTCGATGTGAGGCTGGAGGCAGAAAGCCAAAAAAGTTCCAAAACAAAAGGAAAACAAGTCAAAACTGCTGTAGCAAGTGCTTGGAAGAAAATAGCTGAGCCCATGGCTTAGGCAGATTTAAAAAAGCAGAATCAGATTCTAAGTCCAAGACAGAAAAAATAGTACAGATCTAGGAAACAGAAACAGTTCATCCTAGACCTAGTGGTAGAAGGAAAGGAAAGGAGAGTGAAGATTAGGAAAAGGTGCAAGACACGTATGCTGAGAATCTTTGAGAAAGGAACATGCTAAGTATGTATCTGGTGAGAAGTAACAGGTATGAACATTTAGTAAGCCTGTCTCCATTATGTCAGGATGCAACAAAGTTCTACTTTGCAGTCCCAGTTTAAGTCATTTTTCTTTAGGCCCTCTTCTAATATCTGGCAGTTGGGGGTGGAGGTGGGGATACAGAGGTGATGTGTTCCACATGGGATACAGTGGAACAAACCACATAGAAACAAGCATTTTCTAATTTAAAGCAGGAAGAAATTGGATGTCCATTCTAAATTCATAAATCCCAAAAGAGAAGAAAAGTCAATCCGGGCTTGCTTTTCTGAATCATAGGTTTCCCTGCAAATTTAGCTTTCTGAAAATTCTCTTTTTTTAGCTTTCATAACTGTCAATCTTCTAGCTAGAATTATCTTAAAATACCATGTGTAAACCACAGTATGATTAGAAATTAGATGTTTCTAAATTGTCGCTCTTGCAATCACTGAAAAAGCTACACATAGACTCACACCGCTGTATATTAAAGTAGCAATATACACTCTCTACTTTCTGTTCTCCCTAAAAATGTCAAACAATTTTCAATTCACAAGTTTCTTAAACAAATTTAAAGCTGTTTCATGAGGAAGGACTGAAAAGACTAATGAAAGAGGAATGAGAGACAATCTTCTTATATAAAAGGGCCATCTGGTGAACCTAATCATTCTTGTGTTAAATTATATTAAAACAACTTAAGCACACTTTAAAAATAATGACAACATATTACCTTAGGTTCTATGGTGAATGTCAAAACACCAGTCATAAGTGCTGACAGGTAATGTTTATTCTGTTAAGCTCTTAGAGAAGTTGAAGTACATTACTAGCAAACACAGATAAACAACCAAATCATTACAAGTTAGTACAAACAATACTTGGCTACTATGTTTTGTTGGGCCATATATGTTCTTACCAGTGTTGGGGTCAGAGAGAAAAGGCAAGGAGGAAAAATGGCTAAGACAACACATAAAAATGCTCTGAACTGTTGGGAGTACTTTATTTAAAACAATCCATTTAAAGCCAATGAGGCAATGGGAATAGAGGATAAAACAAAAGAACTTTTTTAAAGGACAGCTTAATAATGCCCTAATTAAAAATAAAATAAATGAACTAAAAACTAACATATGAAAACTTTAGCAGAAAGAAATGTAGTGGTGCTTTCCTCCGTCTTGTTATACAGAAGTGGAAATGACTAAAGATTGAGAGTTGGCAGAATGGCATCTTAAATAAGCAAAATATCCCTAAATCTTTACTAATTAGAACAAAAAATTAGTGCCTACAGAAAAACTGAGGGAAAATTAAAACTTTATGCTAGAAAACCAAAAGAAGATATTTCTAAGTATTAAAAAACAAAACAGCCCTAAATCATCTGCCTAATTATAATTTGAGCTGTTTAAAACAGATGTCCACATCTCAATAAAAGAAGCCAGGAATTGAAAGCACATTAAGAAATTAATCATAACATAACTAAGACAGAAGAAATAATAATAGCAAAAAAATGAGACCCTAAATTGGGCCAAAGTTTTTACCACTTTACCCCTGCTTTAAACTGGACTCTCATTTATTATAACCTATACATTTGATACAAGTTTTATTTAATGCAGTCAAAATTGCTGGAATTTAACCAATGGCTCTGGGGCCTCAAGTATCAGTATCTTAAGACAGCTGGATCCCATATCTTAAAGAAGATTCACTCTTAAAAAAAAAAAAAAAAAAAGATTCACTTTATTTTTAAGTTGTAAATGGATGATGTTCTGTGAGAAAACAAAACTGGCATTACTGACATTCATATCAGTTGGTGGCTCAAATTAAACAAAACTGACAAAATGATTCTAACAAATACCTAAAGATGAAAATACACTGTTTTACAGGTGGCATAGTAATTAGACATAAATGAAGTAGAATAAAAGATATCAAGGAAAAACATAGTATTCAGTCTCATTAATTCATTCAACAAATATTTAATCAAGCATCTAGTATGTACTAGGCATCAATGGTGGTGCTCAGGAGACAAGTCATGTCCAATAAAAATTATACATGAAGTAGGACAAACAGGCAGTTTGTCATCATCCTACCCCAGTCTAACAGGAAATGTGGTACATTACTAACTTGTAATGATTTGCTAGATACTCTGAACTATAATTACTTATAGATCCTACAAAGTGGAATTCCTGTGTCTGTGTGTGTGTGTGTTTGTGTGTGTGTGTTGGGAGGAGGGAAAAGATTAAAGTGAAACTAAGCAAATTTAACCATATGTACAGTGGTTCAAATATTATAGCAAAATGTTCTCTTCCATTTTCCTACAAGTCTTTCTGGGAAATTTTGAAATCCCAGTTAAATATTTAAATATATAAGGGATAAATTTTTAAAGTTTCAGTCTCTAATATTTAAGGCTAAAGCAGATATGAAAAGATTTCAATTTACATCTCCTTAATTGTTTGTTTCTGACTAATATGTGTTTTAAGAAAACAAAGTCTCTTGTACTTCATACAACTTAGGCACTAAAAAAATAGGTACACACAGGGTTAAATTCCTTCTGGGAAGGGGAACGTGTACATTTCAAATTTAAACAACACTAGATGACCTGATATCCAAGCCATTTGGTCATTAAATGAATCTTTATAGCACAATTACTTTTAATGAATTTAGTTAAAACATCAGTAATTCCCAAAAAAGGTATTGTGGGAGGAAGAAGGTAAAAGATGAATGAACTTTATCTTTTACTAAATAAATTAAAATTGTATTTGCCAATTTCAGAATGGGACAAAAATAAAACTGAGAGATTTTTAATACTCAATTTTTAATTTATTTTTGTACTGTTTCTAAGTTCAAGATTAGACCTTTTTCCCCTCTAAAAATACTTCACTTTAACACTGAATTCAGACAATCCTAGAAATAAAGGGCTAAGGAGTGGGGAACCTGTGGCCTTGGGGCCACGTGTGGCCCTCTATATCCTTGACTGCAGCCTTTTGACTGAATTCAAATTTTACAGAACAAATCCTTTTATTAAAAGGGGTACAGCAGAGAAAGATGAAGCTTTTCTTGCCTCCTTTGGTGCTTAAAAAAGAACAATCTTGAAATCAGAAGGCTGCAGGTTTCCCACCCCTGTGCCCTGCCCACGGCATAATGTGTATGATATATATTAATCCCCGAAATAAAAAAAAAGATTAGTATCCAGAAAATTGTTAGTTTATGCACTTAAAAAGGAAAGGAAAAAACGTAGTCCTGATAAATGGCATTTTCACTACAGTTCTCATTAATCAATCTTATAATCCATCAAGCAGACAGACAGAAACCACCCTACCATTATTCAGTTGGTTATAGATGTGAAATGCTTTGTTTCTTTATACCAGCACAAAATAATAAGTGACAGGAGGTGGAGTATATAGATTATTTATCAAATACCTTTGATTAAACAAAATTTCCTTTTAAAAACACGCTAATAGTATTCTTTATACATACACTATTACCACTAAAGAGTAATATGACAATGAATTTTCTATTTCACTCTAGCACAAAAAATAACAAATATCACAAAATTGACATTAATTTAAAAGTCTAGGAAAAATACAAGATTTAGTAATATCATACATATGATTTGAGAAGGAAGAGCAACATATCAACCTAACTTCCTACAAATTTTGGAAGTAAACCAAAACAATACTTTAAATTTAATATCATAAATTACCATGAATTTAATACTAAATTTAAATTAATAACTGCTTGAAGACATGCAGTTTGCTAGGAGACATTAATGCCTGGTACATTAATAACTCTTTGGAGATAACAAAATTTTAGCTTAATCTTCTCTTGGTATTACGAACTTGAAGCCATACCCAAATTTTGCAGCAATGTCATACACTTGTTTTTCATGTTGAAGAACCTTCTCACGGTCCCCCTCAAACAGTAACGTGGCTACACTTAGTTGATTTGGATCAAATCCTTTAAACTACAAAAAAATAAGATATTATTACAGAGAAATCTTATCCTACAAAATAATAAATTAAAATAGTTTGCTCCTTTCCTTAGGATCTGGGCTCAAAGACACTAACTTCTTAAAACTTGAGCTTTGGAACTTTACATGTCAATCAACAAGAATGTTTAATGAAACCCCTTAGGTCACTACAATATAATAAAACTACATAGCATAGGAAAAACGCTTTATTTCAAAGTATGCCACGGTGTTAATCAAAATGACATATTGGTATATAATACAACAAATAACTTACCAAAATTGTAACTAATAAAGAATCAAATAAAAACTACAGAATAGAATAAAATAGCTGTATGGAGGGGCAAAAAGTAAAAACAGCATCCCTAACATAGCAACAATAACTTCTTACTAAATAGTATTTTCAAAGGAAACCTTATACAGAAAATTAAAATAGTTTATCTAAGAATAATCTTAAAATGAAACAAATAACTTCGTTAGGAAAACAAACTTTAAAAAAGTCAAGAAAGACATATGTTCTTGAATGCATAAACTAATTATTACAAACCTGTCAATACTTGCCCAAATTAGTGTACTTGTTTATTCCAATTCTAATAAAAACCCCAATGGACTTTCTAAAACGATCAAAAGTTTCTAAAATTTTTCTAGAATAACAGGTAGGTGACAGTGATAACAAGGAAGATCCTGAATAACAAGAGGGAAAACTAGCCCTATAACAATTAAATCCATTTAATTTTTCAAGAACAAAAAGCTCATTAAAAAGAATTAGATGCATTATAATGATGTCTATTTCTTGAATAAGAATATAAGATGTCAAATATAAGATGGCAAATCAATGTAAGAGAAGCTGGGATTAGTTAGTAAATGGTGCTCCCATAACTGGTTAGCAACTGGGGGAGCAGGAGGTGAAGATTTAGATCTTTATCTTACATCATAAAATTGAAATAAATTCAAACAGTAATAAAAGCAATTTTTTAAAAAAATTCCATTTAACATAAAAGAGAGAGAGAGAAGAAAATGGCCCTGTTCATACTTTTGGAGGAAGGAAGGCTTTAGAAAAGGTTAGAAGTTATTAAATAATCACAAGATATAAAAATTTGAAACTTTTACACCAAAAAGAAAAACCCCTATTAAAAAGGGAAGCAACTGACTGGAAAAAAACTATTTACAACATTAATGACAAAGGGCATCCAATGATTCCATTACTCAAAGGGTACACATCAAACCATCAAGAAAAAAACATGAAACCACCACCCCTGGTAAAATAATCATATCCAACTAATTCCCACAAAGATTACATCTAGAAAACACAGGGAAATGTTCAGTCTCATTGGCGTTTCAAGAAACATCAACTAAAATAAAGTACTATTTTCCTCCCTAGTAAATGTTAAACATAACAAAACAAAAAATTCCACATGCAATAACAAGGATGCTACAAGAAAAGGCACACATGTATTCCTAAGTGGTAGTGTAAGCTGGCATAATACTCTAGGAAGGCAATTCTGCAATCAAAATTAAAAAAAAAAAACACACACTCAATTTACTTCTAGATATCTACGGCAAAAGAAAAACTTCAAACTACAGAAAAATGTTATAAGCATGAAACAGTTCAGTGCAGTGTTATTTTTAGAAACTTCAAAAAACTGAAAAAGAATTAAAAATGTCTAAAATTGACTGCATGATTGATTTACTTGTTAAATATTTATTCCAACATGAAAAATAATAATTATGAAATGTATGCAGCAACATGGAAAAACATCCTTACAAACGGTGTGTGTAAGGGCAAGAAGGCAGGAAGTAGGATTAACTCGCATACTAAGCATTTAAAATGGTAGCATTTTATAAAAATTCTTACCTTTGTAATATAAAACTTTTTTAATCCATCCAAAAATGATGTAAAAATAGAGGAAACCTGAGGTTTAAGAGCATGACCTAAGAAGAGAAAAAGGTTTATATTTAAATTAATAGCAAATTCTGAAAACCCAGAGGCTACTTCAACTTAGTATTCTAAAAAGAAAAGTAAAAATTTTCATGACTGTAATTTTTTAAATCTCCCTATGTTATTTGTATGTATATATAGACTTATATTAAGATCTTCATCTTTTACCTTTATCTTCTTTGAAAAGTCACAGCTTTTTATTTAGAAAACCCATTCTCAGTTTGTTTTTTTAAGTCAAATTACTATATGTAATTAATACAACACATAGTTTAGGTTATCTTTCAATGGTATGGCTAATACCTAGTAAAACTACTTCATTAATTTTTATTTCATTAAGAACACCCATGGTGGCTGGTTTTACTTTTATTTTTTTTAATTATACAGAAACCATTCAGAACTATAACCAAATATGGAGTTAATGCCAAGTTTAAGGTTGTTTCTTAATTAATTCTTAATTCATCCAGAATTCTTGGCATAAAATTAGCAATTGCTTTCTTAATCACACCCGGAGAGTCAAAATTGCCAAAACAACATAAATGGTGTCTCAAATCTGTTAAATTAACATCTTTGCCTGCGGATTAAGCTTAATTGACTGAAAACCTTTTAGTGTTTTCTCATTGTTTTCAGAGAGTAGCAACGTCTCAACTCCCACACTGTTACAATTTGAGTCATGCATCTGGCCTCAGTGCTGTGAGCCCAATTTAGAAAAATGTGGCATACTATTTATACGTAGTTTTTATAAATAACTTTAGTATTTAGTAAATCTAAAATTATCTCTAAATAAAAAGTTTATTTTTTTAAAAAGGCTTTAAGGTTATGGGATTTTGTTTTTCAAGTGTAGTTTGTTCCTTTCCTTCAAAATCGGTGCAAACGGCAAACATCTGTTTCTAAAACAACTATCACCAGTAGTTTTTTCCTATCCGTCTATTTTTTTAAGTGAGAATCTGAGTCTGTAATATTGCTTATTTACTACATTTTTGTTGATTATAATAGGAAACTGTATTACATAAAAGACCAAGTATTGAGTCTTAACCAGAGGCCATGAATTAGACATTCATGTGATAACAGGCATTAAAACAAAACAAAAAGCAAACAAAATGAGCTTCAGATTAGACAAATCAACCTAGAAATCTTTTTGAGCCCCTGGATCACAAGTAAAAGATCTATTTGGGATTTTTTTTTTCTCTTATTGTAACCTATCAGAGATGCTTCTCTAGTATAACTAGTGCTTTTAACAGTGCCGTCCCCAACTCTGGCAAGGGCCTACTACCCTCCAGGACCTGTTAGGGACCGGGTACAAAGTTGTCTACACCCTCCCCTTCTCCCCACTCCACCAGCCCCCCACACTCCCCCTACCCGCCAACTCCCCACCCCATCAGTGGAAAAATTGTCTTCCATGAAACCAGTCCCTGGTGCCAAATGGTTGGGGACCACTGCTTTAAAAGGCACAATTTCCAAAAGTAAGGAAAAAAAAACCAGACACAATTTCTAACATGTATAAAGTCAGAAACAATGTATCATCAAAACATTACTTCTGGTCCCAAATGGAACTCATCCTACATTAACAATTGGAAATAAATATATAAACATTTATGTGTTGAATGGGTATGTTGTATTCTTGGCAAGGAACTGAAATTATCTACTGTTCATATGAAAGTCTTCTGATCTACATATTTTTATATAATGCATGAGGAGTCCAAATGATACTACTCTGATATGAAATAATCCTTAAGGGTAAATGTTTACTACCCATTGAGATTTTTATGCACAATTTCCATTAACAATAGTGGAAGTTAGTCACATACATCCCTAATACTTGGTTGACATGACAGCTTTGAAGAATAAATTAGTGTGAAAGTGATACTGACTTTTAAATGAGTCAAACAGTATTAACCAAAGAATATTATCTTTTACTTTTTCTTAGATTAATGTTGTCTGTCAAATTAATTATATTCTAAATGTATTCTGGTTATTGTGTTTTATTTTTACAGTAAACTAGTTTCCAAATTTACTAGCTAGACAGTTTAATTAGTGAATCTTGGGTTAGTTCAATATTAATTAATTTAAAATTTATTAAATATTTATGTTTCAAAGAAGTGGTTTGAGATAGTGCAAAAAGTCTTGGGCTTTGCAATCAGACAAATTTGGGTTCAACCCCAGCTCTATCACATGACAAAATATTTAGCCTTTGAGGCATTTATAAAATGGGAATACGACTTTGAAGAACATCTGTGAGGAGAATTTGATAAAGTGTGCTACTGATAATGTGTTCAGCACTATGCTTTGGCCTATATCCAGGATTTGTTCACCTGCTTTTGCCAGTTCAATGATTAATTCAATCAACATGTGTCTATTATGTGATAAGTACAGGAAATATAAAAATGACTAAGAAACATCCTTTAAATTTGTGAAACTTTATAGAGGAAATCTATAGATCATTTCTATATACTCAATGACATATATCATTTCAATATTCTGAAAATAAATAATTTCAATATTATAATGTATTAAGGGCTGTATCAGAGGTAGAGGTGATAATAAAGATATTTACGACTAATCACATGGCTTGTGCTTTGTTAACAACCAGTATGACACAAACACTGACCAACCAGGCAGACGGACGGGCGCAGGGTCCTGGGCACCTCTTGCTGTGCTAAGCGTTATTTCTTTAGTTGCTTGATCATGAAGCCATGGTAGGATATATAGATGGAAAGGCTTCAGTGAATACTGAAGAATCAAAAAAGCCTATAGACAGCCAACAAGCATGATCAGATCTGTATTTCAAAAGGATCACTTTGGTGGCTAAGTAAAGGACAGAGGGAGGAGAGACAGTCAAGACTAGAGAGGGTAGAACCTACCATTGAGCTAGAAGAGAGTATGTAAGCATGTTTCTAGGTATAGTAATGAGAATGTGGAACAGGTATGACAGCCAGGAAGATATTTTCTTTAAACCTTCACTTTAAATTGTTATAGATCCCAATTATAAATAAAATCTGGCCAAAACACTGTTAATTTTACAAAGGTGCCAATGTCTAACATAATTTGCTACAATAAGAACATATAAATAGATAACATGGTCTTATTAATTAGATACATAGCTCTCCTTAAGACCTAGATCTCCAAATACAGGCCAAAACACACAGGGGGTTTCATTTTCATTTGATTTAACTATTTCATTATTTATAGGACATATTTATCTTAAACTTTTGTTTATCAGTAGTACAGAGTTTTGAAAGCAGTTTACTTAAATAAATAAATAATTGTGACTGACTTAGAAGAATCTAATTTAAAAACTGTCTTGATATGTCATGAACATATCAAGTTAAGTTTCAATATATCTGTAATTACATTTCCCTATATTAAAATCTAAGCTACTTTTAGACATGACAAACAAAAGCCTGCCTATCTTACCCTTTATTATTTATTACTGAGCAATTGCTCCTATAATTTCAGGAACTGTTTTGAGGATATTTATTAAATTCTATAAACTTAAATCCCAAAGTAAATTTCAGAATTTGAAAAAGATATAGAAAAAATAAAATGAATTGAAAAGGTGATAAATAAGTTGTGTCAGAAAGTTTAATACTTTAAACAAAATATGGAGAAAAAAATGATTTCAGATGCTGCCTCCTTAATTCTCCACCTGAATATCCCAAAGGCACCTGTATTTAACAATCTGTGTAATATCTTTTGCCCAAAACCTCCACCTCTTCTTCTATTCTGTTATTTAATTCACCCAATCAATCAAATCAAAATCTGGGAGATGTCCTTAACTCTTCCCTTAATTTAAACTTCCATATCCAGTTGGCAAACTGATTTTTTGAAAATCTATCCTCTATTCTTTATCTCCATTGTTGCTGCCTTGCTCAAGGCCTTCAAAATTTGCCTCTTACTGTTTCACTGCCTACTGTCCCTCCTTTGTGCCTGTACCCTCATAATCTACCTTGCATAACGCTGCCAGAATGAGCTAAGATGTGAAGCTGACTGATTTTATTCCTTCTACACAGAAATCCCACCGCTGACAAGATAAAATCCAAATCTATCCTGCAATGCCCTAGTCCACCCAATCCAACTTAATCTCATGTAATAACCTTCACCATACCCTCTATTTGAACCAAATAGAACTATGTGAAGTCTCCTAAAACACAACACTGAGGTTTCACGACTTCATATTTTTGCTGACAAGTGAATAAATTTGGTAGGGGAGAAGAAGAGACAATCTCAAGCAAACCTTGATTCACTTTTGAAGATTTAGCTCAAGCATCACTCTCCATTAAAGCCTTTCCTGACTCTTCACCCCCACCTCAAGCAAAATCAAGTGTAATCAACCACTCCTCCTCCTGCAGCCCATGGTATCCAGTGCAAGAACTATGACATTCTTTCTAGCTCTGCGCTCAGTATTCTTCCTACTGATGCTTTGTAAATTTTTGTGGCTAACTGAACAGATTTTAAAATTACCACTCCTTACTTACCAAACTGAAACTGTTTGTTGTCCATGAGGCGAATAGATGCAGGAGCACATCTCTGTTTAAAAATAGAAAAAGATGTGATACAAATTTAATACAGTAAGAAGCTAGACAAGTAGAATATGAATACTATCTTTCTGTATTTAAGAGATCAAAAGCTTAGATTCCTAAGGATATACAGAGAAGAATCTTAACTTTTTATATAATTTTATGAAGACAAAACATTAGTCTTCTATAAAAATTCAGAGAGGAGAAATCTATATATATAATATTTAAATACATACATTACATAAGTTACCAGATCTTTTAATTTATTGGCAATAAAATCTGCTTAATGCCTAGCAAAGACTTATGGGAATATTCTAAAAGAAATATCATGCCCTAAAGTGGATTATTTTAGAACAAAGTAGAATTTTTAAAACTAAAATCAGTCCCTAAAGTATTATGCCACTTATAAACTATTTTGTGTCATCAGGTTCTTGTACGGTTTTAAAATGAGGAAGATGGTGGTGGAAATTTTTATGTGCCAAAGCACTTTAAAAAATTGGCCGCAATGTCTTCACAGACAATTTTAGGAATTGCTCCTTTTTTACCCCTTTTCATTGTCTATTTTAAACAGAAAAACTGTCCAGTGTGCAGATTTCTAAGATCTTTCAAGGTTACTTATGTGAAAATAGCAATCAAACTCTGAAATATGAGATTATATATCTAAAATATCTAAAACTCTACCAATGTTTTATTTATCTAGGATCACAATAAAAGCTGCAAGGAAAGAAAACTGAGAGAAGCAGATATTCATATTAACTTTGTGATGACAAAATACTACAAACACTAACAAGGTTTGAGTTAGCTATAATATCTCCATAGAATTAAAGTGAGTTGAGCTGAAGCCCACATAGGATTTTTATTTTCTGTACAAAGTTTTAACATGGCTAAACTTTTACGAAGAAGTTGCTTTCAAATGACAAAATTTTGACAAATGCCATAAACTTTTTAAACATTTATCTTCTGAGTAATAACATTTATCAATCAAATTTGTATTACAACAAATTTCTGAGACTCACTCAAAAGAATAAAATACACACCTTAACTATGCATTATAACATTTTGGCTATTGCTTTTTGAGTGAACAAATACTTAATTTTTATAAAAACATAGTATATATTTTATTTCACCCAATAAAATAACTAGACAGATTCTACTTTGAAGATAATTTATTCACCTTTGACTAAAGATGAGACAATCTAAATTTAAAAAGTCACTGCCAAGTCTAAAGAAACAGTATTAGATAATTTTATACACAAGTTATGACAATAACCTATCACCTTAAAGAATCCTGTGGTTTCCAAGTTGCTTTCATAGGTCTTCAATATAAGAAAAAACTCTGCCAGGGTAGCAGAACTGTTATTATCCCCATTTTACAGATGAGGACACAATAATCAGAGAGGTTAAAAAACTTGACCAATGTCAGGTAACTTTAGAAGTAAAGGTAGAAGACCATATCCTGATTGTTAGATGAGCACTATTCCAAGTACACCACACAGCCCCCCCTCAAATCATTAAAACATACACACGTACAGCTTTAAACTCATATTGGAAACAAAAATTACTTTAAAACTATTTTACTTGCTACTTCTGCTGTTATTAAATGTTTAGTAGCTAAAAATAAAATAAAAAATTTACAACCTGAGTAATTTCAAATCTTGGTATAAAGGTATCTTTGTAGTTGGGTTAATGCTTCTAAAAACATTACCAGTTTCCAAAATACTAAAGGAAAATCACTTTTCTTCACATTTACAAATCTGGAATGTTTTTAATAAAATGGACACATTGACTTCTAATAAAATATACAAAGCCTGGTTAGACCAAATTTCTTTTCTTCATAAAATAAACAGAATATCCATACAACACATATATTTATATGTTTTGGCTTAAGCATACCAGTAAAATATGAAAGAATTCGGAGCCATTCTATCATTAAAAAAAAAATTTAAGTTCCTACCAACAACTTGTAAATTTCACCTCCTACTGCCAACCAGATTCTACTTCACCTTTATCAATGGCAGGTGTTTTTAATGAAAACAATCACTATAAGTACACATATATCAGAAAATGGGAAGAAATAGTAAATTTAGAATAGTAAGTTTCTATTGGTGTTTAATCTCTAAAACAATTAAAATAAACTCTGCAAGCCTTGATTAAATCTTGGTTTGCAAACACTATCCATAAACTATATTTTGGGGACAACTGGGATAATCTGATTACAGAATGAATATTAGACAGCATTAAGAAATTACTGCTGATTTTCTTAGACATGATAATTGGATTGTGGTTATAAAGAAGAACACCATTCTTCACCTATTTTTAGGAGATGTTGCTGAAGTATGTAGAGGTCAGGTGTCATGATGTCTACAACCTAATTTCAAATAGTACAGAAAATATATACACATAAAACAAATAGAGCAAAAAGTTAACAACTGTTGAACATACAGAGTACATATACAGGTGTTCACTGTACTAGTCTTTCAAATTCTCTTTTGCTTAAAAGGGAATTTAAGCTTAAAATTTTCAAACTGAAAAGCTGGGAAAATAGGTAAGAAAGCTTCACAGCAATTGCTACATCATATAGCAACTAATATTCAGTTACATTGAATGTGATTTTTAACTTGACAGCTGAGTCACATAAACTAGTTAATCCACTATTCCTATTTATATTAAGGAGGCACAGTAAATGGTAACAAACAAATACTATTCAAAAACAATAAGAAGTTAAAGAAAGTTTACTGTATTTTAGATATTAGTTTTTAACAGTTTTGAAATTATCAAATTCAAACCAACAGCTTTAAAGTTTCATATTTCAGTAGTGCCAGATTTTTAAAAAGTCAGTAAATAGAGTTTTTCATTATTATCATAAATAAAGCACTCAAAAATAGCATCTAGATTGGTTTATCATCTCCTGGCAAGTGATAATTTGTAAGTCATCGTACATCACTCTAAACATAGAAAGCAAAAAAAGTTTCTAAGAGTTTGAAATAATTAAAAGTTGCCACTATAACTAATTAAATAGAAGGTCCTTATATAAGCAAAAGATCAAAATAATGTTACTATTCATAAAAACATTCAATCTGAGTTATTATACATACAACTAAGATTAGGTTTTATTTCCATTGCTTTAAAACTAATTTGGTATGTTTAAAAAACTCAAAAGATTGTCTTTAAAAGTTCGAGACAGCACAAATTCTGAGAATTTGAACTCTAAATTCATTCCCATGTTATTCAATTATGCTGGGCTGAGAGTATTCCACGGACAAAAAGGGGGCTGGGGGAGAGAGAGGTCCTTAAGTTAAAGTGACCCCTGCTGGTAGATGATCAGAATTAACCTGAGAGGGAATATTTTTTACCAGTTTTACTTTTAAAGGAATTTGAGAACACTCAAACAGAAATTGCTTACTAAAACTGGGGTTAATGAAATCATTGATCTCTTTCTTTTTATGATAAATGTACCTTTATTAGACTTTCTCATGTCATTTGATTTTGTACCTAAATATATTTTATACTTAACAGTCTGAAAAGTTATGAGAAACTTATTATGGACTAATAAAGAAATACCAATACCTTTTTTTTTTTTTACTTGAACAATGAAGAAATAAATAACCAAAAGGATCTCATAACATGGGTATAAGATTGACTAAGTCCAATTGCTGGCAATTTCTTCCCTTTAGGGCTGTTACAACCAGGAATTTACTTGACTATATAACCTGAAAAGTAAAAACTAACCACTCTCATTAGTCTTATTTACTTAGTATTCTCTGCACCAACTTAAAAAGAGATTTCTAAATCCAACTATTTTACACACACACACAAATAGCCCCAATAAGAAACACATCAAAAGCTTTCTACAAAATTGGTTTTTTAGAACTAAGTCACTGTCACAGAGAAAATCAGAAATTATACTTCAGATGAGACATTATTTGAGAAGGTGTCTTTTAACTGACTAGTTACTAGCAAAAGAAATTCAAATTAACATATATTTCAAATGTCTGCAGGATTTCTACTGCCTAACTTCTTAAGGATAAACTATAAAAGTGTAAGCACTAAATAGTAGTCCTGTATCTCTGATACCATTGCTAAGGAGTGAATCATCTTTGAATTGAAAAGGGCTGTTTCTTCAAGGGGTAAGTCAAACTTCTGTGTAGACTCTAGAGCAGCCCAAATTCCTAAGCCTTACAAACTACATTGGAGATAGTCTACTAATCTTCTCATTGTATCAGAAGCAAATACAAAAATTTAAGCACAGAGAATTTATCATAATATGCAATATCCTTAGTAATTACTAGAAGTCAGAAGTTAGGAACCACATCGAACTTGCATACTATCCATTGCATTATTTTAGCTATAAAGTTAAGTGCACATTTCCTCACATAAAAGGCACACAATAAAATACTGGCTTACAGCTAGGAGTTTATATGGCAAATAACAATAACTTCTTTATTTTAACAAGTATTGCTTGGTTTTAAAGAATAAAATAGTACATAGTACAGAGTGAATACTTCCCTCCACTTACATTAAGGGTAAGGCCAAAAGTTTATGCATACTATCTCCTAATTTTACATTTTCTTCAGTTTAGTAAAGGTAAAATAACTTGTTCTGAGTAGCTTCTGGTACAAAGCATGTCTTAACTGTCCTCATTTTTCTGGATCACAATTAACCAAACATTTGACTAGGTTTATTCTCTTTGTTTCAGAGAGAGGAAATTATGAGACAAAAAAAGTGATTTAAAATGATAGTTCCATTTTCTACATGTGACAAATATTCCAAAGAATTACTGTTGAATATAAAGAAGTTTTAAGTGTTTTATAAGGTAAGTGCTAACCCTAACTCCTTTCAATTTATTTGAACTCCTCCAGGAGAAATTAAGTTTAAAACAGAACAATTCCTGAACTATTTCTTCCCAAATTATGATCTAAAATCACACACACACACACACACACACACACACACACACACGTCCCTTATCAACTTAAAGTTGTTTAAAATAAAAGCAATGGAAGGTAGAAAAAGCCATTCTTTGTCAAAAAGTAATGAGAGAAAAGGCTACCTTTTAATCTGTAATTCTAAAAACCTAGTTCTGAGAAGCTAGGTTTTACTTACTGAGAAGAGAGTTTTCAGAGAAATGAGTATAATCCATTCCACAGTCAATTTTTCCTCTTATTGTAATAAATGCTCCTCTAACAATATTATAAAGCAAAACTCCCAAGTTTTTATTGAAAACAAAAAAAAATCCAAACTTTGTAAATTGTTTTTGAGCCTGTTTCAACACTAAGTTTTCCTTTTAAATCTTGTAAAAACACCACTGTTATTTCCAAACACATAAAAGAGAATAAAATGTTGTATTTGACACTGATACTCTGATTTTAAAATATTATTTTTCCCCCTCTTGACAGGCTAACAGTAGGAAATTTATTTTCTAAGAAAGTCTTAAAATCACTTACCCATCTACTGAGTAAAGTTGGAGATTACTCTGGACTGCCACTTAAGAGAAAGAATCACATTAATCTTCCACTAAATCTTCTTTTCTAGCTCCTCACAGGCAATGAAGTATTGATAGGGGACAATTCCTCACATGGACAAAGATCAGATGAAAGACCCTAGTAGAATCCTTCTGCTGCCAGTATAAGTTAGCTTAATTTATTTCCTTCAGTAAGAATAGCAACAAAAGTAGACACAGAGCCCACTTTGCTATTTGTGAACAGTCAAGTATGCTCCTTTCCAAAAGATACTCATCCAAAATATTGTCTCTCACTTCAAAATCAACTTAAGTCTGAAAATATTACCAAAAAAAAAAAAAAAGGAAGTGCTATGAAATGACAGTGAAGAATTACAAGCAGCCAACTCATTACTCAATCAAGAATTTGGCACAATCATAAACCACGTACCATCTATTTTAATGGATCTTAATTCTCCTGCTATCAGCTGAAATTCCAGATCCCAAATTGAACAGTGACTAGTGCCAAAACCGGATAATTTTTTTCATTTTTTTTTTTTTTTGCCTGAGAAATACTGTTACAAAGGAGGGCAGCAAATACTTTACCACTCTTGACATATGAGATTTGTACATTCTGTAAACTAATATGCAAATGTTCCTAAACCATTATAAATCCTTTTACACATTTCCAGGTAGGGTAAACATGAAGTCTCTCTACCTGTACATTATCAAAGAAGTAAAATATGGAGGTTCCCAAAACAATGTAATATCTTGAAATCCCAGTAACTATTCTTAGCAATTGTTTCATTTATAAGAGCAATACTTTAGAATAATATATTATCTAACTGGACTTTTTAATTAGTTTTGAGTAAGGCAAGCTTTCTGGTCCACAGTATTTATGTCTCTAAAAATTGTCCACTACTAAGTACACAGAACCAAATTGTCATAACTACAGACTAGAAAGGAGCTTTCTTTTTGACCTTTTTAAGTCACACAGTGGCACTTTCTATCAATCACTACATTTATTTATTCCAAGATATATATCCAATATAGCTCTGCATAGTGAATTTAGATTATGGTCATTGAGTAAACATTCTTAGAAACTTTTTAAATGACTACAAGGGCATTTTACTGATTTATGCAAGCATGAAGGGAAATTCCATCCCCTGCTTTTCAATAGCACCGGAAGCTTTTCTCTGTCACTTTCCCTCAGGGGCATATCAAATTATAACAAAAACTGTCAGATTGTACCAACTATTTATGTTTAAATCCAACATTTACATTCTAATGAAATTATAAAATTAGGATTTTGATAGTTGTATATTACTTCTCATTAATGAAACCTAAGATAGATTTACATGTGAGTATTTGAGATGTGGAAAAGTAGATGGAGCACTCAGGAAAACATAAACTATGTATACCTCTACTCCAAAGATAAAACAACACTTCTTCATTAGTCTACTACATCTATGTTCTACAAAGAAGAGATATTATGAAGGGGTAGAGTTGGCCAACATAGACTGAATATGATCTCATTAAGATCTTTTGTTGAAAAAAATAAATCCAAACTACTTTTCTAACTTCCATAATTTTTCTAAAAATCTAATTTAGTATTCACGTTTATTTTGCCATAAAATTGGAGGCAATAAATGGTTAATTAGAAATATGTCATTCAAAACGCTAATGAGAGATGATATGAACTATATATCTTTAATAAAGTTTTCTTGAGGGGGATAGTTAAGCTTGACAAAGATGAAAAATAAAAATATTTAGCACAAAGTATAAATTACAAATCAAGTGAAAACGCTTGACTTAAAAAAACTCATTAAGAAAGATCTGAAATTAACAAGAAAATATAATCCATTTATGGAAACATTTGTTTTTATTTTATTTTTAAATTGGTGACCTTTTGGTTGTTTTCTTAAAAAAAAAAAAAAAAAAAAAAAAAAAGCCTAGTTTCCCATTCTTCTAGGTGTTAACTCACATGCAAAACCATAGGCTCTGCAAATAGTTCTATTACTTCTTAATACCTAGGTTATCTTAATTTGAAGCTACTTTCCTCTGCCTTTGAGTGATAGCTTTTAGAAACAAGTATCAGAATACACTTGAACTTTACTGCTCAGCATTCAGAAATTATTTTAGTTTAACAAATATTATTTACTCCAAAAACTTATCTCTAATCCTCCTGCTTTAAATATTATTGCCATCTCATCATTTTAGCAAACATGGCATAATACTGTATACTTTAGCGCCCTAACGTTAACGTAACATCCCTAAAGTTCTAGTGAATTAGGAGCTCTTCTGTAAGGACTTCAACTGCTAATATTCATTTCTGCTTTAACACTACCAAAGTATCTTGCCACAAGTCCAAGAATGTTCATTTCAGGACCATACTTCTTTTTAAATCTTCTCCCTACTCAGGAGTAGATAGACAATCAAGATTGTAACTGATATAGAGTCATTACTTTTAATTTCAATAAATACCTTAATTTAAGATAGATTATGTATCACTTCAATTAATCATAAAATATCTTACCCCAAAATAAGAAACATAACATTCGATAAAAGGCAGAGTCATTTGAAGCCATCAATTGAAGAACATTATCTTACCTTGGCTTAAAATCATACAGCCCTCTTTAGACCAAGAAATAGGTGTGACAGCAATATAATTATTAAAAGAAATAGCAACTGCACTTAAAGGGATGACTTTACAACACTACCTTCTCATATAGAACTGGGTAAAAACCACAAATGTAACACAACTAAATATGAAGATTATTTGTAACATATCACAATTATGCAAAATTTTAAAAATATAAAAATATATATCTTCTATTTATTTTTATTTTTTTTACCTGTTTTGCAATTTCTCTTAAACAGGCTACTCCTTGTTCAAAATTAGGGAAAGCTACCGAGCCATACTTTTGGTATTCAGGGATTGGTCTGATTTTTATTGTAGCTTCTGTTATTACACCAAGAGTTCCTGAAAGAGAAGGGGGAATAATCCAATATATCACATGACAATTTTCTAAATCATATTTAAATCTATTTAATCTATTTATTCTATTAATTCATTCTACTATTCACATTTAAATTTATTTAATCTATTCTATCTGAGAAATAATGGCTACTCAAGTCTTTTTAGGAAAATGAGTAAGCAAATTTTATAATTGCCAAAGAAAAGTTTTTGGAATATATTTTTCTTAGTTATGTATAAATATTTTAAACTATTTTTAAGTAAACTTTCTCCAAGAAGGTTACTTTTAAATGATTTTTAAAGTATTACAACTTATCGTTAGAGAAAGAATTTGAAAAACAGTAGCTTTTTATATTCATATACATTCAGACAGAAGCTTATTTTGATATTTGTGCCTACTTTGACTTTCAAAACAATTTATTGGGCAAAAAGAACCTAACCTTCAATGAGAACTTAAGATGACTGAAGAAATCTGAGGAAATAATACCTTGCCTTTTTTCCTAAGAATTAATACAAAGAAAAGACAAAGGCATTACTGAGATCCCCTTGTAAGAAATAAACAAATAGAAATAAAATGGTTATCATAAATATCTAGCACAAGAGGATGACCAATAAAACAAACTTTTTTTTCTTTATTATAATGGGGAGTAGGAGACTTTAATACAGGAGGGAAAAAATAAGTAAAATATAACCACATGGCCTAAATATCTATGCTAAAATATTTGAAGGGACATGGTTAAAAACGATTATATTCACAAAGCCAAACTTCAAATTAGTGGTTTCTGATGTACAAATGGTAGAAATTAATAGCACTATTAGTGAATTTTCTGAGAATCATTAAAAAAGAGTAAAGGGGGAAATCTTTGAAACTGGAGAATTTAATTACAACACAAGAAATAAAAGGTATCACAAAATGTAAAGCTTCCAATAAGTTTATAATATAATTAACTTGTCAGTATATAGTATGGGATTAAAAACGTCTGAGTCCATGAAAAGTAAGTTATATTACATTAGATTACAACATATTCAATATATATACATATGATTTCCTACTGAGATTACAAAATATGACCCTCTTATAACTTGTATGATCACAAAAGCTCTGTAAGTTTGGCCTAATAAATATTTTAATATAAAAATAGATATGTCTTGTAAAATTTAAAAGATGACAAAAGTGACTAAACTTTCTCTTTTAGCATCTTTACTGAGACATATTTACAGACAATAAAATTCGCCCATTTAAAGTACAAAATACAATGGTTTTTAGTGTTGTTTACAGCCATGTGCAACCATCATTACAATCTAAGTTTAGAACATTTTTATCACCCCCCAAAAAGAAACCCATAATCATAAAAGTCATTATCCATTTCCAACCCCACACCCTATCCCTGACAACCACAAACCTATGTTCTGTCTATACAGATTTGCCTATTCTGGACATTTAGTATAAAATGAATCTCACAATATGTAGCCTGTGACTGGGTTCTTTCACTTACTGTAATGTTTTCAAGGTTCATCCATGTTGTAGCATGTATTAATATTTCATTCCTCTTTAATTGCTAAATATTCCATTGTAAAGTATAACTTATTTTATCTGTTCATCAGTTGATGGATATTTGGCATTCTACTTTTTGGCTACTATGAATGCTGCTGCTATGAATATACATGAACAAGTTTTTATGTGGACATGTTTTCCTTTCTCTTGGATAAATACCTAAAGACTTTCTTAGTTTCAGAAAAATGTTCAATCCTATTCTAAATAACACTCAGTCTCCAGCTACCTCTTCACAAGGCTAAGTTTCAGGCAAGTGCAGCTGAAGTGAGGTGGGGCTCACTTCTTGCTCCCAGCCTCAAGTTGTGGGACAAATGCATGTCATTAAAGATTATCAATAAATAGAGAGAAATTATTAAAAAGAACCAAATGGAAATTCTGGAGTTGAAAAGTACAATAACTGAAATGAAAAATTCACTAGACAGGCTCAACAACAGATGTGATCTTGCAGAAGAAAAAATAGCAAACTTGAAGATAGACTGATAGAAATTATGCAATATGAAGAAAATGAATGGCACCTCATAGAAATGTAGGAAAACATTAAGCACACCAATTTATTTATAATGGGAGTGCCAAAAGGAGAGGAGAGAGAGAATGAAGTAGAAAAAAATTTTTCAAAGAAAGCCTGGCTGAAAACTTTCTAAATTTATTATAAAACACTAACCTCTACATCATGAGACCTCAACAAATTCTAAGTAGTATCAACACAAAGATATCCATAAATAGGCACATCACAGTAAAAATGCTAAAGTCAAGCAAGAGAAAACTGACTTGCCAATTACAAGGGAAAACTTATAAAGTTAACAGCTGACTTATCAGCAAAAACAATGGAAGCTAGAAAGTGGCGAAATAATATATTAATATTTAAAGTGCTCAAGAAAAAAAAACCGTCAACCAAGAATCTTACACCCAACAAAGCCATCTTTCAAACATGAAGACAAAAATAAAGATATTCCCAGACAAACAAAAGCTGGGAGGACTCTGTGGCTAGAAGACCAGGTTTACAATGCTAAAGGAAGTTCTTCATACCAAAAGCAGGTGACCCCAGACAGAAATTCAAATTAACACACACAAATAAAGAGCACTTTTGTGTCTTCTTTTATGTAATTACAAAAGATAATATAAATGTATATTTCATCTCCTTTTTTCTTATGCTTGATTTAAAAAGCAATGGAATAAAACAATAAGTATATAATGTATTTTTGGACCAATGACACATACAAATGTGATACATTAACCAGTAACAGCACAAACGAGGTGAGTAAAAGCAAAGCTCTATTGGGCTAACAACATGATTCCAGATGGTAATTTGAACACACAGGAACAAATAAAGAGAACCAGAAGGGGCCTGGTTAGTACTTGGATGGGAGAACCAGAAGGGATAAATAAGATGGTTAATATAACAAAAGCTCTAAGTCCAGACAAGTTGAGTAACCCTTACCTGAAATGCTTGGAACCAGAGTGTTTCACATTTCAGATTTTTTCAAATTTTGGCACATCGGCATTATACTTACTGATTGAGCATCCTAAATCAAAAAATCCAAAATATGAAATGCTCCAATGAGCATTTCCTTTGAGTATCTTGTCAGTGCTCAAAAAGTTTTGAATTTTGGAGTATTCTGGATTTTCAAATTTGGGATACTGAACCTGGACTTGCTCTCTTTTCTTCTCTTAGCTTCTTTAAAAGTCATACAATCATATAAAGTAATAACTGTAGTAACGTATTATTGTGTTTGTATCATTCGTAGAGGTAATGTGTATAACGATACCACATTAAAAGGGGGAAATGGAACAGAACTATATGGGAGTAACATTTCTACATTCTCACAGGAATAAATCTGAAGCTGATTCTAATTAGGTAAGATGTGCATGTTAAGTCCTAGAGAAACCACTAAAAAGACTCTCAAAAACATATACTGAAAAGATCATTAAGAAAATTAAAGTGCTACATTAAATAATATTCACGTAATGCAAAAGAAAGCAGTAATGGAGGAACAAAAAGAAGTAAGACCCATGGAGGGGGCAGAAATGGCAGAAATAGATCCAACCATAGCAATAATAACATTAAATATGAAGGGACTAAACAATCAAATGAAAAAACAGAGATAGTGAGACTGGATTTTTTTAAAAAGATCCAACTATATGCTGTCTACAGGAGACACATTTTAAATTCAGAGATACAACTAGACTGAAAGTTAGACAAGGATACATCATACAAACAACAACCACAATAAAGCTGGAGTGACTATATACTGATGTCAGACAAAACAGACTTTAAACAAAACTGTTACTAGATATAAGGAGGGACATTTTAAATTGAAAACCATTAGGAAGACATAACAACAATTATAAACAAATATGCACCTAATACAGGACACGAAAATGTAAGCAGTAAACACTGACAGAAATGACGGGAGAAATAGATAATTTAACAATAATAGTTGGAGACATCAATACCTCATTTTCAATCACAGACACAAAAACTAGGCATAAGACAAGGAAAGAGAAGACTTGTACAACGCTATAAAGCAATTAGACCTAAAAGACTAGAACACTCCACTGAACAACAGAATATGTATTTCCAGTGCAATCTCCAGAATAGCGTTCATACTAGCTAGGCCTTAAAACGAGCATGAACAGATTATAAAAGACTGAAATAATACAAAGTATGTTATCCAATCACAATGGAATGAAATAAAAAACCCGTAGGAAAGAAATTTCGAAAACTTATAAATATGTGGAAATTAAACCACACACTCCTAAATAACCAAAGGGTCAAAGAAGAAAACAATGGGGAAATTAGGTAATAGTTTGAGGTAGAAAGGAGAACATAATATATCTATACTTATAAGATACAGTATAGCAATGCCTAGAGGGAAATTTATGGCACTAAATGTCTGTTTTTTTTAAATCTCAAATAACCTAACTTTCCACCTTAAGCTGCTGGGGGGGAAAAAAGGGCAAACTAAACCTAAAGCAAGCAGAAGGAAGGAAGTAATAGAGAGTAGAGGTAAAATTTATAAGATAAGATAAAGGATAGAAAAATAGAGAAAAGCCAATGAAACCAAAAGGTGGTTTTCTAAAAAGATCAAGAAAATTAACAAACCTTTAGCTAAAGTGACTGAGAAAAGGAGAGAGAAGACTCAAATTATTAGAATCAGAAACGAAATAGCGAATATTACTACTGATCTTACAAAAATAAAAAGAATTACAATGGAATACTATGAATAAATGTATAGTAATGTGTTCCATAACTTAGATAAAATAGACAAATTCCTAGAAAGATACAAACTACTGAAACTGACTCAAGAAGACAATCTAAATTACTAATTCAAATTAGTAACTAGTAATCTAAAAATTATTCATAAAGAAAAGCCCAGGCCCAAAGGATTTCAAAGCTGAATCCTACCAAGCGCTTAAAGAATTAATATCAATTCTTCACAAACTCTTTCAAAAAGTAGAAGAGGAGGAAACACTTCCCAATCCATTCTATGAGGCTAGTATTACATTATCCTGATACCACCAAAGAGATCACAAGAAAATGACATATTAGTATCTCTTATGAATACGGACACAAAAAACCTAAACAAAATACTATTAAACTAAATTCAGTAATACATAAAAATAATTATACACCACAACCAAGCAGGATTTATCCCAGGAATGAAAGAGTAGTATAACATCCAAAATTCAATTAAATGTAATACAACATATCAGTAGAATAAAAAACAAAAATGACATGAACAACTCAATAATAGATGGAGAAAAAGCATTTGACAAATCCAACATCCATTATGATCAAAATACTCAATATATTAGGAACAGAAGGAAACGTCCTCAAACTAAAAAGGCCATCTATGAAAAAACCCCATTTAACATACTTAACGGGGAAAGACTAGATGCTTTCCCCCTAAGATGAGGAACAAGACAAAGATTTCTGCTCTTACCACACTTCTATTCAACATTACACGGAGAGTACAGAGAAGTAAAACTATCTCTATAGATGATGTGATTTTGCGTATAGAAAATGCTAATGCATACACTAACAAATTAGAATTTAAAAAGTAGTAAGGATACAGAATATAGGATTCATGTACAAAAATCAATTGTATTTGTATATACTTTCAATGAACAATCAAAAAGAAAATTAAGAAAACAATTCCATTTACAATGGTATCAAAAAGAATGAAATAGGAGTAACTCTGACCAAGAAGTACTAAACTTATACCCTGAAAACTACAAAACATTGTTGAAAAAAATTAAAGCTCTAAATAATTGGAAATACATCCCATACTCATGGATCAGAAGACTCAACATTGTTAAGATGGCAATGCTAACCAAATTGATATAATTGACCTATAGATTCAACACAATTTCTATTACAATCCAAGCTGGTTTCACTGTAGAAACTTACGAGCTAATTTCATAATTCATATGAAATTGTAAAGCACCAAGAATAGCCAAAACAATATCAAAAAGAACAACAGGCCAGGCACAGTGGCTCAGGTCTGTAATTCCAGCACTTTGGGAGAATGAAGTAGGAGGATCGCTTGAGCTCGGGAGTTTGAGACCAGCCTTGACAACACAGCAAGACTTTGTCTCTACAAATAATTAAAAAAAAAAAAAAAAAAAATCAGCCAGGCATGGTGGCATGCACCTGTATTTCCAGCTACTTGGGAGGCTGAGGCAGGAGGACTGCTTGAGACTAGGAGTTTGAGGATGCAGTGAGCTATGATTGTACCACTCATTGCATTTCAGCCTGGGCAGCAGAGAGAGACCCAGTCTCTTAAAACCACAACAAAGAAGAAGGACTTGAATTTTTATTTCAAAACCTGCTAAAAAAACAACAGTAATCAAGTCAATATGGTACTGGCATAAGGATAGACATATAGATCAATGGAAAAGAATTGAGAATCTGGAAATAAACCCATACTGACTTTTGAAAAGGGTGCCAGGATCAGTGAATGGGGGAAAATATTTCAAAAATGGTACTGAGACAAATGGATATCTACATACAAAAGAATGAATTTGGGCCCTTATCTCACACCATATACAAAAATTAACTAAAAATGGATCAAAGACTTAAATATAAGACCTAAAACCATTATATAAAACTCTAAGAAGAAGCCATGGGGATAAATCTTCATGACCTTGGATCTGGCATTAGACATGACAACAAAAGCTTGAGTAAAGAAAAAAATAGATGAATTTGACTTCACCAAAAAACTTTTATGCTTCAAAGAACATGAGCAAGAAACCTACAGAATCGAAGAAAATATTTGCAAATCATTTATCTGAATCTTGTATCTAGAATAAAGAACTCTTATAATTCACTCTCATAATAGACAAACAACCTAATTTTTAAAATGGGCAAAGAATCTGAGTAGGCATTCTTCCAAGGAAATATAAAAACGGCCAATAAACACATGAAAAGATTAATCATTTCTTATCACCATGACTATTCATTAAGAAAAGGCAAAACAAAATCACAATGAGATCCCATTTCATCCCTATTAATGATGGCTATTATTAACAAACAAACAAACAAACAAACCCAAAAGCCAGAAAGTAAATGTTGGCAAGGACGTGGAGAAAATGGACTCCTCATACATTGCTTATGGGAATGTAAGATGGTACAGTCATGCTGGAAAAGTCTGGCTGTTCCTCAAACAATGAAACATAGGATTATTACCTACGTGACCAGCAATTCCACTTAGGTATAAACCTTCTAAAAATGAGAACATATGTCCACACAAAAAGTTATACAGGAATGTTTATTGCAGCATAATTCATAATAGCCAAAGGTGGAAACAAACCAAATGTCTATCACCTGATGAATGGAAAAACAAAATGTAGTATATATCCTTGCAGTAGAAGATTACTCAGTCACAAACAGGACTAAATGCTATGACAGCTGACTCTTCAAAACACAGTAAGTGAAAGAAGCCAGTCACAAAAGACTACATGGTATATCATTCCATTTCTGTTAATTTCCAGAATAGGAAAATCTACAGAGACAGACAGACAGATCAGTGGTTGCTTAGGGCTTAGTGGGCTGGAAGGGTCGGAGAGGCTGGTGATGCCTAAAAGACATAGGGGTTTTTTTTTTTTTTAGGTGAACTTCTAAACATCTGTCAGAGAATAAGCAAAAAGATGACAGCTGAATTATTAGGATTATGCTGTCTTCTCATCCACTAGCACAGTATTATCTTTCACATCTATTCTTTCTTAGCAAGACAAGTAATATCACTTTAGTTTTTAGAGTTGCTAATATCCTTCCACTATACTGACACCATTACTAAGATTAGTTGTAATGCTTTCTGCTCTTTTCAACATTTTTAGAAATTCCTCACAGTCTTGGAATTAACATCTCATATTCAAAGTTGGTTCTACAAATAAGTTCAAAATTTGTCAGGTATAAGTTCTTAAAGGCATGAATCATCTCTATTTACTCTGATCTGTCCGCAGACTACAGAAATACTTGATAAATACTTGCTCAAACTCAAAAGACATCAGATTGAAACTCATTTAAAAAGGTCAGTATAAACCCTGACTTCAAACAGGAAAACCTTTCTATTTAAAACTAAACACCTGATTGTAGAACAACTCATCAAAAAAAACCCAAAAACTAAACTCTAAGTTCCAATCTTTTTGTGAAATATTTCCTAACTTCTAAGCCATTTGAAAATATTTCTTTGACTCACAGCGTTATAATCTAAATATAATCCAAAGAAAAAATTGAAAACCACTTAAATGCCAACCAATAGGGATCTCGTTAAATACATCAAGATATATTCAATGAATGGGATATCACGTAGCTGTGAAAAATCATCGACAAGTTCTAAGCATTCCAGGAGGCCGAGGTGGGAGGATCGTTTGAGCTAAAGAGTTTGAGACCAGCCTGAGCAACAGCAAGACCCCGTCTCTACTAAAAAAATAGAAAGAAATTAGCTGGACAACTAAAAATATATGTAGAAAAAATTAGCCAGGCATGGTGGCATATGCCTGTAGTCCCAGCTACTCAGGAGGCTGAGGCAATAGGATTGCTTGAGCCCAGGAGTTTTGAGGTTGCTGTGAGCTAGGCTGATGCCATGACACTCTAGCCCAGGCAACAGAGTGAGACTCTGTCACAAAAAGAAAAAAAAAAAGAATAGACAAGCTCTAGATGTGGTAAGCAAAGAGTAATAAACTACCATTTGTGTTTTTAAATATATATATATATATATATATATATATATATATATGGTTTTACATAGCAAAAATGTTGACTCTGGCCAGAGAGGATGCCTGTAAGACAGGGATAGAAGGCAGATTTTTCCCTATACATTCTTGAGCAACTGTTGAATTTTGTACATGTTTCTACATATCTGAATTTTGTAAATGTACATGTTATTACTTATTCAAAAAGTTTATTTTAAAATGTATATATCCGGGCCGGGCGCGGTGGCTCACGCCTGTAATCCTAGCACTCTGGGAGGCCGAGGTGGGCGGATCGTTTGAGCTCAGGAGTTCGAGACCAGCCTGAGCAAGAGCGAGACCCCATCTCTACTAAAAATAGAAAGAAATTATATGGACAGCTAAAATATATATAGAAAAAATTAGCCGGGCATGGTGGCACATGCCTGTAGTCCCAGCTACTCGGGAGGCTGAGGCAGGAGGATCGTTTAAGCCCAGGAGTTTGAGGTTGCTGTGAGCTAGGCTGACGCCACGGCACTCACTCTAGCCAGGGCAACAGAGCGAGACTCTGTCTCAAAAAAAAAAAAAAAAAAAAAAAAAAAAAATGTATATATCCTTACATTAGCAAACTTTCCTTAAAATTCTCATTCTACACCAAAATTCAAAGGTACTGGTAAGGGACCATGTCTTAAATTTCTGTATATCCATATTGCCTCATATAAACAGTGTAGTCACTCTAAAGGAGCAAAACCCACCGTAGCACTATAAATGAGATTTTTAAAAATTAGTAGTATAAAATGAGACACTGCATTACCATAAGGTTAATGAAATGAACAAGGTGAATCTGTGCAACTAGCCAGCTAGGGATTCTGCATGACCCCAAGGTGAGATCAAAAACCATCGAGGTCCCCAGTGCAGTTTCACAGGGGAAGCTTCCATTCTGACTTACCTTTAAATTAAGTCAATCATAAACATATCCCAAATTCACTTTATCAAATGGCCCATTTCTGTGGAAGTTTAATGTATTTATTGATTCTTTTGCTCTGGGAATATTATGTCAATAAAGTGATATAAAACTACCTAGATTATTTACCATTTGATTTTATTTATCACTTGATTATATGTACAATGCCAATATTTTATTTCTACTTTATATAACTATTTACAAATAACTCCATGGCAATGTGATATCAGAGAGGCTTATATGTTATTTATTTTCTATTTAAAAAAAATAAGTTATGGGCTGGGCACGGTGGCTCACACCTGTAATCCTAACACTCTAGGAGGCCGAAGCGGGTGGATCATTTGAGCTCAGAGTTCAAGACCAGCCTGAGCAAGAGCGAGACACCATCTCTACTAAAAGTAGAAAGAAATTAGCTGAACAACTAAAAATATATAGAAAAAATTAACCGGGCATGGTGGCATGTGCCTGTAGTCCCAGCTACCCAGGAGGCTGAGGCAGGAGGATCGCTTGAGCCCAGGAGTCTAAGGTTGCTGTGAGCTAGGGTGACACCACAGCACTCTAGCCCAGGCAACAGAGTGAGACTCTGTCTCAAAAAAAAAAAAAAAAAAAAAGGTTGTAATAAATTTAAGAATTTTCTATTTTGCACTTTTCAAATATAATGTTTGTTCTCAAGGAGAGTTGAAGGCTTCAAATGTTATTTGATATAAAATGCAAGTATTTGCTTGAAGCAAATAAAATCTTTCACAATTTGAAAATTGACTCTCAGGTGACTTCAGGATTAAGAAGAATGATAGGCATTTCATTTTGAATCTTCCCTCTCCCTCTACTTTCTCTACTCTGCCCCCAAAATATAAAAATCAACAAGAAAAACAAAGCCACACAAGACCTACATCTTCAGTATTATTAGGAAACAAAAAATACTGCAACCTTCAAATTCTGTCTAAATAGAGATAAAAAGAAAAAATTCCAACAGACTTCCTACAGCATTCCAGCTGGCACAAGCTTATAAGGGTAGAAAAATGAGTAAGAGGAGGCTTAAAAAAACTACATAAGAAAGAGTAGAGGTCATATAGAACTAGGAGGAAGAAGAGCCAAAATTATTCCCAGAAAACAAAGTGCAACAATAATGCCAAAATACTATAAAGGACTTGGTAATCCATAGTCCTGACTATGGGAAGGAGTTTCAAAATGGGAGGAATGAGAAATGGCAGCCTTGGGGATGTACACACACACACACACACACACACACACGTATGTGTGGTACACCTAAGAGACAAGGCAGTAAAGATAAAGAAGAAAATAAGAGATAGAAATTAAAGATCCTATAGAAATGAAAGAAAAACAAGTCATGCCATCCCTTCCTTCACCAAAACCACCACCATTAATAAAACAAATAGCACAGAAAGAAGGTAGAAGTGTCAGAAAAGAACACTCAAATCAGGAGGTCTTTCCAAGTAATCAATAGGACTAGAAAAAGGCAGACCAAGTCCATAAAAAAAACCTGCAAAAATGTCAGAAAAAATGCAAATAAAAGTATTTCTGCAAATAAAAAGTCTCCCCCCACTCCCAACCAATCATAATCCTGGAAAAACTGCAACACATTTCAAACTGAATTAAATATCATCAATCAAGCAATTGGGATATGAAAAAATACCTTGAATCAGAAATACAAAAATTAAAAGCATAAATGAACAAAAAAAGAAAAAGAAATGAAACAACAGATAGAAAGAAATAGAATATATATATATACACACATATGTATGTGTGTATATATATATAAATGAAGGCTAAGTTATAATCTACCCAAAGGAGAATACAAAATAGATTTAGATGAAAACTTAGTAAAGGGCATTGAAAAAAAGCAGGAAAATAACTAAGAGAATAAAAATGAAATACAGAAGTCAGAGAAAAAAGGTAAGAGAAAAAGTGGCTGAAATGGAAAACAAGCAAAGAAAGTCAAATATTTGTATAATCAATATTCTTGAAGAAGAAAAATCAAAACAATGAAAAAAAAAACCCTAATACTTAACTCTACAATCCAAAAAAACTTTCCAGAAATAAAAGAAGACCTGAATCTACAATAGAAAGGGTCCAGTAAGTACCAGAGCAAAATGACCCAGGACAATCAACTCTAAATTGTAAAAGTGTTATACTTTATTGATTAAAAAAAAAAATCCTCAAGGCTTCCAGGCAAAACCAGAAAACCACCTACTAAGGCAAGAGAATTTGACTGGTATCATATTTCTTTAAAACAATATACAAAACCAAAGTAACAGTAGAGCAGCATTTTCAAGAACATAAGGAAACAAACTCAAGCTTTCCTTCAAGTATCAGAGACAGAAAATCAGTTTAGAACTTTCTAAAACTCAGAGGATATACAAATGTGTCTTTCCTGAGGAACCTACCAAAGGACGATTTTTATTTACCCCAAAGATGACTGGTAAAACTTTACAAAAGAATTGATACTGAGCTTTTCAAGTCTAATTATGGAGCAAAGACTAAAACAGGGTGGTTTATGGGTTAAAAAATAAAAATGTACTTTTATTCTTTAAATCAAAGAGCAAATCATTACAAGTTACTAGTAAATTCCAAATACAGGAAAAGAATATAAAACATTTTAAATGCTTTGAATATTTACTAAAATTTTCATTACATTGATATTATAACATCTAAAATGGGAAGAAGCTTCTTGTTGAAAAAATTTTTATGAAAAATTCATGAAAACGAACAAAACACATTAAAACTTAATGTGGTTAGTCACACAGGGAACTTAGTTAGGGAAAATAGGTTGTTTTTTGTTATTATTATTGTTTTTTTTTTTTTTTTTTTTTTTTTTTTTTAAGAGACAGAGTCTCACTCTGTTGCCCAGGCTGGGGTGCAGTAGCATGATATAACTCACTACAGCCTCGAACTCGTGGGCTCAAGGGATCCTTCCGCCTCAGCTTCCCAAGTAGCTGGGACTACAGGTATGTGCCACCCTGGCTGGCTAATTTTTTGTAGAAATGGGGTCTCATCCTATTACCCAGGCTGGTCTCCAACTTCTGGGCTCAAGCAATCCTCCTGCCTAGGCCTCCCAAGGTGATGGGATTACAAGTGTGAGCCACCTCACCTGGCCCAATAGTAATAAATTCACATTTGGTGAGTAGTTACTACATGCTTATAAACTGCTTCACATAATCTCATTTAATCCTTGCAACAAATTTATGAAGATGAATACTTTTATTATTCCCATTTATAGCTGAGGACATTGGGCATTACCCTAACTTATACAAAGTCACTGAAATATAAGTAGTGGAATGAGGATTGAAATTCAGATCTGAAAAACTTCACAGAGTGTGCTTTTAAATCAGTATGCTATGTTGCATGCATATTTATAATAAAACCTCATTTAACTACAGTAATTTAGCCGTATATATTTTTAATAAACCATATTTCTTATATTTCTTTGTATACTTTACTATAAGTTTGCCTTCCTTAAATTCAGGAAATAATTGCCTATTGAAGGAGGTAGCTCAGTCTTTCAGATAAAAGTTCAAACTATTTTAAAAGGAATGAAAAGACCAAATTATCTCTCTAGCCAGCCTATAACCCTTATCATTCTGCCCCTAGAACTACTGCCTGTTCCACCCCATAATTAAACTGTATGTTCCAGTTATATTGAAAAACTGGCAGCTTCATGATGAAGCAAACATGGCCCTTTCTCACTTCTAAGCACCCTTCCACCCCCACATGCCTTTCATTCTGCAGGGCAACTCCCTCCCCTTCTTCCCTCAACTTGAAGTGTAATTATTTAATCCTTATCAATCTTCAAAGACCACTTTAGGTATGGCTTTTCTTGGGAAGCCTTCTTAAGCACCCATCAACCTGATCTTGTCTATATTTCTTCTGCATTTACTTTGATCATAGAATCTATCATATGGTAGTATAATGGTCTATTATTATCTGTGCACTTAAGTGTACCAGCAAAATACCTAGCAACCAGAATTTTTAAAAGGCTAATTGATAGGAGAAAAAAAATGTTTGATATGATTACTTGAAAAAACAGTTTATATTTATAGAGCTGACTCCAATTATGTATACATCAATAGTGTAATTAAAAATTATGAGTTTTAATACCTGTTTGTTATTCAACTTGACATCTGATGATAGTAAGTTATACTCTTTTCATTTTTAGATGACACATTAGTACAGGAAGTTCCAGAATAAGACTTATTAGATAATTATATTATTTTAAAGCAATTCAACATTTTATTTTTCTTATTAAAAAACCAGTTCTGTTTTTTCACAGACGAGCATGCTAATCAGAAGAGGAATAAAAATGAGTGAACTAACGAGATATCTTGACAAAGGTTTGTAATTAGATGTAAAAGTAAAAGATCTAAGTCATACCACTGGTCATCAGCCCAATAGTTGATCTCTATCAAATCACTAAGAAACATAGATTGTTACTTTTTTCCCTCTTGGATGTTATTGTCAAAGATTAGAATTTATTCCCTACCATCTTAAGTTTATTATAACTGCTCTTTTACTCATGAATATAGCTAAATGTTACCAAAAATATCTTTTGCAGCTTGGACCACCTTCTGAAGTGAGTAATGAGTTCCTCTGCTAATCTAGAAATACTAATATTTTCTTGTTTTAACTTATCTTATTTCTCTGAATTCAAGGGATGTCCCTCTCCCATTCTAAGGATTGAAATTTAAGCCCATGATCACCTTATCCATACAATTCACCATGCCTACATAACGATTATTTTGTAAATATAAGGAAAAAAGTTAACTTTTTTCTACCTGTACAGGAATTAAATATTTTAGATGAGATGAAGAACTACATTCTAATCTACCCAAGATTAAGTAACCAAGCAAAAGATACTACTTGCATAGTGAAAAATTAACAGACAGACAGAGGTTTAAAAGATAATGTGAATCAGCAGAATTTTAGATTCCACTTCTTCTAAAAATCAAATAGCAATTAACTTTATAAAAGATATAATTATAGAAAGACAAGACGATAAGATATTTTTATCAGTCCTTTCCCCTCATAATTCTCACAAGATTAAAGAATACAATATGTTAAACCATTTTAAACCTCTTTTCCCAAAATTCATTAAAAATTCTAAAAGAAAAATAAAAACAAAAGATCAAGCTGTCTCTAGAAATATAAAACAGCAAAATGTAAGAGGAAGTTTAATCAGATGTTTTCATAATAAAAACTTTATAAAGTACTAAATTAAAATAATGAAACTTGTTTTTAAATCACCATTCCTTAAATATACAAAACATGTCTTTCAAAGATCTGATATCACAATACCACAGCTTTTCACAAAACTGAGTCACTACCCTATATTTTTTCATAATAAATTTGGAGTTATATTTACCTTCAGATCCCATGATGAAGTGATGGATATCAGGGCCTGTTGACATACGAGGTCCTTGACAGCTTTTTTCTATTATACCTCTAGGTGTTACCATTTTTATATGAACCACCTGTTTAATACAATACACGATGTAAATTCTAGACATCTGTCAGTAAGAGAGTGTGTGTGTGTGTTCACACATTCATATATATTTATATAAAAAACACTAATTTTTAAGTATTGGGTTAAGTGATAAATTGTGATGCTCTTCAGAATTCTAACATTTTTAAGTAATTCTTAGGCTAAAGATAAATTTATATATAACCCTAGAAGAGGGAAAAACCATTCTAAGATTGTACATCTCTTGATTTAAAATGGTTTAGGCATATTTATCATCTTAAGAATGGAAAAACACGTTTCTTTAAACCAAATTGAGTCTCGGGTTATCCATGTGGCAAAGAACTAAAGGACTCAAAAAATAAGCAATAATCATACCTTAACAGGTTCATTCTTTCATTTATTTAACAATATTTACAAAGCACTATTATTCATGTCAAGCACTGCTCTAGATGCTCAGAATTCTAAGAAGAATTTTATTCTTGCCTTATCTCCACTTTCAGCCCCATTTAGTATAAAAGAGTAAAAAGAATTAAATATTAATTATGATCAGGTCAAATGTTGGGATGAAGAGGAAGCAATGATTGAGTTAAAGAGGAAAGTGATGTATGATACATCACATAAGTGAGAAATTAAGTATATTGCGGGAGGAGGATCACTTTAAAAAACAGATCCTGGAATCTGAATCATAAATGGTTAGGTAAAAATCCAACATATTTTTAGAATGGATTTTTGACAGATAAATAACAAGTATATTTGTTATTGAAGGAAATGAGCAAAGGACATCAATAAGCAATTCACAAAATAAGAAATAAAAATTGCCAATGAGGACATTTAAAAAGTTTACATTCACTACCAATTAAAGAAATACAAAATTAAAAGAAAAATATAAAGGTCCAGTAATATATAAAGATTCTCATAGTGCTAGTGGGAATGTCAACTGGTACAAAATTTTTATAGGGTAATTTGGCTGTAAGAATCCAAAGACTTAAAATGTATAAATTTCTTGATCCAAACATTAGTAGCTTACCCAAAGACAATGATTAAAGATGTATGCCAAAAAAAATTACAAAAGAGGGTTTTTCCCTTTGTTTTTTGTAATTTTGAATTCCAGAATAATTTAAATGTTCATTAAGAGGGAATCAGTTTAATAAACCATGAATAACCAATAAAAGAATTATATAAACTCTTTGCAAACCCATATTCATTTACATTTTAATATGTTGATTACCGATTTTAAAGAGCAGATTAAACACATATTTTAAAACTAGATATGTTTACAGTATCCATGGAAAAGGGGTCTAGAATGATAGATATGAAGACATTAAAAGTGTTAGAAATGATTATATGTATTTAATACATATAGAATGCATTTTTATACTTCTGTAATGAGAATGTATTATTTTTAAAATAAAAATAAGTTGCTAATTGTTTAAATTATCTGTATCACAGTTATAATTTTAAAAGCAGCATTTTTTTCAGGAAATCTTTAAAAATTAAATGTCCATTAGATCGTACTTTATTTCCTTTTGTGAAGATTCAGAATTTTTAGTTTGATTTTGTCACTACAGATTTCAATTTTTTTCCTTCTAAGTGCTTCATAACTGAAAAATATAGCAAGGTACTTTTTATAGTAGCAGTGGATTACTGCTAATAGTGATGAGCTTCAGCTCTATAATGCCAGCATAAGAAAGCATATAATCAGAAATGCCCAGGAAATCCTGTAGTGAACAGATATTCGATAAATTAAGAAATATTTGAGTTGGACTATAGTTGGGATTCCCTTAAAATAAACTTGAAAACAAATGGGGCTAGAATTTAAGATGAAAAGTTAATCCCATTGTACATAGAAAGCGCTCAAGATTTCTAAATCTTCAGACGTTAAAAATTTAAACTATCTTCAACATTTTTCAAACAGTGAAAAAAGATGAGTATAATTACTTAGTATACTTTAAATATGCACTAATATTAAATGTATTAACATGTTCTTAGTTTACTTTTTTCATGAGTTCTACTGCAGTCATATAGATTAAAAGAATAACAATTTTAGTAGTTTTCATAAAAACAATGTAAATTAAGACAGTTTCAGAGGACATACACTGCAGAGAAATTTAAGTTAAAAACAAAATATGCCAAGTAATTATTAACGAAAATAAGTACACTAGGACACACACTTATAATTTGTGTCCCTTAACACATTGATGGCCACACTAGAAAAAAAAATTTTTTCCCCGGGGCCATGGTGTTTTATTAAAACAAAACAATAGTTTCTAATTTGTTATTTTTTATTGTTTTCTGTTCATGACTTATATGCAACACAATCCACGTTTTTAAAATTAAATTGTCAATATTAATTTTAACAATAAGAACATCAAGAAGTAAGATTTTCACAAACCAACTGCAGGGTTTTACTTCACGAGGCCCAGGGCTCAAAACTAGCCTAAGTTAAATACAACTCACATGGCAATGTGTTAAATATCTCTAAAAATGATTAAATCATACACTTCAGCAGGACTAATTGTAACAGTTTATAAGTTATTTGCCTAACTCTGTTAAAGTTCTTAATAAAACAATAGCAAAAAGATCAAATTTTCTCCCCTAAAATGGAATTTAGGTTATTTTAAGTGCAAAAAGAAAAATGTGTTTTTCTAAATGTCCTCAATAAAAGAAAATAAACAGGATAATGTAAACATTTTAAAAATGTTCACAATGTATACAAAAGTTTTAAATTACTGGGTGTTAACTATAACAAATATTGCATTAAAGATATGATATTCCTATCAACAAAGAAATTGAGGAAAATGTTGAAACTTTAGGTTTGAAAAGCAAAGCTAAACAGCTCTAAGAATAATGTTAGGAACATCTGTTTAATAGTCTCATAAATTAAAGTTCTTTTAAACTGTTAACAAAGTATTGAAGATCAGAGAACTAACATTTATAAAGCACCTACTACACACCATTTTATGTCCTTTACTCCTCATAATAATTGTATGCAGTGAATATCATTATCTAAGAGGAAACCAAAATTTAGAAAGGTGAACCAATTTGCACAAAGTCACACAACTAATTACTGGAAAAGCAACAAATGGAACAAATGATACCAAATTCCTAACTAGGGTGCCCATACTTACAATATTGTCACACTAACTCCCAGCAAAGTGGTACCAGATGAGCTAAAACAGAATGGTGTGCACAAAAAGCACTGCAGGTCATACCACTACTTATTAGAACAATTTCAATCAGGCTCTTTAATTCTATATAGAAAAAAATACTTTAAGGACAATGTAAAATCTCCTAAGGCAACACAGTGGCAATAATGAAATCACCTAAACAAATGGACTAAAATCTGGGTAGAGCTAAAGACTGAGTTTCCATAAGGCTTGTAAAATAGTATTTGTATACTGGCATCCTCAGTATTGTACGAGCTTGTTCCAGGGCCCCCAAGGATACCAAAATCCATGGATACTCAAGTTCCTTATATAAAACAACATAGTATTTGCATATAACCTATGCATGTCCTTTCATATACTTTAAATCCTTTCTAGATTACTTATAATACCTAATACAATGTAAATGCTATATAAATAGTTGTTATACTTTATTTTTCATATTTTTTTATTGTTGTTTATTGTTTTTTTTTTAATTCAAATATTTTTAAGCCACAGTTGGTTCAATCTGCAGATGCAGAACCAGCAGATATGGAGGGCTGACTATATTTTATAAGTTAGATGAAACATCTATAATGCTTAAATAGTCACTTGCAAAGGGCATCCTTAAATAATGACCACAGTTGTGTCTTTTAATTACTTCTATACATATTCAACATTATTATAATCTTTTAAAAAAGTATACTTATGATGGTGTCTACCATCCAACTCTTAATTTTTAAAGGCTTTTAGTCACTTTATTATAATCTCTACATACTAATCAATTATTATATAAAAACTAGAAAAAATTTACCAGGTCCTCGATATTGCCATAGATATTCTTCTTCATGCCTGACGCCCGAGTAGATACCCATCCTCCCACAGTGCTGAATTCCAGGGAATCTGGTTCATGACCTGTACAATAACCACTTTCTTTAAGCTGAAAAATAAAAATGTGACATGTTACCAGTGAAAATGGTCCCATTTCACACAGCACTCAACACATTAATTCCTCCCACTTTAAAATTTCCGTATGTCACTGATATTTGAATTTATTAAAACCTTTATAGCAAAAGAAATACTTTTATCGTACTAGTCCTAAAAAAATTTTTTTAAGCTTTTGTCTAGTGGGAAACTTTACAAAACTGAAAACTGTGAGCCAAAAGACAGTTGCATTTCCCACAGGTTCACTAGACAATCTTACTCCTTACATCCTTTTGTTTTAAAGCAAGCTGTCCCTCATCACTTTTTTTTCTACAAAGAGACAATTTAAAACTCATGGAGATCAGATTATGCTTAAATAACTGCCAACTTCACCTAAACACTTTCAATAAATAAAGCACTTAATCTCTTGTCCTCCCTACCCTAATATAATATGCAGCAGGCCTGCAGAAAATCTGAGTAAATTGCCTGTACTTAATTCTCTCAAGGAGTCATGTGTTTTAATGCACAGCCATCTGGCTAGGTTTCCTACATGTAATACCATCATTTATTTGTGATGCAGATCATGCATTCCTGTACATTAAATAGTCACTTGTTTCTCATTTTTCTAGATTAGCTTGGCTTTGCCATCTGCACAGCACCTGAGGTTGAATGGACGCCCTTTACTACAACACCACCAAAGCCATTCCACTGAAATCATTTTAAAGACTCAGCCATCTCCTGTCAAATGGTACAGACAACACCATCTGCATACCCACTGTCTACTGCACTCAAGCCCATCAATCTGTGTTGACCATTTTGATAGTCATCCAGTTAAGCAACTGTTCTACTTTTCAAGTAAGCTATGCAGAAGTGTAGAATATGTCAGCTATGTTTGTACCTGTGTATTTAAGTATGGTATAAAAGTTGTAATCCAAAATTTGAAATGTTAATTTGCTTGCAAATTATTTATCTTTTCTAATTCTGCTGCTAGGAAAACAATATTTGAAAAGACATCAATTGTTATATAATGAGATATTTTTCACTAAATACAGGGTGTCCCCAGAGCCTCCATGCAAAGGAAAAATTTTGTAAAATTTTGTAATGAATATTTTGTAAACAAAGGTACATTTAGCTACAATTTCCCATTTTACCTATGCATGGCAACTTTTGGAACACCTTGTATTCAATGTATTTATTTAATTTTAAGACGTTAATAACCACCCACAAATAAGTAGCTTAAATACATGGCTGGGCAGGCTAAAATAAGTATCAGGCTGTTACATTATATTTATTCCTTTACTCCGTCCCCAAATAAAATTATATGAATTACTATTTTCTCTCAAAACATTATCATTACTCAATTTTATGAAATTAAGAAAAGGCATTCATGGAGCTCTAAAATGTAGTAGGCACTGAACAGGGAATTCTCACATGTTTAAATGACAAAACAAACCTTCACATTACTTCCACCTTACCTCCACAGAAGTAGATCATTCAGTACACATTTAAACTATTTCTATCAGCATATCCAATGTTAGGTATGCTATTAATACATCTCTTATGTCTATCTAAGAGGCTACCTCATTACTTCTCCAATTACAAGTAGTTACTGTGTGCCAGTAATTGTGCAAAGCAATGAAGATAAAGATACAAAAAAAAAAAGACAGTCCCTCTGCTGAGGGAGCTCTACTTAGCACACCAATTTAAATCTCTTTCTTTGTTAAAAATCTTACTCACTTCCTACTGAATAAGTGAAGTAAGTATAATGGTTAAAACCTGGGTTTCAAACTTGTCATTTACCCTAGCTAGAAAATATACATACTATAGTATGCTAATTTAGTAAGAAACAATTGTTGACACACAGTAAGTACTTAATAAATGGTATCTTGAGACCATACACATTCAATTACTTCTTCCTTTCAAAGTCTATGTCTCTGTTACTGCCATTAGGTGCTAAGAAAAATATGCTGAAGAAAAGTCCACAGATTTACTTATGTACTTAACCAAATACTCTTTTTTAATAAAATAAGCTCTCTGCTCCATGCTACACGAGATAAAAATAACAGCTATGTTCATTAATCACTTACCATGTGCCATGAAGCTCTGTGGGAATAGGAACTTTATCTTACTGACTTGTGTCCCCATTTATTCACTGACTATGTGCTGAGTTTCAGATACATCACTAAAAAAAACACATTCTAAATTGTGGCACTTGTATTATAGAGAGACAGCAAAGGGAATTGAAATTAACAAGAAATTAAATTATACAGAATAATTAGAAGTGCAATGGAAAGAACAAAAAGTAGAGCAGAAACTTCCACCTCTACACAAACTTGAGTAAAAAGAACTAGATTTGCTTCCCACCTAAAAAGACCAAAAAATCAGAAAATAGAAACAAAAGTTTTCAAACATTGAACATGCAGTAACAAAGGACAATAATCCCTATATGGAAGCAAACAAAGGAGGTGAGCATTATATTTGACCCTAGCTTAGCACTGCAGGGAAAGAGAATCCAGGCAGAACTTGGCAAACATTGAGCTGAGCTTCAGTTACAAGCTGTTGGCAAAAAAGACATCTAGAGTTCAGAGGATAAAGTAAGGAAGAGGAGAGAGGAGCACAGAGAGAGATGCCTGGATATCTGCAGAGGGTCCCTCTCAGGTCTTCAGTTGAGTACTGAAAAGCCCATGCAAGTGAGTAAAATACCCAAGACCAGAGAAGGAAATAATTCAAAAGAATTAGAGAAGAGTGCCATCACTCACACAGGGCCAGAAACAGTACCTATGCCCACCAACCCGACCGGTAAAACTCTTAATTCAGAGAATTAGGTAGAATACTCAAGAAGGTCATATATCAGTAATGAGCAATAATTAGCTGCAGACTGAAAAAAAGCGAAAGATCATAAAAGCAAGAACTAAAGGATCAAACTGTTTCCAAATAAGTGCATCCCAGAAAAAAGCTCAAGAATATTTTTAGAATTAAAAAACATTCAAGACACAAGACAAAATTCATAATGGCTGGCATCTAATCAAAAATTAACAAGCACACAAGGAAGAAGGAAAACACAACTCATAATGAAGAAAATAATTATTATGAGGTGAATAATCAAAACCAACCCAGAACTAACACAGATGTTAGAATTATCTCACAAGAACATTAAAACAATCATTACAACTATATTCCATATGTTCAAAAAGTTAAGTAGAGACACAGAAAATATAAAAAGACCCAAATTAAACATTTGGAGATGAAAAATATAATGTCTGAGATTAAAAGAAAACTTTCCCAGCACTTTGGGAGGCTGAGGTGAGAGGATCACTTGAAGCTAGGAGTTTGAGACTAGCCTGGGCAACATAGAGAGACTCCAACGCTGCAAAAAATAAAATAAATTAGCTGGGGGGAATGGCACATGTCTGTAGTCCTAGCTACTGGGGAGACTGAGGCAGAAGGATCCATTGAGCTCAAGAGTTTGAAGATGCAGTGAGCTATGATTGCACCACTGCACTCCAGCTTGGGCAACAGAGTGAGACCCTTGCTCTTAAAAATAAAAAAAAAAATTAAAAAAAAGAAATACGGCCGGGAACAGTGGCTCATGTCTGTAATCCTGGCACTCTGGGAGGCCAAGATGGGAGGATTGCTGGAGCTCAGGAGTTCGAGATCAGCCTGAGCAAAAAAAGCAAGACTGGTGGCATGCCTGTAGTCCCAGCTACTCAGGAGGCTGAGGCAAGAGGATCGCTTAAGCCCAGGAGTTTGAGGTTGCAGTGAGCTATGATGACACCATTGCACTCTGGCTAGGGCATAGAGCGAGACTCTGTCTCCAAAAATAAAAAAAAAAATAAGTAAATAAAATAAAAGAAAGAACAAATGATAGGCTGCTTATAAGAACGATATTTTAAATATAAAGATACAAACTAGTTAAAAGTAAAAGAACAGACTGGGCATGGTGGCTCACGCTTGAAGTCCCAGCTACTGAGAAGGTTGAAGCAGGAGGATCACATAAGCCCAGGAGTTCAAGGCTGCAGTGAGCTACCATCGTGCCACTGCACTCCACCCTGATTGACAGAAAGAGACCATGTCTCTTTAAAAAAAGAAAAGTAATAGAATGCAAAAAGGAAAAAGACGTACCATGCTAACGATAATCAAAAGAAAACTGCAACGGCTATTTTAATAGCAGACAAAGGAGATTTCAGACCAAAGAATGTTATCAGGAATAAAGGAGGTCATTTCATGATGACAAAAGTGTCAACTAATAAGACAACGTACCAATCCTGAACATTTATTCCCCTAATAACAGAACTTTAAAATACACAAGGCAAAAACTAATAGAACTGCGAGAAGAAATAGATCTGCAATTGTTGTTGGAGGTTTCAACATCCCTCTCTCAATAACTGATGGAACAAGTAGACAGAAAATAAGAAAAAATATAGAAGACTTGAATAACACTATAAATCAATTTGACCTAATAGACATTTATAGACTACTCCACCAAACAGCAGCAGAAGACACATTCTTTGCAAATGCCGATGAAACATTTAAAAAACAGACCATATTACGGGCCATAAAACAAGTATCAAATTTGAAAGAATTCAAATCATATAAAGTACATTTTCTGAACACAATGGAATGTAGAAATCAATAATAAAAAAGTGTCTGGAAAAATCACCAAATAATTGGAAACTAAGTAACATACCTATAAGTAACCCATGGATCAAAGAAAGAAAATCAAAAGTAGAAAATATTTGAAACTAATGAAAATGAATTGATATATCAAAATTTGTAGGATGTCACCAAAGTAGTAGTTAGGGAGAAATTTATAGCACTAGAAGCCTATATTAGAAAATAAAACAGACCTCAAGTACATTACCACCTCAACTTCCACCAAAAGGCATATTTTTTCACAATCCAACATCCATTCCTAATAAAAACTCTCTATAAACTAACATATGAAAGGGACTTCTTTATCTTGATAATGGGCATCTACAAAAAACATCTATATTTAACATACACTTAACAGTAAAGGGCTGTACACATTTCTCCTAAATGAGGAACAAGACAAGGATGTCCACTCCCATTTCTTTTCAACATTATATTAAACGTTCTGGCCAGCAGAGTCAGGTGAAGAAAAGAAAAGGCATCCAGATAAAGAAAAGAAAGAAAAGGAAGAAAAGAAAGAAAAAAAAGAAGGAAAGGAAGGAAGGAAGGAAGGGAAGGAAGGGAAGGAAGGGAGGGAGGGAGGAAAGGAAAGGAAAGGAAAGGAGGAAGGAAAAGAAGAAAAGAAAAGAAAAGCAAAGCAAAGCAAAGCAAAGCAGAGAAGGAAAACTGTCTTTATTCACAAACAACATGATCATCTATGTAAAAAATCCAATGGGATCTACAAAAAAGCATGTAGAACTAATAGTGAATCTAGCAAGGTTGCAGGATATAAGATCAATATACAAAACTCAATTGTATTTCTATATACTAATAAAGAAAACTTTTTAAAATAAAACTTACAAAAGCATCAAAAGTATGTAATATTTATAGACAAATCTCATTTAAAAAAAAACAGACAGACCTGTACACAGAAAACCAAGACACTGCTAGAGAAATCAGAGACCTAAAAAAACTAAAGATATACCATGTTAATAGGTCAAGTCAGAAAAATCAATATCGTTAAGATGTGAGTTTTTCCAAATTAATATACAGAGTCAATGCAATCTCAATCAAAATCCCAAAAGGCATTTTGGGGGGTTAAATATTAATAAACTGGACTTCATAAAAATTAAAAACATCTGCTCTTTAAAAGACACTGAAAAACCAGCCTGAGCAAGAGCAGAGACCTCGTCTCTACTAAAAAAAAAAAAAAAATAGAAAGAAATGATCTGGACAGCTAAAAATATATATAGAAAAAAATTAGCTGGGCATGGTAGCGCATGCCTGTGGTCCCAGCTACTCAGGAGGCTGAGGTAAAAGGATCGCTTGAGCCCAGGAGTTTGAGGTTGCTGCAAGCTAGGCTGATGCCACGGCACTCTAGCCCGGGCAACAGAACAAAACTCTATCTCAATAAATAAATAAATAAATAAATAAAAGACACTGAAAAGAATGAAAAGCCACAGACTGAAAGAAAATATTTGCAAAGCATATATCTGAAAAAGAACTTATGTCCAGAATATATAAAGAACTTTCAAACTTAAAAAGAAAACAACCTAATTTAAAAATTGGGCAAACAATTTAAACAGAACTTCACCAATGAAGATATATGGATGGTAAACAAGCATATGAAGAGATGTTAAGCATCAGTAGTCATTAGAGAAATGCAAATTAAAACTACAATGGGATATTACTGTGTACCTACTGGAATGCCTAATATTAAAAATTAAAAAGACTAATTGGTAAGAATATGGAGAAACTGGAACTCATATATGGTGCTAGTGGGAATATAAAATGATATAATCACTACAGGAAAAACTTTGGTAGTTTTTCAAAATAGGTGAATATATTAGGTAAAACGTAAAATAAGAGATAAACCACTTTGATCTATTTATTCCATTTCTAGATACTCACCCAAGGGAAATGAAAGTATATGTCTATACAAGGACTTACATATGAATGTACACAGCAGCTTTATTTGTAATTGCCCCAACTGGAAATAATCCAAGTATTCATCAACAGGTGAATAGATAAACAAACGGTGGTATATCTACACAATGGTGGTATATCTACACAATGGAATACTACTGAGCAATAAAAAGAAATGAACTATTGATAAATGCAACAATATGGATGAATATAAAAATAATTATGCTTAGTGAACGAAGCCAGACCCCTCCTCATCAAAAAAAAAGGCGGGGATACATACTGTGTGATTCCACTTCAATAAAACTGTAGGAAATTTAAACAAATCTACAGTGACAAAAAGCAGATCAGTAATTACTGGGGGTTGGGTAGAGGTTGTGCCTGGGAGTGGGCATGGATTATAAAGACACCAGAGGAAACTTTTGGGGTTGGTGGACATGTTCATTATCTTGATTATGAAGATTTATGATTATATTCATATGTAAAAACTTATCAAATTGTACACACTAAATGAGTACAATTATTAGATGACGATTAAACCTCAATAAAACTATTATAAAGCAAAAAAAACAAAAATATATGACTCCAAAGATTTTGGCTCAAGCTGCCCAAAGAATTGAATTTCCATCAACTGAGAATGAGAAGCCTATAAAATATGCAAATTTTGGAGGCAAGACTGAAAATATTCCTTCCAAAAATTCAGTTTTTAAAATGTTAAGTTTGAAATGTCTATTAGATATCCAAGTGGAGATATCAACCGGGCCAGTGGATATATAATTCTATAGTTCAGAAAAGAAGTCTGAGATGATGATATAAATTTGGGAGTCTTCAGCATATAAAAGGAATATTTAAAGTTAACTGTGCCCGAATGAAGCAGATAGTGCTCAATAAAAGTGGAATGAATCAAAGTTCTAAGTACTTTACATTACTAACTCATTTCATCTTAACAAAAGCCTTATGAAGTAGGAATTATTATCCCCATTTTATAGATAAAGAAACAGAGGCATAAAGGTTAATAACTTGCCCAAGGTCACACAGCCAGCACCTATATTTGAGGTTTACAACAAGAGCTGATAGCTATTAGAAACAAAGAAAGATAATATGAAGTTATTAGTGATGTTGTCCCTAGGCAGAAAACAACATTAGAGCCACAAATAACAAAGTAACCAAAGATATAATAAACCTAAAAAAATTCTCCAAATCCATAACTGACATATTAGTGACTCCCTGTAAATTTTACACATATTAATATCAATGCAATTTATAAGTTAAAGAGATTAAAATCTGTGCCACCCAATTACTGTATTTGTGTCATTTTAAAACTTCTAGAAGGAAAAAGCAGAATGTTTTAAGCTGGTTATCTCAGCTGAAGTAGAAACTGAAGGACACAGAAGTTTAATGAGAAAGAACTTGAACTATTAATAGAATCAAAACAGCTGTAGAAACCATTAATATAGTATAGCCTGCTGGAGGCAAAAAAGAAAGTTCTATATTGGCATTTAGGGAAATGAACTAGTAGATACAATATTAGAAGTTCCTAGTCTAGGAAAATGTCATTTAAGTTTCAAGGAAATATATTCCTTGAATTTTAATTCTAACCTTTAAAAAAAAGAAAACTTGGAAAGGTTAAAATACTATATCAAATGCTATAATAAAGATATAAAATTGAAAAAAAAACACTCTGGGAGGCCGAGGTGGGCGGATCGTTTGAGCTCAGGAGTTCGAGACCAGCCTGAGCAAGAGCGAGACCCCACCTCTACCAAAAATAGAAAGAAATTATATGGACAGCTAAAAATATATATAGAAAAAATTAGCTGGGCATGGTGGCGCATGCCTGTAGTCCCAGCTACTCGGGAGGCTGAGACAGGAGGATCGCTTGAGCTCAGGAGTTTGAGGTTGCTGTGAGCTAGGCTGACGCCACGGCACTCACTCTAGCCTGGGCAACAGAGTGAGACTCTGTTTCAAAAAAAAAAAAGAAAAAAAAAAAACAAAACAAAAAGATATAAAATTGGTGAAATAAAAGGTCATTGTTATAAAAATAAGTGCTGTGTTGTTAATGCCTCATTTAGGTAAAAGGGAATACGAGATTTTTTTAGTGGTTTTTCATTAAATACTATTATTCTGCCCACTGAAGTTCATTATAAACTATAATAATTAACAAATCTGCTTATCTTGACTTACATAAAACTTTGACTATTTGAAGATCTTTAATACTACCTCAACAAACAGGTTCTATTTTATTCCAGTTCTCTGCATCTTACTGTATCAAATCAAAAATAAAGATAATATTACAGTTTAATAATTTTTTCGAAGCCTGCCATCCAAAATTGGTCACAAGTAGACCAACTTCAATCAACGTTTTAAGAAAGAAGGAAAAAGACAATGAAAATAAGATCAACAATTACATCACATCTCTATTTCTTGCTAAATATTTAGGGGAGAGGAGTCTCCCTAACCCAAGCTGAGTGGTCAGTATATCACCAACAAATTGGACTTTCTAATTTTTGTTTACTAAAGCTGAGTTACAGTCATCTTGATCATGTTTGACTAAGTTGAAGGAACCAATTTATTTTCACAATTATTAGATTAGAATCCATGAAGGAAACCTAAAATTTTCCAAAAATTCATTAGGATCCCCAAAAAAGTACCATAAGGACTCCAAGGATTTCACTATCTCACAGATGAGCAGTTGTCAATGAAATTATACATTGAAAAGTTCAATGAATAGCAGATACCAACATCTACCCAGCTGATGCAATTTATCATCAAGATCCCAGAATTCTATGTTCAATTTGTTCCATTTTGCTCCATTCCTACTACCTTATTTCCAGGTCACTATCAGCTCTTACCTAAATTATTGTTGTAGTCTCTTAACCTACCCTTACAAGGCCCATCCATTCTCCACACAGTAGCCACAACAATCTAAGTACAAAGGTTAAGTTCAAACTTATGTTAGGGACTTTACAAGGCCCTTTATGATCTGACCTCTTCATATTTTCCTGGCTTGATCCTTTACCACTACTATAAACACTCCTACCCAATATACAAACACCAAGAATGTGTGTTCACTTCAGCCATATTCAGCTATCTACAGTGCCCCAAAAGCAACAACTACCTTGAAAGCCTCTGCACATGCTCCTTCCTCTAAGGAGATGGGATTGTTCTCCCCAACCCATCTCCTTTTTTGCTAACTCAGACTCATCCTGAAGTCTCATTTTAAATGCCATGTCCTCTGTGATACCTTCTTTGTCCAACTCCTTGCCTAGCCCCATTTGATGACCCATTATACCCTGCATTTAGCCTCCACATAGCAATTCTCATGCTAAATCATTGTCTAGTTATCTAACTTTCTGTCCTAACATAAGCCACCCAAGGGTAGAGGATGGTGTCTTATTCACTATCATGTGCTTAGCAACTTGTTCAATGCCTAACCTACAATGGAAACTGAACAAATTCATTGAGTGAATGAATGTATTGTGAAAAGCATTTCATTCAGAGAGGGGACACAGCAGTTTTGAAAACCTTAATTAAAGAAATAACATACCTGTCTTTCCAACTCTTGTCCGGTTATGCCAGCCTCTACATGAGCTGTCAGATTATTCTCATCAACCCAGAGGATTCGATTCTGTTACAAAGGAAGAAAGAAGTCTGAGCTTCATGAACTACTGATATTTTCTCAGGAAGTATAACTTACTAATTCAAAGCAACAAGTGACAAGTTAGTAATTAAGCAAGTAGGGTTTCCCCTAACCACTCACACTGGAAACCAGCTCCACTTATTCCTGACTATACAACATGACAGACAAAGTAAGAAAGGCAGTATATTATGCAGGGGTTGGTTTAAAACATAGACTCTGTAGGGCAAGGCATGGTGGCTCACACCTGTAATCCTAGCACTTTGGGAGGTTGAGGTGGGAGGACTGCTTAAGGCCAGGAGTTGGAAACTAGCCTGAGAAACATAGTGACATCCTGTCTCTACAAAAAATTTTAAAGAGGGTGTGGTGTTGTGTACCTGTAGTCCCAGCTACTTGGAAGGCTGAGACAGGAGGATCGTGTAAGCCTAGGAGTGAGGTTGCACTGAGCTATGATGATGCCATTGCACTCTATCCCAGGCAACAGAGTGAGATCATGTCTCATAAATAAATAAATAAAACACAGACTCTGTCTTTATTCAGATATTATTAATAATTTGAATTAAACTTCATCTCTTACCTTAGGCAAATTATTTACCTATCTAAGCTTTTGTTTCCTCATTTGTAAAATGTGGATAGAAATCATACATACCCACAGGGTTACTATAAGGATTAAATGAGATACTGCACGTAAAAACTTAGCATATAGAGGCCCTGAAATTCTGCATATACTGTCTGCACTATTGTTAAGATAGCAATCACACCTAATTTAAGAATATCAGAAAACGACCATGAAATTAGGAAAAAAACACGTGCAAAGACATTTGAAAATAGCAAATGCCATCCCTGCTTTATTTTCAATCCAGAATAGGACGAGGGACCTCGTGTAGAAAACAAAGCACATCCCTGCCTCATGGTCAAAAGAAGGAACTGAATGGCTCAATTTACCATATATATGACTGCCAATAAAAAACTGTTTTTTAATATTCTTATTTGACCTAATTTTTATGTATACATGAATTTCCATGAATTACTTCTACTGTTAAAAGCGGACTTCTTTCCCCTTCTATTTGACTGAGCAATCAGATAATATATAGAATCTTCTTCTGGATCCCAGGGAAGCTTTCTTCGTACTTTGATATGTTCAATTTCATGGCAATAACTAATGCAGATAAGTCTAGCTAATAAAAAGGAAAGAACACAACAGACAATACAAAAATAGCATTCACTGCCTAAATTCCAAATTTAAACACATATAAATAACTGCACTATTTAATTCATAGGATTATGATAAATATGAAATGAGATGATGTATGTGAATGTATTTTTTTATTTCGTTATATAAAGCTCATACTCTAACTATAAGATAATAGTAATTTTAATATAATTATGGTATAATCAGACTTTTGGTACTATGGTAGGTAAACAAAAAAATGCATTATTAAACTATCGAGTGAAAAGACAAAAAATGTATTAATCTGATATCTCATATTATAATAGTTTATATATATCTTCTCTCCCAACAGACTGACTTTTGAGGCAATTATGTACTTGTGCTACATATATACCTTGTACCTATCAAGGGTTCAAACATATTTTTTGGTAGAAAAAAGAAATTAAAGGAGGCAAGGAACAAAACTATCTTTATGAGCACTCACAGAAAAACCTAAAGAAAATGTACAGGCTGACCTCTTACATCTAGTACATACAAACCAACCCAAGTTAACAATAAGACAAAAATAAAAATTTTAAGGCCAACAGGCCTTAGTATTACCATATATATTTAGGTAGAAAACTGGGAATCTAATTCCCATCATATTTTCTACACATTATATCAGAAGTATACTGTACAAAATTATGCAGACATGACTTCAGTGCAAATTACAGTTATAAATATCCCTCATCCATCATAATATTTCAGATAGTTCATGGTTAAATGCAGTAAATATACAAGGTTTCTCTGCAAAACAAATGGTTGGAAGCCTGACATTTAAAATTCTGCCACAGAATTTTAAGCACCTGCTCAGTGTCAAGACTTTTTCTTATATTATCTCATTTAATCTGCAGAATAACCTTCTGCAGTAAGTATTACTGTCTGTATTTTACATATTGAGTAACAGATTTAGTGGTAAATTTGCACATAATAAGGTAAAGAGCCAGAAATTCAAACATATTCCAGAGCCTATTCCAGAATAGGCTATTCCTAAACTAAGGAAATTACCTTCTCTTAAACTCTAGGATAAAGAAAAAGGTTGATGGAGAACCTTAAAGTAAAATAACCAGGCAGTTATCATCTGAATTTGCTAATCAATTTTAGCATCACTAAAAGTGGGATGATCAGCTATTATGCACCTCCCCTCTTGATGTTAATGTGGCATAAAAAAAAAAAAAAGCCCATCACCATCCACTTTTTTTAAAGTGTTTTTCCTTTAAAAAAAAAAAAAAAAAAAAAAAAGCCACATCTGTATGCCTGAATCTAACTAGGCTATATATCTAACTTCAGTTTAGAGGACATACAGGGATTAGAGGAAGAGTTAAATGACACCAAGAAGAAGCAACAAACAAATTCAAAATATGACATTCTATACTACAAATAACCTAGTTTCTTCAAAGATCAGTAGATCAGTAACATTCAAAAAAAAAAAGGAGAAAGAGGAGGCTTTAAGATAAAGTGAGATGTAACAGAAATAACAAAAAGCTAACATGAGCCTTGTCTGGATCCCATTTGAACAAATGAACTGTAAAATAAAGACAGTTTTGAGAATGAAAATTTGATGTGTACTGAATATTAAGTAACATAAGGAATTACTTTTGATTTTGCCAGAAATGATAATATTATAGTAGTTATGTGAGAAAATGTCCTTTGTTAAAGAGAGAGAAATATTTAAGTACAAAGTAGCAATATCAATATTTGCTTTAAAAATACTAGAGAAAAAAACAAAGATAAAGCAGGTATGACAAAATATTAATATTTAATCTAGAGAATGGGTATACTCTTTTACTTTGGTGTTTGGAAAACTTTCAAATTAAAAAGTTAAAAAAATTTTATTTTAATGAAAGAATATGTAACCACGAATATTGCTGACTATGTGAAGATAAAGTTCATACCCAAATTAAAACCTTAGCATGACACAACATCCAACCCTTAGACCACAATGAACCAAAACTTCAGAACATAATACTATCATCAAAATTAGTTAGCTCTTCTATTCATCCCCAATCAAAAATGCAACAACATTAGTGTAAATTTGAGGGACAGGTTAAGTTTTGGTGATTCAAATTAACCTTAACTAATATTATCCATTCTGTTTTTTAATAACACAAAGCAGGTCATCTGGTGGGTCAATATTCTAATCCATGCTCCTCAAAGTATCAATTTCATATGCCAATTTAGTAAAATAGAATCAAGATATATGCCTAAGAGTAAGAGTGAACTCAGCTTTTGGACACCTGAGGACAGGAGTAAGATATGATGAGATACATTTAATTTGAGACCAGCCTGAGCAAAAGCAAGACCCTCATCCCTACTAAAAACAGAAAAATTAGTCAGGCATCATGGTCCATGCCTATAGTCCCAGCTACTCGGGAGGCTGAGGCAAGAGGATCACTTGAGTCCAGGAGTTTGATGTTGCAGTGAGCTATGATGATGTCACTGCACTCTATACATGGCAACAGAGCGAGACTTTGTCTCAAAAAAAAAAAAAAAAAAAAAAAAAAAAATTTAAAACAAAACAGACAACAAGTCTTTTTAATGGTAACTAAGGTGGAGCCACAAAAACAATGTTTTAAACAGAAGCTATCTTCAAATACATCTTAAATTATCACATACCATTTGTGAGGTGTCCAAAGAAATAATTGTTCTTGTTTCATCTGCAGGACACATCAGGCCATATGAAACACTTGTTCCTCCTGCCAAAATAGGAAAAAACAATTTTATGTTTAAATATTTTTTAAGCTACATTTCTAGGGCAAAAACCCTAATACAGAGTACACAGATAGGCCCAGTAGGAAAGTGATACCTATTACTACTTTGCAAAGTACAATTTGCAAATACTACCACACTAAAAGCAAACTCACGTTTATTTTATACTGCATGCCAAAATGAAGCAATATTATACAACTGAAAGCAATGAGATACGGCTCCATCCCCTGGACATGGCACACTCAAGTGAAGTCCCTAGCAATTTGTGGAACTCCAAAAACATGATTAGAAAAGTTCTAAGCTAGTGATTAATGTGGAGAGGTAGCTTAAAAGAGAAAAGACCCATCCTACGCAACCATTACCTCCTTTTACCATAATTATGAGAGTCATTTATCATTTAAAATAGTATCTTATATTCTTGTACAAAAAGGCTTTAATAGAATAGAAACAAGTTTAAAATGTCTATATTATAAAATATTTAAAAACAAATTTATATGTTCTTTGGTGAAAAAGTGTTTTTATATAGAATAAATAATACATAGAAATATTTAAACAATATACTGCTGTTTTAACATTTACTGTTAAAGAAAAAAATGCTTTCTTGATACCATTAAAGAATAATGTGATGTTCTCAGTTATTAACCAGATCAAAATCACCATACATCAGAATAAATTCTCAATTGGTACTTCCATACATTTTGCATAGAAGAAAACATATGGCAGTCACCTTCCACAAGAAGTATAAGGGGTGTTAATCTGTAAAGGTTCGGCTTAATTTTACAATGTGAGATCATGAACTGCCAGTTAAGAACATGATGCCTGTGATCAGTAACCACTATTTCCTTGCCACAGTCCTTTGAAATCAGAAAAATATTTCAAATAAGGGGCATTGTATACCTTATTTGCAAGAATTCAACAAAAAGTATCAGCTGAAGAGGGAATCTGGAGCTTCTAAAATTGTTGGCGTGTGTTTCATTAATAAATTGATTCCATTAATACCAATTTGGTTGGTGAATATAATTTCCTTTGGCTTGTGTAAGTTGTTAAAAACAATGCAGTTAGTAAAGATCAAAAGATATCAAATTCATCTTAAAATAGAAAACAATGTTAGCTTTCTATATTAAAAGATATTATTGACTTGGTCATCATTGTACTGGTTGATCTTTTAATCTGCATAGTGTTCTATGTTTACTCTGCTTCTTAAAGGTTTATATTAAGTGCCTTTATATTTAGCTTTTGAAAAATAAAATTCTTTCCATAAACATTCAGGTTAGAAAGTAATTACTAAAGCAGGAACATTTTCTTATTTGGGCATTAAATCACAATTTCACCTTGGATCCAATAGGAAAAAGCCATAAACTAAGGGTACACCACATCTCAGTTTATAAAGACCTTCTTAGAACACAAATGAGCACCATAAACCAATTTGAGAATGACCACATCATAATTACAATAATGTTTGCTTTCAGTGGGATAACACAAATTTTTAAAATACAAATATTTTAAACAGAACAAATTTATATCATATTAAAATTCAAAAGGCATAATACTTACCACCAATTGGTATGATACAAAGGTTATATTTGCACGCTAGATTCACAATCTTAACTACATCATCATGACATGCTGTTGAAAAAAGGGAAAATAAATTAATCACAGCAGCATGAATAAAATCTGGGTATCCCTACAAAATATGAATTATGAAGTTCTTTAGCATCTCAACTTTTTCTTTACTTACTCGCTCATTAGCACATTAAATAGCTGTATTAAAACGGACTTTATTTTTTTACCTTTCATTTTGAAATAATTTCAGACTTCAAAAAAAGTTGCAAAAATAGTCCAAAAATTTTCCTTCAGCCCATATTTCTGAATATTAACATCTTATAAAACTATAGTCCAATTATCAAAACCAAGCAATTAACATTGCTATAATATAATTAACTAATGATCAGATCTTATTCAAATTTTGCCAATTATCACATCTAAGGTCCTCTGTGTCAGACCAGAATCAAATACAAGATGACACACTGCATTTCGTTGTCATGTCCCCTTAGTCTTCCTTAAAGACAGGCATGTCCTTAATCTATCTTTGACTTTCATGACCATGATACTTTTGAACAACACTGGTCAGTTATCTCATAAAATGTCCTTCAGTTTGGGTTTGTATGTTTTCCCGTGATTAAATTCAGACTGCACATTTTGGAAGGAATTCCACAGAAGTGGTATCATGCCTTTCCCAGTGCATTACATCTGAAGGCACACTGATGCAGACATGTCTCATTTCTGGTAATGTTAACTTTCATCATTTGGTTAGGTAGCGCCTGCTAGCTTTCCCACCATAAGAATAGCATATTTCCTGTTGAAATTATTAAGCGTACTGCAGGGAGATACTTAGACTACATAAATATCATACTTTCACCCACTAATTTTAGCACCACTGATGATTCTTTATTCTTTTTTTTAAACAAATGTTGAAAATAATACACAAAGTATATTGCACATAAATTCCTTTCTATTGTACAGAATTAAAAGGTTCCATTTATCAGCATAAAAGTTACATAAGTAACAAAAACCTGCCTTTGGAAGATTTTAAAGGCCAAGAAAGAAGTGCTAAGACATAACTTGACTGGCAATAGAACATTAGTGGAGGTTGGTAAGGAGGGGAACAAAATGTCAAAGGGATTATTTTAGAAAAATCAATCTCCTGATAGAATATGGAAGGACATAAAGGAGAGAGAGTTGAGGCAAGGAAACTATGCAAAAAGCCAGTATTAGTTGCTAAGAGTCTGAAAGGGAAATAAGGATGATAAGGAAAATAGATAAATCAATATCCACTTATGAAAGCAAAAATGCTGTTCTATAAAAGTTGCAATTATCATTTCTCTGGTTTGCTTAAAGCTAAGAATAAATGTCTGTGTTCTTCCATTTTTAATAAAAATCCATTTTGAAACTTTCAGATTAAGTTTATAAAGCTTAGTATCTGTGGTAAAATTTTTTACTAAATGGAATACTAGTTAATCAATAATTAATAAAATGCCCAAAAATGTCTAATTAAGAACTTTTAACAAGGCAAAACTACCTTCTAGGAATGTTACCTACTCAAAAGCCTTATTTGACCATGTTATCTGAAACAGCAATCTCCTATCTACCCTTTTCCACTCTACCTTCTTATATGCTTTATTTTTCTTTATACCACTTATCACTACCCATTATGTTATATATTTTGTTTATCATCAGTTTCCCTGACCCCCAATTAATTGTATGGCACCTGAGAACAAGGATTTTTGTTTTACTCACTGCTTATCCTCAAGCATCTAGAATAGTATCTAGCCTGTATTTTCTCAGGCCTGAAGTTGTGGTATTTAGGCTGTTGAAAATCATGTGTAAATATTTAATACTGAGGCCAGGACCGGTGGCTCACACCTGTAATCCTAGCACTCTGGGAGGCCAAGGCAGGAGGATCGATCATTTGAGGTCAGGAGTTCGAGACCAGCCTGAGCAAGAGTGAGATCCCATCTCTACTAAAAATAGAAAAATTGGCTGGGCGTTGTGACACATGCCTATAATCCTAGCTACTCAGGAGGCTGATGTAGGAGAATAGCCCACGAGCCTAAGTTTGCTGTGAGTGAGGTTAATGCCACAGCACTCTAGTCCAGGTGACAGAGAGAGACTCCATCTCAAAAAAAAAAAAAAAAAAAAAAAAAGAATTTAATACTAAATTTAATAAGTAAATTTTTTAAATATCTTGCTAGTGGAAACTCTAAGTTTTACAAGCATACTTACCACTGACAATAAGCGTTATATGAGTGACTATTTGCCCAAACTAAATGAAAGGTAGATCTATCCATACTGTGTAAAGGTCACAATGGTAACAAATTCTGTTTCTCCAAATCAGGTAAGTTGTATATATTGTAAGTCCTTACTCTTAGACAAGTCCTAGAAATCCCATTAATGCAACATATAGAATTCAGAGTCAGATTAAAGTCATACTTAAAGACAACTACAGTTTTTATGGAATATCACATTGCCTCAAATTCCCACATTGTCTCAAAACTTGCCCTCATGCAAAGAAAAACCTGAACTTTATCACCAATAGGAAATTTCCATTAAAGTTTGAAAAAAGGCCTCAGTGAACCAATAACTTGTTGGTAAACAAACTATTTCCAAGAAATCCTTAAACTAGAAGATTCAATAGAATAAAATCATAAACATGATTCAACCAGGAATATACCATTCATACAGATTCTTGAAGTATGGAACAAGATGGCAAAGAGATCATTTTAGAAAAATTAACCTCTCAAAAGTGGATGGGAGGCTTGAAAAAACAAGAAATTTGAGGCATGAAAACCTTTAAGGCTACTGCAAAACCTCAGGATGTACTGATAAGGGACTGAATTGGAAACTGGGATGGAAAAAAAAAAAAATGGAAGAGCAAATGTATAAGGGAACCAACCAAACAGGAAGCATTCCGCAAAGCAAAGAAATTTCTGTTCAATAACTAACTCCATCTGTTTCCTAAATCTGGGTTTTTAAGAATATTTGGGGGCCAGGCATGGTAGCTCATGCCTATAATCCCAGCACGTTGGGAGGCTGAGATGGGAGGATGGTTTGAGGCCAAGAATTCAAGACCAGCCTGAGTAACATAGTGAAGATTCTGTCTCTACAAAAAATAAAAAAATTAGCCAAGTGTAGTAGCATGTGCATGTAGTTCCAGTTACTTGGGAGGCTGAGGCAGGAGGATTGCTTGAGCCCAGGAGTTTAAGGTTTTACAGTGAGCTATCATGATGCCACCACAGTCTAGCCTGAGCAACAGACTGAGACCCTGTCCAAAGAAAAAAGAATACTTGGACTTCTTAAAGCGAGACACATACTCCCACTATGGTATTCTTTCAGTTTTGTTTTATTTTGTTTTTAAAGACTGGTCTACGTTACCCAGGCTGAACTCAAAATCCCCTGGGTTCAAGCGATCCCCCCACCTCAGCCTCTGGAGTATCTGAGACTACAGGTAAACGCCACCATGCCCAGCTCTCAGTATTTTAATATTCAAACACACGAAGAAAATATCTAGGAGGTACACTTGAAAGTTCTTCTCAAGATATATCTTGTAGAAAATGAAAATTGTTAAATTTTGTTTTTGTGTTTTTCAACAAAAAATGGAATGAACCTTCCCCAAAACCTTACTAGAGAAGTAGTACAAAGCTACAAAAATGCAGGCAGGCAAAACAAAAATATTTCTTTTATTTGAAGATTATCTTTTTTCTTTCCTCAGGAACAGCCAAATTTCTACAGTAAACTAACAGAGACAGAAGACTTATTTCATAACTATTCCAAATGCACAGAAGAATATACATCACAAGTATCAGAAACATTATTTCATCTCTGCCACATATGCTCTTCAATTTCCCTTCTGTGTATCTCACCTCCCTCCTGCTCCCATATTAAAGTACAATTTTTCCCTCAGATAGTCCCTGTAAAGTAGAAGGAGCTCATCTAAGAACTGAGAGTCCATGAATGAGCCAATTTTTTGAAAAATAAAATACTCCATATACTCTGAAGATGATCTGACAAGGAAAAAAATTAGAAAATCAATGGAAGTTTTTAAAAACACAACAGTGGACAGCAAGAAACAATATACCTATCCTGCTTGAAAGTGTTTTCTAAAAGTGATGAGTTAAAAAAGAAACCATATATATAAATATAGTACCTAATCCTCACCAAGAGCAAAATAACAGAAAGTTCATCCATCCTCCATCCCAAGCCAAATCTAAATAATTAATTTCTCAAAATTTAATTACTCATTTCAAAGACAGTATGTATATACAGAATATATAAGTTTTAGGGAGTGCAGCTCAGGGGTAGAGCATTTGACTGCAGAATATATAAGTTTTAATCAACTTGTTTCACCATTAGACCATGCTTTTTAGTCCACAAGCTGATGTCAACATATCACTATTGTTAGCTTATATTAATCAATTATGTTAATAGTTTCTATATATCTAAATATATCATTAATACTAATTTCACTAACCTTCCAAATTAACCAGAAAAATATTTTCCCATTGACCTCCAATATGATTATTTACATTTAAAATGAAGACTATCATCAACAACAAAATGAACCATTAAATACAACAGTTCATGACAGTCAGGTCAAGAAAGAACTTCCTGGCCTTCAGTAAACTCTCTTAAAAATACAAATGTTTGTATTTTTTACAACTCATGGGTTAAAAAGTACATATTTCCAGCAGTGAATTTACTTAAGATTTAATAATACTAAATTAATAATGCAAAGAGAGAAAAACTTACTTGGCCATAGAACTATATCAGGAATTCGCTCAAACATTCCTTCCCTGAGCAAAAATATCTCTTGAAGACAATGACCTGTTTTGTGGTTTAAAAAAGAAAAATGCAAAAACATCTTAAATTATAGAAAATTTTTAAATTAAAAATAAACAGTGTTAATATAAAGTAGCTTACCATGAGCTCTAAATACTCGATCGTCTGCTTCTTGTGAATATGAAATATTAGTTTCTTTAAGGTCATGAAGAAAATCTTCATTTACAATAGAAGGAGGTGTATCACTAGGATTTAAGGATGCCTAGAAAATAAAAGGGGCTTCTTTGACTTATTTTTAAACAATAAATTTTGAATACCTCTCTTACAGAGAATAACATCTTTTTTTCATCTAAAATAAGACAGAAGCAGAGGAAAATATCAAGTAATGCATACAGAAACCAACTTTGTGACAGTAACAAATAACAAACGGTTAGGCCCAGGCGCCGTGGCTCACGTCTGTAATCCTAGCACTCTGGGAGGTCAAGGTGGGCGGATCGTTTGAGCTCAGGAGTTCGAGAGCAGCCTGAGCAAGAGCGAGACCCCAGCTCTACTTAAAAAAAAAATAGAAAGAAATTAGCTGGACAACTAAAAATATATAGAAACAATTAGCCGGGCATGGTGGCACATGCCTGTAGTCCCAGCTACTTGGGAGGCTGAGGCAGTAGGATCGCTTGAGCCCTGAAGTTTGAGGTTGCTGTGAGCTGACGCCACGGCACCCTATCCTGGGCAACAGAGTGAGACTCTGTCTCAAAAAAAAAAATAAAAAACAAATAACAAATGGTCTGGTTAATCATATTCTGCAGTATAAGTTATAAAGGCCCTATGTTTCCTCTTTGCTTCTATGGCCCACCTTTTCATTATTTCTAAAGACTGCAGTCAAGAACAGGAAAGATAACAAAGTCTCAAATCTTCAGTTTTAGATTAAGGAGACAGAAGAATGCTACTTGACTTGCATTATCTACATTTTTACCTGTAGATAAAATTTAGCATTTCCTTTTTTTTTTTTTTTGGAGACAGAGTGTCGCTTTGTTGCCCTGGCTAGAGTGAGTGCTGTGGCGTCAGCCTAGCTCACAGCAACCTCAAACTCCTGGGCTTAAGCGATCCTACTGCCTCAGCCTCCCGAGTAGATGGGACTACAGGCATGCACCACCATGCCCGGCTAATTTTTTCTATATATATTTTAGTTGGCCAGATAATTTCTTTCTATTTTTAGTAGAGACGGGGTCTCGCTCTTGCTCAGGCTAGTCTCGAATTCCTGACCTTGAGCGATCCACCCGCCTCGGCCTCCCAGAGTGCTAGGATTACAGGCGTGAGCCACCGCGCCCGGCCAAATTTAGCATAGAAATGCTAAATTTAAAATGATTTAAAAATGATTAACAGAAAGCCTCACAACAAGTAATAAACCCATTTTTATGAGCTGCTTAAAGTTTAAAGCTCACAGCATAATTATAAACTTGATACTCAACTTCAAGTAACAGGTAACTTGAAACTAATCCTCAACTTTAAAATTAAAACTATACGACACTGGGCATGTCACCCAACTTCTGTGAGCCTTACTTAGCTTCTTCCTCTGTTAAATGAGATTATCACCACCAAATGTATAGGATTATTATAAGGAAGGAAGGCAAAATGTGATAATTTTTGTGAAAAGCACCTAATAGCATGCCTAGTAGATAGGAAGAGGTCTATAAATGGCCGGCCAAATCAAATCTGCTATTGGGGGAAAAAAAAAGCTATAATATAGTATTTGGGAAAAAAGGAAGTATTATATAAGAATAATAAATAAAAATATATGATACTTCTATATTATCTCAGTCTGTCATTAAGGTACTGTATTCATTCATATAATAAATATTTACTGAGTGCCTGCTATAAGCCAGGCACTGTTCTAGGCCCTGGGAATACAAGTGTGAGTTAAATAGAAAAAAAAAATCTTGACCTCATGAAATTTATCCTATTGTAGAAGCAAATGACCAAAAAAACCTCAACAAAATATACTGATTAATTTTTAAGTCATTAAAAATTGAAAAGGGCTCAAAAGCAGAAAAAAAGAGTGTATCTAAACCTACTGAAATTTCTAAATATGGTATGCAGATTGTATCAATGTCAAAAACAAGTAAGTACAAATGAGAGACACACAGAGAGAATTTAAGAGATGAAAAAGAGATGTTTAAAAAAGTTAAAAGCCTTTGGTTTGAGAGGAGGAACTGAATTAATTGTTCAGCCTAATTTAATAACTAGCATTAAATAACTGTGGATTTATAAATAAACCTAATAAATACTCACTAAATACCTATACTTCTTAATAACATGTTGGATACAGTGAAGAATATATTTAAAGATATAGCCCCTATATACTTAGGGAACCTAAGAGACATGTAGAATAGCATGCTATAGAAAAATAATAAAAAAATAATAATGAAGAAGTGCTAAATATTTCATAAGTTTCCTATGTATACAGTTTAAAATTTTCTAATCTCACTTTCAGAAAAGCAAAATTATATAAACTAAAATTCTCTATCATATCTTAATCAAATTTTCATTTTGTAATTCTTCAAATATTTTAAATGTTCTAATACTGAATATAAAATTACATTCTTATTTTAAATTATTCTATATTAATCCTAGATTACTGTCAACCTATTATACAATCTAAAAATAACAGTAACTTATATTTTTGTAAGAAAGTGCTCTCAGGAAAGTAAATAATTTGCACTTCATTACTGCCCTGTGAGAGGTAGTACAGTTATTACTTCCACTTTTCAAATTAAAATAACCAAGGCTCAGAGAAGATGAAAAGTTTGTCAAATATATCTCAGATAAATTCTGAGATTAGAAACTAGACCTGTGACACTAAAAAAATGCCCCTAACAACCTAACAAGACCAATATAAAAAACACTGTTAAGCATGTTAGTAATCATTCTTATTTACTTACTTTAGAGGTAGTTTTATGCTCCAGACTTACTCCAAGGATATTTTGGACCCATTCTTTAAAAGTTGGTAAAATCATGCCACTAAGAGGGTACCTAAGGTACAAAGAAGGTAAAGTATTAGAGCAAGGTATCTTCATTTAAATTTAAAGCTTAGATTCTCCTTCCAGTAATGGTCAAGCAGCTCCTATCAAGCAAACTATCCCACAAGCAACTATAAACTCTGGACAAAAACAAAATAAAACAAACAAAACCCAGCTATCTGAAGGCATTATAGACAGACCAAAAGCAGGCAAAAATAGGGGAGAGGAGTGTCCTACACTTGGAAGAAGGAAAAAAGCACTACATGACTTTCCAGTTTTGCTTTGTTTTTTTAAAATGGGTTTTTAGCCTTAAGGACAGGCCCTAGCTGGTGCCATAAAAAGGTAACAAAACTGCTGAAAACCCATAGTTTTCCTGGCGTGAAGAACCAGAAGAGAATGTTTGGAGTGAATACTGGATTTAGAAAGTACACAGGGAAATCACAGAAAGAAGAGAGTCAGAGAGGGACCTATGTATTAACTCTCTCCAAATGTTTGGCTGACCCGGAATTACACATGTATGGAGTATGTATTAAAGTCTTCCAAGCAGCCCAGTTAAGCTTAAAAGAATTTAACAATCTTGCCGCTTGCCACCACAGAGGGACAGATTTGGAATCTGAGATTAGTCAGGTTAATTGCTTGATTTAAAAAAAAAAAAAAAAAGGTCATTCAGAGGAATGTAACAGAATCCATAGTATCTACAAGACATAATGCAAAACACACTCCAAAGATACACTCCAAAATTACTAGACATGAACAAATAAGAAAATGTGATCCATAATCAAGAGAAAGGGCAATTAATGACTGACACCAAAATGCCCCAACATACTGGAAATAGCACGCAAGGATTTTAAAGCAGCTATTATAACTATGCTAAAGGACAAAACAGAAAATATTCTCCCAGCGAGTAACAGAAAAAAATCTCAGTAGAGAACTAAACTATAAAGAAGAACACAATAAAAATTCTACAATTGAAACTCTGAGACATTCTATTGATTATCTCATTAGAGTTTTAATTTGAATTTTACTGATTACTTATGAGATTGCGCATCTATGCATGTATCTATTGTCCACTTGGATATCCCGTATTTTGAATGCCAGTTCAAGTCTTTTGCTCATTTTCCTAGGGTTTATTGTTTTCTTATTAATATATAAGAAGTCTTTATATATTATGGAATCAAGAATATATGTATTAAACATTTTCTCTTTGTGATGTACCTTTTCACTCTCTTAAGAGAGTCTACGGATGAAAAGAAGTTTTAACTTCAGAAGATTTATTTTTTTCCTCAGAAGATTTTAAATGCCAGTCTCTACACGGGTAAGTTTCTACTGTACTAGACATTACTACTCTATTTAAAAAATAAAAGACTCACATTTAGAACACTGGTATATTTAATTTTAACCAGTAATTCCTTCTACCTGAATTACACAACTTCTCAACTAAGCTGCCATTTGCATGCTACCCAGTCACACTTAGGAGATGGGAATAAGAACACAGATAATATTTATTTTTCCTATTAAAAAAATTTAATATACATCTTCATTCTTTCATTAAGATTAGTTCCTAATCACTACTCCTGAGGTTTTATTTTAGGTCAAAATACATATAAGTCAGAAAGATGCCTTGATTATGTTGCAACAAAAAGGAAATAAATAACTTTTCCAAAGGAATAAAACTTATTTCTTTGCTGACAATTCAGTATGTTGATATAGCATATAAGTTTAAAAAAACATTAACCTAATGCCCAATAGATATTAAATCAAAGTGCAATACTAGAATAGACTTATAATACATCCAATCCAAATTTTTACTTGGTCTCAATTTTTAATTTATTTTTATAGAGCCAGCATACAAGTATTACATATTTGTACTTGCTGTCCTTTCAAAAGTTATATCAAAATTCAATAGACAAACCAGTATCTACTCAAAACATTTCAGAAATGTGAACACTATCTTACAAATAACTGATCTTTCTTCATCACTTCTCTAATATAACTCAGAAACTAATTTTTAAAATACTATTTACATTCACACAGACCTAAAACTGTTCACCTTTCATAGAAACTCACACTCAGATGGAAATTACCAGACTTTATAAATATAAAGTTGCTTTCAACAAATCAATGGCATGGGGATTGGATGGTAAGATGGTTGTAGACATTATTTGGATCTTGATTCAAATAAACTACTTATAAAAGGCATTTGTGAGATAATTAGGGAAGTGTGAATATGGACTGGATAATTAGATATAAAATGCTTGTTATTTTGAAGATATGATGGTATCATATGATTGATTATATTAGGTCCTTATTTTTTAAGGAGCATATATATAAATATTTAGAGGTGACTTGACAATGTCAGAATTTGAAATATTACAGGAAAACAAAAGAAACAATTATGGCAAAATGTTGACAATTTGTAAATTGGAAGAGGGATAATTATATTTTTATGTATGTTTAAAATTATTTATAGAAAGAAAGAGGAAAAGATGGAAGAAAAGAAGGAGTAAACAAATCCAGGTTACCTTTTCCCAGTCAACTCAGTTTGGCCCTTCTTATTGAAGAAGAATTTGGAATCATTATATCCCCATCCATTCCATTTCATAACTTCTTGCCTAATAAGAAGAAAAAAATAGATAAATGAGACTTATGCTAAACATCTCAAAACAGCGTATCATTGATTATTAACTTTTACAATCATTTAAAACACCTTATGCCCACTGATACTGTATTAGTTTAAATAAAATGAGCACTTATTAAAATGTCTACATATTAATATTTCTCAATACAGAATCACCCTGATGAGCAGCACCTGCTTTATAGAAGGCTACAACCAATAAATTTAATGCATTCAAAGGAAGAAGAAAAAGATGAAAAAAGGAATATGATATGCTTTAAGTACAAATATGTTATATTTTGTACATGTTATTGAGTTTACATTGTTGGACAGCCTAAAAAGTTTTGCAATTAAAACTAAGAATTGGCCGGGCGCGGTGGCTCACGCCTGTAATCCTAGCACTCTGGGAGGCCGAGGTGGGCGGATCGTTTGAGCTCAGAAGTTCGAGACCAGCCTGAGCAAGAGCGAGACCCCATCTCTACTAAAAATAGAAAGAAATTATATGGACAGCTAAAAATATATATAGAAAAAAAATTAGCCGGGCATGGTGGTGCATGCCTGTAGTCCCAGCTACTCGGGAGGCTGAGACAGGAGGATCGCTTGAGCTCAGGAGTTTGAGGTTGCTGTGAGCTAGGCTAACGCCACGGCACTCACTCTAGCCTGGGCAACAGAGTGAGACTCTGTCTCAAAAAAAAAAAAAACAAAAAACTAAGAATTAACTTGAACAAGAAACAAAGTTCTGTATATATTAGAAAGTAGATTAAAAATCTCAGTGCTGGGTTTACCAACATTCTAAATCCTTCAACTTCCATGTAACTACCAATCTCTACCTTGATTTACATATCATAATAGTTGATGACTATACCAGTTTTTAGTATTCCAAAACAATATGTTTTTTTAATTTCTAAATATCAGTATTTCATAGTTTTAAAAATCATTTTCATCAAAACCAATGACTTAATCATTCAATTCTGCACATCACATAAGAATAGATAGGTCTTGGCCTGTGCAGAAGACAATAAGCAACCACACTGATGTATGGTGTCTGTTTTTATTACATGTTATAACATGGCACCCTATTGTGATCTTGGCTACTGAAATAAACTGGTGGTGAATCTTATTATAAATTCAGCTGTGCAGTTTATGATGCAAATAACCTGACGAAAACCTTTCTCTATCTTAAAAGTTATTTGCTGCATTAAAATTTCAAAATGAAGATACACTTAGAAAGTGTTCCTCTAATTCTCCGTAATTTTCAAGAAAGAAGAAAATAACAATTGACAAGCAAATTTTTATTAAAATCATAATTACTGCTCTAGTTCAGAGGCTTTACAAAAAAGTGGAACATGAACATAATACAACTGAACCAGATACAGGGAATTAATTATGAATTGAAACCTCTATCTATACACAAAATTGTGACAAAGAACCAGGAATGCTCTTTAAAATTATGGTTTACTATCAATAAAAACTACAGTCCCTATACAAAACTGTTCAAATATCTGAAGACTAACAATCAAGAAACTGGATTTGTAGATAAGTCAGTTATAAACTAACACTAAACTAATATTTTCTTCTAATCCTATAACATTCCTACTTCACTGTAAGGGGAGGTTTTGGAAGAGAATTTTTGGAAAAATCTGTACAGAAAAACCTCATGACTAATGTCACCTTTGATTCACTTAAGATTTTACTTTCTTTCTTTTTTGTGTGTCAAAAACAGATTAGGCCACTGAGGAGGCTGAAGTAATACGCTGCGATTGTGCCTGTGAATAGCCACTGTACTCCAGCCTGGGCAACAAATGAGATTCTGTCTCTTAAAACAAACAAACAAACAGATTCAGTTGTTTACCACTTTGCTTTTGTTCATGAGTAAACTCTCTCTACTTTTATTACATGTAATTTACTTAGCATTTTCTTATTAAATTTCCATAAAAATTTACATTAAAGGAATATGTATATTTTTTAAAGGTAACATCTTACTTAATGTTTTAAAATATACACATAGATTTTTATATGTGAATGTATTTTGTTAGTGAATTTAAACATTTACCATAAATTCTGTACTCTACAAAATGGTAATTTGGTATTACACTAAATAAATGCAAAAATACCAACAAAGTCATTTTGCCTGAGAAATCACTTCCAGTACACATGATGAATTTGGCATGTTTATGAAGCTTAACAGTAAGAATCATTTTCCTTAAAATTATTCCTAGAATTTAAAAAAATTATACCCGGATTGCCTCAAAGTAAAAACCTAAACCTGGTTATAAGGGCTCACTCTCAGCACTTTACAAGGAAAAAAATGAAGGTGAACAGGAAAGATCTGCTGCTACATACTACAAAATGAAGACATTTACATACTGAACAATCTTTGACCTTAAATTTTCAAATTGGGTAATACCCTAAAGAACTCCCAAGTTTTCAACTCCCAAGACAAACTTGTTTCTCTCTTTTCATCCCAGTCAGGAAACTGGTTAATATTGTTACCAGCAGTTGATGTGAACACTTCAGTTCTTGTCTCCTCATGATAGAAGAAAGCAAGCAAGGGACACAGAAGTTTAAATCAATGAGCAAAGAAGTTTATTAGTAAGCAATAGTACATTCCTAAAAGGTAGGAGTGGGCACACTTTTAAACAAACAGCGGCCCTGGGGAATATGTGTCAACCCTTTTTCTCTCATTTGGCCTCGCCTCCTTTCATGATGTCTCTTCCCCTTTTTTCTTGACCAATGGGGATGCTGTCTCTTCCCTGCCATGGGGCAGGGGTGTCTTTCACCTTACATGGTTAGGCCTGGCACCCAAAGCCCACACTAGGGGGCAGGGACCGAAACATTTATAATGTGTCCTGTGTTGCTTCTGTTATGTTACTTGTGACACTTGCAGTTACCTTTATCTTGTTATTGCTACTCAGCATCTCCTTTCATGCTGCCTGTTTTTGTATTTCCTCTACTTATGTCTCACTTTCCTACCTAAGCTAACATTCTGTGACACTTGCAATTACCCTTACCTTGTTATTGTTACAGTATGTTTTCTTATTTAGCATCTCCTTTGTTTACACTGCCCATTCTGTAGTTCCTCTGCTCATGTCTTATTTCCCTACCTACACTAATATTAAGGGCTCTATCATATTTATGCCAACTTCTGGAGTCCTCTTAGAAGGTGAAATGTAGGCATTTGGAATGCATCTGTGCCCAAAACAGTGTTATGTTGCTTAAATAGTATATAATTAAAATCTAGATTAACCACAAACCAATCTTCTGAGTAGGTAAATTTTGTAGGCTTCTGGTTTTAAACTTTTATACACATGCATCCCCTCAAACTACTAATATATACTATGATAGTTAAACACCAACTACGATTACATTAAGTTGGATTAAATAAAATAATTTCTTATAGGGAAGATAAGAGTATAAAGACATTGAAGGGCATTACATTATCATTAACATTTTAAAATTAGAGTAAAACTCTACATGGTCACAGAATTCAAAAGCTAAAATGATCTGTAGGAACCACCCAGGTTAGCTGCTCGTTTTTCAAATTAAAAAACTGTGCCCAGAGAAGAACCCCTGGTCTTGCAGTTAAGCTAGACGTGAGCTTCCAAAGGCTGATTCCCAGTCTTGTGATTCTTTCTCTTCAGAGTGGTAATATTTGAAACCTTCTATGTCATACCTTCAGGTAGCCAAAATGATTTAAAGGAACCCATTTTTTTTCCATATCAATATTTTTCAAAGCACTATTACATGTTACTATAGGGTGACTATCCCTTATCCAAAATGCTTGGAACCAAAATTGTCTGGATTTTGAATTTTTTCAGATTTTGTAATATTTGTATATACATAATGAGATACCTTGGGGATAGGACTCAAGTCTAAACATGAAATTCATTTATGTTTCATATACACTTTATCACATAGCCGGAAGGTAATTTTATACAATATTTTTAATAATCTTGTGCATGAGAAAGTTTGTGTATATTGAAACATCAGAAATTAAGGTGTCACTATCTCATGTTGGTTCTCAAAAAGTTTCAGATTTTGGAGCATTTTAGATTTCGGATTTTCAAACTAGGGATGCTCAACCTGGATTGCAGTCATTCTTCTGCACTTGACCTGAGGGAAAACATTTAAAAATCAAGGAATATGGTTGTGTCAGAAGCCAAATGCCCTCCACCTCCTACAGTGTAATGAATTCTGGCATTCAGAATAACCCCAAAGCACTGCAAACACTGAAATGAGGAATGATTAAAGAATCACCAGCTTCCCATAAGATTCAAATAAAAGGATGCCATTCTTAGCTAACTCCAGAGGTCAATTAACCAGTACAACCTCTCAGACATACCAATTCTTAAAGCTAACTACAACAAACTTAACGTTTTCAAAATACAAGACCCCTCCCCCGTCCCCTCCCCAAACAAAAGTTGGCTTGATTTTACTGCATAAAAAATAAAACAAATGTTTTACACATTTACATATCTGACCACAGTACCAAACAGTGAAAAAGCAAAGTATTAGTTGGTGTAACAAAAGAAAATGGAGACATAAAATAGCATCACATATACACAAGGTGGCAGTATTCTCCCATGATATACATGATGTACACATTCAATATTTTTACATTTCCCTGGACTGTACAATCTTTAAGTGAAATATTTAGATTTAGCCTTATTAAGACCATAAAGAGTTCCTTCCTTTATTCTTAAAATGGAAAATTTTCACTTTTAAGTCTCCATTCACATACAGGTTAATTGTCAGATTACTATTTCTCTAACTAGTAATAAATTGCAAGCACCGTGATATAAGCATGGTTTCTACCATTACTATTTCTAGTCATAATATTTTTCACTAGAAAATAAGAAAAAGGAAAAAATGATTTAGCCCACTTTCATTCTGGGTTAATAATTTAAAAGTTCAGCTATCTAATAACTTTAAAAAAAAAGTTTTTCTGATAAAATTCCAATAATCAAAATTCTAATAAAAGATATTTTGCTATTCAGTTCAGATGATAACCAAACTTTTGCCTATATTTTCCAAATTAAACAATGAGAACAAGATTATATGATTGCAGAACTTCTGAGAAATGAAAAGTAAAGTATGAAACTTAAGCCCTAGTGCTGGATTTCTAGCTAACCAACCTCAATATCAGCTAAATTCAAACCAATTTCATATGTAGTACAATACATGGAAGTTTTCAAAAAATCCTTGAAGACGTTTTTGTGTTAATTAAAATCCTTATTATCTGGTTGTATGTTTAATTACTCCTAGATCAAGATAACCTAAAGGAAATCATGAAAGTAAAGTAAAAAATAAAAGTGATGAGAAAGATATCAAGATTTGGTCAATAAAACAGATATACTCCTGAAAAGATACGTAACCAAAAAAATATTCTACACAAGAAATACTATTACTACTGGCTTTGTATTTAAAAAAATTTTTTTTGAAGCTGAGCTCCCATTAGAAACAAAAAAGTCCAATGAAGGGGGGAATTTTGCAATTTTTTATGCTTAATTTTAAAATGTATATGCTTTTAAAAAAATTTAAAAATCATGTTCATATCTAGCCTACAAGTCCTACAAAATTATTTCTAAAACTGTCAACAGGAAAACTTTAAAATTGCATACTACCTCAATCTGACAGTACAACTATTTAATAATTCCTTTTCAAGTAAGTAAAGTGATTTAAATAGCTTAGTGTAAGTGTAATAATTTAAACCCCTTACAAAAAAAATAGAAAAATTCACACTGCTACACATCTCATGTTTCCAAGATTGCTAAACATGTGACTTAAAATAAACGAATGCTATCAAGCTTTGGTAGTATGACTCCATGAAATATCTGAATCACAGAATATTTCCTCTTGCCCTCATCAAGCTACCTTCATTAGATTATACTTTGATTTCCTACAGAGAAAAACAAGACAACTAAAATAGCCACAAGGCTCAACATTTTTTCATCATGAATTAGTCTATTGGCTTACTAATTAACTTTGTTCACTGGTGAGGGTAGTTATTATAAGTCAGACTAAGTGTAATTGACACTTAGTTTGAAGTTGCTATGAGCTAGGCTGATGCCATAGCACTCTAGCCTGGGCAACAACAGAGTGAGACTCTATATCAAAAAAATAAAATAAAATGTATAATTGACTAATGGATTTAGACTTGTGATTTTAAGCTGAAATCTTATAAATTCATAATAATATTTTAACATTTCAATGATTTTAAGGTCACTGTGTTTAAAAATCTAATACATTTATAAGAATGATTTAGTACCTGGGAACATTTTATTACTTCAGATAATTAATATACTTAAGAAAAATTAATATAATACTAAACACTATTTTAATTACTTGAGCCTCTTCCTATGCAGTAATATCTATAAAAAACAATAGTTTGATATGCATTTCATATTAAAACAAATAACAACTCAAATCAAAAGGAAGCTATCACCTAAATGTTCATCAATAACAGAACAGGTAAACTGTGGTATATATCCACCCAATAGAATACTATTCAGCAATGATGATGAACAAAATACAACTAGACACAACATCGATAAGTATCACAAACATAGTACTGACAGAAAGAAGCCAAACACAAAAAAGTACACACTGTATGATTCCATTTATATAAAGTTCAAACAGGCAAATCTAAACTATGGTGTTAGAAGTCAAGGTAGCTGTTAACCTGGTGGGAGAAGCCACTGGTATGAGCATGAAAGGGGTCTTCTAGTGCACTACTGGTAATGCAATTTCTTAATCTAAATACAATAAAATGGATGTGTTCACTCTGCAAAAATTAAATTGTAAATTTATGATTTGTTCATTTGCTTTTGAAATAAATTATGTAATAGTTCAATAAAATTTAACCAGAAAGTATATATATAAATATTTTATAACTACTCAAATAAGGTTTTTTTTTTTTTTGGAGACAGAGTCTCACTCTGTTGCCCAGGCTAGTGTGTCCTGGTGTCAGCCTAGCTCACAGCAACCTCAAACTCCTGGGCTTAAGCAATCCTTCTGCCTCAGCCTCCTGAGTAGCTGGGACTATAGGCATGCACCACTATGCCTGGCTAACTTTTTCCTATATACATAATTTTAGCTGTCCAGATCATTTCTTTCTATTTTTAGTAGAGGCGGGGTCTCGCTCTTGCTCAGGCTAGTCTCAAACTCCTGAGCTCAAACGATCCGCCCATCTCGGCCTCCCAGAGTGCTAGGATTACAGGCGTGAGCCACCGCACCTGACCTCAAATAAGGTTTTAATCCATGTAACACCCCCAAATTATCTCAAAACCATCAAGCTATTAAATATATGCATTACAATTTGGGAAACACTAACATATCAAATAAATAGAAGGGAAGGGCATGATCCAGAAATAGCAACAATTCCAATGTGTAGCTAGAATACATAGTAGGTATCAAGGAAATTAAGAAATAGGCCTTAAAGGGTTGATTAGGACATATCCTACTGAAGGACCTTAATTGCCCTACCAAGGAAATTGTGTAATGTATTCAGTAAGCAATGGGAATAGATAACACACACTAATGAGGCAGGTGGAAGGAAGACTGTCCACCTACATCAAGTTTCAGTCCTTTCCCCTAGTTGCTCCAAAAGCATTCCAGCAATACTTCTGTTCTCTGCACTCCAGTTTCCAATGTGGAAAAACTTCATCAGAGTCAGGCTTCTGGCCTCTCCCTAATCCTCACACACTTGCTCTTTCTCAGGGGAGGAGTGATTTAGCTGGTGAGAGAATTCTGAGAGAAGGCACCAAGCACCTGGAGTCAGCCCTTTCTCTCTTTAGAATCTACCCACCGGAGTGGCTATTCTTTAGTATTTTGGTGGCATGTGTTAGGCTAACTGGAGCTGGCTCTGCAGAGGTGGCCCTCTGTGGTACTGCCTGTGACAGAGTCTATCTAATTCAGGGTAAATATTATATAGTCCAGATCTATGCCATAATCTCTAACCAGCTGACATTTTTACCTCCATCTGTCTGTATCCGGTGTCTGAAACCAGATGTTGGGACAGGGATATGATGAAATATTACCCCTAAAACTCAACAAATACAGAGAGCACTAATTGGGGGAGGGCAATTACCTTATGCCAAAAGGATAGATCTACTCAGGATCCTCTGATTTAGTTTAAGGTTGAAATTAACATACTAACCTGATTACCAGCATAAGTTATCTTCTCAATAACAAAGAAATAAAATCAAAAGGAGTAATATTTGCTTAGCACTTGCTTTTAAAGTGTTCCATAAAGTATCTCATCTGACCGCAATAGCACTCCATTTCTCTGCAGCCTAAAAACAGATCACTTAATTTATGTCCAGATATTTTTATTAAGTGACCACAGGGTAGATGAGTCTACAGTAACTTTCTAACATAAAGAAGTCTATTTGGAGAAAGTCTGGTCCATCTTAAAATGCATTCACAAAAGTATGATACCAATTAACCATAGATATTAAGTCTTCAGGGTTTCTTATTCATTCACTATCCAAAACAGAGTTAGCTTACAGCCAGGCAGTAAACCCTCCATGACCTCTTCTTTCTCCTCTGATCTTGGGTCTTTCACATTCCTCCTCTTCATTCCCTTTTATTCCCAACACTGTCTTCTCTCACAAGTTAAATAGCAAAATTCACTCACAAAAGGAAGCAGGCTAGTCTAACTTTTTAAACCATCCATTACATTTTCTTAAATTATGAATTTCATTTTGACAGGATCATATGTTTTATAATTTATTCAATAAGTACAACATAAACTAATGCCTTAACTGTATGACAAAGTATTTGATCATGATCTATTTAATCACAAAGGTTTGAAACTTGGCATGAAAAAGACAGAAACTTGATGAATAGTAAGTAGATAATTTTTCCCCAGGGAACAACATCAAGTATGGTAATCCAGCAGAGAGGAAGGAATATGGGCCCCGAAGGAAGAATAGGGTTGAAATGCCATCTCCTTCATTTCATAGTTATATGGCCTTAGACAAATTAACTTCTCTGAGCCTCTATTTCCTCACCTGTAACATATATACTATACAGTACCACCTAGTTTTCAGAGCTGTTATGAGAAATGAGATGACATACATAAGCTTTAGTACAATAAGTACGGTACCTAGCACGTTAGGACTTACTCAAATTTAAACTCCTATTACTACTATCACTAGAATTCCTAACTAGGAAGTCAAAGCAGGCTAAATATTTCATTCAACATAACTACCAAAATAAGTGCTAATTTTGCCCACAGATGTGAAGTCCTAAGTCAGGTCACTTGTGCAAATAACCTTTGCTATGGAAAGGCATCAGCTCCTACAGGATTCAGGATGCCCTCCTGGAAAACATTTAGAAGAGGTTTAACTCAGCTTTTTTCCTTCTGCAAAATATCTACTAAAACTTCTGGTACATGTTAAATAATACATTATTTTTTTAATGGCATACATAAATGACATTCTAAGCAAGTAAATTAATTAGTGACATTCTTAACCAGATATTCTTTTGACCTGAACCAGAAGAGTTTATAATCTCTGTAAAAATTGCCATACAGCAATTCTAACTAATGCAAGCCACAAGGAGGTTGGAGCCAAAGTTACCATTAGGAAAGTGGTTAGCAGTGTGAAGGACCAAAAGTCCACTAGGGATTTTTTTTCCTTGTCTTTTTCATAACATTACAATAGTTTTTAAAAAGTCAAAAAAAAAAAATCCCAAACCAACGCAAAAAAATGTCACATAATTGCCATTTACTATGATTTTTAAGAATTTAAAATTGCATTCAGAAGCAAGGGTAAGAAGAAATCACACATGGAATATCATGCACTTAAAGAAAAAAGGAGTCCAAAAGTAAACCAACACCCTCAAAACTCTGCTCAAAACTTCAAATAATGAGAATATATGTTCTTATATAGAAATAATTGGAACCAACTCTAGAAGACCATGTGACAACTAAGCAACATGTTTTGGATGGTCAGCATTTTTATTTATTTTCTTTTTTCTGAGACAGAATCTCGCTCAGTCACCCCAGATAGAATGCAGGGGCATCACTGCAATCTCAAACTCTCAGCTCAAGTGATCCTCCTGCCCTGCCTCAGCCTCCCAAATAGCTGAGGCTATGGGGGTGTGCCACAATGGCCGCCTGATTTTTCTCTTTTTAGTAGAGACAGGGTCTCGCTCTTGCTCAGGCTGGTCTCAAACTGCTGAGCTCAAGCAATCCTCCTGCCTCAGGTCAATGCTCTTAAATGTCATTCCTCAGAATTCTGTCATTCCTTTTCTATTTTCATTCAGTCTCCAAACTCCCATGGCATTAATTTAGTCACATAATTTTGAAGTATCACCTAATGCACTACCTTCCAAAACTCTCAAAGCCATTCTTTCCTCCCTATTCTTACTGCCATCATCTTAGTTTAATCCTTAATTATTTCTCACATGCCACAACAGCCTTTCCCTAACTTATCTTCCTATGTGCATCCTTACCCTTTTGCCATCCATTCTTAACACTACAGCTGAAGTGACTTCCCTCAAACTCAAACCCAATCCGACTGTGTCTCTTCCCAGTTTAAGTCCTTCAAGAGTTCTCTATCACCTGCTTCATTTTTTACTGCATTTATCACCACCTGACATACTAATATTATTGTTTGTTCAGGATCTCTGCTCCGACTAGAATATAAGTTCCATAAGAACAGAGTAGTTGTTCACGGCTGTATGTTGCATTCGAGAATGAGTAACTAAATGAATGGACTGATGATTCATAGGCCAAAGATCTCCATGACCTGCCACTACTCTCCTCTTTTCACTTTACTCCCACCTCTACCAATAACTGAATTGTCTAGTTACCTAAATACAATGAGCACTTTCATGCCTCCTTGCTTTGCCATATGTCATTCCTTTTGCCTGAAACATAAACTCTTCTCACCATCCAATCAACCTGACAAACTATCATCCACATTTTAAAACCTTCTCCAGAAAGCGTCCCCTGACTCCTAGGTAGAGCATATCACTCTTTCTTTCCTCTGTGCTACAGGTGTACCCATAACTACAATGGCTCTAATCAAACTGTACTGGAATGTGTCTCTCCCTTCCTAGATTGTGAATTCTTTGGGGCCAAGGACTATTTATCCATCCCTACCTCCACTACCTAGGACAGTACTTATCATAAATCTACTACCCTATAAATGTTAAGTAAATTAACATACACATGACTAATCTGCAAGAGGAATGAAACATGGAGTTTCAAGAAGTCACTACTCTAACCCCATGATGAATTTAAGTATAACCAGCCATTAGATAAAACAATTACAACCAACGCCATCATCCAATGTAACAAAGGGAAAGGAGTAATACACAAATCACCAAGTGATTCCAAAATAATTGACATACAGTTATATTTACACTTTATTGGACATCCACTCTGGTTCTTTCTTGCTCCATCATTTGCCTTTCCTTTAGGCTTAGTTCTGTTGCTAGCAACCTGAAGCTCAGCTAAGCAGCAGGAAGTAGAAAAGAGACCTGGGTTCTCCATGAATAATCTATCAAGTAGATCACTCTCTGAAGAAACTTTTGATATGTCATCTAATAAAGTTTTTGTATTCCCTCATACTTTGATTAAACTTCAACATACTTGTACAGGACCAGATTTTACCACTAACCATCTAAGCCAGAACCAAAGACTAGAGCTTCCCACCAGCTGTAACCTCTGTCATAAATAGGTTGCAGTCATGCCTGAACTATTGATGCCTTAGTCCTTGCAACAGCCACACAGGGCCCTTTCAGCCATGGGAAGCCTCATCCAGCACCTCAGTGTGCCTTACAAACATACTATTTTTTCTATGTATTTGGTAGACCAAGACCACTAAATCCAACCATAAGGAAAACCTGACCTCCCTACTCAGTTCTAAGAGTATGAACCTGCATGTAAATGTACAATCACATACAAATGCTTACAAGTGAGTAGACATAAATGTACATGAAGCCATTTAGAAAAGTTAAAAGTTCTAAAACCAACGACAGCTAATATAACATTAAGTGAAGCCAGAGGACAAGATATGATCCTTGATTCCTTCTTGCGCCCCCAACCACTCAGTAACCAAGTTCTGAAAAATTTGCCTCCTCATATTTTTTCAAATAGGTTGTCTACTACCAATATTATGCTTTAGTTCAGAATCCCAGCATTTCTCATTGGGATAGCAGTCTCCTAATTGGTCTGTCTTTAGACACAATGAAAATTGCAGCTACCATTTGTTGAGAGTTTATGTAACAGGTATTGCACTAAGCAATTGACCATTTAACTTTATATTTTTCAATTTTTACAGCAACACTGCAAAGTAGAAATTATTGTCCCCATTTTTATAAATGAGGGAACTGAAGCTCTGAGAGAAATGACTTGCCCAAGATCATACAGCTGAAATTGTGTAGTAGAAATTCAAACCCACGTTTATATTCCTAATCATTATATTGCTAAACTGCTCAACCTTCTTCAATTTGGTCTCAGTGTGACCTTTCTAAAAGGTAAATCTAATTATGTTTTGCCCCACATAAAGTCCTGCAAACAAGACTCACCTCTCTAGCCCCAGTCATTCTCACCTTATTCTGCCACATTTAACTCCCAGTAGTTTCCTAATCTGTCTCTCACTTCCTCACCTGTGAACATACTGTTTGTCTGCCAAGAACCGTTTTGGCAGACTATTACCAACACAAACTTCAATATTTACTCAAACAATCCTTACTCTGGGAAGCCTTTGCCCTAACAAACACATATCCCAAACTGGGAAGTTACCATGTGCTACAGTTACCAGCTGAATTTCTTATCACACTATATAATAACTTTACCTGTAGGCTATTAGTTCCCTAGAAGTAAATACTGCATCTTTAAATCTCTGCATTGCTAGTACAGTGTGTACGTTGTAGATTACAAACTCATGTATGTTGAATTAACGACTTACTTCATCAGAAGAAGTATAGCCTAAGAACTTGGCCCTGAAGTCAGTTTGATGTGCTTTCAAATTCTAACCTGCTGAACACGGCAAGCCTGCTAAGCCTGTAGCAGATGCCTTTTTGAAAATGTCTTCACCTGTAAATGGCAGAAAAAGACACCTACCCCATAGCTTGGGAAGGAGTAAAAAATAAAGGATTTAACACAATCTCCGGCACACTGTAAGTACACATTAAACAGTAGCAACATCTTTTTTCATTCTGTTTATCCACGCTGACAAAGCCACGTCTATGAAAATAGCTTCTCCCAGTAGCTTTCATCAGAGATTAAGATGTCCTCAAAAAGTTGTAAGTCAAGATCTCTTACATCCCTCACCCACAGACTTTTAGCTTCTGGTTACACAGAGCTCAGCAGCTATACTACCCATACCCCATATCACTAACTAATGTTTGTAGTTTATTGCGTCTTACTCAGTTTCCTCCCTCAAGTCAAAGACCGTGCCGGTAAGCAAACGGAAACTACCCCACAGAACCAATCAGCACCTATTTGCATGGCACCACCAGTTCCCCCCACATCAGGCTTTCACGAATTAAGAGAGATCCCTGTGATCAACTAGTACAAACTTAAACCTCATTGGAGGAGCACAACAGAACCTCTGCTACCCATCCAAGCTCTCAGCCCCCAAAGTATTCATTCAAGATAGAGAATGAATGCCTGGCACTAAGAACCCAGGAAAAAGAATCCCTTTAAAACCTTTCCCAATGAGAGTTCTTCAGATCTGTTACCCTCAAATAGCGACCAAAATCCACCATCTCATCCTGCCCCCTTCCTAAGAGTGTTCAGGGTCTCGTACACTCCCTCTTGAAAGAGAGGTGGGGTCCCTATTTTCAGGGACCGAGATGCCTTCTGCCCACCCGTGTCACCTCCTTTCCCACCTCGCCTGTGCCCTCTCGCAGCACAGGCCTTGCATGCTCCCTTGCCACCAGCTCCTTCCACAGACCGCTACTCACCGCTTCTTGGGGATGGTACCCGACTCCTGCGCGGCGGGTGTGGCCGTGGGCGCTGCCGTGGCCGCCGACGCGGTTCTCCGCGCTTTGCACTCATTGGTACTCAGAGCCTCCTGGGGCCGGCCCAGCAGATGGCCCGAAAGAACCCGCAGCCTCCGCCCGGCGCGGTCCGGGTCCGGGTCCCGGTCCCGGTCCACTGCAGAGCCGGAGCCCGCGCCCGTCCCGCCCGCTGCAGCCGCCGCCTCCGCCATGGCTTCCGCCTTGTGCCACCGCCCGGGACCGCTGGGCGCGGGTGAAAGGTCGCTCAGAGCTGCGCCCGGCGCGACCATTCGCTGCGGCGCATCCCGGCAGCCACCGCGGCGACTGGGCGGCGGGTGCCATGCGCCGGGAGCTTCACATTCTCTGCCCCCGCCCACCGCGCCCGCCCTCCCGGGTCACGCCTTGGGCTGTGCGCACCTGCTTAGCAGGTGAGTTTGAGCGGACCGCGGGTTTGCCCAGCCCGGGCTGGCTGGACCAGGAGTCAAACCACAAGCGCCCGTGAGGTGTCCTAGAATCCTGGGCTTTGTCCTTGGGTGTGGCCTCTGGAGGCGCTTTCGGGGGCAGATACCTTGGAGCAGGAGTGAGCGGTTCTACTGGACTTGAAAACCGACCCAGCACCGTCCTTTTCCTGAAAGAGACTCTAGTGTTCCACCTCTGCCCTCCCTGCAGAGTCACCAGAGTAACTCAAAACTGGCTCTCATTGTCTCTAACCATTAGAGCAAACAGCTCTGTCATTGTCTCATCTTCGTGCCTGGCACTGTGCTTAATGCTAAATCTCAAGTAAGTATTCTCCATTTTACAGATGAAAAATAGGAGGTTATTTAACCGGCCCAAGAGCATGCAGCTAATAAATGCTAAAGCTAAGTTGCAACTTAGTTCTCTTTCCAGTAATTGTACGCCCTTCCTAACGGAGGCAGTTTTTTACTGCTACAGATAGAAATTACCCAACAACTGTTCTTAAGACTTGTCAATTATTTACAAGGCTTCATTTCTGGAGGATGGCACTTGGTGAAATTAAGGGATCTCATAGGACAGCGCTCCACAACCGTTTTCAGCCAGTGTCTCGCTTAAGAATTAGCTTAAACAAAAACTAGCACGTACACTGCCCATTGTCATTCTCCATCTTGTTACTACCTTCGCATTATGCCTTCCTAACAAAAAGAAAAATATTGGTAGAGGAATCTGAGGAACAGCTAGAGATTGACAGCTGACATCTAGGGTCTTGCCAGTTTCTAAGTCTGAGATTATGCCTTTACAGTGAACTTCCAAAGAGGCTCAAACTAGTTAAAAACTATCAGTTAAGGGCTGGGCAAGTTACTGTTGGAGGGTCAACTCTAGGCTGCAGCCTGTTTTTGTACAGCCCTCAAGCTGATAGTTTTTATATTTTAAAAGTGTTGTTTAAAAAAGAAGAAAGAAAAAAATGTGCAACAGAGACCTTATGTGGTCCCACAATCCCTAGAATATGTATTATACGGCCTTTAGAGATCTTAGGTCCTCTGAAATTCATATACAAAGAAATGCCAAGCCACACTGAAAGCAGTCCAAATATCTAGCAGTAGAGAAGTGGTTAAATAAATTATATCAATATGATAAAGTATTTTGCAGCTATTAAAATAATTTAGTACAACTTTGGAAACAGGAAATGCTTATGAATTTGTCAGATATAAAATAGCCATAATATAAGCATTTTATACATATTTCTTTACTCAATCTTTGCAAAAACACAATGACACAGATTTTAGTATCCTTATTTTGCAGATAAATGCTTAAGGAGAGCAAGAGGCTTTTCTGAAATAGCTATATGTTATCTCAAATACTATATGCTTCATGTTATTGTCTTTATTCCACCTTTAGAGTTTTGAGGACATTAACATCACATGTTAAAACTTACTTATATAGGCTTGGGGTTTCAAATTCTAAAGTTGAGCTTCCTAAAACAAATTTCACTTTAGGTATAAACTACAGTCCTAATTCTTACAGATTGAATTCTGGGAAGAATTTCAGAAATTGCTACCACAGCTATCAGGACTTCATTCATGGGGTACGAGAACATTAAGAACTTGAGACACATATAGCACTTTCCTAGGTATTTGTAACTAAGAAAGAGAATCTTTAGTTGCTCTTGTATAATTAAATATCAAAGCCTGCAAGCTACTATTAATAGTTTCTGACTTTTGCATACATTGGCCCTGTTTTGTTGTACACCGTCATAACACAGCAGAACCTGTTCCTGATTGGCATTTTCAGGATTCAGCTGATGACCAGAAAAGTGGCTATATGCTCTTGCACATTTGATAACAGAAGAGAGAGATCCTAGATCCCTTTCCTTTACTTGACTTCATTGTCTATTAGAAGGGTTATCTCTTATTTTAAAATTGTAAAACCCACTGTGCCGCCCAGTGTCGCGCAAATAATTCTACTGATCTTTTTGTCTTGCACTATCTGAAGAAAGCCACACACATATCCTCTGACCTGATAAAATGGTCTCTAGAACAGATGGAAGTGGCTCAATCCAAGAATTAATGAGGCAAGAATATTCCTCCATGCTGTCCCCTCAGATCATCTGGGTATTGTCTCCATTTTCTCTTGTTTTATCTCCTGCTTTATCTTTAGGATCCAATATCATATGTCACTGGTGAAATTGTTACAGAGAAAAATAATAACAGTGGTTTAGACGTATCAGTTAGTGAGTTGAGATTCCTATAACCTTTGACACAGTAGATCATTTTCTGATTTTGCAAGGATATAATTCCTTGATTCTCCTTGTGCTTCATTGAATGGGGCGGAAACAGTTCATTTTACCCTGTTGCTTCCCTGTTGTCCACCAGTGGTACCACCATCACCTTGTTCTATCAACTTCGGTAGTATTTTTAGTCTCTTTCTCTTTTGTCTCTTACATATACTACATCAATGGTACACTATCTTCTGTGTCTCTATTGTTTCCCTGAGAGTTTATTCTCTCACTTACCATGTACGACCTTAATTTGCTAATTAGCTTTTCATTTGCATATATCTGTTTCTCCCAACAGACCATAAACTCCATGAAGGCAGAGTTCATATCCTACACAAGAATCTGAGACCTATACATAATATATAAGTGACTTATAAATTTGAATTTGAGGGGAGAGAATGTAGCCACAGTCCCCATAGGAACTACTTCCCCTTCTTCCTCCAATTGAAAATGCCTAGCTAATAATTAATATACAGAGTTATTTCATAGAACAGTACTTTCCATGATGATGGAAATGTTCTACATCTGTACTGTCCAATACAGTCACTACTAGCCACGTGTGACTATGAGCACTTGAAATGTAGCTAGGATGGCTGAGAAAGTAAATTTTTTAATTATATTTTTAATTAAACTTAAATGGCCACATGTGACTCATGGTGACTGTATTCAATAGCACAGTTATGGAGTTCATAAGTTATTGGTGCCTGACAATTCAACCCTACCCTTTTCCTTTCCCTCACTACTGGTATAACCCATGCTGGGGTATGGAGAAGAAAAATATGCAAGGAGAAATATTTGTGTCTTACATACTGACATAGGACTGTAAATGTATTTTAAAAAAAAATACTGTAAATGATTAGGTGTGGTAAAAATAATACAACTTCTAGTGCATTATGGATTCAATAAGATTTTACAAACCACCCTGCAGATCTGACCATCAGAAGAAAAGTTCCTTATGGCATAATGTGCTATTCAAAGATAAGTCTTGGTAAGAGAAAGGCTTGAAACCCAATGAAGTTACCTCCTTTCTGATGACCTACCTCCTTTCTGATGACCCACCTCCTTTCTAGCACAGGCTCTGTGAAAAAGTTAAGACATTCTAAGGGTCATTAATATTTGACTAATGCAAAAGAACTATTTAATGGTTCTGAGAGAATTCAGGCAATGAGAAGGACTTGATTTGTATGCTAGATCTCTACATCTTAAGAGATTTTTCAGCATTAGATATCCAGTCCAGCTCTAGAATCCCTGAGCCCAACTCCTGTTTAGCTACTGCTTCTAACCATTGTACAGTACTCTTCCTATGGGGAGCCATGGGCTGTTTCTCATGAAGTGAAGAAAAGGGACAGGAGGAGTGCTCTAAGGAAAAAAGCCCTTCATGTCTGACAGTTCAGCAGCTGTAGTCTTCAAGCTTCTCACACCCTTTCCAGATGTTATTAGGAAAGCGTTGAAACACCAACTCGCACATTTGCTTACAATCGTGTAAAATTCATAGATTTCTTGCCAAAATACTATATAAGACACAATGTCCTTAGATTAGTTTCGGAATGAGTTGGGTCTGTTAATTTTTGCCTGGGCTCAATTTAACACTACCAGCATACTTAAAATGTAAATATAGTCAACTTCTTGTCCAAATTGAGGTATGAATATGCTTCTTGCCAATTCACAGAAGGCAGATTTATAAATTATGTACCAGTAGAAAAACTACTGATTGTATATATTTCAAATATGTGTACAGTAATGAAAACATATAGGCAATAAAAACATTTGTTGAGAGCCTATTATATACCTCATTCACTACAAGGTGCTATGAAATGCAAAAGTATTTAAGCAAATGCCTCATGTACATGGTATAATCAGGTTAGTTAGGAGTAAGGACATAAGTGGGGAAAAAACTGTGATGCTATTGGTTGGAATAAGTGTGAGGGTGACCTTGTTAAAGGGTTTTCTATTACCTCTGTAAAAAAGAAGAATCCAAGCACAATACTTTGAAATTGATTTTATGCTGCCTAAGAGGAACAGATGTTTCACATGAAGACTGGTCTGTTGAGATTCTTATGATTCCCATAAAAATCAAAACTTCAGTAAATATCACTTTCAGGAGGCCATCTCAACAAACCTATTCTTCTGAGTCTGGGGACACAGCTTTTGATAACCTGGATCTCAGTGGAGAGCAGACCACATGCACAGAAAGAAGCAGTGAACCCATAACGTGTAGAATTTTAAGTGGAGCACAAAAGCGTCTAAATAGGATAGATTAACTCCTGGAAACAGGCACCAAATTTCTTTACTGCCCTGATTGTCATTACTCAGCTTCAGAGCTGCTGAATGATCCCTAAATATAGGAATTCTTGCATTTTTATGCCTTTTTTTGGTGAAATATAACAGAGAGAAAAGTGAACCAAAGCATAAATTATTGCCAATCAAGCACCCGTGTAACTACCGTGTAAGTCAAGAAACAGAACATTGCCAGAACCCCAGAAGTCCCCCTTATGCCCTCTCTCAGCCACTTCACCCTCCCTACCCACCAAAGGTAACCACTGACCTGAGTTTTATGATCAGCATTTCCTGGTTTTCTTTATGATTTTACCAACTAAGCATGCATCCTTTACCTATTTCTTTGTTTTGCATTTATATAAATGGAAGCTTATGGTATGCTCTGGTTTCTTTCGCTTAACATTATCTTTATGAAATTCAATTATATTGTTTCATGTAGTTGTGCATTTATTTTCTTTGCCGTATAGTATTCTATTGAATGCATATACTAGGCTTTAACTATTCTACAATTAACGGACATTTGCAGTATTTCCAGTTTGATACTAGTATGGGTGAGGTTGCTATGACCATTCTTGTGTATGTCTCTAGGTGGACATGCATATAAATTTCTGTTGAGTGCCCATCTGAGAGTGGAATTGCTAGGTCATAAAGTATGCATCTGTTTAACTTTAATAGATAATGAAATGACAATCTATTTTCCAAAGGAATTTTATAAAATCTACTACCCCAGCAGTATGTGAAAGTTCATATTTGCTCTAATATGTGTTTTTGTCAGTCTGGTTAGTTTTAGCTACTCTGATGGATGTGTACTATTATCTTATTTTGGTTTTAATTTGCAGTTCCCTGATTACTAATGTGGTCAAGTGCCTTTTTGTATGTCTGCTGACCATTTGGATATCATCATTTGTGAAATTACTGTTCAAGGCTTTTACTCATTTTTCATTTTGTTATCTGTCATTTTCTTATTGATTTATAAGGTTTATATATTTCAGATGTGAACCTTTATCAGATGGATATATTGCAGATTTCTAACCTCATTATGTGGTTTGCCGTTTTATTCACCTAGTAGTGGTGTTTGATGAGCAACAGGTCTAAATTTCAATGTGGTCAAATTTATCAATCTTTCCCTTTATTCAATACTTTTTGTGTTCTGTTTAAGACATCTTTACCTGCTTTAAGATAATGAGGTAATTCTCATGCATTACTTTCTAGAAACCTTGTTTTGCCTCTCACATTTATATCTACAGTTCACCTGGAATTGATTTTTATATATGTTGTAAAGTAGAGATCAGGTTTCTTTTTTTTTCCCCCACATGGATATCTAATTGTCTCAGCACCACTTGTTGAAAACATCTGGTTCTACATTGCCACTTTTTTCATAAATCAAGTGTCCATATAAGAGTAATTTATTGCTGGGCTCTCTATTCTGTTTTATTAATATCATATCTATCTACCTTATGCCAATATCACACTGTCTTAACTATTGTATATTCTTTTAGATCTTCAACATAAAATTATATCATTTTGAATAATGACAGTTGATGTCTTCCATTTAAATCCTTATACCTTGTACTTCTTTTTCTTAACTCATCCAACTGGCTAGAACCTCCAGTACAATGTTGAATAGAAGTTGGGGTAATAACATCCTTATCTGATTCCTGATCTCAAAGGGAAATCTCTCAACAGTTCACTCTTGTTAAAGAAGGGTCCCGGTGATGGTGGTGGCGGTGGTGTTGCTGTTGTTTTAATAAACCTTTTAGCAGATTAAGGAGCTCCCCTTCTGATCCTAGTTTGCTGAGAGTTTTTATCATTAGTGTTTTTCTGCATGTATTGAGATAATCATTTGATTTTTCTTTTTTATTCCATTAGTATATATGGATTGGTTTTCTACTGTTAAACCAACCTTGCAATGCTGCCATAAACCCAACCTGGTCATGATGTATTGGCCATTTTATATATTATTGAATATAGTATATTAAAATTTTATTTAGGATTTTGTGCCTATGCTTATAAGTAAGATAGGTCTGTAATTTTCCTTTCTGTAATATTCATGTCAGGTTTTGCTGACCTCATGAAATGAGCTAGTGAGTACTTTGTTTTCTAGCCTCAAGAAGAGTTTGTATAAAATCGATTATTATTTCTTCCTTATATGTTTTGCAGAATTCGTTGAAGAAACAATCTGAACCTAGAGTTTTCTTTATGGGAAGATTTTTATTTATGGATTTAAAAAAGTGTAATGTTAATTTCAGATTTTCTATTTATACTTGTTTCAGTTTTTGACAGTGTTTTTTGAGCAAGTTGTCTACTTGTTTATATTTTCAAACCTATGGGCATGAAGTTTTTCATAGTGTCTTCTATTATCATTTTAATGTCTATAGGGTCTGTGGTAATGTTCCATTTTACATTCCTTACATTGTTATTTTGCTCTCTTTCTCTTTTTAAAATCAGTTGTTAGGCATTTATCAATTTTTAAAGAACCACCTTTTGATTTTGTTGATACTATTATATGTATGCTTTCTATTTCATTAATTTCTGTTCATAATGCTTATCATTTCCTATCTTCTACTCTTTTATTTTTTTTTGCTTTTTTTCTGATTTCTTGAAGTGAATGCTTTCTTAGCTCATTGATTTCTCAGACTTTTTGTATGTTTGCTTTCTCATTTATGTGATTAAATATATAAATTTCTCTCTAAGCAATTAACTATTCCTTCAAGTTTTGATAACAGTATTTTCACTATTATTTAGTTCTAAATAGTTCTGTTTTATATTTTAAAATAATAAGTATTCTCTCTTATTTGGGGGTACAGTGTTCCATACAATGCCTGTTGGTTCAAATTTACTGACTGTGTTGTTCAAATCTTTTATACCTGACATTTTGTCTATTTATCAGTTATTGAAGTATGTTTAAATATTCCACTGGCATTTTGTCTATTTATCAGCTATTGAAGTATGTTTAAATATTCCACTATAATTATGAATTTATCTATTTTTCCTTGTAGTTCTATTAACTTTTACTTTCAATATTTTGAAGCTATATGTTAGATATGCCAAAATTATTATATTTTCCTGGCAAATTATTAAAATTATTCCCTCTTTGTTTCTAATAATGATTTTAGTTTTAAAGTCTAACAATACCAGGGGTGGGTGAGTGTGTGTGTATGTGTGTGTGATTCCATCCTATAACTTTTTTTCTTTCTGTATCCATATATTTTAGATGTGTCTCTTGTAAATGGCATTTAATTGTTTTTTTTTTTTTTAAGCAGTCTGAGCATACAATCTTGGGTCATTTAGTTCATTTTAATTAAATTACTAATGTATTTGGTATAATGGCTAGGAGCACTGGCTTCAGTGCCAGACAGATCTGGGTTTTAATATTGGCTCTACCATTGACCAGATGTTGACTTGAACTTGTCACATTAATAACTCTGGGCTTTAATACCCAGGAGTATTAAGGATTAATGAGCAAAAATGTAATAAATTCTAAGTGCTATTATGGAAGGAGGAGTGAAACTGGTGTAAGGAAAAGACAGTCTTCCTTGAAAAGATAAATTATTGTCAGGAGGAAGAGAAATCAGGTTAAATGGGTAAGGTGAGACCAAATCATGGGAGCACTGAAAACTTAGCAGAAGAGTAAAAACTTGACCTGGTAGGAGCTATTATAAGTTCTTGAGCAGGGGATTAGCATGACAGGACTGAAAAGACCACTACTTTGAAATTCATTCTCGGGTGGGTGTTAGCCTGTCCAGTATACCTGAGAAACCTGTTGGCTGTTGTAAAAAGAAGCTATACCAGAAAAATCATGAAGACCTAAAGAACTACAAAAGACTATAACAATGTTTTAATGACAGGAAAGGGTAGAACTGTGGTTAGCTGCTGTCTGCTCTGGTAAAGGGCAGTGAGTTAGCTCAGGAGGTGAAGATGTTTAATGTGAAAGTGGCTGCAAGTGGTTCCATGTTGTGTTGCAAAGCCCTTTTGCTTCAAGATGTCACAATCACACAAAATATATAGGATAAAAGGAAATTGACTTAAATAGCCAAATAATTGGGGTAGAGTTGAAAGAACTTTTATTTCTATTTTTCCTCTACTGCTAACTTAGTATATAGTCTAAAATTCTTGATTTCTTGATTATTTCCTATTTTAAGTAGGAATAATTTCTAGCCTGCCTACCTCTCAGATTTATTGGAAAATGATAGTTATGGAAGTATTTGGGGAACCAAAGTTAAAAATCACTTTAAAATAATTATTTTCATATACAGATATATTTTCATATATATAAATCAAGTTTTGATATTTATCAATTAATACTCTAGGGTAGCAGTTCTTAAACATTTTGGTCTCTAGGATTCCTTTATAATATTAAAAATTTGGACCCCAAAGAGTTTCTATTTATATTTATATCTACCTATCTATACCATATTAGAAGTTAAAATTTAACAATATTTAAGGTGTTGATCAATTTATTTAGAAATAATGACAAATACATATTATAATAAATAACATTTTTATTAAAAATAACTATATTTTCCAGAAACAAACCATGAGAATGGTATTTCTTTATATTTTTATAAGTCTCTCTAATGTCTGGCTTGGTAGAAGAGAGCTAGTTCTCATATCTGCTCCTAAATTCTGTTGTTTGAGATCTTACAGACCGTGTAACCTCTGGAAAACTCCACTTTACACTCATGAGAGAATGAGAGTGAAAATGGCAAGTACCATCTTAGTCTTATTATGAAAATAGTTTTAACTGTGCTAAACCCCCTAAAAAGGTCTCAAGGACCCACAGGGGATTTCAGACCACATCTTGAGAACTGCAGCTCTAAAATATTCCTATATATGTCTGCTAAAACAGGCACTGAGGAAGCACTAGACAACTGGATGTTGAAAGCAGTTAATGATATTGCCATAACTTAAGACAACGAAGTTGTCAAAAATATTTAACGTATAATTTCATATTTAGATATATTCTACATAACATATATTTTTTCAATTTCATACAATCACATTTTGAAAGTCATTCCTATACTTTAAAATCAAATTTTCAAATCCAATCCAATGTATGAACAGACATGTAATTCCTACAAATGGAGTAGCTGAATTTAATGTGACTTTGGTGATATTACATGATTTAAGTTACTTTGTAGGATCAGACTCACTCCCATTTTAGGCTCACAAAGTTATTTTTATCATTACATTTAAATCAATGGTAAATAGTTAAAAGATGTTCTAAGCCAGTTGTTCCCAAGATGATTTTTTTTAATGCTATGGAGAGCATGGCTTGGAAATTGTTTTTCACAAATCATAGCTTTTGGCCTTTTCATACCTCCAGGTTTCCTGGTCCTCTTCATCCAGCCAGTAGCAATAAAGCATTCAGGGGCAAGTGACATTCTCAAAATCAAGTCTTTTTTTTCTTGATTCATATGTAGCGGGAATTCTTTTTTCCCGTGGATTAAAAGTATTCTGGGGCAAAGAGGTAAGTTAAGTCTCTGCATATACTAAGATTCCTCCAGAGCCCCAGAGAAAGATGAGTTTGAGCATGTGGCAAAAGTCAGTGGTCTCTAGAGGCCTATAATCGTCTCTGGCTAACTCTACCTTTGGCTGCTTCAGGACTATAGACTCTTTTAGGAATCCCTTTTCTATATTCAGGAGAATTTACAGAGAAAGTAATCTGCCTGCTTAATCCTCCCAAGTGGCCCTCCCCTCACTCTCTCTACTTACCATTTCCCATTATTTTCTTTTCTTAAAGGGGAAGCTGACCTTGCTCCCCACTGCTCAGGTTATGCTGTAAGAGCTACTGTGAGTGTATTAGGGGCACACACAGTTCTAATGGTCATCCCATCCTTTTTTTATTTTTTAACAGTCACAGAAGTTTTCTCGCTAGTCTAACTGAACCATGGCACCACCTCCCACCACAAGCAATTATATCTCCTTGAAGCCTGGAGAGGCATGAAAGCTCCTTTGAATCAAATGTTTAAAGTGACCTGTTAACCACCCATGCAATGTTCCCACTGCCTCCCTAAATCTGCGACTGAAAGGAGCTATATCTGTTTTTGATTCCTACTTTTTAAAATGTTGACATATTTGATGACTGGATTTTTAAGCAAAGATACCTGGTAGCTTTTTCATGCTCTTAATTTCTTTTATCATCTTTAAAACACCCCTGCTTTTCTATTTTTCCTTTCTTTTAGACCCATCTTTTTTTCTTTCTGTTTTTTCTACTTGAGTCGATATGATGCAGAGCTAAAGAGAAGTGAGAAAAGAAAAATGAGGGTCAGTAAAATAAGCAATAAAATCAGTTCACGAGTGAAGACACAGTTATGGGAAGACAGAAAAGGCTAATTCCAGAAGGTTCTCCTAGGAAAAGCCAAAGCAGGGAACATACCTCTAAATAGAGCCCTTCATAGAACCACCGATAGCCAGACTATAGGGGAAGAATATGAGCATGGTCACTAGGAGGCCAAAACATTCTGCCAACGGGTATCCTTTTTTTAAATATGCTCTTTATGGACATTGTCTGACCCTTTGAATATAGTCCTCAAAATATGTCCTTGATCCAGCTTGTTTTAAGTTTTTATGCAAAATAATGGTGTGTTTGAAAGTGTTGGATATTAATTTTTTATTTCTGTATTGAAAGCATTCAAATGTCAGGAATTATCATCACATTTATTTCTTCTTTCTTAAAAAAATGCCAAAACTACTAGATCAAAAATATTAATAATATCCTGGTTTTCTTGTATGTGGTGTTGGAGGGGAAGGAGAGGTGAAATTTGCATAACTGAAATTTTAATTATAATCAGTTCTAGCATTCTATTTTTATGATCCATAAACAGCTTTTAAACCTATCCATTTAATCACAGCTTAGGTTAGAAAAGGTTGCCTGTGCAGAGTGAGGTCATGGGATGAACCCCTTGAGAGCAGGTGGGAGGCTGGTAGAGGAGTGAACATCAAGAAGCCTCCTAAAGGGAAGCAGTGCACCAGCTGGAAAAACATGACACCAGATGCAATAATAATCATGAAGAGATCTAGGCCCCACATCAACCAGGGGTTTTATAAAAGAGAAGGAGAGATATTTGAGTGAAGGAGCTACTTTGTGTGCTCTTTGTGTGCTGGGTGGCACTTATAAAACACTAGGGGTCACAAAAATCAGCCTTCAGTGGCTACCTACTGACCTGCCCTTTTGCACCTAAGCTACAATACATATGTAGTCATAGGAAGCACAATCCCAAGCTCTAACCATGATTTTCTAAAGACCACTCCATCATTGAGGGAATTTGTCTATTATGATTAATCTATGGAACTTCTAGCTACCTGGCAGAACCTAAAAAGTGAGGAAAAAAGTCACATTTACCTTCAAACTAGAATTCAAAATGTGAATTCATAATATCACCATAAAACTGTATGAAAATTCAATTTTACCTTAGAAGAAGTTTATAAAATATATGTTGATAACCAGTTATGTCACTTGCCTAAAATAGAAACGTATTTCAGCTAATCACATTTTCCTTAGAATCCATCAATGAGAACAACAGGTGAGCTCCTGCTCCCCAGCTTCGTAGTAAGATTATTAAGATTACCTTGTCTTATGATGTCTTGGATTTGTATCCAGTTAATCCAGTGCAGGTGATTAGCAGGGGATACAGCAAGGGGATTAGAGAATAGATAAAACAAAATTAGCCATGTTAAAAATGGTACACAGGGTACACAGGGGTTCATATACTCTACTTTGGTATATATTTCAAGTTTTCCATACTAAAAAGTTTAAAAATTATATTTAAAATTTTGACCTAGCCTGTCTTTTTTACTATTATTTTGAAAACGATCAATACAATCAAGATTATAAAATTTTATAATATAGGAAGGATAGTAGAATGTAAAGAGGGAGTCAAATTTTTAGCAATGCATTACCTTTCCCAACACTCAGATATCGAATATCTTAATAATGCCACTCCATAAATGTAAATTGATCAGTCATCCTAGTAGCTTCAACTAGTCATCAACTTTAATCCATTATTTCTCCAGTATTGACTAATACTGATACTACCCCACATTTGTGAAAGTGAGAGATGAGAAAAACAACTATAAAACACATTGTGCTATTTAACCACCTAGCAGTGGAGATAATTGCAAGGACAGATGCAGTGGTGAACCAGTGTGAATAAATAAATACTTTAGAGTAATGTATTCACCCTCTATGAATTGAATGAAGTCTGTCTGGGAAGCAAGACATCATCCGGTCAAATTCTCTCTGCAGTATTTTGCAAAACACCTTGACAAAGCACTGATGAGCAATTAACTGTCACCTGTAGAAAAAGTAAGCAATGTCATTTCTGCAACCTAACCATAAAGTCAGTATTTCACATTTCAGTACAGTTGTGGTATAGTGGTTAACTATTGCTAGGTAATAAATCACCCCAAAACTTAGCAGCTTAAAACAACAAACATGTATTGTCTTTCATCATTTCTGAGGATCAAGAACCCATGAGCAACTTAGGTGGGTGCTTCTGCCTTACAATCTCTCAAGAAGTTGAAATCAAGCTGTTCACCTGGGCTCCTGTCATCTTGAGGCTTAACTGAGGCTGGAGAATCTGCTTCCAATTTCACTCACAAGGTTGTTAGCCAGCCTCAATTCCTTACCACAAGGGTTTCTACATAGGCTGCCCTAGTATCCTCATGACATGCAGCTAGTTTTCCAAAGAATAGGTGATCAGACAGAAGTGAGAGAGAAAAGAGAATTAAGAGAGAGAGTAAATGAGAGAGTGCCCACAATAGAAGCTGCAGTCATATATGATCTAGTCTTGGAAGTGAGATACCATCATTTCTGTCCTATCCTGTTGATCATATAGACCACCTCTAGTACGTTGCGAGAAGAGACAACACAAGAATGTGAATATTAGGAGGCAGGAATCATTGGGAACCATTTTGGAGGCTGGCTACTACATGCAGAGTAAAAGAAAAGAAATAACTCCTAAATATTAGAGATAAAATAGATGAAATAGATTTTAGCTTCCTGAGTAGCTAAGACCACAGGTGCATGCCACCATTCCCAGATAATTTTTTTATTTTTTGGAGAGATAGGGTCTCGCTAGGTTATCCAGGCTAGTCTTGAACTCCTGGCCTCAAGCAATCCTTCCACCTGGACCTCCCATTGTGCTGGGATTACAGGCATGCGCAATCATGCCTGGCCATAAAGATTGTCTTTAAGATAAGTATAGTTGGACTTCAGTGCATCTGGGATGGTTTTGTTGCTAACGTCAAAGAAAAGGGAACCAAACAACTGCTTGTAGTCATTTAAAACTTTCAAAATGCTTTAATGCTATAAATCTCTATGTAAGATCAGAATATCATCAAGTTGTGAGCTTGCTGGGCTTATCTGTATTCATAACAATAACAATGGCTGCTAAATTCTGTATTATCCCTATTGTTCCCAAATGGGGTTATGTGTGCCACTGCCAAACCTCAGCTCCTAGCTCCTAGTCCTGTTCCTGGTAGACTTCAATCTGACTTGGCACAAATGCTCTAGCCTGTCTTTTTCTTGATCCTTAACCTTGACCATCTCTACAAACAAATAATGGTAGAAGAGAAAGGAAATACAATATATGGTTTCTGCCTTCAATAACCTTAAAATCTCAATTCAAGAAGAAAATAATCTCCTATACCCACAACTAGAGAGGCCTTGGGAAAAAACATGAGAAACTAAACACTGACAGACCCTAGCTACCCCTAGGGATCAGTTTATACAGAATAAATGAAAAGTTATGCTTCAGTCTTTTTCTCTGTATTCATCTCTAAAACCACACTTAGGTAGTTATTTCTAGCACCAGTGCTTTTGAAAAATATTTTTGGGTTTCCTACCATACTTTCAGAATGCAAGTCATCAATGTAGAACAAAATCTGACTTTGCTTATAACCTCTACCCAATAATTTAATAGTAATTGATGAGGGTAAACCATTGAAGTAGTAGATAAATTTCATAGTCCAACAGGAGAATCATATTTATTCAACTATGATGTTGATCAATTATAATAATAAAACATGTAATCTTTGTAATAAGTATTGGAAAGTAGATATTATCTCATCAAAAATAGTAACTGATAACATACTCAGAAGTAGCTCTAAAAATGGTAAACTATGCAAACTAAAGAATGATTATTTCAGTAGAGAAGAAGAGAAAGGGAAAGATGAGTGATATCTTTTCACTTTCATAATAACTATTGTGAAAGAAAGTCTTTCTAATAATTTTATTCATTGGTAAAAGATAAATTTAATCATTTTTGTAGTTTGTAGGGTAGTAAATTAACTCTCTTTAGTGGAAAGAGTTTGATGCATATGACCATTCATTCTGAGTCTAATAGTCACTATCAATCATTATCTCCTCCCAACCCAATAGTATTTTCAATATCCTACAATTCTGAGGTGCATATTCCTTTCGGAGTCATTGATGTTATCTTAACATGTAGAATTATAGTGTTGTCAGGTGTTTTCTTGTCAACATAATTCATCAGTAGATCTTAAAAGGAAATGTTTTTGGTACTGATCTAAAGGATAAAACACCTACATAACATCTCCCAAAAAATTAAAATGAAAATTTGTTTATCCTTTAGCAGAGAATTAAACAGTTTCAGATCAGGAGATTCTCCCCTCTGTCTCATTCTTTATGAATTATCATGTTTACATAGCCAGATTATACAGATTTTCTTTTTAGGTTCACTTTAGCAGACACTTTTCCCAGGGAAAGACATTGTTGTTGATCATAGCAGTAGGTCTAGTTCCTTTCTCGTATGTTTATTTTTGAGGAACTCCCACAGACTGGCTTGGTCTTAACCACAGATAGAAGTTTGTTCTGTATGATGTGTGTGTGTGTGTATGTGTGTGTGTATGCGCAAGGTAGGGGGCAGTGATGGGAGGATAGGAAATAAATCTTGTGTTATACAAACAAATCTTGTGTTATACAAACATTTGAGAAACCTCAAATACTCCAGGCCATGTCTCACCAAAGAACAAATGATTGATATCTGATTCTTTCCTAAGAGCAAGTTTTGGCAGGCCAGGAATGGCATGAGAACACTAAGCACCTAAAACGGGGTTAGAAGAGGTCAGACAGAATATACCTACATCCAGGTTCCTCTATCCAAGTTCCTCTATCTGTTCCTCTATCCAAGTCCTGCCTAAGGGCATACCTTGACTTCCAAAGGAGTTTAAAATGAATATTTGCAAATAGTTTTTCATCTTATGACTTCAAAATTATCAACTCAGTAAAACTTTTGCTTTATTTTCTATTAAAAACCCCTAATTTCAAAATTACTCCTATAATCAGGGAGTATAATCTCTCATACCTAGACAAGGATACTATATGATTTTTACTTTCCAATTCATCCTGCAAAGTCCTGCCATGGTGACAGCCCCATACTACTTCTCTGAACACATCCTTGCTCTGTTGAAAACATTCAATACTTCCATTATTTGTCTTCTGGCATTTATATGGCCATTCACAATTTGCCCCAAAATTACCTTTCAAGAATTTCATGTGCTACTTACTTCCCTAAGAAAAAGGATTTCTTTTCAACCATTCTATTATGTAGGAAATCTCCTCCCCCTTTAATTCATAATGCCTCCTCATTTATCCAAAAGTCAATCGTCCCTTCTGTACTCTTCTGTAATACTTTTGTTCATATGTTTGGTTCAAACCCATATGGCTCACATATATTTTCTTATATCGTAGATATATATATATATATATCCCCTAAACTATGGTAAGCTCCTAGGGGACAAGAATCATATTTTAGGCAACTGTGTTACTTGCATAATCTCCGCAGGGTACCTTTCTCACTACAGGTACTTAGCATGTGTCTGTGGAAGGAAGGAATTACAAAAGGAAGCAGGCCAGTAGGCGTGTTGGCTTTTTAAAATCTAATCTTGATCAACTTCCAGAGCAGTGGTTCCCAATTCTGGTTGTTTACTTGAATCACTAGGGATGATTATTTTAAAATAGCAATGCCATACCTAACACCAAATATATTCAAATCTCTAGGGTGGGTGTGTAGGGCCCTAGCATCAATATATCAGGTTATTAAGTATGGAATGTCCGATATCCTTAAGTACTAAGTTTGACAGTTGGTATCTCTGACATTTCACTTTGACACTTCTAGTTTTGTTTAGTTTTTTATTGTGAAAGTACATCCTCATTCTTTCAAATGCCATTTTGGTTTGTGATTATCTTTCAGATTTTTTTTAGAGCAATTTTTGTGAAACCATGCATAAGTCAAAAATTCATGTTATTTTTTAATATGAGTTCTGTCATGGAATGCAGCTCAGACAGCTTGAAATATCAACGAAGTGTTTGGGAAGGATGTGACTAAAGAACGTAAAGTATGTTGATGGTTTGAGAAGTTCCATTCTGGTGATTTTAATCTGGAAAATGAGCCACATGGGCAACCTGAGACCAAGGTGGATAATGATGAGCTGAAAGCTATAGTGGAAGCAAATTGTCTCAAATCTTGCCTTTCTTTGATGTCATGACATAAAGGCAAACGTTGCTACACCGTATTGTTATATGTCATGAAAAATGGATTCTTTTTGACAAACACAAGCATTTGGCACCATGGTTGGATAAAAATGAAGTGCTGAAACACAGTTCAAAACCGAATATTCATCAAAAAAAAGCTAATGGTGTCTGTTTGGTGGTCCAGTGCTGGTATTCTCCACTACAGCTTCATGAAACCTGATCAATCAATTACAGCAGATGTCTACTGCAACCAACTGGACAAAATGATGAGGATGTCTGTGATTAAGCAGCCGAGATTGCTGCTCTTGCAAGACCACATGTCACAAAAAACAATGTTGCTCAAACTACAGAGGCTGCACTTAGAAACTCTCTGTCATCTACCATATTCACTGGACTTTGCACCAACTTACCACTTCTTCCAGGCTTTGGACTACTTCTTGCAAGGAAAAATATTCAATTCTCAACAAGCTGTGGAAAATGCTTTTCACGATTTCCTTGCCACTCGTTCTCTAGGCTTCTTCACTGCTGGCATAAGTAAGCTACTGTTAAGATGGCAAAACTGTGTAGATAGTTTAGGCACACACTTTGATTAATTTTACTGCTTCTTGTTTGAGATATAATAAATTAAACTTTTGATTCAAAATCGGACATTTCATATTTAATGACCTAAATGTTTTAAAAGTTCCCCAGGTGATCCTAAAAAACATTGGTTCAAAGTATAATTCCCACACCAGCAGCATCAGCATCACTGGCAATTTCTGTAAATACTCAGACCGTACCCTAGATCTACTAAGCCAGGAATCTGGGGATGAGATCCAGCAATCCATGTTTGAAGAAACCCTTCACATGATTTTGATGGGCATTAAAGTTTGAGAACTACTGCTCTATAATGTTAATAAAAGTAGAACAGGAACCAGTGTGTCCATAAGAAAAAGGAACATAATGAATTTGATGTTTTTGTGATGGCAGGTAACAGAATCATTGCAAAGACAGGATAAGAAAAATAAAAGCTGTACAGAGACCCTTTAATAAAATAAGAAAGATCTTCAAAAGAAAAATTGGTAATCAGGCTGAATTACCAAAGACTAATAAGAAGGATGTCTTTATTTTATAGGGACAAGATGAGAAAAAGGTAAATAAGAAAAGAGATGCAATCTTAAATAGATATAAAGTTTAACAGAAAAACATTTTTCAATTATATACACTTAAGGAGAAGAGAGGAAAATCTCATACACACTCCTAAACAGGGAAGAAAAATGATCACAGTTGATCATGTAAAGGTAATTGGGTTTTTTTTAATGGGTTCTGGACGGTGATTGTTTTATCCCCAAATTGTATGAAATAATTTAGCTAGGTACAACAGTTGGTCTTGATGAAGTAGAGTAGAAATCTAGACACATTGGGTCAGGGATGGAAATAGCTGCTGTGTATCTTTAATTACTGAATATATTTAGCAAGTCCTGATGGTCACCTCACAGTCCTAGAGAGGGAAAAAAACCTCCTGCTCTTATAGGAATAACTCAAAGCTATGAGTCAGAAGACTTGGGTTGCACAATAATTCTGATTGTCCCACTTATAATCTCAGGCAAAACTTTTACTCTCACTTTGTTCATTTCTTTTACCTTGTGTACCTTTTGGGTGGAGATCTTAACCCTTGTTCACCTTTTGGGATGTTGTTAGGGTCAAATGGAATAATGCATATAAAAGTGCTGTTCACAATTAAGAGTACTGTAAAAATATCAGTATTCCTAAGAATATGTCATTTATCATTCTGTTTTTTACCTTTGAAAATAAACAAAACCTCCTACAAATAGCAAAAAGGTTAAGTCTACTACCTAATAGGAGAAAGAATGGAAAGGACAACCCCAAATTAACTTGATTTTGATATTCATAAAAATACTAAAATAAATAAATAAAATAATATATTGTTAATCCTCTAGGAAAGTACCAACTCCTGGCTCAGATAGCAATTGATATAAATTCTTGAAGAGAAATGAATGACACCAAAGAAGTTTGTTTCATAACGTGATAACAGGCTACTCACAGGTAAGTTTGCTTCAATGGCAGTTTAAATATTCACAAATATTTAATATGATTAGAGAAAACTAATAAATCTTTACACTCTGTTTCACATTTCCTTTCTTAGTCCACGACTAATAATTGTTTATTGGTTTAGGCAAAGCATTTGGCTTTAGCCTTAAGCTAGAGTGTTAGGGTGTCTAAATTGATAAATGGGAAATTTAAAATAAAATGTGTTTAAAGTTAAAGATACAATTGTAAAGTATCATATATACACACACACCCCAAGAAACCAAGTGTAATATAACAGGAAGAACTCTTTACACTAGGAATCAGGATTCCTCCATTCTACCCTAGGACTAGTTAAGTGATCAGACTTATGTTTGGTAGTTAGTTGTACATCTAGTTCTGGTACTCTACTGAAAATTGGTCTAACCCCAAACAATAAGTGAACATTTCCCAGAGGCCTGTGGAATATCCTGAACTTTCTGTACTTTTCCCTTGGGGAGATGGAAAAGAAGAATATTGATTTCAAGAATCTGCCACTTTGGAAATTTGGCTAGACTGAAGTTTCCCAATGTAAATTCCGTAGGATGCTAGTACTTCTGGCACAGGGCATGTTTCTGTGGTTCTGCTGTCAAATGTATTTAGGAACCACTTCCCACTCTAACCCTGCCCCCTTGAGAAGTCACATTGCCCAGTAGCTTATTAAAGGTTCTAGAAAATTCTACGTAACCTTGTGTAATATAGTGTGCTCACCCACAGAATGATTTTCCCCTAACACCTATTTCTATACGTTTGGGGTAAATTGGCTTAAATTATAAGGTCCTACAGAGCAAGTGCTTAAGATAACAATGACCAAGGCCAGCACTCAAAAGTCAACGATGATTGATGAATCATTCTGTGAATGGTGACCCAAAGTGGTCAGTCTGAAGCTAAGTTATGAACTATCTTTTTTAACGTCCTTGCTGAAGGTCATGGGAGCATGTTCTTAATATTTGAAGACAATATTAAGCTAAATCTATGGAATAAAAACTTTTTGTATTAGCTATAAGGTAACTTCAGCCAGTTGAGCAGAACTGAGCCTTTTAACAGACCCAGAAAGCTTATTACACAAACACTCATATGTACTCATGTAAATTCAGTATTTCTTTACATAGAAGCCATAGTTGACACAAGTGCTTGCTAGTTACCTGGGTGAAAAAATAAGAATTCAAAATGATACTGAAACATTCAACAAATGGTAGAGTAGAAGCAAGGAGACTAGCACTTCTTGGTTATGATTAAAGGACATGAGTAGATTTAGAAGAATGTTGTAAAAAGGAAAGGAATGAATTTAACAATATCTCATTACACAGAAAGAATTATGATGCTTCCAAATGTACTCCTGCATTTCTTATTTAAGAGGATGATACTTGCTGTGCTGGGCAAGTTGTACATGGTGGAGGATGAGAAGATTAATAGATCTGTCTTTGACATTTAACTTGAATTGGCAATAGTATTATAGACAGAATGAAGTTCAGAAGTAGACAGATAAAATTGTGTCATGTATATATAAAATGGACAGATTATTTCCTGCCCTAAATTTCATGAGTAGACCGCATTATCCCTTTTCAGTTCTTTTAACCAGAAAAAGAAAAGAATCATCTTGTGCATTTGTCCATATTTTTTATAAAGTGACCTTCTAGGATTGCATCTTTAACATGTTCTGGATAGATGTAAACATCCTGGGAATGTTCAATAAATGATGATAAAGAAGCTTAGATGAAGAGGACAAAGTCAGAAAGAAAGTTAATAAGGTCCAACTGAAGATTCTTAATGCATGAGTTTCCAACAAAACCAGATCTTACTTGTATTACTTTTAAACTGTGTCTGAGTTTTTAAATATGTTGGTTTTGTTTCCTTAAAGTTACGTACTCGAGCATTGGCTTGCAATGTCAACAAGTTTCATTGTCCAGAATTATCATGGAAATAACAAATATTTTGAATACAGATACAGTCAAGGACATGTTTGCTCTATTTGCTCTCCAATGTCTGGGGAAAAAAGAAATCTTGCTACAAATAGTAAGACTAGTGGATCACAACATGAATTACTATTCACTCACATGAAACCATGAATTTCCTGGTACAGTTTTCATGTTTTATCATGCGTAACATTTTTAGCAAGCCTGGCCTGAAATTTATGCAGGTTATTAGTTATTATTATCACTAAGCCTTCTCAAGTCAATGATGTTAGCTCACTTATTGGATATATTTTTTAAATTTACAAAGTTTCTGTATAGTTTTGCACAATAATTAATTATATGTTCTTTTCAGTATATTCTAGAATTGTGACTTCCAAGAGCTTAGACTGGCTGCATCTATAAAAACTAATTTCCCAAAATCTGCTAATGCTATCACTGTTCTTCCAGCCTCAGATAAAAACCTGAAAGCCTTCTTTGACCTGTCTCCTGTCCTTCCACTTCTATTCCAACCATCACCAAGTTTCAACAGAAATGGGATAGCCTTTTCCTCACTATTCCACTACCATAGCCCGTGCCAAGCCACATCTCCTCATTCCTGGCCAATCGAACCTTCTCCAGGTATCGCCTTTTGAATTACTCTTGCATACATTCCTGCTAGAATAATCTCACTAATGCACCATTTATAAGATCGTCTAGAAAATATAACTATTCCAGACCTCAGTGATCTCTACAAACTGAGAGTACCCATAGTACTTACAGTTAAATCCGTGTAGCTTCATACTTAGGTATTCTTAGATAGTTTCATTTAAGTTCATTTTGTCTTCCTTGAGGAAAAAGAGTTTGTCTTTTATTTCTTCACAACTACTATAGCACCTAACACAAGACTTGTTCAAGTCCTACCCAATTAGGAAGGACTACTTTAAATGTGCCACAGAATATTCTGTGCTATGCCAGGAAGAGGTAAGTTACCATTCACTCCTTTATTCATTCACTCATCAGACATTTTCAAGAAACTTCTGTATGCCAGACACTTCCAGGCAATGGATACAAAGAGATATATGCCTGTCCTTCTTGTGGAAGAGACAGACAAGTACAATATGGTAAGGACTAGATAGAAGTATCCTCAGGTGCTTAGGGGCACCCAGAGGAGACACTTGAAATCAGACTGGAAATAGTAAGGAATAGAAAACGTCACTATCCAAAGTGTGTTTCCCAGAGCACTAGTCCTGTAATATTCTCTGTGAAAATAAAGGTTCCATGGTCAAATAAATGTGGGAAACCCTAAACACTATCACTTTCTCTCCCAAAGAGGCACAAAGCCCATTAGCACACTGACGCCAAAGAGGAGTCCTGCAGTGAAGAAACCTGTGGGAAATCTGGGGTATGAAAAAGAAATTTCCCAGTTATCAGGAGGAAAGTGGTGGTTGCAACCTTCTGGATGGGCAAGATCACTGGGAGACTATAGGAGAAGAGTGGATGACCAGAGCCAAGGACAAGGAGAATATCAACACTTAAGGATAAAATGGAAAAAGAGTGGCCCATGAGGGAGACTGAAATGAACTGGCGAGGGATGTAGAAAGAAATCCAAAATAAAAGCAGAAAAACAGGGGTGGAGGGAGAGGAGAGAACTTTAAGGAGGGGTTGGCCAGAGACATTAGAGCCCCAGATGAAGACATTGGTGTGTCCACTGGAATTAGCAATCAAGAGGTTACGAGGGAGATGGTTGAGAGTATTAAGGAAGTGTTGGGAGGGACAGGGATTGCAGTGGATTGAGGCTGTGAGGAAGTGAAGACAAAAAGTACAGACTGGCCTTTTGAGGAATTTGGCTATGAAAGGATGGGAGTAGTACTGGAAGGGACAGAGATGTGGTTTTGAGGGAAGGTTATTTTACAATGAGGAGATTTGAAATTCTTTATATGCTGAGGGAAAAGGGCCAAACAGAGGAAAGGTTAAGACAAAGAGGAATTTAGGGGAAGAGTGCTTGAAAAGACTAGATAACTGAGAAGAAGAGAGAAGGGCAGATAAATCAAAATGAGGTAGAATTAGCCACAGACTAAAAAGGGTGAAAAGGGGTGACCTTTTCTACTGGGAAGGAAAGAAAGAAGAAAGAGAGAGAGACAGTTGTAGATGGTTGGAAAGAAAGTTATTAGTAATAACAGTAATATTCATTGAGGACCTACTCTATGCCAGCCATCATGCTAAGTGGTTTGCATAGTGTTGGGAAAGGCAGTCTCATGTGCACAGTCTCTAGACTCCCACTCAGCCACATAAGGTTGGGCCTTGAGCCTAGGATACTTCCTTACTAAGAGACAAAGCACCCACACAGCCTGTGCCGGGCTTACCTCCTTGTGTAGGAATACCTTGCCATGTTGCAGACTCCATGAGTATTCCTGTTTGCTGCTGAAGCATGTGTATCAGTGGCCCTCAGACATGACCCCAGCTATCGGTATTTGATACTCCATGGGTGAGAGAGGGGTCCTTCCTCTGTGACATGAGAGAGATACACATAGGCAAATTGCTCTGCGTGGGCTGCTGAGAGAAATGCACTAGCCATCAACGACTGAGGCACATGCTATGGAAGATGATCTTGCTCTGTCTCTTGTCTATTTAAGTAAAGTGTTGTTCCATCCAGTGCTGGACTGCATTGTGTTTTCCCTGGTAACTCCTATGTCAAGATGCAATGGGAAGAAGTGGAGTCCTCCCCTGGATTAGTGACCAGTGCACAGTGTTCTACTCAACACATAGGTTGAACCTTACAGTAACCCTTTAGGGTAGGCACTAATATTATTCCAGTTCTACAGATGACGAAAGAGAAACAGGTCTAATGGAGTCAGGATGCAAGTCAAGTAAAGAGAGATCTCTCTTGGAAGGGAGTTCTTTCTTGGTATTCTCAATTTTTCTGATTGAAGTAGGAGGCAAGACTATTTCCTGAAGAGTGAGAAGTGAGGTGGCAATGCAGGGTGTCTGAGGAACGGAGCACTCACGATTGGAATAGCTGCAGAGGAGCATGAGAAAACATGCTAAGTAAAGACACATTTGAGAGCCTAGCTAAAACTGAAGTGCATACTTTAGCAGAGACTTCAATTCCTATAGTTTGTGATACCCTACCCCCCATGCCCATCTGCTCTGCTAGGCTCTACATAGGAAAGCAGAGAAAAGATAGGATGAGACTTGCAGGCTCTTTGAGAAGAGGTGCACACATCCTCAGAAGTAACCACCAGTATATACAAGGTGATGGAGCCCAGCTGCTCTACTATAGATACAAGCCAAGGGCTGCCAGGGTACAGAGGACAGAGAGATTCATTCTGATTGAGGGAATTGGAGAGATCTGAAGGTATGAGGGAAATTTACACTAGGGGCTTGCATTATAAAATTTGAGAAGTTTTCAAGTCTAATCTACTGAGAAATGAATTAGCAGAGCACAAAAGGAAGAACACATTTGGCGAGGAAACTGTAAGTTCAGTTTTCAAACATGTTGATTTTGAGATACCTACAGTTATACCACTTAGAAATGTTCAGATTTGGAAGTTATCCCCTACAGGTAATATTTCAAGCTTTATACACCAAGTTGCTGGCATACAGAGAGAGTAAAAGACATCAGGAAGCTACTTCATAAGCTCATCACAGATAAGGGGAAAAGATAATATGATCACCTCGTAAGATCAGAGTAACACAGTGGTACCACTTGGCACCAGAGCAGAGTTCCCTGGCAATGAAACCAAGACAGAAGAGGAAGAAAAGCCTGGGATACTTTTAGGACACGGAATGGGTAGAGAGTTACTGACGTAGGTAGCCCTTTGGGGTGATTAGGAGATTGCATAAGGGACCTATGTAGGATTTAAGATTAAGCAAGGGAGGTGGCTCTTGGAGGAATTGCAAAAACAGTTCATCTTTATTCTTCCTTTCTCAAGGTTGCCTGGATCCAGCCTTGCAGGAGATTATAGCAAAAATATTCCAGGTTCAATAGCAAGGTCAAGATGACAGGGCAAGCTGCTGAGGAACCAATACTAACCTCTCACTTTTGTTCCTAACCTCTCTGTTCTCTTCGTTGTACTTTACTGCGCAGTGCTCCTCCACTCCCACAGACATTGCCTCATAAATCCCTCTTTACTGCAGAAATCTAGTTTAAATGTAAACAAACCCAAAAGTTACAAATGTATTAAAAAATTACTGTTTTGTAGTAAGTTCCAAATCCTGTGTATGTTTATGTCTAGTTGTTACAGCAAGTGTTAAAGCAGGTGGTCCCGAGGACAAACTGAACAGCACCCGGAGAGTCAGAGAATCAAGATTATTCGCCGGTGGGCTCAGAGGGGTCTCACCACCAAATTCTGAGCCACGTCTACCTGATTTTTCCCACTTTTATTAAGTTGGGGTGGTCCGAGGGGTGGGGTCTCAGGTGGCTAAGGTAATAGGTTAGTTGATGTGTCAGGTAATAGGTTAGTATTATGTTGATGCACCAGGTAATAGATTAGTTGATGGGCCAGGTAATAGGTTAGTATTATGCTGATGTGGGTCTTCCGTGAGGGGTGGGGGTCTCAGGTGGCTGATGGGGGTTTTCCTTATCATAGTTAAATCTTGGTCTTGCTTCTAAAACTCAAATAAGGAAGTAACCGAAGAGTACTTTAGGCCCTGGAAGTAAGAATAAGCTAAAGCCACCTCAACCACATCTGCCAAGTATATAAAGAATTACCGCTTAGGTACCACCTCCTTTATCTACATTTGTATTTACCCATGAATGTGGACTTCTTTATTAGAGATACCACTTGTAACAAAATAAGGTACAGTGATCCAATTTCATCGCTATCTAAAAGAACTCAGCTACCAGAACTCCTAGGTTCCAATTCCAAACTTATTATTATCTACTTGTGCTATGAGAGGCAGAGCAACCTCTTGATCCTTATTTCTTCATCTGAAAACTAGGAAAAGTAACACCTGCCCCCTTACTTCACATAGTGGCACTGGGAAGCAAACCAGATAGATACTAGATGGGAACATTCTTTCATAAGATGAGTATCATGGTACAAAAATAAGATATTGTTATAATTTAGTGTAGTAATAATGTGTTGTTATTAATAACAGCAGTAAATATCAGTAGTTTGTCACACAGTCTCATGGTATAATCCCCAAAGTCTATATACCAGGATTTTAGTGAGCATTAAAAAGCCATTCAGGCCAGGCACGGTGGCTCACGCCTGTAATCCTAGCACTCTGGGAGGCTGAGGTGGGTGGATTGTTTGAGCTCAGTAGTTTGAGAACAGCCTGAGCAAGAATGAGACCCTGTCTCTACTAAAAATAGAAAGAAATTAGCTGGACTACTAAAAATATATAGAAAAAATTAGCCGGGCTTGGTGGCACATGCCTGTAGTCCCAGCTACTTGGGAGGCTGAGGCAGGAGGATCGCTTGAGCCCAGGAGTTTGAGGTTGCTGTGAGCTAGGCTGACACCACAGCACTCTAGCCCAGGCAACAGAGTGAGACTCTGCCTCAAAAAAAAAAAAAGCCATTCATTTGATACATCACTATGTTCAACAACAGGCAGGGAAAGAGAGGGAGAGGATGGTTTATTTAAAAAAAAAAAAAAAAAAAGCAAGGGGCAAAGGGAAGCAAGAAAAGTAGGGAGGATGAGGAAGGAAAAACCTCCCTCATGGGCTTCCTTTGTCCTCCTGAAACCCCCCTTCCTTGAGTTACTAAGATGGGGTTCCAGAAGGGATTTTCCACAAGAAACCATTGAAATCATTAACTGAACTAACCTATTCCATCGTGTTTTGGATAGGTTCTGATTTTCACACACATGGCGCTGGAGAGTGAGATACCAAGGAAAGAAGTTTTGATGGCAAAGAATAAAAAAAAAAAATTTAAATGCGCAAGGAAATATCTGGCTCAGTAGTGAGGCACTGTTTTACATGAGAACCAGCTTCCGGGAAAAAATATTTATGCCTGCATTTTTTTTAAACTATAAAAAAATAGCTTTGTTTTATTAGGTCCCTTGGGGGAAATGTACATGTTTTTACAATATATGTGACCTATACTATTAAATAGAAAAATGTCAATGAGCAAATTGGCACAGCTTCTAGGTGCTTAATGGTTACTATCTGGGCATAGCTGAAAAGTAGCAAAAAAAAAAAGCAGTTTTGGGGTTTTTAAATTTTGATTAGCAACATAGGGAACTGACATGGTGAGAGTGGTTGGGGTTCAGAAAAGGAAAAGGAAGCTGAAAGGGGGGAAACAAATACATCAGATAATAATTAAGAGATTTGAATTTTCTATATTTCCTCTGTTTTGAAAGAGACACAGAATTTAAATTTCATGGGATTTCATTAGAATGTTTTTTCTTAGTGGATGGAGAAAAACATATGAAAACATACTCAAGCTGACTTATAGAAGAGTAAAACCCATTCCTTCCTTTTCTCTCTCTTTCTCTCTCACTCACACATACACGCACACACACATCATTAATAGTTTCTGAGATTTATTTTTATATCTCATATACAAAAGCCTAGGATTATTCTCCTTGTTATGTGTTTTAGAAGGTAGTTTAGTTGCAATCTTAAGAAAATTAACTTAATAACCTTTTACCTGCCAAGTGAAAAGTCTACTTCAGTGATTAATAGTTTATACTTCTTCACTGTCTTGAATTAAGTGAGGAAGATTTAAAATATATGTGTGTGTGTGTGTGTGTGTATGTGTGTGTGTGTATGTGAAAATCAATAGGTTGGTGAGAATGAAACAAGGCTGCACATTAACAGAAAGCCAAAAGACACCAGACTAGAAATGAAAAGTGGGCTAAATCGGTGGTGTTAGCTGCAAGACCAGCAATCATTTTAAACAGTCAGCTCTTTCAGCTGAAAATGTGGGAAGTGGAGTGGCACAAATGAGTATCCTCCTTGACTGTCCCAAATATCTGTAGGATCATTAACGTGCCTTTCACCCTGTTTAATGGGAGCCCACTGCTTCATTTGATGTAAATGAAGAAAAGATTCTTTCAAACAGTAGAAATAAGAGAAGATTTTATATATATATATATATATACACACACACACACACACACAGTATATGTTTTATATAGTATATATATATATAGTATATGTTTTATTATACACATATGATGTCCTTTTCTGATTATAAAGTAATTCATGAGAAAAAATTAATAAAATTTTTCAAAGGAATGGTCATTGTAGAAAAATTTGTAAAATACAAAAAAAGATAAAGAAGAAAATAAAAGTAGTTTATAATTCTGCCACCCAGAGAGATATGCTGATTTGTTGTATTTCTCCCTACTATGTTTACTTTAATGTTAGACTATCTTTGCTTAACATAAGAAAAATACTCTCATTTGATGCTTTCCGCACCGCTAGACAGGAAATGAATAAAAAACACAAAAATAAAAGAGAGAAACAATAATTGCATCCAGTTGAACTGTGGGAAGCTGTACCAGGCTCCACAACTAAGTATTCGAAGCAAGAAAGCAGTTGTGAGAAATCAGCAGAGTGCTATGGAAAGAATACACGGAAGACTCTGTCCTACTGCTGTCATATTGTTACTTTTCCATGGCCTTGGGAAAATCATTTTCCTTTTCTAGGCTTCATTTCATCTCCAAAATAGGGGACTGCAGCTCAGCAGCTCCACAATGTTGTAAGGTATTTTGCCCTGTGCTAGAGACCAGAGATAACTGGCAGAAGCTTCTCATCTAATCTCGTGGGTTTTGCAATTTAGAAATAAAAATCTAGGTAAAATTTTGTGATATCCCTGAAATGCCGTCTGAAGTTTAGAAGAAGGTAATTTGGAAATTCTTGGCTTAGTGGAGTAAACAAAATGCTACCAAAGTTCCTCAGACTCTGAAATTCTGTAATTTAATGTCTCCAAAAGTCAAGTGTGTCTTTAAGATACCACCCTAAACCAGCGTTGATCATTCTTATGCTGAAAGTAATCAGTAAATTTGTTCAGAATCCAGGAGAACCCCACTTCCAAAGTGAATGGAAACCAGAGGTGGATGTTCTGTTGATTCAATTGTCACTTTATAGTCCTAAATACCAAAGGCCAAGTTTTGGTAAAGTTGAGCAGTAAAATCTATTACTCCAAACTTTTCTCCTTCTGATCCTTCTTTCCCCAACCAGTTCCACCTTAATCCAGAAATTCAGCAAACTTTGAACTTTCTCTTCCATCTCCTATGAAACATTGGAAAGGGGTAGATATGAGTAATTTACAGCTTAGTGTGTTTCTGTCAAGGATATCTGTTCTAAAGTTTTATATGTAATTAGTTAATAAATGTTTTTTCTCCCCCATTGAAGTAATTTTATGTATCACAGTGAATAGGTAGAGAAGATATATTTAGGGAGTAAGGCAAAAGGACTTTCTTAGGTTCCCTAAGTTCATACAAGATATGGGGAGCCTTTAAGAGTCTTTTCAAGGCCGGGCGCGGTGGCTCACGCCTGTAATCCTAGCACTCTGGGAGGCCGAGGTGGGTGGATCGCTCAAGGTCAGGAGTTCAAGACCAGCCTGAGCAAGAGCGAGACCCCATCTCTACTAAAAATAGAAAGAAATTATCTGGCCAACTAAAATATATATAGAAAAAATTAGCCGGGCATGGTGGCGCATGCCTGTAATCCTAGCTACTCGGGAGGCTGAGGCAGTAGGATTGCTTAAGCCCAGGAGTTTGAGGTTGCTGTGAGCTAGGCTGACACCACGGCACTCACTCTAGCCAGGGCAACAAAGCGACACTCTGTCTCAAAAAAAAAAAAAAAAAAAAAGAGTCTTTTCAAATTCTGGAACAATGAGGATTATGTGTCTAATTTGGGTCATTCTTCCTCCCGCTCCTTGGAGCTACATTTGAACATAGTTTTAACTTTTGAACAACTTACAGAAAAACTACCCCAATTACTATAATCCCTGAATGAAATGTAATATCAAAGAATCGTTTTAAGAATTGAGTGAGGGGATTATTTGCTTTGTTTCTGTTTTTTTAGTGGGGCTGAAAGAATTTAGGAAGGTTATCTCAATTTAAATGAATTACAAATTGAATTAGTGATTAATACATTTGTAGGTAAATGATTCTTCTAGATCAATGCTATCATACAGAACTTCCATGATGATGGAAATGTTCTATAACTGCTATCCAGTGGGTAACCACTAGCCCCATGTGGCTACTGAGCACTTGAAATATGGTACTTGAAATTCAGAAACTGAATTTTAAATTTTTATTAGTTTTGTTAAATCTAAATAGCCACATGTGGGTAATGGATACCATATTAGCACAGTTCTAATATGGTGTGGAGGCTATTTGGGTTTTGACTCTGACAAGGGAACCTCATCCACATAGAGTGACTTTGCCTTTAGAATCCTTTGTAATTATATTAGTTACCAAAACAAAGCCTGTTGCTATTAAGTAACCAGAAACTCTATAGAATTACTATGGAAACCCTCTTGGAGAAACACAGGTTTCTATGTCAACTCCTGTTCAGGATGCCTCCAAAAAATCCCCTATGACCAAAGATACCCTGAAACCATAATTTTTTCTAATGGAATTAGGAGACTGTGACTATTGTCCATTGTTCTTAAGCAAGAACATTTGGGACCCTTCCAAGAAGTAGCTTGAATATCTGTTATAAGGAAAGAGAATTATACAGTGTCTAAAGGCCCTTTGTTGAAAATTTTTTTGATAAATGTGTTTTTATCTAAAGGCTCTTTGTCAAAAATCCCTCCTTGAGATTATGCTCGCTAACTCTTCTGATATGTTTCTATTAAAAAAAGAAAATATGAGGGAAAAGCTTTTCCATCAGTGCTTCGAATAAGATAAGATCATGATGAGATGTTACCATTGACCCTTAATTTCTACCCTGATTGAAACATTAAGGGGGTCTAACCATTGCCCCTACCCGTTTTGGAACAGTTGTGATTGCCCAGGCCTCAGTTCCCTGTTACTTCTAGCCCAAAGCCCAGTGAGCTCCACTAGCTGTAGAGGACACTGTTTACAAGAACAGATGTGCGCAAAGATCTGTGGCCAGCACCCCATGCCAACTTCCATTGCCGTGTAGAGAGGATAGAATCAGTAAAAGTTATAAAATTATATTTATTTCTAAATTATAATAAAAATATTTTCCCCTTTTTTATAGAAGATTGAGAGGCCTGAAAAAGAAGCCTGAGACTTGGCTGAGCTTGGGAAGGAGCCTAGGAGTCAGGGATTGAAGAAATTTAGATGAACCCAAGTCCTTGGCAAGAGTGCTTGGTTTCTCCTGAATTATTAAGAAAGTAGTTGGGAAACTGAGGATTGTAAGCGAAGGGAGTATACTTGTTTCACACAATAACAGATGCTGGTATGAATAAAAACAGGTGGTGTCAATTACATCCTAGTCAGGAGTCTACAGAAAGGAATCCACATTTGGATCCTGTCTCAGTTTAAGATTATTTGAAATGTAGCAGTGGAAGTTCCCTGTTACCTTCAGTAATTGGCTTGCTTTCTTTTCTTTCTCTGTTCAAATCTATACAGTATAAGCTTTTGGACCTTGCTTTCCTTACTATATTAGACCAAAAGTTGCATTTAGAGCCCATCTTACATAATCTTCTTACTTTAAAAGCGAGAATACAAAGACAGACTTGTCAAGGGTCACCCAGTTATTACTAGAACTCCTGGCCCAGAGCTTACTTCATATGGCACAAATTTCGTGTTTCCACAACAGCAGCCACGCCCCTATCTGCTGTCTGTTTCCTTCTCTATTTTGAGAGCTTGTTTGGAGGTTCTAGCAGGGGAGCGCAGCTACTCGTATACCCTTGACTGAAGAACAGTCCTCCTCTACCGGGGAAGGTCGTCCTCTTCGACCGAGCGCGCAGCTTCGGGAGGGACGCACATGGAGCGGTGAGGGAGGAAGGGGACACCCGCCTAGCCAGCCAGATCAGCCGAATCAACCCTGGCGATCAATGGGGTGACAGATGTCGCAGCCAGATCGCCCTCACATCCTCCTTCTCTATTTTGTAATGAAATTTTAGCAGTTGGAAACTCTAAATAATTTGCACTGTGTGTAGCCCTCAGGACTTTTGTTATGCTTCAATTCAACCAGTATTTAGGAAGTGACTTGCTTGCCCAAGCCTTGGTACTACTAGGTATTGCTCCAGCAGATAACAGCCTCAAACATAGTTGCAGCTAAGATTCTCTTTAAAGGCTATTTTATCTCCACCCAAAACAAGAAGGCCTGGAGAACTTGTACCAATGTATTTCCTTAACCAGTACAGTTAACCCATATTTACTCATTTTCCTTTTCTTTCTAAGTGATTATAGGTTTCCTCTTTTCTTTTTTGTATTCCTGATATCCTTGCCTACTGTCTTTCTTTAAAGTTGAGCACAAGTTCTAGGAAAGGATTAAGAATGCTTAGGGTGGGACCCCACAAGCCAAATCTTGCCCAGTTTCAGTATGTGGGGATTAGGAAAAGATGACTGAGTCTTGAAGTTCTGGTCTGATTTTTGGCTTGGTTTGAGAGTGTGGGAATTCTGGCATGAAGGAAAAGAGAGTATAACTAAAAGTGGTGCAGAATTGTTCATCTAAAATCTGGTCCCTGCCGATTCCACTCACTGCTGTGGAAAACACACACACTCACACACACACACACACCAGCTGACATTGTCAAGCCATGCTTTCTCTTCAGATCTTGCCCTCCTCCTCCAGACCTTTCTTCCTGACTCTCTGCATCCCCATTCTCCCCACCCTGGTACAGATCACCCTCATTTCTTAGCATGGACTCTCGGCAGGTCTATTCTATTCTCATCTTGCTCTAATCCTTTCTCCATTTTGCATTCAAAGTGACCTTTCAAAAATGTGTTGCTTCCTGGTATGCGAGAGTAATGACCCAAATCATGAATGGGACCTACAAGGCCATGCACAAAGAAGCTTTCACTCAGCTCACTAGCTTTCTCACTCTTCATGGGGCACCCACATTGGTGCTACCACCAGTCTTGTTTCTCCCTGCTCTCAACCCTAACCCTGGCCCCTGCACCCCTACCCTTCCTTCAGCACTGTCTTTTCTTCAAGGAAGCCTTCCCAAATCCCCTGAACTATTTAGATGTCCCCCTAGAATCTTCACTTCTTTGTACTGCTTATTACAGCTGTGATGATTATACAATAAGTTGTTTAAAGACTGTCTCCCTTGTCAGAATATAAAACTCAGGAACCATGACTGTCTTGTTCACTGCTTTATCCCCAGCATCTATCCCAGTGCCCAGCACAAGGTGGTGGTCACTAAATATTTGTTGAACAAATGGCCACATTCAGGTAGAGATACACACAGCCCCTTCCTTAACACATGGGTTCTGGAACAATAAGAACTTATCCTGTTCTGTGTTGTGTACTCTGTATTGTTATTCTTTTAACTTTGGTTTGGTTTGATTATTTTTGTCCTCTCTTTTTACGTTTTATTTCCAAAAGGCAAGAAAGAACTCTCAAGTGGAATTTCAGCTGGCAGTTGCAGCCATACTAGTGTTCTCAGGACACACCCTGCCCTTTCTCATTTTCTTTATCTACTAGAACCTCCAGCAGTCTTGGAGTGACCGATGTTGAACTCTGATTATCAGTCTGCTGAAGTAAGATCCCCCAGGGCCCCAATCACATTCCACTTTCTCTCTGAAAGCCTGTCTCTTCTTGTCAGAGCTTCTGCTTGCCAAAGCATTTCATTTTTACCCGTTGAGCAGTTATGTTCTGGCTTTTTATTATAATCATTTTGATACCCATCTACCTAACCTACTAAACTCTGTGCTCTCTAATGGTAGATACACCGAACTGATATAATGTCTAAATCATCTTTGTATCCTCAGCATCTAGCACAGCATTAGGTGTTTATTAAAAGAAATTGATTTTTTTCATTGGTGTAGTAGCAGAGTGACTGGGGTAAAGTCTCAGTCTTACCATTTCCATTCATCAGTTCCCTCATATATTGTCCCTCACTTCTACCGGAGAAGTACAGAGAATAAAGACTTCCTATTCTTTTTGCCCTTCCTGTGAAAGGTTTCCAAAATTACTGAGGAAGAAGATAAAAGTAGAGAGGCTTGTAAAAGTAGAGAACAAATCAAATAATGCTAATAAATACATACATTGGGTATGATGTATGTTTAAAGCCCCACAGATCTTCCTCAAATCAGATGACAAGAACTTTAAAATGCCAGGAGCATCTGGCAAAAGGTGTCTGCTACAACTGATGTCTCAAAAAAAAAAAAAAAAAAGAAAGAAAGAAAGAAAAAAGAAGGAAAAGCAATAGTCCATGTGATGATAAATTGAACATGTCTTATTGTTGATTCTTAGAAGGACAGTATCATGCATTGTAGGCTTTGTAGTGGAAATCATCTTCCCTGATGCATAAACTTCTAAAAATATATTCACTGAAACCAAACATACAGACCTGGAAATATAGTTTCTAATCCCCCTTCTGCCTCTATCTAGCAGACTGACCTTGGTAAAATCAGATTACCATCTATAGTTAGTTGTGTTCCATATGGGGCCTCTTGTTGAAGATTAAAAAATAGAAAGCCTCCTAAAGCAACTTTCTTTTATTTAAACCAGCCCTCATAGAACCACATGTGGATGTGGGGAAGGATACAGTCAGGCCATGTCTGCTAGGTGAGAAACTAGATTGATACCATTGGATCAATCTAGATTTAAGTTTTGATGTCATATCTACAGACAAATCTTTTTCAGATAAAACCACTTCTTGCCAATTGTCAATTAATTTCCATTCAGGTGTTTCTTTTTTTCCTCATTTCAACTGGCATTTATGGTGTTTTTTCTGTTTTGTTTTTTTTTTTTTTTTTTTTGAGACAGGGTCTCACTGTGTTGCCTAGGCTGGAGGGCAGTGATATGATCATAGCTCACTGCAGCCTCCAACTCTTGGCCTCAAGCGATCTTTCTGCCTCAGCCTCTCAAACTGCTGGGATTATAGGTGTGAGCCACCATGCCTGGCCAGACACTTTAATAATAGTGACAGTTGCCACTTACTGAGCATCTACTCTCTGCTCACTGTGATAGGCACTTTACAGGTACTATTTCTTTTGATTCTTACAAAACACTTCATGATAAATGCTCTTGGCCTCATCATACAGATGACTAAAATGAGGCTTGGAGAAGTTAAGTAATTTCCCCAGGTCACATAGCTAGTATAGTAAGTGAGATTCTAAAGCCCTTGCTTTTTCCACTGATTGAATTCTCAGACCTCAATTTTTTTCCAACTATAAAATTGGGGAATTTAATTATTTGACCCTCAGAGACAATGTTGAATAAATGTAATTTATTTGTTGATTTCTTATTATGAAAAATGTTAAACACAGGAGTAGACACACTAGTATAACAACCCATCCCTCAGCCACAATAATCATCACTTCATAGCCACTCTTGTTTCACCTATACCTACCCATTTCCTCCTCACCCCAGCCCCTACTAGATTCTTGTGAAGCAGTCCAGATATATTATTTGATCTGCATATATTTTAGTATTTATCATGAAAGGGAAAGAAATCTTAAAAACATAACCATATAACCACAATACCATTAGCACACCTAAAAAATTAACAATAATTCCTTAATATCATCTGGCACATTTCTAGAGGTCTTTTCACATATCTTTTTCTCAAACTTCCTTGTCACTGATGTTATCCCTTCCAAGTCACTGGTCAAGGCACCAAACCAGACGTCAGCGAAGATAGTTGCGGTATGTAAATTCTAAATCCTGAGGAAGAAGTTTTATGGAATTGGTTAAGTTTCACAATTGTGAAAGAGGAAATTAGAGTATGCAGAATTAGATATTTGGCTGTTAATGGGATGCATATCAAATTTTTAAAAGAAAGCTTAGCCTAAGGCATTTATCCATACAGGTGCAGATGATTTAAAGGCATTAAAGGATTACAGAGTTATGTCATTTAGAATGTTTCTAATAACTGAGACCATCTAGCATTTTTCTTTTAGAGTCTCAATTTTCATTTGTGCAATATTTTCAGGCATATAGACTACTGTTCATTGTATTTCTATAGATAATAAGGAACTTACTAAGTATTTTAACAAGTAAAAAATCTGAATATGAAAGAAAATATAAGATTTTCACTTTAAATGAGCTTAATTGCTTGGAGTTGTTCCTGAAATATCAAAATGCTGCCTATTGGGTGTGGCTTTGTTGAAATGAATTTCTCCGTAATTGTTGCTGTTTGAAGATATCAGTACCACTTTTCAGAGAATTATATTCCCAGCACGTCACTTTTCCCATTAAAGCACTAAGTTTTCTTTGAATGTCCCCTTAAGTATTTTACTCATTTTTCTCAGTGCATCAGAGAGAATGTGATCCCCCTATAGCTGTCACTTCCAAATGTTCCTGTAACATAGATGGTGTTACAAACACAAAGGTGCACACTTGGCTTTGTGAGCAGAGTTATCATACTGGCTTCCTGGTCTCTAGGGCACTAGAGACGTCCTTTAGAATCACCAAACGGGCTTGCAATGAAGATAGTAAGACTGCAGCACCATTTCAGTTTACTCTCCATCTTACACAATAGTTTTCATATTGCTTAATTAGTCAGGATGGTTATGTTTGTATTTTTATGCAATAATTTGAAAATTAATTATAGCTGTAATACAAATACCTGATGCTTTTTCTTGGGGATGATGGCCTTGCTATTTTTCTTAATTCTGATGCTTGAATTCTATTTTCTAGTGATCTTTCCACATCTTCCTTTAAGTTTTCTGCTTCAGCAGTTTGAAAGTGTAAGGTTTTAAGACCGGAGTCCACCAGAGGGGCGGCACAGTCCAAAGTTAAAGTACCCTCCCAGGTTTCAGCACCAAATGTAAGGTTTTTTGGAGTGGCCGGCGCCAGAGAAAGAAAGACCAGCAGAGTTGAAAGGGATAAGTAAAGAGGCTTTATTGGTGTGCTCCCGGGTGGGGGTAACAGGTCCCAAGAGAGGGGCCCGGGCGAGCCTCATGGTCCCATGAGTGGAACAGAGAAGCCGCCCTGCCCAGAAGTCTGGGTGGGCTTATATACGTTTTTTTAGGGGTGGGGGATGGGAGTTTCTCTGGAGGGAAGGTTTCGGCAGGAAGAGTGAGGAATTTGTTTGTTTCAGCTTTAGGGCAGGTATGGAGGAGTAGGAGGGGCTTCTTCTTTTTCCATTAGGGAGGGGAGGGGTGCCCGCCACCAGCCTTACAGAAAGAATACTTTTGGATAAATGATTTGTGATGGTGGGTGCCAGTCTACAACTGTCATTAATTGAAGTGACATGTAAGTTGGGGAGGGACAGCAGTATGACAGGAGCAGGCAACAGGAGAACGTGAGCAATGTGCTCATTAAGCTTACTTGCCTTCAGGACCTTTTCAAGCCTGGTGAGTTAGGAGTCTGAGTTAACACCTGGATCATGTTCCGCTTGGACCTAGTAGCAAGCCTCTAAAATCCAAAGAGGTCCACCAAAATAGCACTTCTTCATATTGGTAAAGAGCTCGGGAACAACAGTTTATCTCTCACTTTGTAATCATCGTCAGACATGTTCTAAATATCACTGGGCCCTTGAAAAACTTCCCACTGTAGCACTCACATCTTTGTCTCTAAGTTTCAAAGATATTTACTATTTTCTACTCTTTGGTCCTCACCTGCATAGTATGAACAATCTAGTGAGTCAATGTGATATCATGTGAAGTGAAGAAATAAGATTTCTGCAGACTTAACTGTGGCCCAGAGCCCAAAAGGTGATGTAATCCTGTGGCAAGAAGGTGAAGCTTTAACTATTGTCTGTACCAGATAAAAGCAAACTATTTCCACTTCATCATTCATGATTATCCTAATAAATGGCCACATGTCCCTTTGCATGCCAGGAAGAAAAGTCAAATAGGTACTTTTGCAAAGGTACCCAGATTTCCTTAAACTGTGCCTGAGAACTGATTCAAATCTGGAAATTGGATACCCTCCCTCTCTCTCTCTCTTCTCTAGACCTCAAAGTTTTCTTTCTTTTTTTTTTTTTTTTTAAATCCAAGGCCTGACCGGGCCCGACCCTGCTTAGCTTCCCAGATCAGACGAGATCGGGCACCTTCAGGGCGGCGTGGCCTTAGACCCTCAAAGTTTTTTGTTCATTTGTTTGCTGTATAAACCAAGTAGGACCTTAGCGAGCTGCCCATCTATTTCAGTCCTAGGGACTCCACGATCAGCAGTCACTTCCCAAGAACCTATGGGTCAGAGCATTCTGATTTTTCACACTGATCCTACTGCCTTTCAAGTTAGCCACATGCAAGTGTTAAATGCTGCTACTTAGACCACACCACTCTGGGATCCCACCATCCCCATGAAACTTAGTAAGCCAAATTCAACTGTAGCCTCTTTCATCATCATCCCTGGTCTATAGAAAACATTCTCCAAATCATTTGTCAAATATGGTGTCCAGTTCCTTATAGATTTAGAGGTGCTCAAGGCCTTTGTGAAGAGTGTCTTCTGGACCTCTTTTGGAAGATACAGTTGAGGTGGGTGTTTGGGTCAGATATGAGAAATCTACTCCAGTACTCCTGTCTGTTGAAATTAAAAAATTTATTCTTTTACATTTTACCAAAGAGATTTGCTTCTCAGCTTCACTTTGCATGAGTCACCATTGAGTCTAGATTTCAACCAACATTTAGCAGAACAAACAGAATTATTCCCAACTCCTCAAGCTAGAATAGTTAATGCAGAATCCCTTGTAAGCCCTATTGGTAGGTTCAACCCAGTCTCAGATTGCATCCTCCTCTTCATCATTCAACATTCATAAAATCATTTCTAACCCACATTCTACAGATTAATTAGCAAAGTTCTTCAATTCCTATGGTGCTTGAGCCATATCTTTCTGAACTTCACTTTGTAATAGTCTCTTGAAACATACGAGAACTTGACTCTAATTAGAGTCTAATTAGATCTGAAGATAGTGCAAGGTGAGAGTAGAGTATAAGAGAACCAGTCTCCTCTTAGATAAATCCCTCAAACTAGGGAGTTTCAGTACCTTCACACAAAGGATAAATAGCTTTACAAGTAAAAGCTTCAGCTGTCAAGAAGACTCAAGAGTTTGGGGACAGGGATTCTTTGAGCTCTCCAAATTCTCCCCTGCATAGCATTCTAATTTTGAAGATCCTACTCTTTCTGTGCCAGGTGCAGTGGTGCATGCCTGTAGTCCAAGCCACACAGGAGGCTGAGGAGGGAGGACTGCTTGAGCCCAGGAGTTCAAGTTCACCCTAGGCAACATAGTGAGACTCTATCTCTAAAATAATATTATAATGATAAATATAAATCCTATTCTTTCTGAATCAGCACCTTAACATAAGCTTATCTAAGACCCCAGGTAAGGAGATAAATTCAACTGATTTGCAAGTCACCAATTAATAGAAACAAATATTGGTTTGTAGATATCTCCATACTGGGGCTTCTATCACAGTTTGGGTTTCAGTTCATGTTTTAAAATGAGAATCTAGAAATTTTCATTTGTTAATCTTTTCAACTAAAGCATCAGACCACAGCACACTGCTCTTGAATTCCTCATGCCCTCCATACAGTTCTCTGATAACAGCAGTCGTGTCGCCCACAGTCTTGTCTTCAGTGCCCACCTCAGTCCTCATGTTCACAGGCATTAATTTCATTAACTGTTTTACTGTTACATGCCATGGACTTCCAGAGGCCCATCTCTGAATATTAATTGGTTTTTATTCTATTCGAACATAATGAGTCTGGATAACCAGATTCTCCTCATTTCCCAAAATGTCTGTTGTTTGTAACTGATTCCTCATTACCAGTTTCTGTACAAGTCAGGATTCCTAGTTGCAAGCATTAGTAACAAATTCTGGGTAGATTGAACAGAATGGAATTTATTGGAAGGATACCAAGTAGCTCACAAAATCTATGGGAAAGTTAAAAACCAGGCTCAGGAAATAGGAGCCAAAGGAGTCTGGCAACAGAAAACCCAGCCAAGGACCACTGTAGCAACAGACTGGTTAGAATGTTGCCAGAACTTGGAGAAGAGCTGTTAAGGGAAGAGTCTAACTAGAATCTAAGTGGCGTTAGTGACACTGCCACCACCAGACATTCTCTTCTCCCAGATGATTGACATCATCACTGTCTCTGTAAATAACGTGATGGTCCTTAGACCTTTGCATCACCCATTCTGGATTCAATGTCAGAATCCCATAGGACAAACCTCAGTTATGTCCTGTGTTACTGTCTAGAAGAGGAGACATCTGCCCTTTCAGTTTCCATACTGGAAAAAGTGTTGAGATGCTGAGTAACCAAAATACACAACCCCTCGCCCCATGCACACATCCAGAGCACCATGCTTGGGTTTGTTTCTGGACTTGCTCTTCTATTTTATTGGTCTTTTTGTTTATTTTGTTGCCACAGTGACACTGTTTCAATTTCAGCTGTTTTCTCATTTCTTTTAAGATACGGTAGTTCATTTGAACTACCCTTTCCCTATCAAAAAGTTAAATCTTTTTTTCTTGACTCTTTTCAGCTTAATTTTTCTCAATGAACTTCTTTTGTAAAGTTTCCCATTGGGATTTTGATTGGAATCATGTTATATTTGTGAATATATTTGGAGAATAATTTTAAACTTTTACAATGCTGAGTCTTCTTATCCAAGAACATGATATATCTATATTTAAGCCTTCTTTTATACTCTTAGGTAGTTGTATAGTTGTCTTCACAAAGATTTGGCATACTTCATAAGTTTATGCTTTTGTTGTTATGGTAATTAGAATTTATTCCTCTTTATTTTCCTTTAGAAGAGTCTCAAGGCCCTCCATTTGGCCTAAACAAAATCTTAATATCTCGTAACTTTACTATGCAGTTAGTGCTATGATTTTTTTTTTTTTTCTTTTTGAGACAGAGTGTCACTCTGTCTCCCTGGGTAGAGTGTAGTGCATCATCATAACTCACTGCAACCTTGAACTCCTAGGCTCAAGCAATCTTCCTGCCTCAGCCTCCTGCGCCATTACGGCGGGCTAATTTTTCTATTTTTAGTTGAGACAAGGTCTTGCTCTTGCTCGGGCTGGTCTCAAACTCCTGGCCTCAAGCAATCTTCCCACCTCAGCCTCCCAGAGTGCACAGGCCTGAGCCACCGTGCCCAGCTGTGATTCTGATTTGCCTATTTAGTCATACGAATCATTGAGCTAAATTCTTCCTAAGTTTATCCAGCTTCCATTACTAAATTAAATCTTATACTTTGCAGTATAAATTTGAGTTTGAAAGTGAAAGGTAAGGAATATTTTTCAGGGGAATAAATTCAAGAAAAAACTGTCAACAGAATGGGATAAATTGGAAGACAGAGGCCAGTGCACTAGTAAGTACTACAGTACCCCCTAGTGGACATAAGGTAGCATAGACTTGTTTATACCAAGAATGGCCCCGGTCTCATCCACAGGCAATTAGAATCTGGAGGCACCTTGATGATCAACTAGGTCCACATCTCTGGCTTGTGAATAAGGAAACTGAAGACCGAAATGGAGAAATGACTGGCCCAAGTTCACATAGCCAACCCAAGACTAAAATCCAAGTTTCCTAACACTCATTTTTCTTCCTTTTTTCCACCCTTTATTTTTTCTTCCTTCTTTTTCAACATGTGTTGTGTATCTACTATAAAGCTAGGTGCTGGGAACACAAATTAAAAAACATTTAGTTTTTTCCTTCAAGTCTAGTTTTATTTCAAGCCTAATTTTTTTAGCCATTTTTAGAGAATGAATTTGTAGTGGAATGACCAAACAACTCTGAAGGGAAAGGCTTTCAATTGTTGACAAATTGACTCACAATGGGATTATTTAATTATTCAGATTTATCTAGAAAATACATTTGCAAATGTGGAAACTGCCCTTGACCAGGTTCAGATCATGTCATAAAGAGAAAGAAGACTTACTTCCAAAAGGCTCACAATAACCTTTATCTTATTTCCCCTTTACAGGTTCAAAACTGAATTATCTTGCAAAAAATAACAATAAGATATTGAAAGTTCATATGTGCCTATCACCTAATCCCAAACATTATCATTCATCTGTACTTCATTAACCAAATCTTAATTGAGGCAAATCAAAAGTGTCAGGCATGTGCTAAGCACTGTGTTTAGTATGGTAAAGAGAATGGATACGGTCCTGAGGTTTCTGCTCTCATAAAACTTACAGTTTCCTTTACATATATGTGTGTGTTATTCTCTAAATCCCAGGAAAACTGTTTTTCCACTTCACTTTGGCAAGTCATATTTTTAGATTTTAGGAATCAGGGCATATGCAAACATTTTCTAAAATTACTCTGTCCCACCATAAGTGAAACAAATAATAAGGATTTGGGGCCAGACAGGACTGAATTTGAATCCCAAGCCTGCCCTTTACAAGATATTAGACTAACTAACTTATAAGATATTACAAGATATTAGACAAACTAACGTCTCTCCCAGTTGCTTCTCTCTCTCTCCTAGTTGCTTCCATAAAATGAAAATAATATGTATCCCTTGTAAGGGATGATGTTTTATCATTATCCTTATTAATACCTAAACAGAGACATTACTTTTTGAGTCAAAGGCATGATATATTATTCCATTTCCTAAAATGCAGAAAAATTATTAAAAGAGAAGCATTAATATTGTTCACTTAGTTTCATCAAGAATATCAGTTCCAGAATTAATACAGACAAATATTCATGGCCATTAACATTTTAATTTTTTTAAAATAAGGTGGGCTGGGCTCAGTGGCTCATGCCTATAATCCCAGCACTTTGGGAAGCTGAGGCAGGAGGATTGCTTGAAGGCAGGAGTTCAAGACCAGCCTGGACAACATAGTGGGACCCCATCTCAATCAACAGATAGGTAGATAGATAGTGAAATGTTGTAACGATGGATGCTACTACAAGAATTTCATAAGAATATTATTTTTTGTTCCATGGATGAACATTGCCTTACTCCACAGAAACTAAACCCTATTATTTCAGTTATGATGAATACATCTGGTAGGACCATTATTTATCTATATAAAGGATCTTTTGGTAATTTGTGTATAAACTTATCACTCTACCCACTTAATGATTTGATAAAGGCAAGGATTGTGTTTTACTCAGCTCTTTTCTCCCCTTCCAGCAGTACCTTATACAGAGTTAGAACACACTACACTAAATACAAGCTAAGCAAAAAGCCCATCTTACTAAGTGCTACTTGACATGGAAGCTAAGAGAGAAAATCTGGCCTAAGCTATAGGTAAACTTATTTTGTTTTACTTGGAAGTGGCAACTGTCAAACAAATCCCACCTCTATTACATTCTTGCTAGAAAAAAAAATTCCTCAATCTCTACTCAAACCAAAACAAAGCTCCAAAAATATTTAGACAGACAGAAGGAATAGGGACAGACAGGAGAGGACTGGTATGTTTGTGCATCATGTGCCCGCAGCAGGCCAGCTTCCTTTCCCTGTTGTAACATTTCCTAAAGTATACTCCACTCAATACCAGTTCTATGAAAAGCCCAGGGTTTCAAGGTCAAATCAGTTTGGGAAAGCTTGCCCGGCATTTTCCTCTCTTGCAAGTTCACAGTGCACATTGGTGAATTAAATGCTATAAAGAAAACTGTTTAACATTGTTTTACCTATTGCAGCCCCCAAATTTATTTGACTAGCGTTTCACCTATGAACATCCTACAGAACTAGTAAGTTCTCTGGAACACACAGACTTCAGAAAACTGCCCACTGTGTTGAAAGGACTTCTTTCTCTTGTTAATTCACATAAAAAGCCACCATTTCATTTCCAGATCCTGCAGGACTGGGAATGTGAGCATTACCAGCAATGTTTTAATAATAGAAAAATGAGGCCACATCCTGACAATTTTGAGGTCCCAGAAAGTTTATGCATTGAATTTTAATATGTAAGAAGAGGTAAGTTAGAATCCAGGAAATGGCTTCCCAGCAATGCCTGGAATGTTGTCATAAAAACCCATAAACAGATATCCAAGTCCTGTTTTGAATCTGGGAGGAACGGAGAGAGAGAAGAGAAAAGCATAAAATTATAACCATCAAACCTCTGATGTTTCTTACAGTTTTATACAAATAAATATACGATATCCATTTTCCTCTAACTCCATTTTAAGACTTCCGGTTTATTTTTGTGTGTTTCTAATTCTCCTCTTTAGATGGCAGCACAGATGAAAAAATGCCAGAAAAAACTAGGAGCAGGCGGACTCCAGCAGCATGAAACTGCCATCAACAGCAGCCCTCCCCCAGCTCACCCTTCCTGTTTTATTTAAGAAACGGAACCTAAGGTATGATGTCTGACACTTATTTTTTCCCAAATAGATTTGATCAGTTATATGGGAATACAAAGAATTAATGACAAACTGGTATCAGTGAATGAAGGAATTAATGCTTTAGTAGCATCTCTCACATGCCAGTTGTGTTTTCTGTATCTTAAAGACAATGTCAGCAGGGTTCCTAAGTCATGCAGACTGCCATGCAAGCATGGTCATTTGCATCATTATACTGGACATGTGATACAGCTGAACTCCAAGGCACCTGGTTTGCTATAAGTATTGGATTCATTTAAGATCTCTAACGATGATATTTACTGACCTTCTTGTCAACTGATGCTGTGAAGCTGCTGTAAAGTGATCCCTGTGTCACCAGATGCTGCACTGAAGCCTAGGAAGTAGCATAAAGGTAACACTTTGTTAAAAATGTGCAATTTGTGGTTGAATCAGTAATGTAACAGAAGAGGAATAGAACAGACTTAGAGAGAAGACCTTTATACTTTACATCAGAGCCCCAATAGGGATTTTTTTTAAAACCTTAGCCTTCAGAGGTTCATTGAATCTCTTCATTAAACAATAAAATGGGGTCTACCAGCAAGGTGTTCTCAACAAAATCTGCTGACAGAGAGAGCATAAGAAAGCTGGCCTCTACAATGTATGGCATTTCAAGAACTCAAGAATGCTCCAAAGAACACTAAATTCTCCATGTGTAATGAACTGGACAGAAGCTAAAAGGTGACCTGTGTCTTTTAAACAGCAATAACAAAAAAAATCACCATGGGGAATAAAAATAAATGTAGCCCATAAATAAACCAACCTGAGGCTAAAATAAAAAACTAAGCAGATCTTGGTTCACATTGAAGAGAAAATCAATTTTGAATGTATCAGAGAATTTTTTTTATTTTAGAGACCAGGTCTCACTCTTGCCCGGGCTGTAGTGGAGCAGCGCAGTCATTACTCACTGAAGCCTTGAACTCTGGGGCTCAAGCAATCCTCCCACCTCAGCCTCCTGGGTAGCTGGGACTACAGGTGCATGCCACCACACACAGCTAATTTTTTTTTTTTTTTTTTTTTTTTAGAGATAGGGTCTTGCTATGTTGCCCAGCCTGGTCTTAAACTCCTAGTGTCAAGAAATACTTCCACCTCAGCCTCCCAAAGTGCTGGGATTACAAGTATGAGCCACCATGCCCACACCAAGAATTTTTTAATTCTCTATCTCCTTTTTTTTAAACAAAAGTAGTCATTCCATGAAATTACTCTCAATACCACATCTTTCCTTGAATGAGTACCTTTGATAATTAGTGTGGGTTGAAATTAGTTAATCTTGTGGAAGGCTATCTGCCTTTCCCAAAGCAACTCCTAGTGCTCTAAGGCTACAGGATGCTTTTTCCTGGGCTCCAAGTTTAGAGACAAAATCAAGCCCAAAATGAACAGGCAGAGAGGCATTGAGATAGTATGACATATGAGGGAGTGAAGGAAGCTGGGATATTGAGTATCACCCAGCCACCAGCCTGCATCCATCTCAGGCTGTGGTCCCCAAGCCCCAGGCTGTGGGCCAGGCCACAGAGTTTCACCATGTCCCCACCCCCACCCCCGGTCCGTGGAAAAATTGTCTTCCATGAAACCCATCCCTGGTGCAAAAAAGGTTGGGGACAGTTGATCTCAGGGACCACACCATCCAGAGCTGCAGGCCAGCATCTCTTCCATCTGGCAGTTCATCTGTATCCTTTGTGACATCCTTTGTAATAAATGGGTAAAGGTAAGTAAAGTGTTTCCCTGAGTTCTGTGAGCTGCTCTGGCAAATTAGTGGAACCTGAGGAGCAGAATCCTCATGGGAACCTGCAATTTATAGCCGGTCAGCTAGAAGTATAGGTGACAACCTACTATTAGCTGAGATTGGTCAGTAGAGACAGGCCAATCCTCTTGCAAGGCAAAGCTCAACCACATGTCACACAAACAATGCTGCTCAAACTACAGAGGCTGGACTTGGAAACTCTTTTTCATCCACCATATTTACCAGACTTGCACCAACTGACTACCACTTCTTCCAAGGAAGTGGTGTCGACCACTTCTTGCAAGGAAAAATATTCAATTCTCAAGAAGCTGTGGAAAATGTCTTTCATGATTTCATTGGCACCTGCTTTCCAGGCTTCTTCACTGCTGCCATAAACAAGCCACCGTTAAGATGGCAAAACTGTATCAATAGCTTGGGTGCATACTTTGATTAATTGTACTGCTTCTTGTTTGAGATATAATAAACTACACTTTTGATTCAAAATTGGACATTTCATATTTAATGACCTAATACTTGGGATTGACATCTGAAGTGGAGGCAATTTTGTGGGATAGAGCCCTCAACCTGAAGTATCTGATGCCCTCTCTCGGTAGATAATATCAGAACTGAATTAAATTATAGGACCCCCAGTTGGTGTGCACTGGAGAACTGGTTGTTGGTGGGAGGAAACCTCCACATTTTTTGGTGACCAGCAGTGTTCTATTGATTGAGTGTGTGAGAATAGGAAAAACAGTTTGGTTTTTTCCTATATTTTTTACGTTTCCTTTCCTCCCTAACTTTTCCTCCATAACCTCAGGAATCCCATTCCATCATCAACAAACTCCTGATACACCTAGCCTCCTCACTAAACATTCTTTAGCTTTCTAGCCCCAAGAAACCTAGCTTTTCCCAAGCGCACTGCTTCCTCTGCAGCCCTCACAAGTGGAGGCTGCTGGGTCAGGTTCTTTCTGTCACACACTGTCTTTTCCATGAGTCTCAGTTCTCCACTCTCTGAGACCCAGGCTATACAGCCATTATGCCACACTCCTGCTCCAGCTGTCATCTACTGTCTGCCTGGTCATGCCCTTTGCTTTTTGAAGACGTTGGCATTGGGCCCACAGTATTCCTTTTCATTCTAAGTTCTGCCACCAATCTGGCACATTAGATATGTCCATGAGGCATACTTGACCCTCAGTTTCTTTTTTTTTTTTGAGACAGAGTCTCGTTCTGTTGCCCGGGCTAGAGTGAGTGCCGTGGCGTCAGCCTAGCTCACAGCAACCTCAAACTCCTGGGCTTAAGCGATCCTACTGCCTCAGCCTCCCAATAGCTGGGACTACAGGTATGTGCCACCATGCCCGGCTAATTTTTTCTATATATATTTTTAGTTGGCCAGATAATTTCTATCTATTTTTAGTAGAGACGGGGGTCTCGCTCTTGTTCAGGCTGGTCTCGAACTCCTGACCTCGAGCGATCCTCCCGCCTCGGCCTCCCAGAGTGCTAGGATTACAGGCGTGAGCCACTCTCAGTTTCTTGATTCTATCTCCAATTACCTTCTCCATTCTGCTTCGATCACTCAATCCCATGGACACTCCCAGACTTGTCATCAAGAAACCACAGCACCTCTGAACCCATAACTTTCTATTCCTCCGATTCTTTTCATTTGGTTACATTCATTATATCTATTTTACAAACTTATTAAGATCTCCAGTCTTTCTGCTTTCTTCTTTCTTATCTATCATCCACTGCTGCCCCCTCTTCCTTCTTTACTCAGGAAGGATTCCATGTCTCTTAACATTTGCTTCTGACCAGTGTTCACAACTCCATTATTCTTCTGTGTTATCTGCCTGACAGAACTTGGAGTGTGTACCTTGAATCCGATTGTCTGCCTTGACCATTTCTTTACCTGGGCTGTTAGACACTGCTGGAAAAAAATCACACAGTCACACAGATTGGGGCCACCTTAAATTCATGCTCAACAACCTCAAATGGGATCTCAGTGCTGCCTGCCATTGTACCATATTCCCCTGGCTTGATCTATTTCTGTCTCCAGACGGGCTATTTCAAGAATTCTCCTCTCTTTTCAAACCTCCATGGTCTTGGCCTCTCTGCCCTTCTCATTCTCTGTAGGTGATTTTTTCCCCCCACATAGCAAGGGGGGTAAATAGATGTTATGAGATTTGATGTGAGCAGTTTGTTTTTCACAACAGCCTATAAACTTACTTGTGTTTTTATTTACCTTTTTGACCTTGCCTCTTATTATGATAGGAGAGCTTCTCCTCCCCATTTAAGGCCAAGTGCTCTGGATCCCATCTCCTCCTGACTTTTATTTATTTATTTATTTATTTTTAGAGACAGGGTCTCACTCTGTTGCCCAGGCTGGAGTGCAGTGGTGTGACCATAGCTCACTGCAGCCTCCAACTCCTGGGCTTAGGTGATCCTTCTGCCTCAGCCTCCCAAGTAGCTAGGAGTACAGGCGTGCACCACCACACCTGGCAAATTTTTTTATTTTTATTTTCTGTAGAGATGAGGTCTCACTATGTTGCTGAGGCTGGTCTTGAACTCCTGGCCTCAAGCAGTCCTCCCACCTTGGCCTCCCAAAGTACTAGGATTACAGGCATGAGCCACCATGCCCAGCCTCCTCCTGACTTATTGACCACACTCTCTCAGTTATTTTTTCTCACTTCTATCTGTATATTCAACCCCTTCCTCTCTACTGGTTCCTTCCTTCTCAGACTATAAAAAGCCACATTCTCTTCCATCTACCATTCTCTATCCCCTTACCAGCTAAACTTCTTGGAAAAGTCTCCACTCACTGTATCAACTTCCTCACCTCCCACTCACTCTCCAAAATTGCTCTCTCCAAAATAACCTGTGATGTCTGTGTAGCTAAATTCATGGGGCACTTTTCAGTTCTCTCCTTATTTGAGCTTTGGTGGCACATTTGACATTTTGATATGTCCCCCCCTTTTCTTTCCCTGTGAGAGACCGGGTCTCTCCCTGTTGTCCAGACTGGTCTCAGACTCCTTGGCTTAAGTGATCCTTCCTCCTCAGCCTCCCAAATTGCTGAGATTATAGGTGTGAGCCACCTTGCCTTTCTCTTTCCCAGGCATCTGTGACACCATCTACGTGCTCCCAGATATCTCTCTCTAGCCCCAATCCTTCTCTTGAGCTTCAGACCCTACAGCTTCCACAGGCTCAAACTGAACTCATTTTCTCTTCAAACCTGTACCTCTTCCTGAATTCCTCCGGTAAGTGGTGAGCACTACCACGGACTCATTGCTGCAGCTGGTGACTTGTGTTATCATCCCTTACTGCTCTCTCTTCATCATCTCTATATCAACTGCATCACCAAAACTCTTGATCCTGTCACCTAAATACCTCTTCCTACCTTTTTGCTTATCTCCTTCCCCTCTGCCACCATCACATGTCACCTAAACCCCTATTTCCCATCATCCCCTCAAACCATTCCCCATGCAGTAGGCACGTGATTGTTATAAGCAAGGATTCTCACAGATACAGGAGTCCACAAACACTCAGGTATGCAATAATGGAACATTTTCCCTGGAGTAAATTTGACTTCTGAATCTGAACATCCAGCCTTCTTCCTAACAGACAACTTAATCCAGATTCTGTCAAGTGAATTCAATGATTATTCTGTCAACTGAGAATACACAAATATTTCAGTTCAGAATTCAATTTCAGACCTTCCTTCCCCTGTTCTTCCCTCCTACTTTTGGGGCTTCTGGGACTGGCTACCCAAGGGAAGTAGGGAAGAAAAGATGGAGGGTTTTGTGTGATTGGGTGCATGTTGTTAATTGGGGGGTGACTGTGAGGGTGCTGTCCATCTAATCTCGATCTAATTGAGGTGGCCCTAATGCTGGCTTGAGCTACGGATGCCATTGTTGTCTATTCTCTCAGCACAAGCAGGGTTGAGTGTGCCTTTCAGGATATTGGGTCCTGCTGGCTCTGATGGATGGTGATGGGTTGTCTGAGTGCATGTGCAGGCCCCATGTAGCTTCATCTTGCTATGTGTGGGGGATATGGGACTATGGGGCAGCCATATGTCCCACCACCCCAGGAACATCCTTTCCGTTTGCCTGGGACATCCCCTTCCACATCAGGCCATTTCTTCTCCCCTCACAGCAGAGGGAGTAAATAAATTCACATTTACACATTTGTGTGAATTGGTTTTGTCCCCTTAGTTACATCTCTGAGATAAAGTGAAGAGCTCTTTGTATTTAAATTTCATAAAGTAGAGTCTAGGTCTCTCTCAGCAGTGGACCATCTCCACAGTAATTAAGTTGTTTTCTACTCTACTGAGGGGTGTGAGTGTGTACGGATGTGCTTGTGTGTTGGTGGGAGGCAGGGTGCAGGTTGGCCTGCCAGAGCGCAGGTAGAAAAATGAGTGGAAAGAGTACATTCCATTAATACTTGACGTTATCATGCTGTCACATGTTCTTTCTTAAATCCGAACAGGTCATTCACCTGCTTAAAGCCATCTGTAGCTTCCCACTGCCTTTAGAATGGAGTCTAAACTTGTAAACTTGACTAGCAAGTTAAGATCTGTCTATAGATGACCTCTCCCACCTCATTTCCTACAATTTCCTCTCTTCTTTCAGTTCCATGAGTCCACCCTGCTCTCTCTTGCCTCTGGACTTTCTCACATTCCTAGAAGATTCTCTTCAACTTATCCCTACACCTGGCTGATTCCTGCACAGTCCTCTGATCTCCAGTTAAACACCTCCTTCCTACCAAGTCCTTCTTGACCTCCCTCCTACCTCCGACTTTGATGTGGCCCTCGTATGCACTCCCGTAACCCTCTCTTGCCATAGCACTTACTTTATTTTTGTTGTTGTTGTTTGCTCTCCCACTGGACTCTCAATGCTTTTAAGGCAAGACTCTGCCTGTCTTGATCAGTGGTCATTCTCTAGCACCTAGCACGTGCCTGATAGCTACTCAATAAATATTTGTTAAATAAAAAAATGAATGAAGAATAAATTGAACATGCAAGCCAGATATTAGCTGGCTTCATGTGAATTTTCTTTTACCCTACAGCAGGATTCAGTACTTTATTGTGTTTCCTCAAAAGTAAATCAACTCCACAAAACAGAGGTAAGCAATGTAGATTTGACTGACAATTTTATGAAGAGAGAGAAGAGGGGGTTTAAATGGTTGACACCTCTATTCTCCCCTCAGTGTCCCTCTTTGGCTTTCAAATGTTGAGTCTTCCTCTCTTTTGTCTCTTCCTTCCTCCCACTCCTGCATCCCCAGCTCAGCCGCTACTTCCCTTCCCTAAGCAAATATCATTCTGAGAGGACTATGGAGGATGAATGGGAGACATGTGGCTAGTATTAAGGAGTACCATTTAGGAGACAATTGAACGAGGCCAGTCAGAGACAATGAAGGCCTGAGTCAAGAAAATGACAAAATTCAAATCACAACTTGGTAAGAGGGGAAAAAAAGAAAGAAAATGACAAATGAAGAGGAGAGAGGGTGGGTTTAGGAGATGTTAGGGAGGAAAGATCAACAGGATGGGATTGCTGATTGGATTGGGGTAGAAGAGAAAGGAAAGAGAGGAATATAGTGCCTGTCACAAGGTTTGGTGAATGCAGGGAAGGAGAGGAGAGAGATTGAGAGGGTCACAGGATTAGAATTATTACCAAGGGAAGTAGGGGAGAGGATTAAGCAAGGAAAGAGAAGTATAAAGATTATTACCCACTGAGAGTCTAATTGAGATTAGAGACCAAAATTGGTATGGGCACTAGTCTACAAAACTGTATGATTTTCTTTAATAACTTGGGCTGCCAATGTTAAGAGCTGAAAAAATGGGTGGTAGATTGATCCAAGACTTGAGATTTTCTGAGAAGATGAGGCAGAAGGACGAAGGGGCAGGGGATTGATGATTCTAGGAAAAAATATTCAGAGTGATGAACAATGGCATCTAGGCTCAATAGGGACAGAAGTGAGCCAGGATGGTGCTGACAGACGGGAGGGGTGGGGGTGTAGGAGAGGGGCCAAGAAACCGGCTGTGTTGAAGTAGTAAAGAATAAGTACGAAAACCAGCATTATAAGAAACTGAAGATGCAGAACAGAGCAGGAACCGTGCATGATGCAATGTTTACAGGAGTCCACGGGATGCAGGACTTAAGAGGAAAACAAACACTGGAAAGGATAAGGTTACCTTCTTCCTCTGAAATGAGGCGGAAGGAGAAGAGGAGATGTCATCTTTAAGTATTTCTCAATAGAGAAAAAGCAGGAAGAGGAAGCCTACGTTGGAGAATCTTGATTTCTTCCAGGAAGCAAGAAGGGAAAGTCATCTGCAGAGGTGGGATTGAGGCCTGAAGGAAATAGAGAAGATTTAGAAAAGGAGCAGTGGGGACTGTAGTAGGAAGGCAATTTTGAAAAATTCAGAGAATTGCCTGGGAGTAGGGAGGGCTCAGCTGAGACCACTTAGCTGATATTGGCTTGAATCAGATTTTTCAATTTTCTCCAGCAATACCTTCTGCTTGGGAGCACAAACAGAAAGGACGTGGTGGACTTCATTCAGGGATGGAGGTTAGGAAGACAGGAATGGAAATGAAGAACCAAGGGGATGAGGGTACCTGTTTGGATTATTGCTGAAGTCGTCAATGTGGACAACACGCTGAAAAGAAGGCAAGCAAGGGCTGAGGGGTCCCTGGCACTGTGAGAACAGTGGAGGGTGAGGGAGCAGGGGTCATTACGAGGAGGGCAAAAAGAAATTTCAGTAGCCCTGATAAAAATAACAACAGAATCTTCCAGACATTTTGTCCATAAAGTAAAAAGGTAAATGCCCCTTTAAATCATTAACTAAACTGGAACTCAGATCTGGGCAGGCTCTCCTAGGTTGAGCTGTTCTGCTTTGCCAAGAATTGATAAACTTCTGTGAACCCTCCAGGGCAAGTGAGACATGATCTATCTTCCCTGTCTGGACAAGCTTGAGCTGGCCTCCTTCCTCCTGCTGAAGCAGGCCTGAGGTATGGGCCAAGATTCTGTGTCTTATGCTAATTATCACATTCCAGAATGTAGGTTCCTGCTGGTACTGCCTTTAGGCTTTTAGAAGGCCCTGCTCTGACCCTCCCTGGCTGTGCCCCTCATCTCAGGGTGAGGAGACTGTGGGGCCAAGAGAATGTGCCCACTCAGAACCCACATTGCTCCTTTCCAGACCACACTCTGGATACCTTGGACTACCTCAGAACTCCTAGCTCAAATGCCCCAAGCCCACTTCCAGGGCTGCCTAGACTTCTTCCCCAGACCCATCCTGAGGGCAAACCATACCACTAGTGTGTGTAGTCAGCCTGAGGGGTAGCCAAGAGAAGCCTATTTGCAGAGGTGTGCCCAGAGCATGGATATGTGAGCTGGGGCATCCACAAAATGCATGAGAGGATCCTTTCATTCAGAGTCAGGGATAGGGAAAGAAGAGGGAATCTTCAGGTTGGGGTCCAGCTCTCCCCATGACTCCATGTCCTGGTGCAGAACTCCAAAAAGTCCAAAAATTGAACATTCAAACATGGCCTTCCAGTCTTTGGGAAGATAGAGTTATCAAGGTAGGAAAATAGAACATAATTTATTTAACAGTTTGATTTATAACTTTTACATAGTTAAACATATGGAATACAGAACTCCATTTGTACTCTTGCCCTTGAGAAGCCTGGCCCCTGCAATGTATTATTTACCTGTTGTGAAGAATAGCACTTCAAAATTATTATTCTAAGTTTATTTGACATAATAGGTCCAAATTGTATTACAAGATGGTAAAATACAAAAATGCATTAAAAGTCCTGTTTGGATTTCGAAAAAGTTATCTTAGCCTAAACCCTTTCCCCAATTTTTGATATCACTTATGTTATTTGATAAAGTAATTTCCCTGTTTCATTAATGTTCATATTTAACCTGAATTTTCTAAAAGAATCTGTGAATTTTGGCCGGGCGCGGTGGCTCATGCCTGTAATCCTAGCACTCTGGGAGGCCGAGGCGGGTGGATCGCTCGGGGTCAGGAGTTTGAGACCAGCCTGAGCAAGAGCGAGACCCCGTCTCTACTAAAAATAGAAAGACATTATATGGACAACTAAAAATCTATATAGAAAAAATTAGCCGGGCATAGTGGCGCATGCCTGTAGTCCCAGCTACTCGGGAGGCTGAGGCAGTAGGATCGCTTAAGCCCAGGAGTTTGAGGTTGCTGTGAGCTAGGCTGACGCCACGGCACTCACTCTAGCCTGGGCAACAAAGTGAGACTCTGTCTCAACAAAAAAAAAAAAAAAAAAGAATCTGTGAATTTTTATCCCACTGTGACATTCAAGATATGCAGCTGAGCCTTGAGTAAAAGCCCCATCAGCTAAATAAACATCAGAACATATCTTCAGTACATCCTTTTTGATCTTGAGGATTATTTAGCACACTGTTTCATAAGTTCCAGATGCTTACTGATATGTTCAATCTGACCAGGGCTAGATTTGCGCCCTGTCTGCAAATTCACACACTATATCTTCATTCCTTCATTATTAGAACTTAAAGGAGTAGACTCAGGTGAGACTAAACATGTTCAGTACTAAACTACAGTGAAGGGAGGGGAGACAGCTGTTGGATCATCTGTCATGACCCACAGTCCTCATGCCATATGCACCTTGACAAGCCCTCTGCTACATCTAAATGTCAAAATGGGAGATGATCTCTGGGTAGAGTCTGTGCTAGAACTCTTCCAGTAGTAGTTTACAGTCTGTCAACAAATCTGAAAGCCTTATTTGGCTGATGTCACATTGAGAGGTGGGAGGCTCAGTTTCTAAAAAATCAAAAGATCAATGATCTAGGCTTGAGAAGACCCAACCTAATCAGACTCAGAGCTCTGATTAGGTTATTGATTGAGTGACAAAAGGCAAGTCATCTCACTTTTCTGTTCCTGAGCTTTTACTGCTGTAGAAAGTGGGTAGGAGTGGGAAGGAGAATTCATTTAGCTTGCTGTTTTCCAAACTTACTAAACTTTAGAACCCTTTTCTTTTGCAGCATTGGGCAAAACTAATGTTCTAAGGAACAGTCTTTGGGAAAGTTTAGACTAGATCAGTGGTTTTCCACAGGCTTGGTGAGGGACACATTTAGCAATGTCTAGAGACATTTTTGGTTGTCCTAATTGGGGAGGCCAGGGATGCTACTAAGCATACTAATATGCATAGGACAGCCCTCCGCCACAAAGAATTATCCAACCCCAATGTCAGTAATACTAAGGGGTTGAAAAACTCTGCATTAGGGGAACTATCTTTAAATCCTCTTTCAACACTAAAATTTGAATGAGGTGTTTCTTATTTTTTAAACACACAAAATTTTATTTCTCTTTTACTCAGAATCAGCTGTGGGTCTGACTGAGTCTCCAGAACAGTTTTCTTCTATGTGTTAGCTCCGTATTTCAGCTGCTTTGATCTTATAACACCTTCCTATCAATATGTGCTTCTATGACTTCCTTGGCAGAGAAAGAGAAAGCATAGAGAATCATGTGCTGGATCTTAAATGCTCTACCTGAATGTGACAAATGTCTCCTCTGCTTTTTTTCTTTTCTTTTTACTAAGCAGCTCTACTAAGATATAATTCATGTGCCATATAAGTCACCCATTTAAAGTGTAAAATTCAGTGGGCTTTAGTATATCCACAGATGTGTGCAATCATCACCACTGTCAATTTTAGGACATTTTCATCACCCCCAAAAGAAACTCTGCACCCATTAGCAGCCATTCCCATTTTTCCTCCACTATTCCTACCTCAGTCCTAGGCAACTGGTAATCTATCTTCTGTCTCTATAGATTTGCCTATTCTGGATATTACAAATAAATGAAATCATGTAATATGTGGTCCTTTGTAACTGGCTTCTTTCACTTAGCATATTTTCAAGGTTTATCCACGTCGTAGCATGCATCAATATTTCCTTTTTATTGCTGAGTAATATTCCATTGTATGAATATAACACATTTATTTATTCATCAGTTGATAGACATGTGAGGTATTTCTACTTTTTAGATGTTATGAATAATGTTTCTATGAACATTTATATGCAAATTTTTTTATGTGGACATATACTTTCATTTCTCTTGGGTTATATGTATAAGAAAGGAATTGCTGGATCATATGGTAACTTTATGTTTAGCCTTTAGAGAAACTGCCACACTATTTTCCAAAATGACTGCGCCATTTTACATTCCAGCCAAAAAATATATGAAGCTTCCAATTTCTCCACACCCTCACCAACACTTGTTATTATCTGTCTTTTTGATTCTAGCCATCCTAGTGTGTGTGAAGTGGTATCTCCTAGTGGTTTTGATTTGCATCTTCCTGAAAGCTGATGATGTGGAGCATCTTCTTTTCATGTGCTTATTAGCCATTCATATATCTTCTTTATATAAGTGTCTGTTCAGATCCTTTGCCCATTTTAAAATTAAGTCATTTGTCTTTTTATTATTGAGTTGTAAGAGTTATATATGTATTCTAGATACAAATTCCATATTAAATATATTGTTTGCAAATATTTTCTCCCATTCTATAGGTTTCTTGATGGTAGCCTTTGCAGCATAAAAGTATCTAATTTTGATGAAGTCAAATTTATCTATGTTTCCTTTTGTTGCTTATGTTTTGGTGTCATGTGTAAAAAACCATGGCCTGATCCAAGGGTCCCCAGCCTATGGTGAGTTGTATAATTATTTCATTATATATTACAATGTGTAATATACACACAATGAATATAATGTGCTTGAATCATCCGCAAACCATCCCCTACCCTCCCTGGTCCATGGAAAAATTGTCTTCCATGAAAACAGTCCCTGGTACCAAAAAGGATGGGACCAGTGGCAAGTTCACAAAGATTTATGCCTATGTTTTCTTCTAGATTTTTATCATTTTAGCTCTTACACTTAGGTCTTTGATTTCTTTTGTGTTAATTTTTGTATTTGGTATGAGATAAAGATCCCAGTTCATTCTTTTACATGTGATATACAGTTGTCCCAGAACCATTTGTTGAAAAGATTATTCTTTCCCTATCAGATTATCTTGGTACCCTTGTCAAAAATCAATTGCCCATAAATGTGAAGGTGTATGAATTGTTAAAATACCTCTTCTGTGATATCTATAATTTATCTTCTAAAGGGCTAAGTTATAGGTCACATCTCAGGTTATTATGACTTTTTTAAATAAAAAAGTTCAGAATAGAAACTACTTTCACAATTGCTTGTTCTCCCACAGCCAGTTAGTAAATTCTACTTGCAGCTAAAAGCATTTTTTCCCTTTAGAGGTGTTTCACCCAGATAGGAAACACACATCTGAATAAACTTGGAAACTGAAGATATACAGAGGGCCTTCTTAATCTCTGGGTATGTGTTCTAATTTCCCCTTTTTGTGCTCATTTTTTTCCTTTTATCCAGAAGAGTAGCATTAACTTTCTATAAAATTCATGGAGATTGATCATCTCTCTAGTGTTTGAGCCTAGAACGTATTTCTTGGGTAACAGATCTCTTTACCCCACTTCCACATGTGGAAAGAAATACAACATGGAACTCTAATCTCATAAATGAAGCACAAGGGTTATTTCCTTAAATGAGACAAGGGCTTAGGATGAGAACATGTTTTGGGTTAAGACGGTTTTTGTAAACCAGATTGATTCCAATTCTAGGCTTATTTTATTGCTCACTGTATTTTGTTCCCTTTTATACTGATGAAAAATAGACTTAATTGTGTTCTATCATTTATGTCATTGATATTTCCTTTAGGTTTGAGTGCTGTGAAGTTCTCCCTTAAATTTGTCCCAGAATTGAACTTGGCAGTGATTTAAGGTAGTTAATTCATATATCAGTTGTTAGCAAGTTCCAGAAATTAAAATCTACTTCAGAGTAAGTTATTAACTCTCCAATAAAAAAATCACTTTATTGACTTATCAGTTTTAGCTATCTATTCTACTTAACAGATGAGACAGAGAAGTTATTGACTGTATATAATCACTTCTGTACTTTCACCACTGAACAGTGCGATGAAACGGAAGTCTAGATCGTTCAAGGTTATAGTTTAAATCTAGAATAAACCAGTTCAGGTTGGTTGGGGTGGGGAGAGAGTGCCTTTGGACCTTGTTACCTTTGCAATATCATCTCCTTAAATTTTATAGAATTTATTTTTCCTCTGTTCAAAATTCTCAAACTTCTAAACTAAAAACATCCTAGACTAAGGATTTTAGTTTGAGATAAAATTGCTTTACTGTATGGATTACTTTTATAATACTTTTTTTTTTTTTTTTTTGAGACAGAGTCTCGCTCTGTTGCCTGGGCTAGAGTGCCGTGGCATCAGCCTAGCTCACAGCAACCTCAAATTCCTGGGCTCAAGCAATCCTTCTGCCTCAGCCTCCCAAGTAGCTGGGACTACAGGCATGTGCCACCATGCCCGGCTAATTTTTTCTATGTATATTTTTAGTTGTCCAGTTAATTTCTTTCTATTTTTAGTAGAAACGGGGTCTCGCTCTTGCTCAGGCTGGTCTTGAACTCCTGACCTTGAGCGATCCTCCCTCCTCAGCCTCCCAGAGTGCTAGGTTTACAGGCGTGAGCCACTGCACCCGGCCTATAATACTTTTTTAAAAAATAAACTTCAGATGCTGCTCTTGTAAATAGGCTGGAGGGAAGAAAACTCAAGTGTAATGCTTGGAACATAACAGGTGCAGGCCTTTTATTTGCAGGCCTACACCAGTAGCAAGTTTTTCTCTCATAATAGTGAAGTTCTCTTTTATTCTTCTGTTAATTGGCCTGCCATCTGATTACATTTATTTAGTTTGAGGGTGCCCTGTAATGGGCCCTTTGCTTTCCCCTGGTCGGCTTGTGATGAATTGCTACCAAGGTCAGTCCAGGTCAGACTCTTTCAAGTGGTCAGTGTGGCTGGGGTAGTGTTTACAAAGCCAAGCTTGTCATCAGAATTACCTGGGGTGGTTTTTAAAGAGCTTTTCAGGCCTTGCTCCAAACCTACTAAATCTGGATCTCTGGTATGAAGCCAGTGAATCTATATGTTTGAAACTTTCCCTAGGTGATTCTAATGTCCAGCCATGTTTGAGACATAGTCCAGAGTATAATCATGAGTCACTTAACAACAGGATGTGTTCTGATAAATGTATCATTTATAGCCAATTTGGTCCTGTGAACATCATAGTGTACTCGAACCTAGATGGTATAGCCTACTATACACCTAGGCTATATAATATAGCCTATTGCTCCTAGGCTACAAACTTGTACAGCATGTTACTGTACTGAATATTGTAGGCACTTGTAACACAATGGTGAGTATTTATGTTATAAACATAGAAAAGGTACAGTAAAAATACAGTATTATAATTTTATGGGACCACTGTTGAATATGTGGTCTGGTTGAACTGCAGAAATGTCATTATGCAGCCTATGACTACCTGGATTCCAGGACTGTCTCCAGGTGCTTGGCAGTCTCATGGGTTTGGCCTTAGAGCATTGCCTCTGAGAAACTGCCAACTGCTTGCCAAAAGATTCTGAAAAGACCAGAGGTACCTATTTGTACTCTTCCCTTAAAGACTACTACCTTGGCAATGAGGCCTAGGTTCCTTCTCTGTCCATTCTCAATCCTTCAGGCTGTCCTTGTGACTTATTTGCCCCTTCAGGGTACCCAGGAGTGGTGCTGGTGAATATAAAATAGACTTTGGTCCTGATAGACCTGACATGGACTCTCAGCTCAGCCTCTTCTATGGGTGCCATTTGTCTAATTTGTAAATGGAGATAATATTGTCCTCTCAAGGATGGTATGAAGACCAAAAGAATATAGATCAAGTGCACCCTGCATTGGGCATTATTATTGTCCACTTCTATGAACGTGTTGTGTTAATGGAGTTTGTTCATCAATTTTCCCTGATTGTAATTCCCTAGATTGCTCTGGGCAGTGTTTCTCACAGTAGGGGACACAGAACACCTACAACTGAGTAGGAGGGAGATGGGACAGAACTCTGTTCTTATACACTCTTTCTCCACTTTTAAACTTTTATGGCAATATGATATACATGTAGAAAAGTGTTTTTATTGTAAGTGAACAACTCAGTGAATTTTCCTAAACTGAACACAACCATGTAGCCAGCACCCAGATCAAGAAACAGAACATTGGCAGTACCCCAGAAGCGTCCTCTGCACGCAAACTTAAAGAATTCTAGGAAGAGCCCAGCTGTGGCACTCTTCTTTACCATGTTCCCTCCCTTCCTTCACAGGCCAAAATTGCGTGCTGCATGAACCCTGCCCAATCTGAGAGGCTGGGCCTGTAACCTCACATGCACCCTTAATAGTGATGTGACTTCATTTGTAAGCAGGGTCACAAAGGGTGTTTCTATCATTTATATTCTTAGCATACACCCTAAACTGCCTAAAGCAAATGAATTCAGGTCACAGCCAAAAAGGAGTGGAGATCAGTCATTGCCTGAAAGCATCAGCTTATTACAACACTCCAGCATTTTCTCACGGAAGGGTGAATGAGGTAGATTCTAGTGTAATTACCTTTGTGTAATTGAAAACTAAATCACTGATGGCTGCATAGTTTAAATATCCATTTAAATACTTTCAATATATTGCACTTATTTTTGCAGGACATGCTACTACCAAATAGGCTATTAATTTTTCTAGTGGATTAAAATCTGAATGAGTACATTAAAAACTAGTACAACTTAGATAGATGACCTCTTTTTCTAGAGATCATTAGAGAGAGTTTTTCTTTGTCTTTAATCCAGCTATTCAAATACTCTATTAGACCAGGACCTGTAATAATAAAGGCCTTACCCCAAAGGAATCAGGTTTTCTATGTAATATCTTTAAACAGGACTTTAAATAGTAAAGCAAGCACCTGTGGTGCTTTTGCCTATAGTGCAACAAATTGTAAGGTACATACAAATCACCCTTGGGCTCTTGTTAAAGTGCAGATTCTGATTTGGTGGGTGTTGGGGCCTGAGATTTTGCATTTCTAACAGGTTCCCAGATGGTGCTGATGCTGCTGGTGTAGGGGCCACACTTTGAGGAGCAGGAAGAATATTCATGCTGGAAGCATATTCAGCACTGACTAGAAGCCTGGATACATATCTGAGTCCAGTGTCCTGGTATGAATAAACTATTTCTAAGGTCCATTCTAACTGCACAATTCCATAATTCAATTATCTCTTTTTGGCTATTAACTAATTTTTCTTTGGGCTTCTGATTTTCATTGTTTTTAGAGTGCCATATTAGATGTTCTGTATTGAAAGTCCAGGTAAAAATTCTTACTTATGGCTGACAAGTTTTATTTTTCAATCTTCTACAAGGCTACCTCAATCCATGGGAAATCTTGGCTAATAATAACATGATACTGGGCCTGGACCATAAGCTAAACTTTAGTCAGCAGTGTAGAGCTTTGGCTAGATATGCAAGTGTGAACTTGGGAGCATCACCAAAAGAAAGGGACAGCTAATCCTACCAGAATAGGCAGTCCTTACACGAATACTGTTTTCAAATATCCACAACTGGGAAGAGCTGCAGAACATGTAAAGAAAAGTTCAAAGCACTGGCATTATTTAGTTCATGAAGAGGACAAAGGATGCTTTAAGAATCATTTTTGAATGTCAGCAGAAACCAGCATATCCTCTGAAGTAAATGGCTTTACAGTGCATCAGAATAGATTTAGGTTAGCTCTAAAGCAGAACTAGCTGGGCATGGTGGCACATGCCTGTAGTCCTAGGTGGTAGGATTGCCAATGGTAATTTCCTTTTCCAAAGATTTTTTTTTTTTTTTTTTTTTGAGACAGAGTCTTGCTCTATTGCCTAGGCTAGAGTGCCGTGGCGTCAGCCTAGCTCACAGCAACCTCAAACTCCTGGGCTCAAGTGATCCTACTGCCTCAGCCTCCCAAGTAGCTGGGAGTATAGGCCTGCGACACCATGCCCGGCTAATTTTTTCTATATATATATCTTTTAGCTGTCCAAATCATTTCTTTCATTTTTAGTAGAGACGGGGTCTCGCTCTTGCTCAGGCTGGTCTTGAACTCCTGACCTCGAACGTTCCCCCGCCTTGGCCTCCCAGAGTGCTAGGATTACAGGCATGAACCACCGCGCCCGGCCTCCAAAGATTCTTAAAACCAACTATAACCCTACTACATTGCCTATCAGTTGTATTATTAGTTGATATATCAGTTGGGGTTAGGTGCAGACACCTCTCTAGGAATTATATGCTTACAAAACCACTGCCAACATCAAAGCCACTTCTCACCAACAGAGTTGGTGGCAATACAAAGACACAGAAAGTCTGACCATAAAATAATCACACGATGTAGCACACACAGTGAAAACTAACAGTCATCTGACTGGCAAAATACAAATGGTATACAGAATCCTATTAGCAAGGCACCCTAAGATTTATAGTTATTTGTTTTATTTTTTTAACTATAAATCAATTTTTATGAAAGTATAACATGCATGCAGAAAAACGTACAAATCATAATCAGAGAGATTGATGAATTTTCATTAAGTGAACACATACATGTAGCCAGTACCCACATAGGAAGACAGAAATTACTAGCATAGTAGAAGCTCCCCTCATGCTCTTTTCTAGTATCCTTCCTCAGTTTGACGGCAATGGTGGCTTCTAACACCACAGACCAATTTTGCCTATTTTTGAACCTTAGACAAAATGAAATGATACAGGGTGTACTCTTTACTGACTGGCTTTTCCTACTCAGTATTTTATTTGTGAGATTCGTCCATGGTATGCAGTAGTAGTATCTTCATTTTCATTGCTATATAGTATTCTATTGTATGAATATAACACAATTTATACATTCTACTGCAGATGGACATTTGGGTTGTTTCCAGTTTAAAATTATTGCAAATAGTGCTGCTGTGAACATTGGTGAACATATGTGTGCATTTTAGTTGCATATGTAAGAGTGAAATTTCTGTGATACATAGGTTCAGCTGGAGTAGATACTGCCAGTCTTCCAAAGTAGTTATGGATGTTTCACATCCTCACCAAAACTTGCTGTTTTTCATTTTTTTAATTTTAGCCATCCTTCTGAAAGGCTAATACAATTTATTGAAATCACATTGTGGTTTTATTAATAGTTTTCATTTTCCTGATGTCTGATAAGTTATAGCATCAGTCCCCAACCTTTTTGGCACCAGGGACTTGTTTCATAGAAGACAATTTTTCCACAGACGGGGAGTGGAGAGGGATGGTTTTGGCATGATTCAAGCACATTGCATTTATTGTGCAGTCAAACCTCTCTGATAATGATAATCTGTATTTGCAGCCGCTCCCCAGGGCTAGCAGCACCACCTCAGCTCCACCTCAGATCGTCAGGCATTAGAGTCTCATAAGGAGTGTGCAACCTAGATCCCTCGCATGCACAGTTTACAGTAGGGCTCGGGTTACTATGAGAATCTAATACCTGCATGGATCTGACTGGAGGCAGAGCTTATGCGGTGATGCCAGCTATGGGAAGCATCTGTGAATACAGATAAAGTTTCACTAGCTCTCGGCTGCTCACCTCCTGCTGTGTGGCTGAAGCACCTTATCATATACTAACTGGTCATTTGGGTACCCTCTTCTATGAAATGCCTGTTCAGGACTTTCACCTGATTTTCTATGGCCTTGTCTGAGTTTTTCTTGTTTGTTTTCTTGTTTGTTCTTTGTAGTTCTTTATTCTGGCTGTGAGAGTCCTTTGTTGGGTATATGTTTTGAGAATGTCTTTTGCCACTCTGTAGCTTGTTTTTTTGACTCTTAATAGTGTCTTTTGCAGTGGCTCACACCTGTAATCCTAGCACTCTGGGAGGCTGAGGCAGGAGGATAGCTCTAGGTCAGGAGTTCGAGACCAGCCTGAGCAAGAGAGAGACCCCATCTCTACTAAAAATAGAAAGAAATTATATGGACAACTAAAAATATGTATAGAAAAAATTAGCTGGGCATGGTGGCACATGCCTGTAGTCCCAGCTACTTGGGAGGCTGAGGCAGGAGGATCGCTTGAGCCCAGGAGTTTGAGGTTGCTGTGAGCTAGGCTGATGCCATGGCACTCTAGCCCAGGCAACAGAGTAAGAAACTGTCTCAAAAAAAAGAAATAATAATAGTGTCTTTTGAAGAAGATGTTCATAATTTTGATATAGTTTAGTTTATCAGATGTTTTCCTTTATGGTTCATTTATTTTTTGCATGCCAGTTCAAGAAATATTTGTAAACTCCAAAGTCATAAGGGTATTCTGTGTTTTCCTTTGAAACTGTTATTCTACTGTTCACATTTACAATTAATCTGGTATTGATTTTTATGGTGAAAAGTAGGAAAAATAGTTTGAGCCTTCTATCATAATTTCTGCAATATAGTGGCATAGAGATGGGTATCTCTAGAAAGTGGTGAAAATGAACACAAGAGAACATATCTAACACAATTAACTTAGGTGAGTATTTACATAGTGAGGGAGCTCCAAATTGTGAATTTTTGTGAACTCCTTTTCAAATTTGATCTTTTGTGGTAGCGATTTTCCATATTCCACACTTCCCTAATGGAAACAGTCCACCTCTGCAAACTGCTTTGCCTCTTTCCTACCCTGCCTCTTGGAATGTCATCATTGTTGCCCAGAGCATTGTTGCTCAGCATTGTTGCCCAAAAGTTGCTGTAACTTTCTCAGAAGTTACAGCAAGAATTGATCTGATTTCGAATAAATGAAAAGAAGACCAGGGTTAGACTTGGTGGGAAAATATGAATGTTAGAATTCTTTTAAAGAAATTCAGTTTTATTACCTAATCTAAGAAAATATGATCACTTACAAAGCATTGTTCTAAAAGGCTTGAGGGAAAGTTAGTTCTCTCCTAAGTGGCTTAAACAAGTTCATTACCTCTCATCACTTGCAGGCACAACTACAGTATTGTTTTTTGTTTTTTTTTTTCCTTGTAGAACAGTTGATGTTTTCTCAATCTTAAATAAGGTTTATACATAGGAGATTTTGAAACAAGTTCCCTAGCTTCCCTACAACCATATTTTTTCCCAGAGGGTCCTCTAGAAATTATGTGCATGGCTCCCAGGACAATGTATTGAGTAAAATTTTTCTCAACCACCTTGTGCCTGAATCCCTGCTCTTTCCTTTCACATTTGGATATATCCTTTGGTTCCCTAATAATAACAATAGCTGAAGTGGGTTACAAAAGACAACTTTTTTCTTATTCAACTCAATTTCTATTTTGTGTCCCCATATCTCTGTGCTATTAGGAAGTCATTTCGGGGTATATTTTCAAGTCATATGTCACATAATCCTTCAGTGCAACCCTGGGGGAAAAAAGTCATACTATACAGTACACTACATAGGATCTTATATAATGCCAAGGTTTCTGGGATAGGGCAGGTATCTTAGCTGGTCCTTTATTTGTTCACAATGACATGGCCAAGATTGATATGCTTTATAGAGGTCCCATGGCCCCTTTATGTCTAGGACTTTCTAGTGTTTCCAGTTTACCCTAGAGATCTGATAATATGCATAGATGCACTGGCACATTTTAATTACTCTACGTGCATTATCTTATTTAATCCTCATGATAACCCCATATGATAATTGCTATTATTATCCACATTTTATAGATGAAGACACTGAGGTTAGGTAATATGCCTAGAGCCCTTGTATCTCATTAATGGTGAAGCTTTTGCTATGGATTGACTCTTTATTATTTTGTGTGAATGCTCATTAATAATCCATTGGCCCACCCTTGCTCTCAGATCTTAGACAAACCTCTTGTTATCATTTCAAAGAATTCATCTTTGCAAAGATTTATCACACCAAGACATGCCAGTCATGTTAGTTAACCTTATTCAATTCATGAAACAAGTATTTCTAGGCACTGGCTAGATGTCCAACACAAGTTCTGATGACTGCACAGGATAAGGAGCAAAAAGAAGTACTAGAATCCCTTTCATAAGAAACATAAAAGTAAATTTTGTCCACATTATCAATCTTGTTCTAATAGAATTTAACTTAACTAGAAAGAAATCTAAGTCCTTCAGTCACGAACCCATTGATCTGACACTTGGGACTCAAACATATGAACATTATTGTTTTCGATGGCCCTTTCTTCTGGGTCATCTCCCAGAAGTCACATAAGTTTCCTCTTATGCTCATTTGAGAACTAGTGAACCCAGAAGAGCCCACTTTCCTCTTACCCCTCAATTCCTGACAGTTCAGTAGGTCTCGAGTCTCAATTTCCCTATTCTCCAATACACTGAAGGCTTCCACTAGGATTAAGATGAGGATGGAATCTTGGGGAAATTGAAAGTGCCATTTATTTCAGAGTCAATGTAGTTTTAATAGGTTTTAGGGATGAACCTGGTACCTAACAACTAAATATAAGGTTTTTATTGGAATGTATGTTCACATCCCTAAAAAAAAGTTTTGGAACCCAGTGTGGTTATGTTCTTTGATTAAGAACCATGTTACATTCTTGCATTTCTTGGTTACCCTAACCATTGTAAACCTGGCCACTTTCAAGTAGAACTTCTGGTGTTTTCTCTATTCTTTACTCATTTAGACTGAAGTAGATGTTTCTTTTGTAAGATCAGATCTCAACTTGAGCAAATCTATGCCTCTCGCCACCCCAGAGCTGACAGAGCTCTCAACAGTAGGGATCATTTATGACTTTACCACAATGTTTTACAAAGTTCTTATTACCCTTGTTTATCTGGAATCTCTTGAAAGTTAATCCCTAATTAGCCAAATGTAAGATAACCTACTGTGGGAGCTAGTTTTACCGAAACATTTCATCTTAGATTTTGTGACCATGAGTTTAATCCTAGTGAAGGAAAAATCAGAACCATTTTCTCCACTCCGTCAGGTAGAACTGATCAAACAGACCATGATCCTGACAGAAAGCAGAATGTCAGGGCTTCATAATAAGAAACACACAATCCCTGATCCCAGAGACTGATCAGTTCATCTTGTTGCTTCCCCATCCCCAGATTAATCCCCATCCCAGATTAATAGAAATTTCAGTAGGATGAATTGCCTGGGCACAGGACCTGCGGGAAAGGGAGAGTACTGAAATGGAAGATAACCCTAAGCTTTGTCTTAAGGTATTTTTAAACCTCCATCCACCACAGTTTTGTTATTTGTAAAATGGGGTCATGATACCTATTTAACAGGGCTATTGTAAGATCATGAGGTAAGATATGTGAAGGTGCTTCATAAACTTGAAAGAAGTATATATACACACACACACACATATATACCACTGCAGATTTTTGAAAATTTGTTTTTATATTTATTTCCTTTACTTTTTTTTTTTTTTTTTAAGACACAGGGTCTCACTCTGTTGCCCCTGGGCTGGACTACAATGGCACAATAATAGCTCACTGCAGCCTTGAACTCCTGGGCTCAAGCGATCCTCCTGCCTCAGCCTCCTGAATCACTGGGACTACAGGAGTGTGCCACCATGCCTGGCTAATTTTTCTATTTTTTGTAGAAACAGGACCTTGCTATGTTGCCCAGGCTGGTCTCCAACTCCTGGCCTCAAGTGATCCTCCTCACTCAGCCTCCCAAATCACTGGGATTACAGGTATGAGCCATCGCACCCAGCTCCTTTGCTTTTTTTCCTGGAAAGCACCTTAACCAGCAGTAATGACCACATACATTTTAAAACCATTGCTAGACTTCAGTGGTGGTGGTATGATAGTAGCAATAGCAAGAAAAACAAAAAGAGGAGTGTAGGGGTGGGTATGTACATGTCTATGTCCATGTGCTGGATTTTCTGCATGCTCCAAGGAGGTTTGTGAAAGCTGTTCAGAGTACAGATGGGAAGGAGCACAGATCAGATGGAGAATCTACCCACGTGTCAGAGAATCCATATTAATCTTGCTCCCAACATGACTGTCCATCCCAAGTTCATTTCATTTTTTTTAAAAAAACAAACATTTTCATTGCTAATATTTTGCAAAGACTTGTAGAGATTTAACTCATTTCTGTGAAACTGGTTAATATTTCTTAAGCTAACTCTTAACATAAGAATTTATCTTAAAATAGCTCTGTCTTAAGAAATGAGATAAATTCCTATCTGGAAGTAAGAATATCCTAGAACAGATGCCCTTTTCAATTCCACTCCAATGGAAACTTTAGTCTGGATCCCACCTCTTTAAAAAAAAAAAAAATCAGGAATGCGTATGGAGTTAGTAAGGGTGGAGAAAGAAAGCTGATAATGACTCACTTCAGTTTTTAGAAGGAGGAGGATTAAGCTTCCACCCCCACAAGCCTGATGCTGGGAACTCCCACTTTGGAAGATGAGGCAGATCTTGACATGCAGGCAGTTTGAAGTAGTGTCCCACCCCAGAGAAGAAGCTTAAGTCATTGTTATAATAGCTTCTAGACTGCACAGTTAAAATGTAAGAACTGCAAGTGCCCATTATACTCAAAGGCCTTAAAAATACATATATCATTTGTTGAGTAATTTCAAACTTATGGCTTTATACTTAGGAAGTAATTAAGCAAGTATGCAAAGATAGAGCTATTAGGACGGTCATCCAAGTTATTTTCATCATACAGAAACAGTAAAAGCAACCTATACATCTAACAGTAAGAGTTTAATATAATAAATATATCCATATAATGATATATTATTTATATTTAATGTTGTATATAACTATTAATGTGATAAGATGTCTAAAATTTATTAAGGACAAACACAATATGTATACACAAACCAATATGTATACAGTGATTTCATTTTGGTAAAATAAATAAATGTGTGAATGTATGTGTGTGGTTTTAAAAACTCTTAAAGAGGCTGGGCATGATGGCTCATGCCTTTAATCCTAGCATTTTGGGAGGCCAAGATGGGAGGATTGCTTAAGGCCAGGAGTTTGAGACCAGCCTGAGCAACATAGCAAGACATGGTGGCATGAGCCTGTAGACCCAACTACTCAGGAGGCTGAGGCAGGAGGATCACTTTAGCCCAGGAGTTTGAGCTTGCTGTGAGCTATGAGGATACCACTGTACTCTAGCCCGGGCAACAGAGTGAGAGCCTGTCCCTGTCTAAAAAAAAAAAGAAAGCAAAAGAAAAACTCTTAAACACACACACAGTCACAAAGAACACAGTTTATAAAAGTGCAAAAGGAAACTTCCCTTTATGTTACCTCCCCCAACTCTGGGTCTTACCTTCATCTCTGGAAATGAGAAGAATGCTGAAGAGTAAAACAAGAGAATATAAAAAGGAGATTTTTACTTTTTATTTTACACTTTCTGTACCTTTTGAATTTTTTCATTGGTACTGTTTTTTTAACTTTAAAAGTTATTGAAAGCTAGATGTAAAAGTAGTAATATGGTAGCATCACACCATTTTGCATTTAGCTGAACTAGGATTCACCTAAATTTGTGAAGGGTGGAGAGCAAATGAGAAAGAATAAAGGAAAGAGAAAAAGGGGAGAAACAGAGGAAGAGGAGAGCAAGAGAGAACATTTTAAATAGTGTGGTGATTTCTGCTTGCCCATCCTTTCAAAAAGCTTGAACTTAACCCAAAGTATATCTGAAAGAGATAATGTAAATTTGATCCATTTCTGGTCCCATGTGCTTTTCATACTTTGAATATCTGATCATACTGAGCATGATTCTAGCATTAACAGATCCTTTTATTTTTATTTGTTTGCATTTAAATAGCTTGTTTTATAAATACAACTACATCATTAGTTGCTCAACTGATAAAGCAACACTCTATTACAAGACTGAGTGATTTAAGCTATTTCCAAGAGTAATTCTCATTCCTCTCTTAATTTTGAAGTTAACTCCCAATAAGATAAAAAGTCAGTACAGAAATTAGTAATCAGTGATGTTATTAAGGTGTTTTTTGTTTTTTTTCTCCCTCTCTCTCTTTAGTCATATTTTCTATTTGGATAATGAGAAAGTATTCCTTTTGTAATAAGAAAACTACATATTAAAAAAAAACATTGGAAACAGTATCTGTAGCTGTCATTTTATTTTCATCTAGCTGATGGGCACCCAGCGACTCTCTTCTCTTTTCCAAAGGCAACAATCTTTCATGACTCAAATCTATTTCTATAGCCATCTCATTTCCTCTCGCTGCCCCAAGTGGAGCACTTTTTGGTTATAAAACACCACAGCATCACAATTTTGCACCTACTATCCACCCAGATACAAAACTCACTCAACCTCAATCTGTGTCAAATAGTGTTTGTAACTAGTCCCTCAATTGTTTTTCTTTTTCCTTGTGTAAAGTGTTTCATGAAATCATAAGAAACTCAAATTTATATTCATCAGTAAGACTTCTTTTTCAGAATTTGAAATATGCTTGGAAAGTGCTATTGTAGCAAAAATATTAAATAGGCTACTACTTTATTTTATAAATTTAAAAAGTCATCCAAGAAACTTTAGATAGTGTAGAAGAGGAACTCACATACTGACGATTAATCTGTGCGTTTACCTGCAAAATTGAGCAATCAGGGTTGAGACAGGGTTGAGACGTCCCTGAAGAACAACTTTGAAATTCTAAAAAGACAATTAAGCTTTTATCTCAGAGTCCTGTAGATTAACCAAATCCTCTGGATCCTTTTGAAGTTAAAGGATAAGAAGCAGCTGAGGGCTTCCTACTCTTTAGGGGGCCTACTCCTGTGGAAATCTGCCCAACCTGGTAGCCTGACCAGGTTTCAGGGTTAATGGTCCTGATCAGTGGAGAGTGAGACTCGAAGACTATATGGTTTCTATGGAAGATAGAAACTTGGATAGATACTTAATTACAAATTAGGGATCCAGTTTTAATACATTATATGATGCCCAACAATTTCTTTAATCCTGGGAGCTCTTATTTTTATAGATTTGAAATGGATATAGTACTGTTTATTTTCCAATTAAATGAGAGATTCCCTATGGATATATAGTGCTGGGATCCTAAAGTACAAGAACAAACTTTAGGCTGGGCGCGGTGGCTCATACCTGTAATCCTAGCACTCTGGGAGGCTGAGGCGGGCAGATTGTTTGAGCTCAGGAGTTCGAGACCAGCCTGAGCAAGAGCAAAACCCTGTCTCTACTAAAAATAGAAAGAAATTATGTGAACAGCTAAAATATATATGTAGAAAAATTAGCCGGGCATGGTGGTGCATGTCTGTAGTCCCAGCTACTCGGGAGGCTGAGGCAGTAGGATTGTTGAGCCCAGGAGTTTGAGGTTGCTGTGAGCTAGGCTGACACCACTGCACTCTAGCCCAGGCAACAGAGTGAGACTCTGTCTCAAAAAAAAAAAAAAAAAGAAAAGAAAAAAAAAAACAAACTTTAAAACATTTATTAAGAAAAAGAGGCTAAAACACACCCTATGTATAGCACAGTTGTCAGACCTTTTTACTGTGGGAGTGGCAGACTAGCAGTTCCTGATAAGCCCTGTGGGAAGCCTAGAAACATCTTCATGTTCTCCTTCAGCATTTTGCAACTTGTTTACTTATTAAATTAATACCTTGGCAACAAGAATAGCATTTTTCTTGCATGGAATCTATCTGTAAGAAAACACACACCTGGAAGCTGTCAACAATAATAAGCTTGCCAAATCAGAGCGAGCCCATTGACAAAGTTGGCATGGATCAGCCCTAATCCTTCCTCAGGGCAATGAAGCAAAGGACGGAGGAGAGTACCTGTCAGAGGTTCTCAGATGAATCCCATTCTGCCTGGCCATCCAAAGAAGTTCACGGCCACCTCCCCTGTCATCTGACATTAGGACTACTAAGGGTACTTTATGGCAAGCTCAGGAGATGAACCATACTCAGGAGATCTTGTATAGCACAAATCCAGACATGAATTCTGAAAATCGATCCTGAGAAAAAAAGTCTCCCTCCCCAGATCCACTGAGATGTCTGACAATACCCTAACTTGGGCCTCTTCACCACCTCCAAGGCCTCAAATTTGCAGCTAAGCCACTGCAGCAGCCTCCTTATCCGACATCGCACTCACACCCCCAAACTCAACACAACTTCTCTAGGACATTCTGTCCATTATACCATTTTACCCAAAATTCTCAGGTGTACTAAAATCTCCTTCCAGCTTGGATTGTGCTCAGCAACTCCAGTGCTATCCTCACTGTTCCTGTGACCCAACCCCACCAAGCATGCTGGGTTGGGCCTGTGCTAATCTCCACACCACCCTCACCACTCCACCCGACCCCACTTGATCATTGCTCACTTGAGAAGGCCAAAGTGTAAATCCTCCTAGTCTGAACCACTGTTTTTGGCCTTCAAACGCATATGATAGACCTTTGATGTGTCCCTGAAAGTCTATGATATTTGATAGTAAAGGAGGTGATAAAGATATATTTTCTACTCCTTCTGCTTTTTAATTCCTCCTTTTTTCCCTACTTCTGAGAAGGGGACAGAATAGGGAGGTACCAAATTGATCTGGAGAGGGTGAACTAGATGCACTTAGATTATGGAGCCTTACCTCAGTGAGAAGGAATTGGAATCCTACCTGACCAGTCCAACCATGATATCCGATTTTAAACTCTAAAAGCTAAAACAAGGGCAGTTGTGAGAGCAAGATCACAGTAGGTAATGGATATGAAAGTGTTTTTCCAACTGTAAATGATTTAAAACAAATAAATCATATTAGTGATTCTTTCAAAGGGAAACAGCCAAGACCTTGAGTGAATGGAAAAGTCAGTAGTCTCCCACCACCTGCCTCCTTATTCCAGGCCCCACCCGCAAAGCCCAACACTCACTGCCTTCTACCAGATCCAAATCTCCCACTCCCAATTCCTCACCCCAGGTTCCCTCACACACACGTGCGCACACACACGCACACACGCATGCACACACGTGCACACACCAGCACCAGTAGAAACTTCTCAATTAGCTGTTGATCTCATTATAAGATTACAGAAGTTCACCATTAGGCATGAATAAGGATTAATTCTTCTGGAATATACTTACATTTTAAAGAGTTTGTTAAATGTATTTTATATTGACAGAATGACCTGTAGAGAGCAAGAGGAAACTGATTTTTATGTATTTTGGGTTTTTTTTTTTTTTTTTTTTTTTGAGACAGAGTCTCACTCTGTTGCCCAGGCTAGAGTGAGTGCCATGGCGTCAGCCTAGCTCACAGCAACCTCAAACTCCTGAGCTCAAGGGATCCTCCTGTCTCAGCCTCCCGAGTAGCTGGGACTACAGGCATGCGCCACCATGCCTGGCTAATTTTTTCTATATATATTTTTAGCTGTCCATATGATTTCTTTCTATTTTTAGTAGAGGTGGGGTCTCGCTCTTGCTCAGGCTGGTCTCGAACTCCTGAGCTCAAACGATCCGCCCACCTCGGCCTCCCAGAGTGCTAGGATTACAGGCGTGAGCCACCGCGCTCGGCCATATTTTTCAGATTTTAAATTAATGCATGCCATAGTCCACAGAAATGTATTCATATTTTCACCAAAAAATACGTACAAAAATGTTTGTAAGCTTACTATTCATAATAGCCCCAAACTAGAAACAATCTGAATGCCCCTCAGCAGTAGAATAAATAAGTTGTGATCTGTTCACATAATGGAACACTACACAGCAAGGAGAATGAAGGAACTGAAACTTTATGCAACAATATAGTTAAGTCTCATAAACATGATGGTGAGTAAAGGAAGCCAGCCACAAATGAGAACACATTATATGATTCCATTTATATAAAGTTCAAAATCAGACAAAACGAATCAAGAGAAAGGCCGATAGTAATGACTAAGAGGGAGGCACAAGAGCAACTTTTGGGTGGTAAAGATGTTTTGTTCCCTGATCTGGTTACATAGGTGTGTTGATTTTGTGAAAATTCATTGAGCTGTAAACTTATGTATTTTTATGCATACATGTTATACTTTAAAAGTTTACTAAATTAGCAACATGTTTATTGTAGAAAATCTAGAAAATAGGAATCATATAGTGTTAAAGAAGTTACCAAAATAAAATTGTGACTTATATAAATATAAAATGAACACATCAAAGATTGAACTAACTAATTAATGAGAGGACCAGTAAGATGTTACAGCTAGTTCAAATGGATTTGATTTATAGAGATTTATATTATCTACCAGACAAAATTAATTTGCATTGACTTGAACAGGAGTCATTTACATAGTTATAGGCAGGAAATATTTGCATTACTGTAACCTGCTCCATGAACCCCTATATGTTTTTTATAATCCTCCCCCTTAACTAGCCACTTGACCCTTTCAGTTTTTTCCCAGAAATGATAGACTCAGACTCCTGGCCTCAAGTGATCTTCCTGCCTCAGCCTCCCAAAGTGCTGGGATTATGGGCATGAGCCACCATACACAGCCTGAAATGATGGATTTTCTACAAGATAAAAGAGTTGAGATTCTGAAGGCCCAGGGTAGACTTCCTGACCCCAAGATTCACCATGCCTCACAATCTGCCCCCAATGCACATAGCCCCTTATGAGATACACCACAACCTGCCCCAAGGCACGTGGCCCCTCCTTTAAAAGCCGTAATATCCCTTAGTTGGACAGACAGATTTGAGGCAGCTTCTCCCATTCTCCCAACAAGATCTCTGTGGTATTAAAGATTCCTTCCTTGGCAATCCTCATTGTCTCAATAATTGGATTTTTGTGCGATAAGCAACTTGACCTAGACCGAAACCCCTTGTGGTTTTGACAACATTACTATCAATTTTCTACCTCGTTCTCTACAGTTGTAAAATAATTTCATCAAAGACTAGTCGATAGTCAAAGACAATGAAAGCAGAAATAAATGGATGAGCTAGTCAGAACACCAACTAAATTTCAAAGATTTCTAAAATTTTTCTTACAATAGAGTAAAATCCTTCTATTCAGGAATAACCTATATATATACAATTTTGTGCCTTTTTTAATATTATGTAAGAATTGTCTTATATCTATAGCAAAACCTAATTAAAAAATTTTTTTAATTAACTTTTCATATTGAGTACACACTTTTTTGTTTTTTGTTTTTTTTCCCTTTGTTCCAGAAAGCCTCTGTTCACATTTCTGGTTATTTCCTTAGCATATTTTCTGAGGAGGAAAAGTACTAGATCAAAAGATGTGACCATTTTTAAGACTCTTGATACATATTGCCAAATACTGTGGGAATACTTTCCACTACATAGTTGGAGGGCTGGAGGGCAAGAGAAAGGAAAAATCTTTCTGGGCTACTTGCATAATCCAGGAATTACTCCTGCCCGTAAGACTTCCAGGAGTAGAATATATTTTTACAGTTTGCAACTACCCGTCTGCCTTCTTCTCTTCCTTTGCTTTTGTACTTTGAACAAAAACCCAGTCCTTGCCTGAGGAAAAAGCATGGGTTAGCACAGCAAACCACAAAAATCTCAAATTCAAACCAAATTCACGGCTACCAGAGGTCTCCCTGCACTGATGGCTTCATCTGTATTAGGTTATAAATCCCTTGAGGAATTTTCTGGGACCCAACTTAAGCCCCACTTCCTGTGTTTACACATATTTTCTGATCTGTTTTGCCAGTCTTGATTTAAAATATTCTATAAGCCACATGTGTCTAACCATGAGACCTGACTTATTCAATTATTATATAGTATGTATCAATTGCCTAGTAAGTACTGGGCACTATGGTGTACTAGGCCTAGGGTAAGTGAGGAGAAAAACAGACTTGTTCCTGTGGTAGGGGTGGAAAGGTATAATATTAATACCTTTCCTCACCCATCACAAGGGTTACAGCTGATAGTCCTATAACAAAAGACAGATTAACAAGAGAAAAGCATAACAAATGTATTTAATCAGAGTTTTAAATGACACGGGAGCCTTCAGAAATGAAGACCCAAAGACCCAGGAAAAACTGTCTACTTTTATGCTTAGGTTCAATGAAGTATGAACAGCTATGTAGAAATGTGATTGGACAAAAAGGGTATGCTCTAATGGTAATAAACTGGAGGGGAGCAAGGGTGGGGCAGGGCCCAGCAAGGCCTGCCTTTCTGTTCAGAGTCTTCTGGGCCTCTCTGTGTAACATTCTCTCCTCCTGGGTGTGGGGCAGGCCCCCTCTGGAATGAAGGTCTTCAAGGGAGAAAGGAAGAGAGTGATTTTCTAGGTCTTATGGCTTGCTTTGAGGGTAAGGAGTTCTAGTTCCCATGACACACCTTGGGGAAGAGGAATTCTGGGTTCTATGATTTGCTTTAGAGGAGAAAGAGGGGTGGGAGAGAGAAGGGCAGGAGAAGGTCAGAGAGAACTTAATTCTGAGGCCTTTCCAATGTTTAGTTCAAAGTATCAGCATGCCAAGGTGACATACTTTGAGGTATCATGTTCTGAGTCCCGACACTGTCTTGGGGGTTCAGAAAGTATGAAATATAACCACATATATGGCATGAACATCACATATTTTAATGTCAGGCTATCTATTATTTTATTTTATTTTATTTGCTCCTTTAAATATGGGGTCTTGCTTTGTTGCCCAGGCTGGAATGCAGTGGCTATTCACAGGCGTACTCATAGTACACCGTAGCCTTGAACTCTTGGCCTCAAGTAATCCTCCCACGTCAGCCTCCTGAGGCTATTTATTACTTTGCTGTATTGGTAGGTAGGCCTATTCCCAACTAGATAAGATGCTCCTTGAAGGCAGGGGCCATGTCTTTACTTCTCTGGTATCCTCCAAAGTGCTGAGCATTTATTTAGGCAACCAGTGGAGAGCAGCACAATTGAAAACTTTAGCACCTTATGTCTGCATGAACCAAGCTTTCCTCCCAGCTCCTCAATTACTCAGAGAATCTCTGTGGGAATAAGTAACAAATGATTGGGAAACACGAAATAATTTATTACATAAGTGATCATTTTATACTTTATATCATTGCCAATAGGTGGCATTATCAATTTTAAAATTATATTTTATATTGTTATAGCCCAAATTGTAAGTATTTATGGTGTTAGTTCAAAAGATGTTTATTGGGCTCCTTGGATGTGGAAATTGCTTAGCTGGCCACCACTAACAGTAAAAGTAAAAGTACTACATATATCATACTTCCTTTTCCAGTAATACTCTGAAGGACATGTATTTCCACTTTCAGATTTCATCCCCGTTTTTAAAAAATAATGTAGATATTGGGTAACAACTCAAAAATAACAACAGTTTTACAGTTTTGTCTGTGTGTATGAGTGTTTGTGTGTGGGGGTGTGTATGTGTATTCCAAACCAGTCAAAAATCTTATTTTAAAATAGGAGGAGCGGTACAAAGTTAAATAAAAAGCAAATTAAAAAAATCTCAATTTGAAGAGAAGAGTTCACTTCTCAGCAAAAGGAACTTTATTTTTTTTTTTTTGGAAGATAACAGGCACAACAGAATTATTTCAACAACTTCCAAGGCTGCACAATCCCATCTGGAGATAATAAAAGGTCCCATCCCTCTGTGTTTGTTTCAGGAGCTTCATTCTTTGGCAAAACCTGAGGTTGCAAACTGTAGAGCAGTTGCCAGCTGAAGAGGGCCACAGCTTGCGTGCAGCTCAGGAGTCTATGGCCCGAGGGAACTCCTCTGAAGTCTCCTTAGAGTAGAAAGAGGCCCCTCCACCCTTTCTTCTCCACAGGCTGAGGGCAGAAAAGGGGCAAAAAAGAAAGAAAAAGGGAGAAGAAGCAGTGGGGAAATGGAACTGCAGTATTTGCATCAAATACCATATAATAGTCATTAATTTACCTATCTACGGATCAGAGAAAGGGAACCTTTGACCAAGTCTGTGCCTCTTTTCACCGAATGTCTTTAAAGTGCCATAAATTGCATTCGGGATTTGGGGAAATGCAAAGATGGAATATACAAGGGTCTTTGCCATCCAGGAACTTCCAATCTAGTAAATCGCAATAGTGCTCTCTCCGACAGTGGTGGTTAGAAGTGTGGGCTCGGGCAGCAGACTGCTTCTTCATTTGAATCCCGACTCCACCACTTATGCACCCTTGGGAAGTTACTTAACCTCTCATGCTTCAGTTTCCTAACCTGCAAAATGGGGAAAATAGTATACTTCATAGAATCGTTAGGAGGATTAAATAAGATAATACATCAAGATTTTAACAAAGGGTGTCTATTATTAATACAAATAACTTTAATACACAAAGGAAATGTTAGGTGTCATAAGAGAGGTTATGAGAACTCAGAGGCTGGAGCAATAACTCCTAGTTAGGCAGGCAGGACAGAGCATTCATTCATGGCTTTATGAAAGTGTCATTGGAACTAGCTTTGAAGAATAAGTAGGATTTGGATGTGCCAAGAAGGGAGAAAGGAGGATACTCTAGGAAGATGGACTATAAACAAAGGTAGTGGGAAAGGAGGTGAGAGAGCGTGGAGTGTTTCTAACAGAAATAGTAGTTCAACTTAGTTTGTGTGAAGGGCACATGAAGGGAAGTGAATGGTGAAAAATTAAGCTGTAAAGATAGGTGGGGGTTATGTACAGGATTTATATCAGGCAATGAGTTTGGACTTTATACTTTGGGCAGTAGGAAGCCACTTAAGGTTTCTAAGCAGGAAAGTGGTATGCTCACAACCATGCTTTAAGAACTGGGTTGGCAACAAGGTATGACATACATTAGAAGGAAGAGAGATGGGTGTAATAACAATAGATGCTATTTGCTGAGTTTCCATCGGATGCCTAGCACTGTACTGATCCATTTAGATGGTGAGAGTAATGAAGGTAAAGGTGGTGGTGGGAACGGAGAGAAGAGATAGGAGACATTAGGGTGGTTAGAACGGACTGAGCTTGCCATGGTTTGCAGGTGGAAAACAAGACAAAGGGAGGAATCTCTCACTTCAGTGGACGGGAAAATAAAAGTAAGGAGCCAGCAAGTCTAGCTGGAGGAAGCTGATGAGTTTATTTGACATCACGTTGAGTTTAAAGTAGTGAGACAATCAGGCAGTGATGTCTAGGAGGCAGCTAGAAATGTAGATGTTCAGAGAAAAGCTCAGGGCCAGAAAGATTTTCAGATGCCCTGCAAGATTATGTCAATAGATGGCAGGAGATTGGATTAAATGACCAAGAGAGAGCAAAGATAGGGTCAAAAGATGGCCCAGGATGACCTGGGGGTACATCCATACTAGGGAAAGAGAGAAGGAAGTAGAGCAAGAGGAGAAACAGTCAATGAGAGGACAGGCCCAGAAAAGCAGCGATGCATAAGAAAGAAACAATTTCAAGAAAGAGGAGGAAGTCCCTAGTTACCAGTGCTACAGAGGATATGAAAACAAAGAATGAGGAAAACAACATATTTGGCAACTAAATGGCCCTTGGTGACCATTTGAAGAAGAGTTTTAGTGGAGTGAGGAGCCAAGAAGCTGGTGTGGAACAGGATGGAGAGCAGTTTACGGAGTCAGGCAGACCTGGATTCAAATTCAAGTTTTCCTACTTATTGACCTCAATCAAGTGACACTGCACAAAGGAAAATGTGGTCCACCTTTACACTCCTATGCAAAACATAAAAAGTCCCTATCATCCTCTAATGTTTTTAGAAATTAAATAAATTTCAAATGAAGTAAAAAGGCAAAGTTTTTATTTCAAACCATGAGCTCTTCTCACCCCACCAGTTGAGAATCTCTATGATACTTAGGCTCAGAGAAGGTCAAGTTGTGGTTGGAGACAATGACTTTGCAGCATAACCAGTTCATCTATTTTTACTATCACTTTGATAGCCTAGGCACAGGAACAGAGAAGTTAGATGGTGTGTCCTATCCAGGGTTGGGATTGGTAAGACTGGCTGCATGGGACCAGGGTGATGGAACCAGGATGCTGGTCAAAGCCTTTGCTACATATCTCCCCATGGAACCCAGGCTCAGAAAGGGCTGTCCAGCCTTCTGTTTGTTTCCTAGGCTGCTATAACAAAGTATCACAAACCAGGTGGCTTAAAATAACAGAAATTTGTACTCTCACAGTTCTAGAAGTTTGAAGTCCAAAGTCAAGGTATTGCCAGGGTTGGTTCCTTCTGAGGTCTCTAAGGGAGAAACTGTTCCATGCCTCTTTCCTAGCTTCTGGCAATGGCTGGCAATCATTGGCATTCCTTGGTTTAGAGATACATCACTCCAGTCTGTGTCTCTATCTTCAGGCGACATTCTCCCTCTGTCTCTGTATCTTCACACGGCCCTCTTCTTAAATAAACACCAGTCATGCTGGATTAAGGGCCACCCTACTCCAGTAACTCATCTTAACTAATTACATCTGCAATGACACTATTTCCCAATAAAGGGACATTCTGAGGTACTGAGGGTTAGGACCTCACTATATCTCTTTGGTGGGGGGTGGTGGGCGGGACAAATTTAACCTATAATAGGCCTGATGGCAGGAAAGAGAGTTGAGTGAGATAGGGGAAGAGGGGCAGGAATGGGGCTGGTCAGAGTGGCAGTGGGTATGGTGTGGAATTTCTAAATACTAGGTGGAGGTGCCTTTGGCTTCCAATGGGTCTGAGTTTGGGGTGACTATATTGGCTTATACAGATTTAATTATGCCTCTGGCTTGAGAACACTGTTTTAGCCATCAGGAATTGACATAGATGTGTGAGTTAGGTGCTTTACTAAAGCTCCAATGCAGATTAACTCAGTCCTCTGAAAAGGCTTGGGGTGCTAATCTGGTTGGAAGAGGCTAGGGGACTTGTCCTAAAGCTATGATTTATGGCAAGCTCATCATGTTTATGTAGCTTGTTATTATTAATATTTGGGGTGACCTGGGATTAGGGAGCTGAAGGAGGTTGGGGGAGGTCAGATCAGCAACCAACCCCCTAGACTTCCATTGGTCTCTAGCTTATCCTTTTATCCTGCTGCCCTTTTGAGATCTGTTGTAACCATATTAATCAACCTATTAGTTAGAAATTGAACCAAGACTCCATGATCCCCATGTTCTCAGACTCACTTGCTGGCTCCGTGCTCATCAACAGAGACAGTAGTATAGTAATCCAAGCATTTTAGGGCAGGCTGTAGCAGCAGCATTCTTGCATAATGGTGAAGGTCATATACATTTGCTGTCCTTGGAAGAGTGGATAAGAAACTACACACAACTAGCAACACAACCTGTGCTGCAATACAGGTTGTGCAACTCACGCAAACAAAAAGACACACATTAATTTTTTTTTTTTTTGACAGAGTCTCACTCTTGTTGTCCAGGCTAGAGTGCCATGGCATTAGCCTAGCTCACAGCAACCTCAAACTCCTGGGCTTAAGCAATCCTTCTGCCTCAGCCTCCTGAGTCGCTGGGACTACAGGCATGCACCACCATGCCCAGCTAATTTTTTCCATATATATTTTTAGTTGTCCATATAATTTCTTTTCTATTTTTTAGTAGAGACGGGGTCTCACTCTTGCTCAGGCTGGTCTCGAACTCCTGACCTTGAGCGATCCTCCCACCTCAGCCTCCCAGAGTGCTAGGATTACAGGCGTGAGCCACCGTGCCCGCCCTGTTAAATTAAGTACAATAGAATGGTTGCTTCTGGGGAGAGGGAGGAGAATGGGAAGAGAGACAAATAAAATGAGATAGATAGATCCCAATTGATCAAGAAAGGGGCCTTGAAGAGAATGATGAGGGGAGGGTAACATAGACTGAGGAGTATGATTAATTCAAAATTAATTCAACCTCCTGATCCTGAAATCTAAAAAATAAACAAAGAAAAAATGACCAGAACATCCAGGTTAAAACTGTAAATCTACTACTTGCTAGGTTTTCATAAATTAGCTCACCTCTCTGTCCCTCAGTTCATTGCCCGTAAAATGGAGATAATATTAGTACCACCTCAAGGGACTGACTGTTGTGACAATGAAAGAGAACTTCTATAAAGTGCTTAGAAGAGCACCTGGTACTACCAGTAGTAAACTCAACCATAGGGTTGTTGTGAGAATTAAGTAAATCCATATAAAATGGAATTTCTAAATACCAGGTGGAGGTGCCTTTGGCCTCAAATGGGTCTGAGTTTGGGGTGACTATATTAGTTTATACAGATTTAATTATGCCTCTAGCTTTAGAACACCATTTTACAAATCAGGAATTGACTTAGATGTGTGAGTTGGGTGCTTTACTAAAGCTCCAGTGTAGAGCCTGGTCCATCGTGTTCAATAGATGCTATTTAGCTGGCTGTTGTCATAGGCATCATCATTGTCATTGCTGTCATTTCTTTACATGGCCAACCCCATTTCTTTAGTCACTTACAGAGAGATAGCTGGAGACAGTTTTGCACAATGGAAAGACAATGCTTTCTCCTATACTAATTCCACTTCCATCATTTCCTTTTGTGTAATCTTAGGCAAGTCACTTAACTCCTTTCAGCACTTATCTCCACAAGTAGACCAATTAAATTTCACTCCTAGAACGTGACTCCTTTGGAGGCTCTAGTGTTAGAGCCCCATACTTACTCTGTGTTAGTTATTATGACAAGCAAGCAAAGGCAAGGGCCTGACCCTCAGGGAAGTCACACTGATCCTAGTGAAATGGCCAGACCCCTTAGACATACCATGCCCTGCACATACACAGGCCCCATCCGTGCATCCTACATATGTAGCCTCAGTTGGAAACAACATGCAGAAGTACTATGTGGAAACAGAGGCCCAAACCAAGATGGGATAATCTGAGTCACCCACCATTGTCTCAGGGATTCTATGTGTCTTGTTCTGACTTTTGGTGTTCTGTTTTGTGTGAGAGTTACCCAGGAATTGCATTGTTTCAGGTGTTATACTGTTTCACATGTATTCTCTCATTTAAACCTCATAACAACCCTATGAAGAAACAACTGCTATTCTCCCCCATTTTATGGATGAGGAAACTGAGGCACAGCATTGTTGAGTAATTTACCCCAGGTTATACAACTAGTAAGTGGCTAAGCCAATAGTCAAACCCAAGCAGTCTGGCAGGAGAACCCTTCCTATGTTATATATATTGCCTCTTGGAAATTACCAGGAAGTTTGGCAGTTTGGGTCAAAATGAAAATCGGATATAATCTTTCATCCAGCAATTTCACCTTAATGAATTTCTCTGATAATTCTATTTGACTTTGCTGTTTTTTTTTTTTTCTTTTTTTTGAGACAGAGTCTCACTCTGTTGCCCAGGCTAGAGTGAGTGCCGTGGCATCAGCCTAGCTCACAGCAACCTCAAACTCCTGAGCTCAAGCAATCCTCCTGTCTCAGCCTCCCGAGTAGCTGGGACTACAGGCATGCGCCACCATGCCCGGCTAATTTTTTTTTCTATATATATTTTTAGCTGTCCATATAATTTCTTTCTATTTTTAGTAGAGATGGGGTCTCACTCTTGCTCAGGCTGGTCTCGAACTCCTGAGCTCAAACGATCCGCCCACCTCGGCCTCCCAGAGTGCTAGGATTACAGGCGTGAGCCACCGCGCCCGGCCTGACTTTGCTGTTTGAATTGCTTATAATGACAAAAGAAACAAATGATAATCATCTATCTGTGGGAGACTGGTTAAATAATTTATGCTATATCATTGCAATAGGGTAATGCAGACCCATAAAAAAGAATAATGCAGATTTAAATACATTCATATAAAACTATCCTCAAGATATATTCTTACAGTTGGGGTTTTTGGGTTTTTGGGGGGCTGGGGGAGAAGGTCTTGCTCTATTGCCCGGGCTAGAGTGCAGTGGCTCAATCATAGCTTACTGCAACCTCAAACTTTTGGGTTCAAGTAATCTTCCTGCCTCAGCCTCCTGAGTAGTTTGGTGGCATGTGCTACCACATCTGGATAATTTTCCTATTTTTTGTGGAGACAGGGTCTCACTATGTTGCCCAGGCTGGTCTCAAACTCCTGACCTCAAGCAATCTTCCTGCCTTGGGCTCCCAAAGTGCTAGGATTACATGAGCCACTATGCCTAACCAAGATATATTCTTAAAGTGAAAAAAAAAAAATAGATTGCAAAACTGCGTATATATTTTTTAAACATTGCAAAATATTGTATATAGCATGCTATCATTAATACTTTTTTTAAAAGAGATGGAGACAGACAGACACACACACACACACACACACACACCACTTGCAGCTGCGATCTACGACAAACATCCCTGGAGGTATACACAAGAAACTGGAACTAGTGGTTGTCTCATAAGCAGACCTATTATAATAAAATAGTGAAGCAAATTAATGTATCTATCATCTCACATAACTACTATTTTCATGTGTTGTAACAAGAGCAGCTAAAATCTACTTAGTTAACAAAAATCTCTAATACAATATAAATTTATTAACTATAGTCCTCATGAGGTACATTAGATCTCTAGACTTGTTCATCCTACACATTTACTACTTTGTATCCCTTAGCCTACATTTCCCCATCTCCTCCCCACACTTATGGCATAAAGTCAAGCTGCAGGTACTATCAAATATGTGAGGACATCACAACTTCCCAATTTTAAGTCCTATGGCATTTTCCAAACCCAGCCCCTAAACCAGGAAGCCTAGGTGGGCAATGCTCTTGGCTAAGCAGGTATGAGCTTATTAGTTTGATCACTTTAGCATAATAATATTACCTACTTTAAGCCTATAAATTCAGTCTTTGGTGAGTGTTGTAAAGAGGCAGGAGAGAAAATACCAAGTTGTCCACAAAATAATTTAATAGAGGAAATGAGATCTATAAATGATGTAGTAAAATGTTAATATTATCAGCTCACTCTTTCCTGGATTTATATATTTTGTACTGAAGGTCACATCATGTCATATAGTACATCTCCAGCATCATAAAGGTTCAATCAGCATTTGTCTAATAATTGAATCTACTAATCAATCAATAAATGAGTGGATATCACTGAGGGAGAAGCTGATTCTGTCTTTGGTGTCCACTGCCCAACTTACTGCCAATGCTGTTCTTTAAGTAGAGCATGGGGAATGAAAGTCTATTGATAAGAAATGTGCTAGGATCAGGTGCTAGAGCTGAATGTCACCTGAGGGAGACTATAAAGCCAGATGGAGGCAGGAAGGGGATAGCAGGTATAGTGGTCATTAGAGCTGGTGACCAAATATTTCCAGGTGTCCTCCCTAGGACATTGTAGGATGGCACTTCCCCACTCCTTGGAGTTCTCTGTAGCCATGTGACTTGTTTGGGTCACTGAAACGAGCAGAAATGTTGTGTTTTGCTTTTACACAGATGTGTTAAAAGCCAATATGTGATGTGTCCAACTTTTCTGTAGGGTGACCAAGTTAGCCTGAGTTAGAGGAGTTTCCTGAGGCATGGGAATTTCAATGCTAAAATTGGTACAGTTCCAGGCAGACCGGATGGTTGGTCGCCCTATTAGGGCAATTATCAACTCGTCAGGTAGCAGTCACACCACCAGTATAGGTCCAGGAGTGAGGGTAATTCAGAACAGAGCCCCTATCAAACCAGAGACTCAGAATGTTTAAACAACTTGCCTGTGGACACACTGCTAGTGATGATCAAAGATGGATTCCAGACCGTGTCTATGTGACTTCAGAGTCCATAGTCTTATGCTTCACTCTACCTGAGTGTAAGGTTTTTTTTTTCTTTTTTTTTTGGCACTCTCTATTATTTGTTCCAGGATGGTACAAGATGAAGATATATTTTTTATTTTGTTTCAACCTTAGAGAGTCTGGTCCACAAAGGTAGTAAGAACAACAACTTTCCTAAATTCATTGAATGTCATTACATTCATTCTCAGACAATGTTTGTGCTGGGCATTGTGAGGCATAAAAGTGAAGAAATGCCATGATTTCTTCCCTCAAGAAACATAACATAAAGGGTAGATAAACATGTACTTAGGAAACTCTGTCACAAGGCAGAAGCTAAGTGTTTTTAAACCATTGTATATACCTTCCTGTACTTTGCAAATTTACTATAATAAGCACATATTAGTTTTATGATTTTAAAAGCCTTTATTTTAGGAAGCAACAATTAAAAACAGTTAAAGTATCTTTATTCTTCAGTTACCAATTTTCAGTGCAATAGCACCTATAGAAAGTTTATGTGTGTGTGCTTATACATATATATTTTTTTATTTTATTTATTTATTTTTTTGAGACAGGTTCTTACTCTGTTGCCCAGGCTGGAATGCAGTTATGCAATCATAGCTCACTGCAACCTCAAACTCCTGGGCTCAAGCAATCCTCCTACCTTGGCCTCCCAAAGTGCTAGGATTACAGGCATGAGCTACTATCTCTGGCCGGAAAGTATATTAATGCTTTCTTTTTCTGAAGGTCAGTACCATTTATTTGAAGCTAACATTACAGCGGCACTTAGCAGCCTTCAGTAGGAAGGGAGCTTTCAGATTTTGCTCAGTTGTGCTGACAGATTTCCCACTGTATTCATGGTTCTTCCCTTGGCCTGTATGACCATTGGCCAAAGTCTGCCTGCCCACTGGGCAGGATTCTCTGCGGTGGATCAAAGCCAATTGACTAGTCCAAAGGAGGGTAGTCTTTGTTAAGTGGAGGAATAAAGTGCCCAGCACTTCCCTCGGATCCTTCTCACTGGTCTAAAGGCGTTAGAATAAAGCCTTATCCAGAGAGGGCTGGTGACCATGCATGCAGCAGAGGTAATTTGAAGCCCAAGACCTTGAAGATAACTAGGCTCTCTTGCCAGCACTGGACAAAGAGTGTGGTTTCTGGGGTAAGCACCACTGTCCTGCCGTCTGCAACTGGGCAGCCTCTAGGGCTGTAGGGAGGTTTTGGTCTCTGAGCAGTCAATAGAATCAATTTCTCTGATGGCTTTAGCAGAAGTTAAGCAGCAAATATGTGCATGTTTGAACTGTTTGGGGAATGGACATAGCAGTAAGCAAACATGCAAAACCTACTGCTTTGAGATGTTTTGTAACAGCTGTGCTCCCTACAGAACAGGTTTCTCTCATTGCCTGGATCCGAGAGCATCTCATGGGTCCTCCCTGTTAGAATGTTGAGTGTCCATGGAGAGTTTGAGATGAGGAGGGATGGGGCTGTCTCCCAGCTGAGACTGATGCAGCAGATCACATGAAGTAAAACTTCAGCAGCTGAGGTGAACTAGTGCAGAGGGCCTGGATGTCTGTCCACTCCAGGTGAGAAATTTCCCCCAGCTTTTTAGGCGAACGTGCTTCCACTGAGCAAGCCAGACACAAACTTGAGCTTGTGACATCTTTGCCCAAGAATAGCACGGATTAAACTTTTATGTTCTTCGTAATATAAAACTAATTGACTGAACCATTCCTTGGGACATCTCATATATACGTGTATGTACCTGATGTGCATTAATATATATTCTATTATTATCTTATTATTATAGCATGGTGTTAGGATAGGCTATATAGACTGCATTAACATAAAAAACCCCAAATAAAAGTTTATATCGTGCATCACAATCCAGCGTAGGTAAGGGGCTCTCCTGGGCAACTCCTCCAAGGGGTAACTTAAGGATTCAGGCTCCTTTTATCTTAAAATGCCATCATCTTCAACATTTGGCCTCAACAGTTGCCTCAGAGGGAGAAGGGAGTGTGTATAAGACCACACAGCAGGATTTATAGCTAGGTCTGCAAGCACTGTCCATTACTTCTACCAAATCCCATTTGCCAGAGTTCAATTGCATGGCCCTATTTTAACTGCAAGGGAGGCTGGGAAATGTATTTTTGTGTCCCAAGAAGAGAAAATGAAATTGATGAGTACCTAGCCAGTTTTTCTACAAGTTCCTACATGTTGGAATTATTATCTATTATTTTTCTTCTGATTATGCTTTGCATTTGATACTATGTCGGCTGCCTTATTGCCTCGCATTGTATTTTGTGACATCTACATACAGCATCCCATTCTTCACAGCAGGACTAGGAGTTGTCAGGAGAGATTTTATTACCCATATTTGATGGATGAGGACCCTGAAACCCAGAATAGAATAGTAAGTCACAGAGCTTTTCTTCTCTCATTCTCAGATCAGTGGTCTCTCCATGACACCATACTGTCTTCCCCAAAAGCTCAAACTGAATGCACATATCTCAGTGTACAAGCTCAGGTATGCTAGAAATCCATCTTTATTCCTCTAGTAATCAACCTAATTTATATTTCAAGCCTCCACTCTATGTTGGAAGGTGTCAGCAATGACTTCCATCATTTTGGTATTTCTCCACCTTTAAAGGTGTGTCTACGTTTGAGGTAAGATGACGGTGGTTGGTTAGTGCCAAGGTACTGGGAAATCCATTTGTTCCTTGAGTCAGCTCTTCGAGGGGATAGCAACCAAGATGTCCACAGTTCCTTCTGGTCTTCTTTTACTGATACACATCGGTACCTCCTTCCTGTTTATATAGCCCATCATATCCGGCGGCTCCCTGCTACTTTGGGGCCACTCCAGGGTTTGGGAAGTTGTGTAGGCCCACACCACACAGCCATTCTTCTCCCCAGGCTTGCTGCCTCCCTGAGGTAGAGGGGTAGGGTGGTAGGGAAGGACCTACCCATGCCTTTGCCCTCTTACCTTTTCATTTACCTTTCCTCCCACCTGGCAGAGGGGAGTGTTTCTAGTCTTCCAAAGAAGCTCCACTCTCCTCAAACCTTTTTCTTCCAAATACGTGGGCTGTGCTTCAAATCTTCTTAAGTCTTCTGAGAGTTTTTTTTTTTTTTAAGATGGGGAGTGAGGAAGGGGTTTCAGTTTCCTTTTTTTTTTTTTTTTTTTTTTGAGACAGCTTTGTTGCCCTGGGTAGAATGCTGTGGCGTTAGCCCAGCTCACTGCAACCTCAAACTCCTGGGCTCAAGCGATCCTCCTGCCTCAGCCTCCCGAGTAGCTGGGACTACAGGTGACCACCAGCATGCCTGGCTAATTTTTTCTATTTTTAGTAGAGACAGGGTCTCGCTCTTGCTCAGGCTGGTCTTGAACTCCTCACCTCAAGTGATCCTCCCATGTCAGCCTCCCAGAGAGCTGCGTGAGCCACTGTGCCCAGTCCTCTGAGAGTTTTTGTAACACAAAACACAACTCACAGAAGTTTTGTTGTTCTTGTCTTGCTGTTTATCCTGTCACATCATTTCCTCACCTTCAGGCATTGCAACAGAGCCTGCCCTCCAAGGCCTCCCTGCTGGAGGCAGGGAGGAGTGGGTAGGGGAATACCAAGGAAAAGACCCATTTCTCAATCACATGTGTATCACATTTAACTTCACCAGGTCCTTGGGAGGTGAGTATCTGTGTTATTGTTCTGAAACTAACAGTGAGGGGAGGAGGCATTGGTGGGAGTTCTTGTATTTGAGAACTAGCAGGTTAGGCCCCCTCCTGCCTGATGGGTCTTTAAATGGATTATCCCCACCCACCCACCCACTTCAACCCTATGGCTCCACCCCTGATGGCTTGATCAAGTTTTCAGTTAAGAATCAAGGACCTGGTTGTCTCAGAAGACCCACAGCTGGCAAAGCCTGCCCATAGATAATTTACTAGTCTTCTAAATGTGGAAAAAAGAATTTTTTTCTCTGGCTATTTAAGTGTTTATCATTTAACCCTGACTCAGTTATGAGCACATACCCTAGAGTAAATCTGTTCCCTGGAGGGGGAGGGATGTCATGTACAGTATAGCCACACTGATGACGGGAAAGGAAGCATTAAGACGGCTTAAGTGGAAAGATTACACACTGCTTGTAAGAGCTGAAGAGACTCAGACCAAGTGGCAGGCAGAGGGATACTACGTTAAAGCAAAACATTATCTTTAACAAACTGACTTGTGCCAAATCCTATTTGCAGATGGATTTTAAAATCATTTCAAAGCACACTAGACTTTCAAAAGATGTTTGTTTTAAAGAGTAAAGTTGGCTTTTGGTCAAAAAATGAAGTTTCGGTAATGCACAGTAACAATTGTAGTATAATTACTGGACACAAAATACCAGGTGCCCAACCAAGCCTTTTCTACTCATTTAAGAGAGCCAAGCCAAGCAAAAATGCCCTGCCTAACCATACCCAGAAGTTCAAAAGCTCAGCCTTTGTCACCAGGAAGGAATTAATTCAAAGAGCAAAGCCATTATTAGGCACAACCAGGCATTCGGTTGTAAACACCTTTTGTTAATACACGTTGAGAGCTGAACTTTCTCACATTTGAAAGAGGCCTGCTTAAGAGAGTTTAAACCAAACCAGGTTCAATGTTATTTTCTTTTCTTTTCTTCTTCAGATTTCTGACATCATATCTGTGGGATCTGCACAGTGGGGAAGTGCTGGCCTTGGAGCCCAGAGGTTCCCCCAGCTATCATTTTACTTAAGGATTGTAGTATTCTCTGTTTTTTCATGAACAGATTGATTTAGCTCAAGGGAAGAAACCTGAAGAGAAAAGACAAAACATAGGAATGTTATAGGGAAGAAAAATATAAAGAGACCTAAAGATGCACTTCCTCATTATGTGTAAGGAAGCTATTTCCTAAAATCCTTGAGCTATAAAAAGCTCAAGTGAGTTTACTTAATTTAATAAATTTTATTTAATTACTATGGTAATACTGCAGCAAATGTTTTATGTCTCCTTTTTATTGCTTGCGGTTATTGAGAAAAAATTCAGTGTAACTTTTTTGTATTCTGAAAATAATGACGCTATCTTTCATATGTGCTTCACAATGTATGTGTATGTGCATATAAATATAAATTAAATTGACTAAGATGGTCACCTTGTGTGGTTGCTACAAACAGATGTAAGACTAAAGCTAGGGCTCTATGTTTTCAGAGCAAAACCCCATCATAAAAGCCCTTTGCGATGCTTTGGAATTGTGTTGGGAGGAAAAACAAACATTCAGTCTCAAAATGACTTGAAAAATCCATGATACGAACCTATTTTCCTTTTCTCACCCTAGAATTAGAATGAAATTCTGCAGTTCAGCTAAGGGGACCAATTCACTTTGGTTTGTCCATGTCCCCATGTCCCAGGAAGAGTCTGGGACCCCTAGGTCCAGCAAAGGGAATCGAATGGCCCTGCATGCTTCTTCATCAGTCCCAATGGTAGTGGCAGCATAGCCAACATCACTGAGCACGAACTGCGAGCCAGGGACTGTTCTAACCTCCTTCTGTGTCTTCTTTCATTTGGTCCTCACTGTCCTCGAAAGGTTGGTGGCTATCTGCATTTCACACACAAGGAAAACAAGGAAAAGAGAGAGTAAGTTATTTGGTGAACCATGTGGAATTCCTATTTTTGTAGATCAAAAAAGGTCAAATATCAGCAAATGCATATAATTCAACATGCTCCTTACCCCATATCACAGAGTTAGTAGGTGGTGACTCCAGAGTGTGAACTCTCAGCTACCCAGAATGATAGCTGGGTATCCCTATTTCAAATGACAGACTCAGGCTCAAAGCAAATGCATTTTTTAAAAAAATAGTGCTATCAGTAGACTACTTCCTTTCTTCTCTAGTCTCTAGTTTCAACTGCTGATTTTATTCAGGTCGTAGTGTGAAAGTTGGCTCAAGTCAGACAAGACTGCCCTGCCTGTGGCTCGTTCCTGCTGTGCAGCTGAACCCAGCCCATCAAACCAACCCTCTCAGGCTGGCTGCCTTAAAACCTGCCTGCCTAAAAATATCTTCCTCTTGGATGGCAGAGGCTCACATGCCTCTCTGCCCAGCTGAAATTGCCTTCATTAGAGGTACTCAGCTACAGCTTCGTGCCTTCCTCTCAGAGCCATCATTAAGATTCAACTGTGAACCCTCTCATCCTCACCTGTTAACACACTGATTTATCAGATTACTCAAACTCGGGCCTTGGATCAAGTGAATTTTCTTTGGGACTTGGGTTGCAGATGGGTAAGGTCAGGAGCGTGAGGGTGAATCATAGACTGTTAGATGTGGCAATGACATTAGAAGCTGCATTGGCCAATCCCAGCGTTTTACAGATGAAGAAACTGATATTTAGGAGCCAAAGCCTAGGTGCCTTGATTTTAGGGTGACCAATCATCCCGGTTTGCCTGGGACCGTGGGATTCCCTGGGGTGTGGGACTTTCAGTATTCAAACCTGGAAGGTCACAGACAAACTGGAATGAATTGACCACCCTGCTCCATTGGGAGCCCAAAACTCTTTTGCTTCTCAGGCTCGAGCAGGCCCTTGCAGCGAGGTCCCCAAGGCTGCTTGCTACAGCTCAAAAATGCCAGGTGGGGAAATGAACACAAACATGGTTTACCAAGTCTAGCTCCTCTGAATGGTCTGTCTCTAGGCATGGTCTTGGATACCACAGGACAGCAGCCAGACTGTGTCTGCCTGATGACTGACAGAACTCTTGGACCACGGAATTTAGGAAAGCTGGTTACATTGAGTTTTCAGTCTAAGAAAATAAGGCTGTGGTCTGGTTCATGCACTTCATAGAGACAGGGTCACAGTGTCAGGCACAGACCTGTGGTTCACAAAGCCTTCGGGGAGGGTGCTGTTTGCCTCTGCTATGTGGGGCTGCATGAAGGTTGGGAATGGAGAAGTACTCCGGTGGGGAGACAGATCAGCAGGGTGTCCCGTGCTACCATCATTTCCTTTTTCAGAAGTTTTGTCATTCAGGGGTTTTGAATCTTGCAATAAGCAGTCATCCTTGGTTAACTTTGGACTTTTTTCCTTAAATGTCAAGCACCTAATTTTTAATTTTTTTTTTTTTTTTGGTTTTACTTCTCCTCCCAGGCTATTTTGCCCCCAGCCCTTGGTTGCTTGTCAGTTGTTTCCTCCACAGCGCCTCCTGCTTTCTGTTCAGCTGCAATCCAGCCTCTTGCTCATGCCCCCACCTGGGGGTGGATATGTATCGAATAAAAAAGGGAAGGAAAGGAGGAGGCAAGAAAGGAAAGATGCAAGGATCTCAGTCAGGCAAAACTGTCAGATAGTATACCTTCTCTTTAATATTCTCTTTGCTGCATGCATTGCTTTAAGATACCCCCAAACACCTCCACCTCCATCCCTACCCCTACACACATCTGCTAGAATCTAAATTTTTCATGATCCACCCTTGTTTTCAACACCACTGAAATGTCCTTAATGCCCAAATGACAAATTTCCTGATCTAGTAGGCTAATCTTTGCTAATGGGGGTTAAAGTCAGAGGTGAAGGCCTCAGAAGAGAATCTTAACCGTGACCTATATAGTTAATACCCCTCGTAGGCTACCTTAACACTTTCATAATTCTTATAGAGGAACTATGGAGTTGGGAAGACGGGTAGTGGCAGGAAGCATAGTGGAGGGTTATTTTGGGAAGGGCTCTGTGACGAGGGTTGCTAAATTTAGCAAAGGAAAATACAGGATGCCCAGTTAGATTTGAATTTCACATAAACAACAAATAATTTTTACTTATACTAAGTATGTCCCATGCAGTATTTGGGATATACTTATGCCAAAAAGTATTCCTTATCTGAAATTCAGATTTAACTGGTGGTCCTGTATTTTATCTGGCAACTCTGTCTGTGACCCGTGATGTCTTCCAAATCTGCAGTCTGTGCAGTAGAGGAGCAGAACTGCTTTGGAGTTTGGAACAGTTTCCAAATGTCTGGCAGAAGGCAACCAGCCCATCAGAGAGGGCATCCTAGGATAGAGTCAGGTGAAACTACTGCCTTCAGAGCTAGGCCTGCTAATGCCTGGGGGCATCTGAGGCAAGCCTGAACAGAACAGGCCAAGGGGCCGGTAAAATGGGCGTGTCCTGCTAGATCCTTCCCAGAAGATACGAGATCTGGTTCTGGTGCTGACAGTTGACCCGTCTGATACCCACCACACTAGAACATTATTTTTAGGTTTCAGGAAGAGGTGGCAAGATTTTTAAAATAAGGTCATAGATGTAGGGGAAATTACATTCAAGGGGCTCAATGCTGAGTGTGTGTTTAAGACTAGGAAATGCAATTCATGGGCCTGCTAACATTAGATCTAGAAAGATTAGTACCAGCAGCTTTCCATGTAAAAATGCCTAAGACTAAAACCCCACAATTTTCTTTCACTCTTTTTATAAACAAAGGTAATGCTACTAGCTTCAAGAAAATTGCTTTTACCACCTGTAATAATCTTTTTTGTTTTCATCTAATAAAAAAGAGGCTGTTTTGTTATCTGCTATTAGCTTCTATACTGCATATACCCTGTCTGCTCTTCCAGATCTACTCTCTTCCCTTCTTCTCTACCCTCCTCTGTGCTCTAGGAAAATGACCTGAACCATTAGCGACACCCTTCCCCTCTAGATTCTGGTTAGGAGCAGCCTTTGGCAGACATCGGCAAGAAATTGGAAGGTGGGAAGACAGAAAGGTCAAAAGAGTGGCTTTATTGTTGGTGGTGTTTGTTAAAATGTTTATGGTTTCAACAACCTGATAAAATAACACTTAATAAAATAGAAACAGATGAAAACTTCTTTAACATAGTAAAGTACATCCAGCCAGCATTCTGCTTGAGGGGGGGGAATTGCTAGAGGCAGTCACACTAAAGTTAGGAATAAGACAGGGGTGCTCACTATTATTTAAAATTTTACTGAAGAGGCGGGGTGGCTCACGCCTGTAATCCTAGCACTCTGGGAGGCCGAGTCGGGTGGATCGCTCAAGGTCAGGAGTTCCAGACCAGCCTGAGCAAGAGCGAGACCCCGTCTCTACTAAAAATAGAAAAAAAATTATATGGACAACTAAAAATATATATATAGAAAAATTAGCCGGGCATAGTGGCGCATGCCTGTAGTCCCAGCTACTCGGGAGGCTGAGGCAGGAGGATCGCTTGAGCCCAGGAGTTTGAGGTTGCTGTGAGCTAGGCTGACGCCACGGCACTCACTCTAGCCTGGGCAACAAAGTGAGACTCTGTCTCAAAAAAAAAAAAAAAAAAAAAAATTTTACTGAAGATACTAGCAATCACAATTTGACATTACAAAAACTTTAAGTATAAAAATGGTAAAGTAAGGAAAATACTTTCACTATTTGCAGGTAATATGACTGTATGAATTTAAACCCAAGAGACTCAACTGAAAAATTATTATAAACAATAAGACAATTCAGTAAAATATCCTTGACCCAACAATCCCTTTTAAGTGAATTTATCCTGTGAATACGCTTGACACATAAAATGACCTAATAATTAGATTGATTTAATCATTCTACAATGTATACATATATCATAACATCACATTGTACCCTACAAACATGTATAATTATTTGTCGATTAAAAAGAAAATTATTTAGCCGGGTGTAGTGGCTCACGCCTATAATCCTAGCACTCTGGGAGGCCAAGGTGGGAGGATCACTTGAGGTCAGGAGTTGGAGACCAGCCTGAGCAAAAGCGATACCCCGTCTCTACTAAAATAATAGAAAGAAATTATATGGACAACTAAAAATATATGTAGAAAAAATTGGCCGGGCATGGTGGCGCATGCCGGTAGTCCCAACTACTCAGGAGGCTGAGGCAGGAGGATTGCTTGAGCCCAGGAGTTTGAGGTTGCTGTGAGCTAGGCTGATGCCACAGCACTCTAGCCCGGGCAACAGAGTGAGACTCTGTCTCAAAAAAAAAAAAAAAAGAAAAGAAAAGAAAAGAAAAAGAAAATTATTGGTGTGGTGGCTCACGCCTGTAATCCTAGCACTCTAGGAGGCCAAGGCAGGAGGATCGCTTGAGCTCAGGAATTCAAAACCAGCCTGAGCAATAGCGAGATGCTGTCGCTACTAAAAATAGAAAAAATTAGCTGGGCATGGTGGTGCTCCCCCATAGTCCCAGCTACTCAGGAGGCTGAGGCAGGAGGATCACTTGAGCCCAGAAGTTGGAGGTTGCTGTGAGCTAGGCTGACACCACAGCACTCTAGCCCTGGCGACAGAGCGAGACTCTGTCTCATAAATAAATAAATAAAATTATTGAAAATCATTTTAAAAATGACCTAGGTCAAGGTTATTCATTGCATCGTAAGTTGCAATAGCAAGATTGGGAATAACCCAGTGTTCATCAATATGAAACAAGTCACATAAACCCTGACACATCCATGTAATGGAATATTATGTGGCCACAGAAAAGAAAGAAATGCACAAAAAGAGAATCAGGATGTACTGTGTACTATACTGATATGGAAAAATCTCCAAGATATTTTTAATCAAAAATACAAGGTGTAGAGCAGTATGCACTGTTTACTACCTTTTGTGTGAAAAATGAAAAAAGTAAAATATATGTTAATATTTGCTTGTAAATACATAAACCAACTCTGAAACAGTTCCAAGAACCTAATGACAATGGATTAGGGGGTAAAAAAGTAAGATCTAGTGAATAGAAAATAGGGTAGGGAGATTGACTTTTTACCTTTTATATTTTTAAAATGTTCATATCATGATTATGTATTACTTATTCAAATATTAAATAAAGTGCTTGTTAAGAAATAAAACAATATAGAAATATATAAGGTAGGAAGTAATGTTCTCTTACCCCTAAGCCTACCACTCAGAGAAAACCAGTGCAAACTGACTGCTATATATTTTAAGGGATTTAGTCATTCATTAAGAAGCAGATACGAAACCTTTTTAAAAAAAATTATTAGGCAAAGAAAGCACTGTTTTCTGGGTCCCTGTAATTATGTTGTTCTGGCACTGCCACATCCACTTATGCCAAAGATAAGCAGTTGAGATAAATGTTGACCTCTTTCTGTGGGCTCACAGTGAGCCGCTGGGGTTACAGAGCACACCCAATCACACCTGAGTTCAGTTGTAATGAAAATTGGAAGTTAGAAAATAAATCTGAATTGGGTAGCAATTTAAAAGTGAACAGTAGAGGGCCGAGCATGGTGGCTCATGCCTTTTCTTTTTTTTTTTTTTTTTTTGAGACAGAGTCTCACTCTGTTGCCCGGGTTAGAGTGCCGCGGCATCAGCCTAGCTCACAGCAACCTCAAACTCCTGGACTCAAGCAATCCTTCTGCCTCAGCCTCCCGAGTAGCTGGGACTACAGGCATGTGCCACCATGCCCGGCTAATTTTTTCTATATATATTTTTAGCTATCCATATAATTTCTTTCTATTTTTAGTAGAAACAGGGTCTCGCTCTTGCTCAGGCTGGTCTCGAACCCCTGACCTCGAGCGATCCTCCCACCTCAGCCTCCCAGAGTGCTAGGCGTGAGCCACTGTGCCCAGCCTGGCTTATGCCTTTTATCCTAGCACTTTGGGAGGCCGAGGCAGAAGGATTGACTGAGCTCAGGAGTTCAAGACCAGCCTCAGCAAGAGCAAGACCCTGTTTCTACAAAAAATGGAAAAATTAGCTGGTAATGGTGGCACTTGCCTGTAGTCCTAGCTACTTGGAAGGCTGAGGCAGGAGGATGGCTTGAGCCCAAGAGTGAGCTATGACCAGGCCACTGAACTCTAGCCTGGGCAACAGAGCAAGACCCTGTCTAAAAAAAAAAAAAAAAAAAAAATGAACAGTAGAGGCCATTAACTCTAATGGATTAAGTATTATATAGATTTGAAATTAAGACATTAACATTTTGGCAAATTACAGTGCTTATGAAATCTACAAGTTATTGGCAGTAGTTAGTAGACCACAGAATTCAGCCAGTATGAGCTCCTAAGTTACACGCATAAAGAATTTCAAAGAACACTAAGAATTACTCCTTATTTTCCACTGCCATCATTAAAAATATGTTCTAAATGGAGCCCGATATTCTATTAGTGCAATAAAGCAAGCCTCACATTACAGAGACCTTCTCATGATCGTGTTCCTTTGCCTTGGAAAATTCCTTAATGAGTAGAAAATGAATGTTATAAATATTTATTAACAAAAAAAAATACAAAATTAAATATACAGCCTTTCCATTTCAACATAAATGCCTAGGACTCTTGCCAAACTAGCAGTTGATATTTTAATACATGTGCCCTAATACGGCACCACAAAACAGTGTTTATACAACACACTTTCTTTCCCTTCACTCTCTTATAAAAACAGTGTGTTGATGTTGGAAGAAACCTTAGAAATCAACAAATTTACTCACGCAATCATTCATTCAGTTAACAAATGTTTACCAAATATCTCTGCATATCAGGTAAAGTAAAAAGTAGTAAGTCTATGAAGATGAATAACAGTATCTGGCTCTTGAGAAACTTAAGTCTAAGCCAATTCCTTTATTTTTATGTTGAAGAATCTCTAGGTCTCTCAAATTCAGACCAATACTTCCTTTCATTTTGCCGAATATCATGCATTTCTAAAAAGAACTAAATCTTTTATATTTATGGATTAGCAGTGGTCTATTGTTATGTCAATGTTTTTCACGTCGTAATTTTTTGTTTTCAGGTGATCATTTCAGAGGATTTAACTGTTCTTCATCTTCACAGGTAACTTTAAATACATTATGCCAGTTAGCCTCACAACAACCCTCATTTTACGGACTAGAAAACTATTGTCAATGAGATTAAACAACTTTACCAGAATCACACAGATAGTAAGTAAGTAATTAAACCCAGATTTGTCAGTCTCTAGCACTTACACTCTCTGCACCGTAGTACCCAGCAGGATTTATCAAAATATGAGCTACAGAAATTGTAATTCACATTATTACTTTAAAAATACATGCTTGTCATTTGTTAAAATCTCAGCTGCTTCACAAAGAATTTCTTAGAAGAAAGAATACTGTATCTGTAAACACAATATATTTCTATAGATACAATACTGGGTAACCATTAGTTTTGGTCGTTACAATACTCTACATTAAAATGATCAATGTGTAAGTGAACTTACAGCTTTTTCCTATTATATTTCTTTATCTTTTATCCTTAAACCTTCCTATAGCCTTATCTTTTGTAAAAACTGCTTTGCTCTACGTCTTTTGACTATCCATATCAAGTCTATTATATCTTTAAAGATACTATAATATCTTTATATTATATTATATTTTTAAAAAGGTACCTGATCTTCCTTCTTTTAACCACATTGGTGTGACTCTCCTAATACATTCTTCTATTTAAGCCTTCTGAGAAGCAAGACATTCACTTAATAGTGAATGATCAATGCAGAGCTTGCTCAGAGCAGGGTACAAATGTTTGAAATTACAAAGGTGATCTGTAGTAAAAGAGATAATTTGGGTAAAGTCCATGATTGAATCTGGCACTGATTGGCAGTTAGGTTGAAAACCTTGGACCATGGAATCAGGACTATAAAATTTGAATTGTGTTCCTTAGAGTGATATTCTTCAAATTCACTCATGACCCCCTAGCAATCAGACACAGAATTGTTGTTGTTTTTTTTAAATGTATTTACAGACTTGGATTGATAATAGAGGGTTAGTAAGCAGCAATTGAGAAAGAACAACAAATATGTAGAAATCTTAAATTGAATTCCAACAGGAAAATTATAGCATAGTTTATTTAGCTTTATTATATCCCAATAGCATAAAATTATGCTTCAGCCTTCAAATTATGTCATACAATTAACTGAGGTCCATAGCAAAAATTATAGTATGGATCATGATCCCTACAATGTTTAATTATTCACAAAGTACCGGAAGGTATCTTGGGGCCTAGCCTGGCCCAGTAAAAAGAGCAAAGGTTTTGGAAAGAGCTAAACCTAGGATTTCACATGAGCTTTGCTGTGGAACCTTGGCCAAGTTACTGAATCATGGAGCTATGTGACTTTGGCCAAGTTACTGAATCAGATTGAACTCAGCTTTACCACCTGTAAAATGGTTATTGTATTAGTAAAGACATGCACAAGGTGTCTGGAAGTAGAGCTTTGTACATAGTGCTCAATAAACTCAAGTTTCACATGGAGCTCTTCACACAGTATACACAATGCTATTTTAATTAAATTGAGTTGATTATAAGGAGATCAAATGTTGGTATTATCAGACCTTCCAACTGGAGTGGGAATTGAAAATACATATCTCCCCAGACAGCTAGATTGGGCAGGCTTTAGCAAGAAATGTCTCCATAATGTTCCTTTATGGAGAAGTCTATAGCATACAAAAAAAACTTCCTGTATCTTATGAATCAGTATTGTCACAAGACATCTGTCTACTCAGTGTTTAGGGCCTTAAAAAACAAAAAACCACAGTGACCTTGTCAAGGTAGTAAATAGATTATTTTAACAAATTTGGTTAAAATTGTTTATGGTAACAAATAGGATTTTATTTTTATTTATTTATTTATTTATTTTTTTGAGACAGAGTCTCACTCTGTTGCCCGGGCTAGAGTGAGTGCCGTGGCGTCAGCCTAGATCACAGCAACCTCAAACTCCTGGGCTCAAGCAATCCTCCTGCCTCAGCCTCCCGAGTAGCTGGGACTACAGGCATGTGCCACCATGCCCGGCTAATTTTTTCTATATATATATTTAGCTGTCTATATAATTTCTTTCTATTTTTAGTAGAGATGGGGTCTCGCTCTTGCTCAGGCTGGTCTCGAACTCCTGAGCTCAAACAATCCGCCCACCTCAGCCTCCCAGAGTGCTAGGATTACAGGCATGAGCCACCACGCCCGGCCTATTTTTATTTATTTTTTATAATTTTTTGTTGTTGTTGTTGTTGAGACAGAGTCTCACTTTGTTTCTTGGGCTACAGTGCCATGGCATCAGCCTAGCTCACAGCAACCTCAAACTCCTGGGCTCAAGCAATCCTCCTGCCTCAGCCTCCCGAGTAGTTGGGACTACAGGCATGCACTACCATGCCCGGCTAATTTTTTCTATATATATTTTCAGTTGTCCAGCTAATTTCTTTCTATTTTCAGTAGAGATGGGGTGTCGCTCTTGCTCAGGCTGGTCTCGAACTCCTGAGCTCAAACGATCCACCCACCTCAGCCTCCCAGAGTCCTAGGATTACAGGTGTGAGCCACCACGGCCGGCCACAAATAGGATTTTAAAGGGAGAACAGTCCAGGAAGAAAAACAGGTAAAAATTGTTGCTTCAGGAAACATGAGTAGGTTCATCAGTACATGGTAGCAGAGGAAATTCTGAGGTACCAGTTGAAAGTAAAAACTTAGTATTTTGTAGTTTCTTTTTTTAAGAACTCAAATTCGGCCGGGCGCGGTGGCTCACGCCTGTAATCCTAGCACTCTGGGAGGCCGAGGTGGGTGGATCGCTCGAGGTCAGGAGTTCGAGACCAGCCTGAGCAAGAGCGAGACCCCGTCTCTACTAAAAATAGAAAGACATTATATGGACAACTAAAAATCTATATAGAAAAAATTAGCCGGGCATAGTGGCGCATGCCTGTAGTCCCAGCTACTCGGAAGGCTGAGGCAGTAGGATCGCTTAAGCCGAGGAGTCTGAGGTTGCTGTGAGCTAAGCTGACGCCACGGCACTCACTCTAGCCTGGGCAACAAAGTGAGACTCTGTCTCAACAAAAAAAAAAAAAAAGAACTCAAATTCACACTAAGGTGCATATTTTATATTTTCTGGATTTTTATGTCATTTTATCAATAGTTAATGATACTGTCTTACTATAATTCCTCTTTTATTATGTAACAACACAGTTTCTAACAATAAAGTATGTTGTAGAGATGTCCCTTCTCTCAGTCAATATAGAAAATATCACTCTGGGAGGCCGAGGTGGGCGGATCGTTTGAGCTCAGGAGTTCGAGACCAGCCTGAGCAAGAGCGAGACCCCCCATCTCTACTAAAAATAGAAAGAAATTATATGGACAGCTAAAAATATATATAGAAAAAATTAGCCGGGCATGGTGGTGCATGCCTGTAGTCCCAGCTACTTGGGAGGCTGAGGCAGGAGGATCGCTTGAGCCCAGGAGTTTGAGGTTGCTGTGAGCTAGGATGACGCCACGGCACTCACTCTAGCCCGGGCAACAGAGTGAGACTCTGTCTCAAAAAAAAAAAAAAAAGAAAATATTACATTACACATTAAAACCATTGTGCCATGAAAAGATAATCAACATGTTTAGTCATTAGGGAAATGCAAATTAAAACCACAACTGTGTGTGTGTGTGTGTGTGTGTGTGTACCAGGTAGTCTTGGCAAAGTCAGGGAGGAACTTAAACTCTAATATATTGCTGGTGGGAATGTAAAATGGTATAACCAACTTAGGTAAAGGGCTGGAAGATCCTTATAAAGTTAAGCATACTGCAGCCATATGACCTAGCCATTCTATTTCCAGGTATTTACCCAAGAGAATGAAATGTTTGTTCATACAAAGACTTGTACATGAGTGTTCAGCAGCTTTATTTGTAACAGCTAAAAAATAGAAACAACCCAATGTCTATCAACATGTGCATGGATAAACAAAATGTAGTATATCCACACAATAGAATACTACTAAATAATAAAAAGGAATTAACTATTAATATGTACAACACAGATGAATTTCAATTATGCAGAGTCAAAGAAGCCAGATGAAAAAGATTATATGATTCCATTTGTGATATTATAGAATATGCAAACTAATTCATAGTTACAGTAGAAATAATAGATCAGTGGCTGCCTGGGGATGGAAAGTGGAGCAGGGAGAAGCAGGATTAAAACTGAGGTACAACCAAGAATTTGAGGTTACAGTGAGCTATGATTGAGCCACTGCACTCCAGTCTGGGTGACAGAGTGAGACCCCATCTCAACAACAAAAAAAAATTGAGGCACAAGCAAACTTTTGGAAGTGATGAATATGTTCATTATCACGATTGTGGTGATGCCTTCATGCGGAGTGCGCGTGCGTGTGTGTGTGTGTGTGTGTGTGTACCTATCAAATTGTATACTTTATGTCTCTGTTACTAATTCTATGTCAATTATACCCCATTAAAGCTGTTTTTTTAAAAAACATCAATTTTGCATAAAGTAAAAGGAGAAAACACTGACTCTCTGCCATTAGATTGGGCAGATCAACTAGCCTGCCTCTTCTGCAGCATTAGCTACTCCCTGGCTATGGGTAATTGCAACATTTAATTGCAAGACTATAAGGATCTTCAGGATAGAATCCATGTTTAACTCAACTTAGTCTTCCCTCAAACCCCCGCCCCCCCCCCCCCCCCCCGTCCCGTGGTGGCCCTCACTGAGTATTCAACTGTTGTTTTTTAAATTTGGGGGATTTTTCCTTTGGCAAAACACTTCAGAAAACATTTCTATGTGAATTTCCTCATTAACTCTTGCAATTTTTTGAAACATCTATGGGAGGCAGCATATCTTCATGCTTAAGAACTTTAAAGTCGGCTGGGTGCGGTGGCTCACGCCTGTAATCCTAGCACTCTGGGAGGCCGAGGCAGAAGGATTGCTTGAGGTCAGGAGTTCGAGACCAGCCTGAGCAAGAGCGAGACCCCCATCTCTACTAAAAAAAATAGAAAGAAATTATCTGAACAACTAAAAATATATAGAAAAAATTAGCCGGCATGGTGGCACATGCCTGTAGTCCCAGCTACTCAGGAGGCTGAGGCAGAAGGATTGCTTAAGCCCAGGAGTTTGAGGTTGCTGTGAGCTAGGCTGATGCCACGGCACTCTAGCCAGGGCAGAAGAGTGAGACTCTGTCTCAAAAAAAAAAAAGAACTTTAAAGTCATGCTGGGCATGGTGGTGTATGCTTATTATAATCACAGCACTTCAGGAGGCCGAGGTGAGAGGATTGCTGAGGCCAGCAGTTTAAGACCAGCCTGAGCAACATAGCAAGACCTCATGTCTACAAAAAGCAAAAACAAAAACAAAAAAAAACCAAAAAACCAAAACTTTAAAGTCAGTGACTTATTTAGCTACTTACTAAATGCTTGACCATAGATAAAATTATCTAGCCTCTCCAGTTTCCTCATTTCTAAGGTGAGTAATAATGTACCTATGTTTTTGGTTTTCTGAGAGGATTAAATGGTTTAATCTATATAAACTACAGGCCTACATTCAGCACTCAATAAATATTTGTTGTTTTTATTTTGTTATTGTTGCCATTCATATCACTAATGTTATCAAGAAATAAATCTAAAAATTAGCATTATGATACGTAGTAGGCATATATTAAATGTTAGCTGGGAAAAAAGGCAAGTGAATTCATACATTTACCATCACAAACTTTTGAAGGTTTATGAACTCCAAAGACTGAAATATTACATCTTTCATCAGAAGAGAGAAAATGTGATGAACATTTACCTGAATCTTACCAGGGGGGCTAGTTCTAAACTGACATTAAAGTTACCTGCATGCTAGGCTTTTTAGAAGCATGCAAGTAGAGGACTTTAACTTACTGGAAGAACTGCAAGGGTTGCAATAGCTTATAGTCTTATCAGTACATTTTATACATTGCTCTTAGACCTTCACATTAAAACAGAAAAATAAAAAACCTGCCATTAGGTGGAGAGGCTAAAGTTGCAAAGAGCCTATTAACATTCTTCCTACCCTTCACATTGAAATTCTTAAATGTGGAAATCCTGTTCTCATATTTGTTTGCAAGTTTCTCTCTAGTGAAAAATACTTTATCATTCTGTCCTTGGGGAATTAATTAGCCAGAATGTGGAAAAATGTAATCTTAAGGGAGTTTTGCTGTGAGTACTCAGTAAATACAGCACAAGCCAAGAGATTCTACAGAGATCTGACCTAGAGTGGACTAAGCTTAGGCTTTGGAACCAGCCATTTTTAGATAATTTTCTTGAGCTCTGAGCAAATCACTTAATTGTTTTTTCACCTCTGATTTATAATATTGGGCCTAATCACATCTCCTTGATTTGTAGGGAATTTTTATAAGGTATATGCAATAATTATTATCATTAATAAACTGGATTATTAATCCCCTTCAAAAATAATGTGCCAGTTAATAATGTAAATAAAATTTATACCTTACCCTTTAGGTCTGGCCTAGTACTAGATTTGCTTTAAAAAGTCCAAGTCAATTTGTTGTACATGAAGAACATAATACCAGAAGTCAGGAAATGTTATTCTGTTCCTTTTTCTGCCAGTAATTAGCTCTGTGATCATTGATAACCACTTCACTCCTCCATTTCCTCAAATGTAAAAGTAGAAGGTTGTACTAGATCAGGGAGGGAGAAATACCTGAAATGTGCCACCATTCTCATAATTCCGTGCCCATGGCAGACATTGTTAATCAATCACTGAACTTTTTCTACCAAATTGGGAAGCTGCTTCTGAATACCTCTCAGCAAAGCGTTGCAGGCAGCCACTGTCAATTGATCAGAATTGTCAATCAAAGTGAAACTTACTTTCTATCTCTGGGCCAGAAGGTATCTAAGGTTTCTTTTAATTCTAATGTTACTCAAAGGGCAAAATGAGAGTCCATGGAATAGAAAATGTTGGAAGACAAATATCTTGGCAAATCTTTTTTTATTTTCTAGCCTCCAAGAATGTTACAGATTTTGTATGCAAGGCCTGTTTAGGAGGATGCTTTGCTCTTCCATTCATTACACTCTGCTTTTTGTTTGCCCAAATGAAAACAGTTTGTTTTTATCCCCTAATTACGAAAATGCTTTCTGTAAAGATTTGAAAATACAGAAAAACACAAAGATGAAAGTGAAAGTATCTGATATTCTACCCCCATTATTTGTATTTGGGAACCAGCCTTGAAGACATAGCTCTAGGCATAGTGTTTTTCTGTATTTTGTTTATTTTCCCCACTCAGCAATGTTATATGTGGACAACTTTGCATATCACTTGGAAACTGTAGTTTTTAGTCTCTACTCTTAAAATTTCATCTTTGTGTGGGAACTTCTATCCTGCTGAGTGAAACTTTGGGAATATAGCAGTAAATGGAAAGAGAAAAGGATCTTTAGACCCTTACTACAACCATACTTAAAGATGTGGTCGAATTCTCCAGGCTTCACTCAAGTGAATAAAGAATGGAAAGATTTGGAAAGCTTGTGATTAAAATTCAATTTGAAAATAAAATAAACCCAGTGGCTTGGGAGAAAAGCAAGTGTTCTTTTCTCACTTCTATACCTCACCCTCACCTTTTTTCTTATTTTAAAAGTAATGTGTGTTTATTTAGGAAAATACAAACAAGGGAAAATAATAAAAATAAAATCACTGGTCTCCAACTAATCAGAATACTTACGATTAATATTTTGAAGTACATGCATTCAGTCTTTTTTCTATGCATATTTATTTATATAGGTATCGACACATATAATTCAAAAGGACTCTTTAAAACGTCTGTTTTTTCTCTTTACTCACTGCATTGCTGTTCCTGCAGGGCACTGTTTTTATTATGAGCAGGAAACAACATGAATTAAAACTGGCTTTGCAGATATACAGCTCTTTGTACCAGCAGTTTGTGTGGTGAGGCATACACACCAAGGAACCAAGGGTATGGGTGTGTTTTGAAATTAATACACCAATTATTTTGAATACTGCTGTACTGGAGTTCAGTTTATCCACTGGGCAGGTTGCTCCTCAAGTTCAAATTCCCTCAGCACATTCTCAACAAGTATCTTACATAACTTGTATAAATGAGGTCATGTCAAGGTCAGAACCTCTGTATGCATTTAGACCTCCTTCTACTTCATTGATGAAATGTCTGTGTTCCTGAAGTACATTTTGATAAGGAGACTATCTCACCATCATCTATTTAATGATATGAAACTGATGCATGGTGTGATGAGGTCTTTTACTTTGCATGTAGCAATAAGTATATATATCATGAGAAAGATACTTTTCCTTATTTCCAGGGAAGTCAGTTCCCTTCTGAGGGTCTGAGACTCTATTAAATCACAAAGATCATTGCTATCTGTGCCCCCCAGTGATGGCTAACAAACAAAAACCAGCCAGAAGAAACCTTGCCTTTGATAGTAAATATATCACATGCTGTTTTGGTTATCTATTGCTGTGAAAAAAATCCACCCCAAAATTTAGTGACTGAAAACTATTTATTATAATTTCTTACCATTCTTTGGGTTGACTAGGCTCAGACAGGCATACTTCTGCTGGTCTTTCTTGGAGTCTCTTATATGTGGTTGCAATCAGATAGTAGATGGAGCTGGATGTCTCTGGGGGATTTACTAGGTGGGCTGGAAGATCCAAGATGTTTTCTTCATTCACATGTCTGGTGCTTTGGTTCACATAGCCTCTCTCTCCACTTAAGAGTTTTATCCTCCATGACTGCTCCTCACCGCCTTTCTTTCCATCTCGGTAGTCAGAGTTCTTATATGATGGCTGACTTTCAAGAGTATAACATTAAAAGCTGTCAGGCCTTTTTTAGGCCTAGGCTGAGACCTGGCATAGTGTCACTTTTGGCCTCCTTCTATAAGTTAAAGCAAGTTGCAGGGCCAGCCTTGATTCAGTGTGGAAGGACTACTCAACTGCCTCAAGGAGGGTGGTTCACTGGGTGCCCTCTTTGGAAACTCGCTATCCAGTATGTTCGACAAAGTAGAATTTCAGCTATAATTCTAGAACAGTCTGAATATTTTCTGGCTCCAACACAGAGTGAAGTTGAGGGGAAATGGTAATAAGAGGAAGAAGCCACAAAGAGATGGAGGATTTTGAAACAGTCAGTACTTTCTTTGGCCTTGCAACTTGGCATATTAGAGCACAAAGAAGGTGGAACAGGGCCGGGCGCGGTGGCTCACGCCTGTAATCCTAGCACTCTGGGAGGCCGAGGCGGGTGGATTGCTCAAGGTCAGGAGTTCGAGACCAGCCTGAGCAAGAGTGAGACCCCGTCTCTACTAAAAATAGAAAGAAATTATCTGGCCAACTAAAATATATATAGAAAAAATTAGCCGGGCATGGTGGCGCATGCCTGTAGTCCCAGCTACTCGGGAGGCTGAGGCAGTAGGATCGCTTAAGCCCAGCAGTTTGAGGTTGCTGTGAGCTAGGCTGACGCCATGGCACTCACTCTAGCCCAGGCAACAAAGCGAGACTCTGTCTCAAAAAAAAAAAAAAAAGAAGGTGGAACAAATGGTCAGTACTTTCTTTGGCCTTGCAACTTGGCATATTAGAGCACAAAGAAGGTGGAACAAATGGGTCAGTGCATCACCATTATCGAAACTTTATGCACTTGGAAGTCTTACTTGATGATGTTTATTTTCTATTAGGGCTCTAGAGCATGGCATCACAATTCTAACACATCTCAAGCATGTATGGAGGGTTGTCTCCAAAGACAGCAAAGAATTTCGACATCAAGGAAAATAAACAAGGGTCAATAGAATGTGAAACCAATGGGGGCGGAGCAGGGGGAAATAAAATAGAAGCTAGGATAGGCTGGCAGTAAAAAGGGCTCCCATAACACCAGGACAGGAGAGAAAAACCAGCACCTCCTCTTCCCTGCTCCTCTGGAGCTTCTCAACATGCAGTATCTGTGCTTCCATAGCACAATGTTCAAGTTTAGAGGGCAAAGCAAGGGCTCCGGCTCTCACAGGAAGACAGTCGCATTTTGCAGACTGGGCATCTCCTTGAAATGGGTAGTCTGAGAATGGGGTTTCCTTTCCTTGTACTGAATCACTGTTCAATGCCAGACAGCTTTTCCTTAGTGTTTGTTTTTCTTATACATGTTCAGACTCTTATCATATTGCTCCCCTCCCTTTGAAAATATGTACTCTGCAGGTGCCTGAAATAACATACACCCAGCAAATTGCAGTTTTGTAAAAGAAAAGGTTATTACATTCAGTCTAAACTCAATGGAAATTCTGTTGCTTAACAAGGAAATACCAAATGCATTATAAACTCCTGGAGAGCAATAACCATGTCATATATGACTCTGGTATCTCCTCACCTACTGAGTTCTTTGGCTACTTTTTCTGATGTAGTAGTTTTAATAAGTAACTTGATTTATTAACAATGTACTCTACTCTTGTCTTCTTCCATGCAGAAATGTCATTTCCTTATTATGTCTCTGCATCTTTCATGCCAGGTTCTTTGTAAACAATTTCTCCTTACCTTGTTTTCATCGTGCAGATAATGTTGCAGGGTTTTCACCTAACAGCTGAAAGGATTTAAGAAGAGTCCAAGAAGGCTGCTTCAATTACAAGTAATTCATTTAGGCTTCACTTATCTCAAGGAATATTTGAACATATAAATTTACACTTAAATCTTGGGAGTGTCAAATTACGCAACCAAGAGAAAGTAAGTACTTTGCAGTTTTTTGGGCGTTGCTCTGCTACAGTCAGGCTTTGTGTGTGTGAGAAGTTTTTGAATGAAACAAACCACTGCCGGCACTATCTATTAATACTTCACCTGGTTTTGAATAATTCCAAGAAGCTAGAAAATGAAAACCTGTCTTGTTAAAGAGTTAGACTGTAAATGTGTGAGAGGAAAAAAAAAACACATTTATCTTTCCTCTTTTAAATCTTGTAAGAATTCACAATATTCCTGGTTTCAAATATTAATACTTGAAGTTTTCTGTGGGCAATGATTAATTTTTAAATAATTGTTTTTAATATAAAATAGTACATATTCATTGAAGATTTAAAGCATTCTTAAAGTAACAAAGATAAAAATCATTCTTGACTGTACAGCTATTAATGAGTGACCATTCAATTTTTTTTCTAGTCACATATTTTTACAAAACGAGCTCATACTACACAAACCATTTTATAACTTTTTTTTTTTTTTTACTATATTTTGAGTACGTGAAAAGGCAATCTGTAAAGATTATAGCATGTTGTAGTATTACACACTACATCACTGAAGGACGCCACCTGTGGCGTGGTCTGTGTACTTCGGAAGGAAGAGAAAGCTCTTGGGGTTCCCGTTTTCGCTCAGCTCTTGGTGGGCAATACTGACCACTCTCGGACCCTAACAGACTTCTCCGTTTGCCCTTGGCGATCTGAGCCAAGCGGGAGTGCGAGCACGTGGGAGTAAGTGGAGGGCGTTCGGGAAGACTGCGAGCACGAGCTCCCAGAGCGGGCCGCATCTCCCCTGGGCAGGGCCCACTGGCCCCGGCCCCGGAAAGGACCGAGGGAGAGAGGGCAGTTGGCGGTGCGCAGGGCCTGGGTCCAAACCTTTAGCTCCCGCCACCCCCAGGCTGGCGCCACTCTTGGGCGGTCGGGTGCGATAAAGCGGAGCAAAGTTCTGCAACTTCAAACCTGGGAGGCGCAGTTCTGATACCGACGCCTTTGCCGGGTCTCCGGGTGTGTTTGCTCCAACTGTTCAAACTGTTACAAAGCGCCCGAACTCGAGCGACCTTCCCAAGTAACTCTTAATCTCTCGGGCGAGAGCGCTGCCCTTACTTGCCGGGGAGCTAAAGGGGACCACCTCTCGGCACCCCACCCGCTGGGACCCCAGCCAGCTGTCCCATCCCGCCCCCAGGCCGCAAGCTTCTTGCGTCAGCCGCGGCGGGGGTGGGGGATTTTCGGCAGCTCGGCCCGCGAGGCCGGCAGGGGAAGGAAGGCCCAGGCTCTTGCCCCGCCCTATGGGGCGGGAGGCGGAGCAGGCCAGAGCCCGGCGGCGACTCCGGCTGGGTTGCCGAGCAGCGAGTGCCGGGGAGCCCGGAGGAGCCGGTGCCGCCACCACCACCAGTGCCTCCCTGTCTGCGCCGCGCGGCTCGGCAGCCAGGGCAGGACTGCCGTCGAGGAGTCCAACACACGGTCCCCACCTCAGCATGATGGACTTGGAGCTGCCGCCGCCGGGACTGCAGTCCCAGCAGGTGCTGCCCGGGCCTTCGGGGTCCTGCGGTGGTGTCAGGACGGGGACAGGGGAGCGAAGGAACCGCCGCCCGGGAGGGACAGCCGAAGCCCGCTTCTGCCGTCTGGCCGGAGCCAGGACTGCAGCGGCCGCGCGCTGGAGCCGCTGCGCTTGCGCTAGGGTTGGGCGGGGAGGGGCAGCGGGGACCCAAGGGGCAGCGAAGGGAGTGGGGACATGGCCAGTTGGTCAGACCGACCACGAGCCGAGGGCGGCTGGGTCGGGGTTCGGGGACTTCGCCCGCGCGCGTGGGGCGAAGGGACGTCTCTTAGGCGCGTCCCCGGCTCCCAGAGCAGGGAGGCGGGAACCCCGGAGTTTGAGCCGCCCCACAGGCGGCTGGGCAGGAGGGGGCGGACGCTGTCGGTCTGAGCCGGCGCGGCCCAGCCCTTCCCGGATCGCGCTGCTCCCCCGCCTCGGAGCTGGCAAAAATGTGCCTAGTCACGGGGCCGTTCTTGGGGGAGCTGAGGTCTCCTCTGGGCTGGGACCCGCAACCGCTTCTCTGCCGCTGCACCCGACCCCGGCCCCAAGACCTCCGTGGGCGTGAGCTGTGGGGGGCCGTCTATGGGTGCTGCTTTGCGAAGTCATCAGACACTCCGAACACTCTTTGGCAGCCATGGGTTTTATAGAAAGCCCAGTCTCCGGGGGGAGGGAGGAGGTCATGAAGTGCCCAGCGCCCTCGAATGCCCCGACGTGCGGCGGCCTGCCCGGGTCCTGCGCGCTTCCTCGGACCGGGGAAGAGGTTGGGGCTCGGGGACCGGGGATTGGCCCCTAGCAACGCGGCGGGAAGTGCGGGCGAGGCTAGCGGACTTCTAGTTCCGGGCGGGGTGTTTCCTGCTGGCGCACGCCGCGTGCGTGGCCTCGGCCTCCGCGACAGTGCCCGGTTGGCTGTCTCGGCGGCCCTCGGTGGGCCCTTTCCTGCTTTATAGCGTGCAAACCTCGCCGCGCTGGGGCCAAGGGACATGTTGGAGCTGTTGATCTGTTGCGCAATTGTTATTTTCCCCAGGGCGGCTTTGTCTTTGGATTTAGCATTTCAGAGTTCCCTTTCCAAAATGTGTAAGACAGGATATTCTGTTCTGTGCTGTCAAGGGTAAGACTTGCGAGTGTAGATTAGAATTTCTATTGCTTTTAGTCTGTTACTAAATTTTTTGCTTTCAGCTATTATTTCTCCCTTGGGTACTTAACTTTTCTGTATTGAGAATTTGCCTCAATTTCTTAGCATGCCTCTTTTGCAAGAGCCGAGAGTGGGACACAGGTTTCATGATAACTTTGCTTGTAAGTTGTTATCAAAGTGAAAACAAGTTTCTGTTCATGCTTTGTAGAAACGTTTAGAGGAATAGATATATTTGTAATTTTTTTGTAATGGCGTTTTAGGATAAGAACATTTGGTTCAAGAAAATGTGTAACTTTATAGGGATAGTAAGTATGTTTATGCTTAAAGTTTTAGGCTACCAAAGATCTGGTGTACGGCTTTAAGTTATTGACAGTGTATTAATTGTGGCTTTTTTTCGTTTAAAGTCGTTTGTCTTGAACTTTACCCATTAATGATTGGGACTGTATTCTCCTGGTTCCCACTACTATGAAGAAAAGTAAATTGTACTTTCTGATCTAGCTGCTGTTCAGGAGTTATCTATAAGAATGCTTGTTTGACCAAAGGATATATGATGCAAATGAACTTTAGTTTTCCTAATTTCAAGAATTGTAGTCTAGAGCCCTCTATCATTTTTTGATTTTTCTTTCTTTACTGTGTAACATAACATTCCATATACAAAAGTATGTAAAACATACAGCTTTATGTGTGACTTTTTCAATTGATAAAAGTATCAGCTTTTCCACCTTTTAATCAGTCATCAGTTTGCATATTTGAAAACTATGAAAGAAAAACAAGTAAAATTTAGAATAAATTTCATGTCTGTGATTCCTATTAAATCATTGTTTATAGTCCAGAAAGATTTGAACAGAATCAAAAGTGTTCTTGACCTTTTGTCAAAGAAACTCTCCAGGTGTGAAGTGGTATGAGGATACAGTTTTTCATCATCTGTGCACAGGATGTGTTGATAAACAGGCCAGTAGGAGAGCCTTAGAGTGTGTATCTCCGTTAGATGGAAGGAACTATCCATTACTCCTTTCCGGTGTGTCCTGGAGAGATAAAAGTATTTTTGTAGATGAGGGATAAAGTTGATCTTGGACTAGACAAATTATTTTTAAAAGTTAAACACAAAGAAAAATAGGACAGGCTTCATTTCCTGAATGAACAGTTAGCAAAGAACAACTTGACTTTTTGGATAGGTGAAAAAAATCTCTTGAGAGATTGTGGAAGCAGCATGTAAGAGGATAAATGCACAACTCACATCAGTCTTTCTGCATTAAAAATAACCTGGGCCATTTTGAAATCTTTTTAACCTGGGTGCATATAAATGATGCTTTGAAAACACTGTCTTTAGGAGTATAAGGAAGAGTTGAAAGCCAAATACATCATTTTTCTTAATATTTATTTTTACACTTAAAGCTGCATGAGGAAAGGAACCCTATGGACTATAAGCACATTTTTTTCTGGGAATATTCTCTGTCCTGACTGACGACATTTAAAAGGGGTTTTGCATAAATAATATTTCTTCTTTAATTTTTCCTTGAACCTGGGTTAACTTCTTAATATGTGGGAAGAATTTGGCATTAAGATGATAATATAATAGATAGGTTACTGGGCACTTCTCTGAGTACCAGGTAATATAATTGCTTCACATGCATTAGTTCATAGTAACGTCACAGGAAATGCTATCATCTCCCTTTTCCAGGTTAGCAGAGAGGCATAGAAAGAAGCCAAGAGTCCTGCTAAGGAGACCCAACTGTGGAGTGGCTGAGGTTGTATTCAAACCTAGGTAGTCTGACCCCTGGGGGCTCCTAATCACCACTTCCAAACTGGACCAAGACTAAACTTTAAACAGGAGGAAAAGCTCAGACTTTTATTTAAAAGTGGATGAATTGGGGAAAATTAGGAGAGGAAGAGGCAGGAATTTAAAAGATTGGTGTCTGCACCATTTTTACTTAGCAATATATTTATTATAATAACTGTATGTGAGGGGGGAGATGGACCTTATTAAATATGGGGAGAGTAAATACAACCTAACAATGGAATTACCCCCTATCGTCCTTTTAAGGAAGACACGGAAGCCTAAGTGGGTTTAATTTAGAGAGGCAGGACTGTTTCTTAATATAATAATAGTTTTTAAAACTCCAGGGATTTCAGCAGTGTCCAGGATACTGCCTCACATTTTTCAGGGACTGTTTTCCTTTTTTCTTAATTAAATTTCTTAGCTACTAGATAGAGTCTTTGCCTTTGCTTACCTTGTTAGTTGGTACATTCTCCTCTTCCATGGGCTCTTTTTATATTTTGAAGTAGTGATTAAAAAGTTTGGTAATGAGGATATGGTGAAGAGTGTGGCAGACAGGGTTAAACCAGGTTGAAAGAAAGTAGGTAGAATGGGGAGAATTTGAGTTGAAAACAGCTAGAAGAAACCTGTTGGCCCAAATTAAACACTAATCCCCTGGTTTGGCACTTATGAATTGAAGCAAGCATAAGGGCTTGCCTATCTAGTTGAAGCTTAGTTGGGGTTTTCAGAATAGTACATTTCAAAATTAAATACTTTATTTCTTAGTCCTTATTGTTAAACACATTGTTTTCAGAATTATTGTTGTATTTGTCTGAATTAAGTACACTGCAGGACTTTTAGCATCCTGTTGTTAAAGGGAAAAAAGCCAAACTCTGTAAAATAATTTTGAAGAGATTTATTCCGAGCCAAATTTGAGGATCATGACCCAGAGCCACTCCCAAGAAGCCTTGAGCAAGTGGACTTGCTGTGGCCGGGTTACAGTTTGGTTTTATACATTTCAGGGAGACAGGGTTTACAGGTAAACTCATAAATCAATCTGTGGGAGCCATACATTGGTTTGGCCCGAAAAGGTGGGCCATCTCAAAGGGGGTGGGGGCTTACAGGTTATAGGTGGATTTAAAGATTCTTTGACTTGTAATTGGCTAAAGACAGGAAGCTTTGTTGCCACCAGATACATACTTGTTGTGTAAATTGAGGACCTGCAGGTTTGTCTTGCATACCCTTAGGCCTGTTAATGGGTTACAAAGGATGTCCCCAAGAAGGGAGGAGGGCATGTTGAGGCATGTCTGACCTCCCTCCTGGCAGGCAATTTAGTTTTAGGATATTCCTTTGGCCACAAGGGGGTCCATTCAGTCAGCCAGTTGGGGGTGAGCCTTAAGATTTTATTTTAGTTCACACTGCAGATGATTTGCCTAAAAGTTGGTCTGGGTAAATCCCAGGGTTTTTAAATGCCTGGGGCAGCCACTTCTGAAAGTTGACTGAAATTTGTTGCACACTAGAGTAGGGAAGGACAGGTTTACTAGATGTAACATTTAACTTGCTTGTTTTCATCTATGACTATAAAAATGTTTACTATAAATGGAGACTAGAGTTTATATTTTGATAATCTAGGAGTTTTGATTTCTAGGAGTTACTGAAATTTCACTGCCACCTGCTTTTTATTATTTTTATTTCTCCCCTCCCCCTTTGGTCCTTGATTCTGGAACCACATGCATTTTTAAATAAGGCCAACAAACATTTATTAACAGGGCTAAGGTACAGGCCAAGTCTTCATCAATTGATAATGGTGTGTTTTTTGTAAATGAAAGCAAAAATACGTTCACATGTGTAATATTTACATTCCCAAACTTAACATTCTTACACTAACCCCTCTTCCAGAAACCAAAACAAGACTCTTTTTTTTTTTTTTTTTTTTTTTTTTGAAACAGAGTCTCACTGTGTTGCCTGGGCTAGAGTGCCATGACATCAGCCTAGCTCACAGCAACCTCAAACTCCTGGGCTCAAGCAATCCTCCTGCCTCAGCCTCCTGAGTAGCTGGGACTACAGGCATGTGCAACCATGCCCGGCTAATTTTTTCTATATATTTTTAGTTGTCCAGATAATTTCTTTCTGTTTTTTTTAGTAGAGACGGGATCTTGCTCTCGCTCAGGCTGGTCTCAAACTCCTGAGCTCAAAGGATCCGCCCACTTCGGCCTCCCAGAGTGCTAGGATTACAGGCGTGAGCCACCGCGCCCGGCCTAAAACAAGACTCTTAAACAAAATTTTGCCCTGTTTAAAGTTTATGTTTTCTATGTGTCAGCCCCCTACCACAATAAACACCTTTTAACTATTATTGTTAAGTATTTTAAGAACTTTGAGGATGGCAAGCACTTTGAATCAATTGTTTTTTTACAGCATATGTACTATAATACCTTTGTGTTACAAATCCTTATATTTGAAAGTCTTTTCATGTATGAGAGCATGTAAGTTTATTTGGCCCAAACTGTGGTTACCTTTAAGACAAATCCAGGAGATAAGTAGGATTTAAAGAACCAAGTGATTTTTCAAAGACTCTGTTGATAAATGACTCTTGAGAGTTATTACAATTCATCACCAGCCTGTATTCTGAAGAATTTTTAAAAAATTCTTTAGCAATACTACATAGCCATTCCTTTTTCCTAAGCTTGGAATTGAGACTTTGGGGCCTATAGTATGAAGCTCACTGACAAGATCCAAACTCTATTGCTTTTTCAGATCAGAAAAGAAAAATGATGGGGTAAGAAAAGAAAAATATTGATCACTTTGGCTTTGATGCCTTCTTCTGAGTTTATAAGTTTTATTTTCTGTATGACTTAGGCAATTCTTTTTAATGGCCTTTTAAAATCTTTTTTGATCCTTGTCTTACCTGTGTATATCTATGTTTTTGTCTCTACAGCTAAATTGTAAGCTCCTTAGGAGCTGGGCATTCAATTTACAGATATATGTATATTTTTAAGTGAAATTCAATTCACCCAGTTAAACCAATTCAGTGGTTAAGTGTGTTCATAGAGTTATGCAGCCATCACTATAATCAGTTTTCATCACCCCCAAAAGAAACCCCATACTCATTAGTAGTCAATTCCCCCCAGCTCCCTTAGCCCTTGGTAACCACTCAGTTATTTTCTGTATCTATGGATTTGCCTATTCTGGACATTTCATATAAATGGAATTACACACTGTATGTCCTTTTGTGACTGGCTTCTTTCACTTAGCATGTTTTTGAGGTTCAACCATGTTATAACACGTATGGGTACTTCATTCTTTTTTATGGCTGGATACAATTCCGTTGCGTGGATATACCACATTTGTCTACTCATCAGTTGATGAACATTTGAGTCGTTCCTACTTTTTCTATTTCTTTTTGTTTCCTACAGCAGTGGTTTTCAAACTTTGTTGTATATTAGACTCACAATCAGCATTTAAAATGCGGATGTCCAGGCTGCATCCCTCATGAAGTCAAACTCTCTGGGGACGGGGCCCAAGCATCACTGTATTTTAAAGTGTCTGAAGAGACTGATGTGCAGTCAGGTTTGAGAGCCAGTGCCCTAGGGGGCCTACCTCAGTGCTTGGTACCCATTGATATCTATATAGTGATTTAGAAAATCTGGTTAGGACATCTTATTTAAAACATGAACGGAAATGTTTCTATGTTTGATCACTGCCCTTCACAGCCTTATGATTAACACTGAGATCTGGGAACTGTGTTTCAAGATGCCTGGTGAATGTTTGAATTTCAGTAAATATAACTTGATCTTTTTGAATCCTTTGGGAAGATTTGCATGATAACTTTGTTATCAAAGGGCTTTCCCCAAGTGGGTGAGTAGAATTGTTCCATGTTTTTTTAGGAATGTGGGCCATGATAACCTGCAATCTAGATTATTTGGGAATAGCATATAGAAAAGGCAGTGAGGATAGAACGCTCAGAGCTCCAGATGGGTGTGAGAGAGCCTGGAGGCCAGGACAGAAACTGCCTTTCTGTCTAAGGAAGCTCTGAGCTCTGCATCCCTGGGCCTTGGCTTCCTCCATTAAAAACAAAAGTTTTAAATCTCAAGGCAACTTTTAGCAACTTCATTTTTTGGTTCTCTGTATCTGCCTGATAAAAGTCCAAGTTTATATCCTGACCACAGTGGCTACTATGCTTACCTGAATGGCTTTCTGGTTTACATATTTGGAAACCATTGGCATGTTCTGTGTGTATACATGCTGCGGCACTGCTGTCGCACTTGAGAGATTTGACGGTGAGGTGTGGGGCCTTCTAAAGCTGGCTTGGCCCCTGCCCTTTGTACCCACCTTGCAGACAGGGTGGGAGCAGGCCCAGAGGAGAGTGCACACTTCCGTGCTCATAATGGCCTTCTCGCTCAGGGTTGCCAGGCAGAGCTTGCAAGGACCAGCTCCAGTAATGTCCTCTCGGAAGTCTGGGGCTCCAGGGATAGGCCACTCGGCCTGTGCTGCAGGTTTCCAAAGTGCACCTGATAACAGTACAACTGTGCTGTAAAGCTCCAGTGATTGTGTGCTGGCGAAGATAATAAGGGAGACTGAGGAAACAATTAGTCTTTCATTTCAGTTCATGTTACCAAGTCACTTCCTATGTTGTAAAGAGAACCAGCCTTTGGTGTAACTCGACATCTGAATACAGACAAAACTCACAATTTCATGGAGAAGAAAAGGGAAAAGAAATTAACATTCACTGAAAACCAGCTAGTAGTATACCAGCCCTCTTACTTGATCTTGACAACAAATCTATGGAGATGGGAATATTCTCTCCATTTATGGCTGAGGAAACCTATTCAAAGAGGTTAAGTCATTTGGCCAGGGCTGCACCACTCGCAGGTGGCAGAACAGAAATTTTGAATGTCCATCATCTGTACTTTCCCTTGCCTGTTTTTCTCCTTCCCTCCCTTCTTTCTTTTTTCCTTGTCTAATGACTACGGGCATTTTGTTAGCTGCCAAAGAATGAAGGACTCTTTTACAAAGAGTAATAAAACGGTGTCTCTACTCAAGGAGCTCATCCAGCGATTACCAGAGGGGGTGCTGTCGGCACACGGGATGGACTGCTTTTCGGAATGGAGGACTGTTCCACATTACAGGATATTTGGCGTAGTTGTGCCTGCCAGAAAGCCCCCCACCCCTCCTTCATACAATTCCAACTGCTCCGAGCGGGGGGTGCCAGCCCCAGTGGAAAGCTGTGGTACACTGACTTCCAGAGATAACATGAAGTCAGGATTGATTTAGTTATTACTGTTCGTTCTCAGGAAATCTCAGAATATTACTTCTTTGGTCTTTATAGGGAAGCCCACCATCTCTCCAGATGGCAGCCTGTTGAGAGCTTTTATTCTCAACAAAAGGGTAATGGGAGAAAGGTCATAGAAAGTAATGAAAGCTTTAGAAAGGGCAGGGTCTAGGTACCTTTTATTTACTCAGGTAGAGTAACATGTCCAGATCCCTTAACTCAGCAGCATTATTTGATACGGTAATGTTACCCCTGGTATTTGCCAATTCTAAGGCCCACAGCTGCAAGGAATTGGTCCTAAAAAGATAAACTAAATCACATGCCATATTTCTCTGGGTCTTTACTAGCTTTTCTACTGGGTCCTTTTTGAAGAAGTCGCGTACTGGGGTAAGAGTAAAAGAAGCTGTAGAATAGCTGAATAGGTTGAGATCATATGGTAATAGCTTAATGCCTTAAAAAAAAAAAGTCTAGAATATGGGGCAAGGTGAGTTTGCCCACTTGTCCTTTTTCTAACCATCAGCCTGAGGGAAATAACTAGTATCCTCTAAGAAAATACACTTAATCAGCACTTACTATATTGATTATATTATCCAGATTGCAAAATTCTTTAATGGGTATTTCATGTTTGTTCTCTTAAAAAAATCAGTTTTATCATTAACTTGAAGGGGCGTGTGTTAATAATAGTTCGTAAGATATAATACTTTACTTTTAGTAGAATACCCAAAGAATAATTTTTAAATGTTGTTACTGGGAATGAAGTTAAATAATTTTTCTGTGACTAGTAGTTGGGTCATAAATGATATAAAACATGATACCTTTGGTACATATGTAATTTGAACTCTTTAATCCCAGATACCTTACATATACAATGAAAATATTGAATTCTGGCCTAAATAATGTACACTTATTCATTCCACAAATATTTATTAGGTATCTACACACCCTGGGGTAGATAATAAAAGCGAGAGCTTTCAGGGCATAAAGCTGTTTTAATCTTCCAAGATAATGCAGCAAACGTCCTCCAGTGAGGACATTTGCTTTTCCAATTGCCCCTCCTAGTTGATTCCTTTTGCTCTTTGTACACCTGAATTGGAGGGTGTGTTTCATACCATAATTAGTGTAAATTCGTTAGTGTCTCTGTCTCCTCTGCTTAGTGTATGAATTCCAGTAGGGTAAGTACTGTATTTTAGTCTTTTTTGGTAGCTCTGATGTCTAGCACCATACTTGGTGCTTACTTAATAGCTGCTCGGTAAATGTGCGAGTGAGTCCATCAACTGCCCTCTAGGAGTGTGGTATTTAATGCAAGCTAGTCTGTGACATAGACAGGGCCATGGCAGTGCAGATGAGAAAATGTGACTTCCAGCAGGAGTGCTCAGAGGGGACATCCTGGAGGAGCTGGCATTTTATTAATAACTAGACTTTTTTTTTTTTTTTTTTTTTTTGAGACAGAGTCTCACTCTGTTGCCTAGGCTAGAGTGCTGTGGTGTCAGCCTAGCTCACAGCAACCTCAAACTCCTGGGCTCAAGCGATCCTCCTGCCTCAGCCTCCCGGGTAGCCGGGACTACAGGCATGCGCCACCATGCCCGGCTAATTTTTTCTATATATATATATTTTAGTTGGCCAGATCATTTCTTTCTATTTTTAGTAGAGACGGGGTCTCGCTCTTGCTCAGGCTGGTCTGGAACTCCTGACCTCGAGCGATCCGCCCGCCTTGGCCTCCCAGAGTGCTAGGATTACAGGCATGAGCCACCGCGCCCGGCCTAGACTTTTTTTTTTTAAGTCAATAGATTTCACTGGGTTCAGGCTCCAGCTGGAAGCCCAAGGAACGGTGCAGACATGAGCTGGACTATGGCAGAGTATTGGGTTGACAGGGCTGAAAAGGTTAACCTGGGTGTGGCTGAAGAAGGCCTTTGGTGCTCATATGTGGTATCTAAAATTTATACAGGGCATCTGGAAACCATGGAAAGTTTTGGAAAGGGCAAGGCACATAATCTGGGAGTGGATAGGAAGTTATCTGGCAGGTGAATTGGAAGATGGGCAGGTCAGAGGCAGGGAGAGGTGGCGGGGCTCCTGCCGAGGTGTGGGTGTAAGCATTGTCGGTTTGACATCAGCATACATATTGAAGATCTGTCATTGTCACTCTAAATTCTTCCTTTGCTATAAACATTTAAAAAGAATTTTTAAAGCCTTCCTTTTAAGGGAGAGAGGTAGATTTTCCTCTTCTGTTGGCCCCACCATGAAACCGCTTGTGCCTCAAGCTTGCACACTCTGCTATTCTGTGTTTTGACAGAAACTCATCCACCATTGTGTTCATTCCATTGGTGAAAGGAGAGGAAAAACCAGCCAGAAATTGCTGTTTGGCTTTAAAAATGGATTCTTTTCTTCCTCAGGATGGCACAGGGGCCTTACGTGCACCCTGTACCGGCAGAGGCCCCACACACTACTCAGGCTCTTCTGGGGAACCCAGCAGCCTGTCCACTGGGTTCCTTGTGCTTATGAGGATGGTTAAACCATCTCATAGAACTCCCTTCCAGACCCACTCCCTCACCTGCAGCGGAAGTTCTTACTCTGGGGTTCTGGGCCTAGAAACCCCGTGTCCACAGGCAGGTTATGTAGACAGGAGTTTGGGGTGTAGAAGTGCATTAGTGGAAGAAGACTAAATCCAAACATGAACTGAGCCAGCCTGTGTGGCCTTGGCCTCTTCCTATCCCCCCCACCCCTTCTTTAATGGTTTTAAAATATTTCTTTTGTAAACTACCCCTGACTAACTTTGGCTGAAAAAAAAAAAAAAAAGAGTGGTGGAGGGAAAGAAAACCTTTAACACTCTTGAGGGATATGACAATGCTGAACATTTTTTACATTTACTAGCCTTTGTTGTTGCCACACAAATGTCTGATACATAAACAAGTTATGACCTCACCTTCTATTTTTTTATATAGACCTAGAAGCCTAACAAGTAAATGCTTCTCATGGTCATTTGACCTCTACAACAGGAGTTGAATATGTTAATAATATTCATCGTTGGGTTGTCCTTTATATTTTTAAGGAGCATTCATGTGCTTTTTTTTTCATATGAAAAACACTTCTTCAAGGGCAGGTATTGTCTTGGCTTCCCATTACAGGAGCAGCACCATGAGGTTAGGGGGCAAGGCCTCGGCTACCCTGCACAACTAGTGCACAGCGGAGGCCCCGTTGGCACCACGAGCCTTCCCCAGCCAGCGTGCTTTCCGTTGCACCGTGCAGCCTCCTTGAGGAGGCTTAGGTTATTCTGAAGTGAGAGACTGTGTCATTTGAGTGGTAAGAGTTCTGCTTCTGTAAGATAACCTGAGTTGGCTCTCCCTATCACCACTTATCAGATGGAGGTGTTCAGGCAAAAGTACTTCACCTCTCTGCTTCTGTTTCCTTACTGCAAAATGGCAGTGATAACACTACTACGCACGCACGCAGGGGACTGAGGTTTGAATAAGATAATGGATACAAAAGCTAATAGTGTTGAGTACATAGAAAGTGCATGATAGATGGTGGCCATGATTGTTATTACTTAGACGGCGGCAGGCATACCTAGCTTTATCTGGACTCAGAATCTTGACACTGTGATCTTTCATTCTCAAATCTTAATGTGAAGGCTTACCAGGTAACCACTGTCCCTATACAATTATTTAGTGGGATTGTTGAAAAGATTTACATTAAGGAAAAGATTCCTGTATTGATTTTAAGAGAATGAAGTATGATCTATACACTAATAATAATTTCTTTTTTAAGAAGTCCAGATTGCTGTCTGACAATTGGCAAAAAGAGTGGGTACTGTGCATTTTCAAGGTTATGCACCTGGAAGCAGTTGAAATATAATTTCTGAACTCCAGGTTAATTTATAGTTTTAGTTGAAACAGATTGTGCCATCTCCTAAGGCCCCTTGTTTTTATCCATTCTTCAGATAACCTTTGCAATAAACATGGTAATTGTTTGGGGGCTGGACCATAACATTGCTGAATAAAATCAAAATGACCCATTTAGTCATCATGAACCCTCTTAGTAATTCAGACTCACATCAGCTCTTTCAGTTCTTTCAGGTAGCTTTTTACAAATACTTGCTAATAATATAAACACTACCTAGTGTAGTTTGAAAGAGTTAATGTTCACAGTATATTCAGTGTGTCCTCAGGAAGTAATTTGCAAAACAGAAGAGTTTGGTTCAGTAGAATTCATCCCTCAGGAGTATGGAGGACTCATGCAGGCTCTTGTAAAGCTGCACTGTCCAATAATATGGTCACATTGGAGCTCTTGACTTTTGAGTGTTTGAGGTGTGGTTAGTGCAACTGAGGAATTGAATTTTTAATTTTTGTTGAATTTTGGTTTAAATTTAAAAATAGAAGTATTATAAAATAGTTTTCTGTTAAATATACCTTTATTGTTTTGGTAGGATTATATTTGATGTCATCATGTTGAGAAAGATTGTAGTGTGTGTTGAGAGTGTCACTTCTAATATCTAATTAATTTTTAAAATTTTGGTTACAGATTAAAATGTATTTGGATATATTGGGTTAAATAAATACATTGTTAAAATTAAACTCCCCTGTTTCTTTTTTTTAGGGAGACTAGGCTACTAAAAATTTAAAATTACCTGTGTGGCTCGCATGTTCCTCTTTTTCGTTTTCTTTCTTTCTTTCTTTTTTTTTTTTAGATACAGGGTCGTGCTCTGTTGCCCAGGCTGGAATGCAGTGGTGTGATCATAGCTCACTGCAGCCTTGAACTCTTGGGCTCAAGTGATCTTCCTGCCTTAGCCTCACAGGTGCGTACCACCACGCCCAGCTAATTTTTTAATTTTTTGTAGAGACAGGGCCTTTCTACATTGCCCAGGCTGGTCTCGAACTTCTGGTCTCAAAAGATCCTTCCACCTCAGCCTCCCAAAGTGTTGGGATTTACAGACCTGACCCACCGCGCCTGGCCTATTGTTACATTTCTTTTTTTTTTTTTTTGAGACAGAGTCTCGCTCTGTTGCCCGGGCTAGAGTGAGTGTTGTGGCGTCAGCCCAGCTCACAGCAACCTCAAACTCCTGAGCTCAAAGGATCCTCTTGCCTCAGCCTCCCGAGTAGCTGGGACTACAGGCATGCGCCACCATGCCCGGCTAATTTTTTTCTATATATATTTTTAGTTGTTCAGCTAATTTCTTCCTATTTTCAGTAGAGATGGGGTCTCGCTCTTGCTCAGGCTGATCTCGAACTCCTGACCTCGAGCGATCCGCCCACCTCGGCCTCCCAGAGTGCTAGGATTACAGGCGTGAGCCACCGCGCCTGGCACTAGTGTTGTATTTCTATTAGGCAAGGATGCTTTACAGCAGAGGTAAACCTTTTTGGCATCAGGGACCAGTTTCATGGAAGACAATTTTTTTACCGGATTGGTTGGGGGAGGTGGTTTACAGATGATTTAAGCGCATTACATTTATTGTGTAGTTGAAGCTCTCTGCTAATAATAATCTATATTTGCAGCCGCTCCGAAGCACCAGCATCACCACCTCAGATCATCAGGCAGTAGATTCCCATAAGGAGTACACAACCTAGATCCCTCGCACGCACAGTTTATGGTAGGGTTTGTGCTCCTATGAGAATCTAATGCCCGCTGATCTGACAGGAGGCGGAGCTCAGGCAGTGATATGAGTGATGTGGAGCAGCTGTAAATATGGATGAAACTTTGCTAGCTCACCTACTGTGCGCTGCGTTCCTTACAGGCCATGGATGGATACCAGTCCAGGGCCCAGGGGTTGGGGACTGCAGCTTTAGAGCATCTTACGAGTAGCTAAAATTAGCCCATTTTTTGAAATACAAAATTAGTTTTCAGACTTACATTAATATTTTGGGCTTCATAGAATCAGAGGCATTTAGAGCAAAGGATCTTGGGGGTCACCTAACTCAGTCCCGTCCTTTTGCAGATGAAACTGAGGCCAAAGGTTGCTATAAAATGATGTGACCTATTTCCAGATGGTGACTGGACCGAGTGTTCTTTATAGTCTTTGCTTTAAATCCTGGGTTTACTTGGAATTGGAAACATAGTAGACATCAGAACTGCAAAGAACTTAAACTTCTACCAGATCCAGACTGAAGAAAATGTCTTTAAAAAGCAATTATTGGGCTGGGTGCAGTGGCTCATGCCTGTAATCCTAGCACTTTAGGAGGCCAAGGCAGGAGGATCCCTTGAGCCCAGGAGACAAGCCTGAGCAATAGCAATATCCTGTCTCTACAGAAAAAAAAAAAACCAACTTAGCTGGTCATGGTAGCATGTACCTGTAGTCCCAGCTACTCAGGAGGCTGAGGCAGGAGGATCACTTTAGCTCAGGACTTTGAGGTTGCAGTAAGCTATGATGAAACCACTCACTGCATTCTAGCCCCTGCAACAGAACGAGACCCTGTCTCTAAAAAAAAAAAAAAAAAAAAAAATTATTTTAGGTGGTAATGAAAAAGAATTTTTGTGTTATGCCTACCAGTGGACGTGTGCTTATTTAGGTGTTTGACATGTATTTTTGTTGGGCAGTATAAACAATGTGTTCATGGGGAATAGTAATAGGTAAAAATAATTCCCACGCTTTGTATGAGCATTTCCTTGGAAAATTCCATACAGCTGGTTTTCATATTTTAAGAAGTGTTTTCCCCAAAGCCAGAGATTTTAAACCAGACCCACAGCTTTGGTCTTTGAAGAAAAGGCTCAGAGCTTGACTTCATGTGTTTATTATTTAGTTGAGGTTGTCTGAGATCATTTAAAAGTTTAGGCCTGTTTTATGGTATTGTTTTCTTTTTTTTTTTTTTTTTTTTTTTGAGACAGCGTCTCACTCTGTTGCCCAGGCTAGAGTGCCGTGGCATCAGCCTCGCTCACAGCAACCTCAAACTCCTGGGCTCAAGTGATCCTCCTGCCTCAGCCTCCCGAGTAGCTGGGACTACAGGCATGCGCCACCATGCCCGGCTAATTTTTTCTGTATATATTTTTAGTTGTCCATATAATTTCTTTCTATTTTTAGTAGAGACGGGGTCTCGCTCTTGCTCAGGCTGGTCTTGAACTCCTGAGCTCAAACGATCCACCCGCCTCGGCCTCCCAGAGTGCTAGGATTACAGGCGTGAGCCACCGCGCCCGGCCTTGTTTTCTTACTAGTGTAGCGAGAAACCGATTTAAAGGAAGACCCCACCAACAACTACAATGAACACTCTTAGAGCAAACCAGAATTTTAATTTGTTTTTTGAGGAGTGTGAGGCCGGAAAGGGAGGCATTATGATTTATTAAACGGCAATTTGATTTATGGGTATGTTCATCAGATTTGGAGGAGTGCTGCGTCTGCCACTAATGCAGCTGATAAGCTGTGTGACCTTTGATACTTAACCTTCATCTTGATTTCTTCATCTCACTGATCTTCACACAGAGTAGTGTGAGAATTAAATGACGTAATGATGGAAGTGAAAGTGTTTTGTGCCCGTAAAACATGATAGCTATAAGGACTGGCATCTTCAAGGGCTTTCTCTTTCCAAAGAGTAGAGAACTTATTTCTTGGGTCCTACTTAGGTCTTGGTGAGCCCTTGGATGAGTCAGCCAGAAATGTGCATTTAGTGGGTACATGACATTTGCTCCATGATTTGGGGGTACTCAGGCATCCACACTAATTTTGAGCCACTTTTGCTCTAGAAGGTGTAACACTGGGGGCTAGGCAGCGGAGATGATCTGCCTGAAGATGAACTGGGAGGCTCTTATTCCTATGTGTTCAGCAGGGGAGCAGTCTTAGAAAACCACACAGTATTCAGAGCTTGCTGGCAGGGGAAGGAAAGTCCTCTAAAGAAGAGTACAGGTCAGACATTGGGTGGTTTTCTAATAACAGAGTTTCATGGGCCCTTAATTTGGTAACAGGGTTGAATAACACACAACAGTTTTGTAAGGATCTGTTTTCCAAGTAATTCCTAATATATGATGAGTTTTTAAGTAATAGACATTATAATAGGAAAGTCTAGCTTGAAATCTAAGTTGTGTTAGGTTGACCAGATGACTGCTTCTGGATTCTACCCAGTTACATGAGACCTAGGGCCAGTTGCCCATTTAGCATCTTGGGCCTGAGGGTCCTCATTTACAAATCTGGGGATTGGATTGTGGCCTTTAAGATCACCATCAGCCCTCCTTAGCTGAGTGTTCTAAATGTATTAAATACTTTAATGGCCAAGAAACACCTGTTCCTGAATGACACATGTTTAGAAAGATTGCTTTTTCCTGATCTTTAAGGAGCTATAGATGGGTCGGCCTGGCTCGATTTGCTTTTTCTTTTGAAAGTCTACCTTATCAATAAGAAAAGCTGAGGTTGCTGATTTTGCCTGTCACGCTTGAGTTCCCATATTGAGACTTTGCCCAATCTCTGTCTTAACTGTGGGTACCCCAGCCTCCACATTTCTTGCCTCTGTAAAATGTGCTGCCAGCTTCCAAGGCACAAACCTGGGTTGGCTTTGCTGGAGCCTGGCTGGGCTTACACTGGTGGTCTTTTTAAAGAAATGCTGTTTGCTGGCCAACACTTCTGGGAGGCTGAAGTTATTCCTTTCTTTAGCCCCAGTTTTATTGTTAAAAGATAGTGGGACGGGCCTAAATTTTGAAATGATTCTGGAATTAATATAGGAGACCTTGTACAAATGGTTAATGTGTATTTATTGAGTGGGTCCCCTATGGCAATATGATGCGAGATGTGAAGGACATCGGTGTGGGGCACTCCTCATGCATTGCTGGTGGGAGTGTAAAAGGCACAACCTCTGTTAGGGCTGTTTGGCAGTATCTATCGTAATTAAAAATACACATACTCTTTGACCAAGCAACTCCACTTCTAAATATTTATCCCACAGATATCCTCACGTTTATGAAATGATTTCTGTCCAAGGATATTCATCATAGTATTATTTGTAATAGCAAAAAGATTAGAAACAACTTAAAAGTCAAATGGGGGACTGATTAAATAATTATATTATCAAATAATATATATTAAGGGATATCTATATAATGAAATACTGTGCAGTCATTAAAAATAATGAGACATCTCCATGCCCTGATGCAGAACCATCTCCAAAATGTATTAAATGGAGGTAAATGATTGTGGAACACTATGATTATGTGCTATTTTGTGTGTCTATATGTGTGTCTTGACTTATGTTCATAAGAAAATGCAAAAAAAAAACCCTGATACCAATGGTTGCCTTGGAGGAGGGTAACTGGGAGGTTACTTTGGCAACTTTTAAATTTTATACCATAATCATGTGTTATCTATTAATATTTTTTAAAAGCCATTCTCATGCCCTAAAGGAGTTTACAATCTAGTTAGACCATTGTAAGAAAACCCCATAAGACACATAAAGTTAGGGGGTAAATATTGGCTTTATGGGAAGATGGATTTCAATGCTAAAGTCTCCTATGCAAGTAAGTTGGCCTGATTTGCCTGTGAGTCATCTGGGTCGGGCAGGCCTGAGTGTCCAGAGGGCAGACTTGGAAGTCCTGGCTCTACTACTTGCTGAATGTGTGATTTGGGGCAGGTTGCTTGATCCCCAAAGCCTCAATGCGCTCATCTAGAAATGAAGATCACAATACCTCGCTCACCTCCCTCATGCTGCTGTTGTGAAGCTCAAATGAACGACTGCCCATGAACATTGCTTAAACCATGAAGTGTTCAAACACTAGTTGTAATAGAAGCTGTTAGGTACCTGTGAGGCCAGCAGGCTAGAGCAAGAGGTGCTAATTTAAAAATATTAGGCAGGTGGGCGGTAACAGTTCAGCCACACTCCCCGCCTGGTTAAAAAATATATATATAAATTAAAAAAATTAAAGGGAAGCAAGGATATATCTTTTCCCCTTTACTAAATAACTTGGCAAGAGTTGTAAAAGTAGAAAAGTAGATCATAGGTAGTTTTAGAATCCTTTGACCTCTGACCTCTCACAAATTATTTCACCCTCTAGACCTGTTTCCCTATTTGCAAAATGAAAGGGGCCGTCTGGGTGATTCCTGTGGTCCCTTGCAGTTGTAGCATGCCGTAACAACGTGGCATTAACAGTAATTCCCATCTTGGCTGAGACAGATGACTCATATTGACCGAAAAAGTTGAAATACGAGGTGGAAACCTCTAGGAAGTTTATTTGCGTGAGAGGAGTCTCTTGAGCTGGAGAATCTGAGCCTGGGGGATGGGGTGGGGGCTTGAGGAAAATCATTGTCACCACCAGGAAGGGAGACCAAGAATGCATAAAGAAGAGTGAAGATGTGTTTATTTGTTGTGTTCTCACCACCTCCATGGCCTCCTTCACTTTGAAGTGCTCACTTGGGCAAGGCTTTTGGAAAGCAGGTTTAACACTTGCGTATGGGTAGGATGTTCATATAGTCATGCCTAGTATGCTTTATGGCAGTTGTCACCTCCTCTGTGAGGTCTTTCTGTGCATATTTAGTGGTACCTCCTCCATGTCGCCTGGGTTTCTACAGGCTTCTCATCACACTGTCTTACAACTAAGATCAGAGACTGTCTCTTACTCATCTCTGTTTCCCTGGCACCTAGCACAGTTCCTGGCACCTGAGAGGTGGTCTCACATATAAGTATTAGATCGGTATATGGATTAATGATCCATTTAGGGTAGTATGTATACTAATCTTGTTGGTCTTGACCACCACCTTTATAACTACCATCCTTCTGGTAGAATGACATTTTAGCCATTAGTAACTTACTATATCAAGAAATATTTCATACTCAAGAAAGTCCACACTATAAAAACAGATCCCTTGGTCTGTTTTAATAAGTTCTGTTGTTTAAAAAAAAAAGCTAAGTGTTTCATAGTCTTTATATAATATGATACATTGTATAAATATAAGTATCTAAAATTCATACCCACCACCACGGGCACACAAGGTCTCCGGCTGGTAGCAAAAAACAGCATTTAGTTCTCAGCCCCCAAACCCAGGTGACTAACTGTCCTGATTCTTATTTTTAGCTAATTGTAGGTAGTTAAATCTGAAAAGGACTCCAAAGATTGAACTGATTTCTTTTTATAAGTGCCAGACCAGAGAGAGGATAAAGGGTATCTTGGGCAGTTTAGAAGCGGCAGAAGTGTCTGTAGAGAGCCCTTGCGGTGTGCCGTGCTGGAGCATGTGCGCCCACCCTCACAGGGGACTCCCCTGTCGGAAGAGGGTGCACCAGGATGGGCAGCAAAGCTGTTTAACCTCAAGGTGGATATCTGAGCCACCTGGTTAGTTCACACCTAGTTACTTCCAGGTAGGTTAGGTAATTAGGTTAGGGAGTTGGATCCAAGGTTCCTGAAGGTTCTGTTGTCAGTATTGGTGGGAGGGTTGGATCATTCTAATAAAAGTCCTAATCAAAAAGGTGAAAAGGTCCTTTCATGTGTGAAGGACAGCGTTTAGAACTGAATACATGCATGGCTTGTTCAGAAATGAGGAAGAGATTAGAAAAATATATCCTAAAGTTTGTTGTCAGACCAAGCCATTCTGTCAGCAAAGTAGTAAGACCCTTGCATAAATCCTCTGACACGCCTAGCAGCAGTATCCTGCGCAATTTTAATCAACCGAAAAATAACTCTTGGAATGCAGGTATGAAACGTCTCATGGAAAAGTCAGAACCATGTACTTTTTGTAGCAGGTGGGATCACCTCCCATTTTGGAAATTAACTGTCCTTTCTGATCCCTTTTTGACCTAACTACGTGTGTGCCTCTCGAGAAAATCATCCAAGTTCTTGCTGTCTTCACTTTCCAGGTTGCTTTATCTTTGCATCATGCTTTGCAGTTTACAGACAACTATAATGGGTGAGAGTTCCAGTAAACTGGCTGGATCATATTTCTCAGATTGAGTCATTGCTGAGAAACTTGTTTGTGAACAGGAAGCAGGCCATGAAAATGTCTGTACATAGTAATTTACCAGACTGAAGAAACTGGTCTGCTTTCTAGTAGAAAGATAAAACGATAGAAAGATGGTTCTACAGTCCAGGTAATGGTAAATTTGTGATCTAGCGTTTTAACTTGTTGAATAACTCACCTCTTGGTGTATATTTGGGAATTTGTAAGCTGTAAAGATCTGTAGTTCCAAAGTAGGGAAATAATCCTTAGTAAGATTTCTCTAGAAGAAACCCTTGGGTTAGTGGTAACTATTTCTACCTTTTAAGTCTCTGCTGATGTATACACCATGTCGCTAGGCCAGTTATTTTTTTAAATGGTGCTGTAGTTAAACAGAAATAAACCTGGCAACACTTACATTTGGCCTAGATTGCTGTAAGGCCCCTTTCATCGCCAGCATTCTGTGATTCTGTATTTTTAATCACCTACTTTACAATTATTATAGCAACACAGTTAAGAGTTAGCACATCAGTCCAGTAAAACTAAACCTACTTGAATGTGGGCAAAACTATAAAGAATGCCCTATCATCTGCCTTATTTAGAATTCTCACTGATGAAACAACTGGTGTTGTATTACCTGTATTCTTGTAATGCAAGATGGGAGAGAAGCCATAGAGAAGTAAATAGGTAGATATTTATGAAATAGGTAGAAATACATCAGCAAGATGTATTTTAACACATTGACTGCCACACTGGAAAAAATTTTTTTCCTTGGGGCCATGGTGTTTAATTATGAAAATAGAATAAAAACTTCGAAAACAAAATGATCCTTTCTAATTTAACGAAAAATTTGTGGTTTTTTTATTGTTTTCTGTGCGTGAGTTACATGCAACTTGAAATATAGTTCTCTTGGCTCCCAAGGTGAAGAGATGTATGAGTTACATATGGTTCACGAGGCTCTGGGCTCAAAGCCAGAGGCTCTGGGCTCAAAGCCAGTGTGAGTTAAATACAACTCACATGGCATTTAATGTTAAAAAAACATCTGCTTGGTGTCATTTACTTTAGTAAGGAATTATGATTGCAAAGTAGAACCTTGTAAATCAGGGAGATCTTTGTTGTAATTTTATCAATTCTTCAAAATTCAAGCCTGCTCTCAATTGTTTTTGTAGCTTCCTATAGCTCTTAATTTGGTTTATATTCATACAGACAGTAGGATATGATTCATATTCCATCCGGTTTTGTTCAAAAATATTTGGGTAGCTTCTACCGAAAAAAATATTATACCAGGCCGGGCGTGGTTGGCTCATGCCTGTAATCCTAGCAATCTGGGAGGCCGAGGCAGGAGGATCGCTCGAGGTCAGGAGTTCAAGACCAGCCTGAGCAAGAGTGAGACCCTGTCTCTACTAAAAAATAAAAAGACATTATCTGGACAACTAAAAATATATAGAAAAAATTAGCCGGCATGGTGGCGCATGCCTGTAGTCCCAGCTACTCAGGAGGCTGAGGCAGAAGGATTCCTTAAGCCCAGGAGTTTGAGGTTGCTGTGAGCTAGGCTCACGCCATGGCACTCTAGCCCGGGCAACAGAATGAGACTCTGTCTCAAAAAAAAAAAAAAAAATTAAAATAAAATTAAAAAAAAAATTAAACCAGATTTAGCTTTTAGGTAAATAATACAATCACCTGGGCATAATATGCAGAATGAAATATATGAAAGAAAAATATAAGCAGGTGTAACTTAGATTCTGAATGCTAGTAACCAATATTTGGATGAAGAATAGATCTCAGGGGAGTAAACTTTAAAATAAGATTTATTATTAATGGAAATACATGGTTTTATAAAGAAATAACTTAAGACATCTTAACCTTATTGTAAAATTAGAAACAAGGATCAGTTTCCATTTTCTGTTTACAAAGTTAATAATATGTACAATTTACTTTTTAACAGTTTATTGGTGAAATTTATCTTTAGAAGGAAACCTCCCACCACCTTTCTGTCACTTTCAGGGCAAAATAGAGGGTGGGAGAGGGAAGGGGGAAAGGGTAAAGGTTGGGAAGTGCAAGCATCATCTATACATTTGAGTGTGTAAAAGAAATTATTTTATTTTTTATTTCAAATACTTTTCCAGAGTCTCGGTTTATTGAATAATTTTAATTTAGGACAGGGATCATGTTATCTTTGCTTTTACCTTTTCTGATTTTTTTTTTGATCATCTGAGCATGATAAATGCTGGTTTGTTTGAGGCACTAAAATTGGCTTGCAAAAGACATGTTTAGCATGGATTCTGTGCTGGAGGCTTTTCTTCTTTGTTTATCCTGGTACAAAGATGTTTGTTTTAAAGTGGTATGAGTTAATTGTCCAACTTCAGATTTCCCATAAAATGTGTAACAGATTACCCAGATGGCAAATGATGAAATATACATTTTAAACATGAATATTTCTGTTAGGCCAGATGGTGATATAACATGAAGTGTCCAACATTTGTTTCTTATTAAATTGTCTTCTTTTGTCTAAGCCAAGCTAGCAACATAATTTGGAACACACTCAGGAATCACTGAAGGACAACAGCAAAACAATTCAGACACTAAATGTGGCAGACAGCGTTTGCTCCACATGCCATGTGAAGGCTCACAGCCAGTGTTGCGTTGCTCTTGGGAAACTTCATCAGTTGTAAGGAAATACTTGTTGAAGTGCCACACAAACCCTCCACCTCTTTCATCTCCCTCCCCAAACCCTACTTATCTGACATTGTGCACTGTGGCCTTCCTCCTGGGGGGACTTGCCGGGGTCAGGCAGGCGCACTTCCTCAAAGCCTTGCATTTATGTGCAGAAGAGCAGTTTTAGTTCTTCCTTACTTACTTCCCTTCCCTACTGTCCAGTGTCATGTTCTTGTTTGTTATGGGCTCCACCCGGACTATTTTTTCCTCTTCGATGATGTGTGAGCTTTGCCTAGAGTGGGTCGTTTGTGGAATCAGTCATGTGCCTGGTCACACGGCTCCTGACGGGAAATGCTCGTGCCTGTTAGGTTCGCACAGAACACAGCACTGAGCCTGCAGGCCTCCCCAGCAGCAAGTCTTAGGTTAACAGACTTCTGTTCTTTTTCAACATAAAGCTTTGAATGTGTCATAGATACCAAATCTCTGCAGGATTTTTCCTTCTGAAACGTGAAAATCTGAGTAACAGAGTGTGGCGTATTAAGGCTATGACAAGAAACCCATTGTTGCTGCATGCTAATCTTGATCGGAATGTGTTTTGCTGAATCCAAAATAGTTGTTTAAAACTAAGCTTTTTTATTTTTTTAAAACAGTTCTTTTAGAGACCTCTCATAGCAAGAATAAACTCTACATAAATATAAACTTTAAAATACATAGGAAAACCTCTCAGAACACTTTGAAACCTGTTTTGGTCCTATTATGATTGCATTAAATGCCCCTCAGCTTGATTAAGAACTATTAGATGTTGTCATTTAAAACACCATTTGGTGGCATTCCTGTTGGAGACAGTAAGCTAGGGCGGTAGGAGCTGCCCAGTCTCCCATGGTCCAGCAGTTTCACATCAGATAACAAGAACAGGATGCTCAAAAGCTGATCCAAATAATGCTTCATGTTTTTCTTGTTTGTTCACAAGGATCCATCAAAGTGTCCTTCTCTGACCATGTTATGAGAAATTAAAAACAAAAACATACTGAATTGTTTTAGAGCTGTGCATTGAAGGATAGTCACAGCAGGAACTGAATGGCAGTTGAATGGGAGGTGACTCACCCCTGTAATTCTAGCACTTTAAGGACCTGAGGTGGGAGGAGAGGTGGGAGGATCACTTGAGGCCAGGATTTCAAGACCAGCCTGAGCAACATAGTGGTCTTAGACCCTGTCTTTGCAAAAAAGAGGAAAATTACCCAAGTGTAGTGGCACGTACCTGTAGTCCTAGCTACTTGGGAGGTTGAGACAGGTGGATCGCTTGAGCCCAGGAGTTTAAGGCTGCAGTGGACTATGGTTGTGCCACTGCACTCTAGGTGACAGAGCGAGAACCTGTCTCAAAAGAAAAAAGTATATGTAAAAGTGTATGTACCCACTGTATTACCATTATAGTCACCAACAGTAACAGCAAAACCACTACCAACAACATTCACTAAATCTCCATCTTCTAATTTGCTTCTTATTAAGGTGCCTTATAAATAATGCAGAAATCTCTCTAAAATCAAAATCCTTTATTTATACCATGTTACACATGGATAGTAATCTATTTCAGACCTCCCTAAGGAAGAACCAAGCAGCTTCATTGCCTCAATGAAGCTGTCCATGATTTTGAAAAAGGTTAATTAGCTTATTTCTTTCTGTCTAGATAGCCCCAATGTTATTTTAGGCTCCCACCAGTTAGGTCCACAACGTCATTATCATCATCCATGGTCTGGAGTTTGCTCTTCCCTACAGCAAGTAGTAGAGCCCATTATTATACTAATATGTCTAACAACATTGCATATTTTACATTTATAGAGAGATATCTTTTACGTGTCTCATTTGATCCACCAACATCTGTGTATTTGGGTAGGATGGAATTAAACACTGTACAGCTAAAACCATCAGAACCTCTCAGACATTATCATTGGTGGGAAGGGAAAGGAGGAAAAGGCAGTAAGTTATATCAATTCTTGGCATGAGTGCCACTGATAATTTTAGAGTGAATTACATTAGAGATTATCCTCCAGTTCATGGTTGGGGGTGGGGGGTTCTAGGGATACTTTGGAAGTCAGATTTATGAGCAGGTGTTTGCAAAGTAAATTGCTTTGGTGCTGCTTCAGTTCTTGTGTGAAAAAGTCACAACAGATACTATGTTTTTTGTTTGTTTTTAAGACAGGGTCTCACTCTTTCACCAGAGCAGAGCAGCACAGTGGTGTCATCATAGCTTATTGCAACCTCAAACTCCCGGGCTCAAGTGATCCTCCTGCCTCAGCCTCTTGAGTAGTTGGGACTACAGTTGTGCACCACCACGCCCAGCTGATTTTTCTTTCTTTCTGTTTTTTTGTAGAGCCCGAGCTCTTGCTCAGGCTATTCTCGAACTCCTGGCCTCAAGCAGTCCTTCTGCCTTGGCCTCCCAGAGTGCTAGGATTACAGGCGTGAGCCATCACACCTGTCCCAGATGCTGGTTTTTATTCTGGGATCTCCTAACAAGAGAAGCCCCAGGCCCAGGCATTCTGGGGTAATTTAGGCAGGGATGTGTCTAAGTGGTCCCCAGGTGCAGGAACATGTGTTTGGTTTTCTTTTATTGACCTTCTAAAGATCTCCACACACTTTGCACATCAATTCTTGAGAGGGGTAGGAACAAGTACTGCCTATTTTACAGAGAGAAACTAGAGTTCAGTTAAGATTGCAGGATCATCCTTTAATTTTGAACATTTCCTTAGTATCTTGGTCAGATAGCTCTAGTTTGCAGAAAGTCTAGATAGGATATGCTGCCATATCTTAGATTCACTGAGAAAGGCCCAACTTCATCAGAATTTTAAGGTAGGTTTCTCTATACCTGAGACCTTTCTCTTTCACATGACCTTTGGTACGATAAGCATGTCCATTAAAATGGAAACAAATCATTTTTTAAAATGGAAATTATTCTCCTGCTTATTTTAGTGGGGAACCCCCAGAGAAGATAACTACGTATGACTGAGTGCTCTTGGTTGCTATTTTGTTGCTCTTGGCCAGGAAACTGATCCAGGTGGCACCAGCTTATGTAAAGTGGCCACTTCACACCACTAAGATGTTAAGGCAAAGTGTATACATAGTGGGCGCTATAAGCCACTGGTTCTGCATCCGTGGATTCAACCAATGGTGGATCAAAAATATGAAAAATAACAAAAACAATACAATATGACAACTATTTACATGACATTTACACGGTATTAGAGATGAGATAAACTAAGTGTAGCTATATTAGCATGTTACATCAGGGACTTGAGCATCCTCAGATGTTGGTATCTTGGGGGGGCAGGTGGGTCCTGGAACCAATCCCCCTCAAATACCAAGGGACAACTGTAGTACAATAGATTTTTATATCCTACCCAATTTAGGAACCAGTAGCTAATGATTAGATTTTGTGTGTAGACTAGTGATTAAAAAAGCACAGACCCCCAGTAGAGCTGCTGAGTATATATCCTTGTTCAGCCACTTGCTAGCAGAATATCTTCTTCCTAAACATCAGTATTCTTACCTCTAAAATAGGGACATTTTATAAGTTTTAGTTTGTGTATGTAAAGTACTTAGATCAGTGCCTGGCATATAGAAAGCCATTAATACACATATTGGCTTTCAAACAATTAGGTATGCCCTAGCAAGTTCAGAGAGCTGCAGGTGCTTTAACTATACCTACTTTGTATGTTTTACACTATATATTGTTCAAGGCTAGAATAACGATGAGCCCGTGAGCAGGGTTTCTTTACATTTAAGATTCCAACACTAACCTTTAGTCAAGCGTAGAGGTGGCCTGTGTCATCCAGCCAGCTGTGCTGGCTCCAGGCTGGGTGGCCTGCTCCTCCTTTTTTGGGTAAAAAGTAGCTGGACTCCTCACTGAAACCACCACGTTATGTTTGTCCTTGGGAGGCTGAAAGTAGTGGAGCTCTAGACCTACCAAATGTGATGTTTGTGCACACTGTATTCACTGGCCTTCAGGCCCCTGCTTGCATTCCCCCGTGTCTTGGTTTTCACAGTCTCAATTTCATTTTATTTTCAGTATAGATAATTTGTCAAATGAAAACTGATTTAAATTTCCTGTTCAGATTTTTCCAAAAACTACAGTTAAAAGTCAGAAAAGGCCAACTAAAAATATATATAGAAAAAAATTAGCCGGGCATGGTAGCGCATGCCTGTAGTCCCAGCTACTCGGGAGGCTGAGGCAGTAGGATCGCTTAAGCCCAGGAGTTTGAGGTTGCTGTGAGCTAGGTTGACGCCACGGCACTCACTCTAGCCAGGGCAACAAAGCGACACTCTGTCTCAAAAAAAAAAAAAAAAGTCAGAAAAATAATTTTCGACACACTTTTGGTTAGGAAAATCTGGATGTGGTTCCTAAGCCTAGCTGGGTTATATAAATTCTATCCCCATATGTCTCTTACTAAATCAAATCCATTCCCTCCTGGTAAGATTCTTCCTATATCTTAAAACGTAATGCCTTCAATCCTTCCCTGGAGTGATGTTTTTTTAAAGAGGGTTATTGATGATTTCTCGGGAAGGAAGCTGGTGGGTACTCTATCCCTTTCCCAACTTTTTGGTAGGCAATAGACAACCCTTCTCTTTCCCAACTTGTTCATGCCTCAGGAACTAAAACTCAAGTTAAAAGAAAATTATTTAATAGGTGAGCCACAGAGACAAGAATAGCAACAAATGATGGTGAGCAGATAATCTAGTGTAGGAAAGATCAAAAGAATGTGAGGCTGGGCTCAGTACCTCACACCTGTTCTCCCAATACTTTGGGAGGCCTAGAGTTCCCAAGGCTAGCCTGGGCAATATAGTGAGAACCCATCTCTACAAAAAGTTTTTTTAAAAAGTAAGCGAGGCCTGGTGGTGGGTGCCTGTAGTCCCAACTACTTGGGATGCTGAGTTGAGGAGGCTCGCTTGAGCGCAGGAGTTCAAGGCTGCAGCGAGCTGTGATCATGCTGCACTGCACTCCACTCTAGGGGACAGAGCAAGAGTCTGTCTATTAAAAAAGGAAAAAAAGAATGGTGATATTTTACAACTGCTAGATTGATAGTTTAACTTGGGGGGGTCTCTCTAAAAACTGGATATTTGCTGAACAAGTTTAAAGAAAATTCCGTGTATTCAGTAATGTTTTCCAAACCCCATTTCTAGTAAGAAGCCAATGGCTTGAAGTGCTTGGTCTAATTTCTGTATGCCATTAAACAACTGTGGAATTTCTTTTAATTCAAACACATTAATGTGCAGCATTTGTGACTTTGCCCTTTAGTGACCTCTACCATCACCCGATCATTAATGATCCAAGTTGTAAGTGATTAGAATGGATGGCTGTGTTTGTAGGTTGTTTGTTGTTCTTAATGAATAGATTCATTGAATGGAATTAACTGTGCTCTTCTAGAACATTAGATCTGTTTTCTCATTCAGATTTTGTCATCTCCCCACTCTCCACCATGAACCGTGGCATAAAGTGAATTAATTTATGTTGTTTCTGCCATTTAAAAACCAGTTTAACGGTGGTCTCTCTCTTTCCCTTTTTGTTTTAAACATAGGACATGGATTTGATTGACATACTTTGGAGGCAGGATATAGATCTTGGGGTAAGTCGAGAAGTATTTGATTTCAGTCAGCGACGGAAGGAGTATGAGCTGGAAAAACAGAAAAAGCTTGAAAAAGAAAGACAAGAACAACTCCAAAAGGAGCAAGAGAAAGCCTTTTTCGCTCAGTTACAACTAGACGAAGAGACAGGTGAATTCCTCCCAATTCAGCCAGCCCAACACATCCAGTCAGAAACCAGTGGATCTGCCAACTATTCCCAGGTACAGAGTGCTCAGTTCTTGGGAAAGTATATGGTTGTGTTTAAGGAAATATTGACCCAGGAATTAAAATATCTAGATTTGAGTTGCAGCTTTGGCTTTTACTATGTGTTTTACTTACCTTGTCAAGTCCACTTCCCAACCTCAGCCTCCTGATGACTTCAATACCTGACCTACTTACCTTGGAGTTATCATAAGGATTGGGAGGACATAAATTACATGAAAGAGCTTTGCAAACTATGGAAACATCCTGTAAGGATCAAACAGCAGCAACAGAAGTAGTGGTAGTGGAACTTGTACTAGTACTAGGGATTACTATGGTACTGTGGCAGGCACTAACTTAACATACAGTGACTGATTCAATCAATATAACTATGGATTAGGTGCCAATTATCCCCATTTTATCTACAGATGAGCAGTTGAAGCTCTCAAAGGTTAAATAATTTTCCCAGATCACTCAAAAAATCGGGGGAGCTAAGATTTGAACCCAGGTAGTCTGGTTCAAAATATTAACTAGATTTTAAATATTTACAAACATAAATAGTGAGTCTTTAGCTTGGCAATGGAACATTTAACAATTTTTTTCTTCCTTTATGTCTTTCCCTTTTGTCCAGGTTGCCCACATTCCCAAACCAGACGCTTTGTACTTCGATGACTGCATGCAGCTTTTGGCAGAGACATTCCCATTTGTAGATGACAATGAGGTATAAAACATTTGACTAACAGCAAAACTACATCAAACATACCCTATATAAGTCTCTTTAATGTGTCTCCATTTAAAAGAAAATTAAAAAAAAAACTTAGGAAATTTTTTATCAAGGAAATATTTTGTCAAGGAAACCTTAGCCTGTAGATAACTTTGCAATTAAAAAAAAAGGACCCTCATACAATACAAAATCAAACCCCTTTACTATTGCATAGCCAGAAACATGGATCAGCATAACCATGGAAATAAATAATTCATTATAGGCCAGGCACGGTGGCTCATGCCTGTAATCCTAGCACTCTGGGAGGCCGAGGCGGGAGGATCGCTCGAGGTCAGGAGTTTGAGACCAGCCTGAGCAAGAGCGACACCCCGTCTCTACTAAAAAATAGAAAGAAATTATCTGGACAGCTAAAAATATACATATAGAAAAAATTAGCCGGACATGGTGGCACATGCCTGTAGTCCCAGCTACTCGGGAGGCTGAGGCAGGAGGATCACTTGAGCCCGGGAGTTTGAGGTTGCTGTGAGCTAGGCTGACGCCACGGCACTCTAGCCCAGGCAACAAAGTGAGACTCTGCCTCAAAAATTAAAAAAAAAATAAAAAAATAATAATTAATTATATAGATATCTAAAAATTTTGGGGGGGTAATGAATAAGACCTGTTCAATTAACAATTTTAATAAATCTGTTGTAATTTGAAGATACTATACTAGATATATAAATTAAATCCTAAAGGTTGTCATTTTGAAGTTATTTACCTTCAAATGCATAGGATAAAACAGTTAAGCCAGTAAAGAGTAAATTTAGAGTCAGCTGGTTGGAAAAAAAAGATTTGTTTCATTATATACAAATAGGGGCCATAATGGTCAATAAGCAGAGAAATATAGAACTGCAGCTGATTGCACTTTAAAGTGTGTGATGGTGCCCTAGAGCTCACTCATCCACTGTTGGTAGCAGACTCATATAGATAAATGCCTTGTCAATTTCAGGTTTCTTCCGCTACATTTCAGTCACTTGTTCCTGATATTCCTGGCCACATTGAGAGCCCAGTCTTCATTGCTTCTAATCAGACTCAGTCATCTGAAACATCTGTTGCTCAGATAGCCACTGATTTAGACAATATGCAGCAGGACATTGAGCAAGTTTGGGAGGAGCTATTATCCATTCCAGAATTACAGGTAACTAAGATCTAATGTAATACTGAAGATGCTATTTTATATTCAGTGTCTTTTGAATTAGTCATTCTGATTATCTATTATTTACATGCTACCAGCTTATAGAAAGGATTGGAGAGTGTTTTTAAATTAGTCATGAGAGCCATCCATGCTAGTTAAATGGGCTGGATATCTTGAGGATAGAACTTTATAAACCTAAAGTTTGATCTAGGAACTCTGAAAATATGTAAATATCTGTTGGAAATGGGAATTATCTCTGAATTATAGAAAAGCATGGAGAGAATGGGGGTAAGCAGAGTTTACCTAAATTTACCATCAGAGATGGATTATCAACTATTAAAAATATAAACTTGATTCATATAGTATAAACTTTTTTTCCATGCAGTGTCTTAACATTGAAAATGACAAGCTGGTTGAGACTCCCATGGTTCCAAGTCCAGAAGCCAAACTGACAGAAATTGACAACAATTATCATTTTTACTCATCTATTCCCTCACTGGAAAAAGAAGTAGGTAACTGCAGTCCACATTTTCTTAATGATTTTGAGGATTCCTTCAGCAGTATCCTTTCCACAGAAGACCCCAGCCAGTTGACAGTGAACTCATTAAATTCAAATGCCACAATAAACACAGATTTTGGTAATGAATTTTATTCTGCTTTCATAGCAGAGCCCAGTATCAGTAATGGCATGCCCTCATCTGCTACTTTAAGCCATTCACTCTCTGAACTTCTAAGTGGGCCCATTGATGTTTCTGATCTATCACTTTGTAAAGCTTTCAACCAAAACCACCCTGAAAGCACAGCAGAATTCAATGATTCTGACTCTGGCATTTCACTGAACAAAAGTCCCAGCATGGCATCACCGGAACACTCAGTGGAATCATCCATCTATGGAGACACACCACTTAGCTTCAGTGATTCTGAAGTGGAAGAGCTAGATAGTACCCCTGGAAGTGTCAAGCAGAATGGTCCTAAAACACAGCCAGTACATTCGTCTGGGGATACAGTGCAACCCCCATCACCATCTTGGGGGCATGATGCCCAGTGTGAGAACACACCAAAGAAAGAATTGCCTGTAAGCCCTGGTCATCGGAAAACTCCATTCACAAAAGATAAACATACAAGCCGCTTGGAGGCTCATCTCACAAGAGATGAGCTTAGAGCAAAAGCTCTCCATATCCCATTCCCTGTAGAAAAAATCATTAACCTCCCTGTTGATGACTTCAATGAAATGATGTCCAAAGAGCACTGCAATGAAGCTCAACTAGCATTAATTCGAGATATACGTAGGAGGGGTAAGAATAAAGTGGCTGCTCAGAATTGCAGAAAAAGAAAACTGGAAAATATAGTAGAACTAGAGCAAGATTTAGATCATTTAAAAGATGAGAAAGAAAAACTGCTCAAAGAAAAAGGAGAAAATGACAAAAGCCTTCATCTACTGAAAAAACAACTCACCACCTTATATCTTGAAGTCTTCAGCATGCTACGTGATGAAGATGGAAAACCTTACTCTCCTAGTGAATATTCCCTGCAGCAAACAAGAGATGGCAATGTATTCCTTGTCCCCAAAAGTAAGAAGCCAGATGTTAAGAAAAACTAGATTTGGGAGGATTTGACCTTTTCTGAGCTAGTGTTCTTTTGTGCTGTTATACTAAAAGCTCCTACTGTGAAATGCAGAAATATCATACTTTATAAGTAATTCTATGCAAAATTATAGCCAAAACTAGTATAGAAAATAATATGAAACCTTAAAAAGCATTAAACTATCAGTATGTTGAATCAGTAGTTTCACTTTAACTGTAAACTTAATTTCTTAGGACACCATTTGGGCTAGTTTCTGTATAAGTGTAAATACTACAAAAACTTTTTATTTATACTGTTCTTATCTCATTTGTTACATTCATAGAATTTACGTGATGGTATGACATCTGGCTAAAAGCAAATTGTTGCAAAACTAACCACTATGTACTTTTTTATAAATACTGTATGAACAAAAAATGACTTTTTTATATTAAATTGTTTAGCTCTGGCAAAAAAAAAGCAATTTCAAGAGCTGGTACTAATAAAGGAATATTATGACTGTTAAATTATTTCTTTGGGATTCCTTTGAGTTTATTTGCACAGTAGTATTTTCCAAAGAAAATTTAACATGTTTAGATGTTTTGCATTTTCAGAATGTTTTCTTCAAAAATATGAAAAGCATTTCATATTAAATTTCTGGTCCAGGGTCATAGAGAAATAAAGTATATCAAGAAGATTTTTATGTCTTCTTCAACAGCAGGTACCTCTTAACCCAAGAAAACGTTATACATTGATATGAAAACATTGATTTGTTTATTCAAGTCAAAAGATACATTGCCTACTATGCACTAGGCATTGTTTGAAGTACAAAGGACAAAACCCAATATGCCTGTCCTCCTGGAACTTGTATTCTAATGAAGAGGAGATAGCAAGCATACTATCTATATATATATCCTTAGAAGGAAAAGGATTGGGCAGATCAGTAAAAAGCATCACAACTTAAAATAAGGTTACAAATAAGAAGAGCCTTACTGAGGTGGCAACATTTGAAAGTGTGCAAGCCATCTTCATAATTAAGAGCATTGCAGACAAAACAGCCAATCCAAAGGCTAAGGCATGTTTAAGAAAAAAAGACAATGTGGCTGAAGAAGGGGAGGGGGAGAGTAAGTCAGGAAGGATAGGGTTTGGGGCATGGCACAGAGCCTTATGAGCCTACATTAAGTGGGAAGCTACTGGTGGTGGTAAGAGTAGCACCTGACTGGTTTTTAAAAGTTCCCTCTGGAGTCTGTGCCTGCTGGCAGTTACTGCGGCACTTTCTGGTAAAGGCCAGTGACTGAACTGCCCTCCCATCTGAGGCAGGGCGAACTGAACCTGAGCCATGGCCGGTACAGTGGTAGCAGTTGGACTGGCCATTGCTGTTGCAGGATTTGCAGGCTGTCATTTTGCAAGCCATGAAGCACATGGAGCCTTAAGTAAAAGTTTTTCAAATCTGCCTTCAGTGGTGGCTATTACAGAGGTGAGTTTGAACCCAAAACAACAAAATTGGAAGCATTAATACTGCCCTACTTCCAATAAAGGAAAAACAAGAGATGTTCATTGACAAATTAGTCTTAAGTCACCCAGACAAAAGGATCTCTATATAGCAGTAAAAAAAAAAAAAAAGACTGAAGTTAATGATTTACTAGGTCAAGCTAAAAAATATAGGTATGAACTTTAAATATGTATGAGCACCACCTTGTTATAAAATGCCTCAGAGGCCGGCCGCGTGGCTCACGCCTGTAATCCTAGCACTCTGGGAGGCCCAGGCGGGAGGATTGTTTGAGCTCAGGAGTTTGAGATCAGCCTGAGCAAGAATGAGACCCCGTCTCTACTAAAAATAGAAAGAAATCATATGGACAGCTAAAAATCTATATAGAAAAAATTAGCCGGGCATGGTGGCACATGCCTGTAGTCCCGGCTACTCAGGAGGCTGAGGCAGGAGGATTGCTTGAGCCCAGGAGTTTGAGGTTGCTGTGAGCTGTGCTGACGCCACAGCACTCTAGTCTGGGAAACAGTGAGACACTGTCTCAAAAAAATAAATTAATTAATTAAATTAAATTAAAATGCCTCAGAGATACAATCTAAGAAAGTTCCTCTGACTTGTGTGTTGAGAAGAGTCTAGACTAGAGGGAAAGGATGGGAACAGGGAGACCAATTGGGAGGCTCATGCATTATGATGGCTTGTCCAGGGTAAAACTAAAAGGACTTACTAGAATGGATGTGAGAATCAAGGCATTGAACATCTTTAAGAATTAAGTTGCCCAGGCAGGGACTGTGAAGACTGGATCCAGGAGGGAGGTCCAGGTGGAAAGTCTGTTCACTTTTGGACATACTGTGAGATCTATCAGATACATAAATTGAGAGTATAAAAACAAGGCCCTCAAAATTTTTTGAAAATCTGCATGTTTCCCAATACACCATTCAATTATCAGTTCATGATATTCATCTAAGCAGCTGTTTGTCATTTGTTCATGTTTTGCTTTGCCTTTTTAAAGTGGGGAAATGATGGGTATTCACCTGTTTTGAATAAGCACTACATGTGAATTATTCACTGAAGAGTCACATCAATCCATTAGTAATACAGTATAGTGGTCCACTGGCCCTAGATCTAGACTGCCTGGGCTTGCTGCTGCCAATTCCTAGAACGGCCTCTAGCAACTAACCCAAGGACTTTTAGGCATATTTCCTTATCTGTAAAGCATACTAGTACCCAGGTCACGCCACAAAAAAAGCACTGCCTAGCTCATAGTAAACACCCTAAATGATTTGGTCAATATTCTTTAGCTTTGTATTAGGATGCTTTTTAGTTACAAGTAAGGAGAAACCACTTGTATTAGCTTAAGCAATTTTGACTCAGATGACTAGAAATCTCAGGGTTGAAAATAACTCCAAGGTCTAATGGATTCAAGGATTCAAATGTGAAGATTCTGTGTCCCAAGTATTTTTCTCATGCTATCCAGGAAATTCCTCCAGTGGTGGTGGTAGTGATGGAGGATCCTGTCAGAAGACATCACTTTTCCAATCTCAAAACATTCCCAGTTCTTAAAGTGAGAGATGCAAGCTCAGCAGCATCCCCATATGGAACACCTGGAATTGGCTTAGTACTTACAAGTGGCATGAGCATTGCTGGGCAGACAAGAACAGATTTTATCTGCATTCTTTTGAGTTAGTCAAACTTCAAAATATTTTGCCCAATTCATGCAAGATAACTGATCATAGAACCTTACAGTACCTAAAAATACTCCACTGAAGTACTAAACATATTGCATTATGTAGAATTATAAATTTACAATTTCAAATATAACAAATCCTAACTTATCCATGACAAAAAATAAAACCATGTTTTCATTTCTCAATATGCATTTGAATTAAGAACCTTGTAACTGTCCTCATATTAAATTTGGCTACCCAACTGTTAAACCTTACTTGAACTCAGTTTAATTCTGTAGTTTAAAATTGTGTACATATGCCTTTTACATTGAAGTATTAATGTCAAACACTATATTAAAAATCTTAATTGCATGAATTGTTATGAAAAAACCTATTTTCTTGCCAGGATTTCTCAAGCTTGTTTTTGAAGGAAGGGGGTCTGCTCAAATGTAATTGCCTTACCAAAATTTGTGATGAAGCCTGAGAACATATGCACAATAATTCTCATTCCCATTTTGAAGACAGTCATCAGGCCAGTTTCAGTTGAAGCTAATACTATTTGAAAACTAAAAAAAATTTAAAGACTATAATATCTCAACTCTATGTGGGGGAAAAAAACATTCAACTCCAATATCAATTCCTTTCTTATCACCCATTAAAATTTTAGGTATGAGTCAATATATCCTTAAGACAGTATCCATCACATTACCAAAAATATTATCTTTAGGGATCAGGAGACACAGGTACTATGCTGAATTCTTTAAGCGCATTATTGAATTTAATTTCTAGATTGAGGGTGGGGTGCTACGCCCACTTTACAAAAAAGAAATTAGGTTATAAACAGTTCGTAGGTAGAATTTAGATCTGAGAATTCTGACAATGTTACCTCTTTTTCAGTAACATTTAATGAAATTTAACATTTCCTTCAATATTCTAAGCAACAAACTATGATATTCACAGTGCTCATGATCTAGTTTAAAGCACAAATTAGACCACTGTTGCAAATGTCAAACTATCATTTATGCATCACAACTTCAAAGTTAGAAGTCAGTCACTAGATCTCAATGTTTAAAGCATAATGTTTTAAGTCACAAACTTATTCCGGTAACTCTTTTCACGTAGTGTTTAACTCTACCTATTTCATGCATATAAAATCACTAACATTTTAAGGGGTCTGCTGGCATTACCAATGACAACATTAAAGTTAACCCACAAGTATCTCGTCTGAGCTCACAAAACTAAGTTCTGTATTTAAGTTTTTGACAGGCAAAACCTGGTATATAAGAATCAGACTAAAAAAAAACCTAAATAATTTTCTTTTAGTACCTGTTAAATGAGAACCTAAGAGAACACAGCTGAAGTTAACTCAAAATAAAGAACCCATCAGAATTCTTTCACTATGTTTTAAAGGATGTAGGTTTTCTCAGCATTTGTTGACAGAACATACAGTAATAAAATGCATTAAAAAATTGTCTAGGCCAGGTGTAGTGGCTCACGCCTGTAATCCTAGCTCTCTGGGAGGCCGAGGCGGGCAGATCCTTTGAGCTCAGGAGTTCGAGACCAGCCTGAGCAAGAGCGAGACCCCATCTCTACTAAAAAAATTAGAAATTAGCTAGACAACTAAAAATATAGAAAAAGTTAGCCAGGCATGGTGGCACATGCCTGTAGTCCCAGATACTTGGGAGACTGAGGCAGTAGGATTGCTTGAGCCCTAGAGTTTGAGGTTGCTGTGAGCTAGGCTGACGGCAGGGCACTCTCACCCGGGCAACAGAGTGAAACTGTCCCCCCCCCCAAAAAAATTAGTACTTTAACCTCCAGATATAGCTTAACATTAGAATTCTTCTCTGTGAATATTACAAGCCCTTTAAGTATTAAAGTACCTATATACAGATGTAGTGAAATATTTAACTGTTTCATATATTTGAAGTTAAAGCTGTTAATACCCTTGTATATAACATTATTCATCCACATTTACTATTTCTTTACCAATAAATTCTGGAAGTTGAATAGTATGGGTAAATCCTAACTTCCTAGCTAGCTTTTGCAACCATCCATTTAACCTCTACCACATGCATATACAGTTCAACGTGCACCCTTACCATTTCCTGACGTTAAGGTCTTTGAAAATGAGCAGAAAGTTTGCCTACTTGCCCCAAACCTTAGCATGCATATTCAATTCCCTTCTATTTTATTTTTCTTTTGTTAACCAACCTACTCCTGATAGCATATTCAATTCAAAGTTAAACCAACCCAGTATATAACAGAATCCCACTTTTACAAAAGTAAACTAATCTTCAGAAAACTTAATAGATGTCTGTGATAGGTACGTGAAAATTCTAATTTTGCCTCATTTCCTGAATATTTTAGTTTATAACAGTATTTTCAATGTATATTTAGAAAATATAATTATTTTGTTAGAAAGTCCACTAATCCTGAATTATTTCAGGACCCAAGTATTTAAATTATAAGACTATCCTTTAAGATTACTTAACTGCACAGAATATGAAACCACCAGATAATACTATGAAAACCAGTGTCTGAGAGCCAGTTGTAGTGGCTCACACCTGTAATCCCAGCACTTTGGGAGGCTGAAGTGTGAGGCCAGGAGTTCAAAAGCCAGTGTTTGAATCAAAAAATGTTACAATCCTGTAGCAGCTAATCAAGAATTCTCACCTGCTTCAACTTGAAGCATTTCACTTGAAATATTAAAGCTAGAAATCCAAACGTACCATAAAAAATAATTTTATTGAAGAAAATACATTTAAATTATCAAAGACCTAAACCACAAGTTTATCAAGCTAAACATGACATTTATCACACCCTTTTTATTTGGGACAAAGTGCAACAGCATAGTGGGACCACTTAATTTCATGTAAGCTCTTCCCCAACTCACCCTCCTCACTATACAGTGTTCAATTAGCCCACTGCCTCTCTAGATACTTCAGCCTGGAATTCCCCTTCACTTCTCCCAGCTGTCTTCACTAATTCACTTGCCTAATTATCCTGTTCTTTTCCTCCTCGAAGTTCACAGATTCCTCATATACAACACCCCAGTATTCTGCCCTTCAAGACCCAAGTCCTTTTAAACACTATGTGGCAATAAACTTTTAAAAATATTTTCTTCCACACCTACTTCCCATGGCTGTTTTTTGTTTTCTATTTAATAAAATCCACAACTTTTTAAATAACTGAAGGCTCATTCCAAGTTTCCTGATGTTTTATTACTTACTAGTAAAGTAGACCGAAATATCCACTGATAGTGTAAGTCACATGAACATTGTGAAGTGACAAAACAACACACACATTTCTAAAAATATTTTAATGAAAAAGTTATCTTTCTGTAAACATTTCATTATACTACAAATGAAACATTTGAACCCATTACAGACCACCTCTGAAGTCTTAAAAACCAGATAAAACAGACGGAAGTTTTAAAAGTGATTTTAAATATTCAGGTAGGCTAACAAACCTTATATTACCCCTGCACATTAGCATGCTTATTCACTATTTTGTGACATTACTGGAACTCCAAGTGATATCGTCATTATCAGACATGTTTGAAATTGTGACTAATATACACCGGAACTCTTGAAACCAAGCCTATTTCAATTATTTCCTTAACAAATGGACTTTATTACCACATAAATATTCTTTAGGACATGTGTGAAAATTTAGTGTTAGAAATGTAGTTATTAGAAGCAATAACCTACAAAACTGTTTTAACATCAGCTAAAAAAAGTCTCTGCCTCAAGCATTTACCATTTACGTAACAATTTCCTTACTGGTGCTACAAACTTAAGAGAACATTGGATTTTTCAGAAATGACAATAAAACTACATTTAAGTAAAATAATTTTATTTCATAAAAAAATTAGACTGGAAAGAACAATGCCTTTAGAAAAAGAAAGAAAAATGTTTCCTATCTTAGGAAATTTGCTTTACTAAAAACCATGTTGCCAAGGAAATTTATCATTAAAAGGCTGTTACCTTATTCAACACTTCACTCTATGATGCGTAGAAATTCAATCCTGATTTAGATAGAAAGCCAACCAGTCATTTTCTGAGAATAAAGTCTGGCAAACTGACTACTCCTGTTCATGCAGAAATTGCTTTATTTATAATTTAGAAACTACCTTGTATTTTGAGCATCTATCCCCTGAAGTGTATTTAAAAAAAAAAAAAAAGTAAATAAACATTAACCTCAACCTTTAATAAGCCCTTTTGAGACAGCAAAAACAGCCCTTAAAAATAATCAGCAACTAATCTGAACAGTTGAGTATTCTTTGGGTAAACGTCTTTTTAAAAACGAGCACTAACATAATCAGGCCCTCAGTGCTCCTGGTCAACAATAACCAAAACAAAATTTATCCTTATTTGTCCAACTAATTCCCTGAATTTATATGCAAGTATGCTTTTATATGAGGCCACATGAATGAAGACCATGTTTATATCTTTATCATTTGATAATTTTGAAATCCATTCGAAGGTGTCATTCCTAGTGCTAGAACTGGCAACTTCATGAGTCTGTTACAAGTCATGCTTATCACAAAAAACTGTTTTCAAAAAAGCTGAGGCTACGTTCTCTTACCAAAAATTGACTTTACTCTGAAGATACTAACAATGAATTGTACACATGAAGGGGCCACATCTGACTCAAGATGAACACTCATGGCTATTGCAGGGGAATTCTTAAAACTAAGGTTTCAAATGTGTTGGACATGGTACCAAGATAGTTTTCATCTGAAAATTTTTGCCAATGTACCTACTAGAGAGGGACAACGTTTTAAAATATGTAATATAGACTTGTAGGGAAACAAATGGTGTCATCAGGTTTTACTGTGAACTACAAACCTTACCCAGCCAGAAACCTTCGTATTTAAGATGGTAGGAAAGACATTCCTCATTTAGGCAAGTAGGGTTCTCATTCAACCTGCAAATCAAAAAGATTACTCTTACCTTGCTTTACAAAAAATTACTCTTTAATTAGTGAAAAAATTCAAATTCAAGCCTTACCTAATGCTTATTGCCCTTCCTTGCAGGTCTAAATGCTAGACCTAGTGACTGTGGCAACTATCTCTCATTGATGTTCCAAAAGGCGAAGAGCTCCTTCCTGCTAGACTTTCTTCGATATTTCAGTTGTAATAAGCAGATTTAACTAGCTTTTGGAAAGCTGCTCACTATCATCACATAGTATCTTATGCCTTCACTTCTCTGTAGTTGAAGCTCTTGCTGCTGCCTTGTCATTCTTTATTTATGCTGACTTGTCCATACTCAAAAGGCTGCTGAAGTCCTGTCTTAGTGAGTTTCCTTTGATCCACACTGTGCTTAAAAAGCACATCTTAGGTCCTTTAAAGCTGGTTATATCGCTCTCCTCATGGCTTACTTTTCCACACTGTTCACAAGAGCTAAGCTAATACAACTTATAAACAGGTCACATACACAGATTTCACCTGCTTATAGGTTGCAAACATCAACTTACTGAAAATGTTTTTACTATTAAACTAGTTCCAGAACACAGAAAGTTGGTTAACAGTACAATTAACCTCATATGCCACTTAAAGGATACTGTCAAGGTTGTGTCAAACAATTTCACAAACATAAAAACAGGAAATGTTAATCTCCCCCATTCTTTCAACCTTTATTATAAGAATAAAAGAACTTGAGACAATTTAGCTTAATTTTAATAAAATGTTTCCCCAAGCATTATTTTGACCAGGTACCCAGGTTTAAGTTATGAACATTGACAGTGTCCATTTATATAACCACACTTGAAGTTGTTTTAAGTACTTAACCATTTTCTAATATTAGCCTATTTTCTACACTGCTTATTCACATATATGCCCATTAACAAATGGAATGTCTGTTACATTTATTGGTTTGTGAGTGTTTCTGGAAAACTGCAGTATGTGTGAAGACCAATTTCCATGCTGGCATTGCATGCATCCAAATATTAATGCACAGAGGCACAGAATTAGAGCAACAAGAGAGCATATTCAAAACACTAGCACGCCCCATTCCCCTTTTTATTGCTTGTTTTGCTTAGTACGTCTTAAAACAAAAATAAGAATCTCGAATTCAATGTTCAACTGCCAAAGAAAGAATAACAGCAGGGCACATACTTAGGGCTTGAATGAAATTGTAAGCACTAGCTGGCGCAAAACAGTAGACATTGGTTTATATTTATATATATATATATATGACCTTGTTATCTAAAACTTCTCAACCAGGGCCTTCCAAACAAATCGATAACTCACATCAACATGATTTAAGTTCAAATACACACAAGAAATAACAATGTGTTCTTTGGGAATTTAGGAACTCAGATCACCCAAGTTTGAATTCAGGTCTTTATAAAGTGAGAAGCTTGTACTAAGCAACTATGCTACATTTCTGCTGCAGTTAAGTTATTTTGAACAATTATACCTCGACTGTTCTTGGTTTCCTCCAGCATAATGTATAGGGTACAAACCAGAAAGCATGCCAGCCAGTTAGGCGTTTAATAATGCATGATTTTTATTCTCTTGCTCTGAAAGTGTGTATGGGAAAAAATTAATTAAACCAAGGAAAATAAGGTATCATGGGGCCTCTTGTGCTTTTAAAAAGGAAAAAAAAAGTACCCACTAATTTGCTCAGATATAGCAGGCTTAGTGGTCCTGTATTTTGAAAAGTTCTTAAGAACCATCTTTAAAGTAGGAGGAAGAGGGAAAACATCCACTGCCCCTTCCCAGAATTTAAATAGTGGGTAGTAGACATTCTTTACACCCAAAAACTATGGCAGCAGTTCAAATGTGACCAAGGTAAATGTAGAATGAAGATGTTCTAAACACATCTAGGACTCAGCAAATCTAACACACTAAAATCATGATTACATTTTGGAAGAAAATGCACAAAAACCAAATAGGAATTTTGAGATTTTCATTGGATGGTAATCTTAATGCTATTAAATTCACAAATATGCTAATTTAAATACCCAATCCTATTTATCTAAAACACACATTGCAAACATACAAATATCTATTCTCTCCACATGTCAGCGCCCATTCATATCATGGTTTGGAAATGGGGAGAATAGATTCCCCTTAAATTGCAAGTCAGCAGGTGTTTCTTTACAGTTAACTTTAGCAAAATTCATACAAAATAGTAATTAACAATGATCTTCTTTACTTGTTAACTCACAAGGAAACACCTTCAAAACTGCATTTTGTTAAAGTTTCTGTACTAAAATGTAGAAAAACTGAACTACACAAATATTGAAAAGTTAAAAATTCCTTAATTTTTTATTCCTGGTACCACTACCACAATTTACAGGGCAATATACCTGATGTAATGAAAAGAAAAAGAAAAAGACAAAGCTACAACAGATAAAAGACCTCAGGAATGTACATCTAATTGACACTACATTGCATTAATCAATAGCTGCACTTTTTGCAAACTGTGGCTATGACAGTCCTGAACAAGAAGGGTTTCCTGTTTAAGCTGCAGTAACTTTTCTGACTATGGATCATCGTTCCTTCTGTGGCAGATTTTTACAGTTCCTCTAATGCATTTGGGACGACTGTCTCAAAGTAACCTGCAGCTTTCCTGACAACTCCTCGCTCTCTCTCCTGCTAAGAACTGTAGCCTGTTGAATAATACAGGATAAAAAAATTATTACACTCAGTGAACATTTCCACATATTTTTTATCATCATGATAAAAATTTAAAGATACCTACCCTTTTCTGCTGTTTTTAGAACCTTCTGCTACCATATCCACCACTTCCACCACCAGATCCATAACCACCTAAAAATATACACAATATTTTTAAAGAAATATATAGAAGTTTTTAAGTTAAAAGGCTCTAAAGAATTTCGGTAAAAAAAATTATTTACCACCATATGGACTGCCCGAGCTTCTTCCACCAAAACTGCCCCCTTTCATGGGTCCATAATTTGATTGCTGTTGTCCACTATAATTTCCAAAATCATTATAGTTCCCACCACCACCATAGTTACCTGAAATCACAAAGGTTTTGTGGTTTACCTATACAATAATCATTTTCCCCTTTTAACGTATGTTAACTATTATCTTTTAACAATCATAGTAGCATGCTCTACCACACTCATATGCAACCCTTTGCAAAAAAGATTTTATAGCTACCAAACTCCTTCCCCACCACTAACCCAGATGCCCCCCAGCAGACCTAAGGCATAGGTAGGAGAGGAAGAAACAAAAGGAAAAGACAATGCCAGAAGAGCATGTCAGAATATTAAAACATCAGTATTATCTATTTAGATGCTATGCCCTATGCACATGTTCCCTCCTTCCTACCATTAACAGCATCAAAATTGTCAGTGTTTCATTCACTATGATTCTGATGCAGCCTAACGTTTAAAACATTGAAAGAATTAGCCAGGTGTGATAGCTTATATCTGTAGTCCCAGCTACTTTCTCGGAGGCTGACACAGGAGGATCACTTGAGCCTAAGCAGTTTAAGGTTGCAGTGAGCTATGACGACACCACCGCACCCTGGGTGATGGAGTTGAGACACTGTCTCAAAACACACACAAACCCAAAACCAGAAAAATCCCAACAGAGAAGGATCTCTTGAGCCCAGGAGTTTGAGGTTGCAAGTTAGATATGATCACTCTACCACACTCTAGCCCACGCAACAGAGCAAGATACTGTCTCAAAAAACAAAACGGGGTGGGGGGGGTGGGAGCGGAGTACTTAAGAGTTAAGTAAAATTCTGGCAATAAATACATTACTGATCCTTTACATGTACACTAGATAATGCCCATTTTAACTACACATAATATTTCAGTACATTTTTATCAATTTACTAAAAAGCCAGTAAAGCTAAGAAAATTCAGTTTTATTGTCCACCACTTGAGTATTATACAAGGTAAAATTTGATCAAATGCTAACTTTTAACACTTTTTTGAACATCTATAATGAAACTCTTAGCAACACGAAGTATTTAACATTTAAATAGAACAAGTGAAAGCTTACCACCTCCAAAATTTCCTCCTTCATTGTAACCATCATATCCTCCTCCACCGCCACCATATCCACCACCTTGGTTTCCATATCCTGGTCCACCACCATAGCCCCCTCTACTACTGTAACCAGGACCACCGCCATAGTTGCCACCTAAGGAAAAAAAAACAAAAAACAAACAAAAAAAAAAAACAGGCCACACAAAATCATAGATATACAGAGAATCAAACTACTGAATTCTGGGTTTTTATAACATGTAAGTCACTGGCAAACAAGCCAATGAGTTAACTTTAATACTCTGAATCTGGTAATACCTGGTTAATATAACAGCAAGAATCTGGGCTAGTAAGAATTAAAATAAATGCTTAAACATCTCAATATCAAAAAGGGGAAAAAAATCATTGTTTTCATTTCTAAAATTTTACTAAATAGTCTTAGACTTAAATTCTAGCTCAACTGCTAGTCCAACAAACTTTACTGCCCCAAAAGGATTAGCTAATGTTCAATCCTCAGGGGAGAAAAGGCCTACTTGTCTATGGTACTAGTTTGGAAGTACACTTTACCCATCAAGCCATTCAAGCTTTAACTAAAATTAGAAAAATATAACAAATACTTAATTTTCAATAAGGTAAAGAACCCGTCAAAATATCAAACATCAATGAAAACAAAAACCACCTACCATCACCTCCAAATCCATTGTATCCGCCGTCACCTCCTCCATAACTACCTCTGCTGCCACCACCTCCACCACCATAACCTCCTGAAAAGAAAATATGAATTAAAATTATATATTCAACTTATAATTAAATTTTAGGTACTCACGTACTTAGAAATAAGATAAATATCCTACCTCTTCCACCAAAGTTTCCACCACGGCCAAAATTACCTCCACCACCTCCAAAGTTTCCTCCACGACCCATAAAGTTGCCAGATCCACCTCCCCGACCTTTAAGACAGGCAAGGAAGATTTTAAAGAACTTTACAAACACTACTCACATCCATTGTGTATATGTGTATGGTCCTACTCACCTCTTTGCGATCCAGCAGACTGCATCTCTTGTTTAGAAAGGGCCTTTTTCACTTCACAATTATGCCCATTAATAGTGTGGTATTTCTGAACTAAATTTTTTTAATCAAACAAACAAACAAAAAGTTATTTTATGTTTGGAAAAGCACATGTAAATGAAATCCTTTGTCATTACGTAACTCTTTAAAATTTTATCAAGGTAGTGACTGTGAGTGGGGATAAGTGAGTGTTCTGGCATGTTTATTTCTTGAGCTGAATGCTTGTTACACAGATGTAGACGCTTTATGAAAATGACTATACACTTTATAGTCTATTAGGCACAACACAAAATCACAAGCAATTAAGTAAATTTTGATGAAAACAGAGAGCCACCTCTGCTTTCTGATTCACAGTTGCTACTTACCAACAATTTTATCAACAGTATCATGATCATCAAAAGTTACAAAAGCAAATCCTCTCTTTTTTCCACTCTGCCTGTCTTCCATAACTTCTATGGTTTCAATCTTGCCATACTTTTCAAAGTAGTCTCTCAAATTATACTCTTCTGTATCTTCTTTAATACCACCAACAAAAATTTTCTTCACTGTTAGATGGGCACCAGGCTTTACAGAATCCTGCAAATAAAATACATTAAGGGTCAAAAAAAATCCCCCAAACTTTCCCAACAGTTTCATATATTACACAACATATAATCAAAATACCTCTCTAGAAACAGCTCTCTTTGGTTCCACAACACGCCCATCAACCTTGTGTGGTCGAGCACACATTGCTGCATCCACCTCTTCAACACAAGAGTAAGTCACAAAACCAAAGCCCCTAGAACGTTTCGTTTGGGGGTCTCTCATTACCTACAAGATAAAAATTTTAAAGCACTGAAACACTTCCACAGGTCCTCTACAGCCCCTTCCTAAGAAATTTTTTGTTCCCTTAGTAACTTACCACACAATCTGTGAGTGTCCCCCATTTCTCAAAATGTTCTCTTAAACTATCATCTGTAGTTTCAAAGCTCAGACCACCAATAAACAGTTTTCTTAACTGCTCTGGTTCCTTTGGATCATGGCCCTGAGAAAAAGATCCAATACATTTTAATTATTTAAGAGTGGATGAATCTCTAAGAAAGACCCACAAGCCTTAACCTATTACAAATAATAAAATCAGCATCAAATTCCTGTAACAGTAACACTTTGTCCAGTTAAAAATTTGACTAGGCATATTACATTAAAGGAACTAAATGCTGCCAAGGAAATCTATAACCAGTCTCTCAAATGCCAACGTCACTTCAGCTGCAACTTAAGTATACGACAACTCCATAATCAAAAATCCTTTCATTTTTAAGCTGCAACTAAAAGTGTAGATTATTTCACAGAAGTTGCTAATGTGTTGGAGAAGCAATGTTCCACCCATGCCACTGCAAGTCTTCTCATTCTACATCCCAACAAGTGTTTAATTTTAAAATCACAAAACTGTGATGAAATACAACTGAAAAGTTTCAAGTGGCAAATTCAGAGAAAGTTATCAGTTTCAAACAAATTAATGTTAAAATAGTCCTAAGTTAAAGCAACCTTCCCCACCCCAAAAAGTCCACCACTTAGTAGCCTTCTGTAACTAACGTTTGTTATGTGCTACAAAACCAACACAATTTTAGAGTTACAACAATTTGGAAAGTAGGACCTACATTAGGTACAGCATATACTGCCTGACCAGAAAAGAAGGGAGCACAATAAAACAAATTGAGATTTTTTTTTTTTAAAAATTAAGATGTGGCCTGAAATTGTTTTACACTTTAGTCAAAAACTTTTTAACAAATTACACGAATTGTCATTTAATGCATGCATTAAGATTTGACTCATCCATAGTCCTTAGATAAAGGGGCTCACATTTACATTCTAATGTCTTCCTGTGTCTTCTAGAAGTAGAGATGTTAAAGCATTTAAAGTGAAGAGACTGTCACATGCTAGAAAAAAAATGTTAAATGATTAATAGCCTAAAGCATTAATTCACTTAGTCTCATCTTTTCAAGTCTCGGATAAAGGCATCTGATTGACAACTCACAAAGTAGCTGTGGTTGCAGTCCTCTAAAGCAAAAATCCAGAAAACTACAACCAGAGCCGACCCAAAGAGGGGGCAAACACATCAAAAAAAATTTAAGTTCCTACTTAACATCTACACTCAAATTCCGAAATACTAAGTACCTCACCCACATGGCGATTTCAGGAGTATAATTCTAAATACTTTAGCAAGAACAGATTAGCAACTATTTTAAACCAGCAAACTTTTGAAAAATCTCCTATTTCCAACTGGATGCTGAGGAAAAAAGAACAGGCCAGAGAATTAATGAATTCTCGTCGCTGAAGAGATCTGCAAAGGACTAAAAACCCGCCGGCAGAACTTCAACGCCCCGGGCTTCGAGGCCATTTGCAGCATTTTCTGCCGGGCCGCCTCTTCCCTCTTCCCTCCAATCCCAGGCTCTCTCCCGGCGGCGGAGCGCGGCGGCGGCCATTGCGGGCCAATGCGCCATTTCGTAACGCGGCAGCGGATCAATGTCAATGTGGCCGCCGCCCGCCTGCTCGCTCGCCCGGATGTGCCTGCTCGTCCCCTCCCCTCCCCCACCGCCTCCTCCCAACCGCTCCCGCCGAGGCCCGCCATGCCGCCCTCGGCCTCGCTTCCGAGGCCGCGCAACCGGCGGGCCAGCTCCCCTCTCGAGGCCTCCCCAGCCACGCCGCATCTCCGAGGGGCCGCCTGGGCAACCGAAGGTGAAGGCGAGACGGTCGAGGAACCCCTGAGGAGGCCTCCGAGGCCCGATCCCTCCTCCCCCCCCACCGCCCGTCTGAACGCAGAGCGCGGGACGGCCAACCCAGTCCACCCGGCCTCCCCGCTCCCACCGAGCCAAGCCCCCCACGCCGGCCACTACCCATCAACCCCCCGCTCTCCCCCTAATACCTCCTCCCCCCGGCGGCGGCGGCGACGGCCGGAGTCGGGCTGGGGGCGACCGGGCGGCGGTTTTACCTCCATTTTGAGACCGGACTCGCCTCTTCCAACTCGAGTTCAATATGGGACCGAGAGGAAGAGGCGGGGCCAGCCGTCACGTGACGCGCTTTCCGCGCGCCACCGGCGTGGTGGGGGAGGGGCGAGCTGAGAAAGGGGCGGGGCCGAGCGGGCGCGAAGAGGGACTGGACGAGCAGGTTGGCGGGTGGAGGGCGGAGGCGCGACAGTCTGCGGGAGCGCGCGCGTCCCGCCAACTTCCAGTGTAGCACCGCCCTTCCCGCCGTTCGCGCCGGGGTGGCTGACGCGACGCTAACTCGGACTCCACCAATGGTGAGCGCCCACGTCGGGAAACCGCCTCGTGACCGCGCGTCACCGGAGAGAAAGGCTTTTCCCTTTCTTCCCTCGCCTATTCCCCTCCCCCACGCAGGCCTCTTGGTCTCCATTTCCGAATTCATTACATTCCGGTGCTTAAAATAAAACCACACTTTCCTTTCTTGTAATTTAAGGTTGCAAAAAGCCCTCTGGGCCCCTCGGATCACCTCTCTTGTTTCCAAATGCCAGGGACCGGTGTCTGACTGTGGAGCCCACCTGAGAGGGCACGTACTGGAAATCCCTGCGACACCGACACGTGTGAATCATGGGCACCTTGGACCCGTCTCAAAACGCGGCTGACATACTGAATTGTTACCCTTAACGACCTGAGGCAGCACTGGTGGAGGTCAGTTCATTAGGTACTCACTGATCTCCAGAAATAAATATTACATATTGGGACTATTTTCTAATGCTTTTCTTTCCTGTTAGTGTGGAAAGAGCTGCAACATCTGTTTGGCGGACAGAATTTAAGGAACTGAGTGACTTATAAGTGTTTTTAAAAAGCGGGGCCGCCGGCTTTTTCTGAAGGTAGTGAGTTATTTCACTTGATTGTACACAGTTACGGATTGAACTCCTTGTTATACTACTTTCCCCCTCTTCTCGCTACTGCACTTGACTAGTCTAAAAAAAAATTTTTTTTTTAAAAAGCGGGGTTGCCAGATAATTGCTGCCTGTTCGCGAATGACTTTTACTTTAATGTGATCACCTGTGTCCAATTATGTTGTGAAGTATAATGAACGGGATGAATCAGAGTTAAAGACTGGAGATCTAATCCTTTCTCGGCCTAGTCAAGTGATTTAAAATCATTTGACCTTGCAGAGCTTTAGTTTTAGTTTTTTAAATGAAAATAGGGATGGCATTGGATGATTGTCCAACACCCATGACAGCCATAAATAATCTACGGATCCATATTTAAACAAAGTTATAAAAATAACCACAATTGACAGGTCTCCCTTCACACCTAGGAAATGCTTTATATTTTATTTAGCAATCCATTCGACCAACCCCTTTAGAATTGAACTTGCCCTTTCTTGGAAAGATTAGAAATCCTGTCAGTTATCTAGTAAATTGTTTGAAAAAAGTTTGTGTTAACAAATGGGGAGTAATCATCTTGGAGTTTGAAAAGGGGAGTACAAAGAGTAAGAATTTGTTAGTTAAGGTTTTTATACAAGAAAAATAAAGTGAATTAAGCCTTTAAAAAAATAAAGAATTTGTTGATATTTATCCCATTGCCCAAGGAGGAAATTTGGGAAACATGAAGAAAGGGTACTCTGTTGTGAGGCAGAAACCAGTTAACCAGGCCTTAAGATAATTTGGTTGAGATAATGTTCAAATTAGCCTCCTCTTGTTGTTCTGATTCCATTGTCACAAGCAAACTTTTATTTATGAATTCTGCTTATCAGGTACTCCTGATAGCCAAAAACGGACTTGAAACATTGGAAAAATTTATAGCCTTAGTGTCTTGTTAATATCAAGATTTTTTTGTGAATTTCATAACTATGAAATAGTCCTGACAAACTTGATCAATTCTGGGCACATACAAAAACACAAAGTTGGCCGGGCGCGGTGGCTCACGCCTGTAATCCTAGCACTCTGGGAGGCCGAGGCGGGTGGATTGCTCAAGGTCAGGAGTTCGAGACCAGCCGGAGCGAGACCCCGTCTCTACTAAAAATAGAAAGACATTATATGGACACCTAAAAATCTATACAGAAAAAATTAGCCGGGCATAGTGGCGCATGCCTGTAGTCCCAGCTACTCGGGAGGCTGAGGCAGTAGGATGGCTTGAGCCCAGGAGTTTGAGGTTGCTGTGAGCTAAGCTGACGCCACGGCACTCACTCTAGCCTGGGCAACAAAGTGAGACTCTGTCTCAACAAAAAAAAAACAAACAAAAAAAAAAAAAACAAAAACACAAAGTTAAAGACTTTAGGGGGGAAAAAAAGGCTTTAGGAAAATGGTATTCACACCAAGGTACCCTATGAAACCTTGCAAGCATGATAAAGAAGAATGATCACCTGGCTTCACTTTGGAGCATGTTTGTCTAGGTGTTTTCTAAACAAGTTATTCTAATCAATGACTTCTGGTCTTATTCTTTCTTCTTTGAATTGTATTAAATTTTTTTTTTTTTTTTTTTGAGACAGAGTCTCACTTTGTTGCCCAGGCTAGAGTGAGTGCCGTGGCGTCAGCTCACAGCAACCTCAAACTCCTGAGCTCAAGGGATCCTTCTGTCTCAGCCTCCCGAGTAGTTGGGACTACAGGCATGCACCACCATGCCCGGCTAATTTTTTCTATATATATTTTTAGCTGTCCATATAATTTCTTTCTATTTTTAGTAGAGATGGGGTCTCGCTCTTGCTCAGGCTGGTCTCGAACTCCTGAGCTCAAATGATCCGCCCACCTCGGCCTCCCAGAGTGCTAGGATTACAGGAGTGAGCCACCGCGCCCGGCCTAAATTTTTATTTATTTATTTATTTATTTATTTTTGAGACAGAGACTCACTCTGTTGCCTGGGCTAGAGTGCTGTGTCGTTAGCCTAGCTCACAGCAACCTCAAACTCCCAAGTAGCTGGGACTACAGGCATGTGCCACCATGCCCGGCTAATTTTTTCTATATATTTTTAGTTGTCCAGCTAATTTCTTTCTATTTTCAGTAGAGATAGGGTGTGGTTCTTGCTCAGGCTGGTCTCGAACTACTGAGCTCAAACAATCCACCCACCTCAGCCTCCCAGAGTGCTAGAATTACATGCCACTGCCCTAGCCAAATTTTTATGTTAATTTGAGAAATAGCATGGTGTGGGATACTAAGTCCTTCCATCCAGGCACATGATACATCAGTCCATTCATTCAGATCTTTTTGTCTTTCAATAAAATGTGGATTCCTCCCTTTGGATTCATTCATATTTGTTGTTCATCCTGACTATAGGTGGTCTTTAGACATTAACTACTTTTTATGCTTTTGTCTAAGTTTACTCTCTAGTTCTGTGGCCTTACAGTACCTCGTACTATTAATAACATCCCTGCTCCAGTCCTTGACCTTGTAGGACATAGACTTGAGCATGGGCTGCTGTCTACACTTGTATCCTTGACTGTCTTTGAAATAAGAGAAAGAGAATATATGGGGGGTGGGGAGGAGGGAAACGGGGTGAGGGGATGGGTGGCGGACAGACTTCATAATCTATATCACGACATTTAAACTTCTTTCATGTCATAACATAAAGAAAATGAGAATTTTTGTGCAGCCCACTGGGGTAAACTAGAAGAGATTTGGAGGCATCTAAATGATGGTTAAAAAATTCATAACATTTTCTAAAGTACATAATTTTGATAAAAATAAGACTACAAAGTATTAGGAAAGATGTTAAACATTAAATTTGCATAAAACTTTAAAAATTTCCCTTGTTTTTTAATGATCGACTTGAACTTGTTCCTGTGAATATATTTTGATATTAGGTTTTATGGTTGAAATGGCTTTATGCAGTTTCTGATCTAGACTTTTTAATGGTGAACTCCTCATGTTCTGAATAGTCATTATCATTGAGGGACTCTGATTCACATAAGTGGGTGATAAAATATTTAAAACCATTTTATACAACCATTCAAAATTTACATTGTAATTATATTTAAAGAATCTAACAACTCTTCCTTTTCTTTTATTGACAGATGTAATGTTGTAATTTCATGTGATAATGCAAATGGATTTCAAACCCAATAATACATTTTTATATCAAGATTTCCACATTGAAACTCTAGCTTTTGGAACATGCACTGTCAACAGCTAGCCTGGATGCCATTAAAAGAGCACTGACTGCAAAGGGATGGTAACAACCACTATATGTTAAGACAGAGATTAAGGGCACTGCATGGAGCTAAGCCCACCAGAAACCCCATTCTGCCCAGGTTCCTCTGTCACTCCTTAACAGACTACCCCTGAAGCTGTGTGCTGTATGCCTTGGGCACCTGGATCACAAACTCTCACGCATTGGCTCCAAGGTCTCAGGTTCTTGATAGGCAGTGGGGTACTTTGCATGTAATTGCCCACATGACAGGCTTGTATTTGGCTTTGCACAGACGGCAGGCAGAACTGTTACGTGCTTGCTGCATGTTTGGCGTACACTCCAGACCACTCTGCACGGGCTGCCTGAGGAACCCTAATAAGGCTGCTCATGACAAGATGTACTGGCCCAAAGGACTCCGGCTGCCCTACCCCTCTTAACTGTCCCAATACAGAAAAGGTCAATTTCTCACTGCTATTCAAGACACCAGCATTCCAAGGTCAGACAGTTTAGGAAGCAATGTCTGGATTGTGTGTTTCTATATCAACAATGAAGCTGTTTGCAGAGTTAGGAGTTGATTTTTCCAAGATTAAGCAAATTATGGCAGAGTTAGAACTGAAAGAAAGAGAATGGAAATTGAATGAAAATAGTTTGGACTGGAAGAAAATTCTTAGGAGGGAGGAATTAAATAAACTATAAGCTTTGTTATCTGCTGCTATATTCAGAATATGCCAATAGCTTTATTTTCTAAAATCTTAGTTTTTAAATAAGTATGTAAAGTAAAACACAAGACAAAATAAAAAGCTCCCCCCACCCATATCCTGTTATACAGATTTGACCAGAGTCAACAACTTAGCATATATCCTTTTACATTTTTTCTTGGCCTAATCAATTCTTTAAGTATACATGAAACAAACATTTGTTTAACTTTTGAAAACGTATGTCTAACTAGCCAGATTGATCTGAAATTTCCTTTCCCCCCCACTTAACAAAGGCATTTATTGAACTGTTACTATTTAATAGTGCCAGGAAATGCTAGGTGTTGGAAATTCATCATAGTCACATTATTGAATACTTACCATGTACCTTGTACTGGGCTAACTACCTTATGTTTCTGATCTCATTTAATTCCCCTAAGTACCTTAGGTAGGAGGAAAGTTCTATTATTCTTGTTTTTTAGATAAATAGCCTAAAGCTTAGGTAAGTTGAATAAATTGACCAATATTATATAGGCCCTAGGACTAAGGTGCTGAAGTGGAATGTCATAGCTGTATTTACATTTTAATATTCTTGAGGGTAACAATCTTTTTTAAAGACATTTCCTATCACATATCTATCTTGTTCACTACATTTTTTTATTGTGTTTCCAGGGACTACAACAGGGTCTGCCTCTGTAGTAGGCAATTCATTTATTTATTGTTGAATGAAATATTTTGTGTCCCCTTCAGTGCCTGTAGGACCTACTGCATAATTTGTGGGGCTTATTGCAAAATGAAGAGCAGGGCTCCTTGTTCAAAAATAATTAAGAATTTCGAGGCCGGGCGTGGTGGCTCACGCCTGTAATCCTAGCACTCTGGGAGGCCGAGGTGGGCGGATCGTTTGAGCTCAGGAGTTCGAGACCAGCCTGAGCAAGAGCGAGACCCCATCTCTACTAAAAATAGAAAGAAATTATATGGACAGCTAAAAATATATACAGAAAAAATTAGCCGGGCATGGTGGTGCATGCCTGTAGTCCCAGCTACTCGGGAGGCTGAGACAGGAGGATCGCTTGAGCCCAGGAGTTTGAGGTTGCTGTGAGCTAGGCTGACGCCACGGCACTCACTCTAGCCTGGGCAACAGAGTGAGACTCTGTCTCAAAAAAAAAAAAAAAAAAAAAAAGAATTTCGGCTGGGCGGGCGTAGTGGCTCATGCCTGTAATCCTAGCACTCTGGGAGGCCGAGGCGGGAGGATCGCTCAAGGTCAGGAGTTCAAGACCAGCCTGAGCAAGAACGAGACCCCGTCTCTACTAAAAATAGAAAGAAATTAGCCAGACAACTAAAAATATATAGAGAAAAAATTAGCCAGGCATGGTGGCACATGCCTGTAGTCCCAGCTACTCGGGAGGCTGAGGGAGGAGGATTGCTTGAGCCCAGGAGTTTGAGGTTGCTGTGAGCTAGGCAGAGTAAGACTCTGTCTCAAAAAAAAATAATAATAATAATAAGAATTTCAAGACAGTAATATCAGAGCATTAACCAACCCAGGACCCTTCTGAGTGCAGAGGTCATGTCTCTAGAGGTCATGTACTCATGAAGCCAGCTGGTGCTCAGTGCAGTGCCCTGTCTACAGCAGCCTCTTGGTCTCTTTGGAGCCATTTATTCATTTAGCATCTTGTGATTTACCTCCATTTCCTCATCAGCCACTCATTGCTTGAGTGTTCATAATCTAGTTTCTGCTACAGGCTATGGAAATTCTTTCTCCAGTGTCACAAATGATTATTTAACTATCAAGTTAATTTTCCTATTCTCAACGTTAATCCTACCTAAACCAGGGATTCACATTACTGCTTATCCCTCCATTTTGACCTTTTCCTCCTTTGTCTTTATTAAGGACGTTGATTCTTCCCGTCAGTGCTGTTTCTGCTTCCTTCTGGATCCTTCCCTCTTTTATTTCCTCTCCCCTCTGTTTCCATAAGTTTTTGTAACATAAGGTATGAAACCTCCTAAGGGACTTTGTGAAACGTCCCATTGTTCTCTGAGAAGTGGCCACTTTTCCTGGGGAATTTGTAAGTGCCTCCCAGGAAGCTAAAGTCAAGGTCCCATCTGTATAGTGTGTTGAGATTATGATATATATCACTCTCTCCTGTCAACACACACACACCCCATGGGTGGGCGATTTAGAGCTTAAGGAAGTAATTTGATGCAAGAAGTATTGGTGAATCATTCACAATGATTATGCTCTCTTTCAGACACGTCTCAATGTAGAAGTCTGAAAAGGCTAAAATCTTTTTATTAGGTCCTTTACAAATGACTTCTATGTAAAACTTTAATTATATAAATTAGTTATGTTTTTCTCTTACTAACTTGTCTTTTGTTACAGGAGTGTCAGCTGTGACCTTTACAGCTGACACCCCTATAACAGGGTGAGGAAAAGGTATCACACCTTTCTGCCCCTACATAAGGAAGAAAGTAGTCTGATTGAAATAAATGAGAGTAACATCTGAATCGACTGAGAGACCTTTCATCCTATTAAGGGTATTTTTCCCTATATTTTTATTATAGAATATTTTTAAAATACAGAAATATTTTTAAATTTCAGAAAAGCTGAAAGAATTGTATAGAAATCACCTTTATACCCACCAACTAGATTCAACAATTGACAATGTGCCATATATGTTTTATCTATATTTATGGAAATACATTGCAAACATCATGACACTTTTACCTTAATACGTTAGCCTGCATAACCTAAAAATAACATTCTCTTACATAATCACATTATCATTATCACACCTGAGAAAATTAATATTTTTCTGATATTATCTAATATCCATTCCATACCCCAAATTTCCTTTATAACTGATTAGGACTCAAACACATAGAATTTGTTATCTTTTTAACCTAGAGTAGTCCTCTACTTTTTTCCCCATGAAATTGACCTTTTGAAGAGATCAGGAGAAAGGAATTGTAGAATGGTCTACATTTTTTGTTTGTTTGATTATTTTCTCCAGGTGCTATTTAACTTGACTCTCTTATCTCCTGCATTTCCTGTAAATCAGAAGATAGGGCAAAAGGCTTGATTAAATTTGGATTAAACATATTTGGCAAGAATATATTAGAGGCATGGATGATGTATACTTCAGAGTGTGTCACATTAGGAGGCACAGATATCAGATTGTCTCACTATTTGTGATGCTAAATTTAATCCTTTAATCACTTAGTTAAGGCGGTGATTGCCACATCTCTCTTGGTAAAGGCCTCCTTTGTAATTAGAAAGTAATCTGTGAGGTGGTATTCATACTCTGGTCCTATGCAAATATCCGACCCCAAAACAACCTTTCCCATTTTGTGTTAACATCCTTGACTGAATTATTTCATTGGGGATGGCAAAATGGTGACTTTTCTAATTGTATCTTTTCTTCTACATTTATTAGCTAGCATTTGTTCGTAAAAAACATTCTCAATGTGGACAAACCAGAGAAATAAACAGCTTTCCCTCACCAGAGGAATAAGCTACAGTTCCACCTTAAAAGGCAGGGTAAATGCTATAGTTACCAATTTTCATAGTAAGAAGTTAGTGTAATAATCATCTTCAGTGGTGGCAAATTCTGTCTCTCTGGGTATCAGATTCATGGGGTTTTAATTAATGTTTTATAATGAATTACAGTCATTTTCCAGGTACATTTGAATTTTATTAATCGAAACAAACTATATGGTTGAATTTTAGGCAGTATGTGGAAGAGATTTGGGGATGAGGAGAGGGAGAGAATGACCTCTATATAGGCAGGATATTATTACCATTGAGATTGTCCTACATGTAGTCAGCCATCTAGGCTCATCTTGACCTGGAGAGTATTCTCTTCCTTCATATTTGAGTCCCAGATTCACCAAAAGCCCCATTGTTTTTCAGAGTTTTTTGGCAGTGGGAAACCAAAATTATATGAATATTTGGCTTGTTTATGAATTAAGAACTGCTTTGTTATCTATGTAGGAAGAGTGAAGATAAGTATGACTCAGATACAATAAAGGGAAATTCTCATCAGTGGAAATATGGAATACTAAATGAGGAAAACATGTTAATGTGAATAGCGACATGAGACTTCTGACTGAGATGTGGGAGAGAGCAGACTCATAGGGCTTTCCACACACAGAAACTTAGCTGGCCTGTGCTTTGTTCCCTCCTTCCTTCTGAGCTCACCTTGACAAATGAATTCCAGAGCTTTGGGTTATCTTAGCTCTCCCAGGGATATCTATGTCTTAAGAAAATTATGACAATAATACCTTAACCCAAAGAAAACATTTTCAAACAGTGGGAATTTGGGTCACTGAGGCAAGGCAATGGAGGAATTTGATTTGGGGCAGAAACTGTTTCAACAAGTTACACCGTAATAGCTACTTCTGTTCTATACAGATCTCTGGCCCTGGCTGCAGTCTTACAGCTATATGGCTGTGAATGAAGTAGAACATAGGGATTAAATTACCCTGAGTGGCAACTATGGAATCTCCTTCCTTGTAGAAGCAAGGACAGATGCTTTCATATTGCTGTGAATACAGTAATGCTCAAGGGATATTGATGTGGAAAATTTAAATAACGTTCGTAAAGGCTTCAAGAATAGACTTTTTTTTTTTTTTTGAGGGTCTCACTCTGTTGCCCAGGCTAGAGTGCCCTGGCGTCAGCCTAGCTCCCAGCAACCTCAAACTCCAGGGATCAAGCAATCCTCCTACCTCAGCCTCCCAAGTAGCTGGGACTACATGCATGCGCCACCATGCCTGGCTAATTTTATTTTTTATATATATTTTCAGCTGTCCAAATCATTTCTTTCTATTTTTAGTAAAGACGGGTCTCACTCTTGCTCAGGCTGGTCTGGAGCTCCTGAGCTCAAACGATCCACCCGCCTCGGCTCCCAGAGTGCTGGGATTACAGGCGTGAGCCATCACGCCCAGCCTGGAAGACATTTAAGATTGCCGTCTTTTCAATAACCTTTCAAACCCTTTTCATTCTATTTACTTAGATCCCCACTTAGATTTTAGCATACTTTTGCTTTATTTGTTGATTTTCCTTTCTTCTGGTTCATCTGGTCCTTCTGCTATCATTGCCTTATTAGTTAATTTCCTGGATATAATGTCATTTTTCTGCCCATCAAGAACTTTTTTTCTTAATACTTCCTAAACAAGGAGCTTTGAGTTTTCTTGATTTAGCTAAATCTATCCTGGAGACAAACCCTATATACTACATAAAATTATATACAACCTTAGAGGACAAATAATTTGTCAATCAAGGATCTAGGTTTGAAGGAGCCTAAATGTGACTCAGGTATTCCCTCTCCCCTTGGTTATGCAAAGTGGAGTCCTCCCTCAGGTAAGGTTCTTTTTTCCTTCCCCTCCCCTCCCCTCCCCTCCCCTCCCCTTCTCTTTTCTTTCTTTCCTCCCTTCTTTCCTTCTTTACTTCTTTCTTTCTTTTATAGCGGTCTGCTCAAGTAAACAGTCTCTCTCTGTAAGAGTGAGCTGATAAGAAGTTACTTCTCCAGCCCCCACATCATTAAATATAAATGGAAGAAACCATGTACCAAGTAAAGTGCTTTTATTTACAGTTATTCAGGTAAGAAAACAAAATGTGTGGTTATTGTTTCAGCATATATTAGACACATTCTCTAACCCCAAAAGCATACAAAAAAATTAGAAAATAAAATAAAAAGAAGTAGACGTAGGCATACTGTTTCAGCATATATTAGACACGTTCTCTAACCTCAAAAGCATACAAAAAAATTAGAAAATAGAATAAAAAGAAGTAGGTGTAGGCATAGACAGATTATTAAAAGGTTTTAGAGGTGTGCATCTTTTCCTCTATTCCCCTTAATAGACAATTTATATGGTATTTATTTATTTTGTGGCAAAATATATATAACATTAAATGTGCCATTCTAAGTTTTTTTTTTTTTTTTTGAGACAGAGTCTCACTCTGTTGCCCAGGCTAGAGTGAGTGCCGTGGCGTCAGCCTAGCTCACAGCAACCTCAAACTCCTGAGCTCAAGCGATCCTCCTGTCTCAGCCTCCCGAGTAGCTGGGACTACAGGCATGCACCACCATGCCCGGCTAATTTTTTCTATATATATTTTTAGCTGTCCATATAATTTCTTTCTATTTTTAGTAGAGATGGGGTCTCACTCTTGCTCAGGCTGGTCTCGAACTCCTGAGCTCAAATGATCCTCCCACCTCGGCCTCCCAGAGTGCTAGGATTACAGGCGTGAGCCACCGCGCCCGGCCTAAGTATTTTTTAAGTATACAACTAAGTGGCATTAATTACATTCACAATATTGTATATAACTAGGACCACTCTCTATTTCCAAAACTTTTCCATCGCTGCATACAAAAGCTCTGTACTCACTAAGCAATAATTCCCCATTCTCCCTCTTCCAAGCCCTGGTATCCTCTAATCTACTTTCTGCTTCTATAAATTTGTCAGTCATTTTTAAAAGATGAAGTTTGGCCCTGTGTGGATGGGAAATGGCTTGAAGAATGCAAAGGACGCCTGTAATCCTAGCACTCTGGGAGGCTGAGGCGGGAGGATCGCTTAAGGTCAGGAGTTCGAGACCAGCCTGAGCAAGAGCGAGACCCCGTCTCTACTAAAAATAGAAAGAAATTAGCTTGACAACTAAAAATATATATAGAAAAAATTAGCCGGGCATGGTGGCGCATGCCTGTAGTCCCAGCTACTCGGGAGGCTGAGGCAGAAGGATTGCTTGAGCCCAGGAGTTTGAGGTTGCTGTGAGCTAGGCTGACGCCATCGCACTCTAGCCCGGGCAACAGAGTGAGACTCTGCCTCAAAAAAAGAAAAAAAAAAAAAAAAAGAATGCAAAGAAATGAGACTTAACTCTTTTCTTTCAGGTAATTGTAATGAGATAATATTTTGAAAACCATTTTTGTGACTCTTTTGCTTTTCTCAGAACACAATCTTTGCTCTAGCTGGCAGAGGTGCTGTCTGGGCTAGCAGAACTGGGGTATGGAAACAGCACAAAAAGAATCACCTACATGATATTCAGCTTCTGAAAGCAAAATAGGATTATGCATGTCAGTAGCCTTGCAAGCTGAGTTTTTATTATAAGAGAGGCTTTTTCAAAATTCCTTCTCCCCCTTTAATATATCTCTGTCTGAATCAGGAGGGACCAGCTCATAAAGTTTTGTGGTAAAGAGAGTATATTCTTCTGTTTATATTAGCAAAGTCACAAATTTTGTTGATCAATAATAGAAAGGGGGGAATAGTTAGGTTAAGTTTGCTTGCAAGTAACAAAAATATCCAGATAATAGTAGCTTAAACAAGGTAGGAGTTTGTTTCTTTGTCATATTCCAGAAGTCATTTTAGTCTATGAGGTTGTCAGTCTGAGTCTGGTGTGGCATTCCATGGTGTTAGAGACTTAGGCTCCTTCTATCTTGCTATCTGCTGTGTTTCACACCAGAAATTAAATCGACATTCCAGCCAGCAGGAAAGAGGAAGGGGGAAGGAAGGGTACATCATCTTCCTTTAAGGACATTTCCAGTAAATTATACATACAATATATTGTAGGGGAGAAAATATTTCTTTCCTCACCTGTTGCTAGGTTCATGGCTGAGGTTTCCATAACAAAAGATTGATCAACAAAAGAAAAGCATACACATTTATTCAATGTAAGTGTTATGTGACATAGGAGACCTCAGAAGGAAGTGAAGACAAAAGAAACAGGTAAACTGGTGGATTTTTTAATGCTTAGGTTTGATAAAGAGGTGAATAATTGTAGAATTATGATTAGACAAAGACAGTATGATCTAGTGGTGATAATCTGGGGGGACCTTGGCTAGGCCTGTTCATTCAGGTTCTTGTCTGTGTCTCTGTGTCTTTAGAGATAAGCGTGTTTCCTTTTCTCTGAATATTGGAGGGCCCCTCTCGAAGAGGATCCTATGGCTTACTTTAGGGAAGAAGGACAGGAAATGGTGAGAGTGACCTTTCTGCTTTTTTCTCAAATGCCATGGTGCTATATTTTGGGGTAGTGTGTCCTGAACCCCATCAATATGTTTGTATCCCGTTGAGTAAAACTTAGTCACGTGGCCATAACTTACTACAAGGTAGCCAGCAAACGGGTGCTCTATTGTTATGGAAGATGGGACATACAAAATAACTAGCACTTTCTTCCATAGAAAGAAAGGCAATTTGGAAAATGAGACTGAAGATGGAGGGCAGTACTGTGTGGAAGGGTCTGGACAGCACAAAGGCAGCTCAATGTGAGGTATCAAGTGTCAATAGGAGGTTAGTTTCTGAGTACATCAGGAGGCTGAGAAATGGCTTTTGCTAGCTGAGAAAGTAACAAAGAAATGTCCTCCATCCTATAATGTTGCTAAGACTAGTCCTGTCCTATCTTTACCATAGACTACATAGGAAATGGGCTTCTTCCTTCAGAAAATGAATCCCAAAAGAGAAGGGAGCCGTGATGGATATCTCTCTTCATCACATTGCCTGAAGAGCCAGAAGGTAGAGCTAAGGGGAGTCAGAAAAGGCCTTAACCGGATCCTTTAATAAGGGACCTGGACCTGTCGCCTGCTGAAGGATGTGGCTCCAGTGAGTAGCAGCAGGTAAAGGTGTGTACTTGTAGATATGCACAGCTCTGATGCCCTCAGTTTTAGAGAGGACTCTACTTTGCTCCTGGCCTTTAATTTATGCCACATGGGCACAGGAGCTACATAACAGTGGTTTACAGAAAGGATTTGGGAGCCAGACTGCCCAGATTTGAACCGTAGCACTACTCCTTGATATCTCTGTAACTTGGAACAAGTTACTTAGTCACTATATATGAAAAGAGATACTACTAGTACCTCCATCATACTATACAACTACATGATAGAAACAAGACTGGAAATATATGATCATTGTAAAACTCAACATGGTTGGTCCTACCAAATGAAATTGTCCCAATCTTAAAAAAAAAAAGACATTTGGCATTCTATCTACTTTGTCCCTACAGACTTGTATATTGTATCTCTCTTATGTCAGATTTCTAACTAGTGGTTCTATTTGGTTTTTCACAAAGTATTTATAAGGTTCTCATAAAGATTAAATTAATTACATTAATTAAAAACTCAAAACTTAAAAATTAAAAACTTTAGAACTCAAAAAAGTTAGCTATTATGTATGAACATTATTATTATGACTCAGAACAAAGTGGAGAAAGTGGCTGAAAAAAATGGAACTATAAGGACTCTACTTAGGCTCAGAAAATAGGCATTTATTAATTCTTTGTAGATGTAGGTGTAGCATGATTTAGATGGTGATTATCTGTAATCCTTTCAAAAGGTAATAGATGAATAAATATGCCTGGCTTTCAGTTGTGTTATCAGTTCATACAATGAAAATAACCTTAAATTTATAGGAAATGACAGACACAAATGGGGTAAAGACTGAGTTAATGGATTATTTTTACCGTTGAGCAATATTAAATCCAACAATGTTATTCTGTTGTTTATGTGACAGATCTATGCTTTTGGTTAATCCCTTACAGCAGTTATGACAGTCACAAAACTGCAAGTAAAAAACAAAGTATAATTCACATTGTTCTTGCTAGTAAACATATGAGGCCAAAGCAGGATCACTGGATCACTAGTAAGAAATCTTATGTATTAAGAGAGACAAAGTAGATAGAACTCTGAATATCTTTTTTTTTTTTCTTTTTGAAAGAGGCAGGCAACAATCTCCGTTTGGTAGGATTAACCATGTTGAATTTACAATGATAATACATTTCTCGCCTTGTTACATCCTGTAGCTTATTTTTAGCGCACACTAACTAGCATATGCTGTGTGTTTTACTTCAAGCTTACGATTATCAACTGTGAATTCTGTTCAGTCCAAATACTACCATGGTCTATTAAAGATGTAGTTATATTATCTTAAACACTGTCTATTAAGTATACAAGTAAAACCGGATTCTTTTCAGTTTCTATCTCAGCTTTCTTAGATTTTTATTATTTTAATTATGTACATGTTGTAATTATAGTCCTACTATACTTTTTCCAGCAGATTAATTATTTCTTGGTGAAATGTCCCTTAAATCAAATGATGTCATATGAACCATGTGAAAAGAATAATTATAAATATTCTAATGTGCAATAGTTTAGATTTAAAGCAGTTTTAGTTAGTTCTGAAAGTAAAATGTATATATTACTTAGTTAATATTATTTTAAATTTGAATTTGTCTTAAGCATTAACTATTACTCTTAGGTACAAGTCAATTTCAAAAGCTTAAAGTATTATTATTAAATAATAGAGCAATAAAATTGCTTTTTTGGGGGGACCAGGGAGAAGGGAGGTTTAAATATACCTAGGCAGGGACCCACACATCCTAATAAAAGATCATTTAGCATCAAGTCCCTCAAAGTGTGCTATCACGTTTAAAACATTCAAAACATTTGATCCCACGTATCTCAGTGAGAGGTGTTTCAAATTTTGATCTCCAAATTTGAAATAATTTTGATATTTTTCTCCTTTTGGCTAAAAAATGACCTTGATTTCTCAATTTTGAAATTGCACATTCCTTAATCTAGTGCTAATAAGTAACAAACTGGCCACATACTGGTTTAACTGCTAAAATTAGAACTGTATCAGATAGTTAGTCTAAGTTTCTAAAATTTAGAGAACTGACTTTCTTTCAAGGAGTGCTGTTATTTACTGAAGGGTAAAATAGAGTTATAAGGTATGGCTGATAGGGTGGGTAGGCACACCTCCGGCTGGTGGATGCCCTCTGCTCCACTGAATTAGACCCCCCAGTCTCCCTGAGCCTCCAGTGTATCTCTCAGAAACCATTTTAGGTCAGTTAAGTCCAGGCTAGGCACTCATTTTATTGTTTCCAGTAAACCAGCAACATAGAGCATTGTAAACCAAGAACTTAGACGTTTCCATGAAGTCCTTCCAAGTTCTGCTTGAAAGGACCTTACTGGCTGTCATAGATCATTCCAGCTCTACAGACATTCCCTGGAGTATATTCTGAGCCATTTTAGTCTCAGCTCTTTTTGTTAGTAAGGAACAGAAATCTACTCAAATTAGTTCAAATAAAGGGGATGGGGATATTGGATAATAAAGATCTCATAAAATCAGGCGAGGTAACTCATGCCTATAATCCTAGCACTCTGGGAGGCCGAGGTGGGAGGATTGCTTGAGGCCAGGGGTTCCAGACCAGCCTGAGCAAGAGGGAGACCTCGTCTCTACAAAAAATAGAAAAGTTAGCCGGGGGTAGTGGCACACACTTGTGTAGCCCCAGCTACTCAGGAGGCTGAGGCAGAACAATCGCTTGAGCCTGGGAGTTTGAGGTTGCAGTGAGCTGTGATGACATCACTGCACTTTAGCCCAGGTGACAGAGCAAGACTCTGTCTCTAAATAAATTAAAAAATAAATAACGTAAAATATATTCAGGCTTCATGGGAAATGAGGCTGTAAACTGTGAAGTTGTCAGAGACCAAGGAATCTCCCTTTTTCCATCTCACTTGGTCCAACTGGTGTCTTCTCTTCGTTTCTCTTAGCACATTTACTGCATTTTCCTCTTTCACTTAACTGGCAGAATGAGGCACTGTTCCCAACATGGCAGACTCCAGATCTATATGACTTTTTAACATAACTATCTTCAGGCTTTATCTGTTTAAAATCATTGAGAGAGAGAGAGAGAGAGAGGGAAAGGAAGAGAGAGAATATCAATATGATTTGATGCAGGAGAGCCAATGCATGGATTAGTTTTACCTCAGTTGTCTAGTTTTGTAGGGCTCCCAGATGTTAAAAATCAATCTTGTTTATCAACAACAAAGAAGATGAAAGATAAAAACAGAACAAACAGGAAACAAAAGTCCCAGGGTGTCATTAAAATATCCCTTAATATGTGGAGCAAAAAATTGTTTCAAAAAGCCAAATTCCTAAATAGTAAAAAATTTTAAAAGTAGATATATAAAATAAAAAAATGTTATTGCTTATTCCTTTAAGAATCTGTATTGATAGAATTAAATAATTCTCAGGTAAGAATGGCGCAGCCATCTTCCCATTCCTGGCTGTCTGTCAATTCCAGCATTAGATTCTGTGCTATTTCCTGTGCCATAAGTTTGAATTTCTAGGCGACAAAGATAACAAGGTAGGAACAGTGTGGCTTCCCATTTCCACTTATATTTAAGAGGTAGGAGGTGGTGTGGAAACTTAAAGAGCCCACTAGGGCCAGGCATGATGTCTCACGCCTGTTAATCCTAGCAGTCTGGGAGGCTGAGGTGGGAAGATTGCTTGAAGTCAGGAGTCTGAGACCAGACTGAGCAAGAGTGAGACCCCATCTCTACTAAAAATAGAAAAATTGTGGTGTGCCTGTAGTCCCAGCGTCTCAGAAGGCTGAAGACAGGAGGATCCTTGAGCCCAGCAGTTTGAAGTTGCAGTGAGCTATGATGATGCCACTGCACTCTACACAGGATGAAAGAGCAATACTCTCTCAGAAAACAAACAAACAAAAAATCCCCACTAGTTTCCAAAAGTGTTTACATGAATTGTTAAGTAATTCTTTTATTGGCCATAGGTAGGTTTATTATCTCCATGTAGGAGACCAGGACACTGGGTCAGAGAAGCTAAGTAATTTGCCTAAGACCATACGGCTAATAAAAGACTGGAAGAGAATACTAGGTCTGGCCGGAAGCAGATAGTGAGAGATAAAACATCTCACTTGGTAACTCACCTGTGTTGTTTTTTTAAATTTATGATTGACACTTTATTTTTTTTTTTTTTAGGGATAGAGTGTTGCTCTGTTGCCCTGGCTGGTCTTGAACTCCTGGCCTCAAGCAATCCTCCCACCTTGGCCTCCCAAAGTGCTAGAATTACAGGCATGAGCCACCACATCTGGCCTATGATTGACATGTATTAATTGTACATATTTATGAGGTACAACATGATATTTTGATACATGTTATACATTGTATAGAGATAAAATTGGCATATCTATCACCTTAAACATTTATTTCTTTGTGATGAGAATATTCAAAAACCTCTCTCCTAGCTATTTTTTCTGTATATTTTCATTTTCTTAAGGGTGGAGTGTGGGTATGGGGGGAGTCTGTTAGCTTTTCTACTGCTCAAGATGGAGGGCAATGCTGGGCACCTGTATGGGAGGTGCATTCTCTTTTGGTGACTTTGAGTAAGCCTTACAGGCTTGTGATTGTGCTTTCAAACCTTTCCCTGTTTGGTTCTTTCAGTTAACAGGCAATTCATTTCTTAAGACTCAGAACTCGCTTTCAGCAAAGATTTTTTTTCTTTCCAAAATGGTGTGAAATTTAGATGTTAATTGTGTTTTGCTCATCTAATTAGATGTGTGAGTTAAGGAGTATAAAATAAGCCACTAGCTACTTTCTCACAGGATATAATAAATCTCTCAGATTGAAGAGCAAAATGGAATAAATTGTAATCAAAATAATATATCATTTCATGCCAGAAGAATGAATTATTTCCAAGGGCTTTCTCTGAGAAATAAGGTTGGGAGATTGGCTAAATCCTCAAATCCTCCATATCTACCCCTCTATAAGAGAAATAAAGCAAGTATTTTATAATACATAATGTGAATTAAAGCTATAATTATCACCCAGTAATCTCTCACCATATAATTCCTAACATCTTTATACCATTCTGCTTTATCTTTTCTCTGCTCAAAATAACTGCTGTAGTATAAGCTGCTGAATTTCAATAATCAATTCTTTGGTTAGATTATATAATAGAATAACAAAAAAATTTTTTTTTGAGGTGGAGTGTTGTTTAATGTATATTCTCATCTGTTTTTCTTTTTTTTTCTATTGATGGGGTAAAGGATTTTATTTTATTTTTTTGTTGTTGTTGTAACAACTTTTTTTTTTCCAAAACAAGAATTTCTGGCCGGGCGCGGTGGCTCACGCCTGTAATCCTAGCACTCTGGGAGGCCGAGGCGGGAGGATCGTTTGAGCTCAGGAGTTCGAGACCAGCCTGAGCAAGAGCGAGACCCCATCTCTACTAAAAATAGAAAGAAATTATATGGACAGCTAAAAATATATATAGAAAAAATTAGCCGGGCATGGTGGTGCATGCCTGTAGTCCCAGCTACTCGGGAGGCTGAGACAGGAGGATCGCTTGAGCTCAGGAGTTTGAGGTTGCTGTGAGCTAGGCTGACGCCACGGTACTCACTCTAGCCTGGGCAACAGAGTGAGACTCTGTCTCAAAAAAAAAAGAATTTCTGTATAAGAAATAAAGCCCTTGATCACTTCAAAGAAATATATGTAGCCACTTACCCCAAAATGCCAGTATGTCATCTGCAGACAACAAGCAGCACTGATACCACCCATAGGAACTCATGGAAAGGCCTCTAGGCCTAGACAGAGCATTAGGGGTCCACTAATGCTCTCAACCATCTACAACAAGATATACAATTTTGTGATTTCCTTAGGACAACCCCCTCTTCTAGACCATGCTTGGCTTTCTGGGACTCCTGAATTCCTTGCCCAAACAGGCTGGAACACACATGAGAACCTGTAGTATCCCTTTTCTATACCTGTCTTCTCTGAGGTGCTCCACTCCCATGGTCTGTACCCCTTAGATGCATGGGCTGGAGTGTCCATATGAATAGTCCAGAGGCCGCTCCTGGTGTCTGTCTGGGCAGGAAGTGGAAAGAGATGGTGGGGATAGCCTGTAGATGGTAGCCTCCATTGTACTCATGCCCCAGGCCCTGAAAATATTACCTATTTCCTTGGATGGAAGGAGGGTGGGCTTACTCCCTCCCCCAAGGGGCCAGGCCTACAGTGGAAAGTTGTCATTGCGTAGAAAACTTCAAATGTGTTGTTCTCTCTTAGGGCTCATGTAAGGAGCAACTTGCCAATAGCCCACTTCCTTGTGGAAGCTGCACATTTGAATCCTCTTGTAAATTTATACAATTGCCATGGGATAAATTTTTTGTTTAAGTCATATATTATTTATATATTGTATCTCACATGGAGTATAGGGAAGCTATTTCCTACTGCTCACCCCTATATGGTGTAGATGGACAGAAAGGATGCCTCTCTGTCTCAGTCATACTGTAATCTAATTCCATTCAAGTGAGCAAAAATTCCTGTTATATGCACACAGAATGAAAGCTGAGGGTTTCCACTTGATTACTGACTAACGTATCATGCTGCTTTTGAAAATTCAGGGAAAGAATTCTCAGAGAAAATATGAGATGGTCTTCCTGTCCCTTGAAACTTATGGCAGGCATATATATATCAGAGACATCTGATGCACTTTCTCAGATTCCCTCTGCCCCCACAGGCTGGCTGCTCTGTCTCAGCCATGCACACGGCTAACTGACTATTTTGGGACCCGCATGGTTCTGCTGCCTGGGGCTGACCAGTTGCTTATCTGTGATGTTGGCTGCTCTTGGCTGCTGCTGTGCCAGTTAGGCATTTGGAGTTTCTGGCTCCTTCCATCAAGTTGGGACTTGGATGAAACACCACACTGAAGAGCATGGTATCTGGCTTCCCAAATGACTGCCAGAGGATGACACAATTCGGAGAGCTGGGGTGTTAACTACAGTTGATATGAACTTTGGCCAATAGAAATAGGAGACAGGCAGAGTGTGGCGGATCAGTCCCCCTCCTCCCTCCCTCTCATTGACTGACTTCGCAGTAGCACAGTTTTTCCATGTAACCTACCTGTGCATTGCTTCTCTTCCTTTCCTGCCACCCTCCGTTTTCCTCACTCCCACTGTCCTGGGTTTATACCTACTAAATAAAGCAGGAGCCCTCAATCTCTCTTGGAATCTGTTTTCTAGTAAACTGGGCAAAACAGCCCACTATATGAATCAAAAAGTTAAAATCCTGAGGATATGTAAAGTACAAACTCAGGTGGCCTTAGAAATAACTGATAAAGAACCATTTTTATACCAATACCTTCAAATGGCATGTGTAATAAATAATTGTTTCAATATGATTTTGGAGGCAATATAGTACTTAGACATAAATTTCATCTCCTTTTCCTCAGATTACTAAGACTCTTCCCTATATAATAATTAATCAAGAATTTATTGCAGCACTATGCAAAGCTTTGAAAACACTAAAAGGGGTTAAGATACCTGCTCTGTCCTCTGTCCTCTGTCCTCATAATATAGTTATAACAAGGAGACAACATGCAACAAGCATGTTGTGTGGTCTCCATTAAAGTGGTATGATACAGAGAAGTGTTGAAATAAATGAAGGTCTTAAGTATCTAGGAAGATTTCATGATAGAGATGAAACTTTTGAATGGTGTTTTAAAGGATGGATAATATCTGAATTGGTAGAGGGGAGACAGAAAGATGCTCCTGGTGAGTTTTAAGTCCAAATGAAGACTGAGAGATAAGACTCCATATGACACCTTGGATGGGATCATTATTCTTGCATTCTTCTTAATAGCATCCCAGAGGGTTATAGATCCCCTAAATCTCAACTATAGAACCTAGGTTAATCTATGACATAAAGAAGATTCATAATTTGACAATTTTCTTAAAATAGCAATAACAGCAAAACCAAACCAAAGCAGAATCTAAACTTCAAATCTAGGTATTCAAACAAACAAATTCTCAAGGGAATGATTAATTTTACTAATAAAAATAAACAATTCTGATGGACAGGTGACTTCTTAATAACCTAGATACCTAACAGTGAATAAATATATATTAAATAGAATAGTCTTACTATAAGGTAATTTATATGAGTAAAGAACTTAAAATAGTACTGAATTATGGGATATCCTGAGAATAAGTGAATTAAGCTCACTGGTAAAAGATAAACTACATACTTATTTAACATTTAACATTCAAGTATGTAACCTGTAAATTTTTGTTGATTTGGGAGTAAAAGAATTTAATTTCATTTGAGGACAGCTTATTATTTGAGAACTCCCAATTAAACATAAAACATTATACTTGAATTTAAATCTTTAAATTCAATACAATTAGGAAACTTAAAAGAGCAATTTATGAAGGAAAGGAAAATATAAAATTAAGAAAAATTCTTGAAGACTATGAAAAATTCTGTTGTTAAGGGGACAGATTATTCTATCACCTATAAATTTCTCCTGTCTTTTCTTGAGTAACTGAAATTTCAAAAATTCAGTATATGAAGTATGTACTAGTAAACATAAAGAATTTGTCTCAAAATAGGAAAAAAGTTGCTAGTCACAGTGGCTCATGCCTGTAATCCTAGCACTCTGGGAAGCTGAGGTGGGGGGATTGCTTGTGCTCAGGAGTTTGAGACCAGCCTGAGCAAGAATGAGAACCTGTCTCTATTATTAAAAATAGAAAAATTAGCCAGGCATTGTGTGCCTGTACTCCCAGCTACTCAAGAGGCTGAGGCAGGAGGATCCCTTGAGACCAGGAGTTTGAGGTTGCAGTGAGCTATGATGAACTACCCAGGGCAACAGAGAGAGACTCTGTCTCAGGAAAAAAAAAAAAAAGTTGAAAAGACAATAGACAGGAGGAGGAATATAGGTGATAAGTCATGGACATTCATCATTCTCTCTCTCTTTTGTAAATATTTGAATTTTTTATGATATAAAGTTTTAATAAAATCTAATCTATTTTCAGTAGATGACAGCTGATAAGTCAGGTCTAAATTTTCTGTTTTCTTCAAGAAGTTTATAAATATACATTACTTATTTCATTTTGGCTAAATATGTCCTGTTAGTAGGGGGGAGTGAAGGGAGAGAAGGGATAGATTTGGCAGGAGGAATGATGGGGGTGGAGTTGTTGGATGCAGAGAAAATAAAAAACAGAGGTTTCCAGAGAGACAGTTTACAAGAGTCAACCACTGATTAAATATAGAGAGGTAGGAGTTGAAGTTTCTGCAGCTGAGTGGATGATGACACCATTAACTCACGAGACTGTCGACTAAGGGGTTGGGAAGGGTGATGAGAGATACAAAGAGCATGATTTGGCTGGGCTGAATGTAAGGGATCGGAAGGAAATACTGCCCAAGGAACATATTTAAATTTTTTACCTTAAAATAAAAATAGCACAATTTTTTTTCATATGAAATACAGCTTGATGTTAAAGGAAGGTACCCTTCCTTTAAATGGGTTTGTCTGCACAGTATCCCACCGGCAGCCTCAGGAAGACTCACAGGCCCTTGGCTAACAAGATTATTAAACAGGCCGGGCGCGGTGGCTCACGCCTGTAATCCTAGCACTCTGGGAGGCCGAGGCGGGTGGATCGCTCGAGGTCAGGAGTTCGAGACCAGCCTGAGCAAGAGTGAGACCCCGTCTCTACTAAAAATAGAAAGAAATTATATGGACAACTAAAATATATATATACAAAAAATTAGCCGGGCATGGTGGTGCATGCCTGTAGTCCCAGCTACTCGGGAGGCTGAGGCAGTAGGATCGCTTAAGCCCAGGAGTTTGAGGTTGCTGTGAGCTAGACTGACGCCACGGCACTCACTCTAGCCTGGGCAACAGAGTGAGACTCTGTCTCAAAAAAAAAAAAAAAGATTATTAAACATTGCCAACATTATTAAATTTGAGGACTTAAGAAATTAAACATTTCATTTACATTTAGTCACTAAAACAAAAATAAAAACTACCAAACCTTGATCAAGTTGACATTTGGTAATGAGGTGCTTTACAACCATTTATTATCCTTTCCTCCCAACTCAGTCAAAATTGCTCTCCTCATTGTGGATTGAATAATTTGACCAAAGTCTAACTGCTAAACATGAGCAAAGTCCAAGTTAAAACTCTACATTTTCATTCTTTATCCCATTTGCTTTATCTTTTTCAAAAATCTCCACAGCAGTTTCAAAATAATAAAATAGTCATGAAAGTAGCATATTCCTGCACGTAGTGTTTCTCAGCTAAACTCCATGTGACAAAGATCAGCCTTCCCTATACTTTCCATGTCCTTTCACTGAGTTCTTCCAGAGAAACAGAATATCTGTCTCTGCTTATTTCCCTTCATTAGTCCATCTTACAGGTTAAACAAATAAATTTGAGTAGATTATTTTGATGTATCTTTAAAAAATTTTTTTTAATTAAATTGATTTTTTTTGGCCGGGCGAGGTGGCTCATGCCTGTAATCCTAGCACTCTGGGAGGCCGAGGCGGGCGGATCACTTGAGGTCAGGAGTTCGAGACCAGCCTGAGCAAAAGCGAGACCCTGTCTCTACTAAAAATAGAAAGAAATGATCTGGCCAACTAAAAACATATATGGAAAAAATTAGCCGGGCATGGTGGTGCATGCCTGTAGTCCCAGCTACTGGGGAGGCTGAGGCAGTAGGATCGCTTAAGCCCAGGACTTTGAGGTTGCTGTGAGCTAGGCTGACGCCATGGCACTCACTCTAGCCCGGGAAACAGAGCAAGACTGTTTCAAAAAAATAAAATAAATAAATAAATTGATTTTTTTTTTTTTTAAATAGGGTCTTGCTCTGTCACCCAGGCTGGAATGCAGTGGCATGATCATAGCTCACTGCAGCCTTGAACTCCTGGGCTCAAGCAATCCTCCTGCCTCAGTCTCCTGAGTAGCTAGGACTATAGGTATGTGCCACCATGCCCGGCTGATTTTTTTTTAATTTTTTTTAAATTCTTTTTTTATATAAATTTCAATTTCATTTATTTATTTTTGCCACCTTACATGAACTTTGTGTATTTTTTTTTTTTTTTTTTGTAGAGATGGGATCTGCCTACATTTCCCAAACTGATCTTGAACTCCTGGCCTCAAGTGATCCTCCCACCTCAGCCTCTCGAAGTACTGGGATTTATGTATCTTTGTATGTATGGTGGTTTCTTCTTTACTGCATTCCCAGGACAAATTTCCAGTATTAACTAGGCACCTTTTCTGGCTTCCTTACAGAGAAAAATTTGTGTGAATATTTCACAGATTACTACTAGATAAAACATAAAATTTGACTTTTCAGATTAATTTCCTTTTTTAGTCATTATTGGGTTTTCCACAAGCTACTTCAACGCCGACCTTAAGGGGTCACTCCTAAAATATAGTACTTCCTCCCCCTGGCCCTCCCTTTGACATTTGTTTTGCCTTAGGTCCTTCTGAGACTGCTGGTTTAAGGGTCCCAATGAAACTAAGGAGAGTTATATTCTTTCAAGGTTGTGGACAATTCTGTTGTCAAATTTGCTTTGAGATCTGATTGGCTTCATGAAAGAATATAATGAGAGAGAGATGGCTGGGAACCTGAATCAGGCTCCCGATTGATCTAGTGTCATGGGAAAGAGAGAAGGGAGCTTGACCTTTAACCACACAGTGAATCTGCTCAACAGTAAACTTGGCCTGATTCAATGTCTCTGGCTCAGACCAATCATCAGCATTTCCCCCTGGGGCTTAGGTTGGGCACAAGCAAGAAGGGAAATTAGGAGAAAGGAGCAGAGATCCCAACTTGCCTACACCTAAGGACACAGAATACAACAAGGTTTTGGTGAGGGTGGAGGCCTACAGGTGACAGTATCAGGATAAAGTTGAAATGATAAGCCTGGGTAGGGCAACTCTTGAACATCAAAGAGAAGCCTGGGGAAGGGGATCTCTGGTGGAAACGGGTGCTAAAAGGGAGAAAAAGGGGCACCAAAGATAAGTGTTACTTAGCATTTTACCTATGGTAGGTCCTAAAATGCTCATTATCTTTGGCATAAATAATATTTAATACATACCAACATAAGATCTGCTTTACGCCACTGACATTTTGAGTTACTGTAAAATTTAATGATTAAACATTCAGGAAGCAAAACACAGAACAGATGAGGTCACATTTTATTCAACTTGATGCCTTAACCTTTTTAAGGGCCAGGATACTGGTATGCTTGAAGATGAATTTTTAAAGGAGAAATGTAAATGATCTGGGGGATAAAAGAGCATTTTTATACATGATCTATTATAAGGTATGGATCAATCAAACAAGTATTTATTGAGTTCCTACTCTGAGTTAACAAGGTGGGTATCTGGATCAGATTCCATAGTAATTCTTGCCTCAATAATAATTCTGTGCTAATAATCAATTTTTTTGGTAAATGCTCACAAATCATCTATGTAACTAATTGCACTGTTGACCTTTGCCCAGATTAGTATTAAAATCATAGATCTCTAGTGTTGATTGCCCTCTAATTTTATTCTCTTCATACTTTCCTAATCTGTCTGCTTTTAATCTTTTTAAAGATTTGATTTTAAACAAGCAATTGACAATTTATTCTTTTCAAAACATGTTTGGAAATCACCTGATAGGTACATTTTTCTTATTCAAATTCAGGAAAAGTAGATTTATTACAAAACTGATATCATTTTGAAAATGGAATGGTATCTTTTGGAAAGTAAAGACTTTAATTTTGAACTTGGCTGACCTATGAACCGATAAAAATGTTCCTAGAGGCCAGGTGTGGTGGCTCATGCCTGTCATCCTAGCACTCAGGGAGGCCGAGGTGGGAGGATCACTTGAGATGAGGAGTTCGAGACCAGCCTGAGCAAGATGGAGACCCCTGTCTCTACTAAAAATAGAAAGAAATTAGTTGGGTAACTAAAAATAGAAACAAAAAATTAGCCAGGCATGGTGGCAAGTGCCTGTAGTCCCAGCTACTCAGGAGGCTGAGGCAGGAGGATTGCTTGAGCCCAGGAGTTTGAGGTTGCTGTGAGCTAGGCTGACACCATGGCACTCTAGCCCGGGAAACAGAGCGAGACTCTGTCTCAAAAAAAAAAAAAAAAATGTTGTCAAACCTGTAAAAAAGGATTTCATACTAGAATTTATGAAATGCTTTTCCATTCACTTTGTATAATATATCCCCCTCTTTCTTCCTTTTATTCTCCTTACCTGCATTCTCACTAAACAATATTTATTGATTGATTACTTACCATGTGTTAGTCACTAGGTCACTGGTGCTAAGTGCTAGACATGGAACAGTGAATAAAACAGACTGGACCTTGCCATCATGGAGCTTATGATGTCACTGACTTCCTTCTCCTGAATTGTACAGTACAGCATTGGTGTTGTAGCTTTCTTTCATGTTCTGAGTCATAAGCGGAAGTGCTTTTTCAAATAGCAGATCATATTAATATGCTAATATGTTTTAAACCTTTCATAATCCTGAGATAATTACAATAATGACTACATAGGCATTAACCAAACAGCATAAGTCAAATATCTAAAACCTTTGAAATTAATGAATACTATAAATATTTATGACACTATATAACCTGTTGACTTTTTTGCTTTTGAAATATACATGCCTTAAGTTCCTTTCCTTTTGTTGATGTCTCCTAGACACCAAATCATTTTCCATATATTAATAAATACAGCAGTAATAAAACTGGTGCACAGAGAAATGCCAGCGTATCTGGTGAGTTGAAATAAGTTGAAATAAGTAAAGTGAACGTTAAAATTTTCATTAAAGAAAATTATCTGAAATTAGCCGGGCATGGTGGTGCATGCCTGTAGTCCCAGCTACTCGGGAGGCTGAGACAGGAGGATCGCTTGAGCTCAGGAGTTTGAGGTTGCTGTGAGCTAGGCTAACGCCACGGCACTCACTCTAGCCTGGGCAACAGAGTGAGACTCTGTCTCAAAAAAAAAAAAAAAAAAAAAGAAAATTATCTGAAGTTTTTTGTATTCACCCTTAGAACAATGTAATAATATAGTCATTTGAAAATGAAATAAAATAAAAGGTGTTAACCTCCCCTGATAAAAATGTATGGAATATTTTTAGAATGAAATACAAAAGCATATGGGTAAGATGATGATAAATATATTTAAAAGGTGCAAACTTTGGAACTGAAGCCATTACAAAAAAGTTCTTTTTTCAGAAGTAAAGATAGACAGCCTCTCCTTCCATACTAGAGTTCAGTAGTGTTAAGAGCAAGTTTGACTTTCCTGCCAGAGAGGCTGGCCCTCCAAAGGAGCTAAAGGTTATTGCTTCTCAGCTTTCCGGAGTGTGTGTGCCCACGACAGCAGGGTTGATGTAGGGGGTGGAAGGGTCGTTCTGACCCCTGTAAACTGTGACTCCCTCAGCCTGGCAGTAGAGGAACAGCATGGTTCTGACACTTGGCTCAGCAGGGCAACAGAAGTGCACAGCCAGGTGTGTGTCCTATTGCCTTAGCTGATCTAGAAGAGTTGGCCAACAGAGCCCCTCTCTAATGGGGTCAGTGGGATCTAGTCCAGACTCTTAATCAAAGGTGGCCAGGGATTCTGGAGCTGGCCTGTCAGGACACAAGTAACTCACCAATTATTTTTAAATAGTTAGATGAAAGCCAATCAACATCTTATGTTTCTAAAATTAACGATGATTTTTCAACCTTCACTACACATTAGAGTCAGCTGGGGAGTTTTTAAAAATCCTGATGTCCAGGCTATACCCCCCAGACCAATTAAATCTAATCTTTGGAGGTGAGACCCGGGCATCAGTAGTTTTGAAAGCTCCCCAGGTGATTCCAATATGCAGCCAAGGCTGTGAACCATTGTATTAGAATCTAACTGCCAGCAACTATATTAGAATCAAGTTGTAACACGTAACTTTTCTTTCCTTTTTTTTTTTAAAGCCAAATTTAGCTGTGGGGGTTGTATACCAACTTTAGTGACAACTTTTCTTTTTTAAAGCTTACAGGCTTCAATTATTTTAGGGAATACTCTGGTGACTAAAACCTTGTTACAAAGTAGCACTTGCTTGGAGGATTCCAGAGAGAAGATTATGGGGGCGCCTCATGAAGATCTTTTTTTTTTTTTTTTTTTTTTTTTTTTTTGAGACAGAGTCTCACTCTGTTGCCCAGGCTAGAGTGAGTGCCGTGGCGTCAGCCTAGCTCACAGCAACCTCAAACTCTTGAGCTCAAGGGATCCTCCTGTCTCAGCCTCCCGAGTAGCTGGGACTACAGGCATGCGCCACCATGCCCGGCTAATTTTTTCTATATATATTTTTAGCTGTCCATATAATTTCTTTCTATTTTTAGTAGAGATGGGGTCTCGCTCTTGCTCAGGCTGGTCTCGAACTCCTGAGCTCAAACGATCCGCCCACCTCGGCCTCCCAGAGTGCTAGGATTACAGGCGTGAGCCACCGCGCCCGGCCATGAAGATCTTATTATATAGTTTTAATTCCTCTTTTCTTGTTATATTGGTTCTGTATTTATTATTACTTTTCAGTCTTCTTGGGGCATGTTTATACATATCCCGGGGATGTGTGTGTGTGTGTATGTGTTTGTATTGAGACAGGACAAATCAATTATGAGGACAGTTCTCCTGGAGGAAGTGCTACCTTTACTCACCTTGGGTTGCTTTGTATTTCCACCAAAACAGGCATCAAAATGGGGCATCCAGGACTGGAACTGCTTCAGGGTTTTTCACTAACCTATAAGGGAAGAGAATATTGAGATCAGTTTGCCAATTGGGAGCTTTCTAACAGAAATGGAAAGGGAGTTAAGGGCTTTACTAAGTGGATGTTATTCTACCCCCCAACACTAGGTGAGGAATAAGGTAAAGGTCTCCACCACCTTAAGGCTGGCCTGGTAATTCCTTTACCTTTAAACACTCTCAGAAAGGCAAATTGCTATTCAAAGGCAAACAATTTTCATCATTAAACTGAACATATTTGCCTTAAAGACTCTACTTCAGAACTTGTCGGCCTTTCATCCAACATTCCCCTGCTCTCAAATCCCACTCCCTGCCCAATACACACATGGATTTTACTGTGAAAATACATATATTCAAACTGCGAAACAATTGTGATTATGATTTAGAAAGTCCATGGGCCTTTAGTTAACAGTCACTGACTTTCATTCTTTTCACAGGACTTCAGTATTTCAGTGTAGAGACATAAAGGGAGCATGAACTTTCATGTCATACGGATCTAGATTTGAATCTCTGCCACTTGTTTATGGCTAATTTTTTAACTTTTCAGTGCCCACGTTTCTTCATCTTAAGGTACGTGCAGGGTTATTACAGTGACCTTGCAAATTGTATGTGAAGTTTTTGGTACATGATGGGTAATCAGTAGTTGACAGTAATTAATTTTAAAGTTTTAATGTATTTTTTCTTCACCTTACATTCTCTAGTAATAATCCATGCCACTGAGTTCCCGCACTTGACTCTAAACCCCAGGAATTCCTATCATCTAGCCCAATTCCTGGGACAGGGAGGGGATCAATAAGTATTTGCTGAATGAATATATGTGTTGGTTGTTGTACAGTGTGCTCAAAATTTGTCATGTGTACAAATTATATATGAAAGAACTTTGGGACACATTCTACTAATGGATGAGGTAAGTTGTAAGGGTACAATCTCATGTCACTCATTAGAAAACATTAACTGTTCTTCCCAATTTTGTTGTTATTCTTCTTCCTTAGGGTTATTTGAAAGCATAGTGATTAAGGGCGTGGGTCATGGGGTTACATTGCCTGGTTTTGAATCCAGACTACATTACTTACTAGGTGAAAAGAAATAAATTAGCCACTCTGTTTCTCAGTTTTTTCATCTGTAAAATGGGGATGATAAAAAACACCCATCACACACAGCTGTTACTGATGGTTAAATGTACTGACACATGAAAGTACTTAGAATAGTGCGCGGCACACAGTGTGAATGTTAGCTCTTCTAGCTTCTCCATGAGCCACCTGTGCTGGTTATTCCATCATCTTTCTATTCCCAGGTTTAGGACGAATGGTCTCTTTCAGCCTCCTGGTTCCTAGAGAAATGGGCTTTTCTTTGATTTTGCTCCAGTGCACTGGACTTGCCTTCCTGTATTGACACTGCTTTTTCCCCAGCCACCTGACTGGCACGTCACCAGCATATCCTTGGTTCTAGTCACTGGAATCTTCTTCTGTCGTCTCCTGCTCTTGCGTTTTGCTGGAGCCCTTCTCCCCTAAAGTAGCACATTCTAGATCCCCTTTCCTTCACAAGCCCCTCTCTCCAAGTCCTTAATATGCCTCGCTTGATCCAGAGGACACATTATTCTGCCTTCTTCCTTCCCTGCCTTCCCTTCCCAGAGACAGAGCAGCCACCTACCTCACTCCTAGGCAGAGGGCACAGTCACCTGCTGGGTGTAGGAGAGGGGGGTATTTAAATATTGCCTGGAGAGAGAAAAGATCACCCAGCTCCCTGCCCCTGCAAAGACAAACAAACAAACAAACAAACTATAAACTGAGGGCAACCTGGGGATGTTGGATGGCAGAACTGAATTACAAAGTGCCTGGCACATAGTAGGAGCTCCACAAATGCCTGTGGGTAAGTGAACTGGCTGCGCCTCTCAGCCAGGCCACGGTCTGGCAAGGCCAGTCTGGGTCTTCACTTCCCTCTGCAGATCAGGCAGATCAGGTGGCTCCTCTTCCTTTGTTTGGTTAATTTGATCTGCTCTTGGAGAGACCTGCAAGTATTTCACTATGAATTCCTAGCATGTGTGAGAAAATGTTTATGTCCTACCCTCTGATGGCATAATCTACAATCTTTAAAGATAAAAAAAGAAGAAGGTGGCTAGAGAGAGCCATGAGAAGAAGGGGAAAAATGGAGTGGTTATTTGATAACAAGAAAGCAAATGTATAAAAAGGGAGAAAACATGGGTATTGCCAAGAAGTAGCAAAAGCTGGGATTCCTAATCAGTTCCTCCTTTTATCCTTCTGAGAATCATTGCCATGTGTGACTGTCATGCTCCCTGGCAGCATTCTCTAACTGGGCATTTGTCTATCACGTGACTATAGCAGCTCATTCAGATTCCCTGGGCTTTCTCAGACATAAACAGTAGAAGGAGAATCATTTGCTTCTGGCCTTCTCTCTGGACTCCCCCACATCAAAAGGCCCATATCCTTCAATTCTAAGGCTGGGGATGGTAAATCCTTGAAACTCACTCTGTTTCTGTACAAATACCTCATTCAACCAGGCTGCACTCACTCAAATTTATTATAACTTTTAGACAGAGAGTGAAAGAAAGGGAGGGAAAGAGATGAGAGAGAGAATTTGAGTGAGAGAGAGAGAGAAGGAAAAGACTAGGGAAGAAGTGAGGAGGGACTAAGATAATGTCTGTGTGTTCTTTTATAATTTTTTTTTTTTTTTTTTTTTTTGAGACAGAGTCTCGCTCTGCTGCCCGGGCTAGAGTGAGTGCCGTGGCGTCAGCCTAGCTCACAGCAACCTCAAACTCCTGGGCTTAAGCGATCCTACTGCCTCAGCCTCCCTAGTAGCTGGGACTACAGGCATGTGCCACCATGCCCGGCTAATTTTTTGTATATATATATATTTTTTAGTTGGCCTCTTTTATAATTTTAAAAGCAAATTTTAGAGTTAATTTATGGGCCTTTTTGAGAATTGTATATAATGTTAAATTTGAGGAAAAATATCTAAAGTATATATTAGGAATATCATGGATGTAGGTCAAAAAGTTATTTAAATGAGCAGGAAAAGTCATCTATTGGTTTACTAAATTCCTATTATGTATTTCATAAGATCTTTCATTGAATTATAAAACTAGGAAAATAGGATTTCTAAGTATTAATAGGCAGCAATTTATCAATTTTAAAGATAACCATCAAAAAGATTCCCTGGGCCGGGCGTGGTGGCTCACGCCTGTAATCCTAGCACTCTGGGAGGCCGAGGTGGGCGGATCGTTTGAGCTCAGGAGTTCGAGACCAGCCTGAGCAAGAGCGAGACCCCACCTCTACTAAAAATAGAAAGAAATTATATGGACAGCTAAAAATATATATAGAAAAAATTAGCCGGGCATGGTGGTGCATGCCTGTAGTCCCAGCTACTCGGGAGGCTGAGACAGGAGGATCGCTTGAGCTCAGGAGTTTGAGGTTGCTGTGAGCTAGGCTGACGCCACGGCACTCACTCTAGCCTGGGCAACAGAGTGAGACTCTGTCTCAAAAAAAAACAAAAAAAAAAAAGATTCCCTGTACAAAGTTATCTTATGAGTTTTCAAACTGTGCCCCTTAGGGTGTTGAGATAGAGGGGAAGGAGTTCTGGGGGTGATGGTGGAGGTGGAGTGGTTTCAGAGGTGTGCTGCTTGCAAGACCAGATTATGTACTTCTCTTCCCAACTCTACTGAATGACGTCCATGGTGGGAGCATTTACACGATAGAAAGCAGTAAACCTCCAGGTTTCTTTCTCTCGGAGAGCTCCTTGTTAAACACTTACCAGCACACCCTTGGCACAGAGCTAGTTTCACTTGTATTTATAGGGAATGTCTGTGTAAAATGTAGCTTTTGCAAAAGGTTTTATGGCTACAAAAATGTTTGAAAACCATGTCTCCATTGGTTGTTTTCTTCCTTTTCAAGTAACATGCATAGTAAATATAATTTGAAGAACACTGAATCATTTTACATCACTATTTAAGAAACTGCATTAATTTTATTACTTATTAAAACTATAACAGTTACATTACATACCATTAGCTTTCTAATAACTCTATATAGAATGATGGTTTAAAGTACTTTAAAATATTTTAAGATATATCAAAAGAAAGAAAAACTTCTGGTTATAAGCTTGGAGTTTAGTAAATTTAGCTTTATTGGATTAGTCAGTTAAGTAATTACAGAAATGGATGTGTTCCAGAAAAATGCCCCTCCCCTATGTTAATGGGCCAGAGAGCAGTGTTAATATTTAAGTTCTTGTTAACATTTTTGTTCCTTTTGGGATCTGGTATTGGAATATTGTACTAATTTATTCCACATTACTTTTGGTTTCCCATTTTTTTTTTCTTCACCTGCTTGTTGTAGTGGCTCCTTAAAATTGCACTTTGAGAACCATCATGGCCAACTATATCATCATAAGGTGTTGGTAATTTAAGCATTAGGTCGCTCTTCCTTAGCTCACCACCCCACACTCTTCCCAGCTCCTTTCTCAGGCTTTGTTAGATCAGATTTCAGGTCGCAGTTTAGTTATTTTTTACTTTGGGCTCTTATCCCATGAGGCTAGCTGGCTTAAGGGAGGGAAGATGCCAAAACTGGGTTTGGGCATACGGGGAGGGAATTAAAACCTGCACCCCCCGCCTCAGGCCAGTGGTTGGGAGGGGCAGCGTAATGTCTTTTGTTCTTTGTGCTACAAGAGAGGCTCAGCCCAGATCTGTGGGAGGGAGGTCTTGGGTGGGGATCATGGAATTGTCTTCAGGTGAGATGGGATGATTAGCATCATCAACTGTAGTTGAACAGCAATTGCCTGAAGCTGAGAACTTACCCTTTAAAAGCTCTGTATTTCTGCTTATTATTGGGATGATGGCATTTTTCAGACGGTAGCTCCCATCCTCCACCTCTGCCGGCAAGGTAATAAACTTCTCTTTCTTCTCAAGCCACTTGTTCTCCTTCCTCTGATGTGGCCTTGAGGACAAGTGCTGAGCTTTTGGAAACACTGTCAAACCTAGTACTTAAGGAAATCGGACACTTTATACTTAATAACCTAATAGAAGCGTAGCGTAGGTTAGGAGAGTCACACCAATGTGGCTACAGGAAGAAAGATCAGGTACCTTTTAAAAAATATAGTAATATGTTATAATATATTATAATAATATAATAAATACAAAGGTATGCTTTAGGCTTGTTTTTTGACCTGATACCCGATCTTATTTAATCCTCTCTAATAATAAAGATCCCATCAAATACGTAGGTTCTGATCCTTCCCTAATTTCCCAGGACTGAAAAACAATGATAAGAATTATTTTGCCAGGGGAAAATAAATCAGTCCCTATGTCATGCAACTAAGGCTCCCTCTTCCCTAAGAATAAGTTTTTTGTTGGGAGACTTGTCCATATCTCACACAGACTCTCCCCTTCCACACACACACTAATTTCTCAGACTTGTCTGGATGTGTTTGAATTTAAGTAGCAGACCCATTTTGAGTCCATTGCCAGGGGCCCCTCAGGCCTCTGCAAGGCCTGCCCCACCAAACATGCCCAGGCATGCTTGAATCCCAGCAATGGACAATAGATTCCCCACTATATAAATAAAGAAGCAGGAAAAGAAGTATTGTAGAGGTCCAAGAAAAGACAGTAAAAGGCCAGAGCTACACTGTGCCACTGTCTGCCTCAGGTTCTCTCCTTTTTTTTATTTTTTTTGAGACAGAGTCTCACTCTGTTGCCTGGGCTAGAGTACAGTGGCGTTAGCCTCGCTCACAGCAACCTCAAACTCCTGGGCTCAAGCAATCCTACTGCCTCAGCCTCCCGAGTAGCTGGGACTACAGGCATATGCCACCATGCCCGGCTAATTTTTTCTATATAATTTTAGTTGTCCAGCTAATTTCTTTCTATTTTTAGTAGAGACGGGATTTCGCTCTTGCTCAGGCTGGTCTCGAACTCCTGAGCTCAAACAATCCACCTACTTTGGCCTCCTAGAGTGCTAGGATTATAGGCGTGAGCCACCGCGCCCAGACCTCAGGTTCTCTTTTGGTTTGCATTTTGTATTTCATTCTTGTTTTTATTTTTGTTTTGCATCAATAAAGCAAAGGCAAAGCTTTACGTTTTGATGATTAATTTTGGTATTAAAGTTGCCATATACTCAGTGGTCAGCCTTTCTCCTCTCCACATGTTGGGCCATATGTTGTAAGTCAGGCCCTGTTCCCGTCCCAGTGGGCATAGTGCTCTCCAGAAATGCTTCTGAGGCTGCTCTCCGTGCTGCCTTTGGCGGTACAGAAGGTTGTCGCTGGGAAAAAAAAAAAAGGAAATGCTTCCGAAACTTTTTTTTTTTTTTTGAGACAGGGTGTCACTCTTTCCTCTGTTGCCTGGGCTAGAGTGCAGTGGTGCCATCAGAGCTCACTGCAACCTCAAGCTTCTGGCCTTACGCGATGCTCTTGCCTCGGTCTCCCAAAGTGCTAGCATTACAATTGTGAACCACTGCACCCAGCCTTAAGAAACATTTTGACAATAAAAAAAATATTCCGTACAAGGAATGGTGACCAGAAATGAACTTAGGTGGGAAACTAAAACAAACAAAAAGCTTTTCACTTTGCTTTGAACTGAGTGCATTATTAAAAGATCGGGGCTCTTTCTGCAGTATAATACAGCTCTACTATGAGCAGCCTCACCAAGTCTGTCAATGACTGTCTTGGGAACGATCAATTGTGATCTGCCCTTTAGAGTTGGTAGCACTAATTCCTGCTGCCAGCTTTAGCTCAGACACAACGGGAAAACAATTCCCCAATGTTAGAATTGACCACATTGATCTATTTTTCTGTAGCTCTGGTCTTTGCAAGAAACAATGATTATACAGCCAAACTCACCTGAATGTAATCCCTAGATTATGTCAACCTTTCTATCTCTGTATCTTATATTTCCGGGACTGGTAATAAGACATCATAGCAGATAATATAAATTTGAATTTTGTGATGTTTCTTTAAACGTAGCCAGGTGAGCAAGTACATGGCATGAATACAAAGCTTGTTGAAGGTTATAATGAGGACAATTATCTCATAATCTCTAACCAACTGGGGTGTTGGGGAAGAAAAAAAGCTCCTATCCAACAACTAAGTAAATTAAGGTGACCTCAATCTCTCATCATTCACGTTGATCAATATTCTACTTCAGTATTTTTGTAAAAAAGGGGAGGGGGCAGTGCAATCTCATCACCTCCGCATTTGTAAAAGGAGTTCTTTGAGAGTTAAAACAGAATGGCAGTCCCTTGTGTCCCCTCGTGTGGTGAAACAGCCTACAACTTTTGAGTGGGCCTCACGTAGTCTTCATTTATTCCCCTTCCCTTGCAGCTCTGGATGTATCTGCGTGACTACTGTTATTTTGGGTTTTCAGCCACTTGTATTTGCACTGAATCCCAACTAATATAGGAGTGATCACATCAATGCTATAACAGGTTTAAACCAAGTCCTCTGGCCAAGCTTGATGACTCACACCTGTAATTCTTGCACTTTGGGAGGCCAAGGTGGAAGGATCACTTGAGGCCAGGAGTTCAAGACCAGCTTAAGCAAGAGCGAGACCCCGTGTCTACAAAAAATAGAAAAATTAACCGAGCATGGTGGCTCACGCCTATAGTCCCAGCTCCTTGGGAGACTGAAGCAAGAGGATCGCTTTAGCCCAGGAGTTTGAGGTTGCAGTGAGCTATGATGACGCCACTGTATTCTAGCCTGGGTGACAGAGTGAGACCCTGTCTCAAAAAAAAAAAAAAATAATAATAATAAAAGAACCCGAAGTCCTCTAAGAAAGACTGTCATTGGGAGTACACCTTATACTTTGCAGGATTTTCAGGGGTCACTCCCAGGGGCTTTTCTGGGAAGGAAAAAGTCACCTCTTAAGATTGCCAATCATCCTTGAATCATTGAGGTCTAGTACATTTGTGGCAATTCTCTAAGAATTCCCATTCCTATAGTTTATGTTAACACCTCTAGTTCCTTCTAAGTCTAGGGAATGTTCCCTATTCTTTTGAAAAAACAACTCTAGTCTTGCTCGATTCTGCTTTGTTCTTACATTCAAACCTTAGTCTTTGAGATCTGTCATTTTGCCCAGCAGCTCCAAATATGTCCTTACCACCCTCAATTTGGTAAACATCATCGCTTGACCCTACTACACCCTCCAAAAACACAGACAAATGGTTGTTCTATATCTATTGTCTTTATTCTCCCTCTGCTCCCCTTTTCTGATACCCCCATTATGACAGTTCTGTTTGTACTTCTCCACTAAAACTATCTAAAAAGCCATTAATGGCTTTTATTGAGAAGCATTTGTCTAAAATTCTGGAATTTCCTGGACACCTGCTTTTATATATTTTATATAGTAGGGTAACAGTTTTTAGTAAAACCCAGTAGAACCCTTTTAGCATTTGAGTAGTATAGCAATGCATTCTCATCTGCTACAGGTAAAATCTCATGTCTGTCTGCTCCTGCCCCAAACACAGGAACCATCTGCAGTAGAAGATGTGACACAGTTATTTCTTTAAACCAGATATATTTTGCAACATATGCATCAGATTTGCAACACAGAGTGTTTATTTACTTGATGTAGGTGTGATCTAGAAGCAGGCACAGTTCATTAAAAAACAAAAAAACAACAAAACCTTTTACAGGTTAGTCTCACAGAAAAAATTCTACAGATTATTGACAGGGGAAGTCTTTATTATTACTGGGGAGCTAGACCATACACAGAATGGATGATACTTGCTCTTTTGCAGTCTCATTCTTAAGCAGCAAAGAGGACTTGTATCAGAATATGAATGTGAAGGACAAAAGCAGCACTGGAGATACAAAGTGATAGTCTATGTTACAGGTTTAACACACTCATTTAATTTCATTGGAAAAAATAATGAAACTGGTGAAAAGTATTTATGGAACCAGAGGAGAGCATATTTTGCTGGTTTTACTTTATGTTTGAAGTTTTGGGTATAGCTCTGCCCATAAATACTGAAATGCCTAGCATAAAGAACGCAGCCTGGGGCATACCCCATAAAACTTACAGTGCAATTAAATGAGCAATTTCCACTGGAAATAAAACGGGCATGTTGAGTGGAATATGAATTAAACTGTGTATGACTCAGGCCTGCACTAGGCTTTGTGGAGAGACCTGCTGGTTTCAGTAGCACCTGATGCAGTCCATCTATAGGTCAAGACCAGTAAGTAACAAAAGATAACTGTAGTTAGCATGAAGACCAGGGCATTCCAAATTGTGGTTAATGTAGTTCTCCTGTCAGTATGTCTGCTGAACAAGGCCCAGCAAAATTACTACCGATGGCAAAGGATTAAATCTGACCTTTCCTTACACTACAGACATACTGAGCTTCTGCGGTTGTGTTTGCTATGCAGAATTTTTGACACTTCCCTCAAACTTTATTTTCACTTTATGAATGTTCTCTCCTGCATTAAAGTCACCCAGGTGTCAGAAAAAGATTCCTAAAGGAGACTTCAACTGGAAAACCAAAAAGACATCAAAACAAACATTAGTTTGTGTTACAGACCACTTTCTGCCCTGGTTTATCTCTGGGACCTTTTTTGGGAATTTAAGGACAATGATTCATTGATACCCTGAGGGAAAACTCAGTTCAGGAAAGGATTTAGAACTTTCAGCCTTTAAGGAACCATATGTATGAGTTTGGCTGATAGGGAGAGAAAACATGTTTTAATTTTATTTGTAGTGCAGGATAAAGCAAGATAAAGCTTAGCATTCTTTCTTTGAGGAATTAGGATAAGGGTGAGAAAGGAAAGCTTGGCATTTTTCTGGCTATGAAAACCAGAGGAAAGCTCAGAGAGACCAGCTCCTTCCCTTCCTCTCTTCTCCCAAGTGACTTTGACCTCCACAGTCACAAAAGGAAGTGAAGGTGTGGGGCTGGCAATAGGGTTATGTGATTTGAATGAATATTACCAGCCATTTAATAACTTCACAGGTCAAACTATAAAGTATTTTTTTTAATTATAGTATTTCACTGTAGTTTTGTCTGAATTTACCTTCTCTTGCCAAAATAATCAGTGTCTGTCAGTTTTCTAATAAAAATGTGCTACTACATATATATGAAATTTTCCCAAATGAAAAATAATATTTTCCATAGCAACATATATAGTACTTTGAATTTTTTGCGTTTGATTTTGTTCTATCCAGACCTATACTCAGCATATCTTACCTGCATAAGGATAATTTATGTTGTGAACCAACCGCGCTGTTTCCTGCTCATTGGTCCCGGGGCCATCTTTCCCTAAAGTGAGCAATGTTATGTGCGTTTGGATGGTTGGCCAGCTCCTCCTGCAGCCATGGAAAAATCTGGAAGGGCAGTGTTCTGCTTGTGCAAGAAGGGGGAAGGTTAGGATGAGAAATCCAAAAGCTGAGCTCTGGGAACCTATGTGCCAAGAAGAGGAAAGCTGAAGCTCGTTAGGAGGAAGGAGTGTGTAAGAGTGAATTAGGGGCTAAAGCAATAAAAGTAGCTTTCTGTGTGACCCTGATGTGTCGGACATTACTTAGACTAAACGCATAATAAAAAAGGCACTTTATTTAACAGAGCATTATATAATCGGAAAGCTTTACAGTTTATATGTATAGCGAATAGTTTGTGGAGAAAAAAAAAGAAGACTTCTCGGTTTATTATTTGGGTAAGATTTTTTTAAAAAAACCACGAATTCTTTAAGGGTGCATTTCTTTTTATTTTTAAAGACAAAAGCTTGAAGACATAAAATGGAATTATTTTCATCGGAACGGTAGCCTGTTTACGGCTGCTTTACTGCATGTTCATGGTTAAAATCATTTCATGTTTTCCTCGAATAACTACGATCAGTTTGAAAACAGCTTTGTTAATTAGCAAGATATGACGCAATATATCACTGCATCTTTAGAGCTCTGGCGCCAGCTAGTGGTAGGAGCAGGGAGCCGCCTTGTCGCTTTCAAATCGCAGGAGGCGTCGGTCTCCTCGCCTCCCCTTGTCCCTCGTCCTCCTCATTTTTTTTTTTTTTTTTTTCCATCAGCATAATGGGGGAATCATTGCAGTGTGTCCAGAGAGGAGCAGACAGGATTATAGATGAAAGTAGAGAAAAACGGTGGGCAGGGGCAGAGACAGGAAAGGCCAGACAAATGCAATCGTTTCTCCAAAGGATTTCAGAAGAGATCATTTACTTGAAATATTCCTGCCATGTTGATGGAGCAGCTCAATCTTTTGCCAGTGAATTTTTAGGCTTTTGTTTTTCATTTGTAGATATATTTGAATATATACTTAGGACATGTAATAACTATGGAACTTCACCACAAACACAGAACTGAGGACATGTTGTAAGTGTAAATTTGTGTTCATTTTTAAGTAGCAAATATTTCTACTGTGAACAGGCTCTGTTACCTCCTCACTGGTACGACTCTAAGATGAATAACTCTCAAATGGTTAATAAAGCAGAAACCTCTTTAGACGATATTTGTAGCTGGTACACTGGGAAAAAAATATAAAAATTCCAGGCAAAAGATACTTTCTTTGGGATGTATGAAGTAGATTTAGGCTTGGGGTCCAATCTGTTCTCAAATAGAAATAGGTTATGATGATTTGCAGGAAAACTGAAAACATACAGTATTTATTTGAAGAACAAAGAATCTTTGGCAGGCTATTTTTCTCATTTAATTAAGCCATAACTGATCTTACTAGGGTTATGGAGGGACTTCAAATGCTAATAAATAAAACCTGAAGCTGAGACATTTCTTTCACTAAATAGCAGGGGCTGTTTATAACTCTATTACTTATTGCCAAAATCAATTATTACTAATATTGCATGTGGAAATTATTATGAAAACAAGCTGAAGGTTGTAAAGAAGACCTTTTCTTTTTAAATGTCATTCATATTATATGTCTATATTTATGTCAGTTATAGAGAATAAGAATAATCTGAATTGAAACTTCTTATAATAATATTTTTGGAAGGCAGATCTTGTTTAAGAGGAGGTGTCAGGAAGGAAAAATTGTCAGTCTTAACTTACAGTCTAATTTGTGTTACTGTGCTGTTGGAGAAATAGCATTTAAAATCTATGTGAGATATTAGATGGTAAAATAGCTGCTCTTGGTGTTGGCGTTTGAGATTTACATAAACTACTATTTTAAGCATATTTTAAACTTTTGCTAAAAACTGCATATTTTAAGTTAAAAATTCACCTAATCTTGTTACCAACCAAGTTAAAGTGTTGACATTTTCCCTTTAATTTTAATCATCTTACAACTCGAGGTATATGATAAGGCCCTGGTTAAAAATCTTAAAATCTTCAGCTCATCTGGTCTTCTCTGTGTCTCTTCTATCTTTTTTTTTGAGATGGAAACCGAGCTTATGTAATTAAATAAGAGTTTCAAATCACTACCTGAAAAGGAGTATTACTATTTTTGTTTTGGAAAAAAAACTTTAATAATGTTCTATCAATGACAGTGGATTACTTGAAAGTGAATTGAATGATAGAGTTGAATTGTCATAAAATTTTGAGACAGCAAAATAAAATAATTTATGCTCTTTTAAAACAGCTTTGTGGTATGTATGTACTTACTTTAAGTGCTGAGTTTGTGATTAGGTCTATCTTTAAAACTGTTTAATGGTTGCCTTAAAATATTTTGATGCCTACTATAATCCTTATATAATTTCCCATATGCCACCAACTAAATGCTTTGAAATGTCATTCCATCTTAATTTGAAATTTACTCATAAAGATTTCAGGATTTATCATCTGAGTTTAATTTCTTATTACTTTTTGATAATATAAAATTAGAAATTAACTCTATATTGCAAATGAACACATTTGAAGGCAGGAAAACATACCTGAGTATATTTATATTTTCCTTCTTTAGAGATTGCTGCTCTGACTTTGAAATAGTGTTATCAGCAAATAATCAGTTCATTTAATTTGAATGCTCCTTTCATTTGAAATACTCTATCAAATTTTTACAAAAGAAGTAAACATAGGATGTCATTTTTAATGAGGGTGGGGTGGGGAGGATGGTTGTCCCTGAATGTGACAAGATAAAGACAAACTTACAGATAAGGACACTCACAGATTCATTCTGATATTTACATTTGAAAAGACAAGGCATACTAAAATGTATATATAGGGATAATTAAATTGTTTTTGGCCTCTAGACTACATGGTTGTGAAATATGACAATCTTCCCTCACAAAGTGATCCGGAGGCCCTCTGCAGACCCTCCCATCAGGAGCCATTGGCACAGCGTGAGGGGGACACATCTGCCGGCAAAGTACTACAGATGGTTCCGCTCATTAGCCTACAGAACTCCAAGCAGCCATCACGGAGGAGGCTTGGGATCTCTCTTGGACAAGATGTTAAGCTAGCCTCCTGTTCAATGTCATTACCGTTTCTCCAAAATAATCTCCTTAGTGCGCCCTATTGGGCTGGGGCTAGTCTACATGTCGCACTTGTAGACATTAGAGATGGCAGCACTGTTGCCCAACTTGCCCAAGGGCATTGCATGAGTTTTAGATTTGAAAAAGTTCCACAGCAAGTCAGACTTGGAAAACTTCTTAATCTAAATGCAGTAGCAGGACAGCCTTGATGCTCCCTGGAAACTCATTAGTGCAGCTTTTGAAATTCCAGGCAAGACTCACCTTCATGTTCACACTTATTACATTAAATGCATTGGCAGTTTCATTTCTCCTCTTCCCCTCGACCCACTGATTTATTGACATAATGGTATTTTAATTTTGTTTTGTTTACCCTTTGTTTATTAATCAGCCTTAAAACCAGGGCACCAAGCCCTGGCAACCGGAAATGTTAGTTAAGTTTAGCAGTAGAAACAGCAGGGGGAGCCCATACTGTTTTATGGTCTGCAGTTTCTCTGGCTGGATTATTATAATAATTATTATAGTTGTTTTACATTTATAACATAGATGTTTACAATCTGTGTGCATGTATAACATAGATGTTTAGAATGCAGACAATCACCACGTGCTAGACTGTTGCAATTTTAAGTCACAGAGGGTCAATTTTTATTCTTGAATTAAATGAAATTATCAGGCTACCACTACAAATAATTGATAGGCAAGAACTTGGCAGTAACAGTTTTCTTCCATGTCTTTAATCCAGGGAAAAGTCCTGTTCCAAATTTTGTTATTTCTTGAAAAATGAAATCAGCTAAAGTCCCTATGTAATCTCTGTAGCTATTTTCTGGCATCTTTAGCTGCAGCTTTTTTTCTTGAAATAAAGAGAAGTTAAAATGCACCATCTGACATGTTTTTGAGATTGTGATGGTGGAGAGAAGTCCTATTGTAATCACTGGGTTTTCTAATGTGGCCCAGACTTAGTTTTCAATTTTAAAGCTAATAAAATGCAGAAGACCAGTGGCCTTTAATATTGTTTTCTGATGCTTGATGAGGTCCTTGATTCAGTAGGTTTTCACTACTGTAAAATAATTCAGAATATCTGAATTACTTTTTGTTCTCTAAATAAACCATTGTAATGTCTATGGGCATACATTTTATATATTGTTGTGCATCCTATATTATTCTGCTCTATTGGAGGGGAAGCAACTCTAGTGTGATATTCACATGCCTGAATTGGCAACTCTGCCAGTAATGTCAGAAAAATCACCTCACAATGGGATTCATTCATGTTAAGAAGAGTTTTATAAATCTAAACAGTTTCTATTGCATAATTTTTGGATTTCATAAGAAACAACTTAAAACTAAGCATCTACATTGCCAAGGATCTCCAATACTGGTGCAACACATACAATTAAAAAAATAAGAATAATTAATTTTTTTTCTTTTTTGCCAAAACAGTGTAAGGCTTAAAATTCTACGATGGATTAACAATTCTGTAGAACAGCACTTTTGGTTCTCTCCATGTTGAAATAAAAAAATGCAATCTCAAAGTGATCAGAAGACTTTAGAGAGGGGTAGTGTTTGAGGAGGCCTTGCGAGTTGAAGGAATTTTATGGGGATGGTGGTGGGGTGGGATGTGTAGTTATGAGAGGAGAAGTTGCCTAAGGCAGAAAGAAGTTCATAAGCAAAGGAGCAGTGTTGGAGAGGGGCCCCAGTTAGACTAGGACATAGGAACTTTGGCTACATGCAGAGGAGCAATGGACTATCTGTGATGTTTTGATGTGCAGCTAAGTAGTTAACAGTTTATTAGAGAGGCAATGGGAGCCAGGAAGGGTTTTAGAGGGAGAGACATATTAGGAATTATATTCCAGGGAGATTGATTTGGTGACGGTGTACAGGATCCTTGAAGATTTAAACAAATGGATTTAGCATCATCATTAAAAAGCAAAATAAAGAAGTTTTAAAAGTCACTCTTCACATAATTTTATCTTCTTTATTTGTTTTTAATTTCTATTTTTTAGAGACAAAGTCTTGCTCCGTTCCCCAGGCTGATCTTGAACTACTGGGCTCAAGTGATCTTCACACCTCAGCCTCCCAAAGTGCTAGGAATACAGGTGTGAGCCACCACGCCCCGGCTTCACATAATTTTACAATATGATAGTAAGTGTTTTTATGCCATCTTCCTTCATTAATAGAGTCAATGCTAAAATCCAGGAGAATAAGTCTGAGTACAGCTGTGTGTGAGTATTTTATTTCTGTGAATATTGATAATAACTTGTTACATTGGGGAGCATATTTTATTAATATTATCATAAATGCTAAAATATTTTGTTTTGTTTTTCCGTCAACCTGGTAAGGTTAACAGATGTTAATAATAAAGGTATTATAAGCTCCACCCCAACCATGATCTCTTTTTGATTGCATGTGTAAACATAGATTTGTAGGTAAGACTGAAAGCTTATGGCTGTTTCAGTGTTTCTTTGAGGAGTGGAGATTATCATTCTATGGCTACTTGTTTTAAATAAGCGCTGAATTTCATTTTGTAGGTGTCTTACAGTGTGGTACCATAGTTGATTCAACTGTACACTCATAGAAAGCATTTTTTTTGGAGGAAAATAAAATAAAATGTCATCCAGTTATATGTAAGTGTTTAGTAATATAGCTTTCTTTTCTAAAAAATTTATAATTTACATACATAATATATTAATATTATATTCCACTTGATCCAGAGAGAAAGAGAAAAGGTACAGTAACAAGAAGAAAGCAAAAGGGGGTTCTAATTACAGACAGAGAAGAGATTTTAAAAATTTTAGTACAATATTATATTTAAAAAATATTTAAAGAAAATACAATTTATATCAATAAATTTGAAAGCCATATACTGTACTTTTAAAAGTACCGTTAGGGGTGGGAAGAAGACAAATAAGACAATGATTTTCTTCTAAAGCATTTGACAAAAAGTGGGAACTTAGAATAGTTAGCTGCTCAGTGTTTAAACTCTTTTAATGCAGTACATGTGTTTATCTGTTGAACCGATAGTACCATGATTCAAGCAACACATCATTTCTGGCTTATGTGACCATAATTGTCATCTTTGACTTCCATGTCAATGTGTGCTTCCATCTAACTTTATATAAATATATAGGGCTCTTTAGAGTCTGTGTTTGGCATTATCACAATTTTTGCTTGGCTCAGACAGGGCAGGTTGATTATCATTAAAGTGTTATTTATTTCTATTTTATTAAGCCCCTTTTACATTCATGTTACAGGTTAATTTATACTTTTATTTCATGCACTACTTGGCTTTACTGATTAATATGCCCCATGGCATTCAATAAAGTCAGGCGGTGGAGGAAATAAGAGTGGTATTAATTTCTAACATTGCTATAAATTTGCCTTAATAAAACTAGCTCAATAACATTACCGAAGTAATACAATGGATGCTTCCAAATTGTTAACAAAGATGCAACTAAACAATTTTCTTTCTTGAGTTTAACATAACCCTATTGCCTTTTCTTTGAAGTGTGGAAATGAAACCTGCCATATATTTTTTCCCTCTTTAAAAGGTAATCTAATAGTTAGATGATACTACAGTACAAAGGTCTCCATTTGACTTTTTCCAATACGCCTTATTCAGACTTTAAGTTACACAGGCCCCTGGCTTGGTGTCGGGGGGCGGGGGGGGACTTTATTCATGTAAGAATTTTCATAAAGAATAAAATTATGGGCCAGGCGCGGTGGCTCACGCCTGTAATCCTAGCACTCTGGGAGACCGAGGCAGGAGGATCGCTCAAGGTCAGGAGTTCGAGACCAGCCTGAGCAAGAGTGAGACCCCCGTCTCTACTAAAAAAATAGAAAGAAATTATCTGGCTAACTAAAATATATATAGAAAAAATTAGCTGGGCATGGTGGTGCATGCCTGTAGTCCCAGCTACTCGGGAGGCTGAGGCAGGAGGATCGCTTAAGCCGAGGAGTTTGAGGTTGCTGTGAGCTAGGCTGACGCCACCGCACTCACTCTAGCCCGGGCAACAAAGCGAGACTCTGTCTCAAAAAAAAAAAAAAAAAAGAATAAAATTATGTCTTTAACATCAGTTATTTATCTTTCCTTAGAATATTAATGTTCAATCCCAATAATAAATATTATTACTCTGAAATCTGATAATATGGAAGGGCTAGTGAAAATCCACATGCTAGAATTTTTTTTTTTTTCAGTTAACTCACTATGCCCACCCCAACTGCTCAATTAAATAAGGTTAGAATTAGGATTTATAGGAACTTATAAAGGTGAGGACACACTGCCACCCACTGAATTTTGGGTCACAAAATTTTGATGATAAAGAATGTACTCCATTATTAAGTAACCAAATTCATGTATTAGAAGAGAACACTTATTCTTTCCTCTTCATTTATTAGTTGTAGTCAGGCCAGCAAAAAATTGTCACAAATCAGAAATTTGCCTTCATCTCCATTATTCCAAAAAGTAAGTGCACTTTACCCTAAAGTTTTCCCTTTCTTAGGTTTTCAATAATTTCTTTGAATTATAGCATTTAGGACTGGAAAGAGATTTGATGGAAAAAAGCAACAAACAACATTTAAAAATCTCCCTTTATATGAACCTGCTAGGAAATGTGTTCATTTAATGGATTATTTATTGATCTGCTTGTGTGCCAGGCTAGGGATAGAGTTGTGAGACAATTATGGCCTCTGTCCCCTTAGAATATATAGACTTGTCCTTTTATTTACTTTAATAAATGGTGAAATTTCACACGTTAGTAATGAAGATATTTTGAGAGAGAAAAAATTTTTTTGTCATTTGTTTTTGAATGGATGGGGAACTTCTACCTTTCTTAAATCCCCCTCAAATCCTACCAAAGTAACAGGCACCTTTGCCCATGAAACATTTCAAGAAACAGTGGAAGAGTGAGTTATCCTTATATTCACTCTGCACTCCCAGCATATTTTGAGACTTTTACTAAATCAACTTAATGGAGTGATTTAACACTCCCTCCTCCCCCAGCGTAAATAAATCCAAGTCTTTAGAGAAGTGGATTTGATGTTTCCACGTTTTCTTTTGCTCAGGTTTTGGTTAAAATTACATTTTCAGATTATTCACATAAAAAGATGTGCCTTTTCATGTTAACATATTTATGCAACCTCCAGCTTTATGGAAAAATTAAAATTCCATTTTTGCTATTTCTGTTACCAAGGCAAAACTATCCTATTTGCTCATAAAAATGAGACTTTAAGCATTTCTAAATCACTCCTCAAACCAGTTTTTAGTAAAAAGTTATCTTTAAGGGAATAATCTACATCCTGGATCTGGAGAATGTGGATTCAAAAACAAAGCAACCATTTTGGAGACTTCGGAGTCCCATCTTCTTAGTTTTAGCAAGCTAAGAACCATTTGTTTCCAGAGACCTCCTTATAGCCTGAGCCTAGAAAATAAGAGGCTTCCACTGGGTTAATAATCTTCACATAGACATTCATTTATAAATATGCTGATCACTCAATGAATTGACTCCATCCCCACAGGCAGCCATCCCTGTAAGCATTTATTTGCTGTAAGAAATCTATTTGCTAGCTACTTTGGAAAAAAGAGTTTAGAATATTTGACCCAAATTCATCATTAATTTTGATGTATTTTGATGGATTTTTATGAAGTAGACAAAGTCTAGTTTTTTATATTTCAGGGTGGATTTGATAATGCCTTTGATTGACCTAGTAGCTACTCAGCACACAAAGGCACTTCAAACAAATACACACACCTTAGCCACTAGGCTAAACTCCAGTAAAAGTTTTGCATTATAATCAAATGAGGAAATTTTATTCAGATAAGAATGGGAAAATCAGGCCTGTTGGTGAAATGAGTTAGGCAGTGAATTAAAACAAAATATAAGGTTGTATGTTTTTAGCTAATAGGAAATTAAAATATACTGTTGGTAACCCCTCAGAACGTTGAATCCGTGTACAATTACTTTGCTTGGAACTTTTCCCCAATATCATTTAATCCAAAGTCATTGCAAATAAAATGCAAATTAAACCATAACAAAAATGTTTCATCTTAAATCCTTGTTTTATAAGTAAGTCTAAAAATTTTAGGAGTCTGCAAAAATGTACTATTTTAGTAAGTGATTCTTTGTAGAGCTCTCAATGGTATGATGATGCTTAGCAGACTGGATCAATTGCAAAAATATAATAGTTTTGCAAATGTTGGTGTAAGAATAAATAAATAATATATGTAAAAAAGCAAATAGGCCTTTTTGGTGACAATTGATTATATCGATGCCATTTTAAGTTTCAGAGAGTGTCAACTTAAATCCTTAGTGAAATACATTAATTTTTCAAATAATCAGAACTCAGCAAAATATGTGAATGTGAGATGAAGGGTGCCAAGATTTTCCCCACTCCTGTATTTTTTTTAAAACAGCTATGTTAAAGAATTAGCACTCTTTGAGGATAAGGACATTATTTTCTTTTTCAAGGGAAACATTGTACTCTATAGTATGACTTGTACTGTCTTTTGTGCCATTATTAATACATTTCCTGTTTAAGGAAATGACTTTTTTTTTAACATGATAGTTTAAACTTCAAAATAAGTGCTATTGACTTTTAAAATGTCTTATCTTACCAATGTCATTCTGGGCATGAAGAATAAAGTGTGGAAAATGCTTGTCATAATAATCCTATTGTCATCAGAGTCTCATTTTTGAATAAAGTAGCTCAAATTTGGTGTTTCTTTTTTGGGAAGTGGCAATTGGGAGGGAAAGTAAGTTTTGTAGATAAAACAAACAGATCCTTCACTTTTTGATTAGTGAAGGATAATGTGATTTTTTAAAAATACAAATATATACTATATCTGTAATATAAATTAAAGATCAGACATATTTTCCAAAGATCTTGCCCTCATATTTACAAAGGTCATACAAACATCCTCATATAGTTCTATCGAATCAATTCTGTTTTCCTTTATTTCTGGTTTTCTGTTCTTTTGCGTTCTTCAAAACCTCCATTTAAAATTTAGCAATATTTGAATTGAAATATTAAACACAAAACATAAGAAAACCAAAAGTTAAGTTTTTGTGATGTTGGATTATTCATGTTATCTATTTAAAGCATGTTTCACCAATGAATAACACGATTAGTGTGCGTTTAATAAAAGATGTAGATTGCACCATGAAAATGCTAGCATTTACTCAGTGAAATCTTTATTTTTATTTAATTTCTAGTTTAGATATTTTTCAGTTATGAAATAAGCAAGGTGGTTATACTCCATATATATTTTATATTATATATGCATATGACATATATGCATATATAAAATAGATATATATATAAAATATAAGCATATGTTTTGGGGTTTTTTCCTTTTGGGAAAAAATATGCACCTGTATATAGTTATTGAGACCTTACTCTTAAAACCAAGGTGACCTTTAGTTTTGAAAAGCACAGAACATTACAATGAAGGATTAAAATATTATAGTCTGCAAAGTAACTGTCTTAATTGTGCATTAATAATAATAGATAATATTTATTGCATACTTATTTGTGCTAGGCAATATGCTAAGTGCTTTATGTATATGAGTTCTTTTAACCTCACAAGAAAAACATTGGTTAGGTATTTTTACCCTCATTTTACTGGTAAGAAAACTGAAACTTGGGGTTGAGCAACTTCTTCAAAGTTTTATGGCCAGTAAGTGGTAAAGATTTGAATCCACAGTTGTCCAATTACACATATAGCATATTGAACAAGATCAGATAGATTTAATTTACCTGTAACGTTTTTGATGAGTTATATATGGTGTGGAAAAATGTAATAATTATGACAAGACCAAAAAATGTTAGAAGACATGGTTTAAGAGGCAAGGATACAATATATAACTCATTTCCCCTGTAGAAGATGTGGGAAAGGAAGTTACCGTAGAGGAGATGACAGTGCTAGTTCTGTGAAACTGTGAAGTGGGCATCAATTATTTGCCCTATTCATGAATTCACTTAACTAGGTTTTTTGGCCACTGTGTTGGGTGGTGGTGTACAAAGGTGAGTAAGAAATGTGCCTGCCTTTAAGGAATTTATGGTCTTTTGAGTATTGTAGACCATCCATGGACAAATAGTGCAGTGGATCATGAATGATCATAGATTGTACTGATTACAAAGGAGGGTACACAATCTAGAATGGAGTGAGAGGTGTGTGGGAAGGAGACTTGTCCTGAGTTTTAGAGTTTTATAAGTGTGGCAGGCAATATGGCAAAGGGTTCCAGGCAGAGAGAGCAGTTAGTAAAAAGGTAAGAAGGCCCCAACGAGGGCAGGTGGGTTAGCATAGCAATACATAAGCCTGAAGACAGACATACAGACCAGATCTTCCAGGGCTACACAGAATAGAGGTTCATATAAAGGCTCTGGGGAAGAGGCATGGTGAGATCTACCCGTCAGTACAAACACTGGCTACAGTGTGGGGAGAGGGTTGGAGAGGGGCCGAACTAGAGAAGACCAGTAGGAAGCTGTTGCAGGACAGGAGGAAAATGACAAGGGCCTGATCACAGGTAGTGGTGGGGGTTTTGGTGAGAAGGGGACAGCTCAGAGTATGGAAGAAAACAAGAGAAGAAGAGTTTCAGTGAGGAAGAAATAGACAATAGGATCCAATGATGTAGAAAAAAGATGTTCATTGGGTTTAATAACAAGAAGTTTCCTGGTGACTGTTGCCATAGACGCAAGAGTGAGTTTTCTCCTTTTCTCTGTGTTAATTTCCTCCTCTACTTCCAATCTCAGGGAAAAGGAAAAAAAGAAAAACTCGCATTGGGAAATTAATGAAAAGTAGTACATGGTGTAAGTCTCAAAATGACCTCATGATGTAGGGCCTACTGTGATCTTCATTCTCTAGGTGGGGTGTAGAGGGTTTGAGAGTTTTACACACCAGCCCAAGGTCCACAGTTGGTAAATGGCAGAGTTCTAGTTCAAATCTAGGTCTGTCTGATTCCTGAGCTCACAGTCTAGCCACTACCGTCTTCTGGAATTTAGAGACTTCACCTCTGCTCTTTTTTCCTATCCTCCCAAGACTGCTTGCAATCATGGGGCCAATAAATTTATTTTTACCAAGCTTATTATGTTCTTTTTCCAGATACATTTTTGAAAAGACCATTGGATATGCTTCTTTAGCATTTTTATTGTGAAATATGACATACGAAGGAAAGTGAACACAGCCTAAGGATCCAATCTGATGAAGTATCACCAGTACTCCAGAAATTACCTGTATTCCTTCCCTGCCCCATTCTCCCTCCTCTCAGAGACAACCACTAGCCTGCCTTTTGTGGCATCATTTTCTTACATTTCTATGTAGTTTTCCCATCTGAGTTATGCACCCCCGAACAATAGAGTTTAATTTTGCCAGTTTTGGCACTTTATGTAAGTAGAATTATGTGTATCTGTGTCTTGCTTCTTTTGCTCAAAATTATATTTTGAGATTCATCCATTTTGAGTGTGGCATTTTTGAATTCATTTTTAATGCTGAATAATATTTCACTGTATGACTCTACCATGTTATTTATCCATTTTGTTGTTTAGAGACTTGTGGGTTATTTCTAATGTCGAGTACTTATGACCAATACTGGTCAGAAAATATTGGTCATACAAATGACCAATACTTTTTTTGAAAAGTCCCCTTTTCCATTCAAGAAGCTCAAAGAATGTAATTTTAAACATCTTTAGATATTTTAGGGGCCCAGGAGCCCTTTCCAATTCTCTTGAAATGAAACCCCACAGGTGGTTCCTGTGGGGTCCCTGATTGCTTACTCATGAGGCCAAGCTTGAGGAGCATGAGGAACATGTCTAAATTAAAATGTTTAAAGAGGTCAGGTGAACTGAAAAAACAAAGAAACAGTTATTACCAGATCTCCCATTTCCCCTAGCTCTTCCACTCCATTGTTGCAATCTTAGCCAAATGCAGTCAGCTTGCATATTTTCCTACATCAGTCCTTTGATCAGTAAAGTAATTTCTTTTCCTTCCTCTGTACAAATCTTTTGATTATAGTAAGCTCATTCTTTGAAGAACAAACATGGTAAAAAATATTAACTTGAATAATTTTAGCAACTATCTAAAATAACTGATTTTTGCAGTGGATAAAATTATAACTACTTAATTTTTATAAATTGAATCATCAAAATATAATACAACCAGTAATAAGATCATAGTGTAGCATAGATTTAATAACAACATATAAGTTATATATGGTATAGTATAGGGGTTCAAAGTGTAGGCTCTGGAATCAGAAAGACTGGGTTCAGATTCCAGCTCTACCTCTTATGTCTTCATCTACTGGGTGAATTTCTTAACCTTCCAGATTCAGCTTTCCTCAACTATAAAATAAGGATAATAGCAGTACTTATTCAATAGGGCTGTTGTGTGCATCCAATAAGAAAGTGTACATACTTAATATAGGGCCTGCTTTAGTAGAGCTCAGTAAATGTTAATTATTGTTGATATATTTAGCCCATCAAAAGGGCAGAATAACTAGAATATTTATTAACAGATCTTGAAACAGACATTCATCTACTTATGTCGTACTATTTTATTCAACATTTAATAGGCTCCTCTTCTGAGCTAGAGTTTGTGAATCAAAGGTAATATTTGTGGAGATAAGACAATTAGGAAGTCATAATCAAGTGGCAACATTAAAATATGTTTGGAAACATAAAGTAGGAAGTGATTGCAGATCAGTCAGAGGTATAACTTTCTAGGAGTTGTATTTTGAATTTGATCTTAAACTGAGTAATAGACCCAACTTTGTCAAGAAGAAAATTAAAGTTCTTTCTTCTATAAGATGTGTGTATGTGCAAAGAATAGAGAAGGAAATGAGTAAGACCTTTTTTGGTACGATAGGAATGGAAAATGTTGGGGTTAAGAAGGGAAAAATAGTTGGTGGAATATTTTATTTTATTTTATTTTATTGAGACAGAGTCTCACTCTGTTGCCTGGGCTACAGTGCAGTGGCGTCAGCCTAGCTCACAGCAACCTCAAGCTCCTGGACTCAAGCAATCCTTTTGCCTCAGCCTCCCGAGTAGCTGGGACTATAGGCATGCGCCACTGTGCCCAGCTAATTTTTTTCTATATATATTTTCAGTTGTCCAGGTAATTTCTTTGTGTTTTTAGTAGAGACAGGGTCTCGCTCTTGCTCAGGCTGGTCTCGAACTCCTGAGCTCAAGCGATCCTCCCGCGTCGGCCTCCCAGAGTGCTAGGATTACAGGAGTGAGCCACCACGCCCGGCCTGGAATATTTTATAAGCAGTGTCTTTGAGGCTCACGTATTTGTTAGATGGTAAGAGAAATTAGAATTCACTTCCATTTCGATAGGCTTACTGAATTATAAGCCTATTAAAGCAAAATGTACACAGTATCCAAACTGGCAGATTATAGAAAAATGATGATATTTTGGTAAAATAAACTTTCATATTTCCCTTTTCTTAATAAAGATATAAATAAAAGCACTTTGACTTTAAATCAAAGATTTTTAATATTTATATTGAAAACCAGTCTTGAAATTCCTGTAAGAGTCATTTAAGTCATTTGCTTCTTTTATCATTTTCTTTCCCCCCCTTTTTTAATAGGTAAGACTCTTTCCCTATTACTTCTACTGTAATTTGAAGAAAATTTTATTTTATAGATTGGTTGTAGAGAGTGGTCCCAGAATCTTATATAACCCCAATGCCTTGACGACTCCCCCAAGGTCAATAGAATCCACTAGATGGCGCCCAGGTCTACTGCCGCGTGTCGCCTCCTCTGGGCGCAGATCTTGGAACAGCTGTGGGTTTTCCAAGCGTGGGCTGGAGAGTTCAATATGCTCCATGTGGAGCAGCTTCCCTAAGCTCTGCTCCAAAATGCTGTAAGCCTGGTGTTCCTTCAAACTGTTACTGTAATGAAATCCCCAAATATGGACAATAATGGTGTGGTTTTCAGTGCGAGAAAGCCTGCAATTTTGCTCTATGAGACTTAGCGACGAGCAGGCAGTTACCCGGCTGCAGTTCACAGCCTACACAACGGGCAAGTAGAAGGCTGGCGACTTAGAAGCTCCCTACAAGCTACTTCTTAATGCCAAAATATTGATTTACGCAGTGACACTGCTATTTATGGGAAAAGAAACAAGAGGAAGGTATCAAAAAGAGGGAGATTATTTTAATATTTAGCTTTAATGCAGGCATAATTCTCTCTCATTTCTGCCAGACGATTGAGCACCCTGCTTGATATGCAAAATCATGGATTCTGATGTAGATTGCAGATAGTAGGAAATGAGAATAGTTTTTTTTTTTTTTAAATAGCACTGGGCAATGTTCTTTATTTCTTATGTAAAACGCCAAAGGCTTTGTACAATTATTTTATACGTTATTGCTATTCTTTTAAAAAGGGACAGGTCTTTTCTTTCCAATTCAAAGTAGTGGATAATGAGTTTGGCAGCATTTTTCTGCCTTTTTCAAGTTTATGGAAGCCCATTACTCATCATTAGGCTGAAGATTCAGATAAGAGAGGATAACCCTTATTCTGGAGCTTGTCACATCAATGGTGCTTCTTAGGTGATTAAAAAGAAGCAGCGAAGATCTTGGAGAAAACGTCTGACAAAAGGTAATGGAAACCCAGTAACAGATGAAAATCCGTGATAGATTAGGCAAACCGGCCTGGAAAACCCTCTCTCCTAAGTGCATGTGTGCATTTCAGCCCAGGAACCAAAATAAGACCCTGTTCTACTGAGGCTCTTAAAAACCCTGACCTGTGCTGGCCCCACAAACTAAGGTTTATTTGAGGCTCCCGAAGGTGATTAGATCAGGGAGGAGGCATTTTTCTGTGGGTTAGTTTAAGAACTCAGTCAGCCAAATGCTTAATGCAGCTGCTTGTTGGCAGGTTCAAAGGTATGGAACTTCTTTAATTAAAAATCGGCAGGCTCATTTTGATTTTGGTCAAAATAGATTTTGTTATTTTTAAACTTCCTGTGGAATAAAAACGTATTCTTATTCCTTTCCTTTTGTTTAGCATTCTTATTCCCATTTCCATCCTCTGCTATCATAATAATGGGAGAGTTCAGTATGGAATTCTTAAAATCTCCCCAGGGTTACAATTTTGGTTCAGTGATATGCAGTAGTTCAACATAAACATTTTTAGCAAAAATATAATTTGGGGTGTATGGAAATTGTAGTCACAGAGCTATTTCTTAAAAACGCATTTCCTGATAATTTTGTTAGGCTAGAAGTAGATGAGTGGACATGATATTTGATTATGGAAGGTATTTTGCCTGGTGTTCTGTGGTTTATGGTTTTGAAGGAGGGAAATGTACATGCAGTTAAAGAAGTAAAGTACTTTTTCTAAAATAAAAAATTTTTATTTATTAAAATATGATATTTCAATATGCAACCAAGAAAAAATGATTTATGGTACGTTACTAGAGAAAAATCTGGAAGGGACCAAAAAAATGGCTGAAAAACAGATTATGGTTGACAATATAAATCTCTAGAAGTAATATACTTTTCACCTCTGGGTGCCACTGTTCAACTGCTTCTTGTTTTTATGACTGTTGGAAAGCCAGATGCTTCTTGTAGATGTATTCTTAAAAGAATTTGTTAAAGAGACATTTCCTTTATCTCTACTTATCTGCTAAATAACTTTCTGGCACCTGGATATGAATTCAGCATGGTTGTGATTTGCCATTTTAATTACCAAATGATGACCAAATAATATTGAAGATTGTTTATATGGGCAATTGGCAGGATTAACAGCCTGATTTCATCTCTTGTGGAAATGAATCTTATATTTACCTTTTTGGTAGGCATTTAACCAGAAAACAAACATTAAAACACAGAGAGTTTTAGTTTAAATTTGTTGTCATTTATAGACATCATTTTAATTCTGCACAAATATTTCAATAGAAATGAATTTTATTAAAGAGAAGTCATGGATAGACTTTGAGAAGAATTAGTTAAAATATAATTTTAAGACTCTAACATTGCTAATTGAGATATTATTGTTCACTTAATTTTAAAGCTTAACTCCTTTAGTTTTTTCATTAAAGAAACCTTACAGGAATTTGTCTATATAGTTTTTGAATTCTTAATTCTCAGATATGATTATTTTAATAAAGAAAATAACACTATTTGTAATTTTGCAAAATGTATGTGATCTTTTCTTTTTTACAAAGTAGGCAGTGAGTTAGTATTCTGTACCAAGAAAGAAATGCACATGTTTGGTTGGTTTTTTTAACCTCTAGTTATTTATGTTAAACTTGGGGTTCCTCAGAAATGCCAGAGGAAGGGGTTTTAATGCCAAAGTTAATTTGTTTTATCATATACAAAGTAGTTAATCTAAAAATTATTGATTGATATTTTCCTTCTTTTAACTCTTTTAGGACTCAATATTTAAAGCAAAACTAATTTATCTAGGTGTTCTACAGCACAAAATTAATTCTCCTGGGACCAGTCCAGGCCAAGTCTCATTATGGAATGGTTGCTCTTGCTGAACTAGCCTAAGCCTGATTCTTACCAGGATACTTTTCAAAATTACTCACAGCAAAGAATTTAACCCTTGAGATACAACAGAATTGACCTTCAGTATTATACTTATTAGTCCATTTTATGGGATCAGGGAAACATTTAAATTAGAGTATGTCTTACCTTTGTGGGTACTTCCTGGGACTTTGAAGTTAGGCAATTATTTGCATATACTGGAGGGATTTTAGCTTTGTAATTCATATACCAGAGTTGAAGTGTTGATTTAAAAAAATGTTCCCCTTCCCTAACCTGTGTCACCATAAGTATATTACTGACCTTGTCTTTTTTCATTTATACGTAAGTGGTGAATTTACCTCTTTGCCAGGGTCGCCAAATAGTGTTTAGATTACACAGCAAGTTTGACTGACTTTCTTTGCTTAAATGTCTGACTGAATCAATTGGTTACTTGGTGTTTTTATGCATACGTAGAGGCCAAGAGTTTAAGTGTTAAACATTAGTTATTTGTTACAGCAATAAGAGTAGTTCAGCATCATGTACATTACCCTTTTCTCTGTGCGTGTAGTTTTATTTTAGTATCTTTAAAAAATATTATTGGGGAATGGATTTTTTAGATGTCAATTTTTTTGTGTTGACTTTTCGCCTGTTGTGAGCCCTTCATAAAGATTATCCCATTTTCCACTGGAAAATCTCTTGCATTTTAAGGTTCTTTGCTTATTGTGGGCTTCTCACCAAATTTTTTTATTGAAGCTGTCTTCTTCATTCAAAATGCCTTATTTTCCATTAGAATGTTACTGATTTGGCACATTATATTTTCTTTTTGTCACTGGTAAGAAATGTTTACTTGGTGGTAGTGAGAAGGTGGAGTGTACCAGTGAGATCTTTCACAGAGAACAAGATGGTGGTCAGCTTGAGGGTGGTGAGGTGTCTTTATTATAGAAAGCAGTGGTTTAGTCTTTAGTAGCCTGCTTGATCTACAGGATAACAAACCAACACCTTTCCTGGCACCCTCCACCCCAACAGATTTCCATTAAATTAGTAATAGATTGACTGTTGTCTCAATCTCACGTAGCTGTACCACCAGAAGGTGTTGTAATTATGCTGTGAAACCTAATTCATAGATTTAAACTCATTTGATCTGAAATGCAGTAACAATTGCTGAGTTTTCCTAATGTAAAAAATAGCCTTAATCAATTATTCTAGGCTATCTTTAAACCACACTAAATAATAGGAGTAGTAAGTGAACATTTAGGTAGTTTAGATAAGGAAATCCCATTGGCTTAAAAATTTAAAAAAAATTACCTATATAGAGGCTAGGTGTTGTGGTTTGCACCTGTAGTCCCAGCTACTCAGGAGACTGAGGTGGGAGAATCGCTTGAGTCCAGGAGTTCTAGGCTCATTGAGCTATGACTGCACCACTACACTCCAGTCTGTGAGACAGTGAGACCTCATCTCTTAAAAAAATAAATAAAATATTAAATCTAAAAAAATTACCTATATAGGTCCTATTGTTTTAAATAAAAGTAGGTTTAAAAAAAGCTTTATAAAAATATAGACTAGCCAGTGAATTTAATTTCTCTACAAATAATAGTTTTAATAAAAACTGCTACCTTGTGAAACTGAATTCTCAATCTTTAATGTGGTGTGTGCTTCTGCTTTAAATTCATTATAAAAGGTATTTAAATTTCATAGATTTTTTTCCCCCTGTATTCTTGTCAGCCTAGATGCACTAAGAAAGAGTGAAGCTCTGTATCTTGTGCACATTTAATAAACATTAATTTCTTAACAATTTAAATATAATCTCCAAAATAGATGCAGATTTCTATTAGTTTAAATCCCTTTACAATAAATAACAGGGTACAGAAAACTTTAGGCAGGATTGTAGTTCTCCAAAAGCAAATGTGCTTAGAGCTTAGAGAGGAACATTTTACAATTTTTTAAAAAAACATTTGCATCTTTGTTCTGCAGATACCAACACAATCAATCCACAGTGAAGGAATAACTAAAAGAAAAGAATGCCCCCTCCCCAGTCTTCAATTTATTTTTTATTTCAGTTGGAAAATCCCCACTGAATGAATTAAAAAAAAAAATTAAACGTATCCTGGGAACATGCTGTTCAGGATTTTGGAATGGGAACTTCAAACGAAGTTGGTAAGGGAGGCAAATGCGTAAGTGGAAACTTTGAGGAAACTGGCAACGAGAGACTGGAAATCAGGCAGTCATTTACGTTTCACTCCACCACCCTCTGCTTGTGTGAGTACAAAGCAGGGAGCTGGCACGGCTGTGAGTCAGAATTCTCCTCTCAGGAACTGAGCAGAGAGAGATTCCCAGCATCTGTTTCCTCAACTATCACCCAAAGGATACTGGTGGTAAATCACAAGGAATAAAAATAGCTTCAGAAGTCTAGTTGCAAACAAATAAGACATGGTGTATATTCTATAGTGGTTTGGAGTCTCAAAATTCTTCATTAGCTAATTAATAAATATATTATTTTTACATTAATGACTTCTATTTCTTACATTATTCACCTAAATGTTGAGCAAAATCTTGACATTTTTATTGACCTGAGTTGAACTGTTACCTAAATTGCATTGTGTTTGATATTAAAATCTGAACCATTTAGTGTATAAAGCTGGTCTATGATCAATAATCACAAAATGTTAAACCTTTACTTCAGACACAATAAAACATGTATTTCTAAGATATTATAAAACCCTGCAAGCTTCTTACCATAATGTCAATTGCCAATTGGCTGATAATATCTTTCTGCATTTTGGTTGCAGGAAATTTTGTGGCTAGAATCTTACAATTTAACACAACTTACGATCCTTTAAGGTTATATTTCACATGTAGAGAAGTATTTTTTTAGGTCTGCCTAGAATTGTTTTAATTTGATATTAACTTATAGCTTCAGATTTTCAACAAAAACAGCAGCTGTAATAGATGAGATTAGCAAGTGGTGAAAAGTTCAAAGCATTTAATGGAATTGATCTACTAAATTAGCATTGACAATTTTTAGTGGCTATCTTAAATATACATTATTATCATGAAAGAATTAGTCCAATTAAGCCTTTACATTTGGAAGATGCCCAGTCTGACCTTGTTCTACTCAATGTGAAAAGTGAGAGGGTCTCTGGGTTTATTTAAATTTGGTACTAAATCAATAGGTTTGGGGAACCCTTTTTCTCCTTTTTGGAAAGGAAGAGAAACTCAAATACTCTTTATGGTGACAAATGGGTTATTAGAATGGTTATATATTGCAAATGAAAAAACAATGGTTAGAGACTAGAACAATATAATATTCAATAAATGTTAATGGATCAGACAAGTCAATTAGAGTTGAGTTTTCTCACAATTTCTCACTACAACCATATTTACTGTGTATACTGAATGTATTTTAGAACTAAAAGAATTATATTGAATTTAATATTAGGTTTTATTCAGAACAATCTGAATTAAGAAATAATGAGCTAATTTTTTAAAAATAGAAATCTATGCATAGAAGAAATAAGTATGAGACTTTCCAGAAATCTACTTCCCAAACATCCATAGTGTATTTTTATATTCTATTGGTATAGACTTCTCTAATGCCTTGAACATAAATGTCATGAAAATAAAATTGAGATTTGTATTTTCAGCTTAATTGTGCAAAATTTTGGATGATGGCTGATTACTAATATGAAATTGTGGAATCTTGGCTCTGAAAGGGGTTTGATTGAGAGGCCAGATCCTTATATTAATAATTCATATGTAAGCCTTCATCATTGGAGCTGAGAAGCTAGCTTTTTTGTGAAAGCATTCAGTAAAATATATTTTAGGTTTTTTGTTGTTGTTGTTGTTGCTGTTGTTAACCATTACAATATTTAATCATCCTGAATCTAGGCTTCTAACCTAGACTTTTTTTTTTTTTTTTTTTGAGACAGAGTCTCCTCCACAGCCATTATGACTAGAACTAGTGAAAAAAAAGAAACAAGAAAAAAGAAAAGAGACAGAGTCTCACTCTGTCACCCAACATAGAGTACAATGGCATCATCATAGCTCACTGCAACCTCAAACTCCTGGGCTCAAGCGAGCCTCATGCTTCAGCCTCCTGAGTAGCTGGGACTACAGGCATGCGCCATGATGCCCAGCTAATTTTTCTATTATTTATTTATTTAATTAATTAATTAATTTAAGACTAGTCAAGTGCAGTTAATTTTTCTATTTTCAGTAGAGATGGGTCTCCCTCTTGCTGGCCTCGAACTCCTGAGGTCAAGCATTCCTTCCACCTCGGCCTCCCAGAGTGCTAGGAATACAGCTTGAGCCACCTTGCCTGGTCAGACATTTTTGGATATTTCTAATAGAAAAAGATATATCCTTTGTGTAAAATCTCTTCAGAAAGAACATTGTAACTAATTTACCCCTAGCTTTCTCTTCTATAAACTGAGTAATCCAATTCTGTAAACTGAATAATTTAATTCTCATTTATCAACTCCTCATTTTTTCTAGGTTCTCCTCTGAATACATAGCAAATTATTCATATCCATCTTTAAATATAGTACTTCGAGGGGAGCTTAGCACTTTAGCAGGATATCTGAGGAAGATGGGAAATGATCTCATTTATTCTTAAGGTTATATTGAATACTGTCTCTCCACCAGACTGCTGGGTGCTGGGAAGGTACACAAAAGAACAAACCAAGAAACCGTAGGGAGAGAAAGACTTGCCAACAAATAATGGCAATACATTGTGGTAAGTGCTAATATGGATGTGGACAACGTGCATTTGTATGGCATAGTCTTAATTCTGTATCCATTTTAAGAACAGTATTTTAAAATGCTACCACAATGCCTATTGATAGTCAGATTTTTATCCAAATAATTTCTAATTCTTTAACTCCTACAATTAGGTATACTTGGAGCACATTTTTCATTCTAAGTTTAAATCTGCATTTTGTTTTTTGTTATTTGTACAATTTCCTCTTAAATTGTTATTTTACCTTCTGAATACCTTTTTTGGCACTTCTGTCTGTTGTTCAGTTTTAATATAACAAAACACTGTTTGTGGCCTCCTAAATTTGGATGTTTTGGTTAGAACTCCCCAGCCAGTCTGTAGTTAGCAAATAGACAGTTGTCTACTCCTGGTCATATTTTCCCAGCATGCTTTATAGAACAGGATCAAAAACCTTCTTCAAGTCAAGTTAGGTTTCACTAAGTAATTTCCTGTGACCTACCAGACCTCCTTCTCTGCTATGTAAGATGACTGTATATTAGTGTCATAGGACAAGTTCTTTGTGAAGCCATATTGGTCATTAATGATTGTATAATTAGATATACTCTCAAGAGGTCGGGTTATTTTGGTCCTTTTTTGAGTCTTCAGACATGTACTTAGTTTTTGAAAATTACACAAAGGTGTAGATAATAATTTTGTACCACTCATTCAGTGCTGTCAAATGGAAAAAATCAGAGCTGGGGCTATCAGAAAAGAAGTAAGCAAGTCTTACATCCTGGTCATAATTTACCAGTGGCCAACATTAGCTCTTTCATAGTGCAGCACTAATCATGGCATGATGCAAGCTTTTATTTGGTTACCATGGGCAAGTTTCCCCCTTTTATTGCTTTGTAATACACTATTCAAGTTCATTGCAGAAAATTGGACATGATAGATAGCAAAATGATAAAAGCTACCCGTAATTCCCCTATCTAGTGACTAGAATTGTTGCCAGTTTGGTATACATGTGCATGTTGGCATATGTGTGTGTATGTGTATAAAACATGTATGATAAATGGCATATTGTTTTGCAACTTGCTTTTTTCACTCAGTGCTACATAGAGTTCATTTCTCTAAGGTAATGCACATCATATAACCGTGCAAATTCAACTTTTCTACATCGAGTCTCAACTGTGTTTTTTTTTATTTTTCAATAATCCTTCCTTAATTCACTGAGTAAAAAGAAACCTCTCCTTCAAACATGCCTCTCTTGTAGCATTATCTCTTTTTTACTTCAGATAAGTTCCTTACTGTCTTAGTAACTATAGTTTCTGAGAATTGGATCTGTGCATGATTTATCCTTATGTTTCTTAAATTTTAGCCACGTAACAAATATTTATTGAATAAATGAAAAAATAAATTTCAGTAATGGGAATTGAAATTCTGGATCTTTGTGTATTGATTTTAGTTCTATCTCTGATTTTACTTGGTATCTCAGCTTACCCAGGGATGGAAAGAAAATAAAGCAATTTCTCACTTATCTGGCATCACCAAGGTGTAGAAGTATACTGTGGAAGGTAATGTACCACTCAGCTGAAAACAGTTTGTAAATATTAACCATTTTGAATAATGCTCTTTCTGATGCACTGTGTACTTTATTACTTTTTTAGCAAATGAAACATATTAATGTAAAACATTTAGAGAATACAAACAAAAAAGCAAATCATAATTCTACCCTAGGAATGAACATTATTATTTTGATGTGTGTCTTTTCAAACTTTCTTTTCTATGTATAGCTATATATGTGAAATATAATTTTCACTGTAGATTTTTATCAGATTGGAATCTTAAAAAATACTGCTTATAACTACTTTTTCTCATTAATATAAACATCTTTACATGAAAATAAATTTGGGCCTATAATTGATGATCATATAGTATTTCATTATGTGAATATGCTGTTAATTTATTCATTCTATCCTCCCCTTATTATTTTGGTTTTTATCTACATCATGCATTACAAAAAAGATTGTAATAAGTACCCTGGTTCACACATCTTTGGGCATTCAAGGAAAAGTTTTAAATATCCTCTGTTAAACTATCAAGGTTAGGTAAGCTTACAGTCCCTTTTTCTTCCATCCCAAGATTAAAAAAAATATAGCTTATTTGAATTTCTTCAATGTATGAGATGGCCTAAGATTTAAAAAATTATTAAATAAGGGCATACTACCCTGATTGATGATAATGGAATTACTTTTTGTCTCAAATTGATTCTAGAATACTTGTTTGGCCTCATTTGGTCTTTTGTGGCATGAAAAATGGACTTCTTTATTAGATTTAGTCATATAACGGAAGAAATAAGATTCTAAATGTTCACGTTTCCTGGAAGAAGTTGATACCTAGCTATATCTTTGTATAGTTTCATAAAACTGTAGGTTGGGAGGGAGACTGGTTTCTGTGATTAACTTTGTTCCCCAGTTTCCATTTTGTAAATGAGACTGAACTAATCACTCCAAATATCTAGATATATGTCTTTGTAAACTTTTACATCCAGAATGCTTTACATTCTGTCCCCCCAGTTTGTGGTTGTATTGCCACAAATCTGTTTTGACACTAATTAAGCAAGCACTTTGAAAAGCAGGATTGCAGTGTTTACCCATTTTGATGGCATCTACTATGCTCTACTCTACTCTACTCTGCTATGATCTTGAAAGTGCTTTGGTTATCTCTGATTTGGCATACAGGAAGCACTGAAGTAACATTATGCATTTCGGGAACTGATGAAAAAGGAAAAAATTGCCACTATTTTTGTATAACATAAGCCACTGTTAATTGGAAATTGTAGAATTTTGCAATTGGGAGCTAGAGAGTAAAGAGAGAGCATTATTTTTATTTTAAATAAATCGATGCTATGCTGTTAACTGAGATCTGGTCCTATTCAAAAGCTGAGGGAAATTGGACATTACCACTTAATTTTATCAGGTAACACCAAATAATATTAATTAAGTTTGGTTGATTAGAAAGTTTTCCCCCAAATAACTTATTAAAGAGGAAGTGGCCCATCTTGTGAAGGTTTAGAATTAAAAACAGTAAAGGAACTAACAAGATTTCATCATGGTTTTTGTTACTTTTAAAAATTTTGTGTTAGCAGAAATAAATCTACAAACACATCTTAGATGGTCATATAGTAATTTGAAATATTAAAGTGAAAGTAGTGCATCTGATTGCCCAGGAATTATATTGTCCAGCAGTCGATCAGTTGTGTAGTTGTTGGTGTTATCTGTCCCAGTGCACCATGGAAGAATGATCTGCAAAGCAAATGCCAGAGGAGGAAGAGGTAGGAGGTAAAGAGGGAAGGGAAGAACCATGGTTAACCAATGCAGTCTGATGAGAAAGGTGAAAGACATCAGCCTTTGTCTAAAGAGTTGAGGTAGACTCAGCTCTGGCAAAAAGGCATTGTGGGATCGTAGGGCCCTGCAGAGCCGACAGGGCCTCGGCTTTATAGGTCTCATTGGGAAGACGTTCATGCAGTAAGTGGTACTGGGCTTGAATTTATCTACATTAGAAAGAGGAAGAGGATATATGTTACCCTTATGTGAGTCAATGAACTGATGGCTCCAGAGCGCAAGTGCATAGGAGGATGAATTATGGTGTAGAGGAAGAACCACAGGATGGGAAATGGGCTGGCTGGAGTCCTAATGCCAGTGCTGCTGCTTGCTGGCTCTGTGGCCTTGGCAAGTTCCTTACCCAATCTGTGCTCACCTTCCTCTTGTCTAAAGCAAGGAGCTTGGTATTGGACCCTGAAACAATGATCTTTGACGTCATTCCCAAATTTTGGACATCCTGGTCTCAGGTACCCTGACTCCATAGGGCTGAGGTTTTTGTTTGCCCTGAGTGACTGCAGCTATGGTGGTTAAGAGAAAAGTGTTGTCCTGAAGCATTTGCTTTATGCCGCTGGAGCACTCAAGGGGGTGCCTATTGACATTAATGTTGAGATTTTTTTAAAAGCTTATTTTGATATGTTGGTACATTTTATTCCTTCTTAAATTCTTAAACTATTCTTGTGGATGTACTAGCAGCCCATATTCCCTGTGAACCTATTTATCTTTTGGAATTTCAGTAGAAATAAATGCTATCAGTCAATATTTGAGGTTGATAAGCATTCTGATAAAAAGGAGTTACTTTTGTTCTGGATCTGATTCTTGAGTAACCAAGAAACAAGATTTCATAACATAATCATCAGGAAACTACTTATAAATGAACTTTTTGATATTTGGTTTTATGATATGTGATTCTTAGCCAACTTTGTCCTTTACCTTTTCACCATTAGAATTAAGGTATTTACAACTCCTAGAAAACAGTACCCTTTCTATAACGGAATGATAAATTATTTAGTAAAACAAGCCATGTTAGTGTAATATCTAACACTTCTATTAAAGAAATGCCTCTTGGAGAAATTTGGAAAACAGTGTTTATTTACTTATGTAAAAATTATTGAGTAACCATCTATTTTTGAACTGGTATAGATCCAGAAATGCTTCTTATGAGAAATTCTAGCTTTGCCTGCCAGTTCTCCTTGATCCAACTTTGCATATGGAGGAATGGCCAGAATCTTGTTCAGACTCCTCGATGTTCACAAAAGGTATCAATTTTACCATCAGTTCATTTGGTCACTGATGCCTGTGAATACATTTCAACCACCAGTCAGGCATATTTGTGTTTCAGGTCACTGCCTAGAAGTAAGTACCTGTTGCTCAATTCTTAAAAATTTGTATCAGTTAAAACAGGGGCTGGCAAACCTTTTCTGTAAAGAGCCAGACAGTAAATATTTTGGGTTTTCCTAGCCATATGGTCTCTACTGCAACTATTCAACTCTGCCATTGTGTAGTGCAAAAGCAGCCATAGACAATATGTAAATGAATGAGCATGGCTGTGTTTCCATAGAGTTTTGTTTATGGAGACTGAAATTTGAATTTCATATAATCTTCATGTGTCACAAAACATTCTTCTTCTATTTTTTCAATCATTAAAAGATGGAAAAACCTTTCTTATCTCATGGGCTATATGAAAACAGGTGGTAAGGTAGATTTGGCCTGAAGGCCATAGTTTGCAAGACCCTGATTGAGAAAATGGAGGTTATGATGAAGTGTTTGAAAGGTACAACTGATACTTTGTGGCTGAGCATTAAACATTCACCTGTTTTTCATTTTTCTGGGCAAGTGACTTTCAACTATGTGCCCAGACTCCTACATAGTTAGGCCCGGCCATATGACTACGTTCTAGCAGTGGGACATGAGCAGAAGCGATGTGTTGTTGGTTCCAGGCCTGGTCTAGGAAAACTTGCCATGCGTGGGTCTCTATGTTCTTTTCCCTTGTGTAGAATATGGCGGGACCTCAAGATGAAAGGAGCTTGCTTCTCGTTTTGGTTTTATATGAATGAGAAATAAACTTTGACTTTGTGAAGCCACGGAGATTTTCAGAGTTTTGTTAACAGCAGCTAGTTTTATCTTAATTAATATGTCATTCATTGATTCTTACCCTAAATTTGGCTCTCAAAGATTACATACTTGGATGGACTTGTTTTTCTCCTCCTCTCCTCTTCATTTCTTCCTTCTCACACTTAACTGGCAGATGATACACTGGGTTGCTTTCCGTGTTCTAAACTATTATAGTTTAGTGGCCGTTAGCTTTCACTGAGAAATGTTACAACAAACAAGAAACGTTGTTTTTACCGTAGAGATGTTGTTGAGGAAACTGTCCCCCGTATGAAACCCACCTAAGAAATTCTTTTGAAACTCAGGGCCAGAAAAAACTTATCTTTCCCTGAGAAACTTGTTATGTTTTCTTATCAACAAAAAGAATATCGTTGAATGTACCTGATTGTATTCCCTTTTCCCTTTTCCCCCTGGTTGCCAAGAAGCTCAGAGCCAAATTTTTGGCTCAGCATTAATAACTTTGTAGGACCCTGTGTCCTACATATCTGCATTCTTAGTTTCCTCCTGATCTTGACCTTCTATTCTGCTGTGTTTTTTCCTTGTTCCTGATTTTAAAAATTTATATATTTTAATTTTATTGCTTGTTTTATGGTAAGCTTCCTCAGATCCTTTGTGGAACAAGGTGGAATAAATTAAAAATGGCTTCAGCTTATTAATAGAATACACTAAAAGCATTCCTTAATCATCAATTTGGTGGTCTGGGAATTTGAACTTTGAATTTATTTCTCAGGCTCTCTCCTTAGTAATGTGTCTCCTATTTTGGTGAAGGGGTGGTTTTGCAATTATGAGAGCTGAAGGCCTTCACATTTTTCCAGTCTACTTTAAAGGAAAAAGAATGTTGTTTTACCAAAAAGTTCATATTATTTGCCATAGAAAATATAGAAAGTCCATAGAAAAACATGATAGATGATAGATTGGGATAAGATATTTGCAATGTTTAAAAGCAACAGTGAATTAATATATAGAATATACAAACTTATCTTTTCCTTGAAAATCAAGGAAAAAATAAGAAACCCAACAAAGAAATAGTTAAAAGACATGAATAGGTTATTTTCCCAAAGGTACACTAGAAAATGTAACAAATATATATGAACAGATGCTAAAACTTAGCAGTAATCAGAAGACAGTAGATTCAAACAAGTTATCGCTTCATACTCATCCAATTGGCAAAAATTAAAAGGTGATAACAAGTATGGACAGGATATGAACAATGGGGACCCCTGTGTGCTGTTGGTGAGTGTCTAGACTGGTATGGCACTTCTGGAAAACAGTCTTTCAGTATTTAAAGTTATAAATATCTCATGACCCCATTGAGGTATAGATTCTATATATATTCTTCCCTAAGTCCAGTAGGGGTACACACAAAAAAGTTCATCACAGTCTTGTTTGTGGTAGCAAGGTGTTTGAGGTATTGTAGGTGTCCATCCCAAGAGGGGTGGATGAATAAAATGTAGTGGGTGCATATTTTGCAGGAGTTAGAAGCAATATGGATTTACAGTAACATTTTATGATTTAAAAAATGTATGAATGATACATTTAGCATAATACTATTTACAAAATTTAAAACAGCCCCAAAGAAAATAACACAACATGATTTAAAAGGATTCAGACAAATTGAGTTAATGTATCAATCTCATTGAAGTATCTATGTATGGAGTGAGGAGGAGCAGGAGGGATAGATAGATGGTCATTTACCATGAACTCAACTATCTGTACTGAAGTGAAAAAAGAAGAGTATGTCATCCTGAAAGGAAGTGGCACTGTAGTGTTGCTTTTACAAGTCCTAGGGTATCCAAGTCTAATATGAGAATTTACTGGTGGTGGCAATACAGGATATGAGGGTGCATTCAAACTCATCTGGCTTACATCTCAGCAACAACTTTGAATTTACCCATGTTTTGCAGCATTTTAAATGTGAGAATTTGTAATGCTAGCCACTTGGGAGGCGAAAGGCAGGAGAATCATTTCAGCTCAGGAGTTTGATACCAGCCTGGACAACATAGCAAGACCTTGTCTTAAAAAAAAAAAAAAAAAGTAAGAACTTTATAAAAATCTCTATCTCATTAAAGAATTACCTCTGACTTTACTTATTCACGTGGAGCATAGCATGGTGGCTGAGAGTATGAACTCTGGAGCTAACTCCTGGCTCTGCCGTTACTTACCGTTGTGACCCTGTGCAAATTACTTCCTCTGGCATGCCTCAGTTTCCTCGTCTGAAAAATGGGAATAACAATGGTTTTAACTTCATAGGGTTGTTGTAAGGATTAAGCAAATTAATATTTTAAAGCACTTAGAATGCTTTAAATATATAGTATTACATAAGTATTCATTAAATAAATAAAGCCATCTAACACATATCTGAGTACCCAGTATGGGCAAGCACCATGCTAGGTTCTGGGAATACATCTTAGAAAGGAAGATCTTTGCTACTGCTCTCATCCTGCCCTAGACCTGGTTCCAGGACAGGAGTCCTTGCTTCAGTGCTTATGTCCAAGCTCCATCTGTTACTGTATCTGGGTCCTTTTATCTTTTCCTATGCTTGAGTCTGTCTTTATTCTCTGAAAGATATCCTAATCACTGAAAGGTTGGGGACCTAAGGACGTGCACTAGTGCTTGAGGCGCCACCCTAGGCTGCTAGAGCCTCCTAATGTTAAATGCAAACCTAGATGTCTGCTCTTGCTAGGCTCTTGGGTCTTGGCTTCTAATATTCTAGTTGATGGTTCCACTTGCCTCTTGCCCCTTATCACTGGATGGTTGCCAGAACATGTCAGCAGGTCTGTCCAAAGATTCTGTCCTTTGCTAGTTGTTCCCATTACAGCAAGTGGCCCTTTTCAGAGGTACAAGCCAGAAACATAGGAGTCATCTTGATTTTTTCCTCTTCCTCCCACCTAATCTAACCCATCCGTAAATCCTGTTAATTCTACCTCCAAAAAAATCTCTTGAATCTGACAAGTTCTGTTGATCATGGCTGTTATCACCCAAGTCCAGCTTCGTACCATCTTGTGCCTGGACCCCTGCAGTAACTTCCTGACTGGTTTCCCTGCTTTCACTTTTGCCCCCTGCATTTTATTTCCTACATAGCAACCAGAAAGGTCTTTTAAAAATGCAAATTGGATTATGTCTGATCTCTGTTCAAACCCTTCAATGACCTCCCATTACACTTAGAATTAGTGCTACTAAACTATAATTTAATTTATAAGAGGAAGTTTTTTATTTATTTATTTATTTATTTATTTTTTTGAGACAGAGTCTCACTCTGTTGCCCAGGCTAGAGTGAGTGCCGTGGCGTCAGCCTAGCTCACAGCAACCTCAAACTCCTGGGCTCAAGCAATCCTCCTGTCTCAGCCTCCCGAGTAGCTGGGACTACAGGCATGCACCACCATGCCCGGCTAATTTTTTCTATATATATTTTTAGCTGTTCATATAATTTCTTTATATTTTTAGTAGAGATGGGGTCTCGCTCTTGCTCAGGCTGGTCAGAGGAAGTTTTTTTTTTTTTTTTTTTGAGACAGAGTGTCGCTTTGTTGCCCTGGCTAGAGTGAGTGCCGTGGCATCAGCCTAGCTCACAGCAACCTCAAACTCCTGGGCTTAAGCAATCCTACTGCCTCAGCCTCCCGAGTAGCTGGGACTACAGGCATGCGCCACCATGCCCGGCTAATTTTTTCTATATATATATTTTAGTTGGCCAGATAATTTCTTTCTATTTTTAGTAGAGACGGGGTCTCGCTCTTGCTCAGGCTGGTCTCGAACTCCTGACCTTGAGCGATCCACCTGCCTCGGCCTCCCAGAGTGCTAGGATTACAGGCGTGAGTCACCGCGCCCGGCCGGGAGGAAGTTTTAAAATCAGTGTTTTCTAACTCTCAGGTCAACCCCAGAGCATTTTGCTATGAAATTTTCAAAATTAAAGAGCACAATCATAACACTTCAATTTAATTTTCTTCCCTGGTGCTAGATATTTTGCTGCTATAATTAGTTGAAGTGGGGAGGGGAAGATTGGGGTGTAACTGCAAGGAGCTTCAGCTCTGAGAAGCTGGTTCTGTATTCCTCAAGAAGGCGGATCCCTCCCATCCCTCTGCGTCTTCTGTTTTGAGGGGAAGGGTTTTTATTCTTTCTTCCTCAGGACCATGGCCCTGAGAAAGTCTCTTCTAGTTCTTATCAGGACCAGGATCAAGGACCAGTCCTGGGCCAAAAACACAGGATCTGGGTGAACAAGCAGGAGGCAGTGAGAAGTCAAGGCAGAGTCACCAGACTGTGCCTGGACCGAGGATGGCTGCAGCTGGGGGTGAAGGAGACAGAGGTGCAATAAAGGCAAATGTACCAGGCCAGGTTCGAAGCACTTTGGTCAAGATTTAAGGAGAGGGGCAGTAAGGACTAGAGTAGAAACCACAGGTACAGACATGGAGAAGGTAAGGCATCACAGCATGGGGGAGAACAGTGGAGGTTTTAGACACATGACAGATCTTAGTGGAACTCTTTCCTCTACCCCCAGATTAGCTTCTTTTTACTGATTCAATTTCTTTTCTTGATGATGCTAGTCACCACGAAGACCTTGTCAGAATTTAATGCTCTCTTTAAGTTGGTGGATCTCAATCTCATTAGAATCACCTGGAAAACTTTGTAAAAAAAATAGGATGCTTAGGTTCCACCCACTCCAGTCAACAGAAGAGAATCTCTAGGACTGGGGGAGGAGCTGGGAGTGGTATAGGCTTGGTGGAAGTGGCCCAGCCGTATGCGATTTCTTTAAAGTTTACCATGTGATTCTGATGTACAGATGAGGGTTAAGAACCACCGTCTTAATGAGTGAACAGGGTCATTCACACCTTTTGAAAATATTTTAAATTATGAAATATTGCAACTAGACAATACTTTTTTTTTTTTTGTAGATGCAGCGTCTCACTGTCCTCAAGCGATCCTCCCACTTCTGTCTCCCAGAGTGCTGGGGATTACAGGCATGAGTCACTGTGCCCAGCCAACTAGGCAGTACTTTGCAGCAGTGTTTCTCAAACTTTAATGTGCATGTGAATCACCTGGGGATCTTGTTAAAAAGCAGAATCTGGTTTAGGTGGCTGGAAGTGGGGCCCAAGATGTGGCATTCCTTACACCTGTCCAGGTGATGTGGGAGCTGCTGGACTGAGGGCTGCCTTGAGTGCCACAAAGTTTTAGCTCTAACACTTACTGATGCTGCCTCTGCCAGGCCCTGTGCTTAGTGCTTTACATTCATGGAATTCTCACAAGTCATTTTACAGATGAGAAAACTGAGGCCTAAATAGGGTAAACGTCTTGCCCAGGATCATAATGCTGGTAAGTAGTAGAGCCAGAATCTGAATCTAGGCGGTCTGCTTCCAGAAGTCATGAGCTGAACCACAATGTAATACGACTTCAGTGGCAGGAGGGGGCTCAGGGGAGGGCCTGCAGTTGGAAGGGTTGTTCAGGGACTTGCCTTGAAACTGGATTTGTATAACAAGTACATTATTTTTACAAGGTTGTGTATTTATTGGAGATGGCTCCTGGAAGAGGGAAATAAAAATGGATATCACAGAGCAGCTAAGGCTCTCTAAGCCAGTCCTTGGCCTGTCCCTGTAGGCCATGCCTTCATGTTGCTGGGCAGGAAAAGGGGATCAAAAGAGGGCAAGGGGTTCATTGAAAGGTATGTAGCAATTCAATGGCAATATACTTCAGGTGTTGCTGTATATCTCATATTACATACAGCCAATTGGCTTTTTTTCTTTCTTGCTTTTATTTTTTTTTTGAGACAGAGTCTTGCTCTGTTGCCCAGGCTAGAGTGCCGTGGCGTCAGCCTAGCTCACAGCAACCTCAAGCTCCTGTGCTCAAGCAATCCTCCTGCCTCAGCCTCCCGAGCAGCTGGGACTACAGGCATGTGCCACCATGCCCAGCTAATTTTTTTCTATATATGTTTTTAGTTGTCCAGATCATTTCTTTCTATTTTTAGTAGAGACGGGGTCTCGCTCTTGCTCAGGCTGGTCTTGAACTCCTGACCTCAAGTGATCCTCCTGCCTCGGCCTCCCAGAGTGCTAGGATTACAGGCGTGAGCCACCACGTCCGGCCAGCCAATTGGCTTTTGATCTTGTGTGACTTTGTGGCCAGACTCGAGGCCCCTTGGACTGTCATGACTTGGCCTCTACCTGTCCTTCCCCCTCCTCTTCCCCCACTTACCTGATAACAGGCTGACACATTAACTGCTTTCAGTCTCCTGAAGGCCTCACATTCATATACTTCATGAATGTTCTCTTCCCTGTTGAATGTCTTTGTTATCCTTTCCTTGCCAGGTTGAATGCTATCTTGCTCAAGATCCTAGACAATGTGTCTCCTCCAGAAAGAATTTTCTAACCCTTTCTGCCTGGATTAAGTAATTCCTCCTCCTTTGGTCTATCATGGTCCCCTGTTTCTTTCCATCATAGCACTTAAGTAATTTACTTTTCTCTTTAATTGGACTTTGAGCCTCTCTAGGGCTGCGTTTTATTTATCTTTTCATTCCAGGGCTTAGTATAGTGTCCAGTACGTAGTGAGATGAGTTAAAAGTGTGTGTACTCTTTGGATGAATGAGCCTCTTACTCTCAATTCAATATTCTTTCCAATGGATCATTTGACTCAACTAACAGTTTTCAATCCTGATTTTTAAAATTCTATATGTATTTTTAAATACCCCTGATTTAAGAAATCCTATAGGTATTTTTATTTTATTTTATTTATTTTATTTTATTTATTTATTTTTGAGACAGTCTTGCTCTGTCGCCCTGGCTATAATGCCGTGGCGTCAGCCTCACTCACAGCAACCTCAAACTCCTGGGCTCAAGTGATCCTCCTGCCTCAGCCTTCAGAGTAGCTGGGACTATAGGCACACACCACCGAGCAGGGCTACTTTTAGTAGAAATGAGGTCTTGAACTCCTGACCTCATAGCGATTCTCCCACCTTGGCCTCCCAGAGTGCTAGGATTACAGGTGTGAGCCACCTCGCCCCGCCCCTACAGGTATTTTTAAAATACCTGGACCACACCCCAAGTCAATTAAATCAGAATCTCTTGGGGGTGAGGCCCAGACATCTGTGTTTTAGCAAAATTCCCCAAGTGACTGTAATGTGCAGCCAGGTTGAGAACCAATGAATTAAACTTTCAGTCACTGCTGCTGTGGTTGGAACTTAATAGGAGAAGATAACATGGAGGAAGTGTTGTCTTTTGTCTTCAAAGAGGACAAGGAGAAATAGAAGGAAATATGTGACTAAACTAATGACTTAACTAGATTTTTTTGAAAGTAAATATGTGAAATAACTATATTTTAGGGCTAGGATGAGGGAACATCATAGAATCCAATCATCGATTGAAAAGTATGGCACTTCTAAAAAAGTTGGGAATCATTTTTCCAAATTGATATTTTAATTACTGTCAACAGCACATCTCCCCAATCTGTGCTATTCTGGCTATTTTTAGCCAAAATACATCATTTGCCTTGAGCGATGGTGAACAATCTTTAAAGGCTTTCAACAAATGATTTATCTTTTTCTTACTTTAATATAGAATGCTAACTGGCAGCCATCCTAGGAGTTTTAAATATGGCAACAATAATACAAAGTTAATTGTAAAGAAAGGGAGTTGGTTCTTTGTGACTATAGATCATGCCAGGTATGAACAAATCTGTAAATACATCTGTCTATTTATTTTAGTAATTATCTACTCTCAGATAATGCACTACATATTGGGGGAATAAAGGTGAGTAATGTAAGACTCTGCCTGCCAGAATTTCACTCTAATGTATGAGCAATCTACAGTCCACCATGTTGTGCAATAGTGGTCCACTCAAATGAGCACAACAGGGAAGAAGTGTTGGGAAAGGAAGCTTAGCTATGTGCACGTAACACAGAACAATGGTGTCAGAGGGTGAGGATAGCATTTAAAATGGTACTGAAAGGACAGCTCCAGGCACTTGGGGCTATGATGTGTTTGTATATGATGAAATCTGTGGCACATCACCATGCAGTTTTATTGGAGACCCGCTTTCAGGAAAAGCCCTAAAAGAAGTAAGTAATGGCATTTCAAAAGGTGTCTAAGTGACAAACACATGGAAAAATCTGGTTTCATATCTCAAAGTAACAGTAACTATTTCTTATGCCAGCAGAGAAAGTCTATGTTGGTTATGGGTTGGCACACTAGTCAGAATAGGCTAGTTATGCTTGTCATAAAAATTAGCCCATATATCTGGCTAAAACAAGAAAGGTTTATTTCTTGCTTAGCCTTCATGTCCAAAGTGGGCTGGTTTGTAGGTGAGTGGGGAATTCTGCTCCATGTGGTTATCTTTTATAGAGATGGAGGTTTTACCATCTTAAGATAGCAACCTGTCCCTGCAATACTGCAGAGCTCATCAAAACAGGGGAAAGGAAGAATGGAGTCAAGAACTGCCAATGGGCCCAGCACAGTGGCTTATGGCTGTTATTCCAGCACTTTGGGAGGCTGAGGTGGGAGGATCGCTTGAGGCCAGGAGTTTGAGACCAGCAAGATCCCCCTGAACCCCAATCTCTACAAAAAATAAAAAAATTATCTGGACACAGTTGCATGCACCTGTAGTCCCAGATACTCAGGAGTCTGAGGTGGGAGCATTACTTGAGCTCAGGAGTTCAAGGTTACAATGAGCTATGATCACACCACTGCACTCCAGCCTGAGCAACAGAGTGAGATTCTGTCTTAAGAAAAAAATAAAATAAAATAAAAAACACCCCTGCCGATTAATGCTTTTGCCTGGAAGCAACGTACTTCATGTCCTTTTCTCATTTCATTGGTTAGAAATGATTACATGGCTAAGTCTAAATTCAAGGGGATGGAGGAATTATAATCTTCATGGATCCTGAAGTGGAGAACAGCTGCATATTGGGGAATGTTACTAATGCCTGCTACAGCCAGTCTCTTCAGCTTAACCCATGTGTGTTGAAAATAAAAGAATGTTTTTCAGACATGAAGAAAAAAATGACTTCATTACTATTGGTTATTATTCTTACTGTATTTTAACATATGTGGGATTGTTGCCAAGCAAATTTTTATTTAAAAGGAGTAACAAGATCAGTTTTCATTGATATTAAAAATATTTTAAAGCTTTGGCTGGGTGAGGTGGCTCACGTCTGTAATCTTATTATTCTGGGAGGCTGAGGCAGGAGGATTGCTTGTGCTCAGGAGTTCGAGACCAGCCTGAGCAAGAGTGAGACTCTGTCTCTACCAAAAAGAAAGAAAGGAAAAAAAAAAAAAAAGTCCATCTGGACATTTCAGCTCGCACCTGTAGTCCCACCTACCTGGGAGGCTGAGGCAGAAGGATCACTTGGAGCCCAGGAGTTGGATGTTGCTGTGAGCTACGATGACTCCACTGCACTCTATCAGGGTGGCGGAGTGAGACTCTGTCTCAACAAAAACAAGGCGTCTGAACACCCCTCCTCACAAGCCTCCACCCCTTCATAAACAAACAAACAAACAAAAAAAGTATAAAAAACTAAAAAAAAGAAAAGAAAAAATGAAAATTATAAAAATATTTTAAGGCTTTAAAACTAAATCACCAAGGCCATTACTTAAGGCAGCATAAATATGAATTCCAAATACCAACCAGTATGATGATTGGATGACAAAAATAATTTTAATTGAATAAATGTGCCCACGCTAAAACCCTAGGGATTATAAGAGCAACTTTCATTTGGACATTACCCCAGTGAATTGGTTTTCTGTGTGGACCAGCAATATCACCGCATTTTCAAGACATATGGATTTTTTTTAATTGCCTTTAGCATCTCTCACACATTACCACTCCCTTACCCCTTTGTGCTCAGGAAAGAGGAAAGATTTGAGGAAGAGAAAGGATGGAATCCATTGGGGTAGATTTGGGACTAAATGCGACTGCCCTATTTCTTCTCTTCTCTCCTCCTTGGCTGACACTTGAAGTGGCAAGGGGACTTATTCCCCTCCTTAGCCACTCTGTCCAAAAGACCCTTCTATGTCTGCACTATTGGGTATGGTAGCCACTAGGCACAGATGGCTATTGAGCATTTGCAGTACAGCTGAGGAACTGAGTTTTTAATTTCCTTGAATTTAATAGATTTAAATAATAGCGTGAATCCAGGTGATAAGAGGGGGAGGTTGTTCTTATTCTTGTCTCCTTGGTGTAAGTTTTCCTGCACATCACAACTATGTTATCCCCCACACAGGAGTTGTTAAAGATGAGTTAGGACAGTTGGAGGGAGAGGTTGGGGCGGACCTAGGCAGAGCCTGCTGCAATGCCTCCTCCCATATAGCCCAGGCTCCCATCATCAACAGTGGGGGCCCGGGGAGCAAATGATGCCCGACGACTTTGCAGACATAAAAATGGGGACTCCTGCATGGATTTCAGACCTGGTCCTTTTTTAAGGAAAGGCAATGACTTTGAGTATGAGAAAAAAAGAAAGAGGCAAATGAACCTAGTGTGGTAACCTTTTGATGTAGCATCAGCATCTATTTCTTTGTAATATATTTGAATATAAAATCTTTATTGTGCTCAAAATTCTTATTAAGAATGCAGTGAACTTTAATTTGCACACAAGCAGCCTTTCATTCCTCAAATCATTCTTTCATAAGAAACGATTTCTTTGATGGTCATTGTTTAATGAAAGACACAGGCAGTTCCTGAAAGAAAACAAATGTCTGGTGGCTGCAACCCCTGGTAAATAAGAAAGAAAGAAAGAAAACCAATGTCATCAAACATTTATCTGGTAACTCTGATGTGCTGGTGCTGTGTTAACACTTTGCAACCTATTTTTTAGCAAAATAGTGAAGTTCCCCATGGGCGTGTATACTAGAAGCCTATATTCTTTTCTACATTTGTCTACCGTTCATTTGAGAAAACATGTACTTTTATTACAAGATAGTAAAAATTAGTGCTCATCTTAAATAATTTAATGAACTGAAGTGCCTCAGACCTCTCATAGCCTGACCGGCCTCGCCTAGATCCATATGTGGAGGTCAATATAGAGTGCCTTGGTGAGATGCTTGGATTTTAGTCTTGGGACTTAACGTGAAAGCAAGAGAGTGAAGAGAGGTAGGAAAGCAAGTGTGATTCCAAGATAATTTGATTTAAAAAAAGATAGAAAATTTCACTCTCTGAATTAAAATTATAATTCACCTTAAATTACCTTAGCACAACGGAAGTCCTATTCCAAACATAATATCCAATGACATCAACTTTTTTCTTTCTACCAGAGCATACATATAAACAGGAAAAATATTTTTCAGTGGAAGGTTAATTGTTGACACCACCATATTTACACTTAAATGCAAGACCATTCCTAGTTTCAGCAACTCCCCCTACATTCCAGAGCCCACCTTTATTTCACCCTGACAGTGTTCCAGCATAGGATTCCAATATGCTAATTACTTCTGCAGATCATACCATAGTTCTGATGTTACAAGACAAGTGTTAAAGGTCTAGTTTTTGAGTTCAGAATAATTGGTAATTGGCGTCATCCTGTGACAAGTTTCCCCTCTTCCTGAGGTCTTTTGACTAATGGTCCTATTGTTATTGTTGGAGTGGCTCATGCACCATAGTGTTATGACGCAAAACTTGATCTTTGGTAAAAATGCCTTACACATTTATTCCCTCCAGGAAACCAAAGGGCAAGAAAGCAACATTCCAGGTTGAGAACCTGGCTTTTTGCACCATGACCTAACCTGTTCCAGGTGAAAAATATTAGGTCCAAAATAGTTTTATGAGAAAACGTTTACTTGGGTTCCTGCAGTGGTTCTCAGTCCCAGCTGCACATAAGTTAACTAATTAATGGGGAACTTAAAACAACCATCATCTGGGCCCCACCTGAAACTTGCTAAAAAGGCTGACTACTAGGGGCCCCATTACATACCTATGAAATTTAGACTCTACATTGGAGGGCCCTGGGTATCTCTATTTTAAATAAAACTCCCAGATGATCAGAGAAATTTGATCAACCCAATTTAGGGTATTGATCTTGGGAAAGAGCACTTAATATCACATTTTTGAAATAAATTTAGTGTCTTGTCTTCTTTTACTTATTTGCATATGAATACCACTAAAGAAGAAAATATTTAACAGAAGAGGTTTGCCATTTTTATTTCCAACCAAACCAAGTCTCTGATCCTAAGGGATGATTTTATGTATTAAAAATAAAATTTGCATTTTTAAATGGCACTTTCAGCAGTACCAGATAGTCAGTATGTGGCAGCTCAGAGCCCAGCAGAGGAGCCCTTCCCCCTGCCTGTTTTAAGAGTGAGCTTAATACCAATGGAGGAGTGTCTTGGGTTCTTATGCTTTGAGACCAATTTGTCATTCCATCTCCAAATGAAATGGCAAAGGATTCACTAGTTCATCCATTCTTCTATTCAACAGATGTTGTTTGAATGTTTACCATATATCAGACTCTGTGTTAGGTGCCAGGGGTACCAAATGAAATAACTTGGGGTTCTTTTCCTCAAAGAACTGGTAGGTTATAGCAGACGTCCTTAAAGTATGATCTAGGGCCAGCAGTACTGGCATCCCTGGGAACTTGTTAGAATCGCAAATTGTCTTGCCCCGCCCCAGACCTACTAAATCTGATTCACCATAAAGTTTGAGAACCACTGGCCTCTAGGAGGAGCGTTTGGTTCAGTAGAAAATTACAGTACAATGTTATAGGTGCAACGGAAATGGAGATGGGACTGGGGCATTAGAAATGTTTCTGGGAGGAAGATGTTTGAACTCTCTAAAATTTTAATAGCTGTTGCAGAGTGGGGGGAGGTGTTCCTAGAGAGGTCAGCAGAATCCACATAAAAAGGTTTGCATTTTACTCTGAATTCAGTGTGGAACCTTTCTGACCCTCATAGTGAGGTTATAATCAGTATCATCTTTTGGCCAGACTTCCAGCTGAGTGGTGCTGGGCTTGAGCTCTGGACTTCAGGTACTCTCCCAGAGATGGTGTGTTCGAGAAATGTAGGTATAAAAAATTCCTCGTGTTAAAATCTAATACAGTAGGTGTTAAATATTTGATGAATGAATAAACACAAATAAATGAAAGAATGGACAAAGCTAGGACTTGGGAAGGTGAGGAAAATGTATAATGGGAACATAGCAAAGTAGGCATTGGTTTCTGAACTAATTGAAAATGCCATGACATTAAAAAGATTACAAGAGCCACCAGTGGCTTAACTAAAGAAAATAAGGACCTTTCCCATTCCTCAGAGGAGCCAGGGTTCAAAGCTCCGTCCACGTGGGAGGGAGTGGGAAGAGCAGCAGTGACTACTCTGCCAGTTCTTCCAGGTTGTCTCCACGTCCTGCATATTTGCCCGATAGAGCTAATGAGCACTGACTGTGTTCCAGGGACTCTACACATGTTATTTTTAATATGTTCAACAATGCTGGAAAGTAGGTGTTGTGCTCCTGAGTTTTGAAAGGATCTAAAAATCACAGGGCTTGAGAGTCCAAGGAATGAAAGGATTTATCCATAAATTACTGAAAGAAACATTGCTCTTCACTCATAGTCAACCTGAGTTGAGGAAATCGGGGCATAGGAAGGTTAAGTGACTTGCTCAAAGCCAACATGCTGGTAACTGGGAACAGCTGGGACTCAAAGCAAGGTCTGTGTAAGAGCAATTTGTTACACTGCTCTATGTGACCAGAGGAAGCCTGAGTGTCCCACCCCAAGGAATGGCCGGTTAAATGTGCAGGCCTTTCACGATACCTTGTTCATTCTTCATTTGACTCCGCAACACACTTTTCTTTCTTGGCAATGTCAACTGTCACAAAAACCTGCCCCACCATCACACGTTTATCTAAACTCATGCAAAAGACACAAACTGCTTGTTCTCAGGTAACATGAACATTTGAATTTAACCTTTTACTGTATTGTAGCTAACCTAGTGATTTATGGAACTTGTTTTCACTTTCTCTGTCCAAACAATAAATGATTGTTTTGTATTTATGGCAACATAGGAGCAATCTTCACAGATCTCAATAGCCAAAGTTTTCATTTTGTTGAAAGGAAATGAAAGTATTATGTGGTTCTTTATCTGTTCAAATGACAATGAGGTCTAGGCACAAAATGGCCTGACTTCTCATGACTCAGCATTTTATAAATTGAATTTAATTGTTGGCTTTAACTGAGTGCATAAATGCATACGTATATATGTATGTATACCAAAAATCTATTTTATAGCACATTCTTGTACCTAGCATGGATTATGCACCATATATTACAGGTTTTTATAGAAACTAACAGAAAGGGTAATAAATCACATTTACTTTAAGAAACCCAACTCACCCATTTAATTCTGTGTTTTTTCTTCTTATACTTACAATAAACAATAAAAGAGATAAACTTTGGTTAAAAAGTGAAGCTTTCTGTAGTTTTATGTCAAAGAAGTTTTGTAGAAGACATGTTTGCTAACTTCCCACTTCTGTGTTCTGGTTTATTAAAAAACATGACATGATAAAAGCTTAATAATTATTAGTCACTTTCTATATTTTCAGTTGGATTATAAGGTTTCATTTTTCTCCTGACAATTGCAAATATGTCTGTTTTTCTATATTCTTCTACTATAGGAAGTTGTGGACAAAATGTAATGGCAAACTCAGAAGGAGGGGGAAACCAGAAAAAAAATAACACCTCTCTCAAATATGGGAACAGCTGCTTCTTGGATGTATGATCGAGTGTCCTGAGAATCAAGCAGATCTGAGAAGGTCTGTGCCTGTCTCTTGTCACGTGGCTCTTGTCATGCTGGATACACTAAGAATGGACTCAGCACAGCTCAAGAGAAGAGTTTCCTCTTCTTTTCTTATCCTCCTTACCTTCTCTGGTTAAATTCAGCAGATAGTAACACAGATTAAAACCCACTATCTAGATATAAACAACAGTGCTGATTAAATGGATCACTTTGCCAAGGGAGATGCAGCTGGAGTGCCCATTTTTCATTCAAATGTTCCAGCCTCGTAGAAGTAGCTTCCAGCTCTAAATATATTGAATCACCATTAACCTACTGGAGAAAATAGGAACACAAACACACACTTTCTTATTAGATGAACATGGCAGGTTGTCTGATAATGCAAACAATTAAATGGAAGAATTTATTTATAGCTCTCAAAGGGTCTTGACAAAGTCCCTTCTGTCAGAGAAACACAATTCCTCTTCTTTAGAGCAGCCTAACTGTAATCTCTAGGTAAGAATCCTTCAGAGTTTAGGGGTGTGTGCCTATTTGTATCGGACATTGGTCAGGGTGCTCTATGAGGAGTAAATGTTTTAGGCCCTTGTAACCTAAAGAATGATCCAGGACCAGCAGCATCCAGCATCATGAAGGAGTTTGATAAAATTGCAGAATCTTGCGTCCCACCCCTCACCTATTGAATTAGAATCTGAATTTTAAAAGATCTCCAGGTAATTTGTATGGGCATTAAAGTTTGATAAGCATTGTTCTAGGAGTGGTTCTCAAATGTTAACATGGATCAGAATCTCTCTCTCAGAGGGCTTGTTACAATGCAGATTGTGGGGCCCTAGCCCTAGAAATTCTGATTCATTAAGTCTGGGGTGGGGCCTCAGAATTTGCATTTCTCACATGTTCCAGGTGATACTGATGTTGCTGGTCCAGAGATCACACTGCAAACCGCTGCTCTAGGGCAATGCTGTCCGATGGAATCAGGATGGCAACCACATACGCAATTAAAAATTTTCTAGTTATCACATTTTAAAAGTAAAAGGTGATACTATTTTAACATCTTTTAATAACCCTGTATGTCCAAAATATTATAATTTCAACATCTAATCAATATTAATGAATCCTTTATAAATCTGTGTATTTTATACGTACAGCACATCTCCATTTGGACTAGTCATATTTGAGGCACTCGGCAGCCACATGCGGTTGGTTAGGGCTGCTTATTCAATAACATTTCTAGATGTTACTTCAAGGACTTGTTACTGTTTGTGAAATTTTCACTGACGGGGGAGAAGTAAGAAAAATAAAGCTACATTTACTCAATTTAAATGATTCCCTTGTATTCTGAGATTACCTCCTCTTTTCATTTTTGCTGCTGAGATGGCCTCTCTTTAATGTGGTGATTTTCACAGTGCTCCCCAGACCAGCAGCGTCAGCATCACGTGGGCATTTGTTGCAAATGCAAATTCTTGGGCTGTAACTGAGACCTACTGAATTAGAAGCTCGTAGGTGGGGCCCAGCCATCTGTGGCCTAACAAACCCTCCAGGTGATTCTGATGTGTGCTAAAATTTGAGAACCACTGCTTGAATGAAATGATGGTGATAAAATAAGTGATAGATTTTAATTATTTTTTTATAACTATAATTGGCAAAATAGGAAATTGGCAACTTTATGCTAGTACCTCAATTAAAACATTTATTTTTTTATTGGTTATGAAATCTGAAAGCCAGAAAACCAATGTACTAGAGATTAGTTAAATAATACTTTGTGCTGCTGTGGATAAAATACAGTTTAAAAAATGGGGAAAGACCAGGAAAATGAGTGTGTGTATAAGCATACAAATGAGTCCCGGGAAGTCAATGTTTGGTTCTCATTAGTAGCACCTTTATGCAATTACTACTAGAAAATGAATACACTTACTAAGAAAATTCAGGTTTCCTATGCAAAATAATGAAAATGAGTCAGAAGAAAAATTCCATAAATATTGATGATCTCATTCTCCCGCTTCGTATAATTAGTCAGTATTTGCCTTTTGTTGCTACAACAGTTGTTCTACAGAAATTATAATATTTGGTCTTTAAAAAATAAGGACCTTTTGGCAATTGTGTATTTCCTTCTAGAAACTTATTAATAAGGCATTAAGTCAGCATATTAAATTTGGCTCCTGCAGACAACTAACTAAGGGATGGGACAATATTGAAATGAATTTAACCATACATGAGTGGACAAGTGGAACCAAAAGAAAATCTAATTCATTAAAGAAATGTGTGTGTGCTTAGCGGAGCCATGAGACTCAGAATCCCAGCCCCTGGTTCAGTTTCTGTTTCATATGTGATACTAGCCGTTCTAGTCTAAGGCTCAGTTTTTCTAAATACACATAAATTGAAATGGCCGACTATGTCAAGACTGTTGTAAAGCTGTTTAATAATGGACCAGTAGGCTTAAAATTTTTTAGATTCCTGAGGAAAATGGGCTTAAAAGTCCAAAGCATTATTATTTCCTTTTACAAGAAGTTCCTGTTAGGCCTAATTCAGAGGAAATTCAGGGATATAAAGAGAAAAGATGCGATAAAAATGACTAGTTCTATTGTTCTATGTGAATAAGGTACCTACCTCTACTTACTGCTAAAATTAGAAATATTCTCCTTTGTAGTTTGGAAGCCTAACAGGGCTCAGGGTTTGGTGGGTGGTTCTCTCCTTCTCATTTCTACAGCTGAAGCCCAGTGAGTCATTATTAACCTGGAGGCCATAAAGCTGTGCTGGGCAGTATGGTAGTCACCAGCCACTTGTGGCTGTTGAGAACTTGATATGTGGCTAGTCTGATCGAGATGCGCTGTAAGTGTAAAATACACACTAGATTTTGAAAATTTAGTATGAAAAAGAATGTAAAATATTGATAATTTTAAAAATATTGATCAGATGTTGAAATGTGGCTACTAGAAAGTATAAAATTATATATTTGGCTTATGATATATTTCTATTGGACAGCACTGCTATCGAGTGATGTTTCTTGAATCTTATGAATGCCATTAAGAATAAAAGAGATATAATTTTCCACTATGCTTTCAGTGACTGTGAAAACCTACACTGCTTAATTAAAACCTATTGCTGGCTGGGCACCGTGGCTCACGCCTGTAATCCTAACACTCTGGGAGGCCGAGGCCGGAGGATTGCTCGAGGTCAGGAGTTGGAGACCAGCCTGAGCAAGAGCGAGACCCTGTCTCTACTAAAAATAGAAAGAAATTAGCTGGACAATTAAAAATATTTACAGAAAAAATTAGCCGGGCATGGTGGCACATGCCTGAAATCCCAGCTACTCGGGAGACTGAGGCAGGAGGATTGCTTAAGCCCAGGAGTTTGAGGTTGCTGTGAGCTAGGCTGATGCCACGCCACTTTAGCCCGGGCAACACAGTGAGACTCTCTCAAAAAAAAAAAAAAAAAAAAAAAGTATTGGTAACCTAGGGATTGTGCATAAAATTACTTCTTTAAGTTTTGTCACAGAGAGAACCCCAAGTTCTGTGACTCCCTTTTACAAGTCCTAGAGGAGGAAACTGAAAAATGATTATTTTTGTAATTCAGGAAAAAAATTCAGATAAGACAAATATTAAAAGTTTTAAATCTTATTTTTGTTATAAAACATAGCAGGTATACAAAAGAATGTATAAAAATATATGCATTCAGTCTAAAGAAAAATCAAATGGATTCCTTTGTACCTAGCACTCGGGCTGAGAAATAGAACATTACAGGTACTATACTCCAGAAGTCCCTATGTGTTTCTCTCCTCCCCTGAAAGGAGAAGAAGGATTCTCCACGATTTTGAACTTTTTAAATCCTTTCTTTGCTTTTCTTTATGGTCATTACTACCTGTTTATGCCCCTTAATGTTGTATTATTTAGTTTGCATTGTTTTAAACTTCACGTCAATGAAAACATACTGTACATATTCTTCCTGACATGTTTCTTTTAATTTAAAATTTTATTTTTGGGATCCATCCATGTTAATGTTTGTAGATGTGATTCATTAATTTTTATTGCTTGATGGTATTTCATTATGAAAATATACCACAACTTATTGATCTAGTCTGTTGAATGCATTTAGGTTGTTTTTCAGTTTTCTCTATTATAAACAATGCTGTTATACATAGTCTTCTACATGTCTCCTGGTACACATATACAACATTTCTCTAGGATATATACTTAGAAGTGGGAACATTGAATCACAGAGTACCTGTATATGTACGTTTAATTTCACCAGGTAATGTCATGCTGTTTTCCAAACGTGTTATACCAATTTACATTCTCGCCAGGAGAGTATGAGCATTCTCATTTTTCCTCACCCTCCTAAACAGTTGGTTTCATCAGACTTCTTAAGTCTGGACTTTTTGCAATAATCTTTCATGGTTTTAATTTCTCTGATTTGCCATGACTTTGAACATGTTTTCTTGTGTTTATGGGCTATTTATGCCCCCATTTTCTATTTGGTTATTTGTCATTCCTACTGATTTGCAAAAGTTTTAAATTATAGTTTGCATTTTGATATTTCGTTAGTGTGTTGCAATCATCTTCTCTCAGTTTGCACTTGTCTTTTCACTTATCATAATGCTTTTTGATCAACAGAAGTCATTAATTTTAAGGTAGCTAATATTTTTCATTATAACTTGAAATTTTTATGCCTGGTTTAGGAATTCCTTCCTCAGTTTGAAATCATAAAGATGTTCTACTACATTGTCTTCTAAAAGTTTTATATTCTTGCCTTTCACATTTAGGTCTTTAATTTACCTGGAACTGATTTTTATTTTTTGTGTGAAGTAGGAGTAAATTTAATTTTTTTCATATTGAAACAAATTGTTCCAGCACTATTTATTGAAAAAAAAATCCATCCTTTTCCTACTGATCTGCAATGACACCTCTGTCATATGTTCAATGGCAAGTTATGTGTGGGTTTGTTTCTGGGACACCCTATCATGTTCCATTGGTCTAAGGTTCCATACCCCAGTCCCTTCTTAAAAAAATATCTATCATAGTATATATCTCTTCATTAATTAAAGTCTTATTTAATATCTTTCAATAAAGTTTTATACTTTTCTCCTTAAAGTCTTGCATATCATTTGTTAGATTTATTCCTAAGCACATCATATTTTTGATGCTATAATGTCTTTTAAATTTTTTATGCTTATTGCTGATACATAGAAATAAAATAGATTTTGCATAATGATTTTATATCAGCATATTTATTTTTATTTTAATAATTTATCTTTGTAGAAATTCGTATCAATTTTGAATAATGGCAGGTTGTTCTTTCTTTCTGAATAGACCTTTTATTTATTTTTCTCTTGCTTTCTTGTACTGTATTAGGCCTCCAGTTTAATTTTGCATAGAAGAAGGAATAGCAGATAAGCTTATTTCTGATCTTTAAATGGAATGCTTTCAAAATTGGATATGATATTTGCTGTAATTTTGGGGGTAGATATTGGGTATCAGAGTAAGGAAGTTCATTTTAATTCATATTTACTAAAAATTTTTATTATGAAGGAATGTTGAATTTTATCAAATGCTTTTTATGCATTTGTTGAGATAATCATATAATTTTTTTCAATATTTACTGTAGTCAATTATATTACTTATCTTTCTTTCTTTAATTCATTTTTATTTCTGAATAAACTCACTTTGCCATAATGTGTGTGTGTGTATGTGTGTGTGTATTTTTAATACCTTGAAGGATTCACTTTGTTAGTGTCTTATCTGGGATTTTTGTTTTGTTTTGTTTTTGTTTTTGTTTTTAATGTTTTTATTTCAGCATATTACGGGGGTACAAATGTTTAGGTTATGTATATTGCCTTTGCCCCACTCGAGTCAGAGCTTCAAGCGTGTCCATCTCCCATTGTCTGGGATTTTTGCATTTATGTTCATGAGTAAGATTGTTCTGTAAATTCCTCCTTTTGAATTACATTGTTGAATTTTGGTATCAAGGTTATATTAGCCTAGAAAATGAGTTGAGTAGTGTTTTTTTTTAGTTTGTTTGTTTTGCTATAATCTCATATAGTTTCTGTAAAATTGAAATTGTTTCTTGAATGGCAGTGGTCTACCAGTAACCCCTACCCGGGCCTGATGTTTCCTTTGGGAAAATTTTAAACTAATGACTAGATTTTTTTCCTTTATAAAATTTTTTTTAGAGACAGGGTCCTGTTCTGTCGTGCAGGCTTGAGTGAAGTGGTGTAACTCACTGTAACTTCAAACTCCTGGGTTCAAGCGATCCTCCAGCCATTGGCCTTCCAAAAGTGCTGGGATTATAGGCATGAACCACTCCACTGGCCTAAATTTCTTTAATGGTTTTAGGACCATTCAGTTTTGGCTTTCTTCTTGAGCCAGTTTAAATAATTTCTGTTTTATAGGAATAGTTTTAGCTAAATTTTGAAGTTTATTGGCATAATGCTTATACATCTCCTAGTTATTTAATGTCTGCAGCATCTGAATTTATGTGCCACTTTTATTTCATATATTTATGTAACATTTTCATTTCATATTTTTTTATTTTGACGTTATCTCTTGTTTCTTGTCTCTAATATTGTCATAGGTTTGTAAATTTTCCTAGTTTTTTCAGAGAACCAACTTTTTATTATTAAATCCTTCATTTTCTACTTCATTAATTTTTGCTCCTAACTTTATTATTCCCTTCCTTCTCTTTTCTTTAGGTTTATTCTGCCTTTCCCATACTAACTTCTTAAGATGGATGTAGTTTTCACTATTTTTTAGCTTTTCTTATTTTCTAATGTCAGTATTTAAAGCTATATATTTTTCTCTAAGTTTTCTTTAGTTTCAAAATGTAAGTTGTAATATGTAATATCTTGTTTGTTATTCAAGTCTGAATAACATTATGATTTATTCCTTGATCTTTAAGTAATTTAGAAGAGTGCTTTTTAATTTCCAAACATAAAGGGATTTTTCTCATTATGTTTGTTTTGGTTGCAAATCCATTGTAATCAGAGAACTTGATTGGTATGCTATCATTTTTTAAAAAATTTGTTAAAACTGCTTTATAGTTCAGCATTTGATTAAAATGTTCTGTGAATGCTTGAGGAGAATGTTCATTTTGAGCCACTGAATGCAATGTTTCATATATGACAATTAATTTAAATTTATTCATTGCATTCTTTACATCTTTTATAAAACTATTGATATTTATGTCTGTTTCAGCAGTCACTTGCTGAGAAAGTATGTTGAAATCTTTCAATATAATGGAGGATTTGTAAATTTCTCCATGTGGTTCTGTCAGTTTTGCTTTATGTATTTTGGGGCTGTAATTAGGCATAATTACATATATGAATATGTAATTTATATCTTCCAAATGAATTGAATTTTTAATCATTATGTAATGATTGTCTTTGTGTTTAATAATATTTATTTGTCTATAAATTATTTGTCTGTTTGAACTGGCTATACCAGGTTTCTTTTGTTTAGTAAATTGCCTAATATATTCTTCTCTACCTTTTTATTTTTATACCCTCAATCTTCCTGTATTTGTAAGTTTTAGACATGTCTCTTATAAACAGCAAAAAGCAGGATTTAAAAAAACTCAGCTTGATGTCTTTAACTGAAGCAGTTTGTTTATATTTATTGTAATTGCACACATATTTAGATTTATTTTTACTGTCTTCTATGTTTTATATTTCCCCACTTTTTCTATATTACTTATTTCTTCTTCCTTGCCCTCTTCTGGGTTGATTATATTTTTTCATATTCAGTTTTTTTCCTCTACTAATTTGGAAGTTATAACTTCTTTTTTCTGTGTTTCAGTGATCACTTTAGAAATTTTTTCTTTTTTTTATTTAGTTTTTTAAAATTTTAATTTGCATGTCATCCTTGCGCAGGGACCATGCTAATATTCTCTGTATCGTTCCAATTTTAATATTTGTGCTGCCGAAGTGAGCACTACTTTAGAAATTTTTAACTTGCACATTTAACTCATTAGTAGCTTTATGGTCTTCTGGATAAGAGACTTAGAACACTTTAATTTCAATTACCCCTTATGTGCTATTGATGTTATATATATTTGTTCTATCTTTTTTAACTCCACATAATTTTTTTTTTTTTTTTTTTTGAGACAGAATCTCACTCCGTTGTCCTGAGTAGAGTGCCATGGCATCAGCCTAGCTCACAGCAACCTCAAACTCCCAGGCTCAAGGGATCCTCCTGCCTTAGGCTCCTGAGTAGCTGGAATCACAGGTACACACCATGACACCCAGCTAATTTTTATATTTTTGGTAGAGACAGGGTCTTGTTTTTGCTCAGGCTGGTCTTGAACTCCTGAGCTCAAGCAATCCTCCCACCTGGGCCTCCCAGAGTGCTAGGATTACAGGTGTGAGCCACTGCGCCCAGCCAATATTTTTGTTTTACATAGTCAACACTTTAAAATATTTACTGCTTTTTTGCTCTTTATCCTTTTGAAAATCTGAGTTGTCATAAGGATCGTCCTCTTTCTCCCTGAAGTACGTATTTTAGAAACACCTTTAGTGAGGGTGGCAGACATTCTCAGTTTTTATTTGTCTGAAAAACATCTTAATTTGTACTCATTCTTTTTTTTTTTTTTTTTTTTTTTTTTTTTGTTGAGACAGAGTCTCACTTTGTTGCCCAGGCTAGAGTGAGTGCCGTGGCGTCAGCTTAGCTCACAGCAACCTCAGACTCCTGGGCTTAAGCGATCCTACTGCCTCAGCCTCCCGAGTAGCTGGGACTACAGGCATGCGCCACTATGCCCGGCTAACTTTTTCTATATAGATTTTTAGTTGTCCATATAATGTTTTTCTATTTTTTAGTAGAGACGGGGTCTCGCTCAGGCTGGTCTCGAACTCCTGACCTTGAGCAATCCACCCGCCTCGGCCTCCCAGAGTGCTAGGATTACAGGCGTGAGCCACCGCGCCCGGCCTTGTACTCATTCTTAAAAAATAAAATTTCCTCTGTATATATTTCTAAGTTAATAATTATTTAAAAAATTATTTTTTCCTCAGTATATTTTATTCTACTATCTTCTTGATTACGTTATTGTTCAAGTCAGCTGTCAGCCTAATTGTCTCTATTTAAGGTAATCTATCTTTTTTCTCTGGCTGCTTTTAATATCTCTTTGTCTTCATGTTCTTTAATTTCACTATGATGTGCCTACGTGTGAATTTATTTTTATTTTTTCTATTTGGGGTTTGCAGGATAATTGAATCAATGGATTGTTGTGTTCTATTAGTTGTGGAAAATTCTTAGTCATTATCTCTTCAAATATTGCTGCTACCTCATTCCCACTCCTTTCTTTCTTTTTGGAACTCTGTTTAGATGTATGTTGGAGTGTCTTACTCTTATATCACAGTCCTTTAACTGTATTTAAAGCTTGCATTTTCCAGCCTTCCTTACAGCTTAGTGTGGTCATGTGTATGACCATTTGCAGGCCACAGCTTTTAGGAAGTAGATTTATCTCCTTATGTTCTTTCCCTTTATTTCAGCTGAATACAGATAATAAGGAGGCCCCAGGCTCAGGGCATGGCAGAGCCATGAGTTGGAGGGAGCTGCAGTCCCTGAATCACTGCAGGCAGAGGAATACTCATGGACTAGGAACACCCAGCCTGGACTGTTACACGAGAGAGACATAAACTTCTATTTTCTTTGAGGCATTTCATACTTTGGGTCTATTTGTTCCAGCAAGCTAGTTTACTGCCTTAATGGACACAAACTTTCTTTCGATTTTTAGCAAACATTTATTGAAGTATAAATCACATACCATACAATTCACTCATTTAAAATATACAATTTAATAATTTTGATTACATTGTAGTAATTTTTAGGAATTATTTTAAAGTATATGTAACATAAAATTTTCCATTTTAACCATTTTAAGTGTACAATTCAGTGGCATTAATTATATTCACAATGTTGAGTAACTATCACCACTATTTCTAAAACTTTTCCCCAAACAGAGCTCTGAAACCATTATGCGATAACTTCCCATTCTCAACTCCTTCCAGCCCCCTGGTAACCTCTAATCTACTTTCTGTCTCTATAAATTTGCCTATTCTAGATATTTCATGTAAGTGGAATCATGCAATATTTGTCCTTTTGTGCCTGGCTTACTTCACTTAGTATAATGTTTTTAAGGTTTATTCATGTGGCAGCAAATATCAAAAATTCATTCCTTTTTATGGTTGAATAATGTTTCTCTTTCCCTGTTTCTGTCTCTCTCGCTCTCTCTCTCCATGAATATATGAATGTTCAATTTTCCGTTTCTTATGTCCTTTGATGCATAAAAGTTTTTTAATTTTGATAAAGTCCAATTTATTCTTCTTTCAATGTTTAAACTCTTGCCTCTTTTACCTTCATTCTTAATAATTTCTTTTGTTTATCTTCTGATGACTAATTCTCTCAATTATACTATGTATTATTTGTTGTTAAATCTGCCAATTGAGTGTTCAATTTGAACTGCTACTTTTTTTTAGTTTCTAGAATTAAACATGCTTTTTAATATTCTCCATCTGATAATTTGAGTATTTGGAATTTTTTGGGTCTGCTTGTGCTGTCTTTTGTTTCTGCTGGCTCTTGCTTATGGCCTTGACTCCTTGTGTGTTTATTAATTTTGACCCTTGAGTTGTTTAGTTTTTCTTGAAAATTTATCCATGGAGATTCTCGGTGTGTGAAATGAAAGACGTGTTTCCTACAAAGGATTTGTATTTGCTTTTATTGGCTACCTGAGACATTACCATTCTGGGACCAGTTTACATAATATTGACTTCAGGTTTTGTGTGGTTGGTTTTGTTTTTTTTTGGTTTTTTTTTTTTACGATTGCTTCAAGAGTGTTGTGCATTTGTGTGCAAACTTGTGTGAGGGCCAGATTGTGGTTACAAATTCTCCAGTATAAAATTCCCCCATTCTACTCACTGCCAAGTTTTGAGACTGTTAGTTTTCCAGGCAATTTCCAGGGGAGTGAAAGTGGATAGTTTATTTTAGTCCCTTCTTTCATTGAGTGTATGCTTTTGGGTCCCTGTTTTATGAGGGTTCTAATGTAGGACACGCTAACGTGGGTGGTCCCTGGGCTTTGCTTTCTGTCTCCAGAGCATGAAAATCTATGCTCAGCTTCACTGGGTTCAGCAAATGCCCTGAGAGTAAAGCTGATTCAGTGCTGCCTTCCTAGGTATTCCTTACTCTTTTGCTCACATATGGATGCATTCTCAAGGATGTTTTTAAGTATATATATATATATTTTTCATGATGTTTTTATGTTTTGTCCAGCATTTTTAGTTATTACCAGGGAGGCTTGTCCTGATACTTAGTCTGCTATGTTGCCAGAAACTCGACCACCTTTCTTGAACTTGGATTATCCTGATAAATCCTCACTTTCAATAAAGACTTACCTATCAATTGTAGGTTTGTGGAGGGTCCTGATGTTACACAGAGTTTACATAATCATTGGCTCTCTCCAGTCATTTAAACTCCAGGTATAGCTGGCAAGGGCAGGAAAAGCAAAGGCAATCCAGGAAGAGATGATAAGTAATTCCATGGGCTTTAAAAACAAAGTGTGGAGAAAAAGTAAACTGTGTGTTAGCCCGTTGCTTAGGAAATATTAAATCATCATGCTAGTACTTTACCTTTGTTATCTTATTACAACACTCCTATAAAGCAGATATAATTACAGATTATTTTTACAGATGATATAACAGCTAATATCAATATTTACTGCATGTCAGGTAATTGCCAAGTAAATTACAAGTGTTTTTTCAATTAGCATCATTTTATAGATGAAGAGACAGAGGTTTAGAGAGTTCTTTGCTCAATGTTACTCAGTAGCCACTGATCACATACTCAGAGAGTGCTTTAGATTTAGGGTAAGGTAATGGCATTTGGTGTCCTATTTAAAATCATGCTTGCTTGACTCCTCACATCCTCAGCAGAATAGTTTTAACTTCTTTACAGGTATTACTCATTTGATCCTAACAACAACCCTATCAGGGAGATTCTGTTATTATCATCATCCCCATTCTAAAAATAAGGAAATTGGAGTTTAGAGAGTTTAGTAAGTGGCCCGAGGTCACACAGCTGGCAAGTGGGGAGGCTCGGATTGGAGCCTGGGTGATCCGTTTCCATCATCTGTGCTCTTGACTGTCACGTGGTTCTGCCTCTCAAAACATGAACCAACACTTTGAGACCGGAAAGAGAGGCGATTCTGCTTTCTGACGGAATCAGGATTTCTTTTTTTTTTTTTTTTTTGAGACAGAGTCTCACTTTGTTGCCCGGGCTAGAGTGAGTGCCATGGCGTCAGCCTAGCTCACAGCAACCTCAAACTCCTGGACTCAAGCGATCCTACTGCCTCAGCCTCCCCAGTAGCTGGGACTACAGGCACGTGCCACCATGCCCGGCTAATTCTTTTCTATATATATTTTAGTTGTCCATATAATTTCTTTCTATTTTTAGTAGAGACGGGGGTCTCGCTCTTGTTCAGGCTGGTCTCGAACTCCTGACCTTGAGCTATCCACCCACCTCGGCCTCCCAGAGTGCTAGGATTACAGGCGTGAGCCACCGCGCCCGGCCGGAATCAGGATTTCTTACCAGCAAGTAGCCCAAACATATTCACCAGGATCAGGGAGTGTTGAGACAAGTGAGGGGATAAAGAAAGGATTAGTATCATGTTTCAGAACTCTTGATCTTAAAATAAATTATGGAATATGTATTAGTCCATCTTATGTGGCTATAACAAAATACCCGAGACTGGGTAATTTATAAAGAACAGAGATTTATTTCTTCCAGTTCTGGAGGCTGGACAGTCAAAGATGCCAGGAGCTGGCATCCTGTGAGAGCCTTCTTGCTGTGCCATCCCATGGTGCAAGGTGGAAGGGCAAGAGGTTTTGAGAGAGCAGAGGGGGCAGAACTCTCTTTTCTAAAAACTCACTCTTGAGATAACTAACACACTCCCTCGATAACTACCATTAATCTATTTATGAGGGCAGAGCCCTCATGACCTAATCATCTCTTATTAGTCCCCACCTCCCACCTCTTAGCATTGAGGATTAAGTTGCCAAGACATGAACTTTGGGGGACACAGTCAAACCACAGCAGAATTGAAAGGCTACCCACCATTGCCAAGATTGATAACCAGTTAGAAAACTGTTATGTGTCAGTGAATAAGTGTATAGAAATAAAGAGCTCAGCAGAGAAAAACAGCTCTCCTGAGACGCACTATCAATTTCTTCTTGTGTTTGCATTTAGCCAGGTGAAAATTATCAGGCGAAACACAGAGTTACTGGAACTCTTGCGTATGTCATTCATCTTAGAAAAAGCATTTCTAAGCTACTCTCCCATTCCTTATGGGTAAGGGCCTCAAAGTTTACCCATGAGTAAAAACATTTTGCAAATCATTTATGACATCATTAAATATAAGTGGTTCTGTTTGCCTGGTTTTAAATACTCATTTACTCTGTGAGAATAAACAAATGGGAATTTTAGGGTTTCATACTTTAAATTGTTTTGGTGAAATTTTATACCATCTGAAGAAATATAATGACTTGTTATAATCAAAAAAATTCTCTCTCAAAATAATAAACCCAAAATTCTAACCAAAGAGACTTTCTCTAGAGGAAACTACTATGTGTTGAATATGTGTGGGTACATCCAACAGATGCAGGGGACAGCACCTAAAGGAAAATATTTGTAAAGGGAACTGGACAGCATCCAAAGATGCTAAAGAAAGGAAGAGCCAGGCACCCCTGACCCAGTAATAGAGGTCTGTTTACCGTGGGGAGCAAGTGGCCTATAAAAATCAAACCACAAACAAAATCTAAAATTCCATATGACACAGTCATCCAAACATCACTATTTTGGAACCTTTGAATGGGTTGTAATGCCAATGTTAGTCACCATTAGGCAGATGTCAGGCTATCCCCATCCTACTGCACGTCTTTGGCACTTCTGGTGGCAGAAAGCATGCAGGTGACACAGCAGCAGTGTCTGGTGACATGGATGCTGGAGAGAGCCATAGCAGATGCCATGCAAAAATGTGATTATTCATGAGCATATCTGAATTCTAGAAGCATCTGACTTCCAGAAGCACTTGAAAAACCTTTTTTAAATAAGGTGCTGAGGCTCTCTTAGGTGGAAATAAGAGCCAGTAAAATTTGGGTTCTAATTATTAGGGTGATTCTGTTTCTATTCACAGGTTGGGGAGACCTGGGGAAGTGCAGCTTACAGTCATATTCGTACAAGAAGATTTTCAGTACAAATAGAGGCCACCAAGTGCATATACACGATGCTGAACATACAGATGTCTTAGAATTTGGTATTTTTAAAGAGCTTTTTAAACATGTATTAATTGGCACATCACTTTTTTGAAGTTCAGTAGTATTGTATATATTGTTAGGTTTTGTATTTGAAAATAGAATTCAGGCCGGGCGTGGTGGCTCACGCCTGTAATCCTAGCACTCTGGGAGGCCGAGGCAGGTGGATTGCTCAAGGTCAGGAGTTCGAGACCAGCCTGAGCGAGACCCCGTCTCTACTAAAAAAATAGAAAGACATTATATGGACACCTAAAAATCTATATAGAAAAAATTAGCCGGGCATAGTGGCGCATGCCTGTAGTCCCAGCTACTCGGGAGGCTGAGGCAGTAGGATCGCTTAAGCCCAGGAGTTTGAGGTTGCTGTGAGCTAAGCTGACGCCACGGCACTCACTCTAGCCTGGGCAACAAAGTGAGACTCTGTCTCAACAAAAAAAAAAAAAAAAAGAAAATAGAATTCATATATATGAGTAAATTAAAAACTTTATGTTAATTTAGTATTTAGGTGTTATTACTTTTATCTCTTATTGAGTGGAGAAGGCTTTGAGGAAGAATGTCTCATGGCTAAGAGTCAGAAAACTAATCAGTGGTTTTTAAATTTCTACTGATGAAATAATTTCCAACACCTATTTATCTCATAGTGCATTTCAGAGAGTAATTGGTTAATAAATATTTACTAAATAATATTTTTCTGATAAGGTCAATGGGCCACAGGAAGTTTAATTTACCAGTTTCAGGTCCCCTAGCAATGCAGAGGTTTAAAAACAAATTAGGAGGACTGTGCTTTCTAGTGTGAGATTAAAAAAAGAAGTAAACATATCAAAGACTGCAAAAACACAATGTGAAATTTGTTTGTTAATCTCTTTCCATATTCTTGTTATGCATCCTTTGCTAATACAGAAACCAATACCCTATAGATTGTGGTATAAACTTTTCTTAGTTATTACTTTTATTACTTATTAGTGAAAGTAGAACATGTCTGATTTACATTTAATTTTATTTGATACTCTATTGATTGAGCTTTGCATAATTATCCAGGGAAATTTATGGTAGAGTTGACAGGAAGCTCTGGGTGGTCCAAAGGTGTCCATTTCTCCTGGAGAAATTTGGGGCAGGGAGGAAGGCTTCCGTGATTTCTGCATGACGACTGGGGGTAGCAAGGATTAAGTTATTCCTCGAGACATCAGGCACTATAAATTGTCATTTCATTACTGCTTGTTTTAAAGATTGAAATAATAGAAATAGAAATTTTATGGCAAAATGGAATTTACCTGTTGACTATTTTGACTGCAAATGGAGAATAGGCTGATAATTTAGAAGACTCCATCTTAATTGTTATAAATCATTATAGTAACTTTATACTCCTATTATATGCTATCATGCTAAGATCTATAGAATAATGACTGAGAGCTTGTATAAGAAAAGGATGGATCTGATCTCAATGTCCTTCAAAAATGTCACAGCAATACTGTGTAATTTTCCTTTTTATTTGTGCTTTGCTTGTTTTGGATTAGTGATCCAAATTTCGAAATGTTCCTGTGTTGTATTACCATACCAGCAGTATCAATTGAAAGCCAATTTAGACATTTTGGGAGAAGATTTGGTAGAGAGAATGAACTATTTCACTTTTTAAAAATTTTGACTCATAAAGTAAACATTTTTGGGAAAAGCCTAAGAAAGTTACCTATTTAGGTTTCTTTCTTTCTTTTTTTGAGACAGGGTCTCACTCTGTCACTCAGGTTGGGGTGCAGTGGCCTCGTTATAGCTTACTGCAAACTCTAACTACTAGGCTCAACTGATCCTCCCACCTCAACCTCCTGAGTAGCTGGGACTACAGGTGCATGCCAGTGCACCTGGGTATTTTTCTTACTTTTTGTAGATATGGGGGTCTCACTATGTTGCTCAGGCTGGCCTTAGACTCCTGGCCTCAAGCGATCCTCCTGCCTTGGCCTCCCAAAGTGCAGGGACTACAGGCATGAGCCACCTTGCCCAGTCTACTTAGGTTTCTTTTGTCTGTATTTCTCTTTATTTGGAAAGTCTATGAAGTATATATATGCTGTAAACTATATTTTATCAAGCCTTTATATCTTTTCTGGTTTCTCTGTTCTGGCACTTCACAGTCTTAAGCACTTGCTTCTTTATTTAAACAAACAAATAAACCCAATTAAACAAACAATTCCCTAATTATCAAAGTGATATATACTTATTAGTGCAACGATGAAACAAATCTCCCATAGTGCCATTTCCCAGGGATGACCACTGCTACTACTTTGATTTCTTTCTTTTCAGATGGGTGTGAATGTATAATTTTTGGTTTTGTTTTTAAACATTGGCATTGTAGGTGGTCCATGATCTGCCATTTGTTCCTCACTGGTTCAGTGTTATCACATCAGAAGTGGGTCTTACTTTTTCATTGGCTTATTGGTTCCTAACACCTACTCAGAGAAGTGGAGTACAATTTTTATTAATTCATCTCCTTTGTTATGCTTAGGGAGATAAACCTGCACGGATAATGGAATCAAAATATTCCTTTGGCCAAGCCATGCTGACACATGAAAGTTTTCTCTAATTTATTTACTCAAAGCAGAGCGTTATAAACTAAAACATGTTCATTATGACTAATGGTCTTTTCCTAAGGCAAGATAAACACAACAGTGTCCTTAGAAAATTCTCCATATAATTGAGGTCAAACTCATGTAGAGTTTTGTGTCAGTGTTTCCACTAAACATTGCATTACCAGCATTTTCCATGTCAATAAATATTTTTCAAAAACATTACTTCTAATGGCTTCAAATACTATCATTTACTTAATGGCCTTTCTGGTTTTGGATATTTTGGTTGTTTTATGTTTTAAAAAACTTGTTTTTGCTTCTATAACACTGTGGTAAAAATGCTTGTATATAAACCTCTGACCTTATTTAAGATTGTTTCCTTGAGAATGTATGCCTTAAGCATCCAATAACCTCTTAATTGGCCTCTATTACTTCAGAGTTTATCTCCTGCCTATTGCTGCCAGTTGAAACTTCCTAAAACATCAATTACTTCATACCATCCCATGTTCGACAGCCCTCAACAACTCTTCATTGCCTATGGGAAAAACCTGCACATTCTTTGGCTTGGGGATTGAAACATTTGACCGTCTTGTTCCTTCCAATTTCTATAATCTGTTATACCTGGGCTCTTTGGATGGCTCTGCTCTCATCCAACACCCATCTTGGGGACTCTCACTGTTGTTTTTAATCCTGCCTCCCTTCCTCCCTGTCCCAAACCAAACACATAACACAACTCCAACTCCAATGTTGATGAGTGGATTACAATGCCTGTCACAAAAGAAAATATTTTAATTCATCATCAAACATCTCAGTTCTTTCCCCCCGTTTTCTCTCCTTCCCCTGATGCCATATCTATTTCTAATCAATCTCTCCCCTCACCTGCTAGTGCTGTGTGTGTGTGTGTGTGTGTGAATGTATTGTGAAAGGTCTGAAAGTATATGCACCAAACTTCACCTGTAGAGAAGAGCCCTAGGATGAAATTCACAGAGAGCATTAGGGGAAACTTTCACTTTTTACTGCAAGTACTTCTGTATTGTTTGAACCTTTTACAAGTATTCATTTATTTTTAACTTAAAAACAATAAAATTATATATATTTGTTTTTAAAAAGAGCCGTATAGGGTTGTAGGATATAATGGAGGTAGGGTTTATGAAACTGCTTTCTAAAATTTTAAAGGTCAGAGAAAATGCTAATTGTGGTTTCATCCATGACTTTGCTCTAAGCATCTAAAAAGCACTCTACTTTGCTAGTTCAAATGCTACCATCTTTCAAAGTTCAGCTCAATTTCTATAGCTTACAAGAGCCTACGTTGATTACTGAAACACACAATTATCTCTACCAACTCAAAGTCATACGAAATTGACTTCCTTGGTCTTTTGGGGCATACGATGATGGATAAAGAAAAGTTCATTTGATTGATAAAGAAAGGCCCATTTAGTAGCAAGATAAACCATTTAAAATAGTTCAGAATAATTATTTATATAAATCACTTGTGCTATTTTTGGGTATTTAATAGATATGATGTGGATTTTTTTTCTTTTTGTGTTTAGTGAGGCGCATTGATCCCACTCTCTATGTGATCTTGGGAATGTCATAAATCCTTTTGGGATTTCATCATCCAGAATATGAAGGGGTTGAACTAGGCATATCTTCTTTTTTATTTTTTTATTTTTAATTTTTATTTTTTAAAATATATATGGGGTCTCACTATGTTGCCCAGGCTGGTCTCAAACTCCTGGCGTGAAGTGATCTCTCACCTCGGCCTTTCAACATAGTGGGATTACAGGTGTGAGCCATATCTTCTAATGCACCTTCTGGTTCAAAAAGTTTGTGATTCTGTTAGATGCTATGATTTTGCCTGATAACTGGCTTAATTTGAAAGTAGTTACTTTCTCTTTTGAAAAAAGTTACTGGGTCTCCTCTTCCTTGTCAGCTCTGGTCTCCTCTTTTTCGTCTGGTCTGGTCTGGTCTCATCTCCTCTTCCTCATCTGGTCTCGTCTCCTCTCCTCTTCCGGTCTGTTCTCCTCTTCCTTGTAGGGTCAGGTCTGGTCTGGTCTTGTTTCCTCTTCCTCGTCTGGTCTCGTCTCCTCATCCAGTCTAGTCTCCTCTTCCTCATCCAGTCTGGTCTCCTCTTCCTTGTCCGGTCTCCTATAGATTTGTACAGGACAAGTTTTTCCTCTGCTTCCTTATTCCCCTGCGATAGTCTACTTAAGAAAACACCATAAACAGATTACCTTCTTCCGGGCATTCTCATTTCCATATTGTTAAAGAACTATTTGTTGTTAGGGAATGGTTACTTCACTTGTTCAGAGCATTCTATCAATGTGTAAGGTTCACCCAGCAAGTTTTCTGGCCACAGACTTTAGTTCAGAAATGCTATGTGAGTAATGGAGAGGGATTGATTGGATTTCATCCTCCCTCAGGATGAGCCAGTAGCACCAGTGCCCACATTGTCACAGATGGAGGGGAGAACTGCCCTGCAAAGGCTTTGCGATGCCCTATTCGGTCTCAGGCAGGATTGGCTCACCATGCACTGCTACAACCAAAAAGGCACCAAAAAATGGTAGATCAATTATTTCAAACAGCTTCTCATCATGGCAGAAAGCGCCCCTCTTAGGTGTGGCTTCAAATGGGAGAGCAGGAAACTGAAGCGCTAAGAAGATTCACACTTGAATTTTTGAAGTAAGGAGTTTCTTTATTTAAAATAACTCACACTTTTTACTCCTCGGAATTCACTGGAACGGAGTGAGATTTATGTAAGAAACATTAAATTTAGGCCGGGCGCAGTGGCTCACGCCTGTAATCCTAGCACTCTGGGAGGCCGAGGCGGGTGGATCGCTCGAGGTCAGGAGTTCAAGACCAGCCTGAGCAAGAGTGAGACCCCGTCTCTACTAAAAATAGAAAGAAATTATATGGACAACTAAAATATATATATACAAAAAATTAGCCGGGCATCGGTGGCGCATGCCTGTAGTCCCAGCTACTCGGGAGGCTGAGGCAGTAGGATCGCCTAAGCCCAGGAGTTTGAGGTTGCTGTGAGCTAGACTGACGCCATGGCACTCACTCTAGCCCGGGCAACAGAGTGAGACTCTGTCTCAAAAAAAAAAAAAAAAAAAAAAAAAAATTTAGCCTGTGATTAACCAATACTCAGTTTTGAGGTTTTATTGGGAGGACCTCACTTGGTTCAAATGCTATGATCCTTAAAAACTTGAAGCAGAGAAATGGGTGGTTAAATTACATGCCAGAGACGCTGCTTATTTCTGTTGTAAACTGAATAACTTGGTTTGGAGCCACACTCGTCTTCAAAGCTGACAAATCCACCTCTGAGGAATCTGCTGAGGTTCTTAATTGGCCAGGCCAGCAGCTTTGAGGAAGAAGTGAGAAATCAAAACCAACAACCTAAGGAGGAAAAAGGGGAGGGAGGAAGAGGAAGAGGATGGAGACATGAGGAGGAGGATCTGCATGAGAAGAAGCAGGATGGCAGTTATGTGGGAAGATGAGCAGCCGTGCAGTGGCCTTGAGAAGAAAAGGAAAAGCAACACTAAAACCAAGGTCTCCAAATTGAAGTTGAGAAGGGAAATAAATTACTAACAACAACAAAAAAGTTACTCCAAATATTTTTATCTAAAAATACTACACAGGACAGCTCTATATAATAAATCTATTTGATGTAGTAGGAAGAGCATTGATTTTGAAATCAAAAGGACCTGAATTTGAATTCTAGCTCTGCCATTACTGAATTATGTTATCTTAAACACGTTATTTAACCTCGTTTAGTATCAGTTTCCTTTTGTATAAAAATGGGGATCATAATCTTTGTTTCCTTGGACTGTACACATGAAGGCACCCAAGACAGTGCCTGATGCATAGTATGCTCTCAGTAAATGTTAATTTCCTTTCTTCCTTTATTCCTAACTTTAATTTGTGAAAGGCACACTTTAAAAAGCAGCAAATGGGCAGGACATGGTGGCTCATGTCTGTAATCCTAGCACTCTGGGAGGCCACGGCAGGAGGATTGCTTGAGCTTAGGAGTTTGAGACCAGCTTGAGCAAGAGTGAGACCCTGTCTCTACTAAAAACAGAAAAATTAGCCTGATGTCATGGCTTATGCCTGTAGTCCCAGCTACTCCGGAGCCTAAGGCAATGGGATCACTTGAGCCTTGTCTCAAGCAAACAAACAAAAAAAGCAGCAAATGCTATTTTATATGTCTATACATCTAAAAATGAGATTCAGAGGGAATAAAGTGTTTTTTTTTTTTTTTTAGTAGAGACGGGGTCTTGCTCTTGCTCAGGCTAGTCTCGAACTCCTGAGCTCAAACAATCCACCTGCCTCGGCCTCCCAGAGTGCTAGGATTACAGGCGTGAGCCACCGCACCCGGCCTAAAGTGTTTTTTTAAAAGTAGAGATGTGGTAAGTATGGATATGTGCAAAGAGTTTATGTAATCCTTGCTCCAATCTTATGCAGAAATCCAGAGCCATGATAGGTCTTATGTTATTTCTTATAGGGCCTTAGGTTGTAGCTAGTAAAGAAGGTTATAAAAGTCAAATCCATTTTTGATGCCTTATAATTAGTTGGTTAAGGTGTCAGTAACTAGGAACCTTAGACTGGGGTCTGTGACAACTTGGGTTTATATCAAATACTATGTAGTACCTCAGATGTTTTCAGGGCTGACATTCATTAGGCATAGTAGACATAGTGTCTTGGACACAATACTTTCAGGACCCATGAAATTGTTTTACTTTATTTTAAAATCAGAATAAAAAATGAACTTTTAGGTTAAAGAAAATGTTATAATATATACGATTAATATATTCATCTTATTATCAATACAGTTGTATGATTTTATTTTATTTTGTTTTTTTTATGTAGGAAGGGGCCCAAGAAAGTCATAATGTAGTCATGGATGCTTTAATGAAATTTTAGACTTTTCTTCCAGGAAACACATCTAGCGGGTCAGGCTAAGTAGTGTTTATGTAAACTAATTACCTCCTTTTCCTGAGAGGCACCAGGGAAGGAGGCTCACCGGCGTGGTCAGAGTCCCAACCCACCACATGACTTTCTATTTTTATTCCTGGCTCCATGAGAAGGTAGGAGATAAGCCAGACATGAAAGCAAAACAATAAAACAGGTATTTATAGCAAGACTTAGCATCTCCTAGCATAAGACTAGAATCTTGGGAGCAGAGTGTTCCCTCTTATCCCATACTTATGTAAATTTAATATATAAACTGCCTCATGAATATTAATGAACCTGTAAAGGAAGGTTTGGGAAAAAAATTCAGCAACAGCCAAAAAAAAAATTAGTAATCTAATTTGGGCTGAATAAAAGAGACTTCTGAACTGTTTAAAAATAGGAAACGTAGAGTAGAGGGACTTTCTAAGATGTGAAAACAGATACTGTAAGAAGGAAGGTCTGCAGCATAATGTCTCAGTGTAGAGGATCCTCTGTAAAGTAGGGCATTTGGTCAGTAAATGAACTGACCTAAGCTCTGCCTTTTAAGAATCTGGTGGCCGTTAAGTAATTTCTCATCCCTCAGTGTTGTCTTCAAGCTCTGAGATTCTTTTCTGCCTGGGCTAGTCTATTCTTAAAACTTTCCACTGTGTTTTGTATCTCCTTGAACGAATTTTTCATTTACAAAAGTTCTATTTGATTTTTGTTTAGTAATTTGATTTCTTTAGTGAGTTTTTCATTCATTTCCTGTGTTGTTTTTGTGGTTTCTTTGTGTTGCTTTTCAATTTCTCTTGTATTTTGTTGAGCTTCCTTATGATCCAAATTTGGAATTCTTTATCTGTCATTTTGATATTTTCATTTTGGTTGGTATCTATTGGTAAAGATTTGTTGTTTCCTGTTGGGGGTGTCCTTTTGCTCTGATTTTTCACATTTCCAGAGTTCTTTTGCTGATTCCTTCTCACCTGGCTTCTTGATTGAGTCCTGGAGGTGGTGGGTTTGCCTTGCGGGCCTGTACCCAGGACCCCAAAGATCAATCCCTGACTATGTGAGGGAGAAGAGTGCTGGTCCCGAGTTGCCCATGGGATGTTCAAGCAGGTTTGATGATCCTCTCAGTTTGCCTCTGTCCTGCAGTCTTCACCTGTTTCCAGCTGTGCGAATTGCACCGGATCCCCCAGCTTAGTCTCTGATATGGCAGGTGGTACTTATGAGTATGAATCAGCCATGCCCTCTTTGCTTTAGTTGGAAGATGCTATGATGCGATATACAATTGTTCTCCCTGTCATTGGTTGATGTTTGTGTGAAAGAGACAGCTGCTGAGGTGTTCTTGTGTGCACATGGTAGACTCTGGTATCCTAGATGGAGTATTTGAGTGCCGCAAGCTTTAGGAGGACCCTGTAGCTACCAGGGTCTCTACCACCATTGAGATGGGGAGAGGAGCAAGGCAGTTTGTGGTTAGGTTGCAGGAACCGGAAAGGCTTTGCAAAGCCTCAGTGGGCCTCCAAAGTTGCTTTTCTGGCCACTAGGGGGAGCCGCTGGTATAAGGGTCAGGAGGAGCTCTCCAAACCAGGAAGGTTGTTCATGGGGGGAAGGGCCTAAATGCTTGAGTGCTAAGGCCCTGGGCTGGGATCTTTCCGCCCTTATCCAGTAGCACAGCTTTTCTGTGGAAGGGGTGGGCCTTCCCCCAAAGTGCTACCCCTTGGACCCGTACAGCACACTCCTATCAGTTCAGTCCACATGTGCTCCGTGGCCACCTGAGTCCAACTCTCAAACCTCTCCCCAGTCTGTGTGTCTGACCCACTAGTGTGCATCCCCACGAAATGCCAGCAAGCAGGGAATTCAAATATTGTGCACCCCTGTTCCAGTACAAGTCCTCAAAAGAAGAGGTGTGGGCTCCTGTATCTGTGCGGACCTCAGCCAGGAACACACACCCAGTGGAGAGAAATGGCCACTTGAGAACTTCTCAGCTCAAACTGTTCTCCCTGTTGTAATGAGTGGGGGGAGGGGCTGCAGCACCCAGCCAGCCAGCGCATGTGAATGCAGGGTGTTTGGTTGCCATGGAACCAGGAGCTAGACGATTCCTTTAGGAATGCCACCCCATTATCCAATATGGCGGTTCTCTTGGGGTGGGCATGGGCATGCTCCCAGATCCCCGTTCCCCAGCTCCCCACCACACTCTCCAGTCGGATATGTCTTTGTGGGCTTCCTTGCCACCGGAGTCCAGCTCCCGAACTTGTCCCTGTGTCCTCCCGCACCCCTCTCATGTCTGAGGGGCACTGGAACTGGCTTGATTATCTGAGCCACCAGCGTCCGACCCCACAAAACACCAGTGGGCAGGGAGTTCCCAAATTATACACCTCTGTTCCACCACAAGTCCATAAGGGAAGAGCTGTGGGCCCAACCTCTGTGGAGACCTCACCCTGGGATGCATGGAGAAAAACAGCCATTTGGGAACTTCTCGGCTCAACCTATGCTCAGGGTTGTGAGGGGCGGGGGAGGGGCCACAGCTCCCAGTCAGCGCAAACTCAAACTGCTTTCTGGGTTGCAATGGACAGGGGAAGTGCAGGGCAGGAAGGATCTGGTGGAAGAAAGCTGGCACTCTGGCCTCTTGTGGCACTCTTCTGGTGCCCCCCACAGACGGCCCAAACTCCTGGGACTCTCTAGTTCACCCCACTAGTCCTTATTTGCTGCCTGGGTTGGGGAGGGTGGAAAAGCCTTCAGTAAACTTAGTGCCCCATTGCTCACTGACTGCATGTAGGAGGGGGAGGGGAATCCACCCTGACCCTTTCACTGGCTTCCGAGCCTCTCTGGGTTTGATCCTTGCCGATATCTTCTCCTCTTTATCTACTTCCTACTCAGCTTTGCAATTTTTCTCCATGTGGTCTCCAGCTGTCTCTGTTGTGTCCCTCTGTGATCCACACCTGAGCTGTGACTCTTCTCCTCTCTCCTCCAGCTGATGTCCTGCCTTCCTGCCTGGATGGTCCGACAAGCAATGTCTCTACCCTCTTGGGTTGGATTTTCAAGTGAACTTTGTTTAGGACAATCAGAGTTCTATAAATGTTTAGTAAATTGAACTGAATAAAAAAATAAGATCTAGGCTAAGTGGGGGCTTTTGTTTAATCATTTTTATTTTTCTGTGTTTCAGAAGAACTTGATCTGTACCTCCTGACGCTTCGTCTTGCAGCTGCCTCTGGATTGGGAAGTGTGGTGCCTATAAAGAAATAATCAACAAACCATTGCCAGTTTCATTGATAGTAAGTGGTCTATCAGATGAAGAGAAGTCACATTTCCAAAAGGCTGATTTAATAAGGGAAGGGGAATGGTGAATTGTCCTGGGTGAGAAGAGAGAACAGTCCAGATTGTGGGCCTGAAGCTCATTTTTCCTCAGAGACATAGGTCACTTCTAGATAAGTCATAGCCGTCTTCTCTAGGTACCTCCGCAGTTAGGAAAAACTGCTACATAAATTCTGGCCTTCATTCTTCCTTGAGAAGAAAATTAAAGTAAAGTATTTCTCTAATGTCTATCCAATTTCAATGGATTTGTGATGTGGATATGAGACTTGAAAGACTGAAAATACGAGGCTGCTCTGTGAAAAGGACAAAAAAGGAGAGAAGGCAATTTTAATTTAATTTTTTTACCACCCTCTTGCCTTCAGTAGCTGAGAATTGTTAGAAACTTACATAGTAAGTAAAGGAAAATTGGCTAAGACATTAAAGATGTTAAAAAATGATACATAGCATCTGTTGCATATTTTAGTGCATGCCTGTACAAAGGGCCAAGACCTTTGTGCTCTTGGGAAGGCAGGCAGGCATTATGACTATTTTTATTGTCATCGCTGTTATTAATAATAAAGAAGATGGTTACAGAAATGAAAGTACGGAGGCACCAGCTATGCCGACCTATATGAAATCTTTTGCAATTCAATGAAAAAGACAAAAAGAGACAACATTTAGAGTATGACCTATTTTTTTGTGCATATATGAAATTGGATCAAGTAACTAACTATATTTGCAGATAACTTTTAAAAAGGATTATATAGTCAATTATACCAATAGTAAATGAGGAAAATTATAAATTTGTTTAATCTGACAACTGAAAAGTAGGAAAAGTGAAGCCTTGGTAGGGAGCTTTAAGTGAAAAAATAAAAACCTGAAATGTCTGCTTTTATCAAGATACATGTGGGAGAGATTTATTATAAATCACCTGATCCAATGTATGACTCATTTCAGGGACGTTACTGGAACTGGCTATTTGGATCTTACCATCACTGGAGGCAATGCTTGATCTTTTCACTGACCATAAAGATGTTTCAAAATCAGTGACATAAGCTGCACTCTGCAGTAGAGTTCACAGAGGCCAACTGCAGCAACAAACGTACTTAAGTATTTAGTCTAGCAAAGACACAATGTTCATCTGGCTTTTCCTTTTGCTATAAGGGTAGAAATGAAGAAATATTCATTTTGGCTAACACCAAGTCATTACAAATGAGGCAAGAGAGCTGTGGAACATAAAGAACAAGTAGTCAATCAATATTATTTGGAAAATTAAGAAATGGTGTTGTGCTTCATGTTGATGGAGGTGGAATGAGCAGGATCCACATGTCCATCTGTTGTGGTCATTTCTAGAATGTCTGGTGGGAATCCTAGACTGACACGGCTGATCTAGGCAGGGGTGGCATCCTCAGGTTGCATCAGTGTGTTGAGCCCTAAGTGCCGTATGTGGGACAAGAAAGAAGTGTGAGCAGTAGGCAAGGTTAGTAGGCTTCAGGTTTGGGTAGAGGAGAAAGAAAGAAGAGGAATAAATGATAATAGCAGACCATCCAACCTAGACTTCCCCTTGGTAAAGACATCACTTTTATTGTGTCTTGGAAAAAAGTGCAATCAGTAGTTTAGCCTGGGGGTCCCTAATGTCCATCTGTGGATTGGCTGCATTAGAATCTCCTAGGGAGCTTTAGAAATACACCTCGCAGAGGTTCTGATTCAGTAGGTTTGAAGTGGGACCTAAGGTTCTATATATACAAAAAAATCTCTCCAGTCATGTCTGGGAATCTGATCTAAACTCTACTTAAATACCAGCAGTAACACTGAGCTCATTATCATTCGGTTGCTGGTTAGCTGAAGTGGTTATAAGGTTCCATGTTATTTTAAACTAAAAATCTGTGTCTTGAGAACATTCACCCATTCTTTGGTTCTCTTTGGGCCTTTTGGAGTAATTTAAAGGTCTTAGATCAAGTTGGATGATTTGAAGTTTTGGAGACAAGTTATAGTTTTATGATCTTATCTGGCAGCAAGGTAGTCTGGGAGAGAGAATGGGAATGATGGAATGATGCTGAGTTGGGGATTGAAATGATGGAAGATCAATAAACTGAAGGACTGTAGGATGCTAGAGAGGGTAATGTTGAAATGACCACCCATCGCTGGGGAGACGGTTGAGGCCTTCAGAGCAGGTGTGGACTATGTATGGGGAGATACTAAGTGGTTAGGGCTGTGGGCTGGGCTGAGGTGGCAAGTTCAGTGTGGCCTGGGTCGGTGTCTAGCTGGTCTTCCATCTCTTTCTTAGGCCCTGGTGCAGTAGGTTTTTAATTGGCATTTTTTGACTGATTATGGCAAAAGGCAGATTGAGTAGACATGTGGGGGTCGGAGAAGTAAGTATGGAGATTGTATCAGAAAGAAAGAACTGGGGACATTTTAGAGGTGAGCAGTTCCTAGCGATGAGAAAATCCAAGTAGTGGCTAACATGTAACAGAGTTGAAGGTGAGATCTGTTGAAAGATTTCGTGGTCATCAACATGCATGATGCTGCTATTTTGTATGATGTTTAAAAGTAGGAGAGAGAGGGGAACTGTGACTTAGGTGCCAAGTGTTTGAGCACAGTGTTTGGAGGTGGGATGGACATGAAATAGAAATGAAAAGAGAATGTAGAGGGCATAGAGTGCCTGATCCTGGCTCTGTCTTGTGGGTGAATTTGGGCAAGTCCCATCTTCACTGGGGACCTCTGTATTCTTTTGAGTTAATGACATTCTCTCCATCTCCCATACAGTTGTTGGAAGCTCATGTGAGATATAGTCATCAGGTATGTAAAAGCCACTTTGAAAAGATTGGTAACTGATAAAGGCTGTCCTAGTTTTGAGATCTTGTAATATAACTATTCTAGTTATGACATATCAATATTATAAGATGTCATAAAATGTATGTATGGTAAAGCTACAATTTTGCTTGAAAGAAAAATATCTAAAACTAGTGCTCTATAGCAGAAGCAGCCAAACAACAGTTTATTTTTTTATTTTATTATTTTTTTTTTTGAGACAGAGTCTCACTCTGTTGCCCAGGCTAGAGTGAGTGCCGTGGCGTCAGCCTAGCTCACAGCAACCTCAAACTCCTGGGCTCAAGCGATCCTCCTGTCTCAGCCTCCCGAGTAGCTGGGACTACAGGCATGCACCACCATGCCCGGCTAATTTTTTCTGTATATTTTTTAGCTGTCCATATAATTTCTTTCTATTTTTAGTAGAGATGGGGTCTCGCTCTTGCTCAGGCTGGTCTCGAACTCCTGAGCTCAAACGATCCGCCCACCTCGGCCTCCCAGAGAGCTAGGATTACAGGCGTGAGCCACCGCGCCCGGCCCCAAACAACAGTTTAATACTAAATGACTTATATCTCTGGAATTAATAGGTCATGTTTGCGGAAGATGATTCTAGTATTTCTTTTTCTTTCATCTAGCATACGTTGGTACCTTTGGAAAGATCCAGAAATCCACATGTTGAACATGAACATGAGGCTGTTGTTGCTGCACATATACTTTCCACAACTTGATTTTCTGTGTACCAATTACTCATGTAAAAATATGATGCCACTAAGTGGTCCTTTGATTTTGACATTTCATTTTCAAACTTTTCAGAGTTAAGTTATAATTCTGTGACTCTGACTTGTAAGTTCTAGCAACTAGCCATCTTTCTGTACTGTTTCTTTACAAGTCTTTTGAACCATGGCTCCTCCTCTGACTTTGGAATATGTGAAACTCAGCACCCAATCTAAGAGGAAGATGCAGTTACAAAGATTAACCTAAGCATTTCTTACATTGGCTTTACTTTGCACATTATTGCTTCTACTATGGAGTACAGCCTCAAAACCTTACATAAATCCAAAGTTGAATTCGAATATGGTTTATATTACTTAGTCTCTTGTCTCTCATTTCTAGTATGATAATTGCTACCTAGTCTTTTGGGAGGTTCAAAAGCTGAAAACATGAACTTTTGGTAAAGGAAAAAGACATTCCGAGATTCATAGTGCTCTTCCTTGAATTGTACTTGAGAGTAACCGAAAGTCCATTTCCAGGAGGCTGGTCCTTGGCAGAGGCAATATTTATGGCATAGGAACAACATAAATACTGTAGACTCTTTATTTAAGCCCTTCCTGGATGGCGTTGGTTCTAAGACGCTAAAAGCCAGAGGTGAAGAGAGGAAAAATGTTCTTCTGAGAAAGATGAGATCAGTTTTCTAACATTTGGAAAAATTTTTATCAATTTATAACTCATTTATGTCCAATGATAATAACCATGCACAGCTATTTCTCTCAGCAAAGTAAGGTACAGAGAAGTTGGCTGCACATTATACCAAACCCTCTTGCTAAAGAAGTAACAAACAGAAAACTTGGGGGAATCTTGTACCTAACAGAAGAATCTACTTGGGATCTAGATTTCCCAGACCAGATCTGGGGAAAAAAGTTATTAACTTGTTCCCTGTGCTTTAAATTACAGAGATTGAAAGTGAAATGATATTATAATAATGGTAGCTTGCAGAAAAGGAGACTAAAAAACAGAAAGATATTAATAGTTTTGGAAGACAAGAAAGGGAATGTTTTGTATTACTTTGGTATTTTTCCTGGGCCTGAATCGCTGTAATGTGACTGTGCCACTTCCTTGCTCTGTTCAGCTCAAAGAGTTTTGCATGTTAAGTATTAGGGGTTGAATTGTATCCCCCAGAAAGATATGTTGAAGTCCTAACTCCCAGTATCTCAGAACGTGATCATACAGAATTTATAAAAAGTGTATTTATAGAGGCAACTGGGTTAAATCATTAGCGTGGGCCTACTCTAGTATGACTGGTAACCTTATATAAAAAGGAAATTTGTACACAGAGACAGAGATGCACAGAGGGAAGATGATGTAAACACACACAGGGAGAACACAGTCACGTGAAAATGGAGACAGAGATTAGAATTAGGCTGCCATAAGACAAGGAATGCCTGGGGCCACCAGAAGCTAGGAGAGATATGTGGAACAGATTCTCTTTCATAGTCCTTACAAGGAACCAACCCTGCCAATACCTTGATTTTGGGCTTCTAGCCTCCAGAACTGTGACAATAAATCTTTGTGGTTTAAGCCACATGGTGTATTATGTTATGATAGCCCTAGGAAATTAATAGACCGTACTTAAATCAAACCTAGGAGCTTTCAGTGTTTCCTCCAATCCTTCACTGCCTATTGAGAAACAAATTTTCAGAGCTTCTGAAATGCCCTTAACCCTATTCTCCATCCTGTTTCCTCTGCAGGGCTGTGAATGAATGGCATGTAAATATAGTCCCTGTTGGGAAAATTCTCACTGTTCAGAAAGGTTGAACTGTGTAAGTGAAGTGAATTGCATGGGGATTGTGATGTAGATTACCTCACGTCAGGACCAGTAAAACCTTAGACCTTAAGAATCTCCCAGATGAAGGAATATTGACAGATCTTAAATATGGGGAGTGTGTTGTGATAATAACCAATTCAAAGCAGAATATTGCTTTTTTCCAAAGAAGATTCAAAGAGGGAGTCAATAACATTAACCTTCGCATCAGCTAGTCCAAGATGAAATACTATCTTGGGCATCGACTAATCAAGATTGTCTTGTCCCTTGTGTTCTTGTGTTGGGAAATAACTTAGTTCAGTATCTTTAAGATTTATTCACCTTGTATTTGCACTGATCACATTCATTGAACTGCAGACTGGAGCCAAGAACTATATTTTTGAAGCTGAGCTGGTGATAGGCAGACTGTCTCTCAGTCCTTGGAGTCAATCCAGCCATCTTAAATATTGAAGTGTTTCTTTATGATGCTCTAGAGACATTTTCATCATGTTGTATTCTTTGTGATCAGCTGAACCTAACAATTACATTTGAATGCTTTTCTAAGACAGGTAGATTCTTTTATAAAAATTATTTGAAATGCTAGTATGAATGACTGATAGAACATGCCTATGTAGACATTTAAGGAATAGAAATAAAATATACCTGGTGAAAAGGGAAAATGTAAATATTTCAACTAGACATACATGTATGTATATGTGTATATCTGTATGTATAGCTACATTTTTACTTAAGTCCACTTTATATGACTATGGAGAGAGGACTAGAGCTATAAAAATCCATTTGCATCTTTTTTTTTTTTGAGACAGAGTCTCGCTTTGTTGCCCGGGCTATAGTGAGTGCCGTGGCGTCAGCCTAGCTCACAGCAACCTCAAACTCCTGGGCTTAAGCGATCCTACTGCCTCAACCTCCCGAGTAGCTGGGACTACAGGCATGTGCCACCATGCCCGGCTAATTTTTTGTATATATATATTTTAGTTGTCCATATAATTTCTTTCTATTTTTAGTAGAGACGGGGTCTCACTCTTGCTCAGGCTGGTCTCGAACTCCTGACCTTGAGCGATCCACCTGCCTCGGCCTCCCAGAGTGCTAGGATTACAGGCGTGAGCCACCGCCCCATTTGCATCTTTATCAGTACTTTATACCATCATAGTCCTTTATTAGTTAGATATTGTCAACCACTATCACTACTACTAGCAATGGTACTACTACTGGTTACCACTTAGGTAGGTATTTACTAAGTACCAGGCAATGTGATAATTGCTTCGTCTACACAATCCCCTTTAATCCTTTTGACAACTGTGTGAGGTATATACCTTTATCTCTATTTTGCAGACTAGGACACTAAAGTTTAGAAATACTAAGCAGCTTGGACAATATCATACAGTAAATGGTAGAGCTGTAAGTAGAAATGCAGATCTTTCTGATCCCAAAACTCATATTCTTATCCACTTTGCAATTTAGTCTCAAGTATACTGCTGAGAGAAAAAAACATTCTATTAGGAGAGGTGAAGACTCTACTCTGAGAGCTCAATTTTAAGTCGGCAGAGATCAGTGCAGAGCTGAGACACTTACATACAAGGAAGCAGCAGAATGCCTCAGGGACTGAGGCAATGAGAAAGCAGCACCAATGGAGAGAGAAGCCATTCTTGGCACTAAAGGACCAGCAACAGCACCTTTAAACAAAATTCACAGAGACTCAGTCCCTTAGTGTATATCTCATGCAGCCGTAGACGAAGACTGAGAAGCTTGTGTAATTAGATCTAGTCTGCTGGAAAAGGAAGGGGTGGTAAAAGTGGAGACTCAGACATTGGGCTAGAGACTTTTGTGGTCTCTAGCTTTAGTTCTGCAGCTGATAACACTGTCAGAACTTGGGCAAGTCTTGCAACCTTGATAATATCTGCCCTACCTACCACATAGGGAAGGAAATGTGGCCTTGAGGAAACATGAGTTAGTATGTGTGGAAGCAATTTTAATTTTGAAACTATGAAGCACTACATAAATGCATTACTTCTCTATTCATTCATAGAGTTGCATTTATACTGCTGCTTAGCACTTATCATACTATATTTTAATTAGATGAATGCATTAATCTCTGCCCTACTCCTTATACCTATAATAGTGCAAAACTCTTAGTAGGTGTTTAATAAATATTTGTTTAAAAATAGCTTCTTAGAATTAACACTAGATAAGGAAGACAAGAAAATTTAGAGATTAGTGAAGAATTTTAAAAATAATGTTTGTAGTATAAAAGATGTTAGAGTAAATCCATTCTCATCCATCTTAATTTTCTAATGCTAATAGAATACCACTTATTTGATTGTGACAAATACTAGTAAAAATCTAGATGGGATATGTCATCCAGTGGTTGTAGTGGGTACAGTACTTACCAGTTCTGCTTTAAAATGGCAAGGAGCTTGGTACGAGGGAAAGATGAAGGAGTGAGATGAACATGTGCCTCATTTCAATGATTAATGAAGACAGCATTGTCCAGAAAGTTTATGGCTTGGAAAATCAACTTGCTAGAAACATTGAGTGTCCTCTACTGGCAGAGAAATGCCTTGGATGCTCTGAATAGTTACAGAGGAAGTCCAGGGGCCAGCGCTGTCTTAGTGCAACAAAACAATCACTGTGAACCTCTTCTGTGGAGGATAGGCATGTCAAAGACGTGATCCCTTCCCGTGGGGAGTTTACAGTCTAGTGGGAGGACACTGCCATAGAGTTGTTTGCAAACTTAGTTTGTGAAACTGTTTCTGATGTTCTCCTTTCTTTGCCCAATGTTTGCTTCCTTCTAGGATTTGAGAAATCTACTTGTAACAATCAAAAGCTATTGTGAAGCTATACAGATGGGAAGATTTCTACACATTCCATTTTCTTCATCTTTTTTTTCTCACTCAATTCTTTTTCTATAAAGTAGGAATAATAGTATCTTTACTGTTTGGGGAGTAATTAAAAAAAATTCCAGAGTGCTTCTAGAACACTGCTTGGAATGGCAGTTGGGCAATAAATATCCTTCCTCAGTCTCCCCTTTTTCTTCAAAAGTATAGAGGGGTTCTGTTTGTCCACACACCCTATAACTCTTGCATACTTCACAAGGGTGATGGATTATCTCTGTCGTTGGCCCAGCTCCTTACCTCTCTGCAGAAGTGGGGTTGTGGGTGTGGAGAACAGTCACTTGTATAGCAAGTTGGAAGTGGTATCTAAAGACTCCATATCCCCAAAGAACTCTCCCTCTGATGATCCCTGAAATTGTATTAGAAATCTATTTCTTGGAAGTACTTGGTTTTTAGAAACTCGCTATTAAAATGCAAGATTTCTCCATGCCAGAAGGAGGCAGTGTAGTGTAGTGGAAATGGGAATAAAAGATACAAGCCATGGAGACCTGAGTTGAAACCCCAAATCTTTCACTTTGTTGCCCTGGACAAGTTTAACCTCTCTGAGCTTTAGATGGTCCATTTGTAAAATGCCCGGGAGGATTGTTATAAAGTATAAAAATAATCTATGCAAAGTGGTAGACATACGAGGAATGGTGGTTATTATTCATGAGCCATCATGTCAACTAACTGAGCCTACTGCAGGGTAGGTGCCTTGGGAAGGAAGAGCCAACTAGGAGAGGCCAAAATGAAGGGGCCAAAGGGAATGTGGGAAGGCCTTCAAAATATTGCCTGCACCACATTTGTCCAGAGCAAGGGATTCATGAACTTGGATGGGGAAAAACTTAAATCTTTATTTTCACCAAACTCTAACTGAAATTTAGCATTTCTTTTATTATATATATAAGCAACAAGCCCCAGTAATATCAGTAGTATCTGTGAATTTATCATCAAATCATAGATATTTTCATATCACATAAGAGTGGTTGCAGATATTTCAAAGTATCATTTATATTAATCGCTACTTTAAAATTATAGTAGTTATTCCTGCCACTGACACTTGCTATTTAATGTTAATGAAAAAGCACATACACATGTACCCATTGTATCCATGACTGGATACTTTCCAGACAGCCCTCATATATTACTATGCACAAAATTGCTTTTAAAATTATTTTGATAATAATTTTAAGTATTTCAAGATAATTAGCTTCTTTTGCAATCCTATTCATGTGTTTTATGTATTCTTAGAAGGGGTCCATTGGCTTCACCAGACTACCAAAGGGGCCATGCACAAAAATATTTAAAACACTTTTGTTTAGAGCAAGAACCAGTCACTGAGGAGTTTATCTTTTTTTCTGAGGGTTGTTGGTAATGATAGAAATGCTTACCACTCTGGTCTTCTATAACTCAAAGGGAAGTGGACATATCTATATATCAATATCTATATCTATGTATTTTTCCCTTTTCATTTTCACATCTGGGAGTGGTAATTTTGGACAAAAAAGTGAATTGTATTAATGGAACACAATACAAAGAGAAAGTTAAAAAGAAAGGGTGCTATTCTGTCTGATCTTTAGTAACGTATCTATTTCTTACGTGTCGGAAAGAAATATTAAATTGATCCACTGAGGGAACTGGGAACAAAACCAGTTTATAATTTTTTCTGAAACAGTTGAAATGTTCAGTCTGTTTGTTCTAGTCTCCTCCTCTGTAAGACGGTCCAGATATTTGGGAGATGCTTTGGGGACTTTATGCCTGGTGCCCACAGCTTCTCCCTCTACATCTTTGGGTCTTTCGACTAAGTTTTATTTTGGGGGATCTTAGAGTGATGTACTGGGAACAGTGGTTCTTCTCACAGGCTATGACTGAGAAAGCAGTTGGGTAAAGTTAGCGGGGGATAGGGCTGGATGCAGAGAGAGGCAGAAAGAAAAGAGACCAAGAAATTTCCCAGGCAGTTTGACCTGACAAGAATTCACTAGACTAGTGACTTCAGACTTTTTTGCTCATGTATTCCATAAAAGAATTTCGAAAAACTCTTTTTGAGTTGACATCTAAAATTTATCATACATTTAAATAGTTGCAAAGTATATATTAGATGATGTGCTGAATATCATATCCATGATTAAAATATATTTTCATCTAAACTTTGGAGCTGCTGATTTAGCTCATTAAATTTATGGAGAGTGTCCATCATATAAATTAATTGGCAAAGCTAGTCCTTATTGTCAAGCCGTTCTGCCAATTTGGACTTACTTTCTGTCAGAAAAAAAATCCTATTTCATTTTTTAATTCAAATAAATGTGTTAGTATGTGACCCTTCGGAACCTTCTTGCTTCTGAATTCTAATTCTAGGAAATGAAGGAAGGAAATAAGGGAGATGGGGAAGGAAGAAGGAAAGAGAGTTGGCACAGAAGGTTGTCATGAGTTTGCACTTCCCTTCAATATTTCCTTCTGAAGTGCTCTTGCTTTTTTCCCCAAGGCTCTCCCTGCGGAGGAAGCCATGGAGGTTTTCACAGTCCAGGAAAATACACCAAATAAGACTGTGGTGAGTGAAGACTGGAGATTTGGGTGAGTATGTCTTTTTTTTTTTTTTTTTTTTCAAAGTAGGAAAAGGACTACTGGGGAGAAAAAAGATTATTTGTGGCATGATCTTAGGCAGATTAATTTCAGGAAAGAGTACATGCTAAAATTGAAGACTGGCAATTGATTCTGCCCAGGTACTACTTGGAAAGTCTTTGTGCACCAGGGTACATGTACCTCTGCCCTAGTTTGAAGACCCCTGAACTAGTTCAACTCCATCATGTTTATTTCAGTTTGCCCCAATTGATCTTGAATTGAGTGTCAGAGACCAGAACAATCTCTTGGTCCTGAACTCTTTCCACCACTACATCCACCACTGCCCCCAGGGAGCCACCGGCCATCGGATTGAGGTGGGTGCATTGAAGTACTGTGATCACCTGGAATCAACCAAGTCTAGCGGGTTACTATTATCATTTTTCGTTGTAAACCCCACATTGTTAACCACCCTTTTTTGTTTCACAAAACATGAATATCCCAGCCTTCGTTTTCTTTCTGAAAAAACACTGCCTTTGTTCTCGTAGTCCCACTGGGAAGGAGGGGAACACAACTTCTCATTTCCATGCAGTCCTTGCCATTGAGCTGCAGTGTGGAGCAAACACTTTGGAAATACAGGAGCCATTTGTATTTGACGTGCTCAGAGGGAGAAAAGCTGAACAAATACATAGATCTCTTCAAGCCTTGTTTCCACACCTCACCGGAGTGGGAAGGGGGTGCACCATCAGTACAAGATTGTTGGGCCAATTGCATGTTTCCCCACAGGCACGAATTTGCATGGAAATTGCTGCTCTGTGTTGTCAGGACTCTTCTAAACATTTCACCCAAAGAATTATACCCAACTTGGGAGTTTGCCCTCTGGGCTGTATCTCTATTGGACCAGGACAGTGAAATTCCTCCAAGAGAAAGGACTTGCTTGAGTCTTCAGATAAAGAAATTACCAGCATAACACACCAGTAGATTTTATCTGTCTCCAGAGTTGTCTGTGTGAATATTGTGAATGCTGAGATGGTGGGGAAGATGGGTTAGAGTTTTGATCTTGTCTTAGTGACTAGAGGAAGTGTTAAAGTACTTCCCCAAATTCTCACTCTCCCATATTGCTGGGCACAGATACTGACTGCACTCCAGGCAAAATAGTGTATAACTGCCTAGATCCCGTCTGAGATGCCTTCTCCATGGGGTCTCCCACCTGCTTCGGGGGCACCATGTCTTTTTTTTCTTCCACATTCAACCTTGCTTTCAGGAAAATGCCTGGCATCAATAATCACCGCTCAGTATGGACTGAAGTGCACTGAAGCTTTTCCTGGGGCACAGACTCCTGCACCTTTGTGGTGGAATGAGAAATGTGGCCGAGTTTTCAGCCATAGTGAACAGGTGGGGATGTTTTTAGTTTTTTTCTTATTGTACTTTTTCCGGAACCTCTGAATATAGAGGCAAATGCCTACTCTCTCTAGATGCAATATTGGCCCTATTTTTGACATCTAGTCCTGTGAAATGACCCCAAATTGTGATGAACCCAGGAAATGAGGGCTGCAAATGCCTTAGTGCAGGTGGAGAGTTGGGTTTCTGAGGTGCTGGATAAACAGTTACAGAATTCCCTCAGAGAGCTCCCGTCACAGCAGGGTATCTCCTGGGACAGGGGTAGAGCAGCCTGGAGGCCAGGGGGCTGCAGGTACCACTGTCAGCTGACTTAGAAGAAAGGTGTGAAGTGTCTCCGGTTTTAGCAGGAGGAAGGTTGTGTGGTTGAACAGGGGAAGCTGACAGGGCTCTTCACTTCAACAACTTGAAGAGAAAAGATAGTGCATGTATATAGTGATATCAAATAGGAATAAAAAGTAAATGCAATTAGAGCATGAGCTTTTGAAATATTAATACTTAAAAAGTGCCCACAGGGACAGAAGATTCTACTAGGTTCTTTTCGTGCAGGGTTTGAAAGTTTTACTCATTTTGATTTTTCATAAATTCCTTTGATTTGGGGGGGGTTGGGTCTTTTTGTATAATAATTAGAATGGAATTTTGACAAGAGGACAGCATTAGAGGAGGGGGTGAGGGTTTGGACTGAAGGAATTAGGAGGGTGTGAGTCAGAACAAGAGAGGAGAAGGCAGAGGATAAGCCAAGGGGAAAGGGCGGAGGCAGAGGAAAGGCACGATGGAAAGGAGTCCTCTGGGGACAGGAAAGAAGATGCTGATGTCAACTATAGGGCTGCAGGCAGGGGTGGCACACTGGCAGTCCTTAGTGCCTATCTGCAGATCCATAGTCAAGGGCATGTCTTACCTGACTCACACAATTTAAAAACATATTAAAATCGTCCATTACATTAAAAAACTCAGAGACTCCATACAAAAATTTGGGTTTTTGAGTTCTTTGGGAAAATTAGAGAAGCGGCCACAATCGTCCGTGGTAATAACTGAATTAAGCTGAGAGGTGACTGGCTCCTCTGTTAGGGCAGTAGCTCTTCAGTTTGCATGTGCATTCGGGATGGCTTCACATCCAGCCACCTCACCTGTGTACATTACCTGCTCTGCCTGTGTGGACGCTTAGCTTGTAAGCTTTGGACTCAGCCTGTCTTGGCCTGGGGAAGGGAGGCTGGCCCATTGCCTGGCTTCCTAGTCTATGCTGATGTTCTGGTTGATGCCTCAGAGTAACCTTCTGATGGCTGATGGAGCCCAGAACATGCTGCCCCAAAATGTAGCACCTTGGCATTTGAGAAAACAGCGGGAACAGGAAGGCTAATCTCACCTTCTCTGCCCTTTTCCCCTGAAGCAGCTCATAAAACCTTCATTCCAGATGTACCCTCCCTATATCTAGAGGGAAGCAACACCTTTATCTTCAAAGACACAGAGAAGAATCTGAATAGGCCTTGTTAAGTTCCCCCCAGTTTATTACCATTAGATCATACCCCCTTTGTCTAATCATACTTCTCCACAACTATCCATTCTTCATCAAACCTAAGCATGAAAACACACAGGTTTACCTATCTCTTTGGGTCTTCATTTCCTTTTGAAGGCTGCTATGTCACACAAAATTTATTAAATAAATAAAGTTGTGTGCTTTTCTCTTGTTAATCTGTCTTTTTTTTTTTAATTTTTTTTTTTTTTTTTTTGAAACAGAGTCTCACTCTCTTGCCCAGGCTTGAGTGCCATGGCATCAGCCTAGCTCACAGCAACCTCAAACTCCTGGGTTCGAGCAATCCTCCTGCCTCAGCCTCCCCAGTAGCTGGGACTACAGGCATGCACCACCATGCCTGGCTAATTTTTTCTATATATATTTTTAGCTGTCCATATAATTTCTTTCTATTTTCAGTAGAGACAGGGTCTCGCTCTTGCTCAGGCTGGTCTCAAACTCCTGAGCTCAAATGATCCACCCGCCTCAGCCTCCCAGAGTGCTAGGATTACAGGTGTGAGCCACCATGCCCGGCCTGTTAATCTGTCTTGTGCTATGGATACCTCAGTCATGAGCTTCGTGATGGGTGAGGAAAGAAATCTTTCCTGTCCTATGAGTACATGTCACAGTGGGATGTAAGGAAAACTAGAAAAATGTGTCATTGCATCAGGGAGGGCCCATGTAGATGACAGTCATAGACTCCAATGAACATGCTCAAGATCAGACATTGGAAATGGTGCTTAAGGGAAAGGAGACTGCCAACCTTAAACACAAACCACTGAAATAGTGATTTTTTAAAATAATTAAATGTATTAAAGCTGTGGGAAGAGTAATTGTCCTGTACTTTAAATAGTTCCAGAAGTGCTAGAGAAATAAATATGTCAATTAAGCAATATTCCAGGAAAACAGTGCATCTAAGAAATGCATCTAAGAATATACAGATGTGATGAGGTGAAAACTCAGAGCCACATGTCTTGTTTACTGAGATATTTTATTCTCATGTCCATGGTGCTTTGAATTCCATGTTTTGGCATTGTTAATGCTTTAATTGGACATATTCCTGTACCTCTGCATAACAAGGTGATTTAGTCTCACCTTATAGCAGAGTTGAGGAAGGCATGTTTTCCTCATAATAGGAAAATAAGCATTGTGGGCACTAAGATTAGCCTGTCCAGGATCTGAATTCAAATCCTGTCTTTGCAATTTACTAGCTATTATTCTTGGTTATGTTACCTCAATTCTCTAGGCTAATTCTAAAATGAAGATAATACTATACAATGCATTGGGTTGCTGTGGGGATTAAAAGATAAATGTATAAGGCACACAATTTAAGGTACAGGACCTAGTTAGTCTCAATAAACAGTAGCTTTTATTATAATGGTGATGATTTGTATTGCTCTTCCTGAAACCACTTTGGAAGGCCCCAGATTATCTGGGTCAAACTAGTTATGAACCTATCAAGCTGTGTAGCACCTGGATAAAATACACAGGTACATGATTGCTATCACCATTTCATTCTCTCAAACCATCTCAGCTTTGTAAAACATCCACAAAACTTGTGTTTACTGAGGCATCCCAGTGGGTAAAAATAGTGAAGGGAAAGGGGAAAATAGATGGTTAGCACTAGGTCTGAAATTAAAAAATGGAAAGGCTCTTTACTATCTTCAGGGAGTACCTGGTGGAGAAGGAATTTACCTCTGGGCAGCAGAGAGTTGAGATGCTTAGACTTCATGCTTAGGGTTCTGCCCATTGTGCTAGAGGAATGGGGGGCTTGAACACCTTACTGTGTTTGACCTTTCCTGTCCTATGAGTACATGTCACAGTGGGATGTAAGGAAAACTAGAAAAATGTGTCGTGGCATCAGCAGCCTAGAGGCTAAAGGAACTTAATTACACAAACAAGCAGGCAAGCAAACAACACTCCGGCCTGGGAAGGGCACTGACTGGTTTGGGAGCTTTAGAAAGGTGGGATGAAGGAGCTGCTTAGTGACCAGGGACATAGCATTGGCCTTGGCCTTGGCCAGCAGTGGCTATTTATAGGTTCTTCAACATCGGCAGTGACTGGGAAACAGCAGCAAGGGGGTGGCACAGTCCAAACCAGTGACACCTGGGGGAGTCGGCAGCCCCGCCCCTGTGACCTTTGCTCAGGTGTGGAGTGTGGCAGGTGTGCTCTGTCCTGGAGAAAAGAGCCTTTCCTGGGCTCCTTGAAACTCTGAACAGAAACTTCTTTTACTGTGGTTAATTTTCTTTAAATAAAACATCTTTGTAATTCATGTGCCCAATATTCTTGCAAGTGAGGGAGGTGTTTCCAACTTACTGGGCTGTCTCAATTTCTTCTGGTTTCTGAATGGGACTAAAACATTAAAATGCTGACCTGACCTGCTAGAAGGTGCCCTGAGAACCAAGTGCAAGCATTAGAGGAGACATGCTTCGGAGATCTGTATACATGCAGAGCTGACTCCTGCCTGAGAGTTCAGATGAGCTCCAGTACCTGAGCCAAACTGAAAGAAAAGAATATAAGCTAGTATGTTAAGAACCTCCTCCCACGTCCCGGTCTTAGAAGCAACTAAACACCCCAGATTCAGACTTGGTGGTCCAAAGCATGACTTCAGGGCTTGTGGATTGTTTTGTGCCAGTCTTTACAAGCAGTCGCAGGGGCCCCACCGTGCTGGACATTCTTAGTGGCCCCTGCACGTTCACTGGCCACGCTTGGCAGCCCTGCTCCGTGCTCTGAGAGGCTGTCTTGCACGAACTGAGCTCCTCCGTTCCCCTCGGTGGCGTCTGGCACGTGGAGAGAATCAGCAAGAGAGTTTGCAGTATTTACTGTTAGGCTCCTTCACCGCCTGGCCATGTGGAGGCATTGACCGTGTCCCTCATTAAAGGCCACAGCTTCTGTGTGGTGGCCCTATTTTACAGCTACAGCTACAAGCAACTTTCTGGGTCAGAGCCCTTGAGAGAAAGTGGCTGCTGGTTTCTGCCTCTCGGTCCTTCCTGCTCCCTCGTTCTACACCAGAGCACATTATTGCTTCGGTTGCCTTTAACGCCGCCTCTCCATTGAAAACAGTCCTTTGCTTCTATGTCTGGAATGGCTGTCCCCGGATCTATCAGATACCTTCGTCCTGAGAGCGGAGATCGTTGCGTACCTCTGTCCCTGCCCTTCACCGTACTGTGCCCCCCACCCCCACCCCAGGTGCTCACCTGCTCTGGCTTTTCCCTCCAGCCATCTCCCCTGCTCTCGGCCCACCTTGTCTTAGTGAGGGGGCATGGGTGGCACTGCCCCCTCTCTCCAGGGCTGTGGCGGAGAGCTGGCGTCTGGAGGCTTCCAGCTGAGTAACTCAGGCAGAGTAAGAGCTTTGATACTCCAAAACGTGACCTCTGAAACTGTCCTCGAGTTTGGAATGAAGGTTTGTGAGGCAAAGCTGAAGAGTTAAACGATCTTTCTCAAAAATCTGAAGCATTTGCCAGAACGCACATGCATACAGTGTTTTACGTCATCCTGATCTGTACTACTGTACTGTACTGTACAGTACTACTGTACAGTACTACTTGATTGTGAACTGTTTTTTTTAAATTTGTAGAAATGAATAAAAAATGTGTAGTAAATATGAATTTATAAATATATGTATATAAAAATTCATGATAGTAGATAATGTGTACATTTTCTTCTTATTCCAAGTGTGACTGTGCACTCGGCCAATGACAGCTAAGGGGACAGACTGTACAATACCCTCTCAGCTAAGGAGCATTAGCTCACCATGCTGTAAATACAGTTAGCAACTCCTCTTCTCTGAGTGGAGTGTGTTCTGCAATATGTGTTTACTTTCTGTCATTTAATCTAAAGGATGCTTTTAAAATCCTGACATAGAACTGACATAAAGCCTCTAAGGGATAGTTCTGGACTTGCTACAAAGAAATACAAGAAAAATAGTACCCTGTGTGTCTGTGATTGGAGGAAATTTCAAGGACGTGGTAGGAGAAAGAGCGGGTAGAAAAGAACAGACAATTAGGGATGGATAGGAGAATTTTGACATCTTGAAGAGCCTCACAAACTTCCCTGCAGCCTGGGAGGGTTGTAGAAAATGGTAGGCATGGTAACTGGAAGAAACAAGAGAGAAGACCTGTCTTGATTTGAAAGGAGTTGAAGAGAACCAAGGAGGGTCTCTCTTGGTACCACCTAATGACCTTGGTGCTAAGGTGGGGATGTCATGGGTCTGCAGAGAGGCTGTAAACACCCAGTTCCGTGGCTTGCCCATTTCCAGCACTGTACCCACCCTCTGCGCTAAAAGACTCCAGGGGCCATTTCTTTTCTCTGTAGCAGTTACCCTGAATATGCTGTGATAAACAAAACAAAGGGAATAAACAGAATTTCTATCCAGAGCTTTCATAACAATGCTGGCTATAGCTTTGCAAAAGAGGCCAAAATAAGCAGCTGTCATGCGTTCATCAAATTCAGGACTCTCCCAAGTATTAAATCAATCCCTTCAAAGCAGTTTTATGGCTGATGGATGAGTGGATTGAAGGAGGTGCATAGCTTTAAAAAGGATTGCCATTTGGAGCAGAAAAGATGCTGTGAGGCACAGTGGCTTGGTGTCATTCTTTCAGGAGCCAACAGTATTTACTGGGCAGGTTCCAGTTCTGTTGCTCTTGGGCTTACTTTTGTTGAAGTGTGCTATTTTAAGAGTATTCTACTTCCCGTGAACTTAAGATCATATTCAGAATATATCCATGATGCTGGTGGATTGTAAAGAGACAGCCATTCACTCAAAATCATTATTCAGTCCAGGGTTTGCCCCCAGCTTGGTCTTTTGGTGACTAGCAGAAGGAATAGTATCTGGCTCTGATTTTATTATAATAAATTATCTTATTGATTCGCTAATTAGCAATTTTTCTCTTTAAACAAGGTGACACATTGGACTTCCATCTTTGTCCATTATGGAGATGTTTCTTAAATTAGTTCTAAAGCTGCTCAAAGAAGCCAAAATATCTAACTCCATACACATATTAACCACAGTAGCATATATTACTGAGATTTGAGAATACTAGAAGGTACTTGCCAGCTTGCTGAAGATAGCTAGAGGTAACTGAGTTTAAATGGAAATAGACAAGACAGAGGGTTTTCTTATTGGAGAAATTGGTAGGCACTAAAATCAGCTACTTTGGAAAACTATGGTCTCTCCTTCTAAAGATCTTTAAAAGTAATAATAGACCCCCATTGTTCTGTAGAGTATTTCATATGCAAGCATAAAGGAATAGACTAGGGCAGGACTTTTCAATATGTGCCCAGTGAGGGGCTTTTCTCCGTGGGGTGGAAGAGGGCCAGGTGCAGGGAGGAGTGAGCTGATGGGACAGTGTTGGCTCTAGGGTGTGTGCTGCTAAACCTAGAAGAGATACAACCCTCATCTATTTACTTAGTTCCAAATTTTAAGTGCAGATGAAATGATCAGGAAGCAAACATTAAGGGCTAAAAAATACTGAAAAATTCCCTTTGAAATTAGAGCATTTCTTCTTTAGATATTGTGCCTAAGAAAACTCTCATTCAGTTTTAGTATATGTATGTTAGAGGTCTCATATAAAAAGGCTACCATGTGTGGCTCATAGTAGGTACAAAATAAATAGTTGCTGAATGAATGGGTGTAGAGGAGAGTAGTTATAGCAAAACACAATTGCCTTACTTATATTATCAACGTCGCAACTATTGAACTCTGTCATTGTATCATGAAGGCAGCCATAGATAATACTTAAGTGATTGGATGTGGTGGTGTTCCAATAAAACTTTATTTACAAAAATAGGTAGTCTGCTGGATTTGGCCCCAGGGTCATAGTTTGTTGACCACTGGTGTAGAGCACAGGTGTGGTCAAGCCTCTCAACTTCAAGGTATATAGAAGTTAATAAATAAGAATATTAGATGGAGAATCATCACTTAATAGTGACTTATTGTTGGATCAAAATTTTGTGTAGCAGGTTCTACACTTTTATTTCAGAATAGCTGAATAGAAAGGAACTGTATGTATGTGCTGGCAAATGTTCATTTCATTTTGCTGTCATTTCAGCAAACTCTTCTTTTCTACTGTTTAAATTCCTGTAAGGTATTTTACATAATAAAATATTGGAAGAATATTAATTTCTCTTTCAGAATAAGAAGTCATTTATGAAGATTTTTCTGTGTCATGGATGCAGGATTTTTAATCCATAAAATTAATTCTCTCTTCTTAACACATATATAGTCTCCTTTTTTAGGAAGGAACCAGCAATGATGGAACCAGATGAAGTCAGTGTGTTAACACTAGGCAATCCAGTATGACCAAATTCGGGATAATGAACACATTTCTGGCAGAAGCCAAAATGGCTGACTCATAAATCAGCAAGGATTTTGTAAATGTCTCATGTACTACAAAGCTACTCTTTTTATGAAAACTCTGACATATTTACATATTTATTCTCATTCTGTCTCTGTCTCTATCTCTGTCACTGTCTCTCTTTCTCTCTCTCTCTCTCACACACACACACACACACACACACACTTGCATACATACAGAGTTCTGAATAATTACTGGCGCCTTTTTTTTTTTTAACTTAGCTTACATTTTGTTTTATTATTACGGCATCCCAATTCTTCTATTGACTGTGATAACTGCATTAGTTCAAACCCTTCCAAATTTAAGCTACTTTCTAACAATTAGAACATTAATTGTTTTTAAATTGGAACAGCAAAAAGCAACAATCCTTGCTTATCAGGGTGGACTTACAATATAAAACTATCTCATTAACCTTACCTATAGAACCATTAGCATGGTCAAAAAAAAAAAAGTCCTGGAGAGTGTAGCATTTCAGTGCACAATATTTTTTTTTTTTTTTTTTTTTTTTTTTTTTTTGAGACAGAGTCTCACTTTGTTGCCCAGGGTAGAGTGAGTGCCGTGGCATCAGCTTAGCTCACAGCAACCTCAGACTCCTCGGCTTAAGTGATCCTCCTGCCTCAGCCTCCCGAGTAGCTGGGACTACAGGCATGCGCCACCATGCCCGGCTAATTTTTTGTATATATATATTTTAGTTGTCCATATAATTTCTTTCTATTTTTAGTAGAGACGGGGTCTCACTCTTGCTCAGGCTAGTCTCGAACTCCTGACCTCGAGCGATCCACCCGCCTCGGCCTCCCAGAGTGCTAGGATTACAGGCGTGAGCCACCGCGCCCGGCCCACAATATTTTTTAAAGCAATATATAGGTAACAGGAATAAATTTCACTTATGCAAATTCCCTTTTTAAAAAGCTTCTGGTAAGTAGCAAGTAGCTAATTATTACAAACTTTCATTATTGTGTCTAAAAAGTGCCTGGAAACTTTGCAAATTTGGTCCTAGGATTTTATGTGGTCCTAAAGCAAGTATTTTAGTTTTTATCTTAGTTTTTCCATTTGCAATATCAGGTATCATTTTTAGAATCACAAATTTAAGATAATAAAAAATGACAAGAAATCAACTTATCTGACCATACACCTTTGTTTTTATTTTGTTATTTTATTTTTTCTAACAAAGTACCTGAAACTCAGATAACATGACTAGTCCATGGTCTGACAGCCCATTGGAACTTTGGGGGTTCAGAGGGTCTTTCTCTACATCAGCTTGGCCTCAGCTTTCACAAGAACACAGATTCCTTGGGAGGAGGTAGGTATTCTGGGCAGGAGTACTGGGATTGAGTACTCAGTTGGTCTTGTCATCCGTCCAGTGGTTCCATTGTCCCTGCTGTGCTTTCTAACGTTAGCCCTCTCCTGGCAGAGCTATAGCGACAGTGGGGAGGTTCTGTCATGGCTTATACATTGGGGGCTGGTGCCCTGAATTTCCTTGGTAGTCCTTCTCAACATCTCAGTCACCTCGATAAAACAGAAGCCATTTCTAGCTTATGTTTTGTAAAACAAGATGATTGTAAATAGGACATTCTGGGTAACTGAAAATTCTGAGATTCTAATATGTGCTAGGCACTTTGCTAGTCCTCTGTTTATGTTTGCATTACACACTTTTGAATAGTTAGACAAGAGTACAGCAAAGTATATTTTTCTCTAAGATAACATCCTATATAATTTTTCTTCAATGATGTTGCTGTGGTTTGAATGTTTGTGTCCCCTCCAAAATTTATTTTGAAACTTAATCTCCAATGCAACAGTATTAAGAGGGATTAGGTCATGAGAGCTTCACTCTCGTGAATGGATTATAAAAGGGCTTAAGGAGGCATGTTTACCCTTTCGTCGTAAGGATATAATGTTTGTTTCTTCTGGAGGATGCAGCAACACGGTGCCATCTTGGAAGCCAAGAGCAGCCCTCACTAGACACTGACCTGCTGGTTTCCTGATCTTGGACCTTCTGGCCTCCAGAACTGTGAGAAATAAATTTCTATTATTTATAAATTACCCAGTCTCAGGTATTTAGTTGTAGCAGCATAAACAGACTGAGACAGATGTAAAAGACCTTTTGGATCTTACAGTGTCTAAAGGGACACTAATATACAGCAGTGTAGAGATAGACGATGGAGATGTAGAACACTGAACAATATCTATATTGACTTGACCCTAGAGGAAATAGACACTAATCATGTCTAGAACTAAGCTTGTGAGTAGGTTCTAACTTGCTTACCAGTTGCTTTTGATTGGTAAGGGCTGCTGGAAGTATGGTGCTGAGATAGATTCTTAAGTCCTGCCCACGGTCAGAAAGAAAGAGCTTGTGAGCAATTTTTATCTGCCTACAGGCACAAGAGGAGGGTGGTGACTAGTTGTGTATTGGCTATCACTGATTTGGAAGAATCTTCCAAATCTGCTCTTCATTTAATACGATTAAAAGTGTAGGCTGAGGGCAAAAGTAATATAGCAGATATTGTAGAAAGTACAGAGAAGACAAATTTCTTTTATCAGTGTCTTCCCTTGTCATTTATGTCTTATAATGATAGTATGTAAACAAAAGTTTCTATAGGTTGTGATTTTTAGTTGTTTGAATTCTTTGTAAATGTATATTAGTATTTCTGAGCCCTGTGAGATACTTATCAGATCAAGTTGGCTGAGAAATATATTCCAGAGTTAAGTTATTCCAAGTAGATCTCTTTTCACTGTTTCCTATAGATTTTTTTTTTTTTTGGTAACTCAGTTAAGATACTCTGGAGAAATAATTCATGATATGAGAGATGGCGATGGTCCCACTTCCTGGAAGTAAACCCATCAGATTTGTGGTCTCAATCCTGGTTCTTCTATTACTAGATCTGCCATTATTTGTAGCCTTGGGCTGGTCACATGGCCTCTGTGAACCTCGCCTATAAGCAGGGATACTCCTATCCACATTAAGGGTGTTGTGAAAATGAAAGAGTGAATCTCAGATCTACTGTTTCCTAGTGGTATGGGACCTGAGGAAAGTTACTTAATCTCACAGTGCCTCAGTTTTCTCATCTATAAAATGGGGATAATAAAATAGCATGTACCTTATAGGGTTGTTGTGAAGGATGAGTTAATACATACCAAACAGAGCAATGCCTGGCACATAGCAAGCATTCAATACATGTTAGCTATTTATTATTCTTCTTCTTAATGTTACTATTATTATCATTATCATACAAAACTTTTGAAAGGAAGGAGTATATTAAAGTAAAGAATTATTTATTAGTACCTAAATTGCACATTATTAGAATTGGGTTTAACCACATTTCTCACAGTGTAGGAATCATTAATACTTGGTAGAAAGAACTTGTTCCAAATATTCTATCCTCTTCATTTTTCTTTTTTACCTTTCTTTTTATTAAAGTTTTCCTCCTTTTCCTTATCTTCTATTTCTCATCCATTCCTGGAAAATGAAAAGTGATCGTGAAGTGGAAAAAGTTATATTCCTTCAATTCCTCAAAAAGAAGAGGCTATAAAACTGCAATATAATAATGCTGACAATAAAAATAATAAGTTGTCAAATCTGAAAGCTGTAAAACCACATTTGGCTCAGCTCTGTTTTTGGCGTGGCCAGTGGAAGCCTACGAGTTTTTCAGTGATTTGTAGGATGCAGGGGGCAATTCAGGTGGTGAGGCATCCCTGCGGTTTGGTAAAATTCTTGGGGGTGGGGAAGGACTTTTTAAAATGTTTCTATCCCATGTATTTTTAAGTTTGAAATGATACAGGCTTTTTAGGTAAATAGATTACAAGCGTGTTCAACTGTGAATGTTACATTGGCTGAGACTAACCCTATACATACAGACTATTGGGACAAACATTGTAAGAGTGGGTGTTGTAAAGGCAGACAGTGCTAAGGCTGTGGGTTATGTGTTTCTGAGACTACTGGGTAGTGGCTAGGAGGCATTTGGATAGATGCCCTACCAGTTTCTGGTGTGTGGCTTCTGTATAATTTACATAGCTGGCTCTTTGGAGAAGGACTCTTCAAGGGACTTTGTCAGCTTTCTCTTAATAATGAATGGTTCTGCATAGAGAAGAGGACTCTGAGACCACCAGGCAGCAATTGGTACACACCACCATCTCCACATCAACCTATGTATCTATCTATCCATCCATGATCTCAGAGTCAGTTGAAGTCCAAAAGGCTGTTGCAGGAATTGTCAAGAATCCACCCTGAGTGAGGGGGTGCCAAATGTCCTTAATCCACATTAAGGATAAACTGTGAAATGGGTTTGAACACAATCAATCCCAGTGGACTGTTATATCCACAGTTTGGTGAAGAAGTCGCTCATTTGCAAATTGAGAATGTCCCTGCTAAAGATAAGCATAACTGAAAAGAGCAATCCCCCAAATTACACTGGGTTTGGGCATTGGTATACATATTTAAATCCCCCACAAATGTGTTTATGCAAAAGAGAGCATCAATGGCCTATTGAACCTATAATCTGTGCATTAAAGAGGCCCATAGTGCACATTTACACATCAGACCATGGCCTGACTTCAGTGGCAATGAGCTGTGCACTGAATCTCATTGAGAGCTACCAGGCACTTCCCCTCACTTGGTAGTAATAGCTCCAGTGGAACCCTTATATACTTAGGATCTTAGCATAACAAGCAGGATGAAATGAATGCATTTCTGCCTTTACTTCTACAAAGTTTTTTTTTTCTTTTTAAGGCTCATTTCCATTGGCATTAGATAAATATAAAGATTCACCCTCTTCCAGAAATCTAAATTCAAAATGAGAGTTTAAATCTGTACTAACAATGCTATTCAGAATTGAGTCATGTTATAATATACAATATATCATATGTTGTCAAATATTGCCTTGGTTTGCAGACATTATTAGTATAACCTAGCCATTAATAGTATGATATATGATCCAGGAACCTTTAATATAACAGAAGCCAACTAATATTTATCTCTAATGTGCTATAATCTTTACTCACATCACAAAGCATTAACAAAGGGTATATTCTTTAATGTTACACTCTCATGGGTTTATTTGAACTTTTTTTCTAGTTTAATTAGCTTATTCATTTTAATTAAAGTACAGTGTAACATTTACATGGTGTTTAATCTGAAAGTTAATCCTGTTTTCTTAAAAGATTAAGTACAGTAATAAATATAAAATAATGGTGGCTGTATCTCATAGGACTGGTACTTTGGCTACACAAACAACTTCTGGAAATAGCAGAAACATAGATTTTTCTCTAGTATTCTTTCATTAAGACATGAATGCCACAAAAATAGCTTTCTAAGCAATCAAGAGGTTCCACAAAAGCCAGACTCCCCACCCTCCCACCCATGGCTGTTTGCATCGTTTGAATATCTGAGGCTGAACTCCAAAACCTGCTGTAGTGGCCCCAAAGCCTGTATTTGAACCCTCCCTTGCTCAGTTCATCTTGACCATCAGAGAGTCCAACCTTTTCCTAGAAACAAGGATGTTTGTGGTCAGTATTCTTCTCTAGTCCAACTTTTTCCTTTGCCCTTGGCAATTTCAATGCTTATGTGGACAACTTGCATAGCCAGGCACCCCGTCTCTCAGTTTCTTGACCTCCACAGTGATGATGACTTTCTTCTCCACTCAGACTTAGCCACAAACTTCTAGAGTCACACTCCAGACTTACTGCCAGAGACTGCATTGCTCTGAAGTCACTTCCTCAAGCTTACCATTCTTTAGCCACTACTCCCTTTCCTTCCTGCTTCCACTATAGCAGAACTTTATTAAGACTGTCCATCCATCCATTTCTCCATCTCCTCCTATCTGTAATTCCTAATTCACTTATATTTCATGGTCATTTCAACCTTTCTTGCAAAGACCCTCAGTTCCCTTGCATTCCATGATCAAATTTCTAGGGGGATGAATATAGGACACCACCACCATGTCCATCCCTAAATTGAGGTTGTCCACATAGGCATTAAAGTTGCCAAGGGCAAAGGCAAGAGTTGAACTAGAGAAGAATGCTGGCCACAAGCATGCTTGTCTCTAGGAAAAGGTCAGACTCGCTGGTCAGGGTGTGGCAGGGAAGAGCCTGGGGTCGAGGGTGTTCATAGTAAACAAATCCAGTCTGTGGGGCCACTGCAGCAGGTTTTGGAGTTCAGCCTCAGATATTCAAAAGATGCTAACAAATGGAGTTTTTCCCATCATCATTCAAACATGCTTTTGTATCTTTTATTTTAAAAAGTTTTCCCTAACTCTACCTTCCCCTCAATTGCCTCTTTCATAGTCAATTTTCTAAGAAAATTTGTATACACATATTTACTTCACTCCCTCATTTATTTGCTTTTTGACCAGTTCCAATTTGGTTTTCACCATCATCTCTCCGCTTAAATTCGTCTTGCTAAGGTTGTCAATCACTTGCATGTTATCAAATTTAATTGACAGTTTTCAGTCTGCATCCTGTCTTGCTTCACAGCAGCATTTGTCAGAGCTGTTGCTTCTTGCTATTTTGAAATACTTTTATTCTTGGCTTCAGTGACACCACAATTAACTGGCTTTATTCTGCTTCTCTGGACTTTCTTTCCAACTCCGCCTTGGAGATGGCTTCAATTCAAACTCTGAATAGAACCCCTCAGAGCTTGGTCCTGTGCTCTCCTATTTTCTCAAATTCCTGAGAATTTTGAATCTTTGTGTGAGTCCACACAAAGACTTGTGTGAATGAATGTTCATAGAAGCTTCATTCACAATAGTCCCAAACTGGAAATGACCCAAGAGTCCATCAATAGGTAAATGAATAAACAAAGCAAAAAAGTGTTATCTATATAATGGGATACTATTAACAGTTGGCAATAAAAAAGAATGAATGATTCATACATGTAACACCATGAATGAACCTCAAATGCATTATGCTAAGTAGAAAAAGACTGACATAAGGGAGCATGTGCATACTATGTGATTCAATTTATTAAAAATTCTAGAAAATCCCAGCTAATCTAGAGTGACAAAAAGCTGATCAGCATGGCCAAGGAGTACAAGGAAACCTTTCAGGGCTGTGGAAGTGTTCTGTATCTTTACTGTGAGGTGGTTTCATAGGTGTATACATCAGTCAAAACTCATGAAATTGAACACATTAAATGGATTCAATTTATTGTAAGTTATATCTCAATAAAGTTGATTAAAATCTGTATGCTGACAATTCTCGCTTTTATGTCTTTAACATAGATCTCTCTTATGAGCTTTATACTGTGGATCCAACTATTCACTTGACATAGCCATTTTGAAATTTCATGGGAATTTCAAACTTAATAAGTTTTAAACTGAACCCTGGATTTATTCTCCACAGGCTTTTTTTTCTTACCTCAGTAAATTTCTGTCTCAAAGAGACCTCAAAATACAGTGGTTTAAATAAAATAGAAGTTTATTTCTGTATCACAGGACAGTCTAGAGATAGGCGAGTCAGGTCTGGTAGGGTGACTTTATCATCTGAACCCCTGGATTTCATTTCTGGGTTCCAGAAATGCTTCAGTTCCCAGCCAGCAGAGCAGAGAAAGGGCCAACGAAGTGCATGAATGTTTCTTTTCAGGGGCATAACCCAGAAACATTAAATGGCCACACTTCATAAAAAGGAGGGCTGGGAACTATTGTCTTTATGCACCATGTACAGTATTCAGCTAAAACTTTATTTCTGTGGTAGAAGGGGGGGAACTGATATTGAGAGACAGTACTTCTGGCTTTCTCTAAGGCAGTGGTCCCCAACCTTTTTGGCACCAGGGACCAGTTTCATGGAAAACTATTTTTCCACGGACCAGGGGTGGAGGGGGAATGGCAAGAGATGGGAAATGGCTATAAATACAGATGAAGCTTTGCTCACCCACCCATCACTCACCTCCTGCTGTGCGGCCTGGTTCCTAACAGACCATGGACAGGTACCAGTCCCCAGTCTGGGGGTTGGGGACCACAGCTCTAGGGTATGTGGGGACTTGGGCTATATGTTTTTGTAGAACCCATATCTGTACAATTTTATTAAAAATGTATTACAAAATCCATGGCCTATGTGAAGTAAAGTGATTGGTCAATGAAGATTTAGAATAATGGGTATAGAAGAGGTACTCACATATTTATATATTATCTAATCAGTGCATGTGTCCAGGCATCTGTCATGTTCTTTATTGTCAATGTCATTGTTTCTAGTAATTTTATATCTCCCATGGAAAAAAACTTCAGCAACACTGTTATTACTCATAATGACATGACTCTTTGGAACTTTTTGTATTGAAACAGTATAGATCTTCTTGCTGCTGCAGTCCCCTGCTACCATTTATTTTAATGCTGGTTGTATCATTATTCCTGATGCTGCATCATTTATTTATCTTGCCATCAGTGAATACTGACTCCCAGTGACTCTCTTGAAGACTGTTACTGTGCTTCCTTGACCGTGACTGTGAATGCTAGTCTCATGCAGAGTATGTAGAAACATGCAAATGATCATTTTCTTGTCGTTTAAAATTTCCTATTCTTAAATTTATGGTACAAATGTAGAACAACACATCTTCCAAACATGTCTTTTCTTGAAACTCTTCAGGTTGGAATCACTGAATTCTCAGAATGTAATCTCTTACAATGTTGGCTGCACCTCTGCAGGGTGCCGGGGTGAGGGACCCATGGGCAGAGTGAGATGAGCAGTCCATTTGCACAAGGAATGTCCGTCCTTTATCCAGCACTGACCTGAGACAGTGTAACATTACCACATCCACTGGGGGCAGGAGAAAGCCCTTCCATGTTCATCCATTGGAAGAACATGTTGTCATTGGGGAGCATGGTCTCTAAAGCCCCCAGAGGAGATAGTCATGCCTCTAACCTGGGTGGGCTCATGATACGTTTCTTTTCCTCCTTAGTGCAGGCCCAGGGATGCAAGCTGCTTTCCTCTACTTGAAGAAGGAGGAACCAGACACCTCTTATCCTCCTGTTCTTTTCTCTAGAAGACAGCCTATGGAGTCGGACATGGTGTCCTCAACCTTCTGACTCCAGCTGTTTTTGAAGATAAGCATTCAATCCCTTTATGCTGAAGGCATGGGATTACAAGGCAGACAAACGAGGGGACACTACAAGCTTCCAGAAAAAAATTACTAAGTTCCCATAGTCATGATTCCTGGGCTGGATACTATTCCTTAAAGGAATAGTATCCTAAGGTAATCCTTAAAGTATTTCCTTTAAGGTACAGGACATCTCTTTGGACTCTTATTCTTAGTTTTAATTTCTAATGGTGGAGTTTATCAACTCACTCTGAGCACAGAATCTTCTTTATCTCTTTCAGGAAGTACTATCCAGGCTTGGTCAGCCAGCTTTGGCAGAATCATGATTGTCATCTTATCTCTAGTGAACTATTTGTAGTTGTGAGGAACACCTCACTAAATCTCACCATTTTCCATTAGATGGTGGCCTCACACAGTTTTGAGTATAAAAGAATCTGTGGATGTCAATGCAACAAGGCTAATGAAATCCATCATATGTTACGTTTTACAGTCATTGTGTCATGATAACTCACAGCAGTATCATGAAGGAATAATTTTTTCCCCAATTCTAAAGATGAACAAAATGAGACGCAGAAAAATAAATAATTTTCCAAGTCTGTCTGACTTCGAAGACCTCAATGTTTCTTTTTCATCTGTTCTCTCAAAGGGAAGGAACAAGACACAATTTATGCATCTTACCCTGGTGCCACTAGAGAAACCAGTTTGAAGAAATTTTGACCAGCCAGTGCCAAATTCCTGACTCATAGGCCACTTGTTCTTGGAAGTTGTGAGATGCAAAAGGAAATTTAGCTCCTTAGGAAATTAAGCTGGACACAGCCTGGCCATCTGCTTTGTTGGCAGGAGCTCACATAGGCTGCCTTTATGGATAGGGGAGATGGAGCAGAGCATGTCACCAGCCAACAGTGCTGTTGGCAGTAAGGCATGGACACAGACGGACTCTTAGGCAGACTGACTGCTGTCAACATCTTAGAGTCCATGGAACAGACATAATGAAGACTGTACGTCTTGAAGAAAAGGATGCTTTGGGTCTTGGTATCAGTATAGCTGCAGGGGTGGAAGAAGACCCTGTTTTGGCCAGCTCCCTGCTAGGTATCATGCTAGGTGTGGATTTTAGGGCAATATTAATATAAATATTAATGCACACAATTATTTAATTATGATTGTGATAAACTCCATGAAGAAAGTAGGGTGTTATTTGGTAGCATGTCATGCAGAGATCTGAGTCATGTGTGGGGTGGGTTTCAGGAAGGCCTCTCCTGAGAAGGTGGCATCCGTAACAAACCCTGTGGATTGTTTGTAACAAGTCCTATAGATTACTCGCCAAATGCCCATTTCCCTTCCCTCTTCCTTCCCTAGAGGACTGCCCCTTGCCCCACTTTGCTTTTGCTTTTCAGGTATCTACCTTCCTCTGTCTAGCCATGTGCTTCAAGGGGGGTGGGCCCAGGATATGGGTCCTGATTGATCTGAGTCAATCATCATAGCCTCAGACCCTTGCTATTGATTGGTTTAGGTGTGTGTGTTAGGTTAGAGCATGTGATTGGTTAGGGCATGTGTTACAATTTTGGCCATGGAGACAAAAGGAAAGTCTACCAGAAGGCTTTTGGGAAAGGTTTCTTCACTCTTTATAAGGAAGATGTGGCCCTTTCTGCCACTGAATGTTGTCATGTGTGGCACCCTTGAGTAGAGCTCACTGGAGGACAAATTCCACTCACCAAAGGCAGAGCAGTAAAATGGAAGGAATTTGGGTTTCAGCTGACTTCCTTAACTGTGTATGTTGACTGCGGAGCATCCCTAGCTTTAGATTTTTACATGTGCTCCTTATGATGTGAGCCAGTTGAGTTTGGGTTTCTGCTATCGGCACCTGAAAACACGCCAAGAGTTATCCAGGCAATGAGCGTGAATGGGGAGGGCCACTCCAGACAGAACAACATATGCACAGACCTGCAGTGGAAATAGGAAGTGGTGCCACATGGCCGAAAGCAGTGGGTCAGGAGGAGTTAGGAAGGCCAAGCAGAGGCTAGAGAGTTGGTAGGGGTCAGATGATGCCACTGTCATCTTTGGACATTAGTTAGTCATGTGGGCTCCTTACAGACATATTCAAACTTACAGTTCCTCACTTATTTTGGATAGCTCCAACAGAATGCTACACCAGTGGTCCCCAACCTTTTTGGCACCATGGAAGACAATTTTTCCACTGACCCGGGAAGGGGGCAGGAATAGTTTTGGGATGATTCAAGGGGATTACATTTATTGTGTACTTTATTTCTATTATTATTACATTGTAATTATATAATGAAATAATTATACAATTCACCATAGGTTGGGGACCCCTGTGCTAGACAATTCTTACTTTCACATCTCTATGGTGGAGACTGGGAATAATTATGGACTTTGATGGTCTACAATGTCAATTAAATTCACTAATAATCACTCGGTTCTTCAATATCCTTGACTTATGTAACTATAGCCTGGTTTCTGGATTGTTGGTTTTTATGTCATAGCTCCTGGGCTTGCTGTCCAGTGGAACTGCCTGAGGGTTACCCAGTCTCAATGGCATTGAATTGGGTCCTCAGCACTTAAGCATTTTGGGCAGTAGATTAGAGACTAGTTGTGCTAGTCGTGTTTGTTATAATAAAGCTGGTGATCTTCAAATTCTTTGGTCAAGGGATCTGAGGGAAAATCTGAGAATTCTATAAATTAATGAGGACCAAGGTCCAATGGCTCTTGCAGAAGAATTCCCATACAGTCCCTACAGCTGGGAGAGGCTCAGAGGAATAGTAGGTCCAAAATACAGCTGCTAGGGGTGTGGACTCTAATAAACTCAATTAACATAGGAGACCGGCCTGCTCAGTTCCACCTTGCCCATTGTCATTAGCTCTTTGGCACGTGTAGAGTCTTTGCTCATTTCCTACCAGGCTCCCCTGGCTGTCTGTGTCTTCTGGCAGGGCAGCCTGCTCTGGATGATCACCTACAAGACTTGGACCTTGACTTCCCTATGGAGTAGAGTGTTTAGGAGTTCAGGCTTTGGAACCAGACACCACTTAGCAGCTACATGAATTTGAGCACATTATTTAACTTCTTCATGCTATAGTTTATTTATGTGTAAGATGTTATAATAATAATAGTACCTAACTCATAGAAATGTTATGAGGAGTAAATGAAGTGATCCACGATAAGTGTTCAGCACAGCACAGATGTTCAACCTCTGATAGCTGTTATTTAAAATCATTGTTGCCATCATCACTATCATCGGTATTTGTGGGTTGGGTCCTGATTCTCCTAAATGCAGTATGGAGGATCCTATTATCCTTTGTCATTGTCATGATTAGCATAATGCCATAACACAACTATTTATTGAGCCATGTACCAAGTACTAACTTAAGAAAGCACAAAAACAAAACAAAACCAAAAACAAAATAACCCCCCGACCCCCAAAACCCAGTTTTCAAAATTCTTAAGCCAAAATGAACAGCTTGGCTTTAGCATGAGTATTCATTTCTTACAATAAGATCTATTAAATAATTTGACACTATGTGATAGTCTGAAATTTTAAAACCGTGACTGCAGAAATCTCTTTAAAAGTTGTCTTGCAAAAATATTTAATAATTTGATTTGTGCTCTTTGATAGGTATGTTAAACCACTTAATCTACAGATTCATTACAAGTGCCTCATATTCAGAAAGAATGATTTTTTTTTTTTTTAAGTGTGTGTGGAACCTTCTGGGATGTCTCCAGCATAAGCACAGCTCTGAGCAAACTATGCTTTGCAAAGCCAGTTATTTGTTTTACTTCTGCCAGAATATTGAAAGTTTGCCTGGTGAACATTCCCTGAAATCAAAATGACTTATTATCAGGCTTCCTTTGCTTTTGATCCTGCTGCAGGATGGTGTGTTTTCCTAATGATGCAGAATCTCTCGTTAAGTTCAGGAAACAGGATATAAGGATAAGTCAATTGACTCAATTTATGGACATAATAAAACGGTCCCTATTACCTTCAGCAGTCAAGGCAAGACAAGGTGAAACACAGTGTTGTAAAGTTATTATGACAAAATAGTTTAGTATTTACCTGACCAAATAAAGTGAAAATACTGCATTTATTTTTGAAGCGGCATTTCAGACATTATGACCTAAAATTAATAGTGGTAGACGATCATTTATCCTGTCGCACAGGGATATTGCAGAGTTCACTCAAAGCCAGGAATATCTGCTATTAAATCATGGCAAACTAAAAAAAATTTTGAAGTATTTCCTCGTGTCTGCTCTATGTCTACTGTTGGCCCCACCGAGCCAGTGTTAACAGCTAAGGCATTTCTTTTTCCATCTTGTAATATAATTAAAAACAAATTTAGAAGCAGAATAGATGTTTTGTATGTAGAGCCCTGTTAGTTTTGGGGAAGGCACTGGCAATGCACACAGCTGTTCCTGACAATTATAAACTCAGAAAAGGAAAAAAATGGGAGGAAAGAAACCAAATTGACCAAATATGGTTGCTTTTGTCTTCCAGTGGAAAGCTAGTCTTTGGGGTGGCCATAGGAAAAATGATGTAAATCAAATGTTTTTAACCGGCTGCATTTCAAAAGAGGTGGACGTGAAGCTACAGGGGCAGAAAGGTTTCAAGTAGTTAAAAGGCTACCAGTGAAGACCTATGGTATTAGTAGCTTACTATAACACTGAAGGTTAGAGCTGAATTTCAGTTTATTTCTGGCTTTTGGTTGTTCACTAGGCTCTAGAATTTAGAATCTAAAGTGTAAAGTATTTTTATGTTCCTGAATTGAAATAAGAGTCCAAGTTAGATAAGCAAGACTTTGTGGACATAAATCACATGTGAAGACATTTCCCTTTGAATATCTAATCATCTGTTTGCGTCTGTTGACTGTGAGTAGCCGAGTGACCAATGGTAAGAACCATCAGGTCTTTGCTGTCACCGTCTGCATAAAGCCTGCCCCTGACAATTCCATTTAAAATTGCGTTTGGCCATGCTCACCTCACCCACATTCATTCCCAATCCACTTCACCCTACACTGCTTTTTCTTTTATAAAATTCTATCACCTAACATTCTACCTAAAATTCTAATATAATTTGATTTTTATATTTAATGTTAATTGTTTCCCCCCTCCACCCCCCATGTGAAGCTGGGATTGTGGATTTGTTGACTGATTTATTCCAACCATCCAAAGCAGTGCCTGGCACATAGTAAGTGCTCAATAAATATTTATGGACTGAGTGAATCCTATGCCTCTTTTGCATAAACACTATAATGATTTTTCATTGACCTCATAATAACGTCTGACTTCTTCATGTGGCATATATGTGAGCCACACCCAGCTTACCTATCCAAATATATTTCTTTTTCATTTCTCTCCTGAATGGTTCTGGCTCTACCAAACCATGGCTTATCTTGCTTGTGGGTCTTTGCACATGCTGGTTCTTTTGCCTGGAATTCTCTTTGTGCTCCTTCCTCCTGGCTAACTCTGATTAAGTTTTTAGGACTCAGTTTTTTCTTTTTTTTTCTTTTTTTTCCAGGAAGCCTTGCCTGGCCTTCCAAGCGTGTGTGTTCCTAAAGCACACTGTACTTTATCATACAAGTTTATATTATATTGGCATTGACTTCTCATGTCTCTTTCTTCTTTAGGCTGTGAGCTCTGTGGGGGCAAGAGCCATGCCTGCCTTGTTCATAGTTTTCTTCATACCAAATTCAGTGCCAGGCACCTTGTAGGAGATTCATTAAATATGTGTTGAATCAATGAATCATGAAAGGAAGTGTGTGTAACCCAAAGCTAGGATCATTCTACCCAGTAAGATCTGGGGAAGACTGGATCAATGCCCTTTCTAAGTTGTTTTGCCTGTCTCTAGGGGTTTATTACTTCTGCCACCAAATCTCCCTTTCGCATTGTTTTGCTCTTGCTCCTTAATTTAGTGCAGTGCAGTGCAGTTCACTGCAGTAGTTTAGCATATGGCCCTGGTTTCCTACCATCTAAATTCAAATCCCACTCCTGCCATTTACTGGCTTGCTAACCTCTCTCTGCCTCAGTTCCCTCATTTATATAATAGGGATGAATGTGATGATAATAGTGCCTACCTCATCGTATCTTACAAGGATTTAATTAGTTTGTACATATAAAGTACAAAGAGTTTAAGATACACTAGGTCTCAGTACATTTTAGCTTTCCCAATCAGCTACAGTATTATAGCATATAAACAAGGATGTTGCATTTAGCAGAATTTGCACTGAAGGTTTGCAGGTTCCAAGCTTGCATCACAGCAAATAAGCAAAGACATCTCTGTTGAGAAATGCCCTCTTGTCCATCCACCAGAAATTTTTCTCTAGCACTTGTCCTATCCTCTGCCTTTACTCTTCCATAGTCTACACCTTGGTACCTCTCCCCACAATGGTGACTTGAAATTCTAACTTGTCTCCTCTGTCTGTTACGCAGTGCACGTAAGCTCTACTGCTCCATGTCTCCTTCCAAACTGGACTCCACACCCATTTTCATGTATGTAAAGTTCAGCCTAGGTGGGCCACCTCCGGGTTTCACTGATGCTCATCTTCCCTTTAATGGAGGGCCATTTTCCTTAGGAGGCAGCTTTAGTTTTACATTGCAAATTTCTCTTCTTCACTACAGGTGAAAGAAAAAAATAATAATGATAAGTACCTTAACAGGTGTGTGTGTGTTTTTGTGTGTGTATGTATGACAATCGTGTTCTTTGTGAAGCTGAAAATATTAAGGGAATGAGCCAATTCTCAGCTTTTGCTTTGCTTTTGGGACAATGCAGCTCCCTTTGGCATGAACAAGACTGGCGGAAGTCCCCAAGCCCAGGAAAGCGTCCTTTTGCCTTCCCCCCAAAGAAGTCCTTGCGTAAGTACTGTGTTGCAAGCAGACACGTTAGCAGGACTCAGCTGCTGCGACCTTGTAAATGCCAGCAAATAAAAGTGTCAGCAGCCTGGGCTGTGGACGGCTGGCAGAGCCTGGAGTTTAGTGCTGTTCTGTCGAGACCGGCCTTTGTAGGGGGCTGGTTCATATCCAGCCCACATGAGTAGTGATTCAAAGTTATTTCCTACTGATGGCTCGTTCTGACCCCAGGAAGAGGCCTTTGGAGGTCTCCAGCAGGGAGGAATACCCACTCAACTTGAACTGCCCTCTTCCTCCAACAGATGGCCCCATCCTAGGTAATGATGGCATTTTGAATGGTTGGTAGAAGCTTCCCTATCACTACCTAGACTGATAATAGAATTTTTGTATTACTTCTCCTGGGACCCATAATCACATGAAAAAAATATAAGAAGACTCGTTTTCTTTTCACCACTGGATATATTTATTTACAAAGAGGGACTTTAAATGGCCAGAGGCATATGCACTTACTGGTAGTAAAACTCCACCCTGTGATTCACTGATTTCTCCAGCCATGCTTCCTGCAGCATTGAGGCTTTGTAATGTCACAGCGCTCAGAGAAGAGCTTCAGCCATTTCTGCCTTGTGCCACTGGACAGATGATTCCTGCGTTTGGTGAGTTTGGCAAAAGCAAATAGTGTATTAGGCCTAAGGGTAACTTTTACATTTCAATTTGAGAGAAAAATGCAGCTTTGGCCCTTGATATTGACGGTGTAGGAGAAAATGCTTGTTTCTGGGTTGTGGATACGCAACAGTCTGGCTTCCAAAGCCTGTCCACTGACAGCAGGATCCTAGCTATGCGGCCAGGAAGGTTTCACCAGGGTGAAGTCTCAGGAGGGAAGGAAAACAGAGCCACATGTTGCTAAATACTCACGGTCATGGGCATGTTAATGGCTTGGAAATCATACAGAGGCATTTCAAATGATGTTTTCAAAGACTTTAAGACATGGGAAAATGGGATCATTAGTAAGTGAAGGAAACAAGTAAGATGTAAAATATACGTAGTATGATCTTAACTCTGTAAAACAATAGATATTAAAAGGGACACACACCCGGATGCCCATAGTGGGTGGCAAACTTATTACTACTGTGTGTTAGTCTTGTGTCTATTAATAATGTCTTATGATTTCCAGGCTTCCTATAGTGTAGTGAGCATATATTACATTAAAAAGCTCTACAAAATAAATTTTGATTTAAAAAATAAAAGGGGAACAGTCTACTTCCCTCAGTGACAATTTAAAAGGGTTTGATCTTTTACAGTGAACCAAAACAACTGTTATTATTCTCTTTTATCATTCTCTGTGAGTGAGTAATATGGCCCTCATCTACTTAAGCCCATTCTTGTGATTTGCTGTGTATTTTCTCATGTCAAAAATAATGACGTATCACAACCTGGGTTTGCACATTTGTGACAGATGCTAACTTTTGGGGGTAAGTCAGACCACTTGGTTTTAGCTTTGATGCCAGAGGGCTTTCTCTGTTCATCTTAGAGCAGTGTGATAAAATTTCACAAATAAAATTACAAGATACATGCATATAGTGATTATATTTACATATAAAAACTTGCCAGTGTTATTACTGTTATAATAAAATCTTGTTTAAAAAAGTAATCAAATAATTAAATATTCTAAGTTGCTGAGCTTTTATTTTTGGTGTCTGATTATTTTAGGAAAAAAAAGGCAGATTCCTTTATTTAATAACCCCAATCTCTTTCCTCTCACCACAACACGATACTGGTATGTAAGTTTTTAATGGGCAGTTTACAAGATCTATCTTTAGGTCATATCTATTGAGTGTAATCTCATGCACATTTCACGTATATGTTTATGTTCTAACATAGGATTCTAGAAGTATATCTTGTGGAATAATTGTTCCATGACATGTTTGTGAAAAAAGGGTTCTGTGCTCAAAAAATTTTGGAAACACTATGTACTGTACCACCTCCTAACTCTATTCTTAATCCACCTACTCATATTAAAGGCTCCGAAATGTTCTGCAGTAAAGAAATTCTTTAAACTCTGTTTAAACCAGTATTCTCCAAACATATCCAATCAGGATATTCAGAAGCACCACCTCCAAAGCACTGAAAGGGCCTACATTATCAAAGAGACATTAAATGACTTTCTTTTGCTGTAATTAAAAAGAAACAGGAAAGTAGACAAATGGAATAAGCAAGATTTTTTATAAAAATAACTCATAAAGGGTTTTATGCTTAAATCATAACCTTCTGCTCCAAGTCCTTTGATTAACTGAGATAGGATAGGATTCCTGAGATTCTTAAGTGACTGTAACAACCATTGCTTTAATTCCGGTCACAAAAGCACTAGAAACCAGTGTACAGTTCTCCTTGGCCATCTCTAATAGTTTTGATTTGTTCCCTAACTTAAGGGTAATGACTGCAGTATCTGCAGAGCTATCTGTTTGGTGTAGAATGTTAGCACCCACTCTTTACCCCTGACTCTAGAAATACCCTCCTTCTGTTTCTTTTAGCTTCTTCTCTTTCTCCTTCTGTCTCAGACTCCACAGTGACTATGTGAGTATAACAAGCTCTCCCTGTAACACCATTTGGCCTCCCAACTCTATCAGTTATGGGGTAGGGCAATGGATCCCCATTCTGATAGGTACATGCTTACCTCATTTAAAGATGGTTTTTAGGGTTTCTTAGCAGCAAAACTTTGAGGATATGATGTCTTTGAGAAGTCTATGAAGTCTTCTGGGCCTACTTTGTGACATTTATATTTTTTTCAAGGATGGTGGCTGTACTTGTGCAGTGCCTAATGCATTGGAATCCTCCGTTATTATCTTGTGCTTTTGAAATCAGCCTTTGCACTTACTGAAGTGTGGGCAAATCTGTAAACAAAGAGAAGTGTTTGGGGATGTCAAAACTGTTTTACAAAAGGTATCCATGACAAGGCTAATTGATTCAGGGGACTTTGTTTTCAATAAAGGAACAGAGATTAGTTTACTGTCGATCTTAATTATTCCATCCATCAACCATTTGTTGCCCTGGGCAACTGGCATCATCTTTGCCACTTGCTAATTTTAGCTCATTTTACTCAGTGAGGCTTGTTTCTTTTGTTTCATTTTTGTGGATCTGGATGAGGAAAAAAGGAACTGACATATTTATGGATGAAATTTTAAACTGTGCAATACTGAATGTACCAACAGAAGATATTTGATCTTTTTTTTTCCTTTTTATTTTACTGCAGATTAAAATTTATGAGCTATATGGTTTGTGGGTGTATGTATACAGGTAAACCAGATATGAATCTGTAAATGAATATAAGCTGGCCTACTTGCAAACAAACCAAAATGAGTGAGGAGAAAATAGAATTACCATTGGCAGAGGGCATTTGGTCACAGTCTCAAGAGAGTATGGAAGTTCTGGCTCTTGAAATTTAAATGTGCCCGGTTGTCCAGTGTCCTTTTTCTTATATTACTTTTAAATTAGTTTGGATTTTGTTTTGCTAGCTCCCAAATCCCAACCCACCTTTCTGCACATCTCCCTTTTTCATTCCTATGCTTTTATGTGTCTTTGCCCTGTCTGCCTCTGCATACCACTGTCTTCCTGGACCACTTTGAATGTATGCATTGTGGACAGAGGGGTCTTCTAATTGCAGCCACAGGTGGCAGGAGGAGAAGCAAAAGGCAGGGATTTGCACAGATAAAACACAATAAAATACTTCCAGAAAAGAACAACTACGCGGCTAAAAACACTGGGAACCTATCTTGTGATTTGGTCAAGAAGTGCAACATAATATAACTTGTTTAAATACTGTGTTTGGATGTTCACTTGTCTGGGAAGGTAAACTCAACTTCTTTGAAGGCAGCCTTGTTTATGATGAGAGGCACAAAATCACAACTGCTTGGCACGTGCTGTTCCTTCTAATTGCTTCACATTATTGGCATAGGACTACACTGTGTAAGTCTGATCATATGTAAGTAGAGTTTTCTAGTATAATCAGATGGAATTCATACCAAGCTAATCCAACAGATTTAATTTATATCTCTTTCCTTTTTGGCTATATGGCAGTTCTCATAATAGTTCCAAAGTTACATAAATGACTCCTGTCTTTGTCAGAGATCGTATTTGTTACAAGGCAAAAAATTAACTTAGGGAAGCTCAAGTCAAAATAGGGCTGATTAAAAGGGTGTGGGGGTCAATCTCATGGAACTCAGTTTGGGAAATGCACCTGGGCTTGCCTGGAACTAGAATGCCACTAGGAAGCTACTCTCTCTCTCTCTGTGCCTGCATATTTTCTCATCTCTGCTTTTTTCTATAAATATACTTCATTATCCTCTGTGACAGATCAGCTTTCTTTCTAAGGCTCTTGTTTTTATGCCCACATAGGGCCACCATGTTGCATGATGTTACAGTTCCATGCCTATCACCATCTGATGAACTCTCACTGACCCTTTTTCTTAATTCAAATCAGAGATTATTACTGGTCTCCCCTACCAGACTATAAACTCCGTGAAGGTAGGAGCCATAGCTGTTTTGTTCATCACCATATTCTCATTGTCTAGTTCATGACTTATGGTAGGTATGCAATACATTCGCAAGTAAGTGATAACTTCAGTATCTGGACGTCCTGAGGTTTATTTCTGTTGACTGATATGTTTTCTTCTTTTAGTTTTGGTTAAAGGTCTCTTATTGAATGCTGAACATTGCATATGAGAAATTGAAGAGATCATCTGAGGTTCTGGATGATGTTCTCATTATCCACAGAGTATATACTTTTGCTTCTGACACTTAGACATACCTGCATTAGAATAAAGGCTAATTACCTTAATCCAATCTGCGATTGAGCTAATCTAAATTTATGTTTAAGTCTTTACAGAGATTGTTTATTTCTAATTAGCCCTTATTCTTAGGGTGTGGACCTACAGTCCCCAGAAAGTTTGGGGTGTTTTCAGGGCCCTTATTCTTGATGGGCCCTGAACTCTGATTTTTTTGTCTCAACAGCAGAAAACTCTTCACAACTTTTTAGCCTCTTAGACGGTACTTAAAATGCCTCAAGAATAAAGATGTTGCCAAATGTCAGGCTAATTGCTTTCTGTTCCTTCTCTCCAGGATCATGGCCCTCAGGTGTTTCGACCTTGGTAGTTCTTTCATTGCATTTTAATTATTTTTTTTTTGTTTGGTAGTTTAGCCCATCTGATGGCTCTGAGTGAAGAGCTTGGTTTGATGCCAGTCTTGTCTACCATATCCAAAAGTGGAAACTAATTGTTGAGTTAATGAACAATATATTCTAGAGAAAGAATCTGATGGGCCTATTCTAGATTACAGGTCTAATCATCTCCGGCCGAGGGAATGGGATACTGTAGTACTTGGAAGAGCTGCCCTGCTATGAATAAGAGAGGCTACGTAAGGGGAGAAACTGGGCACTGTAGGCATTGTCACAGTGTCTGCTTCAACTGTCGTCATCATTATCATCATTGTCCTTTTTAATACCTCATCTTTGGAATTTTATGATTTATATTATAAAACTATGCAATTTGGGTTTTCTTGTCTGGTTTCAGTATTCTAGGATCTGTAATAGGTATCTTAAATTTTTGTTTGTTTATTTATTTTAGGCCGGGCGCGGTGGCTCACGCCTGTAATCCTAGCACTCTGGGAGGCCGAGGTGGGCGGATCGTTTGAGCTCAGGAGTTCGAGACCAGCCTGAGCAAGAGCGAGACCCCATCTCTACTAAAAATAGAAAGAAATTATATAGACAGCTAAATATATATATATAGAAAAAATTAGCCGGGCATGGTGGCACATGCCTGTAGTCCCAGCTACTCGGGAGGCTGAGACAGGAGGATTGCTTGAGCTCAGGAGTTTGAGGTTGCTGTGAGCTAGGCTGATGCCACGGCACTCACTCTAGCCTGGGCAAGAGTGAGACTCTGTCTCAAAAAAAAAAAAAAAAAAGTATTTATTTTAATTGACAAAAATTGTATATACTTATAGTGTAAAATATGATTTTTTTTTTACTTTAGATAAATTCTTCCTTTTTTTTAATTTCAGCATATTACGGGGGTACAAATGTTTAGGTTCCACAGATTGCCTTTGCCCCACCTGGGCCAGAGCTTCAGGCATGTCCATCCCCCCGACAGTGCACACGGCGCCCACAGCATGATGTTTTGAAATATGGATATATTGTGGGATGGCTAAACTAACATAATTAACATATGCATTACCTCACATATTTATCTTTTTTCTTGTGGTGAGAACACTTAAAAAATCTACTTTCTTCGCAATTTTCAAGAATACGTAACATTATTAATAGCTATGGTCACTATGTTGTACGATATATGTCTTGAACTTATTCCTCCTATCTAACTGAAATTTTATATCTTCTAACCAACATGTCCCCGATCCATCCCCCATCCACACCCTAGTCATTGGTAACCACCATTCTACTTTCTGCTTCTGTGAGTTTGACATTTTTACATTCCACGTATAAATGAGATCTGTATTTGTCTTTCTGTGCCTGGCTTATTTCACTTAATATAGTGTCCTCTAGGTTCATCCATGTTGTCACAAATGACAGGATTTCCTGTAATAGGTATTTATGTTAACAGTTACTCTAATACACTGCGGTGTTTAATCATTCCTCATTTTTGCCGTTGCCGTCATCAACAGCCCATACACCCAAAATACGTGTCCTAGATCTTATACCAGCTTGGTAGCTTTCCACTGTTCCCAACACTGTCTCTTTCCTCCTGCCCTCCCTGTCCCCAGACTTCCTCAAGCCCTAGGGTGGCAAGGCAAGAATTTGGCCGTTATACCTCTTCTCTCTGTCCTCTTCAACACTCTCCACTGCTCAGATGTGCAGTTCCTGAACAGCTGACATTTGTTCAATGCCTCAAGCCGAGTGTCCAGGGGCTGACGAATTTGAGGGCAAAGCATGGTGCCAGAGGAGCAGGGCAGAACGAAGGACCAGGGACACACTGCAGCAAACTGAGCTTCAATGTGAATTTAGTAAGCGGCACCTCCAAATCCTCTCTCACCTGACATACACTCCTTATAAGTCCCTGAACAGAGGCTCAAAATGGAAATACTGAGGTGAATGCTTGAGTTGATGACAACACATCCATTCTTGCTTGGCTGGTAGATTAGAAATTAGGGAATAAAAGTAAGGAAGAGATGCTTCACTGGGGAAAAAAGGAGCAAGATAGTCAGTTAAGAAATGAAATTTTTCAATTTGCAGGATTAAAATTTTGCTTCAGGTTATCTTTGTCAGAGTGTGGACAAATCAAAGCTATACCTCATAACACTTTATGTCTTATATGGCTACCTAAACTTGCCACTTACAGAGCAATAATGTCATCATTGTCATAACAGCTACCACCTACTGAGAACTTACCATGTTGTCAATATGCATTATCATTTTTTTTTTTTTTTTTTTTTTGAGACAGAGTCTCACTCTGTTGCCCAGGCTAGAGTGAGTGCTGTGGCGTCAGCCTAGCTCACAGCAACCTCAAACTCCTGGGCTTAAGCGATCCTCCTGTCTCAGCCTCCCGAGTAGTTGGGACTACAGGCATGCACCACCATGCCCGGCTAATTTTTTCTATATATATTTTTAGCTGTCCATATAATTTCTTTCTATTTTTTTTAGTAGAAATGGGGTCTCGCTCTTGCTCAGGCTGGTCTCGAACTCCTGAGCTCAAACGATCCGCCCACCTCGGCCTCCCAGAGTGCTAGGATTACAGGCGTGAGCCACCGCGCCCGGCCTGCATTATCATTTAATTCTCACCACAGTGCCATAGGTAGGCATTGTCGTGATTACATTTATGGATGGTGAAACTGAGGTAAGTAAGTTTCCCAAGGTCACATAAAGCTTGGTAAGTGGCAATGCCAAGACTTGAGTTCTGAGGATGACATCGGAGCCCTCACTTTTAAATACTACACTATACTGTCTCCGTATGTGCATATAATACACATTAAAACATTCATTTCATGACTATCAATACAGTAAGAAAAATTCCTGGGAATGTATGATTTTCTGTAGGAAAAGGAGCTCAACAATATAAGCTTAAATTAAAATTTCTGTATTACAGTATTTACCAAACTGCTGTAACAAAATGCAGTGGCTCAGTCAAGATAGATGTCCATTTCTCTTTCATACAATACGCTGTGGTCCCCAACCCCCAGGCTGCAGCCTGGTACCAGTCCGTGGCCCGTTAGGAAACAGGCTGTGCATCAGCGCCTGAGCTCTGCACCCCGTGCCCCCCATGCCATCCCCTCCCCCACCCTCAGTCCGTGGAAAAATTGTCTTCCATGAAACTGGTCCCTGGCACCAAAAGGTTGGGGACCACTGGTCTAGAGGAAAGGAGGGGGTCCAGCCATCTAGGAATTGATGTTCCTTCTCTCTTATTGCTCTGCCAGTCCCAAGGGTGTTGCCCACATCTGCCTGGTTTAAGCTGACGTTATTCTACATTCCAGCCCATGGGAAGGAGGAAAGAGAGAAAAAAATTGAGAGCTGGAAGTTGCACACATCGTTTCTGCTCACATTGTATTTACAAGAACTTAGTCACATGGCCATCCTAGCTGCACAGGAGGCTGAGAGATGTATCTGGTCTTTATCTGGGTGGCTTTTTGCCTTGCTAAAAATTGGGAGGGGGTTCTATTTCTAAAAGGCAGAAGGAACAGTTAACTGGGGAACACCCAGCCTCTGTCTAACTTTCAAATTAGTAGCACCAATAATAATATACTTATGAGTTTGAAAATTTTGAAGTGATCTTGCATTGGTTATAAATGATTCTTTTTCCTTATTTATAATAAAACTATCTTGCCTTGGATATAATCCAAATAATCAGAATAATACTCTAACTCAAAGCAATTTCTATAGTCTAAATTATATTAAAACCAGAAGAAATTAGAGGGCATTGTAGTACTGTAAAAGGTATTATAAACAATGTTGAGATAAACTTCACTATATAATTAAAGGATATTTATGGGTACACATTGTATAGGGCATCTGACTAGATATTTGGAAACAGTTTACAGAGGTGCATTATAAACATGTTATCCCTTCTTTATTTGATTTGTGAGATAAGATTGATGGGTGTACACATAGAACAAAAGAGGATTTAATAACAGGGTTCAGCCTCACACCAAATAGACATTGTGATTTAAAACAAACAAGCACATCAGCACAAAAGCTCATGATGCTAAGCTGCTAGGCTTGATTAGCATCTTTGGACAAATTAAGATTCCTTAAACCCCTTGTGAGGGACTGTACAGAATGCAGTCATCCAAGCAGCTCACAGCCCAGGCAAATGAGGACATCTAGGACTGCAGTTTTTATTTCCAAAGAACGTTTGCTCTGGAAGTTTCTGTGCGTGAGTATTTTTTTTTTTTTTTTACCCTGTATTCTTTTTTTTTTTTTTTTTTTTATTTATTTCATCTTATGGTTATGGGGGATACAGAATTGCAGGTTACATACGTTGCCCATGTACCGCCTTTCCCCTCAAGTCAGAGCTCCAGGCGTGCCTATTCCCCAGGTTGTGCGTGAGTATTGATGAAAATTCACAATAGTCCCTGCTTCATGTAAAGCAAAATACCCTTTTGGGTGCAGCCAGGCTCCGAGTTACTGCCATTTGCCATTATTCAGCGTGGCTTCGCTCCTGAAGTCAGGGCTTGTCTGTTTTGGTGATTGCACATTCTCTTTGTCTTGCATACTTTTGCAGTCCTGCTTGCCTGAAGCCATGCTTAGTTTTAGTTCGTGGACCAGGAGGAGCTTCTCCAGGGATGGGCACTCGACTCACAGAACACGAAGCTGCAAGCATCTCACAGAGTACAGTCCAGCGGCCTTGATAGATGAGGGAATCGAGGCCCTGGGAAGTTGAGGGGCTTCATCATGGCTTCCTGGCTAGTTTAGGATAGGGTCTAGAAGCTACATCTCTGGACTTCTAGTCCAGTGCTCTTTCCCAGTGCCAATTGCCTTTATTAATTGCAAATATTAGGCAATTTGGGAATTTACTTAAAGTTTTTTTAAATTCTATCTTTTTGTATAAGAACCATTTTAGAATAAAAAATGTTTGGATTCTCCTGTGAATTAGGCATTCCTGGCACAGGTAGGGTCTGTCCCAGGGGCCAGGAAGGTCTCACTTTGACCAGGAGCCGTTATTCAGACTGGGAGATTATTTCCAAGTGAGTTATCTGTATCCAATCATTGTAATTGTGTGTATGTGTGTCCAGAACATTAATTTACTAACTATAAACATTTAAAAAGTCACAGTTTTTAAAACTGTTTTAGCACAGTGTATTTTGTTTTCATGAAATCGGAGACTTGACAATTGAAAGCCACGAGGGCCTTGTGATCTTTGAGAGATGCTGGAGTAATGGAGGTGGAGGTACAGGGTTGAGGCTGAACAAACATTTGTTGAACTGAGTTTGAGTCCTGATCATAGAATTAAGCTTTTGTTTGATTACTTTGCTATTGAGTTCAGTCCTGGTGAAAACTGGTGAAGTACAGTAAAAGGAACACAGGCCTGATGTGAAGACATATACTTAGGACAGTAACTGCATTTGTGAGTTATGTAGCCTTTGGCCAGTCACTTATGCTTCCAGAGCCTCAGTTTTCTCATCTGTGATATAGGAATAAGATCACTTGCTTCACAGGAAGGTTGTTGGGAGGATCGAGTAAGCTGATGTCTGTGACGGTCTTTTAAACTGGGAAGCACCATTCCCATGTGAGGCATATTGGTTTCTGTTATTGTAGTAGCTTTATTATTATTTCAATTGTAGTTGATTTTCACTTTAGTGATACTAGTAAATTAAGCTGTTGTAAGCAAGATGGAAAAATATGCCAAGCTGGTCCTAGGCACTATGGTCTAAATGTTTGTGTTTCCTCAAAATTCACATGTTAAATCCTAACCCCCAAGGTAATGGTATTAGGAGATAGGGCCTTTGGGAGGTGGTTAGATCATGAGGGCACAGGCTTCATGAATGGGATTACTGCCTTTATAAAAGAGGCCCCAGAGTGCTGCCTTGGCCCTATTACCATGTGAGGACGCAGTGAGAAAGTCCCATCTATGAACCAGAAAATGAGCACACACCAGACACTGAATTTGCTGGCACCTTGATCTTGAACTTCCCAGTCTCTAGAACTGTGAGAAATAAATTTCTGTTGTTTATAAGCAACCCAGTTTATGGTATTTTGTTATAGCAGCCCAAATGGACTAAGACAATAGGGAAGTATGTTTGCTCACACATTTCATGCAGTGATCTGAGAAGCTGACAACAAGCAGTGCACCATCAAATCCAGAAAATCTTTGTTAACTGATGGATACCTTCTTTGGGTATCATCCAACCTGCTAGGAGAGGCCATCTCAGCAGCTTTAGATGCCTCTGGGAAATAAGCAAGACCACTTTGACCACTAGCATGCTCCTTCAGTCTCTAGGATATCTATTCCCTACTAACCTCCGTTATTTCCCTAGGACCATAGGGAAGTAGTCATAGTAAGGTGGCCAGGAGGGCAAACGTAATCCCTGAGCAGTCACAGGAACATCCCTGTCCTCTGGGCATACATAATATTGACAATCTGAACCCCTGATCCTGTTTTGATTTGATTTTGTCTTTTCTTCTATTTTTTTTTTTTTTTGTAATGAAATCCCACAAATATAAAAAATCTGGGGGCATTTGTTCCAGACATAAAATGCTCCCTCCAACAGTTATCTCACTTCCTTCTTAAGGCTCTACCTTCATTGAGATTTTTATGTTAATCTTGCTGATGAAGACGGGGAAAAGTTCTTAGTGGAGATTTGCTGAGGAAACTGCACATCCAAAAGCTCAGATGTCATTAATTTTCTGGAAGTCCAAGTACTCGAGGGATTTATTAATATCATGAGAGGCACTAAAGCAGGAGAGGGCAAAGGAACCAAGCAGGCTGACCTCAAAAGCCTATGGGTCTGCAGCTGCCCCTGTTGGCAATAGGGAGCTACGGAAGTGTTTTAAGCTGGGAATGACAAGACCAGGTTTGCTTTTCATCCCTCTGCTCCTTCTTTGAACCTTTGCTTGGAGGCCCACAGAGCTCCTAGACCTCTGCTTGTGGGAGCCAGAGAAGTGAGGTCTGAAGGCACATGTCCCAGCAGGATAGCTTGGGTGGGGTGGAAGGGCCAGCAGTTTCCTCACAGGGGAGAAATGATAGAGGCAGGTTATTTTTGGCTTTATGGCAGCAGAGAAGATGATGTACTATGAAGTCAGAAGATGGTCAGTGCTGCCAGGGCTGAGTGAGAAGGCTGTGCTCAGAAGTCTTCCCAGAGCCTGGCTGTGGTCACATGCTGCTCTCACTGCCAGAGCAAGTTCAATTTCAGTTAGCCCTATCAGCCCTGACCAGTCCATCTGCAGCCAGCTTGTGCTTTTTTTTTTTTTTAACTTTAGAAGGAACGGAGCACAGCAAACAAACTTTCCATGGTAGTGAAGCTAGCCCCCAGATCATAGGAAACCTGTATCCAAGCCAGATGGTTCACACAGATCCATTGTGTGATCTCCAGTTGTCCCACATCACAGGAATATTCTTAGTCTCTCAAGGCAAGCACAACTTTGGGCACTGAAACAATTTCCTGGTTTACATAAAGGCATGTTGATAGTGTTTTTTAAAAATCATTATCTAATTTCTTTTTTAAATTTCTACATATTGAGGGGGTACAAATTTTTTGTTACATGGATACCTTTTATAATGCTTAAATCTGCTAATGCTTTGAGACCATTGGCAGGCATCTGTGAGGGATTGCTGAGGAGAGCATTCTGATAGTGATGGGAGATTGGCTTCGAAGAATCTTTAACTCTAGGACCGTGCATTCTGGGCACAGAGAGAGAGAGACAGACAGACAGACAGATGAGAAAAGGAGAAGAAAGGAGGGAAAAAGAGCTGGGAAGGAAAATGGGTATAGGTTGAGTATCCCTTGTCTGAAATGCTTGGATCCAGAAGTGTTTTGGATTTTGGATTTTTTCAGATTTTGGAATATTTGCATACACATAATGAGTTATCTTATGTGTATGGAACCCATGTCTAAACACAAAATTCATTTATATTTCTCGTATATATAGCCTGAAGGTAATTTTATGCAATATTTTTAATAATTTTGAACATGAAACAAAATGTTGACTGGGTTTTGATTGCGACCTGTCACATGAGATCGGATGTGGAATTTTCCATTGTGGCATGGCGTCAGCTCTCAAAAAGTTTTGGATTTTGGCTTTTCAGATTAGGAATGCTCAACCTGTACAATGACTTCCTCTCCTAATTGTAAATGTGCCAGCTGAAGTTTAGAGAGATCATCATTCCAACGCCTATGTGAAACCCAATTTAATTTTTCTCTTTTTTCCTCTCTTTTTCATCCTCTTCTTCTCTCAGTTTGCTGCTGCTTTTGCTTCTCATTCTCTTTTTAAAAGGAACTGATAAATAGAAAATTTTCTTACTCTAGTACAAAGTTGCTGGAAAAAAAAAATCAAGAGTTCATTTTATCTGGGGATTTTAGAAACCTAGCATCTCAGATAAACCTATGAGAATTTGTGGTGGAACAATTGTAAAACACACAGACAGTTACACAGGTATTTTAAAGCTGGTAGTTCTGAGGGGTGATTGGATTAGGCAATTATCCTTGTAAAGGAGTAACTTAATCTGTGAGATACTTCCCCAGCAGAAAACTCATCATACTTGACTAGTTTAAAATAATTTCTTCACAAATTGCACTTAAAAATAATTGGAAATTTTAAAAAAGAAAATCTAATTTTTTCAATTAAAAAAATCAACTTTTAAAATTCCTCCCTGGTGGTCTAGTATTATTAAATATTCTTCTGGATTTTTTTTAATCTTACTTTATTGGAAGGAGAAAAACAATTATCTGTAAACGTAATTTTTAATGCATGGTAATAAAAATAAATGGCATAGTTCTGCCGCAGTTCACCTAAATCTTCTTCCCTGGTGGTCTAGTGGTATTAAATAATCAGTACCACATGTATTCATCATTTGCTGACAGCAAAAGAAAAACTTTGGCATTTTATTGTCTAAAGAAACATGCATGATGTTATTTAGGTTTCTGGGGGTGACTTTGCTGATGGTCTGTGAAGAAATATTCATTTTCCATGCTGGTGGGGTTGTGCTTTTTGTTAATTTACATGGCAATTAGTATAAAACCAGAGACAGGCACTGTTTTCAAGGTTGATTTGAGTTCCTCTTGCAGGTTGCGCTAGGAATGATTTAGCTTTTTTCCTGCATTCATTGGGGAATGAAAATGTGTTATATATTGTTAACTGTGTTTGGTGGGAAACAATTGCAATTGAGTAGCAGGAGAAAACGGTAATATTACAGAATAAGTGTTATTATTTATTTATTTATTTATTTTTACAATTGTTTAGAGGTGAGCTGTTAGCAACTTCAGGAGAACTTTTCCACTTTGGTTCCTTGTGCCTGTGCCCTTCATCTGGATGTGGCCAAATTATTATGACTTATGTAAACAGAAAATTCCCAACATGGAAGTTGATTCACGTTTCTGCTTATGTGTATTAGAACAATGTTTTGTTTCCTTTTGTGAAAAAAGATAGACTTATAAAAACTTCAGTGAGAAAGTTGAAGTTGGTGCCCTTACTGGAGCACGAGAAAGCACACTGGCTGGCTGGAGCATGCAGATGTGATCTGTGTGTCAGGTTTTTAGAACATAAAACGAAAGGCAAACATCTCATTTGCATAGATATTTTTCATCCTTTTCTTTATATAAACAAGATAAACCGTTCTAATTTAAAAAAATCACAAATGAACAAATTCTTTCTAGATTGTCTATTATGGGTCTTTTGTGAAAGTAAATGTGTCTGCAATTTTTAAAGAGTTTAGAAACTCACCTTTGTAAGCATTAGTTAAAATTTGCGTAGAGTGGTAATGCCAGAACAGAAGGAGCTACCATTGCTAAGAGTGAAAGCAATGAAGTCCCTCCTCCCCTAGAAATACATGCCTTACATGATTGAAATGATTCGTGAAAGAGTAGAGGAATGATGGTTATGAACATTTATGTATTTAATGGAGTGGTTTTGTCAACTTTTAATCAGTAGAGGGAAAGCAGAAGCACCATGCCAGTGTGTTTCCTATTGTTATTTCTAAAGGGGTGGCACCATGTCATAGCCATAAACTCCCAGACAGCATTGAATTCAAATTCTACCACCAACACTTATTAGCTGTGTGACATCAAGCAACTTAATTAGACTGTCTGAGCCTCAATTTCTTCACTTGTAAAATGGCAGACAAGAACACTTACCTTGAGGATTGAGCCATCTCTTAGCACAATGGCTGGTACATGTGCTGAGTGTTCAATATATGCTAACTTAAAAAAAAAAGAAATTTATAGACAAAATTACTACTTTTCATGTTTTGGGGGAATTTGTGGTTTTGAATTTTAAAAATTCTTCTCAAAAATTGCTCTAGTCTTGGATCATAAAATCCATAAAAACGAGATTTTTTAAAAAAGGGAGATAATAACCTTGTAAACTCCTAAGTTTATATGGCTCCAAATCAACAAGAAAGAGCAGTACTCCCTGAGCCCATTTTCCTTAGAAGCTCTTCAAACTGCCTCAGAGCTACCTTATTTATCACTTTAAGTTCTGGAAAGAGCAGAATGTGGACGTTCAGTGTTGTCTCAAATGTCCAGCACCTGCTCTGTTCCCAAGAGTTCATAAGTAAGAAGTACCCATTAGATTGTTGTGAGATGCACTTTTGATTTCACTATTTAAACAAGTTGCAATAACTCAAGGAATTCAAGCCAAAGGAGCAAAACAGATTTTATTTTACCAGGGTCTTAACACTTTCCCACCACTTTGATGAGGGTGGTCCCTCTTTCTCCCTAAGAAGTCCAACCACGTGAGCTGTAGGTATTTTCCTCCTCAAAGAGTTTCTCCTACGCTAGCAGTATAAAACAATTAACTTTAGCTCTGATAGAAATCTTCAGTTTGTAATTGGGAACATGTGTGCTGGGATTGAGTCGGTTGCTGCTGCCAAGCTGTGTGTGGCAGAAGTGAATCTCCGCTGAGCTCCAAAGCATTCCGGGTTTTACGGCAAGTCAGTCCCTCTGCTGGAGTCCTTATTAATAGGTTTTATTTAGGGGGCTTTAGCAATCGACTAGAAAGAGAAAATCTTTTTGTAAAAGGTTTGAAAAACAGCCTTGAAGCCCTGGTGGGAGCAGGTTTTGATTTTGTGGTGCTTTGATTTTAAACGATATTTGAGGCTGTGGCTTTTTCTTTAAACTTCTCCCCCAGTTGATGCTAGCTGTGTCCCTTGACTTGTGGGGGAACCTCCCTCACAATGTAGCAATTACTGATTTATGTTCCAGTGATAAGAATGTGTTTTATTGTGGTCATAATATTTGTTCAACTTAACTACTATGTACTGTAAAGTATCATAAAAACTTCTCCTCTGATCAAATGTTATGAGACAAAGGATCATAAACTGCTCTTAATCCATGCACTCCACTCCTGTGCTATCTGTGGGCATGCCACCATGAAGAGAGGACAGACTGTGGCCCCAGGATAAATTCCTGTGTCCTCCTCCTCAGATTTTAAATCCAGCCCCCAATATAGGTCGTTTAAGCATTTCTGATGCTTTCTTGTCATCAGCTGGACTCCCTTTCAAGCCTATTACCCATCTGTTTGTAAAAAAGTTTAGAAAGACTCTTCATTTCTCATGGCTCCATCTCAACTTCTCATCAGTCTTTCCCCAGACAATCTCTTTTGGAAATTATTAATCCCACTGAGTTTTGCTGTCAGTATTTAAACACAGCTTAGGTTCATGTATATTCTATGATCATAGCTAAAGAAAAGGAAAAAGACCCTTTCCCCCTCTTATCTTTTATTCATTCATTTATTTATTTATTTGAGAGAGGGTCTTGCTCTGTTGCCCAGGCTGGAGTGCAGTGGCGTCATCATATCTCACTGTAGCCTCCAACTCCTAGGCTCAAGTGATCCTCCTGTCTCAGCCTCCTGAGCAACTGGAACTACAGGTGCAAGCCACCATGCCACCTACTTCTTATCTTTTATTCTGATCTATTATTATTAGGGGCAATGGAGCAGCTTTTCTTAAGCCATTACTCAGTTCCCCTTCCACCTAAGGCTGACTGAGCTGAGGAAACCATGTTTCTCAGTGGATACTGCTGAGGAAATCCCAGGATTGGCAGGGAAGTGTAGAAACTAGTTTAGTGTTTTTGTGTAAGTTGTTGGATACCCCTCTGTCACTTTTCCCTTGAGAAATGTGGTGACTTGAGGAATGGGTAATGGAGGGTCATGCCATCGTCCAGCCGTAGGTAAAAGGAGAAACAAAGGTGCAGACAGGATGGCACGTGGTCAGAGGTGGAAGTTCCTTCTGGGTGATAACGTATGTTAATCTTTTGAGAATATATAGGCATTTATATTGACAAATGATGTAGTTTACAAATTTGATCCCTCTATAGATTTTATTTTATTTATTTATTTTTTTTAATTTTTTTTTTTTTGAGACAGAGTCTCACTCTGTTGCCCGGGCTAGAGTGAGTGCCGTGGCATCAGTCTAGCTCACAGCAACCTCATACTCCTGGGCTTAAGCAATCCTACTGCCTCAGCCTCCCGAGTAGCTGGGACTACAGGCATGCGCCACCATGCCCGGCTAATTTTTTGTATATATATGTTTTTTAGTTGTCCATATAATTTCTTTTCTATTTTTAGTAGAGACGGGGTCTCACTCTTGCTCAGGCTGGTCTCGAACTCCTGAGCTCAATGATCCGCCCACCTCGGCCTCCCAGAGTGCTAGGATTACAGGCGTGAGCCACCACGCCCGGCCCCTCTATAGATTTTAAATACCAGTTTTATCAAAATGCTAATAATTCATTATATTTTAAAAATTAATCATTGAACCTTTAATAACTTAATTTGTAATCATTTGGCCTAATAGTCACGGAGGGATCATGGAAGGGAACAGGGAGATAGGCTGAGGCAGGGTAGCACTGTTGTTAAGCAGCGAGTGCTGAAGACCTGCTGTGTGGCCTTGGACAAGTTGCTTACCCTCTCTGTGGCTCAGCTCTCTCATCTGTGAGAACGGGGAATAATAAACGTAGCTACCTTACTGAGTTGTTATGAGGAATAAATGTGTTCATTCACGAAAAGTACTTACATCAGTGCCTGGCACTTAGCTAATATTTACTGAGCACTTCCTATGATATTTTGGTCAATTACCTGGTTGTTTTTTTAAATAGCAACTGCCTCTAAAAAAATACCAAGTTTATTTACTTGCCTTTCTCCCCACTAAAATCTGAGTCTTTTTAGTCATGTTTGTGTCCCTAGCACTACCCTGCAGGAAACATCATAATCATATCTTGAACGAATTGAAGCGGGAATGGCAGTGAACTGCTGCCTCCTCCTGCTTTCTCCTTCACCACGGAAGAAAGAAAAAGGAGCATGAATTCTGCCACGGTGTATGATTACTCTCCGGGGGTTGTCTGACCACAGCAATTAAGAATTCACAAAGATGATTAATCTTACGTGGCTCTGCTAGTAAAATAACTTTGATAGGCTCATTGAACTGGAATTTCCCTAAAGGGTCATAGAAGCCATCTCCCTGCTTTTGGGCAGGTGGTTCTAATATAACGTAGAAATGTTAGCTGTGCACTATTTCTAATAAATCTCCAAAAGAAATAATTCCTTATCTTCCTGGCTGCTAATATATAATAATTTAGTGGCCTATATTTCTTAAATAAGAACTTCATTGAGTAGTTTTAAAGGCATTAAAGATTTAGGTGAGGTACAATGAAATGAATGTCAGACTTAGGAATGAATGTTCCTTCAGGAAGCTGTTTTTCCAACTTTACATATTCTTTAAAAATAAGCTGGGTGAGTATCAATCCTGTGCGGCTTAATTGGCATCCTATCTAAGAAGAGGTTCTGTGTACTAGGCACCTGCTCCAGCTGGGACACAGTATCGCAGCGCATACTGCACACGTGGTGCCTGCCCTCCTGGAGCTTCCAGTCTAATAGTAAGGCTAGACTTTGATCAGCAATTAAAAGTGCACTGAGTATTTTAGAGAAGATTTTGGTCAAGGATGTCTTTCTGGGAGAGTGACCTTTAAAGAATGGAAAAGGGGGGAAGTTCGCTCAGATGAGGTTGCAGAAGCAGGCAGAGGTCTTCTGGGCCATGTGTGGTGGCTTTGGACTCTGTCCGCTTAGCTGAGCTGTGCCGTATTTCCCAGAATTCTCTTTCTTGTATGGTTCTGGGTTAGTGTGGACCACAAGAGACGTTTTATGGGAGATTTGGAAGGCATAAGTGCAGCATCAGCCACCGTTTTCCTGCTCTGGGCACTGGTGTTATGGCAGCTCATGATGCTGTGTGAGAGCTCCTCGCTCACCTCATTGGCAGGGGCAGCGCCTGCATCTGCTGCTCTTTTGCCTCCTGCCAGATCTTCTCCTTCAGCCTCTTCAAGTTCTGGGCCAAGTGTATGGGCAGCTCCATGGCTAAGATTGGGGTTAAAGTTGGTGAGAGACAGACACAGGTTCCAGTTTGTCCTCAGTTTCCAGTTGTCCTTGTGGATCCCGTTCATCTTCGTGGCTTCCAATTTGTTCTTGCCCTTGTACACATCCAGCTTGCTGATGGAGCACCACTCTGATTGACCTATGATAACTTTAGGCTCAGAACTAGTTACAGAGGCAATGGCCAACATACACTGGTCCATCAGCTCTCACAACTGTGTATGGTCTACCCTATTTAATAAGCCCTTTATTCTTTAGCATGGTGGTTCTTCTAGTCTGATCAAACCCTGACTGACACACCCTGAATAGGATTTTGGTGTTTATCCTAAGAGCTATGGCAGTCGCTGAAGTGGGGTTGTTAGGATAAGAACACATGTGAGGAAGTCTGTGGGCAGAGAATGCTAACTAATAACCATACTTCTTTTTTTCTGGCCCAGAGTTGGATCACTTCTTCAGCCTTTCCACGATTTGGTGAGGCCACATGATGGAGTCCTGGCCAATGGAGTGAGAGTGGGTATGATGTCTGCCAGGCCCATGCTCGGTATCACTCCCTCCTCTCTCCCCTCATCTGCTGGACAGAAGCAGTGGACCTGGTAGAGGACCCAAAAGCCCTAGAAGATAACAAAGCCACAGGATAGAAAAGAGCCTGGGTCCCTGAACAACTGTTTGCAATGAGATTCCTACCACCAACTTCTATTGAACTCTGCTGGGTGGAGGAATAAATCCTTATTGTGTTAAATTGCCTAGATTTTGAGCTTGTTTGTTAAAGTAACAAATGGTTAACCTGAGTAATATAGCATGTGGGCAGTAGATAATGCTGGAATAAGGTACTGGCAATGGAAATGAAGAGAGCTATTGAGAAGGTAGAATCAGCAGTTCCTGGTGGTTGATTAGATGGAATGGTGATAGAGAAGGATAAGTTAATAATGGGGCAGAGTGAGTCTCAAGTTTCTAGTTTGGGTAACAGATTGAATACTAGTGCCATCAATTAAGATAATGAACATTGGAAGAAAAGCAGATTTTGAAAGGAAGGAGTAAGAATTCAGCTTAGTACGTGGGGAGTTTGAGATGCCCCTGAGACCTCCAAACAGGTATGTTTTTGTTTCTTTCTCTTCACTTCTTTTCCTGGGAACTTGATATTGGCTCTGACAAGTAACTTGTAATGTATTGTGATCTGTGTGACATTGTGTGTTGTTTTTTCCTTCTATTTCTTGAAACCTTTCCAAGATTATGTTACACAGTCTCATCTCTATCAATTTCTAATTTATAAATAGAAGGGGCTGCCTTGCAAAGGAGAAAGGAGGAAGGTGGCCATGATTGACCTTGCTAGGTCGTCTTCCTCGTCTTTGCCCCTACCTGGCCCTCTTATGGAAGATAAAAGGCAATGCAAGATAAGCATACTCAGAGACATCTTTTTCTTTGGGTTTACATGGATTGTAATTGCCAAGAGGTGCTTGGGCTACCTTTACAGGGAAGATGATTATTAACCTCTATGGTCCAACCAGTCCTTCATGTCTAAAGATAATTAAAATGGACAACAGTGATTTTTCATTTCTTCTGGCTTTGGATGTTGACCTGTAATATCCATGACCAAGTAGGCATTTATTGATTTCAGTTTTCATAAGCTGCCTATCAAGTTTGGATGCAAACCAGTAACCCAGATGTGGGAGACATAATATTCCATTGGTAGTGCCTAGATCCATAGTCTTCATTTCCTCTGCTCGCTTCCCCCTCCCTCCTCTAGAGCACAATCCAGACTGGCCTAAGTGTACTCATTCATGCAACCAATAGCTTGTTCCTATTATATTGCAGGTGATGAGCAGAGAGCATTGGGGTTGCAAAACCCAACAAGCTGGAGTTTCTATGCTACAGGAGCTCATATTTTAGTGAAATCATAGACAAATTATTAGGAAGCTTTAATCCAGAGTGGTAATTGCTATGGGAGCACGCACAGAGGAGACCTAGCCCAATCTTAAGGAATCAGAAAGGTTTGCATAGACTTGACAGGAGTGAGCCGGAGAAGGGGTTGGGAGGTAAGGGGAGCAGGGGAAGCACTTTTGCCAAGGAAAGGCATGAGTAAAGGGGATAATTTTCTGCTCTTACCACTGGGTGATCTTTGCATGGCACTGTCCACCACACATGGGAGAGAGGGCTGTTCACAGAGAGCTTTATTGCAAGGGAACTAGGAAAGAGGGGATGTTGTTTCTCCTTGGAGGTTTGTATGGGATGCAGTACCTTCAATATTTTGAGTCTATCAAACATCATGTTGTACATCTTAAATATATACAATAAAAATAAATTAAAAATATTCTGAGTCTAAATTTCTCTCTCTCTCTCTCTCTGTGTGTGTGTGTGTGTGTGTGTGTGTAACCATCTCCCTACTTCTTTTTAAATATTCCCCCCACTAAAGTCCCCAGACTACAGAAAATGGCCCTGATGAATCAGATGAGGTAAGATGCTAGTGCTGGATTCAAACATACATTGTTTTCATTCTCCTGCAAGTGTCTGACTCTGACATATGGGAGACAACAATTAAAAACATGAGGGGATCTACATTTTTAGGCACAAACATACAGGGGCAAAGGTGCTTGACAATGATAGTTCAGAAACCGTGGCTCCAGAGGGCTGTATGTAGTTGTGATTGGCAAGAACGTGATGGGGATTTTCTGTCAATGTAGGAAAAAGCAGAAGTAACCAGGAATAGACAATATGTGAAACTTCCCTGGGATTTCCAAGGAACGCTCAGGTGATTCAGATGCAGAGGTCCACGGAGCACAATTTTAAGAAACAGGGCTCTAAAAAAATCAACTTAAAATGAGAGGCTTAATTTCCTTTTTTCCTGCAGCTCCATGGAATTGTTTTCCATTCATTTTTGGCTCTTCCTGAAGACATTTCCACATGAGGACATAGGGAGAGCACATTTGCAAATCACATTCAGGGTGGTGAGAGAATGAAATTGAAGTGTCAGCAGTTTGCAAGAGGAAGGCTTTTTTTTTTTTTTCCTGCACTCTGTTATTACCTTATTCAATTTTCACTTTATTTTGAAGCACATGTATAGAAATAAGCAAATTATTAATTCAGGCTTGTCTTCAATTTTGTGCTTGGCCTGCAAACCTCTAACATCTCTCCCAGTTCCCCAGGCAGACTGCTGAAGGCTTGGTGATAGGCTGAGGCGGGCATATTCATTATTCAATATGAGCTGCAAGCAATTTGATATTTCATGTGAGCATGTGGCAGAGCCGAGAAGGAGGGGGACATGTCATTCAGGGGAATACGGTCTCGCCTGCTACCATTTTCGCGTTTAGCTGAAGGCTTAACATTAGCTGTGTTCACATGTTTCAAGGATAAGGATAATTCCACTGAGAATCCTGGTTACAGCCAGGTACTTTTGTCTTTGTGACACGTCCTATTTCTCTGTACAGAAGAACACTTCTTGAGCCAGGCCATATGCTCATCCTCACGGGGGGATGGGAGGGATGGGTGTGCTTTGTGTGTTCTGTCTGGGGCCTGGGAATGATGAGGTCCTGAACAGCAGAGGGCACAGTCCCTGGGAAGCAACTATAGTTGGTGCAAGTGGGGATGTGCATGGCCCCTGCTCCGGAGGCTCTGGAAGTATTTCTAGATAGCGTCTGCAGCGTGTCTCAACACCTTGATTCTACTGGTGGGCACCCACTCTCTTTGAAAGAGGGCTGTTATTAGAGAAATTGGCCCTACTTTCTTTCTTCCTCACATATCTACAAATGTCTTTTCCTCTGCTTACGTACTTATAGGCTACCCCAGGCTTTAGGAGCATAGAATTTTAAAATGGAAAGGTCATTAGAGTTCATTTGTTTTAATGTCCCCATTTTTCCCTCTTCAGAAACTTGGGATTGGAGTGGTTAGGTAATTTGTCCAGGGACACACAGCTGGACAAATTAGATGCAGCCCGGGGACCAGATCTTGGTTACCTAGAGTTACCCAATTGCGTGCTTTTTCTACTGAGCTAGCAAATACCTAAAACAGTGCCTGAAACACAGGGAGAGCTCAATTTATATGTGCTGAATGATAGTTTTTTGTGTATAGTCTTTTCCACAAATGTTTGGTCCAAGATGTATACATTTTCAATACTTTTTCCAGCATGTCAGCAAAAGGTCTGAGAAATGCCTTCTTGGCTACCTGAGAGAATACATCTCATGTTTGCAATGTTTGGAGGCCTGGAGGCTGAACCACCCCTACCCCACCAAACTGCTCTTTCCTGGTGTTTTGCAGAGGATGGCTCAGGCCTTCCCTGGCTGATCTGTTAACTGAGTGATATCAGTGGTCACTTTGGGATGAGAACAGTTTGTGTGTTTGAAATAACAACGAACAAACTGATATTGAACTATCAGGCAAAACCAAAACCATCTGGGATGTCTTCACCCCAGCCATTCTAAATGGTTTCCTTAAGCAACAGCAGCTGATCATCTGGGCTGCTGCTCTGGCGCATTTTGCTTGCAGTGGACTAAAGTGCCTAGTTAATTGGCAGACAAGGACATGAAGGGCACAGAGAGCAGCTGAGTCCAGGAGATAATGGTGGTTTAGCTGAGCTGCTGGGGCAAGTTAGCATAGCACCCTATCAGGGTGAAAGGTGAAGTTAAGAACATGAAGACTTAAAATATACTTTCCTTGGAGCGATCTTAGGGAGCTTCCACCCCCCCATTCTGTATTTGTTTTGGCTCTCGGTTTTTACACACATATGCACACACGTGCTTTATACATGCTTGCACGCACGGTTATGTTTATTGTCACACTCCAGGTGTGACTCTAAAGCATTGTGGTCTAAGGAATTCTGGGGATCCCCAACATGCTTTCAGGGAGTCTGCAAGCTCAGAACTATTTTCATTATAACAGTTAAGATATTACCTGTCTTTCTCACTGTCATTCTCTCAAGGTGTACAGTGGAGTTTTCCAGTTTACAAGACATGTGTTATGCAACAGACCAAACGTAGGAGCAGGTACGAGAATCTGACTGTCTTCTATTAAGCCACACATTAAAGGGATTTGCAAAGGTGTAAAACAGTACTGTTATTCTTGCTAAATTTTGTTTTGTTTTGTTTTGGAAAATGTAGTAACTTTACACAGAAATATGTTGTTTATATTAACGTAGTGGATTTATTATTGTTATTTTAAAGTAAATCAACAAACATTTTACATATTTCTTCATTTTAATTTTTAATATGGTAAATATCAATAGCTATAACTAACATAAATAAAAGTTCTTTGAGGCCCTCCATATTTTAAAAGTGTAAAGGAGTCCTGAAGCCAAACATGTAAAAATCATTGCTCTAGAGCATTGAGATTTCTCTCTGTCTCTGTTTCTCTCTCTCAAACAGATGCTATAGCACATGTTAAGTGAGAGTTTCTCCTTTCAAAATAATCACTTTGAAATCCTATATTCACTCTTAGTATAGTGATGTCATTATGGTCCCCTTTAAATCTCCCATTTGGAGCTGTCTGTGGGCCAGGTTTGAGCTTTTCAGAAAACCCAGCTTTATGATTTTATCTTCAAGCCTTGTTTTTGATCCATAATGTATGATCTCCATTGATAACCTACATTACTCATCAAACCAGGCTTCAAATAACTTTGAACTCTTTGCAACACTAAAATCTATCACTCAAGCGACCAACATCTGCAACCAATAAGGTCACATCAGCTGAGGCATTCGGCCAGTCCAAAGCCACCAAGCTGGGTGGCAGTCAATAAAATAAGTATTTTTTCTCATTCTCCTCCTTCCGTTTGATCTGCTGATATTCCTGCCGGCTGAACACACCTGGAAGCCCACTGGTTCAGCTCACATAGGTCAACCTGAATAGTGAGGAGAAGTATGGCTAGTGGGACCAGAAGAGGCAAACAGAAGCATGGGGTCACCAAGCTATGCATAACATCTGGCTGTGGATAGCTGTGTTCTTTGGGAGCACTGTTCATTCTGAAGACATTCTGCACCTACTCGCTGACCTTGTGGTTTTTATTGACTGTCTCTGCCAGCTGACGGCAACCAGGCAGAACCATGTGAGATTGCAGATCTGGTGCTTTAGCAATAACAATTATGTTGTTTGATCCTATATTTTTTGTGATAGGTTAAAGGCAATGACAACTTGGAAATGATGTATTAAAGATGAGAAGGGAATCTATTGTCTTATTTATGATTATTAAGTAAATTCCATGGGCTAAGTCATAGTACCTGGTGGAGGGGCGGGGAGCTCCTTTCTTCAACGTCCACAATTCATAATTTTATACTCTTGTAGAAGTCTAAAATCTCTATTCACAAATCAAGGGTGTGCTGCCTAAAAAAGAATCAAACAGGTTCAAAAAATCTAGGTTTTAAAAACAGGCAAATGAGGGGGTTATTGACACCAATAAACGTTCTGGGCTTCTCAAAGTGATTAAGGACATATTCCCTTGGCATAGCAGAATCACAGGAATGGAACATGAAATAGGACTTGATTTGCCAGAATGTAATTTTCAAGGATGCATCTTTGAGTAAAGAAAAGTAGACTGATTTTTAATAAATACTTGTATTATAATAATGAAAAGTATTTGGGATTAGCAATAACCTTGTAGACTGTGGTTGAAACAGTCCCTGAGGGTATGTGGTACAACTACTCAGCTAGGGCTTGAAAACCCTTATCTACACCCCACACTCCAGTGGATCATCCATGCCATGCCTAACTACCTTCGGCTCCCTAGAAGTCCATTGATGTTATTTCCTCAACAAATAACAGTTGTCATGGTTCTGATAAACAATTATCATAATGTGACTAATAGCATTAGAATAATCTATTATTGAGATAGGAGCTTACTAGTGTTATGAAAAAATGCCTCCTTAATCAATCAAATTTGAGCTGTAAGAGTCCTCATTTGCATCAAATAGTTTTAATTGGGGGACAGGAGAGAACAGGGTAGAGGCCTGGCTGAATTGAGATCAAACTGTTGAAAGAGACTTCAAGAGAGTGAGGGGCCTAACGTCTCACTTTAGGCAGATGAGTAAGGTACCTTGATGCTCATTGTATAGATGCTAGGAGAGGACCTCCAAGGGGTAAGTATGATGCCCAGAATCACGGAGTTCAAGCAGGAACTTGAACTCAGGGCACCCCTTCTCTAGGTCAGGGTTCCTAAGATGAATTTCTAAAGAGTAGGAAGTGTGAAGAGAGAGACTTCCCCTGGACTAGGGTGGGAGTGTACCCTGCAGAGTGTCCTGCTACTTGGCATTATTACGAGACCTCTACTGAAGAAAGGGAAAATGGAGCTCAGTATTGGTCTGGATTTAAAAACATGTTAGATTGGGTTTAGGAGATGGCCAGGGTTCATTCTCATTTCTGGGGGAGGAAAGGAAAGGCCTTTATGCACACCTATAAATCCTGCCTTTTACAATAGACTAATGGAATGAAGAAATTAAAAATATGCCATCTTCTTACTTGATACAATTAGCTGATCGAATATCTCAATTTGGTAGATTCAGCTGACTGAGTTGAAGCTAGCATCCTGTTTAGCAAAAATGTAACCACGGTTGGTTAATATAATTGATTCTTTTTCTCCATTCTGCACATATCATTGTGGCTGCCACCTTTTTTGGTAAATGAACCCTTTCAATCTTCCATTCTGACTTGTCCAAGGCAGGCAGTTTGAGGGAAAGAGCTTAGGCAGCGGATCAGGTGATGTTCTTGGAGGTCAGTCTGTTGGCCGTCCCGGCCTGGCTGTGTAAATCCCCAGAGCGGATTCCCAGGCTCCTCCGTGGAGGTTCTGGCCCTGGGGAACAGATTCTAGAATCTATATTTTTAACAAGCTCCCAGATAATTCTGAGACTCCTCTAGGTTTGGGGATTAATGATCAAAGATTATATTTCCAGGGACTTGAAATTCCACCCATAATTTTCTCCCCAGCCTTTAAGAGTCCTCTGAAAACATGTAAGTGTTCTGGATAAGGGAATACCTAAGGCCTTTCATCTTGCAGGGGCGCAGTGGGTCTGGGGGGGTGGGGCAGCAGAGAGATAGATGGTGGGGGAGGGGCAGGGAGGAAGAGGGTGGTGGTGAGGCCTGAAGCTGAGCCCTGCTGCGCAAGCAAAAGGCTGGTGGGAGAATCAAAGAGAAACATGGCCTGTTTGACCAATGTGCTCAGGGCCAGCTCTGCATGAGTGAGCAGGGCTTGTAAGTTTTGCCATCTTACTTCCTTTGAGATGAAGGTGATAACAATAAACGGGTAGAGGGTTGTTAGGTTTCAAGAGTTTATACGGTGTTGTGATTTTTATCCTCTTTCCAACCCAAGAAGCAAAACACAATTGAACTGTTACGTAAACTAAACAGCAAGTCTGAGAACTGAAGGCAGTGTCTGAGAACTTTTATTAGAGTTTATTAGATGTGAAAATATCTGATTTCAATGGGAGGAGGCCATTTTCGTAACCTGCTGGTGGGGAGACGAATGTTCCAGTTTGTGAGTATTGTGTTGTTCTGAATGTTGAAGAAAGTAAATACACAATCATTGAGCATGTTCAGCAGTCCTAAAGGGAACAAGGTCCTCATGTTGTGTGATAGGAAAAGTGGAAAGTTAGTGTATTCATGGAGTTTCTCTGGGCCAGCCCCGGGTGCTGGGCTTTGGGCTGAGGCTGCAGAGATGAAGGAGATGCCAGCAGTGCCACCTCCCAGGGGTGTGGCCAACAGCCAGAAAGCCAAAAAAACAGTTTAGTTAATTGAAAAATATTGTCATTCTAAAAGTTACTGATACTTCTTGCTCAAGAATTAGAAAGAAAAAAGACCCCCTTTTCTCAAGTATTTCAACAATTCTTAGGTTATATTAGATTTCTTCCCAAGCTTAAAGCATTAGCTTCTCCTTGAATTGTGCCTTGAACTTTTTTTTTGTAAGATTATGACATGTTAAACTATGATTTACTCATTTCTGTAATTAGATGTAGTGATTAGAATCCCTTTATCTTACTCTGCAGTTTTCCTTTATGGGAAATTATGAAAGAATAATAGGTAAAAAGTTCAGAATGGGGGAAAGAATAAACAGAATGCTGAATGGTAAAAGGAGACAGAATGCTGAATGGATAATAAAATATTTAGTGCTTTTCAATTAACTGTTCTCACGATTAGTACACTAGTATATTATATCATAAAAATCATGTCTATTAATTTTTTGCAGCCATTATCTTGACTGTGATTTACTCCCCTCAAATCATTAACAATGCCATTAAAAAGGTGGATGGAGATGAACGTCCTGGATAGAGTTCAGGGATATAATAGGATTATTGTTCAGGGTCACAGAGAGATTGAAGACCATTGAATAGAGGGAAGGGGGTTTGAGAGAGCAGTGCTAGGGAAGGGAGAAAAGAGAAGAGGGAGGCACACAGCCCAGGTTGGAGGGACAGGTTGGTCGCTCAGCCTGAGAGAGGGGAAGAGTCCCCTTAGACGAGGCACCGTGTTCCCTTAATCCGAGGAAAATGCAGGTTGTGAAAAGCCCAGTGACTTGGAGCACATGGGCTTTCCTCACGGTGGAATTTCCTATGCACAGGGAGGAGAAGATAAATATGTGTGTGTATAAGAGTCCCCGGGGTCCTATCGGGGGCAATGAAGCATTCTTGTTCCAGGTTATGCCGGCGGCTTGAGGGCAGCGTTTGCATCCAGCCAAAGAAAGGGCCGTGACTCCTCATAAATAGTTCTCTTCTTGGGAAAATGAGATAAGCTGTTTAACCAGAAAAGTGTTAATCAAGCAGACCAGTGAAAGCTGAGCTGTGCAGAGTGGTACTGCCGCCGGGCATTCTGCAAAGTTTACTCAATGAAACTTCATTTCTTCACTTTATCTACCTGTCCAGGTGTCATTCTTCAAGTCATCAGCTAATCAATATTCAATTCATCAAGCTATTATTGGTTATGCATCATCAGTATCTTGAAATATCTTTTGGCTATACATAAACAAACATAGAATTGTTCTTCTATAAAAATGTCTGGAAAATTTTTACTTTTTTAGTTTTCTTCTCTTCTCAGTAGTACTTGGGACAGCCACCGGGCCTTAGTGAGTACAGAATGTGTTTGAAATCAGGGTCTGAGACTCCGACTTCTGGCCTCAGCTGCTCAGAGTGTACGTCTCCCAAGTCAGTGGTAGAGGCCAGAGTCAGAGCCTCTGATTTTTAAGTTTCAAATGGTTCTTTTCCGGGCAAAGTTTGGCCACAAAACACATCTTCATAAAGCAAATTATCTGTCACAATTTCATAAGCAGGAAATAGGAAATTGGAACTGGCTAATCAGACAGCATTTTTAGCAGCTTAGTATTATCATGAGTTAGTATCATTTTGAAGTTGCTCCTTATAACTGGGAAACACAACATTTCCCTTTGCTGTTAATACCAGCTGTGGAAGTTAGCACTGACACTTGCCTCCTCTTGAAAGACTGGACTGAAATCTTAAGAAATCTTTTAAAGAAGTTCTAATAATATCTTATAAACTAGAGTTCAGGTGTTACATTTTTCTAAATTACTATCTTCCTAATTTCCACTATAAAATTTTATATATGACATAATTACTATCTAGTGACAGTATATATAATCTATATACAGTGATATATGTATATGTATGTATGTATAAAAAATTACTCTGAAATTAGCCATGTAAGTGGATAAACGGATAATGGTCCAAACCACACATTGCCGTCACTTTCATGATCACTTTTGATCACTCCAGCTGAGGTGAATCATGGCCATTTTTAGTCTTTAGTGAACGGCTTAGCTGTGTTAAGTTCCCGTTATTGGGGTAAATCTTGAGTCACAAGTGACAGTGGACTGAAGGTCCCTCTTATTTTGTGGTCCCCATTCTTATAATGGTTAGAGCTCCCTCTAGAAAGAAATGTGGGGAAATCTCCCTTAAAGGAGAGCCCAAGAGGCTGGCACCAACTGTCCAAGTTACAAGAAATCTGTTCCCAAGAATCTTTCAGGAAAATCATGGAGTTCCACGGTGTCCGGTGAGGGGTAGCCCACAGCAGGCCTTCTCCAAAGCCCTGAGCGAAGACTCTTTTTGTGCCAGGGCCATCTGTGGCTATGAACTCCTCCACACAGTCAGCAGCAACCTCGTCCCCATCCCAGTTCTCAGTGGGCACGCCAGGCCAGTGGTTCTCCACCTTGGCTGTGCATGAGGGTTTTTGAAGCACGTGTTCTTGAGCCCTGGAGATTATGATCCAGTCTCTCTGTGGTGGGACTTAGGCATTAGTGTTTTTTTAAGAGCTTCACAAGTGATGATTCTTATTCTTAGACAAAGAATGATTGCCCGAGGTAGTTTGAAGACAAGCCTAATATATCTTATTTGCATATGAAGTAGGTGACTTTTCAAATTCTGGAGACTCACTGAGGAGTAGTCTCTCCTCATGGGCATCACACACTCTGCAGCCTTACCATTTACAGCATGGGGAATGAGCCTTCTCCTCCAGCTCGGGTGTCCTACCTTACCTCTCAACAATGGAGACTGATGTCCCCTCCCTAAGGGACCACCCTCTTCCTATCCGGAAGTGTGCAGAGCATCTAATTGTTCGCTGGTTGAACTCTTACTAGTCAGTGAGTGGCCATTGTCAGAAGGACTCCTTGTGACTAAACCCTGGTCTCTGTCCCCATCCCAGATAAATGTCTGGGCTCAGCCGCTCTCTGGCACATCAGTCCTACCTTCCCTGTGGCTGGCTCTTGCACAGCACAGTCACGTGTCTTTGGACCACATGTCTAGCCTAGGAGTAGTTGTAGACATTACATATCCTGACTGCAAGACAGGGAATAACTCACTCGAAGGATATACCAAGTGCTACTTGGTACCCCTAGGGAAGGGTTTCTCAATAGCCACACCACTAACGTTCTGGACCAGACAATTCTTTGCCCTGTCCTGTGCAGTTTAGGATGTTTAGCAGCATCCCTGGCCTCTACTCACTAGCTGCCAGTGGCAATCCCTCACCCTTCCAGTCATGACAATCAAAACTGTCTCCAGACATTTCCAAATGTCGCCTGGGAGCAAAATTACCCCTCCTGCCCCTGCAAATTGAGAATCACTGCTCAAGGGGGGACTTTGCAAATTAATCATTAAGAATCATAACAGAGGTCAGTGTGAGCTCTTCTTATGTTACATTCCATCTTCTTTGTTACTGCAATTAGGGAGAATGATACACATTTTTCCTGATTTACTGTGGTTTCTGCTCGGTTGCTGTCCTAAGTTTGGTCCTAAGATACAGCCTCTGAGTGCAGGAGGTTTGTTGGAGACTCCTCCTGGGGACACTTGCAGGGAGTAGGGGAAGAGGTTTGGACACAGGGAGACATTGAACTGCAGGACAATTGAAATGGGGCCTCAGCTAATCCTACAGGCAGCTCTGGAGCTGGGATGACCTTTAAGAGTTGTCCCAACTCTGGCGGACAGATGAGGGGACCACACCTTTGTATCCACTCCAGCAGCCAGTTGTTGGATGCCAGCTGCCTCCAGGGATGGCGAATAACCTCAGCAAGGCAGCCACCTTCAGTCAAGGGCAATTCCTGGTGAGGGACTCAGCTGTGATCTGGTCAGGGACCGACAGTCTGGGCAACAGGGGAGGATGAGAGACCCTACTCCAAAGGGTGATCTGGTGATCATGGAGCAGTGCACCATGGTTTAAAAGAAAACGTGTTTATTTACATCATTTTACTGATGCTGCGAAGCTAAGAACATGAGAATATAGGTGGGATTGTAGCTCCAAATGCAAATGGGACCACACTGGAGACGTAGGTTGGGTTACATGTGGTCAGAAACTGGCACCTAACTAAGGCCTCCATATTAGGGTTTTGCTAATGCAAAATATACCTTTCTGGCTTCCCTTAGTGAATGATCTAGTAGTCTTTGTCCTCCCTCATCTGTTTCAGAGCCAGAAATTACATTAGCTAAAGCACTTTTTGAATGGTGTTGAAAAAACATGATCTTTGCAGAAAGGCAGCTAGTCCTAAGGGGTGACCTATGATGGATTGTCCCTGACACTGTTTAGGCAAAATGTCACCTGTCACCAAGAGTATTTAATAAGAAGACTGCTTATCACAGCAGACTACTGGCAGCATTGCTGGGCAGGTTCCCACGGCTACCGAAGCCATGGGTGTGGCATGTTTGCTGGTTTGAAGTAGCATGCTAACAGCAGCTCAACATTGCTTTGGAGCATGCAGCTGCATGCTCACAAAGTTACATGGGATGAAACAATGGATTAAACTTTTGTGTGTGGCGTGCATCATTCTGTGATGCCAGGAAGCCTCAGAGGTGCACAGTTAGTTCTTGAGATTCATTTCGATTGTACCAGGGAGAAAAAGAAGCAGGGGAAGGAGAGGAAAGAGAAGCATTGAGAACAGAAAGAGGAGAGAGGAGAAACTAGGGGAGGAGGCGCTGAAGACGATGCTGGAGTGCCCGGTTCTCCTGTGGGCGCTCGCTCTCCCTGGCATCGCGCGTACATGTCCGAAGGCGTTTTACGTTGTTTCATCTGACACAGGTTCTTATTGGAGGGTTTGTTCATGGCATTTACTCTTCTTTATACACACACACACACGCACACACTTTGCTTCTTTAATGACAGTAATGACAAAACCCACAATATGTTTTCCTTTCTTTTGCTATTCCATGATGTTTCTCATTAGTGATTTTACTGTTCTGGGTAATTTCTAATTTGCTGCCTGGAACAACTGGGCTTAGTGGTGGCTGCGTAGTGATTATGTAGAAGGGTCTAGAAGTGTCTGATTGGACAGGGGGGAAAACCGGGGACCATGTCTTGAGGCAGCACACTGTGGGGTGCTTATTGGGGTGGCATGGGAGGAAGCTTACAGAGCCCCATCCCACCCTTGCCCCGACCCTGAACCATCCTTGGAATGGCCATGCTCATGATATGGGAAGAATGGGTGGAGTTCCTTTATTTCACAGAAATCGGGAACTGAACAACCATGTTTCTTATTACCAAGGCATCTGCAGGTTGTCCTTTATCAGAAGCCACCAGTCCCTTCCTTGACCCTCTGCAAACACTTATCTGGAGCCCATCATCACGGCATAACTGGTTCCTGGTGATGGAATCATTCCTACGGCCACCCCTGAGGACAGAGCCGCAGATTAACTGCCCTAGCCCTTTTCCTGAGAGGTGCGTGCTTTCTTCAGCAGCTTGCCTTGTATGTGACACGAGGGCTTTCAGCGCGGTGAGGAAGGGGAGGGCAGAGACTGGGGGTGGTGGGTACAGATGGGCAGTCTGTGGGGAGCAGAGATCAGCACTTTAGACAGACAGCCTGGCTTTGCCGTGTGGGCCTGGGCGAGTGTGTTGCATTTTATCAAACAGCACTCCACCTCCATTTCCACAACCCCCCGCCGTCATCCGTCGGAGCAGCGTGGGAAGACAAAAACAGCTGTGCACGTTAGCAGCTTCAGATGTTCCCGCAGCAGTGCTACACTGCAGTAGCCCGGGGGTCATCAAATATTTAGGAGGATGTTGTAGACCTTTGTATCGTGGCCAGAAATGCCATGTGCTCAGGTTTGGATTCCTCTGGGTTCTTGTTCATGCTAGCAGAAAATTGTGGAAAAAGGGAAATGGCTCTTTCACCAAATCGTATAGTGATATCAGATCAACGGTATCTTTATACTCACTATACAATCACAGCTTTTCAGTTTCTTTTTCAAGACAATAACTAAACAAGAATGATACTGGAATGAGAGCCTTTTCATCTCAGATGAAAAGCACTTTAGAATATTTATTTCTCATTATAATCTATTCATTAAATGTCATAGCCTGGCCCTCTGGGGAGAGTCACACTCTACAACCCATACCGGAGGTAAGATTGTGCATTTACAAGCTGCCTGAAAATTCCCTGGTGACCGTGCATGCTGGATACCATGGCCAGAGATGCTGAGAAAAGCATGTGGTATTACAGCAAAGTGTGGTCTAAATTTCCACTAAGTATTTCCTTTCAGATGTGTGACTTCTTTCAGGAAGAGATATATACATTAATAGCTTTTGTAATCGGGGGCTAGAATACCCACTTCAGGTGAAATTTGTTTTCAATTTAAAGCTTCCCCCACCAACATAGCTAAAATAACTTTATGGCCTTGGAGTTTTGTCTTTTCTGGATGACTGGAAAGACAATTTTTAGAGCTCTGCACGGTAGCTTCAAATGATGTCATTGGTTCGATGTGAGCCAATGGGAAGATTTAGTGGATTTCCATGATGGCCATCCTTGGTCCAGTCCTATTCCAACATTTCCTTAATGATGGGGATGATGGAATAGGAATTTGCCAATAAAAACAACTGAGTGAGATGGCTTAGAGAGCCACTCTTAAACTGTATAAAAGAAGGAGAAGAAGAAGAAACGAGTGATTGAAAACTACAGAAGTTTAGAAGGGTGGTTGCCAGATAATATTAGGGAAACCATCAAACCAAATAGCACAAGAGGGTTGACCTGAAGGTTGTAACGGACCAAAACTATAGCAAATGGAAAATCAAGATTTATGTCTTGGAATAACTAAGTCAATGTCTACATTTCCAACACTAGGTCATTCTCTGTCTCATTATGAAACATTTGCTCTGCACTGAGGATAGTGAAAATAGTAACCCTCTGCTGCTAAACACTTGTATCTCCTTGGGTGAGTCATTATCTTTCTGAATCATAATTTCCTCATGGTAATATTCCTGTCCTATTACACACAGAATTATTGAAAAAACATGGAATAACATATCTGCAAGTGCTTGGGAACCTAGAAAGCAATGCAAACATGGGAGAATGAAGGATGACCTCCTGCCTGAATGGAGCTGCTCCGCAGTGACATCAGCAATTCGTTTAACAGACATTCATCGTGGTGTGCTCATCACGTGTGAGCAGAAGGAAATTAAGATCATAGGGTGACCCTTATGTCCTATGTGGCTAGTGGCTCTGTTGCTCTATTCTTTGCTCAGATATTCTTGATATAAAGCAATATCTTTGGGTGACAGTGTCCCAATTTTCTTTACCCTGTGTCTCCCCCATTAGTTCATCATCTTAATTGGCAAGAGGCTCCATTTTCTTGCTTCTGCCCCCTCCCTCTCAATGGTGCGTGTTGTCATTACTGCTCAGTCTCTAAGATCCTTTTGTGATCTGATCCTAGGACTTTACTCCATTCTTACATCTCATCCTTCCTCTCCAGGAAACGAGGGCTGACCACTATCAAGACCGGCAAAAAGGTCTTGATGTCCCTTTTGGGAGGTAGGGTGAGCAGAGACACTTAACGTGCAGTTTCCTGTTTGTGTAGAACCAGGGGACAGGTGCAGAGAGGCACACATTTATCTTCATAGTTGGATGTTGTTTCTGGTTGTGTGATAAGAGTGGCATAGGACGGAAGGCGAACGGTTTCTCATTCTTACACACTGAGAACATGGTCTTGTTTCAAATGAAATGCCCTCAGCTTTCTGCTGTGATAAATTATATCCATATAATACCCAACCTCTCAGGTCATAGGTGATATACTAATTAATGCCATCTCAGTATTGGAAACTCTATATTGAGCTTGGGTATCCAGAAGTCTCCTGCTTGAAATATAAAATCTCATTAGGGCTCTTTTTCTACACCAGGCCACAAATAACTGACATTACACCAGACCGGCACATCCAAGCTCAGCTGCAGAGGGAGCCCAGGAGATGCTGGGATGTAAGGACAGAGTACATGTATTATAAGAGGACAAAAAGGTTTAGTTTTGAAAAAGAGAAGTCAAAATAGAAACCACAAAGGCCTAGTGACTCAGAACACAGGTGCCTTTAAAAATGGATATAAATGTTAAAAGGAAAGAATTTAACACACACACACACACACACACGCACGCATACCCATTGGGTGGTTTAAAAAGAGCGCACTATGACTAGGTGGGCTGAGAGGGAGATTGAAACACACAATGTGAGTGTTTCTTATATTCTAACCTTTATGTTCCTGACAGCATCTTAGGATTTTCTTTTAGATACACATTTTGTTGCAGATCTTAAGGCCCTGCCTCTTCTTTCTTTGCTATTGTCTGTTAATGTCTATGGACTTTAGAGAAACATTCTATGTTCTCTATCCCCTTTGAATATCTATAGCATCATCCTATGAAATTAAAAAAAATTGTAATTATTCCCATACTTGTCAGGTGAGAAACTTATCTTCATGACAAGTTCAAGGGTTTCAGATCTATAGAGAGACCCACCTTTGAATCATGGTTCTGGCACTTGCGAGATGTGGGTTTTGGGGCAAGTTACTTTATCTCTCTAAGCTTCTGTTTTTTTCTGATATAAAATGAGTAATAATATGTATCTCCACTACTTGGGAGAAATAAATAATATAGTATGCATAAAAGTACCTGGTACTTCAGGTCATGGATATTGCTTCTCTTTGCATCTGTGTTTCTTAGCTTCTTGAGGTATGGTGTCAAGTCTTGTGTTTCCTGTAACTCAGCATATAATATTTATGGGGCATTCAAAATATACTGTTGAGTGAGAGAATCTATACTATGTTAATACCAAAGACATAAAAATGTTACCTTCTTGCCCTTGACTTACTTTTATTCTGGGCAGTTGATTATTTTATTCACTCTTGATAATTCTGTTTTATAGTTTACATTCCTCCTCTATTGCACAAAAGTAATGTGTGATTAGTATTGTTGTGACTGATGATTAGTTGCTCATCCAGTTATAAACCTCGTTTAACTTTACACTGACTTGTTACTTTGGCTCAAGCCAACTTCAAATCTGTAGAGAATGAGTAATGCTACACACATATTCTTCAGAAAAACCGTTCTTTATAGCAATTATATTCTTGATGGAAAAACTTAGGCAAAAATGTCTGTGCAATGAATGCTGAAGATTACATAGTAAATTCCTGTGAGAGCCCCGTTCCATTTTCCTAAGCTTTCTTATTCTCAACAACCATTGTCTCTTGCCATTAACAGTCTCCTTAAATGATATGGAGAGTGGGAGAAAGAAGGAACAGGGCATGAAAAGATTCCAAAGAATTTTCCAGAAAGAATTAGGGCCAACAGGGAGAACATTTGGTGTAAGTTGGACTCTTTAAAGTTCTGAAGAAGAGACGCACACAAGTGATGGCCATGGACGAGAGATTACCATAAGGCTACATGGGAATGTTGGGCTGCTTTAAGAAACTTCTGGGTCCCTGTGCTAACACGGTCAGAGCACAGAGGGATACACACCCCTGAGGACCCACCTCCTTCTTGGTTACCTAGCATTTATCCCACCCAGGAAGCAGACTCTTATTGGGTGGGTTTGCTGTTACACAATACACAGCTCCCCAAAGGGCACAAATTTTCTATAAGTTTCCCTGAGTAGTTTGGCCTCTCCAGTGTCTGATATACCTCCCCTTTGGCTTGGGAACCACCACTCCAAAAACGGGGATAGGGATTTGGGAGTTTTGCAGGTGGTTGAAGGCAGGGATGAGAGCTGTATAGAGCATGTTTAGGGGAACATCAAATGATTTGTGTTAGTTAAACAGAGAAGTGTTTCTCAAATTAGGGGTCTGAGACCTTCTAAGGGTCCATGAAGTTGTTATCAGGCAGCTGTGAATTCTCTTTCTACATCATTATAATTTTATTTTTACTTCAATAATAACCCCAAGACAATGAAAATAAGCATATTTTGGGCCATACGTATGGCCATTTTTTAATAACATATCCATCAACTCACATAGTTACTCACTTTTTAGTGTGTATGGCAAAAGCAGCTAAAATATATTCATGTGGCATGAATCCCAGTATGATTTTATTAATATGGTCCTCATGTTGTACATTAACTCTCTAGACTTGTTCATCCTACATATGTGCTATTTCGTAGCCTCTGATCTAAGTCTCTCCATTTCATTCTTCCCCTCACCCCTGGTAACCATTGTTTTACTATCTCTATATATTTGAATTTTTTCCCTTTTCTTTCTTTAGATTTTACACATAAGTGAGATCATGCAATATTTTTCTTTCTGTGTCTGCCTTATTTCACTTAGCGTAATGTTATCCATGTTGTGACAAATCTGGTTTGCTTTTAGGGCTTGGTAGTATTCCATCGTATGCACAGGCACACAATGGGTTCCAGATCACTGCAATAAAGCAAATATTACAACAAAGCAAGTCATATGAATTTTTTGGTTTCCAAGCACATTATAAAAGTTATGTTTACACTATACTATAGTCCATTAAGTGTGCAATAGCATCATGTCTAAAAAACAATGTACATACCTTAATTTAAAAACACTTCATTGCTAAAAATTGCTAGCAATCATGTGAGCATTCAGTGAGTCATAATCTTTTTGCTGGTGGAGGATCTTGCCCTGATGTTGATGGCTGCTGACTGATCAGAGTGGTGGCTGCTGAAGGTTGGGGTGGCTGTGGAAATTTCTTAAAATAAGACAACAATGAAATTTGCCTCATCAATTTATTCTTCCTTTCATCAAAGATTTCTTTGCATATGTGATGCTGTTTGATAGCATTTGAGCCACAGTAGAACTTCATTCAAAATTGGAGTCAATCCTCTCAAACCCTGCTACTACTAATACTTTATCAACTGAAGTTGATACAATATTCTAAGTCCGTTGCTGCCATTTCTGCAGTGTTCACAGCATCTCTGTCAGGAGTAGTTTCCATCTCAAGAAACCATTTTCTTTGCTCAACAAGCGGCAACTCCTCATCCATTCAAGTTTGATCAAGAAGATTGCAGCAAGTCAGTCCCAACTTGAGGCTCCACTTCAAATGCTAGTTCTCTTGCTGTTTCCACTACATCTACAGTTATTTCTTCCCCTGAAGTCTTGACTCCCTCAAAGTCATCCATGTGAGTTGGAATCAACTTCTTTCAAACTTCTGTTAATATTCATGTTTTCACCTCCTCCTATGAATCACAAATATTCTTATTGGCATCTAGAATGGTGAATCCGTTCTAGAAGATTTTCTAAATTACTTTGCCCAGATTCATCACAGAAATCACTATCTATGGCAGCTATAGCCTAACAAAATGTATTTCTTAAATAATAAGACTTGAAAGTCAAAATTACTCCTTGATCTATGGGATTCAGAATGGATGCTGTGTTAGAAGTCATGCAAACAACATTAATCTCCTCATGCATCGCCATCAGAGCTCTTGGGTGACCAGATGCATTGTTAATGAGCAGTAATATTTTAAAAGGAATCTTTTATTCTCAGCTGTAAGTTTTGATAGTAAGCTTAAAAATGTTCAGTAAACTATGCTGTCAACTGATGTGCTGTCATCCAGGCTTTGTTGTTCCATTTCTAGAGCACAGGCAGAGTAGATTTAGCATAATTCTTAAGGGCCCTAAGATTTTCAGAATGGTAAATGAGCATTGGCTTCAACTTAAAGTTACTAGCTGCATTGGCCCTTAACAAGAGAGTCAGCCTGTCCTTTAAAACTTTGAAGCCAGGCATTGACTTCTCCTCTCTAGCTATGAAGGTCCTAGAGAACATCTTTTCCCAATATGAGGCTGTTCTGACTACATTGAAAATCTGTTGTTTAGTGTAGCCACCTTCATCAATGGTCTTAGCTAGATCTTCTGGCTAACTTGCTGCAGCTTCTACATTTGCAGCTTCACCTTGCACTCTTATATTATGAAAATGGCTTCTTCCCTTAAACCCCATGAACCAACTTCTACTAGCTTCCAACTTTTCTTCTGTAGCTTTCTTGCTTATCTCAGTTTTCACAGAATTAAAGAGTGTTAGGGCCTTACTCTGGATTAGGTTTTGGCTTAAGGAAATGCTGTAACTGGTTTGATCTTCTATCGAGACCACTAAAACTTTCTCCCTAATAGCAATAAGGTTGTTTTGCTTTCTTATCATTTGTGAGATTACTGTAGTAGCACTTTTAATTTCCTTCAAGAACTTTTCCTTTGCATTCACAACTCGGCTAACTGTTTGGCACAAGAGGCCTAACTTTCAGCCTGTCTCAGTATTCAACCTGTCTCAGTTTTCAACATGCCTTCCTCACTAAGCTTAATTGTTTCTGGCTTTTGATTTCAAGTGAGATATGTGTGACTCTACGTTTCACTTGAACACGTAGAGGCCATTGTAGGGTTATTAACTGAACTAAATTCAATACTGCATCTCAGGGAATAGGGAGGTCTTAGGGAGAGGGAGAGAGATGGGAGAACGGCCAGTTAGTGGAACAGTCAGAACTCAGACAACATTTATCAATTAAATTTACCATCATACATAGGCACAGTTTTTGGTGGCCCAAAAGAATTACAATAGTAACATCAAAGATCACCATAACAGATATAATAATAATGAAAAAGTTTGAAATATTGTGTGAATTACAAAAATGTGACACAGAGACATGAAGTGAGCATGTGCTGTTGGAAAAATGATGCCGATAGACTTGCTTGAAGCAGGGTTACCATACACCTTCAATTCACAAAAAATACAGTATTTGTGAAGCGCAATAAAGTGAAATGCAGTAAAACGAGGTATGCTTGTATACCACAGTTTCTTTATTCATTCATCTGTTGACGGACACTTAGGTTATTTCCATATCTTGGCTATTGTGAACAATACTGCAATGAACTTGGGAGTGCAGATATCTGTAAGAGGTGGTGATTTCATTTCTTTTGGGTATATAAACAGAAGAGGTATTGCTGGGTCATATGGTAGTTCTATTTTTAATTTCTTTAGATATCTCCATGCTGTTTTCCACAATGACCATGCCAATCTACATTCCTACCAACAGTGTACAAGAATTCCCTTTTCTCCACGCCCTCTCCAGCATTTGCTATCTTTTGACTTTTTGGTAATAGCGGTTTTAACAGCTGTGAGGTGGTATCTCGTAATGGTTTTGATTTGCATTTCCCTGATGATTAATGATGTCAAACACCTTTTCATATTCCAGTTGTATAAGGACATCTTATAATCTGTGCTGAGCAGTGTAAATCACATTCACAGTGCTGTGAGTTGAATTAGAACATCATGATTGAATACACCACATTGATGTTACTTGAATTTTACTGCTTTTGTAAGCTTATTTGTATTTAATTCACAAATAATTTTTGACTTTTAGTTGTTTAAGCTCTATAAACATATGGAGTTTTTTTGCTTATATTTAATAACATGTTTGATCATATTTAATAATATTATAATGATATGATTTAATTCAATACTGGGCATCTGAAAGAACATATTTCCTTTAGAAGGAGTCCATATTTTACTCAAATTTGAGAAATATTTGGCTAGAGTGGGAGTTGGCAAACTTTTTCTGTAAAAAGCCAGATAGTAAATATCTTAGGATTTGTAGAAAGAGGTAAAATTCAAAATATCATGTGGGTGCTTATATAATAAAAGAGAAAGCAAATGTCCACAAACTTGTTGATGAAATACAAATTATAGTAATATTTGAGTACAATTTTTTTGCAATACAGGTCTACTGAGAAGTACGGATTTCTTTTTTGGTAGGGTATAACATTTTACTTAATTGGAGTTCAAAGTTAGCGTTCCTTGGAATCAAATAGATTGCAAACATTCATCTGTAAAGCCATACTTAGCTTACATTTTCTGCAGAAACCATGGCCCAAATTTAGCTTGTGGGCCGTTTGTTAACATTTGCATTAGAGTATGGGGCATTATTGAGAGCAGGGCAAGCTTACTAGACTTTTCTGAACCTGTTTTATCTTTTGTAAGCTCTCCTATAAACTGGGGACAGTGACAGGAGCAACCTTTTTGGGCTGTTGTGAATTTTAAAGTTTGATAATTTATGAGAGATACTTAGATAACTGTCTTATCATCATTACCTTTCAGAGAATATTTCATACTTACTTTGGAAAGTCATATAGGTCACTGGAGGATTTTGAGCAGGAAATAGCAAAACCAGATCTGTACTTTAGAAGAGTCATCTGGCAACAGCAAGAGGGACGGATTAGAGTAGGGGAAGGCCAGGGAGACAGGAGTCCAGTAGGAGGTTGTTAAAATAGCTCTCAATCCCATCATGGCTCCTTGGTAATTTTATCCTCGTTGGTTATCTTCATTCCAAGCAAGTGGGAAGAACCAACTGTGGCAGGCAGAATAATGGCCCCTAAAAACGTCTACACCCTAATCTCCAGAACTTGTGAATGTGTTACCTTACATGGCAAAAGGGACTTTGCGGATGTCATGAAGGTTTAAGGACCTTGTGAAGCAGGAGGTTATCCTGGGTTGTCCAATGGGCCTGATCACATGAGTCCCCCAAAGCGGACAACCATTTCCTGCTGCAGAGAACCAGGGAGGTGGCATTGGGAGAAAGACTCAGCCCACCATTGCCAGCTTTGAAGATGGAGGAGGGGGTCGCAAGCCAAGGAATGTAAGTGGCCTCTAGAAGCTGGAAAGGTGAGAAAATAGATGCTCCCCTTGAGCCTCAAGGAAGGATTACAGTTCTGTCAATGCCTTGGTCTTAGCCCAGGGAGATTTGTGTCGGATCTATGAACTACAAAACTATAGGATAACACATGTTGAAGGATGAGAGGGAGGGGCCAGAGGGGGAAAAGCCCAGGCAGAGGGACCCAGAGCACAGAGGGTGAACATGAGGAACCCTAGGCAGTCCTGGATAGCTCAGACACTGACTTGTTCAGGCTGGGAGTCTCCTCTACCTGCCATGGCTGTCTCAGTCCTGTGGAGTTTGTGGAGTGGGGAAGAGATGTCTTGGCCTAAGATCCTATTCTCTGAGTACTGCATCTTCCCATGATGTACTGCTTAGCCTGTCCCAGACTCTCTTCCACCCACATCGGTCCATTCAGCATTTGGAAAAATTGAAAAAAAAAAAAAAACTATTACCTGTAGACTACCAACAAGTGTTTTCTTCTGTTCTATAAAGGGAAGGAATATTTAGTCCATGTGTGGGCCTCATTACTAACAGGAAGTTACTTCAGTATAAGGGAGAGCAGGGGATAGAGTAAATTGAATGAGCTTCATAAATATTCCGTAAGTTGATCATTTCTGTCTTACCAGTTTGGGCTTAAGAGGGTGAGAGAATGAGGTCAGAGATTCAAGGAAATATAACCCTGGGTGGAGGATGGAAAGGGCCTTTGGTTAACCTTGAAATTTTCTGCAGGGAACATAATGGTCTGGAGGTGCCTTTCCCAAGGCTGTGAATCCCAGACTCTGAGCTGTGGAGAAATTGCTAAACATAATAATTCATTCATTATCACATTCCTTAGCTGGATCTGGATAGTAAGTCATAAAGCTGCTTCATAGCAGTTTACACTTAAGTTAGACACATAGCTCACGATGTACTGCATGGTTTCTATAGCATCTGAATGGAGTCCACTTGGTTCTTGAGCAAGTCCTGCTGTAATAATAAAAACCAACAAGTCATCATCACTATCATCATCATCACCACCACCATCATCATTATCATCAGCAACAATAACACATGCCTAATGTTCCTAAAACAAAGTGTGGATTATTTACAACTATATTCATAAGTGTTATCCCATCAGCTCTCTTCACTCTGCCTTCTGGCTAGGTGGAATGTGTAAGAACCTTAGCAGGACACCTGGTCCACCACGTGGTGTGGGTCAACCAAAACTGTGATGTCGAGTTAATGACAACCTTAAATGGGATCTCTTTCCGAGGCTTCCTTTCTTGAACTTGCTTCACATATTACAGAAATAAGAGAAAGTCTACTGGTCCAAGGAAGGAAAACAGCAAGAATTAAAATATAGATGTGAAGAAAAGAATTTTGCATGTTTGTATTAAGTTCACGGGGGACTCTCTAGGGACAAGAGTGATTCAGTATATAAATAGGAATGAGATCCCACATGCTTAACAAGGATCTAAAATACTCCCTGGGACAATTCTTTGAAGGAAAGGTACTCCGTGATGTTAGCAATTAAATGTGAGAAGATAATGTCATTGTCTCCCTATGTATCAATAACAACAAAGTGCAGGGCAGCATGAACATGTCTGTCCTCATGAATTACTATGGCAACGTGGGGAAATGTGGCTGCTAAGTACCAGCCTCTAGTATGCATAAAGGTGGTTATTTCATGAAAACTGTCAGAAGATTAAAAAAAATTTAAAGACAAAATAGTAAGAAAGCTGTGCTAAACTAAACTAACTAAATCTCAGAAGCCTCTGGATGGTTGTCCTGAGTTTCTGCTGCAAAGTACTTGTCTGCAATATTTTAAGGACTTAATAGAATTTTATTTTAAAGCCATGACATTAGCACAGTTAAGCCAATCAATGTTTTTTAATAGCCTTTTAAAGGTGCCTTTTTAATTGTGCTCTGTGGGAGGGAAAGGCACATGAAGACTGGAAAACATCTAAAAATGGCTTAGTCAGATCTTTCAAAAATATTTGCAAGTGCAAATTTCTACCTTGGTTTGATTGCTGTAGAAGTGAGGTTAAAGTGTAAGATCTAAAGGGCTTATTCCCCAGTGAAAAAACAAAGATTTAACCCTTGTATAGGTTCATTCAGCTCAGCACCATAGCTAAATGTTTGGGTTCTGCACCTGTTTCCTTTTCGGGCACTAAGAGAGCTATGGTTTCTCTTAGAGGAGAAGTAACCTTACACAGAACTTTCCCTGCCCTCTTTGGGGCCCAGGAGACTCAGAACACTCATGTTGCTCCTTCTAGCAGTCCTTTGACTGTCTGAATGTTTGCCAGTGACCACTTTGGTTTTTATAGGTAGAATGTGCCCGAACACCTGGATGAATTGCAGAAAGTGCTATTAACTTTTCAACTTGCCTGTTGGCACAATGCCTACATTATTAGAACAATCATTACAAAGTCCATCTCCCTTTCCTCATAACTTGTTTTGTATGATACTTTTTTTGTTGTTTAAAAAATGCTTTCATATATACTATCCTTTTGGGAGCCCCACAATAGCCATATGAGATAAGGAAGTTATTAGTTTCTGTTTTATAGATGTACAAGCTGAAGCTTGGAAATGTGGAGGTCGGTTTAACACATTCAACCGATATTTCACAAGTGCTGTAGAATGCTTTATATATCCCAGGGGGCTTTAAAAATGATTATTTTATAGTCTCTACTAACAAACTAGTGGGCCAAATATCTACCAAATCTTCTGACTTCTTCTTCAGTACTATTGCCATGAAATTATGTTACCTTTTGCATGGCATGTAGAATATATCTGAAGAATTTACTTCTTTAGAATTTTTTAACTCAAATATTCATTGGTTTGAAGTTTCACCATAAAGACAGAGGAATGTACAGATAATTTAAGGGGAATGAACTAATAGAGAAAGGTATTTGGTCTTCCTTTTTGTTCTGATTGTTTTCTCAAAGAGGAGTCATTGAGGAATTTTTTTTTTTAACCAAGCATTTCATTGCAGCGTTTCATCAAACCACTGTGTACTGCTGTATTGATCTGATATGCTCCGTTCTGACCAGAGGCCATCAGTGCACACACGCAATGACGCAAACTGAGCTAGGTGGAGAGAGAGATTAGAGATGAGGCCTGGAAACCGGGCTGCCATGGGCATCTGTGGCCAGGCTGTAAAAGGACTAGCATGTCACGTGTTGTTTTCCTAACTTTCCTAGAGAAAAGAACCTCTTGACAACTCCAAACTTTTCTAAGTTAAACTAAGAGGAAAAGTTCCCCCACCCCCACATCTCAGTTAGTTTTGGTTGGGGCTCCTTCACGAGGAGTACAGAGGAAACAGAAGGCGGGTGGCTGTCAGGCATGGTTCAGTATTGAAGTCAAGGAAAGAATCTGTGTTAGGGCAGAAGAGTGGGGTGCAGTCTCACAGAGCTGAATTAGCACCCCAGCTATGTGAGCCTTATGCTTTAACCTTTCTGGGACTCAGTTTCCTTATAGTATAATTGTGCTAATAATGCTATTTTAATGAGCTGTTTTAAGGGTTACATGAAATAACACTATGGGAAGGGTTAAGCAGAGTACGTGGTATATGGCAGGTACTCAGTAATGGTGGCAGCTACTGCTACTGTGACTGTCACTCTCACCACCACTGGTCCAATTATGGTCGAGAGAGCAGGAAACCAGATTAGCTCTGGTCTGCCCCATTTCCATCTTCTTGCATCCTGTTTTTATGGATAGAAAGGGCAAGACCTTGACCAACCAAATTGCAGTTAGAAACCCATCCACAAGCATTTTAGTTGAAGATGCAGGAACTGGTTTCTGGGTACTACAGGGACTTCACTAATGGTATTTTTAGATTGGTTTACTCCAGAGGCTACACTGGGCATTAGAATTTTAGATTTCAGATATGTTTTCAGCTGTAATTCAACTGTTTGGCCACTGTGGTGAAATATCTTAGTTTTCTGAACTTTTGTTTGTCTTGTGCCAGATGAGAGTGGAACTATATGTACCAATCAAATCAAAGTGGTACAAGCATTTGAATAGCACAGGCCATGTAATCGGTGCCTGATTTCTCATGTGTCTCCTCTGTTCCCTTGTCCCCATCTCCAACACAAGCATGCACACTCCCTCGCTTTTGTTGTTTTTGTAACGAATGGTTTGATATAGTTCAGCTACACTGGGGAGTCTTTGCTTTTATTTGTTCATTTATTCAAAGAACTTTTCTGAGCACCTATTACATGTCAGACACTGAACTATTTAGGGAAGTGCTCTGCTCCCCTGGCATTGCAATGGACAGCAAATGAATCATGGGTTCATGTATGATCTGGCAGCATAAGAACTTTGTAAGTGGAAACAGTAGGTCAGGAAGCTAAAGGCAAAGTCCACCTCTGCACAATGAGAGAGACTGAGCTTGGAAAGATGCACTGTTATCTGGGAACCTCATTATTAGCAAGTCAGAGACATACTGGACAGTGTTCAGAGAAAAGCAACAAGGATGATAAACGGGCGGAAAGACTGATTTATGAAGACTCACACAACAAAATAGGTATTCTTGGACCAACAAAGACTTCAGAAGAAATGTGATCGGTATCAGCAACTCTCTGAAGGTTGTGAATACTCCAGAGGAATACATGGTGTTGAGCCTGATATTTGAAATGGTGACAAGGAATCAGAGGATGGCATATTTAACCTGTGGATCAGAGAACTATAAGGCTAGCAAATCTATCTATGCCTTATTGACAGAAAGTGGCTTTGAAGGGCAACATCTTTAATCTATTTTACTTCCTATCTATATTCCTGCGATTGTAATTATATATAATCATTTGTTTTCTGTTTATACTCAGGGATTTTATGAGTGTTTCCTATTTACATATACCTTCCCCGAAGATGTCAAGAATGAAATATTTGATTATTATTATTTATTTTTTTTTTTTTTGCATTCTACTTCAAAGGCCTGAAGATAAAAGCAGTTGAGTTAAGGACAATTTTTTTTTTTTAACCAAAGTTTGAGTGCTTAACCTTTGTTGAAGGTCATTGCCAGAATGAAGGATTTTTATTTCTATGAAAAGCCAAAGGGGTAGAGTGACTCTTTATAAAACTATCCTTTATGTTTCTTATGTAATCAAAAGTTTTAAACACACACACACACACACACACACACAGACGATACAGTACAAAGCTTTCAAAGGGTATAAAATCAGTTTAGGGGTAGAATGCAATCCCTTGCAGTTTTATGTATTCTAGATTCCTGCAAGAGGGGTCATTTTAGCTATGGGGTAGAAGTGTAATACTTCAAGAAAATAACCTATGTGGGGTATGCCCTAGGATTTGGGCCACAGAAGCCCTCAGAAAAGCTGGGTCCTGTGGACTGACAAGGCTGCTCACACTCAGCATTGCTCACTGTAAGTTCTGGGAGAGAAAACTGGGCCTAGTGGAAGGCCGCCACTACAATTATTTAAATATTTGTGGGCTCCACAGTCCTGATTTTTCTGTTGGTATCCAAGTGGTTCCTGGGCGGTAACTTCATGTCTGGACTGGGGCTGGGGTTGGGGTTGGGGTTAAAGGCACAACCCAGGCTAAGACCATGAGCTTGGTCCATCCCCTGGCTACAGTGAGTGGCTCAGGGGTGGGCATGTGACCTGAGCTGGGACTTGCAGGACGTTTTCTGGGAATGCTAAAACCCAGATCTTCTCATCTGCTGGTCAATATAGCAACTTTCCAAGCCTCTAGTAACCATAATTTTACTCTCTACTATGAGCTCAATTTTTTAAGTTCCCACATATGAAAACATATGGTATTTATCTTTCTGTGCCTGATTTATTTCACTGAATATAATGTCCTTCAGGCTCATACATGTTGCTGCAAATGACAGGATTTACAATATTTTCTTTATTCATTTATCGGTTGATGGACACTTAGGTTGATTCTGTTATCTTGGCTATTGTGAATAGTGCTGCAATAAACACAGGGGTGCAGATGTCTCTTTGATATATTGATTTACTTTCCTTTGGAGAAATACCCAGCAGTGGGATTACTGGATCATATGATAGTTCTATTTGTAGTTTTTTGAGGAAACTTCATACTGTTTTCCATCATGGTTGTACTAATTTACACTCCTATCAACAGTTTATGAGAGTTTGCCTTTCTCCACATTTTTGCCAGTGTTTGTTATTTTTTGTCTTTTTCTTAGTAGCCATTCTCACTGGGGTGAGATGTTACATTATTGTGGTTTTGATTTGCATTTCCCTGATGATTACTGATGTTGAGCATTTTTTTATATGTTGGCCATTTACATGTCTTCTTTTGAGAAATGTCTATTCAGATCATTATTGGATTATTTGTTTTTTGCTGTTGGATTGTTTGAATTCCATGTATATTCCAGATATTAATCCCCTATTGAATGAATAGTTTGCAAATATTTTCTCCCATTCTGCAGGCTGTCTCTTCACTCAGTTGATTGTTTCCTTTGCTGTGCAGAAGCTTTTTAGTTTGATATAATCCCATTTATCTATTTTTTGCTTTTGTCCCCTGTGAGTTGAAGTCTTATTAATAAAATCTTTGCACAGACCATTGTCTTGAATGTTTTCTACATGTTTTCTTGTAGTAGTTTTATGGTTTAGATCTTACATTTAACTTGTTAATCTATTTTGAGTTGATTTTTGTATATGGTAGAGATAGAAATCTAGTTTCATTCTTCTGTATAGTTTCCCCAGCACCATTAATTGAAGAGGGTGTCCTTTCCCCAATGTATGTTCTTGGTGCCTTTGCCAAAAATCAGTTGGCTGTAAATAAATGGATTTATTTTTGGGTTCTCTATTGTATTCCATTGGTCTATGTATCTGTTTTTACACAAGTAACATGTTGCTTTGGTTATTATAGGTTTGTAGTATATTTTGATATCAGGTAATGTGATGCCTCAACCTTTGTTCTTTTTGCTCAGGATTGCTATGGCTATTCAATGCCTTTGTTGTTCCATATAAAATTTAAGATTGACTCTTTTTTTATTCCTGTGAAGAATGCCATTGCTATTTTGATAGGGATTTTGTTGAATCTGTAGATTGCTTTGTGTAGTATGGTCATTTTGACAATATTAAGTCTTCCAATCCATAAATATGGGATGTCTTTCTATTTTTTTGTGTCCTCTTCAATTTCTTTCATCAGTGTCTTATGGTTCTCCTTGTAGAGATTTTTCACCTCCTGGGTTAAATTTGTTACTAGTTATTTTATTATTTTTTTAGCTATTGTAAATGGGCTTGCTTTCTTGATTTCTTTTCAGCTAGTTTGTTATTGATGTATAGGAATACTACTGATTTTTGTGTGTTGATTTTGTATCCTGCAACTTTACTGTAGTTGTTTATCAGTTCTGAGACTTTTGGGTAAAGTCTTTAGGTTTTTGTACATAAGATCATGTTGTCTGTAACAGGGATAATTTGACTTCCTTTTTTCCAATTTATATGCCCCCAATTTTTTTTCTCTTGCTAATTGCTCTGGCTAAGACTTTCAGTACTATGTTGAATAAGAGTGGTGAGAGTGGACATCCTTCCTGTCTTACTCTAGTTCTTAGAGGAAAAGCTTTCAACTTTTCCCCATTCAGTATGATATTGGCTGTGGGTTTGTCATCTATGGCCTTTATTGTTTTGAAGTTTGTTCTTCTACACCTAATTTGTTGAGAGTTTTTATGAAGGGATGTTGAAATTTATCAAATGCTATTTCTACATCTATTGAGATGATCATATGGTTTTTGTCCTTCATTCTGTTGGTGTGATGTATCACATTTATTGATATGCATATATTGAACCATGCTTGCATCCCTGGGATAAATCTCACTTGATCATGATGTATAAACTTTTGATGTGCTGTTGGATTCAGTTTGCTAGTATTTTGTTGAGGATTTTTATGGTTATGTTAGTCAGGGATATTGGAATACTGGCTTGTAGTTTTCTTTTCTTTTCTTTTCTTTTTTTCTTTTTTTTTTTTTTGGTGTGTCCTTGTCTGGCTTAGGTATTAAGGTAATGCTGGCCTTATAGAATGAGTTTGGAAGGATCACCTCCTTTTCAGTTTTTTGAAATACGTTGAGAAGAATTGGTATTAGTTCTTTAAAAGTTTGGTAGGACACAGCAGTGAAATCTTTTCTTTATCGGGTGCTAACATTTCTTATACTAGGAAAAACTTAGTTAATTTCAACTACTTATTTTCACTAGGTGACCTACGTAATCAAATCAAATCATTTTTAATTAAAATATTTATTGTGAGTAAATGGAACCATAAAATCAAGAAGGTGGTTTTAGTCAAAGGATAGCTGAAAATAAATTTAGTAAAGCAGCAGACTCTAAGTATTCTATCACATTCGTTTATTTTAATCCCTCAAAACTTTAAGGGGAAATTTCAAAGAATCACAGTATAAGAGACGAACAAATACTATCAGGTCTCAATATTTGTTTTTTGTTGTTTTTTTTTTTTTTTTGCCAAGATTCTCCCTTTGCAGTGCTTGTAGTGATGCTTTTCCTGTTCTGGATATACATTTAGCAGATAGCTCCTGTGAGGCTCTCTTGCTGAGGTCTTTTGTATAGGGGTGGAATGCACCCACCTCTACAGCATTCCCTTGGGTCAAAGAGAGTCCCCGTGTCAGGCTCTGGCCAGGAATAAACCACCCTGTGATAAACAAGGATGATGCAATTACTCTATTCACTTCTTGGTGCTGTCAAGCCTAGGGCAAATCTCATCAGCACAGGCTTCCTGGAAGGCTTTTAGTGTTTCCGACTTCTGGCTGGAAACCTGGAAGATGCTAACAGTGAAAAATAACAGGGTGAGGGAAGTGGTCTTTTAACATGTGCTGGTGGTGTTTAGGGAAAATGATTTTGTTTGGAGGTTGATTTTAGTAATAAATTAACCATTAATCTTGCTTTATGACTTTTAGCAAAGAAGGAATTTTTTTGATCATATTTTTATTCAATGTGTGCTCATCCCATAGTATTAGTTGCCAGGTGAATACGTTTTTTCAAGGACATCCTTTCTTTTCTACTTGCAAGTAGTGTAGTATTAATTCTTAAACTCCAGGAATAAATGTGTGCAAAAGCAGAAGACTGGACTCAGACAGGAAGTTGATCTTTGAAGATCAACTAGAGTACAGAGTTTAAAATGCTTATCTAAGTATTATTATTATTTGTATCTCAGGAGAATCAAATGCCAACTAGTGAAGGTCAAGAAGGCCACGGTGATATATACACAAGCTCAAAAAGCGGGTGGCTGTGATGACAGTGGGGCATGGAGATTTTATGCAGACAGATACCGACCAGCCAGCTTTTCATGACTGATGTTTGAAAATATCATCAGTCTGCATCTCTGAGCCTACTTTGACTTTGACTGTTAGCAATATTACATGTAGTGTTATGAAAAGATCTTTCAGTTCCACATACAAATGATTCCTCTGAATATTAAGATTTTTCCAATTAGACAGTAATTCATAAGGAGAGAGGGTCTGGAAACCATATGTTTTATTTAGAAAGGTGAGGAAATACAACTCTAACTGGGAAAGAATGATTGGTTACTTTGTGTAACTCTAAAGCACATAACTAGTACTAACAGGTTGAAGTTTTCAGAAGGAGAATTTCTATTAATACACAATATACAAAGATTTCTAATCGTTAAAGGTGTTAAAGAGGAATAGGTCACCTAGAAGTGTGGTCAGTGGGGTCTGGAAGGCTGCTCACCAGTCAGGGCTGTTGTGTGGAAGTGAAGTAGATGATCATTAAGGAGAGGGGTGGAAGGAGTTTCAGATGGGTGGGGGGCAGCAAGGTGTTGGGCCCATAGCTGTCTTGTCAATGGAGCTGGGAAAGAAAGCCTAGGAAGAGCAAGGCTGGCGCTAGCAGGGAACCTGGCCATCTGCTTTAGAGACCATCTGCTAATGTATCTGTGAAACCGGGAAGGTAATGGATACGTACCTTTCCCAAATCTTGCCTTATTGCCAAATGGGTATATTTAACTTTTCCAACTCTAGGAATCTGTGAAATAATTCCCCATGGACTTGCAAAACCACCCAAACCTACCAGGTCCTTATTCCTAATTTCCAAGACCACTTTGCAGGTGTCACCCTGTTGTTAAAGTTATGTGGAGCTCTGTTGACCTTGTCTCATTATTGAAACTTTTCTAGTGTCTTTAATGGGGATGGAAGAAGGGGAGACAACAACAACAGAAGGTAAAACCACAACAGCATGATTTATTACAGTACACATTTCTCAGAAGAGACAAAAACAGCATCAATGAAGAACAATCATAGACGGTTCACAGTTGTCTCAGGACCAATTGAACAATTCATAGAGGGTTGGTGTCACATAAACAGCTGCAGAAAAGCAGTTAAATGATTTTCTACATGCTCTTGGGGGGAGACTGTATCTAATCTGATGCAGTTGCTCCTAAGGAGCACTGCTAATGACATCTACACCAAATATCAGTTCAATATATCTCTTCCCTTCATTAATCTGAGTGTCGGTGTCTGCAATAATGCTGTTTACACAGCAGAAGGTCTAAGGGAGAGATAATAAGGACCTGTTTTTAGTGACATGTGAGGGTGGCCCCGTGAAAACAAGCTGTTCCCTTGACTTTGGCAAGTCAAAATTACTTCACTTATTCACTCTTTCCACTCTACAATTATTCTTTGAATGACCTCTATGTGCCTGGCCCTGGGCTATGCCTTTACCTAGCAAGGAACAAAGAGCCTTCAGGGAGCTTATAGTCAGAAGTCATCACCCATAGATATATAATTAGCTGTGATGAGAGATAGGAAGGAAATGTGTGTTTTTCTTTAAAACAATGTGACAAGGGAACAAAATTAGATGGCTATTGACCATTTTTTTTTTTTCCCCAGAAAAATCAGGGTTTTGGTCTAGAAGAGATTGTAATATCATATGATTGATCATGACTCTCTTTGGGAGTCTAGATATAAATGAACATTGTGCCTCTACTAACCATCAACTCTGTGTATGACAGTCTCAAGGAAATAGAAGTTTCCATATCCCAGCTGTTAAATCATACAGTTCTGGCAAAGTGCTTATAAATTATGGTGATGACCGTTTGTGTAATTGATAATAGGTGCACTGTGAATGAGATGGAAACAACATGTATCTCTGGGCAGGTGTGTAATATTAAGGCAGTCCCATCTCACTCCCAAGCCCTGGGTGGATTAAAAACCATTGATCATTGCGGTACCCACTGGCCATTGGTGGACATCACTTTGGGAAGGAACTATTTAATATTAAATGCCTGAGGTGATGGATACCCCACGTACCCTGATTTGATTAATTCACATTGTCTGCCTGTATCAAAACATCACATATACCCTATAAAGATAAACCACTACTATGTACCCATAATAATTTAAAATTAAAAATTAAAATAAAGAAGGAACTAGGACTGTCTCTGGACAGAGCGTTTTTTCTGTGAATGCTGGTACCTGTGAGCTGGCTCACCTGATTAAGTTACTCTAGAGCTTCCAGGACTGCCCCTGAGAGTAACATAAAAGGTCTTGAATTGGACAGATTGTCAAGGGATGCAGAAGAGAGGGGCATTCTGGCTGAGCACTGTCTGCAATGCTAGTCCAGGGGGAGGGACACCTGCATGTCCAAGAATAGGTGACACACTGGTGGCAATATCATAGCACCTGGAAAAGCTCATAAAATAGCTTTATATATATACACCCATAGCATTTCTGCCTCGATTTCATTGAGTGCGGGAGTAGATATGACAATGTGTGATCAGGTGATCCGATGTATCATCATTAGCATCCTCCTCCTCATTGACTACATTTATTGAAATCTTGTATGTCAGGCATTGTTTTAAGTTCTACCTATCATCTGTGTATCTAAAACCTCATTTAATTCTCACAACAGATCATCAGAATGTAACTCTCCAAAATAGGAAGTTTCAAACTTATCCTCATTACAAATGGGAAGATATTTTCAAGTTTCCAAAAGGAAAGAGTTAATGTTTAAAATGCAAAATGTGCCCCTTCCCTGACTGCCTACTTGTCTCTCAGGATGTTATTGGGAATTTGACTGCCACATTTGGCTTCAAGGGCAGGAGGAAGCTAGTGTAGTTTGGGGAAATCTGCCAGGTTCTTGGATTTCAAAGATGCTGGGTCACATAATATGTGATTGTATATCCAGTATTGTCTCCCAGCAGTGTTCTTGGGTTGACAGTGATTGTAAGCCTCATGAGGACAGGGGTTTCTTCCACATTTTCAATGCTTTTCCTCCACTCACTAGGAAATACCTGGCACATAGTAAATGCTCAATAAACATTTGTTGCGTAAAAGAAGGCATTTTGTTGAATAAAGGAAGGAAAAATCTGGATTTTCTAATTGGAGCTGCTTCCAAATCTCTGTGTAATCTTGGGAAAGTCATCTAAATTTCTGTTTCTAATTTATTCCCTTTTACCTTTTTGGTTTGATTAGAAATAAAATAGTGGTCAGATGCCTCAGAGAGATGAGAAGGTAATCAGTGCCCTTAAGTTCTAAATATTTTTCACTGATTCACCAAAGGTAAATGAAACAAGCAAAAGTCATCAAGTGACCTTAATATCTCGGTTTGTATTCATCTATGTTTTATTAATACTACAATGCATGTCAATTGAAAGCTGCACACCCTGAATCTTCCTCTACTTTGCATTCACATCGGTGGTGATAGAGATTAGGGATGTTGTCAAGGCATCTGTGAACACACACTTGGTGTCTTTCTTTCAGCCTAGCAGTAGTGGCTTGGAATTCTCAGTGCCAACAAGATGTCATCCACCCCTAGTATTTTACGAGCCTCTTAAAAGGGTGAGGTATCCAGGAATGATACTCAAGCAGTTTGTCAGGACACTGTGCAATAACTACCTTGAGGAGCTGCTTCTTGGACTGAAATCAAATCGCAATGGCTCCACACAGCTGATGGGGGTTTTAATATCAGTCCAGTCCATCACCCACAGAGAACACTATTAATAACCAGGTAAAAGCCTTTGTGTATAAGCCGATTCCATTTACAGTTATATCATGTCAGGCGGATGTCAGCGTCCTATCTTGTCTTAGTCATAATGACGGCTGATATGATCCATACAGGATAATAGATGGGGTGGGAAGGATTACAGAGTTAAAATCAATCAGGGCTTTCTCATACATTTCTATGCTTTTGTGGCTGGTTAAATCATCAAAGGCTCAAGATTGATTTTTTTGCTATAGTAATCAATCCTTCACAATCTGTTACCTTTTTCTTCTTCCTCCTCCCCTCCCTTTTTTTTTTTTTTTTTTTTAAGAAACATGTAGACAAGAGTTAAATTCTTTCTCTGGATAAATACAGAGATGCACTCTTTGCCCTAGAGGGAAGATTTATCACATTTTGAAGGCAGAGCTGAAAAGTTGTGCATGCTACTATACTGGATGGGCAAGATATGGCAGTTGATAAGCATAAAGTAGTTTGTTCTTTTCAGAAATAAGTCATTTGTACTTGGATACTTGGTATTTTATTTTCATCAGCTAAAGCAGAGGCTCAGTTTATATCTCCAAAGGAGATCTGTTTGTAGTGTTTATACAATGACACACGTTAGCATAAAACACTGGCATCCTCCAGCACTGAATGCAGCCACAGTCCATGTCTCTTTGGCTTTGAGATATACATGATATATATGTGTGTGTGGGTGTGTGTGTTCATCAAGGTTCTAAGACACAGTGATAAGACTGCTAATTTGATGTAGAACAGCTCAAAGGTGAAGCCATATATCTGCTATTTCTGAGAAGTTAGAGTACTTTGGGCAAAACCTATCAAAATCCAGGTAATTGTCTTAGAGCCGCTTGCCAGCCTTAAGTAGGTACATGAGGGGGCAAAAGAGATAGACAAGAGGAACTAGGAGGAGAGCCAGTGTGTCTGTCAGCACAACTCCTCATCTAGAAGTGCCTGTCACCTGTCCAGCAGTTGGTGTCAGGGAGATCCGACATGGAGTGACAGCATTCCATAGGAACCTGGAAGGGGCTATTCATTCATTCACTAATCACGGTCTTTCATTAAACAGGCACTATCCTGGGAGCAGCAGATGCAAATGGACATCTTCAAAAAGTTCATTGTTTTATGGGGAAAAGGGATGTAAACAAATAATTCAAAAGCAACCTCCACAGCTGATGAGTGCACAAGACGAGCAGAGCGTGCCCTGAGCAGGTGGGCCTGCAGGCAGGAAGCTTTACGGTTCCCTGGCAGTGCTCTGGGGGCAGGCTAGCAAGGACAATTCCAGTAGCTGTCTCCAGACATAGCGTGCACCAGTATCTTCCATTTCCCCTGCACGCTCACTCATCCTTCTTCTCTCTGTGTGGACCCATCGCCGGACTTGCTTTCCGTCTGGCCAACAGTGAGCCCTGAGAGGACATTGGAGGGAGGAGAGAAGGTGGGGTCCGATGGTTTATTCCAAAGCAGTCGCATAGCCTAGGGCTGGCAGTACCCCCTGCCTGAAGGTCGGAGCCGCTCATCTTACTCACTTTGTCCCGCCCCACTCTGGTAACCTCCCTTCGCTTTACCTGTGGGTCTCAGGGTAACAGCCTTGGGCTACCGCACAATCCCCTGTAGTTTCTCCATACCCAGACCACACATTTGTGAACTGTCTCTTTTTAAACTCAGATTATCTTGGTTTTGGCCCATGGTCTGCTTCCTGTTGCGACCCAGCCTGATCCTAATACACACCGTGATTCGTCACTCTCTCGCCTCCCCTGCTACCGCCCCGGTCCCCGCTGCATCGCCCCCCGCAGGTCACCCCAATAGCTCCTAACTCACTCCCTGATCTTACGCCAGTGTTTCTTCAGCCTATTCACTCACTGCACATTAGCCACAGCAATATTTTTAAAGTTGTAAATCCGGTCGTGATAATCTCCTGCTAAAAACCCGTGAATGGCTGTCTAGAACTTTTGTAAAATCTGAAGTTCTTACCTGGCTTAGGAAGCCCTTCGTGAAATAACCCCTTCTTTCTACTCAGACCTCATCTGTGACCGCGCTCTACCTCAGGGCTGTGTCACAACTACCCTGGCCTTCCCTGATCGCTCAAACGCTCCGATGGTTTTCCTGCCTGGATGTCATATGGCTGCTCCTTCTAACATCCAAATCTTAGAGAGGTTGTCCGTGACCGTCAGTCACTTTCTATGACATCAACTTATTCTCATTTTCTACATAGCTTCCTACCTTTCTTTTAAAAAAGTCTATCATCTATCTATCGATGATCATCATCATCATCATCATCATCATCTGTCTATTCTTGATAGATCTATCAAGATCTATCTCCCACTAGAATGTAAACTCTACTGGAACAGGGAACTTGTTTCTCTTGTTCTTTCTGAACTATATCTCCTCCCACACCACATGGCATGTGACACGTGGCAGGGGCTCAGTAAGTACTTTTTGAATGAACAAATCAGAGGATCCAGTGCTAGAAGGAATAGAGAATGAGCAAAGTTTTCAAGACAGAGATTCAAGCAGTAAAAATAGAAGTATTGGGCTAGGAGAACTGTAGTATGATGCTTGGTAAGGGCAAATAGAAACCACTTTTTGGAACTGGGTTATATGATAATGATCAGATAAGAATTCCAGAGTCATGCTAGGATTGGGGTTCTTTATCTTTTGTGTATGTGTGTGTGTGTGTGTGTGTGTATCTTTTTTTGTGCGACTTCTTTGGAAGTCTGATGATGCCAATAAACCCTTTCTCAGAAAAATGTTTCTAATGCATAAAGTATCTAGAATTATAAAGAAAATCAATTATAATGACATAGTTATAAAAATATTCTAAAATTGTGATTTAACAGGTGTGCTGTTAATAGATTAATAATAAAATCTAGCAATGGGTCTAATAAATACCAGAATTTTTTTTTTTTTTTTGAGACAGAATCTCACTCTGTTGCCCAGGCTAGAGTGCCATGGCGTCAGCCTAGCTCACAGCAACCTCAAACTCCTGGGCTCAAGCAATCCTACTGCCTCAGCCTCCCCAGTAGCTGGGACTACAGGCATGCACCACCATGCCTGGCTAATTTTTTCTATATATATTTTTAGTTATCCAGCTAATTTCTTTCTATTTTTAGTAGAGACGGGGTCTCGCTCTTGCTCAGGCTGGTCTCGAACTCCTGAGCTCCAGCAATCCTCCCGCCTTGCCTTCCCAGAGTGCTAGGATTATAGGCATGAGCCACCATGCCCGGCCGACTACCAGAATTTTGAAGTAGTGATGAATGTAAATGGTATTTTGAGATATCTGTATGACTTCTGTAAGTCCTAGTGTGCTAATTCTACTCTGATTTGTTGTCTATGTTCACAATGTAAGGAAATAGTACCTTTAGTTAGAATTTAGTAAAAATATTTTTTTCTTACCCAAGTTCACAGACATCCTGAATTCTATCCATTGATCTCTGAGGAGTCTGTTTAGAACCCTGGCAGGGCTGGGCCTGGAGGGGGGAGTCCAGCAGCTCCTCCAAGGACAGAGGAGGGCAGCAGAGGTGGAGCCACACAGGGAAATGATTGACTACGTACTGCTGCCAAAGGCTTTATGAGAACTCTGAATGACCGTAGTTTGACCAGAGATTGGTAAAACTCAAAAGAGCTGAGGATCTAAAGATGCTTCCTTGAACCAGATCCAGATCACTGCTTTTTTTTTAAGACTGAATTTCTGTGCTGGAAATCATGAAAGAGAATACTTTCTTGTGAGATGTTTGGGGCTTCCTGTTTCCCAATAGTCAAATAAAGTTTAGGGAGGAAGCTTCACACAATGTCTCTGTGTTTCTCCTGGTTCATTTTTATTCCCATACACATCAACATTGGGGAAATGAAATCCTGGAGTTCTGCAGGACATTCCATACATACTTGTCATTAAAAAGAATCTGTCTTGAAGAGTATTTTAGAGTAAGACATTTCACGTAGAGTACATAAGCACTTGCAGATGGGGTTCCCAAGTTTCATTCATCACATTTATGATCTATAGATTCTCTCCAAAGTAGTTTCTTCTTTAACCACATTGATTCGGGGGATGTGAAATACATCTGTAATTTATCAGAGTGGGGATACTCCCACACACCCTAGTTAGGAGGAGGGTTCACTTGAATGGCCTTCCTGCTCCACTACAAGGAAACAAGGCCCAGAGCAAGACAAGCTTTCAAAATGCAAACCTGTGAGTTATTACGTGACATTCTTAACATACATTGCTTGAAACTATTATAAAGTCTGTCACAAATTTGGCCCAAGATAAGATTGTTTTAGTTTGGTCAAAAACATAGAGGGACTTAAATCTAGGCACTGAGAAATTCAAGGGGCCCCAGAAGCCTGATGTGTAGTGAACCAGAGTTCTTTGGTGTGCAAAGCTTGGAAATTCTTCATGGTTTTCTTCTTATGTGCTGCCTATCAGCTTATCTGATAGTAAAAGGGTTTTCCAGGGTAACTAATCCTAATGCTTTGTGACAGATCTTGGCTTTGTGGCAAGTTTTTAAGCAGAATTGAATGGCTTTGGGTTGTTGAAATAATTCACTGCAATGTAGCTTGACACGTGACATCTTATTTTATTAAACAGAGAAATTGGAATGGAAATCATGAGGATGAAACATTTTTTTGTTAAAATAAATCGGCAATAATTCCCTATAGGTTTAGAGCAGAAATGAAGTTTAGTCTTATAAGTCTGCCCTTATGACATCTGACAATCAAATTAAAACCAGGTGTAACCTGTATCACTGCAGCCTGTCCCTTCCAACCATTGCCTGGTTTTTGTAGCTACTACATATGATAAGTAGCACATGCTCTCCTGATAAGGACTTGCTAAAATATTCAATAGAAATCACAAAAGCATGTAGAAAGGGCACACCCCTCCTACCCTTTTGGTTTGAATTTACAGTATGGAGTGCTGAGAGCTTGTTGCTCATGGGAAAGATTATTTTTCATCTTGTCTACTCTAGGCCAGCTGATTGTTGTGTGTGCCTGATGGCCTCCCAGGCCATAGTTCTAAGAGATGATCAGTTTGAAACACATTAGAACTAACTAGGATTCAACCCCCTTGATAGGAAGTCATGACTGAGCCTGTCTCTGAGGTTGTGGCCTGGGGTCTTCATAGCTGACACCTCTTCCTCTGTTTCCAGTCCTGGATCAAATGCGTATCATCCTTTAAGCCTAAACTTTTACAAGTAATTAGCAGTTGAATCTTCCCTGGGCTCAATTCTCTTATCCATTTTCTAACCAAATTCCCACTGAAATCAACAACTAGGCTTATTGATTTAATTTAGACTAATTTAATTTTAATCGATGACTTGTGGTTGCTTTCACTGGAAGTTTAAATTAAGAAAGTCCCAACAAGTAAACTAATGGATTTTGTATTTCATAGATATTTACCTTTAAAATGCTATGTGTAGTTGTGCCCATAAAGGAAATGGACCTCTTTAGCTTTTCAAAAGCCTAAGAATCAAGCAAATGATTTGTCAGGAACAATAAAATACTCACTATCAACCTTATGAGTGCTACCCACTGTCTAAAATCCTATTCTCTGCATTGAGAAGTGATTAGTTTAAGAATAATTTCCCACAAGCCACTGTGGTGAATATTCATTCACATTGGGAGCCAAGTCAGGATGAGGGCAGCTTTGTCAAGGGAGCAGAATTCCTTTTTTTTTTTTTTTTTTTAATTTTTATTTATTTATTTATTTTTTTTCAATTTAATTTTACAGAATCAAAGAGTCTAACAGTATATCTTGTTAGATACAGTATGTCCTCATAATGTATACATTATTTCTTGTACAATGATATGAAATAATATGGGAAATATTCATGATAAATTATTAAGTGAACAGTGCAAGTTAAAAACAATAGTTTCATATTTTTTTCCCCACCCCCCCCTTTCCCGAGTCAGCACCTTCAAGTGTTACCACTCCCCAAACGGTGCGCAATGCACTCATTGTGTAGGCTTACCCCCATCCCCTCCCCCACCCCCCACCTCAGTCTGATGTCCAATTGGTGTCGTTTCCAGATTTGTATTTAGGTGATGATCAGGGAAACCAATTTTCTGGTGAGTACATGTGATGCTTGTTTTTCCATTCTTGGGATACTTCACTTAATATAATGGGTTCCAACTCTCTCCAGGAGAACCATAGAGATGTCGTACCTTCATCATTCCTTATAGCTGAGTAATATTCCGTGGTATACATATATCACAGTTTACTAATACAATCATGTATTGATGGGCATTTGGGTTGTTTCCACATCTTTGCTATTGTGAATTGTGCTGCTATAAACATTTGGGTACATGTGTCTTTGTTACAGAATGACCTTTTTTCCTTTGGGTATATGCCCAGTAATGGGATTGCTGGGTCAAATGGCAGGTCTACTTGAATCTGTTTAAGATACCTCCATAATGCTTTCCACAGGGGTTGCACTAGTTTGCAGTCCCACCAGCAGTGTATTAGTGTTCCTGTCTCTCCACACCCACACCAACATGTGTTGTTTTGGGTTTTTTTGATAAAGGCCATTCTCACTGGGGTTAAGTGATATCTCATTGTGGTTTTGATTTGCATTTCCCTGATGATTAGAGATGTTGAACACTTTTTCATATGTTTGTTAGCCATTTTTATATCTTCTTTTGAAAAATTTCTATTCATGTCCTTTGCCCACTTTTTGATAGGGTTGCTTGATTTTTTCTTGCTGATTTTCCTGAGTTCTAAATAGATTCTTGTTATCAGTCCTTTATCTGATGTGTAGTATGCAAAAATTTTTTCCCATTCTGTAGGTGGTCTGTTTATTCTCTGGACTGTTTCTTTGGCTGTGCAGAAGCTTTTTAATTTAATCATGTCCCATTCATTTATTTTTGTTGCTGCTGTGATTGCCTTGGGGGTCTTCTTCATAAATTCTTTGCCTAGGCCAATGTCTGTAAGAGTCTTTCCTACATTTTCTTCTAGAATTCTGATTGTATCACGCCTAAGGTTTAAGTCTGTTATCCACCGTGATTTGATTTTTGTGAGAGGTGAAAGCTGTGGGTCCTGTTTCAGTCTTCTACAAGTGGCTAACCAATTCTCCCAGCACCATTTGTTGAATAGGGATTCTTGTCCCCAGAGTATATTCTTTCCCGCTTTGTCAAAAATTAGGTGACTATATGAGGATGGTTCTATATTTGGATTTTCTGTTGTGTTCCACTGGTCAAGGGAGCAGAATTCTGACAGCACTGATTTCATTCTTGTCTGACTGCTCAAAGGAACAGTCACCTCAACCAGCATGTGCAACTCCAGGCCTTCATGTTCCTTTAAGAAGAAATGATCAGTCTCTTTCTTGTGCTGAAAACTTTAGCTCGTGCAGGTCTCATTGACTTTCAGAGACTTAGGAATAATTTGAAGATTTGACTTGCGTGTTGTTGAAGCCTTTGGGAAATGTTATGGTCAGAAGTGACCAATATTAACCCATGTTTTTAATTCTGTATAGCACCCCCACCCCCCACTCCCATTCTGAGTTCTAATGTCTTTTCATCCTGGCCAGAAGCTGCAGCTATTTTTCTCCATGCTTGACCTAGCCATTTATCCCACTTTCTTTTGGCAGAAGAATAGAAAACAACATTTGCAGCATCCCTAAATTAATTATACTTTTCTCAAGCTAAAGAACTGTGACAGAGCCACAAAACAGCAACTGAAAACTAATTCCTTAAAAGAATATGAAAAAAGGAAGTTGTATAAGATAGGGTAATTAATCTTGCAATAAAAATAATTGTTTACAGTTAAAATTAATGTAACATGCATTCCTCAGCAGATAATAAATTATGGACTTTCTCATTAGCATTTGAATTGATTTCCTCTAATTTCTGAGGAGCACATGAGCATGTGACTAGATTAAGTTTAATTGGACTACAGCTGGTGCTGATTGTACGCACATGGGGTGGGGGCTTTGCTGACTGATTGGCTGTCTCTGCATTTTGTTTCCATTGTCTTTCTCTTTCACCACTGTTTTTGCCCTACAGGTAGAAATATTGAAAATATTAGGGTCTTAAAATGTAATTAGCTAAGAAAAGACTGTGGTTTTGGATACTGTTAGCCTATGGGCTCCCACCAAGAGTGATGATAATATATGATATCATATAATTGTTATTACTATATTCTCATCATTATAAAATTATTATTTTGTCAACATCTAGTTTATTGAGCATTTACCATGTACTGGTATTGTGCTAAGTACTTCACATGTCATTTAATCTTTATAACAGTTGTACTGTAGGTGTTTTATTCTTCCCATTTTCTGGGTGGATAAACGAAGGCTCAGAAGAATAAAATAACTTGTCAAAGGTAACACAGATGGATATGGTAAATGAGATTAGAATGTTTTTAAAAAAAATTCTAGGGATCATGCTCTTAACCACTTTATTATTCTGATTATTTGAAGAATCAAGCAGTCTAATTACGCTGTTGACGGAGAATGAAGAATAGGTAGTCTGTGCTAAGCTAAGCATCTGGGTAGGTCAAACAGCTTCTACAGAGGTGGAAAACAAGCTGAGAAGAAGTTAACTTACAGCTGATGAAGAACTATGTGGTCACCATGGAGATAGGCAGGGTTTCCAATAGGCCCATCATTGGGGGGGGGGGGAAAGCATGAGTCCAATTAATATTGGGCTTGCTATTGGGCTTGTGGGAAGAAACCAATATTTCAGAAAAGTCAGAAGAAGAATTGGTGAAATTTTAGCTCAATTCTACTAGGGTGTGTCTGATTAGAATGGAGAAAATTAAGAACAAAGGAACGATTGTAGATTTTTAGTCCTACCATGGGATATTTTCTCTTCGAATACATTTCTCACTTAAATGAAGTAGAATGATTTAGAGGAATTTGAAAAATCAGCTCCTCCAGAGAATTCCATGTGACTCCAGTGATGTGAAGCTTTGTGTCTTTCTTGCTTGAGTGGGGTCGTAGCTCTTCATAAGTGTTTGAACTATCCCAACGGGAATGTCTCAAGCCTTTTGCTTTATTGATATACAGGAAAAGAAGCAACCTTGGAGTAGAAAAAATAATTTTGGGTGGATTTAGTGGCTTCTCCTTCTGAGCTGCCATTAGCACCTGTACTAATTTCATTCTGCCTTGCCTTACTGTCAGCCGTTTACAAATCAGTTCCCCCTAGACCGTGTATTTCTTGATGATGGGGCCCACATTAGGTGTAGTAAATACATGAGGGTGTGGGTATTGGTTCCAATTCCAAGCAAAGTTTCCTAATTCTAAATAAAAGTAGGTCCTGAAAAATTTTCCACCCTGTCCCATTTGCTATATATGTAATGTACTCTGTGGGTTATTTATACTTTCAAAATTGATGTAGGAGAATTATATGGAGAAATAGAAGTTGACCATGGTATCTAATATCAGTGTAGACAAAAAAAGACTTTAGGAAATGTGATGTGTGAGGTTATATTCCTGCTACCTACATTTTTTGATTGAGACTGCCAGAGTATTAAACATAGGATCTATATTTTCCAAAAATACACATGCATGCCCACATCTATTTTAGGTCTAGTTTCTCTTCCTTGCTTAAATATTAACCACAGGAAAGAGACAAAAATCAGACAGTTGGCGGCCGTGCTGGTGTTTTGGTTGAACAATGTGCCAGCACGAGCGCCAAGGAACCAGCCTGCTCGGAGATTACATTGATCCTTTGGCTTTTTGCACTTTTGAAGTCTCAAACTGGCTCCCCTCTTTTCCCCTTTCCTCTGTTTGGAGCTGTTAAAAATCTGTAATCCATGTCCTTTGTTTCAGTTTTATCATAAATTGAAATACAGCCCCACTTAAATTCTTCCCGTAAACAAAGTGCCACGTTGTTGCAGCCTTACCTCTTCACCTCATTATGGCCCCAGCAGAGTGTGATGTCACGTTCGACCCAATGCTAGTCTGCTCATAAATGACACAGCCTGTTCCCCTTTTGCTTCCTGGCTCAAGCACCGGGAAGGAGCCTAGTATGAAATTCATGCTGTGATGACAGATTTAAAAGTTGCTACAAACTCTAACAGACAGCAACTGCGGTTTGTAGACATACACAACATGTACGGCTCTCTTGTATTTTTAAGTGATGACATTCTTCGTTTAAAGAGTTACATTTATATAGCTCATTACTGTTGCCTGTCTATGAAAGGAGGGTGGTAGAATAGGGAAAAGAAGGCTAAATTGGATATGAAGACATTTAACAGAAGAATTTTCCAAATGTTAATGAGCGGCTTAAAAGGCTGCACACGTGTTGCAATGTAATTGGGTTGGATGCCTTCTGGGGACTTTGAAGCTTTTCCTGCTCTTGCCCATTGTATTTTCAGGGGGTAGAATGAACCCCTTAGATTTCTAACACTTTGGCTCTGAAGATCCACATGGTGCTAAATTGTAAATCTGCAGACAGCCAACAAACAGCGGGCTAAGCTCCAGCAACTCTTGTTTGGTTTGGGCTTTTCAAGCAATTAAATGAATGGCGGTCTCTAAATGTCTCTGGGGAGGTACAAAGTGCTATGAGGAGAATTTACTGGAAGGGGGCAAGGTAGGGTTCCTTCCCTGTTGCTGAGGCTTTTCCTGGGGAGGGGGGGGGGAGAAAAAAAAGAATGAGCAATTGCATCCAAATGTGTCCTGAGAATCTTGCCAACCTGTTCCTATCTCTTAGTCCCTGTCACCTTCCTAGTCCATCTGAGTTCCCTACTGGGACATCCTTGGTTTCTTTCCATGTGAAGCAATTACAGCTCAGAATGAGCTTATGTCATATTTAAATAACTGTTTTAGTCAATTCCCTTTGGTCGTTTTTCAGTCTCATAGGAAGTGGTTATATTCTTTGGTCAGTGAAGGAGCAAGATGCCCCCTGAGCTTGATCCAAGTTGACAGATTGTTTTCACTGTGGATTATCTCCAGATTTCTGGCACAGGGAGAGAAACCACTCTGGGGAGCAGCGAGGCATGGGGCTGGCGGCCAGGCATCAGGGCTCCTGCCCTCTTTGGAATAATGGCGGGGGTCCACCAAGAGCTTTGGGATGCACATTGCCCAGCGTAGGTGAAGTTAGTTATGACCACTGTTATAATTCATGAGAGAGTTTTATTGAACAGTGGAAGGTCCTTGATCCAGGAGGGCATAAATTGCTTCTGCAGAAGCAGGGGGCTGTCGGCCAGCACAGGGATCCTGCAAAGTGGTCTGAAGCTTCTAGAGGAAGGTTCACAGAAGGTGTCCTGAAGTTAGAACAAAAGTAAGTGTGGCTGTGGGAATGGCCTAGAAAAGCAAATCCTTCATCCTCAGTTATTTCTTCGAAGGCACAGCCTTGCAATTCTCATTCTCATGAGGTTGCTAAGTCACTGTCTTAGAATGTTAGCTGAAACCAAGGACTGGAGAACTGGGTCGACTCTTCCCTAATCTTTTAACTTTCTGCTTAGTTTCCTACCCTGTTGGCCTATTTGGTGTATTGCAAAAATACTCTTTTTGGTTTGGTCTTCACAAATGTTCCATAGCAATGGAGTATAGAGAGCAGTGTGAAATTAAGTGGATAACATTTAAATATGAATATTTTTAGTCTCTGCATTTGGACTTAAACTGGCTAACAACAGAATAAAAGAAGCAAGTCCTTCTGAGGAAACTCCCCATCTGCTTTCTTATCTAAAGCTCAGGGGAACAATCTGAATGTTAGATGAGTCTCCAAATTCAGCAAAATCTCTAAACGAAACTACTAATACCAACTGTGAGGCATCAAGGACCACTGTGCAGACCCCACCCCTCCTCCCAATATGACCCATTATGTGTCAGGTGCTGTCTCAGGTACAAAGAAGCTGTGAAGAAGTTTGTCACATTCTCTGATCCTAAGTAGGAAGTGCAGGTAGACACAAAAAGATATCTCATAATAAGAAGTGGCTCAAAAGTGGTGGTGGCAGCGGCGGAATCATCCTCTGGGAATTTGAAAGGCATACACACGCGTAGCGGGGATGGTCAGAGAAACTCATCGCGAAGTCTCTATTGGGTGCTTTCATACACATTAGTGCATTTAATCTTTCAACATCCCTGACATGTGGGTATTATTATTTTCATGAATCTGATGAGGACATTGAAGCTCCCAGACATTAAGTAACTTGTTCAAGACACCACAGCTAGAAAAATGTAGTCAGGATTCAAACTCAGGTCAGATTATGCCAAGTTGGGGAACAGCATTGTAAGGGAGTGGTGAAGTACCAAGGGTCAGGACACAAACACACACTCCAGGAATTCAAAGTTTAGTGTGTAGCTCTATTGCTCTGATCTGGAGGCTTGGGTGGTGTGGGAGAAAAATCAGGAGACAAGCAGGGGGAAGGTGGCGTTTTATTTTGGAGGGCTTGGCTGTAGTCAAGAGGCCCTTCTAACTGACCATCAGCTCCATGAGATCACAGTCTATGTCTGATTTTTTCACTCTGGGGGCCCCCAGCACCTAGGACCATGCCTGATGCATGAGAGTTGTGAGGAAAAGAGGATAGAGGGAAGGGAGGGAGGAAGGAATCATTGAACTTTATTCCCCTGAGGAGTAATTTGCTGAATGATGTTTTATGAAGGCTAACCTTGATATAGATGTGTAGGATGATATTGATTGGTAGAACCTGGAAATAGAGTTAAATGGTAGAAAGTACATCAAATTTAAACTATATGTTCAAATTTGGATTTGGAGAATTTTTGACTCATGATCCATATATGATTGTTATGCAAATTTAAACAACTAATCATAGCCAAATTCATGCTTCCTAAAGCAATGTTATATCTGGTTGAGACTCTGTCTCACCTGGATAAACAATGTGGAATGACTGGAGATGAAGTGCTTAATTGCTTGTTTAATGTTTCCAGTAGATACACAGTTGGGACTGCCTTGATGCTGCTCAGCCTTAAAATTCACTCTTTCAAACCTTTCTCCTAATAAATGCCAGGTTATTTTGGTAATCAGGGATGATTATTGTGATAATGGACAACTGCGCACGAATCGAGTCGTTAGGCTGTCAGGGTTCAGGGCTTTATGTGATCAGTCAGAAATTTGAGGAAAATAAATTTGAAATTCACTTTGGCCCCTGGGGCCAGAAGAGTGCCTGGTGCTCAATAGATATTTTCCACGTGGATGAATGAGTTTAATAGTTGATCAGATCACTTAAACTTGACCTGGCTATTAGATGGGAATAGTAATGAGTTAAAATTACTTAATGACTCACCATAATTTTCTCAAATTAATGTCTGTGTTTTATTCTCATTTCTACCTCCTCAATTTAGGTCCTTATCATTTTATAATTGATTTTCTGCAGTTTAGTGCTGGTTTTCCTTTCTCCCATCATTTTCTCTCTCCCTTCCCTGGGTTCCCCCTGTAGGTCATGTCCAGATATAAAAGCTCCTGAAAATAATTATCCTTCACAGCTGTGACGGTAGTGAATATGAGACTACACATTAATTATTAACATTTGTTGATTTTTGTTTTTTGATATATATATATATTTTTTTTGACAGGGTCTCACTCTGTTACCTGGGCTAGAGTGCAGTCACACCATCATAGCTCATTGCAACCTCAAACTCCTGGGCTCAAGCGATCCTCCTGCCTCAGCCTCCCAAGTAGCTGGGCCTACAGGTGCACCACCATGCCCGGCTAATGTTTCTATTTTTTTTTTTTTTTTATAGAGACAGGATCTTACTATGTATCTTACGCTGGTCTCGAAGTCCTGGTTTCAAGGGATCCTCCCCTCTCTGCTTTCCAAAGTGCTATGATTACAGACATGAGCCACTGAGCATGGCCCAACATTTGTTTTTGAATAGCACTTAATAATAGAGTACAAAGAATGAGAAGACAGCTCTAATTTTTTAAATATTCTCAAGAGATTAAAATGAAGATTTATCTTACAAAGCTGTTTTTGTTAAAGGGTTCCTTTGGCTCATGCTGCCAAAATTATTTCATTATTGCTATTACTGTTAATTTTATTGATTTAAACCAGAAAATTAAAAATTACTACTGACTTTTATAAGTCCATTGTTTTATGACCCATTGAGAAGACTATTTTGTTGCAGAATTTAAAGGGAGCTGAACAGACTTTAGGAAATCAGAAGGAAATTGGATATTTTAAAGCACAATCCGCTCTCCTGACCAGGAATCTAGATTAAGAACATAGGAAAAGAAAGACCGGAGAGACCAAATGTTGTCTCACTGCGCAGGAGAATGGTGCGGGTGCGTGCAGAGGTCACTCGCAGGCGGGGGCATTATCATCACAGCACCTTTCACGAGCCTTGAGGTTCCTCAGTAGCATCTCTGGGGAAGGAAAGAGAAACATTTCTAGACTGCTTTACCTGCCAATGAGAGCAAATGATTTTCAGTCATTTTATCCCATGTGTGGTCATTACGGAAACATTTCCCGCCAAGCTCGGGCTGGATCTCTCCTCACAGTTTGAAGCTGTGATACTTGTATCCATATTCTGCAACAGCTTGTAAAATTGTTTTCTGGCCAAATTAGGTTTTCTACTGGGATTATTTTACTTCAGGTAATAAATATAGAATATACAAAGTATCACCTGCTAATTGACACAAACAAGATTTTGAAAAGATTGATTTTTTTCTTCTCAAAAATATCGATAAAGACGTTAACTTTGGCCATCATTAAGATTTTTTTTCCTAGTTGTTACAAGGACTATGGTTGTGTAATGAATAGTCTAAAATATATTTTCAAAAGTGCTAACTTGATTTCCAGGTGACATTTTATTGTTGACAAAATGAGCACTCTATCTTAAATCTCATAAACTACATAAAAATACTAAAATTGCATGCCATCCAAAACATAAAGGAAAAGATTAATAATTTGACTACTTTGAAAACAAAACTGTACTACAACAAAAATGTACAGCATAAACAAACATTAAAGATAAATACAAACTGAAAAAAGATATTTACAATATATGATGAGGGGATTATATCCCTAATATATAAAGAGTTTCCATAAATTAATAAGAAATGCAAATATGGCAATAGAAAAATACAAATGGCCAAAAAATACATAAAAGGATATTAAAACCCATGAATAATCAAATAACTACAATTAAAACAGTAATAGATATTTTCTCCAATAAAATAAACAAATATTGAAAAAATATTCAATGTTGATAGGAAAATATGGAAACATACATCTTTATAAAGTTTTGAGTGGTCGCCCAGCTAGCTCAGTCAGTACAGCATGAGACTCTTAAACTTTTGATAGTGATAAAGACTGGTCTAACACATTCTATATATAGAATCTTAAAGATATATGTATCTTTACGTCTTTTTACTAAATTTCCATATATATATATTTATACCTATTAGAAATTCCACTTCTGGACATTTATTTTAAGGTCATACTTGGATAAACACATAAAAATGTGTACATGAGGATATTTGTCACAGCATTGTTTATAATAGAAACTTCAAACACTCTAAATTACTGCCAATAGTGGTTAGTTCAATACTTACAGGTGTGACACCACCGATTACCTACAAGCATTAAAACTGATGATGGAAATTTTTGACATGGGAAAATAAACCCCATGTGAAAAAAAAGGTATAGAGAAAAAGTTTAAAGGCCATAAATGAAAAATAATCATGCTTGTCTTTGATTTTTGGTGAATTACTAATTTAAAAAAGGAAAAAAGTAATAAATCTGTTTTTATTTTCGAGAAAACATACCAAAATGTGTTTCTGTCCATACTCACAGATATTCTTAATACAAATCATTTTATAAAGATGACATTTCCACATCTTCTTCTTCAGGTCACTCCAGGTTCATGTTCACAGTCAGGTTATTAGAGGCTGTGGACATATTTGCATGGAAAAAGGAAGGTTAATCAGTGAGACAAGCATGGATTTAGGTGTAGGATTTCTCAATAGATATTACTTTGAATTCTAAAACAATCCTATCATCTGAGAATGAGAATACAAATTATTAAAAATGAAGCAAGGGATGAGGAATGTGTGTGAACCAGCCAGGAGTGATGTCTTCCCCTGAGAACATGTTCTGTGTACTTCTGGAAGCATTTAACACACCCAGCAGTGTTTTACAGGCATTTCCCATCAACCGGCAAGCTCTTTCAAACTGGGAAATAGAGCTCATACACTCATTCAGTCACTTGAGAAGTGTGCATTGAGGATGCACTGTGTGCTGAGCACTGTGCTGGGCACCAGAAATACAAAATGGAATGCATACAAACCTTGCCCTCAAGGAGCCCATGGGGAGGGTGGCAAGCAGATTAATTAGACAATTTTAGTGTAGTGTCATAAGCACCTTGTGAGGGTTGAGGGTTTAGGGTTGAGCTTAGGATGCTTTGGAAATTCTGTCCTAACCTGTTTGGTAGGAATTAGGGAAGCCTTCCTGGAGAGTGTGTCCAAAAGGATACCTGAGATATGAGCAGCAGTTAGTGGGGCATGGGGCATGCCACAGGAGACCAGTGGAAGAAAGTGTTCCAGGCAGGGAGACCATTTTGTGCAGAGCCTGGTGGTGAGAGCAAGTTGGAGGGATGGAGCTTTGAGTAGGGAAAAAAAAGTGCAGTGAGCTGAGGCTGGAGGGTGAGCAGGGAGCAGAGGTTTTCAACTCTGTCTGCACATTAGCATCACTGAGAGATTAAAACAAACAAACAACAAGCAGACAAATAAAAAATAAAGCTAAGGCCAGGCGCCATCCTCAGTCTGATTTAAATGGCCTCTGTGTGGTGGAGATGCCTTTGAACCTAACAGGATGCCCTCTCTGCCACCTGCCTGTTTGATTCCCCCAAATGCAGCTCCTTCCTTTATCTGATAGGCCCCAGGGTGATTGCAGCACACAACTAGGATTGGGAAACACTGGGGAGAATGTGAAGGGCCTTGTAAACCAGGCTAAGAAATTTGGATTTGCCTTCAGGGCAAGGGAGCTGCTTTCTTGAATAAATGCGTATGCCATAGGCCACCATTATTAATAATGTTGAAAGAGGCTTTGGCGTATTTGACAAAGCTCTAGGATTTTTATGGTAACCACCTGGGTATATAAATGTTTTGTGCAAAGGGGTGGAGGATAAGGAAACACAAAAATAGATATGCTATAGAATGGGTTATAAATCTATACTTCAGTATAGTCAGAAGATACATTCCAGAATAAATGTACGTAAATTGAAAACTTGTAAAGCAAATCATAAAGGCACCTTTAATAAGACACTGCTATTAAATTCAGTGAAGTAAAACCTGCTGAAATGTTAACAGTAACTCCTAATTGATTTGTTCTACATTATTTGGATTTTTGTGTACAATATGGAGTTTTTAAAAGATAGTACACACAGATCATTTGCATATTTATGTAAATAATAAAATACGTTTTACTTCATCAGAGGAGAACAAGTTGGGGCACTTTGGAATAAACATGGACTCATTTTTAGACTCAAATTTAAAGTTTATTAAAAATACAATTTTGGGAAAATGACTTAACCTTCTAGAGACTCTGTTTCCTCGTTGATAAAATGGGAATAACACACACACATCTTGCAAGTGTGTAGTAAAGGTTATAGACAAGTAAAGTAAGTGAGGTATCCAGTATAAAGCCTGAAACCTAGTAGACACTCAATAAATTGCAACTATATTAACCTGCTTTCAAAAAGAGTTTTAGGGGCCTTAAAAATGTTTCTTGGAATTGAAAGTCCCCATCCTTTCCTACATACTGTTTCCAAAACAGATTTTATGAGTGAAATTGGTTGGTTGTTGCTACGTATTCCTCATTTATTTAATAACGTTCTGGTATCTAAGCAGAGCCAGAAAGAATAATTCAGCATTACCCATACAAGATGAAAATGATTGGTTTTGGTAGGCAAGCCCCAAAACTCAGAAAACCTGTTACCCAACTCCAAGTGGTTAATTGGGAGTGCATTTTATAGCTCACTGTTCCTTGTGGGCCCCCTGGGAAGCAACAGGATTCTCATGCTCTGGGTCAGATGAAGCTTGAGAGCGGTTTTTGAAGCTTTTCTATGGTTAGAGTAGATGACTGGCAACACCTGCTTTGAAAACGTTCCAAGCCAAAATGATTTCTGCTGTGCTGCATATCCTGGAACCCTGGGGGCTGAGCAGAACATTTTTCATGTACTGGAACTGGCCCTAAGATGCTGACAGAGGGCAATTCTGGCTTGTCTTGCTGCTGGGACTCCTGCAGCCCACCCCCATGTGGTGGGGTGGTCATAGGTACCTCCAGATTTTATAATAGATGCCAAACCTGCCACCTGCCCGAGCCATTTCCAGCCCGAGCCATTTCCATCTTTAATCTCCCTAATCAAGAATCGGCTCTGGGGACCCCTTAGAGGGGATCATTTCAAACTCTCTGTAATCCAGCTTAATACCTACCAATAGTTTTCCATTGCTTTTTAGAGTAAAATCTTGGTCTTTATATAGGGTGAGCAGATATCCTGGTTTGCCTGAGACAGTCCCTGGTTTGTACCTATTGTCCCTATGTCCTATGTAATAAGTAAAACACCCTCTTTTACTCTCAAATGTATTTTGGGTTAGACATATACTGTGTAATCATCCAAACTACCAGTCCTATGTGACCTGTCCCCTGCCAACCTCCCAAACTCATCTCCCACTCCCCCTTTGCTCACTTTGTGTCAGCCATTCCAGCCTCTTTGCCATTCTTCGAAGACATAAGATTTGTTTCTGCTTAAAAGTATTTGTCCTTGCTGGGTGGTTCAGACCCCAGATCTTTGCATGGGTTGCTACTTCTTGTCATTCTCAACTCGTGTCACCTCCTCAAAGATACCTTTACTGATTACCTTGCTCTAAAGTAGCCTCCACTCCTGTCCACACTATCACATCACCTAGTTTTATTTCCTTTGCTTTATATCATAATCTGAAATTATTTTCTTATTTACTTGTTCAGTGTTGATCGCCCTCCTCTAGAATGAGTTCCACAAAAATAGGACTCTGTGTGCTATGTTTGTGGTTGTCCTCAACTCCTAAAACAGAGCCTGTCCTATGGAAGGTGGTCAGTAAATCTTTGTGGACATAATGAATGAATGCATAAATCCAGCTTTGTCAAAAAATGAGCAGAGAGAAATGGTTAAAGTAGAGGATTGTCTAGACATACAATTCATTCACCTTTTAAATGAGATTGAATTCACATACCATACACTTTACCCATTTAAAGTATACAACAGTTTTCAGTATTTTCACAGACTTGTGCATTGGTCACCACAATCAACTTTTTTTTTTTTTTTTTTTTTTTTTTTGAGACAGAGTCTCACTCTGTTGCCCGGGCTAGAGTGAGTGCCGTGGCGTCAGCCTAGCTCACAGCAACCTCAAACTCCTGGGCTTAAGTGATCCTACTGTCTCAGCCTCCCGAGTAGCTGGGACTACAGGCATGTGCCACCATGCCCGGCTAATTTTTTGTATATATATATTTTAGTTGTCCATATAATTTCTTTCTATTTTTAGTAGAGACGGGGGTCTCGCTCTTGCTCAGGCTGGTCTCGAACTCCTGACCTCCAGCGATCCACCCACCTCGGCCTCCCAGAGTGCTAGGATTACAGGCGTGAGCCACCGCGCCCGGCCCACAATCAACTTTAAAACAGTTTATTTCTCCAAAAAAGTAAACTCAACCCTCTTAGCCATCACCTCAAGTCACCTGTAGCCCCCAGCCCTAGGCAACCAGCAATTTGCTTTCTATCTCTATATATAGATTTGCCTATTCTGGGCATTTCATATAAATGAAAACATGTAATGTGTGGTCCTTTATGAATAGCTTCTTTTATTTGACATAATTTTCAAGGTTCTTCCATGTTGTAGCATGTCATTTACTTCTTCAGATTTCTAAATTCTATCCCTGGATCAAGGTAGACCACCAGAAGGCTACAATCTGGGATGGGGGTGGTTTATCTCAGAGGTTTTTAATCATGGCTGCACATCAGAATCCCCTTCCCCTTCCCTCGTGGCACTTTTAGAAAACCCAGAGTATCAAGCTCTACTCCAGAGTCTATGATGTGCAGCCTGAGATGAGAACCATTGGCTTAGCTAATTACCTGCAGTGAGTTGTTATTTAATGTTATGCATTTGACTTTTACCTGATATTGCAAGTAAAGGTCATATGAAACTTGCTGCTGCAAGATATTGTCCCCTAACTAGGCTGTTGGGGAAGCAGATCTTGGACATTTGTCATTGAACAAGGATAGGTGCTGCTTATAGAGTAATGTGAAAACACAGAGCTAGGGCTTGTGACATGCTTTGATTCCACCTCAAGTTTTTTTCTTTGGGATGTGAGGAAAATTGTTTAATCGCTTAATAGCGCCTGAGTTTTCCTGTCTGTAAAATGATTTATTTTTGAGGGTTGTTGGAAGCATTAAAAGAAACAATGTATGAAAAATAAACCCAAAACTACAAAATGTGTAAAAGTATAATTTATCCTTATTATTGTTAAAAAGTAGAATCATGGAATTTTAGGTTTAGAATGGGATTGAGTAGAAGGAGTGGGCTGAAAGTCAAGAGCATTGGTTCTTCTTCTGGTGGTGCCACAAGCTAAGCAGCATCCTCACTTATTTTGATCTCTCTTCCTTCTTCTGTAAGGTGTTGTGGTTGGACCAGGTGATAACTAAAGATGCTTCAGATGAGAAAATTATATAAATCAATGACTCTGTGACCTATTATAGAGACTTCCCTGATACCTCAAATGACTTCCAGTGGGGTGGGCTGCCTCCACCTTGACATTCGTTATAACGCACTCATAACTACTTCAATTTAGTTATTACTCAGATGCAATCATCTCTGTGAAATTCACCTCCCAATACTCTCTCCCCAAAGGTAACTTTATTATTATGAAAAATTTCCAAAATTACAGAAAAGCAGAGAGGACAGTAGAATGAGCAATCATAAACTCATCTTACATAATGATTTGCCATATTTCTTTCTTTTTTTTTTTTTTTTTTGAGACAGAGTCTCGCTTTGTTGCCCGGGCTAGAGTGAGTGCCGTGGCGTCAGCCTAGCTCACAGCAACCTCAAACTCCTGGGCTTAAGCGATCCTACTGCCTCAGCCTCCCGGGTAGCTGGGACTACAGGCATGCGCCACCATGCCCGGCTAATTTTTTCTATATATATTTTAGTTGGCCAGATAATTTCTTTCTATTTTTAGTAGAGACGGGGTCTCACTCTTGCTCAGGCTGGTCTCGAACTCCTGACCTCGAGCGATCCACCCGCCTCGGCCTCCCAGAGTGCTAGGATTACAGGCGTGAGCCACCGCGCCCGGCCTGCCATATTTCTTTGTCTTTTTTCCTGGACTATTTTAAAGAAAGTTACTGATAATATTTCACTCTAAATATTCTGGAATGCATACATTAAAAATATGACATTTTTCTTCATAACCACAATAGCATTATGTCACCTAATGAAATTAACAACAATTCTCTAATATCATTTAACACCCAGCCCATATTCAGATTTCCACTATTTTCCCAAAATGTCTTTTATAGCTACTTTGTTCAAACCAGAATGTATTGCAATGTATGTATTTACAATATCTCTTAGTCAAGAGTTTCCCCTCTTAGCTTTACTTGCAATGAAATTGACCTGTTGAAGAGACTTGACTCATTTTTCTGTAAGACATGCTACTTTCTGGATTTGTCTGTTTCCTTGTGGTGTCATTTAACTTTTCCCTCTATTCTCTGTATTTCCTGGATGGCAGGAGTTAGATCTAAAGCTTGATCGATTCAGGTTAAACAAATTTGGCAAGAATTCTCTGTAACTGACACCAGTTGTTTTATTTGCATCCATCAGGAGGCGCTGTACTTACTACCAGTGATACAGTGGCCCCACTGGTCCCTAGAATGTAATTCACTAGTATTGGTTGGTTACAAAAGCACTGTGGAAGTAACAAAGTAGAACAACTGAACATTTTATTTGACTGGTCACTAGTAATACAAATTATATTAATTTATGTGAACTGTTTACTATTCTTTCCTAATTAGAGAGCAGTAATATTATGATTATGTTATTTCATTAAATCATGTGCCAGAATCATTTTGTGATAAGATCTATTACTTAGACTGGAAGATCCTACACATGCATGTTTGACCTTCATAGATTGTTGTGGGGTAAAATTGTGATCTCCTCAAGCAGTATAATTATCTACCCACTACTCTGCCAACCCTACAGGGACACTTTCACCCATAGGAACACACAAACACACATACACATACACATACATAAGCTCATACCATATCTTTGCAGCATAAATTCCAGCGGTAGTAATAAGGACCAACAGAACATTAGAGATGATATATTAAACAAGAACAAAATTTAATTATTTAAGATGCCCAAATTTCTCTCTTAAGCCCTCTTTTTTTTTGCCACAAATAAAGAGGAATAATGGAAATCTATTTATTTCAGATTTACTAAGAAATTAGTCTGTTTGAAAGGGAAAATGAATGCAGGTGGGAAATCTTTGCATCTTTTTGTCCCATTCTTGTTATTCAATACAGTTGCAGGAACCCTTCATCTATTTTCTGTTTCTTGCTCTTGGGAATGTTTTCTCTGCTCCCTCCCCGCTCCAATCTACTGCTCCTTACAATACCTACAAGAAAAATCCAGACATTTCCTCTGAGCCACCATCTTGATTTTCTTCTGCAGTGCTATTAGCATTAGGCATTTCACTGCTGGTTAAATCTTATGTTTTTTTTTGTTTTTTTTTTTATTGTCCTGAGTTATTAGTATTTTCCTTGATCACCAGAAAGTTGTTACATTATATATTTTTACATTAAACAACGGTGATGCTTATGTGATTTATATATTTGTTTTGCAAGTTTCCACTCTCACCCTCGCTTCCTTCATTCTTTCCTTCCTTTCTTCCTCACTCTGCTGCTTCATATTCTGTTACTTCTCACTTTTTGTACTTTTAATTTGCTTGCTGTTGAAAAGGCAGAATACATTTCATTATTTGCTTGTATTTTTAATTCTAGTTTCTTTAATCTGGAGTAGATATGAATGTTGGCAGGCAGCATTTCCTTCTGTTTCTAAACCTCCTGAGGGATTAGAATATTATTAAGAAAATAGATTCTCAAAAGTCAGTTCTGTGTGCTGTGAAGAAGAGTTTGAGGAATTTAGATAGCCTGCTGTTTTTATTTCATCTGTCCTTTAGGTCCTGTAAACAGATTTTACAACTTTTCAAATTTTGGTATTTCAATAGACTTTTCTAGTTTTTCTTCCACCATCTTTGAAAAATGCTTGCAAGATGAATAAATTTGCAGTCAGCCTTGCACGTAGAACTTGTCCTTTGTGGAACTGTGTTATTAAATGACCCTGGGTAATTAGTACAGAAGGTAGTTACTTCAAGAAATATTCAGTTCAAGCTATTAAATCATTACATTTGAGATTTTATCATGTCACTAAGTCCAAGATTTTCTGTGAAAGTGAACCAACTTCAAAATATACATGCTTTTAAAAATTTTCCAATACGGCTTTTAGACAGGTAGAGTTAGTTTTACATTGTCCCCTACCACCCTCCCTACTGCCCCCCACCCACCCCACCTGGGATGGGTGAATTGTTAACTTGACTCTATAAATTCACTGCTAGTACAAACTAACAAGAATATCTGCATTGAAATAGTTGTCTTGTGATATCATTTCTTAAATATAATAAATGAAACAGATGTGATGCATAGCTTATGCATACTCTCTGCATAGAGGTGAATGAGAGATTTACCATTTTGTATAAGATATTTACATCTGTTCATCAAAATATGACTCCCTTTGTAGTCTTCTAAAGCCATTCCTGTAATATACATTATTATGGTAATTTAAAAATGGAACATAGAGTAGAAAAAGAACATGATAAATGCATATCATCTTACTCTTTATAGCTCTAGTAAATTTTGTACCTTAGGCTAGACTGAATACATTTTGAGTTTCTCATGCAATGATCATTTTGGAAATGCGTCAGTCAACAGGCTTCTTTTACTCATTATTATTTAGCCTAAAGATCTGAGGAATCTGTTTTTATTCTGTTATCAATTTATTTCCAAGAAATGCCACTGCCTTTGTCTACTTGAATGAACATTTCCTTTCCTCCCATTTATAACGACTGTAAAGCTAGACCCCTTTCCACCCTCATTTCATCAACTATTTCCAAGGGCTGCACATTTCTTTTTTTCCGTGGGATGTGTTCATCTACAAATTAGTATAACAGATATTTCAGAAACAGCAGCTGAGCTTCTGAAAAAGAATTTTTCTCCCTTCTCAAAGCAAAAGATCAAGAATATCTTTTCAGGTTTCTTTTATTTTCTAAGCATTAAATCTTTTAGTCCAAATCATGGAAAAAATAACTAGGAAGGCATTTGTTGAATTACACAAAGGGCATGTGGTTTCGACCTCGGCAGGAACACAGGCTGCAGCCTAGCTGTCCAGGCACTATCCTTCCCTGCAAAGGTGAAATGATTTAGAGGCCTAGAGAAACTTAATTTTTCTTGATCACCATGTGCAACCCGGAATTTTAATGGCAGGCATAATTAATTCTTCTGATGTTAATCATCAGGGCTGGGCTCCACAATTATCAGCCTGGTGCAGCTGGGGCATGGTGCAGACATGAAAAATTAGGAAAATGAATCAGTAATAGGGTGGCAGATTTAATCTGCATCATGAAAACAAAGTTAAAAAGAGGAAGATCGAGAGAATTTCAGCTGAAGCTTTTGTGCCAATGTGCAGTGACAGAACTGAAAAATGTTGCCGATGTCCAAAGTGATTGGTAATTACCAAGCCATTGAATTTTTTATTGTCAATTTATCATTGCGCCAGAGGTTAAATTTAACATCTTCTTCTAAAGCCATCACTCTAAGAAGGCTCACTGAGCATCACGTGGCTCAGAGTCAGCGAAAGGTTAATCAGGTATCCTTTAGTTTGCATGTGCCTCCAAACCCTCCTTCCAGCCACCGTGCCATTGCCGAATACCTGCTGTAGGAGATTTTTCTATCTGAGACTTTCAGACAGATATCAGATTGTGTTACACACACACTTTTCTGTCTGTCTTGGTTATTAAGTGCAAGAAAAGAATTATTTCTGAAGTAAGAAAAATCCCATCATTTCAAGCCCTAGGGATACTTCATTAAGGTGCATCTCAGACAAGGGCCCTTCTCTCTCTCCCTCTCTCTGTTTTAAGTGCTGTTTTGTCAGGGGCATTGGAAGAAATGATATGAGCTCTTTTTAAAACAAAATTAAAATTTCACAACAATTTTATCTGATTCAGATTTCTCTTCCTCATCTCTTTCTTTTTTGCCCAGGATGTCCCTTTTATTAGTAGTTGGGAAAAAAGCTTAGTTTTGAAAGGAAGGAGATATTTATCTACACAAATACTGAACACTTCACATGACTGCTTCTTTAAAGAGCATGCTGAAATGTTTGAGCAGATCCAGCATAGATATTGAAATTCTACAGCAAAATCCTTTTCTTAGTGATTTTTACAAAGTGATTTTGCTTGATTCAGTCACTGCCAGTCTTTAATATCACTTGTTTTGTCTTTTTGTTGTTTGCTTGACGGTGTCTCTTCTTCCATATGTATTTTGAAATATAGAACAGTCTCTTATTAAGGGAATGGTATGTATTTTCTATAAATTAAAAATGGAAATAGCCTTTAGGGAGACTTGAAAAAATCAATGTGTACATTAATTACTGCAATTCATTACTCAAATAAAAATGGGCTCAACCTTTCATTGGATACAAATTTAGGGACTGAGGATGTTTGCAAAAGACAAAGCCTGTGTTCCTGATCATGTTAATCTGCAGATCAAAGACTCCGTGAATCCACGCCTGGTGGAAGCTCCTCAGGGGATAGCCAAGCTGGGCTCCATCCCAGTACCGGGCAGTGAGTTATTACTGCTGAATACAAAAGCTGGTCACGTGACTGTCACCTACCAGCAGTGGCAGGAGTCCTTCTCCTTCCTGGGCTTCCTGAGACCTTGCTTTTCAGAGCCCTCGCTTTTCTATAATTAAATCTGAACCATAAAAGCCATACCTGTCAAATGACCTCCAGTTGCCCTCATAAACAACACTGGGAATTTTACCGGTAGCAACTCTTTGCTTTAGGAAAGAATGTAGGAAAATATCCTATTTAGCTTCCTAGAGGCTTCCCTCCAGCCGACTCTACCTTTCTTTCCAGTTCTCCCCAATCTGAGCTTCCTCTCCTGTTTTGGAATTTCAGTAGAGGGTTGGAAAATACACAGGAAATAAAAAATATAGTATAATTTATTGAAAAGATTCTGCTGTCTTCCCCTGAATTAGTAACCTGTCCTTTTAGGAAGAGAGAGAAAGTGGAATGAAGGAATGTAATTTTTCTAACAGCATTTGGCTGCCTTTCTTTGATCATGTTTTATGGCTAGAGAATAAATTACCATGTGAAGGTTTCTGTTTAAAACCTGAACATGTTTAGTATGATTTGAATCCTGCCATATTTTGCATAGCTGCCTTTTGCCTGAGCAAGTTTAATGCAAAGATCAGCAGCTCAGAGCATAACACATATTAGCCAGTTCTTTTCTGCTATTGGAATCCCCCACTATTTTAATTGGATTCTTTCCAAAACTGCAACTAATTAAGAATCAATTCAGGACCATTAGCAAGTGGGACAAGCTAGCCAGTGTTGCATATTTCAAAAGAGTTAGTTTTAATGAGAGGCCTTACTGGATGGGGGCCGGGGGTAGGGGGAGAAACAGATTAAAGATAGTGTAGGGACCTTCTTCAGCTAAACTGAACGACTAATGGTACACGGAAAGCTGCTGAACTTGTAGTCCTCTGTAATTGATCTACTTACTGTTAAAGAAACTTTAAAAACATGAATGCAGGTATTTAGAGGTGCATTAGAGGTTCAATAACGATTTATAAATGTTACAAATTGTTGGCTTCCGTAGTGGAGTGCTCCTTTTATTGGAGAAACATATGCTGTCTGCTTTCAGATCCGTTAACCTCAGCACCGCCAACCCACTTTCTCCTCTCTGGGCTTTGTACTGGGGCACATCTGTGTAACCAGACTGCAGTGCCTGCAGATGGTACTTTTTAATTTGTTACAGGGTTAGCTGTGCCATATTTTTGACAGCTGTTCTTGAGTTCGTTTACCACAAAGAAAAACTTTGCTAGAACCTAGTGTTTAGGGAATGAAATTTGATGCTCACATCCTCATTAGTTGCTTCTACTCTTTCTTAGATTTTAATATCCAATCCTTCTTTGTTATGGGCTGTATGTAGGCTGATGTTTTTCTCCAGAGGATTAAGGTGGAAAGTTAGTGTACAGTTAAGTTAACGTGCTTTGAACATATTATGAATATACGTGGAGTTTCAGTGGGGCAGCTGAATATTTAATCATTAGGAAGGATAGGCAATAAATCAAATGTCTGAACTTGGATGCATTATCTGATATGCTTGATTTCAGACTTAACCTTCCTCATGGACTTCTGTCGTGAGAAATTACCTGGACTAAGTTTCTTCATTTGAAGCAATCATAATCCAACCACAGAGCTTTTATGATTGTAAGATAATAGCAATAAAAAAAAAGATTGTTGGCTTCTAGCAGTGAACATGGACAATAAAAATATATTACTCTATAGAAAAATAATCTTACTAAGTTTAGGTTTGATTACATGTTTGAGATGGTACAGAGATTGAAAAGGCAATTACAAGGATGTTGAAGACTTGTGAGTTTAAAGGATTCTTTAAGTTGTGTAGGGCTAAGGAAAGTCCTATATGTTCATGGGGAGGTTTTTCTCTAGTTACAAATGTTATCAAAACAATAGAGCAGCCAGGTTGAAACTGTGTACTGTTATTGGCAATTGGGCTTGCAATATGGGGAAACATTGTCTACGCTCCGTACTGCCACCCCCTAGTCACCTGGTGGTCATCCGGGATTCCTCCTTCACGCTCCGTTTCCACTATAGCCCATCGCCAAGACCTGTCAGTTCCTCCCCCGTCATTTCTCATCCTATCTCCACCCCCTTAAGCCCTACCTTAGTTTGGACCTGCATTGGTTCTTGACTAGATTGTGGCAAAGGCCCCTCACCTGAACTCTCTGCTCGGTTCTTAGCTCCTCCGACCCCGCGCTTAGCACCCTGCACCTTTTGCTGCTGTCTCATTTGTCACATTATAACTTCATTATCAATTTACTCGCCTTTCTCCCTGTTTGGTTGTAAGCTATTTGATGACATGAACTTGATCTTTGACCTCTGCACCGCCAGCCCGAGCACAGTGCACACAGTAGGAGTGCAAGAAAAATAAATTGCTGAATGAATTACCTCGTACTATATATTAGTCCCTGTTCTAGGATCTGGGGACACAATAGGGAATGGGACTCATAGAATCTGTCCTTTATGAACTTCACGCTCATGTAAATGAACATGCAAATGAACAGTTGCTCCCAAAAGCTCACTTTCTGGGGTACGGTGTGAAATGTTTAAGCCTTGTTCTAGCATACAAGTGACCATCTGGGGTACACACAAAGGAAAGCTGAAATGCTGAGAAACCTTCCAACCCCCAAATTAGACATCAGCTTTACATCACATACATCTGAAGGGCGAATGTTTTAGAGAGGTCGAGGAACGAAATCACCCTGGGCCCAGGGTATACAGTAGATTGTTGTGGTAATGGCCTCCAGTTTGTTCATCGTTTCCTTGTACCCATGTCCCTGGGAAGTCCCCTCTTATGCTGACTCTGACCTTGACCGTATAACTTGTTTTGGCCAGTGATATCATAGCAAATGTGAGACAGTCAGAGATGTGAGAAGTGCCTGAACATTTGGGCTTGCCCTCTTTTGTTGCACATGGGGCCACCCCATGGCCATCCTGGGAAGAAGCTTGGGCTAGCCTGCTTCATGACGGGAGACACAGGGCTGGGTCACCCGCATGGCTCCAGCCCACTGAACGTCATCTTCTGGACATGTGAATGAGGCCATTCTAGACCACCCAGTGCCCAGCTGACCTGCCAGCTGGCCACCGACGCATGAGCAAGCCCAGCCAAGAGCAGCCAATGCTGGCCATGATTAGCAGCAGCACAGAGCCAGCCAAAGACTAGTGAGTGATAATAAATGGCTATTTTATGAAGCCACTAAGTGTTGTGTGGTATGTTATGCAGAGAAAGGTACCTGATGCAAGGTGGCAACTATCACCTCTCTTCTAACTAGTTAGAACAGTGTCTGGGAGACCAGATATTTCACTTGGAAATTCCACCAGAGGAATCCTTGGCAGGGTGGGAAAAAGTTGTCAAAAAGTAATTGATTTTCAGCCTAGGGACATTTGTCATTTTTGGTCCTTAGGTGTCGCTCATTCACTTGCAGAGGAAGGTGGGACATAGGATGATGGGAAGATTTGTGTGATGGTGGCGGGGGTGGAGTGTGCTGGGGTTGGGACTCAGGAACACAGACTGGGCTGAGAGCAAAGGAGTGTGGCGCCCAGGTGGAGAGGACTTTCAACGAGAGCCGTCTCTCAAAGCTTTGGTATTTTTCTAAAGCTTTGGTGTTTTTAAAGACTCTTTTCTGAAGGTCATGGGTGCATCAAGACTCGCAAGGTCAACTTTTGCAAAAACAATAGCTAAGAACTTATTCTGACTCATGCTCTGAGGTTGGTAAGGAGCAATACAGAAACCCCTATTGTTCTTAGTTTCTGCCTTTTGGAGTCATGACACTGAAGTTTTATTCCATTCATTTGTTTAACAAGTAGTACTTATATCCTATAGGTGCCAAGTACTGCCATTTGTGCTGGAGATACAAAATCTATTTTCTCAAAGTGCTCACAGTCCAGTAGGGTTGACAGAGAAGTGAACAGAACAGACATTTACAGGAAGAGGAGAACGATATGATAAAGATAAGAACAGCCCTCTTGGGGGGCACATAGAGGAGGACCTAGCTCAGCCTGCAGGTGAGGGTGAAGGGAGGGGTTGTTTTCCAAGAATAGGAGCTCTGAGGCTTCTCATACTGTAGCAGTCTGGCTTCACTGACTACAGAATTCAGTACAGGATGATGCATTGGAAAAGCATTGAGGTACAAGACCCCCCTTTACCTTCAATTTTATTTCTCACACTTGCTTTCTATTGAGTTCAAATGTGTTCTTGATGAGGGAAGCACAGGTGTTCTAAATCAGTACCACCCCATGGACCAGAATGATGGGGTTACATCTTCATCTGCCTCATGGCCAAAAGTACCAGGGCTTTCCCAGCCTGGCTACTTGGCCACATGCTGAGCCTTGTGATCATTTTATTTTTCAGTTTCATATCTGAATTTCAAGAAGCCTTGCCACTTGTCTTCCAGTTAGTTGGTGTGTGAAGGGCTTATAGTAGGTGCAGATACTACTTTGTAAAAAGAGCTAGCACATTTAAGGAGGAAGTTTAGAGAAAGTTCTTTGTTAAAGATGTTTGTCATTTTGGAGGAGCTGCCCAGCTTTGAAACACTCTTCTTAAATGCAGGGAATTCATCAACATATGACACTTGGCACAGCCTCTCCCATTTTGTGAAGCTGAAAAATAACTTTGCCAGCCGGGGGAAGGCATCTGGGGTTGTCCAATCAGATGAGTCCATTGAGGATGTCTCCTGTGGGACTACAGATGTAAAGAACTAGTGGTCGTGGAGAATTCCTGCTCAGCTGTGGATGTTATCACTGTCCCGAGGCAGCAGGGGGCAGTGTCTTGGAGTCAGCAGCGTGAGCAGACCCTGTTTTATCTCAGACCTTAGACTGCAGTTTCTAGACGGTTCTCTAGGTGGCCTTGGACCCACCCAGTTTCTCACCCCATTCTCGCCTTGTGAATTCTCAAGAATAACTGTGGATTGTGCTGGGAATGCAACATCCTGAGATAAGAAGGGACTGGCTGAAACAGCCAAGGCTTGGTTCCAGGCCCTTGTAGAAACAGGACGTCTTTCAATACTTTAGCCTCACAGTCATGTTTCTCCAGGCTATAACCCCCCGGGCGGGCTCATTCCAGGGGTCCCTCTGCTGCAGTACAGGTGGGGCACATGTAAATGAGACCCTATCTACCCTGAGCAGCTTTCCTGAGCCTTGGAGGAGGAGGTATGCATAAATGCTAGGCTTCTGTTGTCCCTTGCTGCCCATCTGCAAGTAATAAACCCACTTCATGTACTGTGTGTGTTATGTGAGTGTGTGTGTGAGTGTCCTGCCTCACTGGAATTGGTCAAATAGTGAAAGTAAAGCCCAGGATACAATAGGCTGAGTGGGAACCAGTGAACAGTGGAAACCTGCTTCATAGTGGCTCTGCTTGCTTGGTCTCCGTTTGGACCTGTCTGTTTTCCAAGCCTGGATCTCTAGCCCTTCAGGCCATTCTAGGAGCTGCCCAATATCCTTTCAGCGATTTCATAATATCTCCCTTAAATGAGTTAGTCACTTGAAACTAAGGATGTTGATTGATACACCTCATTATTGTAGTTTTAAAAGAGAGGTTGAAGTAGAGACTTCACAAAGCAGTCTGGCTAATCATATTACTGGAGGTTCAGTTGCTGAAAAAGAATCCATTGTTGCTAGTTTTAGCAAGACAGGAAATTGACTCACAGAATCATTGGGAGGGTTGAAGAAATAGATCTGGGTTAAGCTTCATGAAAAACTCTCTCAGTTCTCATTTCTTGTTTGTGGTTTACCGTCCATCTCATCTACTAGAATGCAAGTCCCATGAAGGCAGCAATGTTTGTTTTATTCCCTCATATACTCCAAGCACCTAGGACAGTGTTCAGCACATGTAGGTAGTACTCAATAATACAATAATAATAATGGTACATAGGGAGAAATTTTGAATGAGAGATATCAGAAAGAAAGTCATTTAGCCTATTCCCCAAGAGACCATAAGCTATGGATGACTTTTCTGAGTTGGGAGATATTTGGCCGTATGTCACAGAACTTGTAGGAATATGGCCAAATTGGACCTTACTGTCCACTAACGGGAGCTATTTTTTTTTTCAAGAGGATGAATCAATACATTAATATTTAATGTGTATAATTTAGGCCATCTCCCATGTAGAGGGTGACATGAGTAATGGGTGCTTCTGGTTGGTATTGCTTGAAACTTTTGATTAGAGGTTTCATAAATAGCATAAACTCTTGAATTATGGAACTTGAGATACGGCTGAGCAGACTTAAACATTTGGATTAATTTGGACCAGATAAGTCTCAGTAATAATACCTGAAATTTATCAATGATGATGAATTTTTTATAAATTCTGGGAAGAGTTGGACAGGGTTGACAAGTAGGAAAACCGGAGGAGAAAGGGCGTGACAATCTGGGCTTCACATGCAATCCCAATTTAATAGGCTTAACCTCTAAATTTCTACTTTAATTTTGATTTTTAAATTTTGGTAGAAAACATAAACTTTTTGTTAATATGCTCTAGTATCTATTGTGATTCTGATTATCAAGGTTTTTGCAAGATGGCATCCTTTCTGTTTTGTTAGTGTAATAGTAAACTGATTAGGTCTGTGGTCGCAGGAGAACCAGGACTGTATATAGCATGTTGTGGGTGCTCTATAAATGTCACTGTCATTTTGGGAAAATTGATAAAATGAGAGCAGAATTTTAGGGGCACTATAAAACATCAGCAGGGTTCTGGTCAGGTTGTTTGGTTTCTTCCTTTCTTCCTTCCTTCCTTCCTACCCCCTCTCCTCTTCATTCCTTCCTTCTTTTCTTTTTTTTCTTTTTGTAATTTTTTGTTCTGTCCTTTTTCTATATTAAAAAACCCATATACAGCAGTATATCTCAAAACCCAATTAAATTCATTCATGAAAAATTCCATTAAAAGAACATTTTAAAATCTACTCTAATCCAATAGGAGCCAGGGGACTTGGAACAAGCCTGACACTTCTGTTTATAATCACTAAATTTTTACTGATAGACTTTACAACAATAATCTTTTATTTAGATAACCACATTTACCCCTCAATAAATTCCACTCCATGTCAGTTCCTCCCCATGTCCAAATAAAAAGAAAAACAAAATGCTTCAAAGCTCTCATCATTTTGACAAAAGCACATTGCTGAAACAAGTGCTGGAGCCTGAATAGAGAAATTCACTATTTATTAATAATTAATCCCACAAAAATTAATAATCATCTATTTATAAGGCGTCTTTCATTTGAAAATGGACTATTTTTACCTGTCAGTAATGCAGGCTCAGAAAGAGATGAATTATCTTGTGCAGACAAAATATTTTGTTATGGCTGGAGAGCTGGCCAGGATCTGCTGGCCCCTGAGCCAGATCCCTGGATCCCTGGGCCTCTGCTCAAGCAGGAGGGCCTCTTCCTCCCAGAGTCCTACCCACCAAACAAAATCTGCATGCAAACTTGCAAAGGTCTGGATACACAGAATTATAATACATACTGGAGTATACTAAGATACTAGAGAAACCCTGGATTTCAGTTTCAGAATTTGTAAAAAATTTTTCTCCCAAGGAGAATTCTAAGACTTACTTAGATGCTTAAAGTGATATTTAGGTGTTATCAGTGATCTAGCAAATCTCTGGCTGCAAGATCATCTTCCCTAATAAGCCTTCCTTCATTAATTGGGAGGGAAATTTCTATCTGACCATGTATCTTCCTTAATTCCTTTTTCACTTATATCTTATTAATTACCCTGAAACACGCCCTCCCTTTTTTGCATGTAGGTGTATTTTAAATATACAATAGCATTGTGCTTGAGATACTGTATGCATAAATACCTATTTGAATTAAATAAGACTTTAGATGCACCTGGAGAGAGTATTCTTAGAGCAACATTCAGCAACACACACATGAGCATCTACTCTGTGCAAGGCACCCTATGGGATTCAGCAAAGATTGGTTTTCTTAAATTTTCTTTTCTTAAAAAAAATAAGAGAAAGAACCATCATCTGATTTATCTGCTTTGGAAGTTGGCTGTTTTCACATAAATGGTTTTATTAAACATCTATTAAACAGACCATAGTGTGCAAGAAATGAAATTTTATTTCTATATAATACACTTCATTCCCATCTCAAAAATTCATTCTTCCTGGTGAAGCAAATGTATTCTTTATCAATTCACGGTAAACCCTGTCAAATCAGGATGATTCTCAGTTGATTCAAGATTCTCCCTTTTCTTACAGGGTCAAGGCAGCAGGGAAGCCGGGGCACGTGCTGCTGAGAAGTCATGTGCCCAGTCGGCGGCTCCTGCACTCCGCATGGTGCTGTGCGTTCCTCAGCATGTGCCCTGCCGTGTTCCAGCCCGCCGGCTCCGGCCCGGGCAGGCCCACTTTCTCTCAGAATCGTGCTCAGGCTGCTCTTGTCTGCACTGAAAACATTTCATTCCTCCATAAAGCTGGCTCAGGCCTTTTTTCTTGGACACCCCATGCAAGTCTACTCAACTGTTCCAGCCCCACACTGGGGTAGCCTAGAGCTCTAGGCCTTGCTGTTCCCTGGGGCCCACGTGGTAGTGAGGCACTGCTCACGTCTCTGCTTTTGTCTTCTCAACATAATGAAGAATGCTCTTGAGTCATCTCCCACCAGAATCCACCTAGGAGAGAGGGGGCAGACATTAGGACTCCTTCCTAGGGCCACTCACGGGAGTTTAATATCTTATCTGCTCCCCAACTCCCTTCTTCTTCCCTTATCCTGGCTCTTCTCTTTCTTTGGGGTTAGGTAGAACTGGCTTTCTTCTTGATCATGTACCCTTCACATCTTTCCTGTTTTCAACCTGGACTAGAGCTTTAAAACATTTGATTCTTTGATTCTCTGACTCTCTGAGGCAATGACTACCACATGGTCTGTTTGCAAGAGGAAAGGATTGTAGGGGAAGAGTTTCGAAAAGCCTGTCTGTGAGTATGTCAAAAGGTTATCCTGCTATGCTGGGTTTGCTAAAGGCCCGTGGAACCTACTCTCTACTTTTATATCTCCGATCTGAATTCCTGAAGTTCTGAAGTTCTGTCTGTAGCTCTGGTTTATGACACTTGCATCACTAAGAGTGAGGACTGATGATTTCTGATTTCCTTTCTAAATAACCCAATAGATTGAGCTAATCCTACCATCTCCTCACTCCTCAAGCCCAGCAATCATTTCTGGAGAAAAGGATTGCCATAAAGTTATAGTGGAAAGAGACAGTCATTTATGCAATTCTCCCAGTTACCTTAGAATACTGACCAGCATAGTCCTGTGCGTACAGAAAAGAAAATCTGAAAGTGATTGTCTTAGTGTCTTTGGGCTTCTATAACAAAAAACCTTAGACTGGTTAATTTATAAACAATAGAAATATATTTATCATAGTTTTGGAGGCTGGAAAGTCCAAGATCAAGGCACCAGCAGGTTCAGTATCTGGGGAAGGCTCCCTCTCTGCTTCATAGATGGCTCCTCTTGCCACATCCTCATGTGGTGGGAAGGGCAGAAGGGGTGAGGCAGCTCCTTTGAACCTCTTTTATAAAGGCTCTAATCCCATTTATGAAGGTGGAGCCTCATGACTTAATCACTTCCCAAAAGGTCTCACCTCTTAATACTATCAGCACGTGCACTGATAGTAAGCCATCTCCATAACACAAAAGTGCAAGGTAGATGGCTTCTTTCCTTAAACCTCAAGAACCATCCTCTGCTAGCTTCCAGCTTTTCTGTGGCTTCCTCACTTCTCTCAATCTTCACAGAATTGAAGAGAGTTAGGCTTTGGCTTAAGGGAATGTTGTGGCTGGTTTGATCTTCTATCCAGACCACTGAAATTTTCTCCCTATCAGCAATAAGGCTGTTTTACTTTCTTATCATTCATGTGTTCACTGGAGTAGCAATTTTAATTTCCTTTAGGAACTTTCCCTTTGCATTCATGACTTGGCTAACTGTTTGGTGCAAGAGGTCCAGCTTTCAGCCTATCTCAGCTTTCAACATGCCTTTCTTACTAAGCTTAATGATTTCTAGCTTTTGATTTAAAATGAGAGACTTGTGACGCTTTCTTTCATTGAGTCTTAGAGGCTATTGTAGGGTTATTAATTGGCCTAATTTCAATATTGTTGTGTCTCAGGAAATAAGAAGGCTGGAGCAGAGTGAGAGAGATGGAGAAACAGCCAGCTGGTGGAGCAGTCAGAACACACACATTTATCGATTAAGTTTGTGGCCTCCTATGGGTGTGTTGTGTGGTGTCTCAAAACAATTACAATAGTAACATCAAAGATCACTGAAGACAGATCACCATAACAAATATAATAATCATAAAAAAGTTTGAAATATTGTGAGAATTTATGAAAGTGATCCAGAGGCATGAAGTGAGTATATGCTGTTGGAAAAATGGTGCCAATAGACTTGCTCAATGCAGGGTTGCCACAAACCTTCAATTTGTAAAAAATGCAATATCGTGAAGCACAATAAAGTGGAACACAGTAAAATGAGGTATGCCTGTACCTGCTGCTTTGCTGCACACCTGTTCCCTGGCCCTGGAATTCCTACTGGAATCTTTGAGAATTCAGGTGACCAACCCCTTCTCTCTGATACTGTGCATTGAACTTGTGCGTCTCACCATTGAGGTACATTTTTGTCCCAGGAGGTTCCACCCACCCCACCAAATCTCCAAATGTTCCTCAATATAACCAAACCCTTAAACTCAAGCTGGAAAGTTTGAGTATTTAAACACTTGCAGTCTTGAAATCCTGTGACCATATTTTTTTTAATTCTATGAATTTCCTGCCTATTAATTTTTAAGCCATTAACTGAATTCAAAAATATTCTCCAGATACTCCTGGCCCCTACTCATCAGTTAGCCACAATGTATATTTAAATCCCTCATTAAGTAGTTCTAAGATGTAGGTTTTGTTGGAAGAGAATAAGAACTCAGCTTTATCAGAAAATAATAAAACTAATAAGTAGTTATTTACATGTGTATAGACCTTGATTGATTTTTTAATAGGTGTATATGGGTTCAGGATGTGAATTGAATAGATTCTATCAATAACTGCTTGGCATTTCAGAAATGAAATGAAATTCTTTCTACTAATAAATGCAAGCTTTGTTACAGTAACAAAACCCAAGTAATTGCAGGATCAGCAGTAAAGGACCTTATGCCAGTGAATGAGATATATTCAGAGATTATAAAGAATTCAGTAGAAAATGTGTAAGGATATTTAACAAGAAGCTCCAAAGATACAGTTTATTTGTTTATCTAGCTAGTTAATTAAAGAGGGTCTTGGACAACCTCGAGACTAATATATGTGGCAGTCTGAGACCATCAATAATGAATAGCAATTGCTAATCATACTCCGTTCCTTGTAAGTCTCATGTATGGATAGCAATAGCAGAATGGTCCATGATTACTCTCTCTGTAAGAGTAATCATTTGCTTCCTTTTCCATCCTTTCTCTGCACCAGTTATCTCCACCTCACCCCATAAAACAGGGAAAAAGTCTCAGGCCCAAGAGGGCTGGTTGTGTCGGAGTGCAGGGTGGGGCTTGGGCAGGGAATGGGAAGGCCTTCTTGGAGACCTCTCTCCTCAGCATCATAGCCCATTCTAGGCTGGTCCACTCGTGCCTCAAGCCCTAGCCCTCGGGGGCTGGGTTCCCACGGTGTGTATCTATCCCTGATCCCCGTTGCCTTCACTCACTGTTAGGCTCAGTTTGATGATGGCTCTTTGCTAGTTTTCTGTCCATGCTGTGCCTCCACTCACCACATCTTCACTTGCTGCCAGCCTGGTTGGCCCCCTGAGGTCCTGTCCTTTCCCTCATGACTGCACTGATGCAGTTTATGATCTTTCCATCTTAGCTGTCCTTGATTCTCTGGTTTCAGAAGCACTTTCTGAACCTGTAATCTCTGTGGGCGTGTCACCTGAAGGGACTTCTCCTGTTTACATCTGAAGATGACACTCTGAGTCTACTCAGCTCCGAGGGGCTTGCTGGACTCTGAGAGTTGCCTTGCTACTCCAAGTTCACCCAGCTGCTGCTTAAATTCTGCTGCTGACAGCTTAGCTCTGATCAGTGCGGGTTCATCTTCCTTGTCAGTGGGGTTACTTTCACTGGCTACTCTACAGGTAGGGTGTGGTCGGAGAGCTAGATTTTGGGATCAGCCTGCTTGGGTTTGAATCCTGTCTGCCAGTTATTAGCTCTTTGACCTTAGACAACTCACTAAACCCCTATAAGCTTCAGTTTTCTCACATGTAAAATGAGGAAATTATAGTATCAACCTCATGAGTTACTGTAAATAATCACTTAAGTAACATGCAAAGCTCGTTGCACAGTGCTGGGCACGTTGTAAATACTGAAAGATTCAGGACTGCCCTTCACAAAAGTCTAATCCTTGTGTTCTGCACACTGTTAATATTTTATTATTATTGCATTCTTAAATTATGAGGTGATTTAAGAGGGAAAAATGTGGTCTCTCTGTAGAGGACTGAAAGCTTACAAATCTAGAGTTAAAAAAATAGCTTAATATTTTGAACCTCTTCAATAACTGTCTCTTGTGTGGGTAAAGTAATTACCAGTGGAAAAATGAATAAAAACTGAAAGTCAATAAATTACATTTTCATTGAATTTCTTTGCTTATATTCTAAGGAAATAGGACTTTGAATTTTGGGCTTTTTTTGCCACTTTATTTTTTAAGTGCTAAGACATGACATAGTATGCATTTTAATATCTTTGTTCATGTCCAGTTTCAACAAAGCTGGGTGGAAATTAGTACCCCATAATTCATGCTCTAGGGTGTCTTATTACAATTATAAAATTTTATTATAAAATGTTTTTTTAATATTTATGTTGTTAATTAAATGACGATGAATCCTCATAAATTCTGAACAGAGAATTATGGTCCTTTAGACCCTGCTCAGACTTCTTATTAGCCAATCAGAATATTTGATTTCTCCTTCTAACGTGCTCAAATGTGTGACGGTGATGCTTACTGATGTTGCTGTTTCTTTCTATATCTCTGGTGTCTCGGAAAGAAGGCTCTCAAAGCAGTTTACCTGCATTTAGGTTATCACAAGGTGATCATTTTCTTGGAGGGATTTTTAGAGCACTTGTGATGATTTTTTAAAAAATTCTGTTTGCGTTTTAGTTTCCAAAAATTTCTTTACTAGAAAAGCAAATATAAAATGGCAGTCATATCCTGACATAAGGATGTCTGCCCTCCTACACACACATACGGACTTGTAGCCACCAGAGCCGTTGTGAGTGAACATTACGTGATGATCCAACGGCCACCCAAGCAGCAACTGAAAGGTAGGGAGATGAGAAACCCCAAGAGAATGATCTAGACCCGCACTGTCCAATAACATAGCCACTACCCACATATGGCTGGTAAGTAGTTGAAGTGTGGATAGTGTGGCTGAGGAACTGAATTATAAATTTTATTTATTTTTAATTAATTAAAATTAAATTTTAATAGACACTGAATTTTACAAAATTCAGTTCCTCAGTCACAGTAGTTACATTTGGTTAAAATAATTAATTGGGAGGCCATTAGACTGCAGCAGATCCAGTGTCCTGGGATCCTACGTGAGCAAATTGAGACCCAACTCAGTATAAATGAAACTTAAGCTTAACCAATCGGAAACCCAGGAACGAACCTCTACCTAGGGACTTTCCACTAGAATAATCCAAATAAAGTTACTGCTCCACTTTAACCAATCAAATAGTATTTTGCCTTGCTTCTACATTCACCTTACAAACGTCTCCCCCTTGTGACCCCTCAGTGGAGCCCTGAACTGCTAGAGGTCTGGTGCTGCCTGATTCATGAATTGCTACTTGTGTAAATAAACTCTTTAATATTTTAACATGCCTCAGTTTGTCCTTTAATGATTTTAATTGCTCAGTAGTCATGTGTGCCTGACCAGTGGCTATCAGACCAAGCAGCGCAGATATAGAACATTTCCATCATCACGGAATGTTCTATTGGACATCACACAGTCAAGAGAGATGTTAAGATGTGGTTGTCTTTACTCTATTTGCTCCACTTTATTCTATGTCCAGGTGTTCTCGACACTAGAGAAATAGATGATTCAGAAAAAGAGAGAGGGGAATGTTAACACAAAACTTAGAAATGAGCTTTGTGGTAGCCAGAGCTGTAGCCAAAGCACTGGGAGAAGAAGCTAGGGAGGGTTCTATTGCCAGAGGGCTGCAACAGCTTCTAGCCACCAGGATGTTGTTGATTGTCCCAAGTGTGAATTTAGTGAAAGACTGTAATGGCAGCTGCATTAAAGAAGAGAAACTTTGTCAAAAATAATAGCCAGAGGTACAAATATTATCAACTTTTTCTCCCACACCATGCTTTTGCCTGGGAAGAATGATCCTGGAACCCAAACATTGTCTTATGCTTTTTTTCCTCTCAAATGTTAAGGTGCATGTAAATCTTCTGATAGTATTTTTAAAATGCAGATTCTTATGCAGTAGGTCTGGTTTCTGCATTTCTGAGAAGTTCCTACATGATGCAAATAGTCAAGGACCATAGTTTGAGTTAGTTGCAAGTCTTTAGAATGTCTAGAAAACATTTGCATTTCAGACCTTCTATAGAAACACTATCCTAATTACTGGCTTAAACACAGAAGGTTACACCTCTCCAGAAATCAATACACCTTTAGTTTCAAACTCAGACTAGGGAAATTTGTGAGTAGGGTGTGGAGAAGGTCTGTTGTTTTTGGAGAAATGAGGCTTATTACCTGGAATCCCAAGACTGGTGTAAATATGTTCTGATGTTTTCATTAAAAAGTATGGGGTATTTAAAAATCAAGGAGCATTGACCCATAGTAAAGAATTCAGTCAAATTTCTTACATAAATAAAAAACAAGTTATATGTATGTTTCAGTATTGTTATGACTATTTTTGTAACACTAAGCCATTGAACAGAAAGCAGTTTCTATCTGATACTATGATTTAGAGCTAGTCGGAGAAGGAATCGATTGTAGGTAGAGGCCAGCTATTGATCAGAGAGGGGAATGGGAAACTGGAACATTTCTCAAATAGAGAAAAATTCAGAACTAGAAGCCAGAAGGTGGGGAGATTGCTGTTTGGAAAAACCCAATCAGGAGTTTTCATCATATTTAGGTATACTACGGGACTTTTTGGCTCCTGATAAAGATGGAGAGGCTGAAAATACTAAAAAGCAGAGGATTCCGAAGGAATGAGGTATCTGTATTCCTTGGTTAAGTCCTGCCAGACAAGCAGGGTCTGCAGAGCAAGTGAAGCTGCCTGAAAGGATTGTTGAGCTGCCATGAAGTCTAAGGCATCACTGTGAGTATGTGCCGGGAAGATTTAGATGCGAAACGAAGACTACTCAGTTATTCCTGCTTGTACCTAGAGGAAAACCAAAACCGAGTAGAAACCTAATGTTCCAGGCATCTATACAGTGTTCATACTTTGTTTAGTTGTTTTTTAAACAAAGAATTCAATGTTTATGGGAAAATCAAAATTGAGAGGAAAAGCACGCCCTCTAGATTTCTCATCTATTCATGCTCAAAGGAAGCTGAGTTGCATATTTGTTTTATTTGTTGCTTAACAATCAGTCCAGAAACAACTTGTCCACTTGTTGGCAGTTACCTTAACTTGCAGGATTATGTCAGGGAGGAAATAAAGTGTCTGATGGAAACAAAAACAAATAAAAACAAATAACAAAACAAAAAAGTAACAAAAGTCTTCATTATCTGAAAAGTTACAGCAAACAACTTAAAGAATATAACATTGTGGTAAAGTATGTAATTTACTCTTAGAAGAGTAGTCTGGTTTAACAGAAAGAGGACTCCACCGGCAGTTAGGAAACCTATTGTTTAGCGTAAAAGAAAATCAACTCAAGATTGCAGAGAGCTGATACAATGTATACAGGATGTAACATATGGCCTTAAATCTTCCTGGACTCTAACTCCATCTGTCCTTCCATTTGCAGGACCCACTTGCTCAGAGGTTACCTTTTGGGTCTACATTGGACTCAGGCAGCTACACCCTCTCAAGAGGAGATAAGGGAGGTTCTGCAGTTGCTGCTATGTTCCTACCCTACCCTGCCATCCTTCTCTTCTAAGTCTTTCTTCCTTGTGGAATTCTCACATTCTCTTAGCCTTACTTTTTTTTTTTTTTTTCCCTTGCATTTATTTTCCTATACTGTAAGATTTATTTGTTATATTTCTTTTTCATTGTCTGTTTCTTTCTTGCTAAAATGTAAGCTCCTTGAGGCAGAGTTCTTTGTCTTCTTTGTTCACTCACGGATCCTGAGCATGTGAGCAGTGCCAGGCACACAACAGGTGCTTGGTAGATATCTGCTGAATGGATGAACAATGGTTTGCCTTTGAGCCGGGATCTGGGTGTCTCTGTTCTCGTAGAGTACAAGTGGCAATGTGGCCTTGATCTGGTCACCCAGGGGACTGGTAATTTCTTTTGCCTTGTCTTTCTCAGCAAGGTGGTACTCACCTTCACACTGTCAGGGCATGGTGGGAGATGCTGACATTTGCTAGTTTGAGCACTGACCTACCTCCCTTCCTTCCTTCCTCCCTTCTTTCCTCCTTCCCTTCCTTCCTCCCTTCTTTCCTCCCTTCCTTCCTTCACATAAACACCAAACCACAGATTTGGGTTTTTTTCTCCCAGTGCTTTTGATTTTGTGTTTTTTTAAAAAACACATTGGACATGTCACTGTCTTCCAACAGAATCCTTTAAATAGAATCTGGATGAATACTGTCTTGTTTTGTCTGTAATTCACCAGGTATCCTTAAACATGTCAAATCATGCTTCTGGGCCTTGGCTTTCTCAGTTCTGGCATACTGTGTTTCTTTTGTTTTCACATAGTCTGTTACTTTGACATGTTATTCTAGTTCCCAGCCACCCACTTCCATTCCCATTTCCATCTTCTCTGTTATCTTCTAACTTCCACCATTTCCCCAGTAGAAATTTATTCATTTGTTCATTAAATTTTTCTTAAGTAGAATGAGGCTAATTTTCTCACTAAAGCATTTGGTGCCTCCTTGTAGGTTCCCCATGATTCCTCAGATGTAGTTAACATTGTAGACTTACTGGCCAGTCCACTTCCTTCTGAATTCTGCCCCTGTCACTCCATCAAAACTGCTCTTCCTGAGGTTGACAATTTCCTTCATGTTGCAAAATTCAATGAACGCTTTTTGGTCTTTGTTTGCTAGACCTCCCAGTTCGTATAACATTGCTAACCTTTCCATTTCTTGGGTTTCTATGACCCGACTACCTGTCCTGGTTTTCTTCTGATCACTAGGACCTTTAAGCCTCAGTCTTCCAAATCTGTATCCTCCATGTAGATTCTATTCTGAGCTTTAGACATGCACATCCCAGTGCCTATTTGACAATGGCTTTTGGATGCCTTTCTAAGAATATTAAATTAACATACCCCAGACTCAACTTCAGTCCTCCTACAGGATTCCCTATTTCTCATGGTGTTACTACCACCCAATTAATTGCGTAAACTAGAAACTGAATGTCATCCTGGTTATTCCCTCTCCATCACCTCTCACATCCAAACAACCACCAATCCTATCACTTCCTCTTGAATCTCATCACTTCTCTTTATCTGTGTTGCCAAGACTTTAGTCAAAAAGCCCATCATCATCTCTCAGCTGGTTGCCTGAGAAATCCCTCTAGCTTGTGCCTCTGTCTCCAGTCCAGCCCCTGTCCAATATATAGCTGACTCTTGTTAGTCATGATAGTTGTGTTCTATAAAGGCTCTACAAACACTGAATTAGCTAATACTGAAACTGCTCTTATGGGAAAAACATGTTTGGGTTCCTGCAAGCCTCTGGTCAACATCTTGTGATTTCTTCATAAGACTAAACTTTGAGCAGGAACCAAGTCTGCCTTTTATAAAATCACTGTGTGCTCTACTGTATAGTAAGCACTGTGTGTAAGATATAATAGGTACTCAATACATATGTGCTGAGTGAAGGCAGGAATAATTATTCATTTTGGTATCTGTTTCATCAAAAGAATTATAGGGACTTTGAAAACAAAAAGAGGATATTTTTATCTCTGTATCTCCATTGCCAGGTGCAATGCCTGTGTGTAGTACAGGCTTGATAAATATCTGTTGAGTGAAAACAAACTTTAGTTTTAATGTGTCAAATAGTATACAACTTTCATTATAGGCAAAACAGTGCTCGAGAATGAATTATTGAACATCAAATTTCTTATGAAAATTCTTTGCAAAACATAAAGGTTTTCAAAATAGAGTCAAACTACCTCCATAAAACAGATTGGAAATATTTCCACTACTACAGGCTATGAGCAGAAAGTGCCAGACGTTCCCTAGGCCCCTGGACAAGTGTTCAGACACCTCAAGAGCAACCCTGCCCTTCTTCAAAGCACAACCATTGAGTTAGAATAATGTAGCAGTTAGCAGATGAAAACCACGCTTTATTTAAAAAAAAAGAAAAACGAGAAAAGAGGACATGAAAGGTAAAGCAGGCTGGCTGGTGCTTTATAATTGCTTATCCATTCCCTATTGCATTTTAAAAATGTTAAGTTTCAAGGGGTGGCTTTTTAATTTGGTGTAATTTTCTGAGGCAGCACTGCAAGGAAAGATCACTCAGAGGACCCAGATTCCTGCCAACTCTTTCTGGTGCTAAGAAGCCATGTGCAAGTGTCTGAGTTCAAGTTTAACTGAAGACCATTGTAAAAAAAAAAAAAAAAAAAATCAGGCAGAGTTGAGCTGCACCACGAGCAAAGCTGTTCTGCTTTCTCAGTGGGGGATCACTGCATACACAGCAAGTGGGAAGAAATGAGAATACCTGCCGTGGGGAGTGGAGAAGGAAATTGATTGCACACATTTAAATGAATGGGGTTAAGATTTTTCCCTGACAGTAAAACCCTTGAATTCTAAGATGAGGAATTTAAGAATAAATGCTTTGAGGTGGATAAGGAGAAGAACTGTGAACTCTCTTTTAACCTCCTAAATCAGTACTTCTTAGATGCAAGCCAGGGAACTTCCCAACTCATTGGAATAACTGTATGTTCAGGGCAAAGGGTGGTGTTGAGCCCCTGCTGTGTGGCGTGGTAACCCTGCTTGCTGTTTGCTGCAGAGACTGCCTCTTCCAGGGGGAGCTCATCTGGAAGGCTGCGGAATCTTGGCTCTGGCCCCACTCTCATTTATTGGTCAGCTGGAGAAGGTGATGGAAAATGTGTGCTGGGAAAACACAGATGGGTGTGTGAACCGGGAACCTTGTGCTTAACCCTTAATGGCCTAAAGGAGTGGGTCTCACACTGTGGTCCTGGAACCAGCGGCATCAGCCTCACCCTGGCACATGTGAGAAAAACGCACATTCTCAGGCCCAGCCTGCCCTCCCCCACCAAGACTGATTGAATCAGAAACTCTGACGGTGCAACCCAGCAATCTGTGTCTCAGGAAGCCCTCTAGGTGACTCTGGGCACCCCATCATTTGAGAACTCCTTGCCTAAAATGCTGAGAGAGCATGAGGAAGTTTGTTTACTAAAAAGAATAAAATTACAACTCAGAATCAATCTAGCATTCATGCTAATAAAGATAGGGAATGACCAGATGGTCACAAATATTTTGAGGGGATTTGGCAATGTCACTATCATCATCAGTGTCAGTGAATATTAGGAAAAGTCAGTATATTGGTTAGCTATTTCCATAAAATTGCTGCATGGCAAAAAGCTACAACATCACAGTGGCATATAACAGTAGACATGTTTTCTTCTATGTCTGCAAGGTTCAGTCAATCTTGGCTGGGTTTCCTCTTGTGTCTGAGTGCTGGTTGATCTAGTCTGGGCTTAAGCAGGGTGATTTTACCATGTTCCACAAGTCTGTCATCCTTTTCCTAGGACCCATCCATAACCCAGGCATGTCCTTGGCATGGCAATGGCAGAAATAGGAGAGCACAGGCAGAAACATGGACGGTCCCTTGAGGCTTAGAACTGGCATGTCTGTCATATCCATATCATTCTATTAGCCAAAGCGAGTGGTGTGTTCAAGCCCAGATGGGGAAGTAGATTTGCCTCTGTAATGAGAGCAGTTGCAAAGTCACAGGGCAAGGAGCATGGATACAGGTAGGGTGCAGGAATGGAGCCATTAATGCAATCAAACCATAGCCAACAATGAACAAACTTCTTTTTGACTTAATTATTAGCAGCACTTGTACAACAAACCCCAAATGTGAATTTGACTTAGGGGAAAAAAATGTATCCTTCATTTTTGTTCCCAAAAGAATGTTGATTTTACTGATTTCAGTTGGATCAACTGTGTGATTCTCAATGAAGATATGTTAAGTCAGATTAATCATGTAAAAAATTAGCAGAAGAATACAAGAAAAAGTAATTTTTTTTTTTCTTTTTTGAGACAGAGTTTCACTCTGTTGCCCTGGCTAGAGTGTAGTGGCATCATCATAGCTAACTACAACCTTAAACTCCTGGGCTCAAGGGATCCTCCTGCTTCAGCCTCCCGAGCAGCCGTGATGCCGGCCTAATTTTTCTATTTTTAGTAGAGACAGGGTCTCCCTCAGGCTGGTCTCGAACTGTTGAGCTCACACGATTCTCCTGCCTCGGCCTCCCAGAGTGCTAGGATTACAGGCGTAAGCCTCTGTGCCTGGCCTGTTTTTTTAAACTCTATACTAAATTGATACTATTTAAGCCACTTTGTTTCTCAATAATATATCAAATCCAGTCCTTAAAGACAAATCCATGGATAAGACCTTATCGTCTTGGGCTTTCATTCTTTTTTCCCCTCGTATCCCTCTATTCCATCTTGGCTGCCACAGTCAGACAGTCAGAAAGCACGAGGACACTTTTCTCATGCATCTGTAGCATGGACTGTCATCCTGGTATTCTATATCTGCAAGGAGTCATCTGACATGCATGTCTGTTTGAAATAGAAATTTCTAAACTAGATCTCACCACAGCTTTTGAGGGTCGTTTAATGATTGTGTTAACACGCTTGAAGCTCTGACTTGGGTGGGGCAAAGGTGACATATGTAACCTAAACATTTGTACCCCAGTAATATGCTGAAATAAGAAAAAAAAACTGCATTCCTAATTAGCTGCTGAAATGGAAGCTTAGGGGACAAGTGTTACCCACAATATGTTCACAATTACCAGGTGTAATTATGCACTGAGCAGAGATTCAAATCAAGGAGAAATCAGCTTCTAGAAACACCGTGAAACACCCACTGGGTCTCCCTGCCTTTATCCCCGTTGGTATTTCTGAGGCGTGGACCCAACAGGTGAAATAGGAGAGAGCTACTGTTTAGCTGTATTTAACCTCTGAAGATGACATTTCCCCGTGTTGTTGGCCAAGCACAGAATTTTCTTTTTGCTTCTCACATGTAATGGGAATAAAATGATTTATTCTCATTGCCCTGAGTCTTAATGGAAAGAAACCTCAGATCATTTTGAAAATCCTCTAATTTTACTGGTGAAGAGATGTGGCCTAAAACAGTGATACAGCTTGTTCAAAGCCACCTGGTTAGGGCAGGAGAACCAGAGGAGCAAGGTTACTACACTTCACGTTCACTTGGAAAGGGAGGCGTACTCACGGTTTAATGAATCAAGTGTGAAACAGGGAGCAGAGTGTTATGGTCTGCAGTCTGTGGATATTAATGGAATTCAATTTTCCTATTTGTGAACTGGAGATAAACATGCTTGTTATATGCTTAGAATGTTTGGGTCAGGAACACGTTCCTTTCAAAATTAATAATAATCATTAAGCGTTTTGGAGAAAAGTGTACTGGCCAATCATTTCAAATCAATTCATAGGATCAAACAGTGAATTCTAGTACTGAGGTGGGGTATGCTAGGGATAAAGCGAGAGATGAGTTCATTAACTCTCTCAACAACTACAGTTATTTGTTTGATTTGAGGTTTTTTTTAAAAAAGACCTTCAGGGTACAACAGGAACAGGGAGTGGATTTCTCCAACACTTGCCACCAAGTACTGTCAGGGCATCCTGACGGCCCCATTGAAATAGTGCTGCCAGAAACCGATACCTCAAATTTGCTTGGAATTCATCTCTTCTCTTTCTTTTTTATGATGCTGAACTGGAGGATAAAAAGATAAAGAATTGCATAGCCTGGCACGTGAATGCTTCCCCACTGCATGCTGCTGTTGTGGGGAGGAAGTAGCAGCCGCCAACCGCTGTTTTATTAATAATGAGGCATTCACATAAATTCCATGCAAAATTGATTTTTGACTGTTATATAAGAATCAAATACCAGGCTTTAAAAAGTAATTGAGAAATCTATTTGTAATTTACTTTGCCTATAAGAACCCGCTGTCCTGCCATAAACAATTTTACAGTATTTTCCCCCCTGTTAAACAGCTATTTTTACACATCTGTTTGGCCTCTCTTGTATGACATCCAGTAAGGAGGTGTAATGAATACAGGTTTGAAACAACATGTGGCCACAATTTCTTTCAGTTTCATCTTCAAGGGGATCTCTTGCAAGTTGTGCTATCATTTTCATCACAGTACAGGTGAAGTATGTTAATGGCTAATTATCTGACACTGGGTGTTGACTGATGAGTCATAAATATGCTTTCTGGCAGTAGGAAAGCATGATGAAATAGCTAAGCATGGGAAAAAAAAAAAAAACCCAAACCAAACCAACAAACCAAAACAGTCTGTCTCTCGCTTGTCTTTAAATGCCTTAAGGGCTATGGTCAAATGGAAAAGTCTCCTTGTTACAAAGAGATTCTCTGGGAACCTATTTAATATTCAGTAGTTTTGTACATACTAAAATCAGCCCAAAGCACTTAAAGTATAATTGATTTATTTCTAATATTTCTACAAAATTAGAGGGACAAAAAATTAAAGAAGTTAAATAGCTAGCATCAAGAAGGCAATGTTTTACATATTGTGGCTTAACTTCCGTGTATATTTCCTTAGGATTATTTCTCAGAAAGGAACACACTTCTCTTCTTTTTTTTTTTCCTTTTTTCTTTCTTTTTCCATTAGATGGCCTTACAAGAAAACACACTTCTGTTCTTACCCTAGGACATTTTTTTTTCTTTTTAAGGAGTGTTAGCTCCCCCCAATTTTTCCAAAACCCATTCCTTATAGTTTTATTGAGTATAATTTACATACCATACAATTCTAAGTAAACAGTTTTGTGAATTTTGGTAATTGTACACAGCTGTGTAACCATTTTCATGATCAAGTTAACATTTCAATCACTCTAAAAAGTTTGCTTGTGCCCCCTGAAGTCAATCCACTCCCACCCACCCCTGAACTCCTGGCCTCAGGCAACTGCTGATTTGCTTTTTGTTGCTATAGTTTTTTTTTTTTTTTTTTTTTTTTTTTTTTTTTTTTTTTTTTTTTTTTTTTTTTTTTTTTTGAGACAGAGTCTCACTCTGTTGCCCAGGTTAGAGTGAGTGCCGTGGCGTCAGCCTAGCTCACAGCAACCTCAAACTCCTGAGCTCAAGGGATCCTCCTGTCTCAGCCTCCCGAGTAGCTGGGACTACAGGCATACGCCACCATGCCCGGCTAATTTTTTGTATATATATTTTTAGCTGTCCATATAATTTCTTTCTATTTTTAGTAGAGATGGGGTCTCGCTCTTGCTCAGGCTGGTCTCGAACTCCTGAGCTCAAAGGATCCGCCCACCTCGGCCTCCCAGAGTGCTAGGATTACAGGCGTGAGCCACCGCGCCCGGCCTGTTGCTATAGTTTTTACCTTTTCTAGAATTTCATATAAATGGAATCATAGTATGTAGTCGTTTGTGCTGAGCTTCCATGTTGTGGAGTGTGTTATTAATGACATTTTGTTCCTTTTAGTGCAGAGTAGTACTTCATAGTAAGGACATACCACACTTGGCCGTTTCGGGTTTTTGACTATTATGAATAATGCTGCTATAAACATCCATGTAAAAGTTTTGTGTGGACATACGTGTTTTTTTTTTTTTTTTTTTTTTTTTTTTTTTTTTTTTTTTTTTTTTTTGTTGAGACAGCGTCTCACTTTGTTGCCAAGGCTAGAGTGAGTGCCGTGGCGTCAGCTTAGCTCACAGCAACCTCAGACTCCTCGGCTTAAGCGATCCTACTGCCTCAGCCTCCCGAGTAGCTGGGACTACAGGCATGCGCCACTATGCTCGGCTAATTTTTTCTATATAGATTTTTAGTTGTCCATATAATGTCTTTCTATTTTTAGTAGAGACGGGGTCTCGCTCAGGCTGGTCTCGAACTCCTGACCTTGAGCAATCCACCCGCCTCGGCCTCCCAGAGTGCTAGGATTACAGGCGTGAGCCACCGCGCCTGGCCAATAGAAAGGACATACGTTTTTATTTCTCTTGGTTAAGTATCTAAGAGTGAGATTGCCAGGTCATGTGGCTTGTGTATGTTTAATTTCACATGAAACTGTACCGTTTTATACTTTCACGTGGGCAATGTATGAACGTTCCATTTGCCCTGCCTCCTTACTAATACTCGGTGCTGTTAAATGTGTGGTAAAGGGCTCACTGTGGTTTTAATTGGCATTTCCCTCATCACTTATGATGCTGAGCATGTTTTCATGTGCTTATTGGCATGTATGTAACTTCTTTGGTGAAGTGTCTGTTCAAATCTTTTCCCCATTTTTATTGGTTTGTTTTCTTCTTATTGAGTTGTAAGAATCTTTTATATATTTTGGATACAAACCTTTTTGTCAGATATATGTTTTGCACACATACCATTGTAGTCTTTGGCTTACCTTTTTGGTTTTTTTTCTTTATTTTTTTTATTTCAGCACATTATGGGGGTACAAATATTTAGGTTAGAGCCTTTTTGATTTTTAATAGTTTTTGTTTTTGAAGAGCAAAAGCTCTTAATTTTGAAAAAGTCCATTCAGTAAATATAAATATATTCCTTTATGAGTCGTGCTTTTTGTACCCTGTTTAAGAATGCCTTTCCTAACTGGTAACACAAACATTTTCTCTTATGTTTTTTTCCAGAAATTTAGTAGTGTTAGCACCTGAGTTTGGTGTGTATGGTGTGTGATGTGTTTTGAGTTAATTTCTGTATGTGTTTTAAGGTTAATTTTTTCCTCCCACAGATATCCATTGTCCTAGCACCATTTTGTTGATTTTCCCATTTAATTATCTTGGCATCTTTGTCAAAAATCAATTGACAATATTAGTTTGATTCCATAATATTTCTGGACTATCTATTCTGCTCTATTAGTCTATAAGTCTACCCTTATTCCAATACCACACTGTCTTAATTGTAGTAACTTTCCTGTAAGTCTTAGAATCAGGTAGGGTAAATCCTTCAATCTTATTACTCCTTTTCAAAATGGTTTTGGCTATTCTAGGTCCTTTGCATTTCCATATACATTTTAGTATCTCTTTGTCAATTTCTTTGAAGAAGCCTGCTGGGATTTTGATTAGGATTGCACTGAATTTATAGATTGACTTGGGAAGAATTCATTTTAAGATGTTAAACACATTTTAAACTATTACTAAAATTGCAATAAGCACAACATGCACGCTAAAATGTGACATGTACGAATTTTTAATACACTGGGATAATTAACACAGCAACTTGTACAACCAGGTTAACTAGGTTTTTTGCAGACAGAATAAAGCTTTTTCTGTTATCTTTGTTTAATCAACAACACCAAAAAAGAAATCTAGTATTTAATGTATTTTGTTAAAGCCCCATCTCAACAAAATTCTAATCTTAGACAGGAAGTTAGGAGTAGAATTTTTTTTTTCTGTCATCTATACTATAGATGATGAACATTGATGGTGTAATTAAAAGAAACACTGGTCTTGGCAAATAGCATGGTTGTTGGGCAAATCACTGCACTTCTCTTAGCCTTAGTTGCCTAATCTATAAAGCAATGATAGTATTCCTTTTCCACCTCCATCACAGAGTCAATTAGAAATAATAACAATAAGGTGTATTTAATGAGTGTCAATTATCTACCAGGCACAATTGCTGGCATTTTATGTGTATTATTGCATTTTTCTTATGAAGTATTATTCTTATCCCAAGTGTATAGTTAAAGAAAATGAAAAAATATGTGTAAAACTGCTGTACAAATGGAAGACACGAATATATTGTTTTATTTCACAAAATCACTAAAAAAAATAATGCTTACTTTTTTCAGTTTATTAAAGCATTATGTGTCCATTGAAAAAATTAGAAAAAGCTGTAAGGAAGAAATTAAAAGCAACTCATAAACCCAGAAAAGACACTTAGTAATGTTTTTATATACTCTCTTCCAATTTTTTAAAAAGTACATATGTATATGTACCTAAACACATGTACATATATGTGGATATATACATATAGGTTTTACAATACAAATAAAATATTGTATTCTGCTTTTTAAAATAGTTTCAATAGCTGGGTATGGATGTACCCTCTTAAGCTGTGTGTCTAGGCCAGTAGTTGGTTGGTTAATTGAAAAATTTCATTTAAATCAAGTTAGGCAGATGCTGTTGTCATCTACTACACAAAAGTCCCTCTCTTTGTCCTAGCTAAAATGACCTGATTTTGTTCAGGTGTGTGGAAACGACTTGCTCAGTGAAGGTGAGCATCCTCTCTGGCCCAGGAAGATGAAATTGGACTGATCAAAGCCTCAAGATTGAGATGCCCCATCTAAGTTCCAAGATGTTCTAAACCACTCATGACAATCCCGTTCTCCTTTGCCAGGAGTAGTTTGGGGGTTAGCAAGTGACCCAGTTCTGCCAGTGAGACATAAAGGAAAGCTTGTTAGGGGCTTTTGGAAAAGATTTTCTTCCTGCTAAGGAGAGAGAAGAATGGGGCAAAAACCTCCTCCTGCTCGATGCCAGCACTACCTTCTTGCCATTGGCTCCCTGGCGATGTGGTGGCATCTTCCAAACATGAGGGAAAGCCAAGGCCATTTCAGCCATGCTGACCCCGAACCCTGATGTGTTCTAGCCACTGAATTCACCAACCCTGGCACCACTTAGCTTCAGACTCTGTATGTGAAATTATAGTGCTTACATACTTTTACTATCTTTCCCCTATCATTTTCCCATCTTTGATAATGTAAACCTAGATTTAAAGATTTAAGACACATATTATTGCTATTATTTTTACATAAATTTTGTCTTTTATGGATACTTTTGGGCATTTACTTTCTGTCCTTAACAAATTTACAATATTATTTAATGTAATTAAAATGTGTACCTTCTATCACAGCTCATTGCTAATCTTCAAAGCACAATAGTGACATTCTTATGCTGCTTATTTTAAATCATCTCTCAGTAAGAAGAGGCGTGTCTGTAAGTAAATTGTTTCAAGAATGGCCCCAGGGAAATATATTTTTTAAGCACTATCACATTTGAAAATAGTTTTCTGTTATTTTTTCACACGAAAGATAACTTATCTGGGTATGACATTGTGGGTAGAAATGTTTCCTCAAAATTCTGTAGATGTTCTTTTTGTCTTTACAGAATTTACTATGCTGAGGGAAAATCTGAGTCCTGTTTGCTTTGTATTGATTTGAGAGTGAACTTTTCCCCCCTTTCTCTCATGCTTGTAGACTACTTTTATTTATCTCTGATCTTCAAAAGTTCTCAAGGATGCTTCTAGATGTTTTCATAGATACATTTTGCTTGGTATATAGTGGAGTCTTGATCTGAATATGCTAACATGTTTTAAAGGTTAAAAACAGCTAAAAATTGAATACAACTTCTGTTATATCCCCTCTGTTTCTTCCTGAAAAGCAAGTGCAGTTCTTAGGGTTTCTATAGCTATTATCTTCTCTTTAACCATTTTCAGATTGCTCTTTCCCTCTATGTACCAGAAGAGTTTCTCAGGTTCATTTCCTACTTTCCTGACTTAAAATTATCTACAGTGTCATGTCTATTCTATATAACTTCAAATGCAAATTTTAATTCTATCATCATTGCATTTTGATTTCACTTTAATCCTTTTTTACCTTGCTCATTTTCAATTTCATCTCATCTTGCTGTCTTTTTCTCATGACCTAGTCTCTTGCTAGAAATATCTGCTCCTGTTCCATAGAGATCATTGCTTTTTGAATTCTATTAAAGATTGAAAGAATTTTCTGAACATTTCTTTTAATTCCTGTGGTAAATCATTTTCAGAAATCGGTGTTCACTCCAAGTCTTTAGGATGATGTCATCTATTTGTTTGTCATTTACCAAATTGCGTTTGTTAGTTATTCTTCTCACTTTTCTTAACAAAGGAGATCTATCTAGACTTGGTGTTTCAGGCAGGCCCTACTTTCTGTGCACTGAATATTGGCCCAATTCCCTTTATAGAACCATTAAGGGAATACATCTGGAGGGCAAGTTGATGTCCAGAGCTACTAGTTCAATTTCTGGTGTTCGACCTGCTTTCTTTCCTTAAGTGTTGATTCATCATTAACGCTTGTCCTGCCTTCATTCTATCCCTTCTGACACGAGATCTACGATAGTCTATGTGGTTGTCAGGGATTTTTTTTGTTCTCTCTTCCCTTGTATTGTGCTTTCTTCAGGGGGCACCTTCCTGCGTGTCATGAGGCACCTTCAAAGCCTGCCCCCCATTCCCTCTTGTCTACCAGTTCATTTTCAGGTAGCTTCCTTGACTATTTTTATGAAAAAAGCTTCAGATGAGAGATTGGATGTGGAAGGAAAATAACATTCCAGCTTAAAAAGGAGCACTTACAAGGGAGAAGAATGGCTGTCTGATTTAATGAGCCAGGTGGCAGACAGCAGGGAAGATATAATGGGCCTTTCTAACTTCAGACAGGTGGGCTTTCTCTAGCTCTGGCGGCAAGCACAGGTGGGCCACTAATTGCCTTTAAAAATCCAGGTCCAGTGACCTTATAGTTAGTTGTAAGGTTGATTGTCAATCTTAATTTTTGGTGGCAACATAAATGTTTGCCTTTGTGCGTGTGCGTGTGTGTGAGTGTGTGTGTGTGTGTGTGTGTGTGCATTTTAGTGGAAGAGGCTATATCAGGGCTATTAGCCAGATGCCATTTTAAACTGGAACTCTTTAGGGCCTTTTTTATTTAAAGAATTAACTTCCAGGTTGCTTTTATCTACCAACTATGTGGCATATGTGAGACATGAGTGAGAGGAGGCCTCGAAGGTGCCAGGGGAACTAGGAGAGAAGACACATTTGGCAACTGAGCTTCACCTCCCACTTACCCACCGTTCCTGGTGCCCCAGGACCTCTCTTTGTTCTTAATCCTTGCTTCCCCTTTCTTCCTAAGCATGGATTTCTGGTTTGGAGTCTTATCTTATATCCATTTTCTCATGTCTACTTGATACAGCTATTGTGTTCTTCCTTTGCTGCCTCCCTGCCAACTCCAGTTTCACTCATCAATTTCTCTCTAGGCCATGATGATCAGGTACTCAATCCTGGCAGGAATGGCACACCCTGGGATGCACTGACCTGTCCTTTCACCTTTCACGGAGGACCAGTGTTTCAGCTTGTGCCTCATTTAGTTACAAGTGACAGATGGAGGAATGGCTGCGTTGGTCCCTAACAGCTTGCAGATTGGAGACTGACCCTGCGTTGCCACATAGGTACAGCAAAGTGTTTCATGGAAACAGAGTTTAGAGCTGGGCAGTCTGCCTATCCCATGGGCATGTCCACTGCTGCTGCCATTGGCATGGCCTAAACCCCCATTTTGTGTGAGGCTGGGAGGGAGGAAGGCAAGAGATGGTTTCCACTTGTTGCATGTAAGGTCAGGATGGGTAACCTAGCAACACAGTTTTTGAATGTTTCCGTCTTATTGGTTAAACTGACAAAATTGCTGTAATTGTGCAAGTTGAGCAAATATGTAAAGAGATAAAATATTTAAAACAACAAAAATTCAAATCTTAGATGTGAAGGCACAGGTCACCATTAAAATTCCCTTTGTGATCCTGATGTTGAGGTCTAAGTTATTATAACATTTCAAGTGTGTTAAGGGTTTAATGTACTGGGGCCCATAGATAAATCCTATATTTAATCTATCTTCTTTTACATTTCCATATTTTTTACAGCTGTTGCCAACATGAATATCGTCCTCTATAAAAGTTCAGTAATTTCAAGAAATATCATAAAGGCTGTATACTTCACCCGTACTTTACCTTTTTATTGGGTTGTTTTGTTATACCAGGTAAAAATGCTCTTGTACATTTCCTGTTTCCACTGGAGCAATGAGTACGAGCATATCAGGGATGTCAAATAAGGTTTCCAAATAACCTTTTGCCTTTCATTGTCTTAAAAGAAGGGATAAGAACAATAAATTCTAAGTATTTTAACCATGTTATTACTTGAATAATATTTTTTCTTTTTTTTTAAGAAAAGTACCATTAATGGAAACATTGTAAACTATGCTTACACAGCAGCAAATATGCAGATCTCGATAGATACTAAGGTAAGTTGTCTAAATAATACCAACTAGATTATATCATTCATTTTTTATAATTATTTAATATGCCTCCCACATAGACATATTAAATAATTATTTGGTAAATGAATGAATATTTAGTGTGTTGTTGATGTAACTTAGATGCCTCTGGCATCTGATACCATCTGAACTTGATATTAGGTTATGTGAGACTGAAAAGGTGAGAATGATCATATTTATGGTTTGCAGGTAAAGGAATAATTTTAGACCGTAAGATGTCCAGAAATCAAATTGTGCAATTTATTCTGTAATCAGCTTTTTATGAAAGTGAAGCCCTTGCCTAGGCATTGACAGGCACCCCTGTTCTGTGCTTGTGCCGAGTCTCCTCTGTGCCCAGGAGGTTTTTGTCCCTGAGGGAGGCACCCTGGGGGATGTCTGGGGTGTGTCGCGTTCTGGTTGTGTCATGATTCCCTTCTCATAGCTATAACCAATCATGCTAACGTAGTTGATCGGTTTAAAACTATGTGTTGCTTGTTTTAAACAAAACAATGGGCTGGCTGGTGAGATTTTACATTTTGATATGGTTGTTCTGGTGCTACAGAAATATCCCTTTAAAGTAAACAGCAGGATGCCTGGAATACGACAGTAGGAGGCCAAGGTGCTATAAATCACCTGAACATAAACTAGCTGTTGGAAATTCCGAGGATCCAAAGGACCCCTCTTTCCCCTTTCAAGTCCATGAGATGCTTGGCTGGTGCGCTTTCAGCCACAAAGGGGAGAAATAATCTATTCATGGAATAAGATAAGACAACATAATTCTCAAATCAAATCATATTTACTGAATACCAATAAATGATACATTTGTATAGTACCTTAAAAGTGTTATTTATTTGATCTTTACAGCAACAGAAAGTTTCCAGGGAATGTTGCTTTTCTGATTTATGGGTGAAAAATTTGAGGCCCAGAGAATTTTAAAGTCACAGGGCTATTAGTAGAGATGGAACCAGATTTCAGGGTTTCTCATTTCTAGGACTATATCCTTTCCTTTGCACTAATATTATATTGCTACTATTAATAAAATATGCTATCTAACATTTATTGGATCAGGCATGATTTACTCCTCACAATCTCGTTTTACCCTCACAGTAGGTCTGTAACATAGGTACTATCATTATCCCCATTCTACAGATGGAGAAACTAAGGCTCAGAGTCTCCTATAGCAACTCGCCAGAGTGTTGTGGGATGCTGCAGGTTGAATGACACAAAACAGGCTCTCGAGTTTAGACTAAATCAGGGCAATAAGTTGTGCATATGTAAAAGACAATAATAATAATATAACCGAACAGTAGTTTGCTAGCAGAAAAGCAGTATCACAGAGCTGTCCCTAATTATAAGATAGATTACATTGGGAGAGAAATACATACTACGAGAGTTTAGAGAAGAGTGAGGTGATTGCTTTTGGCTGAGGATGGGGAGCCACAGGTGGCGTCTGAGCTGCACCTGGAAGGCCCGGTGAAGGGAACAGAGAGACCTCTCCAGAAGTGAGGGGTCCTCTCAGTGTGAACAGGCCACAAAGCTGCAGTGCTCCACGCAGGGGCTTCCCGAGTCTCCTACCACTACCCTGCGCTTTCCCTGTCTCCATGGAAGGTTTTCGTTTTCACCCTTTCACAGATTGAAATGAAAAGATAACTTAAGAGCACATTTCGAGGGTCCAGTACTTAACAGACTTAGCAGCAAATTAGAATGGGCATACATACTTTTCTTTTGATTAGCAAGTGAATTTTGCTTAAGCAAATGGCATGTGGGAGTCTTCCCCGAACTCTTTTGCAGTGGATGGACCCTTGACTAGGTCCACCTCTGTGATAAGGGGCATCAGGCGCCACGTTGGGCCACGTGCTGCCCAATCTCCCCATGGAATGTGAACTGCTCTTGAGCAAGCCCTGCTCCTCTGGGAACCAGGAAAAGAGGTTTCAGAGCTCCTAATTCTCTGAGTTCCTTTTTATTTTTTTCCTGACCAAACTTACCATTTTCTTGCAAACTTGACTTCAATGGGAAGGGGAGAGGTGTCCGTGAGGGAGGGTATGCAGTTGGAGGATTTCCCTACTGAGCTCTGATGGAAGCCCTTTCTTTAAATGGTACAAACACACAAATGAGCAATTATTTTAAAGCTTTGGACTAAAGTTCTATCTGCAAACATTAATTGCCAGCCTCCTGCTTTCCCTTTCAGTAGAAAAAGTTGAAGAATGTTTTAGAGTTGGAAGGGGCTGGAAATCTAACCCACACTCCACTTATTTTATGTATGGGATGGGTGAGCCTGAGACAACAGCAAAATCCAATGATAGGTCCAAGGTTCCTAGCTAGGGAATGTGAGACTTAAGAGGAGAACCCCAGTATTTGACTCTTAGTTCGGAGTTCATGACAAGTACAGATGCTCTTCAACTTTTGATGAGGTTGCATCCTGATAAACCCATCGTAAGTTCGTAAGTCAAAAATACATTCAATACACCTAACCTACAGAACATCATAGCTTAGCGTGTTCAACCTACCTTGAACGTGCTCAGAACACTTACATTAGGCTACAGTTTCGCAAAATCATCTAATACAAAGTCTATTTTATGATAAAGTGTTGAATACTGTACACAGATGGACACTTTGTAGACATGATGGGATGTGAAAACATAAAACACAATATCCAAAAAATGCTGAGAAAACAATGGTGAACTAGCATCTCTTATATTATCCTGGATAAAGATTGAGCCCATCCTTCGAAGTGAGGTATCACAAGGAAGGAAAAACATGCATTACATGTACTCGTCATCAAATTGGTACTAACTGGTCAACATTAAGGTGTTCACGTGGTAGTAATATTCACTGGGTGCCGGTCAGGTGCGGGGGGCGTTGGGGCGAGTACACCCACAACTAATGGAAGCAGAGCACACTGTATGGGGGAAGGACACACTTGTAGCCCTGGCTTGGGCAAAGCAAACGCATTACATCTAACCAAAATGTTTGTACTCCCATAATATCCTGAATTAAAAAAATAAAAAAAAGTAAACAAAACAAAACAAAACAAAAAAGCCAAAATGCTGACAATGCATGGAGTATCAGTTGTTTACCATGGTGATTGTGTACACGGATGACTAGGAGCTGCATCTTGCTCCCAGCATCAAGGGAGTATCATATTGCATATCATTAGTTTGGGAAAAGATCAAAATTCAAAATTTGAAGTATAGTTTCTGCTGAATGCATATTACTTTCACATCATCATAAAGTCAAAAAATTGTAAGTTGAATCATTGAATGTTGAAGATTGCCTGTAGTATCCCTTCAGTTGTTCCTAGAATGTTTAAATGTCTAAGAATGGAGTATTATAATTATTAATTTTTGTTAGCATGGGTTTGGCCTGGGGACCCCCTGACCTGGCCAGTGATGACGGTGAGAGCACAGGCTGGGTGGCAGGGGCACGTGTAGTCAAGAGCATACCTGTACAATACTCTACTGTTAGTGGGCTTTCAATCCAGGTTTGTGGCAATTTTGGAGGTTTTTTTTTTTTTGAATTGACAATGCTTTTTGGTTTTAGACTTAATATTTTTAGAGCAATTTTAAGTTCATAGAAAAATTGAGCAGAAGGTACAGAGATTTCACATATACCCTCCACCCCCACACTAGCATAGCTTCCCCTATTATCAACATCCCCCACCAGAGTGGTGCATTTTTTACCACTGATGAACCTACGTTGACACATCACTACCACTCAGAGTTCATAGTTACATTAGGGTTCACTTTGGGTGTTGTATATTCTATGGGTTTTTACATATGTACAGTGACATGTATGCACCATTGTAATATCATATGGAATATTTGCACTGCCCTAAAAACTTACTCGTTGGAAACCCATTCATTGCTAGTGGAAATGTAAAACGGTCCACTCACTTTGGAAGACAGTTTGATGATTTCTTACAAAACTAAACACACTCTTGCTATACAATCCAGCAATCATACTCCTTGGTATTTACTCAAAAGGATTGAGAACTTGTGCCCAGATAAAATCTTGCCCATGGATATTTGCTGAGATTTTAATATAAATGGCTTTATGGAATACGGACATCTTCTGACTTTGACTGCACCCCTGGCACCTATTCCCCTATTCTTTGTCCTATACTCACTGAGCACTTGGAGCCTTGGTTTCTCTGGCCCTCTGTCCCAGAGGAAACATGAAGGTACTGATTTCAGTAATTTACCTTCCCCTACCAGGTTCCAGCCAGTGACAAAAACTTGATTGTCTTAAGGGTGTCACGTAGAGGGACAAAGCAGGAGTGCCATTTTGTTAATGTCAGATATAAATATCTTTATGAACCTTATATGTCTGGATTCATTAGCCATTTAATGAATTTGATGCACAGATGTTCAGGAAATTAGGAGCAACTGATTTCATTGGGAAATAATAGCGAGCTTGGTGCCATCCAAGATATCAAAAACATGCTGTTCCTACAATCTGCCAAGAAAACAGGTACAGTAATGGTCTCTGCGTTATATATAAGCTCAGTATTAACACTCAATTAATGTTAATGGTATAATAATAAAAAATATTGAGCATGACTCTCCCCAGTGGAGATTAGGCTGTGGATATAAAGGGATGCCCTCTGTGTTCAGAATATATCTTTCCTTTGGATTTGCATTATAGTCACCTGATGGGAAGTGAAAGATTTGAGGAAAAACCAATTGGTGCCTCAGGCTGAGGTTATTAATTTTGAGTCACAAGAACTGAATTTGCCTTACAGAATTTTTCATCAAAAACAACTATCCAATGTTTCGATTTGTTCTGCCTTGGGGTTCACAGGCAGTGAGTGACATAAGTACAGTCACATGTCATGTAACAGTGTTTGGGTCAACAAAGGACTGCATATACCACAGTGGTTCCATAAGATTATAATGGAGCTGAAAAACTATTGCCTAGTGATGTTGTAGCTGTTATAGCATTGTAGTGCAACACATTGCCTTTTCTATGTTTGGATATGTTTAGATACACAAATACCATTGTGTTACAGTTGCCTACAGTATTCAGTACAGTAACATGCTGTACAGGTTCGTAGCCTAGGAGCAATAGGCTGTACCACATGGCCTAGGTGTGTAGTTGGCTATACCATCTAGGTTTGTGTAAGTGCACTCTATGATGTTCTCACAACAATGAAATCACTTATCAAAGGAGATAAGTACATTTCTCTGTACTTATCTCCTTTGTTAAGTGATGTGTGACTATATCTGAAGAGAAGGGACAGAATCAAGCCAGATGGGGCTCTGACACTGAGACTACAGCAAGTCCACTCCTAGCAGAGAGTTGGCATCATTCTCCAGGTATTTGTCCTGCTTTACTGCTAACTTTGTCACATTAAATGTTTTGGAGAAAAAAATGTGGAGGGGAAAGAGGGCCAGATAAGTCTACAATACTTGGAAATGTTCTTCCTTGGCAGTAGTATGTTGATAAATGTTTAAGACATGTCTCTCTGTCTGTATGTCTCTCTCTCTCAGAAAAATAAAAAATAAATAAAGTCCTGATTTGTAGCATTTGCCATTTTCCATGGTGTAAATACTCTACCGTGGTCAATTTCAAACTACCCATATGACAACCACCAGCTCACAGACTTCCTGCAAATTTAACAATCAGCTCTTGCAAGTAAACACAAGCTACCTCCAGCAAGACCCTGGACCTCAGTATACAGTAATCATGGTGGTAGACATGGGTAACAATTAAAGAAGCTTTTGAGAGAGTGATATCCAGATCGTTGGTGTCCCCTGTGACAAAATGAAAATAATATCTACCATAAGGTTGATAGGAGTATAAAGGAGATAATAACTGTAAGGTGCTCAGCGAGATTCTTGGGTTGTAAGTGCTCAAAATGTTGGTTGTTATTATATCCTGAGATTAAATGTCAGTCCCAAATGTATGCAGAAATATTATGATTACCAGAGAATGTGAAATATCCTAGGTATCAGTTGGCCTTCACATGTGACTTATGTAAAATTCATATCAAAACATTCACCAGATATTTACTGTGGTAGTTTTGTATACCTAGGTGGGAAAATGCCTCACAAATATCCTTGAAAAGGAAAAATATGTGTGCTTGACTTCTGGGAAAACAAAGAACACTCCATAGCACGTTGTTTTAAAGATGGTGCCTTCAGTGTGTGGAATGCTGTGGTGCTTTCTTTGTGAGATTTTGGTTTTTATCTTTAAAAAATAGCCTTTTGAAATTAGGTGGGCATAAGCAATAGTGACAGGTGTGAAACTGTCTCAATATCCTGCTTTGTACAGGCTTGATGGGCCCAGGTTTCCTTCTCAGCTCAGAGAAAAGCTGAGCATCTGGTAGGGGCCACCACACACATCCTTCCCCGCACCACACGCATCTTCTCCCCATCAAACACAGCAGCTTGACAAAGGGAAGTTCAGAGAAAACAAGCCTTCTTTCCCAAGGGAATGACAGAAACCTGGTTCTATTTCCCTAAATCTCCCTTTCTCAGACACTTAAAATGATAATCAACCTAGCTTCTGCTCGCTCTCTGAATCACTTCATTGTGTTGAAATTATTTGACGGACAATTGATGAAGAACACAAACATATAACTTTGTAAAATAGGAAGTCTAGATAAGGGTAAAAAATTTTGCATATCTCCATTAAGCATAACTTAATCTTGCTGTACACCATTTTAAGCATTCCAAATGATTCCCAGGCTTTCCTCTTTCTACCATTATCTGGAAAAACCTGTCTGCTGTCACCAAATTCTAACATAAACTGCTCAGGGCCCTATATTTTCCCATTGCTGTTTGTTATTATATCACTAATTCTCATTTGATTCAGATTCAGAGAGCTCTTTCTCTTCACAGCATGAAAGCATTTTGGCAGCCATTAGCTCTATGAGTAGGGATCATGAACAATCACGCACACAAAGAAACTGCAAATTAGAGCTTATATTCCTTATATCTTCACATGGCTGACTGAAGTAAGACAACTCCACAAACCATGCATTTTAAAGAACATTTGCAGGGTGAATATATTACAAATATGGCTAGGAAGTGGGCTGCAGTATATCTTCAAAAGTGACTGATTTAAACCCAAACTTAATGTATTTTGGAGGCCAGCAATAATTTGACTTGCTGAGTGGATGGAATTTATGGGTATAATGCAGTGCAAATAAAAACATCCTCTTTCAGTAATAAAGGTGTATGCTATGTCCGCACTGGGAAATACAGCTTTCCTTACCTCTGACTTCTGGAGAGAACTCGTGGGAATAGCTAAGCCAGACCCAATGCCTTTCTTTGTGACCTTATGGAAATATCAAGTTTTATTTTTGTATTTAGGGGGGCTTATAGTGCTATTCCTATGTCTGTGCTTTTGTGTTTGAGAATCAAATAAATAAGAGAAACTCAGCAATGCATCACCAAGCTGTAAGTCATTTTCCTAACGAGGTGGTGCAGACCAGAGTGAAGGAAAAGCAGAGGGGAGGATGAGGGTTTGGGAATTAGGAGGTTCACGGCCACCCCTCAGAGATATGACCCAAGGGGCAGACAAAGGTTTGTAAGAAACCTATTGTCCAGTGACTTCTGACTTTGGGAATTTCCTGTTTCTCCCCTGTCTGGTTCTGACATGTAACCCTGAAGAAGAAACCTCTCATGGTGTGTGTGTGGCCAAATGTCCATGAGGAGCTGAATTGGAAGTTGGAATGTAAGAAGTAATGAATTTCTGTGGATGAATTGTCATGAAATGAAACAAAGGCTGCAGGCTTCCTCCTCCACATCCTCAGTGTTTGAGAGAATCCCCTGCTCTGTCCCTTCAGAGCCCCTGCTCACCCTTGTCCTCCACCCCCAACCCCAAATGCTTACTCTACCATATACACACATGCGCACACACAGCATTTCTTCCCTTGCCCTCCCCATCCAGCCATTCCGGTTCTCGGTGGAGGTCAGGTCTGAGAAGGTTGGTCATAGGCACTAGAGTAGGTTATCTTTACTGCCTGAGCCTTGGTTTCTCCATTCACGTAAGTGATGGGATGAGGTTCTACCCTCATATCCATTAGAATGATGATGTGATGGAATGCAATATTGTCAGAGGCTGGGGAGCTTGAAAGAACATCAAAAATTTATGGTTTACATGCTTGCAATGAAGGCAGAAAAAAACCGAAATGGTATATGCTCAAGAACTTTGTATTTCCTGAGATATTTTCAGCATAAATTGCAGCTTTTGGAGAAGGCATATTTCTGGCCCCGATCCAATAACTTCGTCAGTTTCCTGAGAAAAATCAAAAAGATCTTTCCAGTCAATATTTGCTTTAGAAGTCTAGAAAAAATACATGTTGGGGTATATGTGTACCACCCTCCTCTTACTTCAAAGGTTAAGATTAGTCATGGTGACCTTCTTAATGGGGACAGTTAGAGGATAGAAATAGATGCTGGGAAAAAGATGTAAGACAATTGTGATGCCATGATGTATTGAGTGGACATAAAATATTAGGTATCGTATTGAAAAGTTCATAGTTAGTTCAGATTTACATTGAAATATCTTTGCTTAAAGAACTTTTCTGTTGTACATAGAGTATTCCTTTAAGTTAATTTGTAAATCAACCAGAATTTATAGCATCTCCTTATTGTTTAAATTCAGTGTAGATTTCTGGGGCACACCCCAGCAATAGTTTTCCTAAAGGAGAACTATAGCTTTTAAAATATATCAGAGGTCCTTGAGAGACGGAGAAATGGAGCTGGTTTCAGATTGTTACAGCTTTTCCAGTAGTTATATTTGTGACTGTTTTGCAACTGTCATTCTAGGGGAGTCGAGGACCTAAGTTGTGTACCGCCAGCCCTGTGGGTCTATGACCCGTATGCTTAAATCTTAAGCTGGTTCTGGGGTCCAGGAGACCAAACATGAGAATAAGAATCCATATTGCAATAAGCTCAAAGAGGCTTGACATTTAGTTGAGATCTCAAGCCCTAGGCCACTAATAATTCTTTCCCTGTTTTCTGCTATCTTTCTCTCACTTCCCCAGACCTTGGTTAATTCATGCCAACAGGATTCTTGCTCCTCAGAGATCCTTTAAACCTTGTCTATTATGAGATTAGATTTTTGGGAGGCCCTTAATATAGGCTAGATTTTGGAAATATAGCGGCTGGGGTGCTGGAAGACCTGGGAGAGGACACAGAAACTACCCATTTGTGGAGGGGTCTTCTTGCTTTTAGAAGTAAAAATTGGCATTCTTAGAATGACTTCTCCCAAGACTTGTCAAAGCATATGCTCTATTTAAGATCTCTCTAGATGATGTTTGCCAGTTAAAACTTTCCAAAGTTGACAGCTATCATCGCTCTGCACTTTGCTCTAGTGCTGAAGTTTTGCTAGGATGCTGTGTTTGGGAGTGCTTGTCATGGCTGCATCACAGCATGCTTGGTGACGGGTTGAGGTAGAAACACGAACACAGAGGTACAGTTATCAGAAAACCTTGGTTCCCATCTTGTTCTCACCTGTACCACCAACTAACATAACCACTTGATTTTCTCACCTGTAAAATGGGAATGAAGGCAATACCTCCTCTACTAACCAAACCTCATCGAGGTAGGCTCTTGGAGGTAAGTTTTGGCATTCCAGGGTTCCAAGATTAAACCCCGTATTCCAAATCTTCCTGTGCAATGAAAAATATTATAGACAGGATTTATATAGTTCTATCCAGTTTATTGTTTCCTTTCTCTGTAAAATAGTAAAAGCTCTCATTTATTGAGTACCTGCTGGGTGCTAAGTGCCCTCATATGTCATTTATTACTAATCATCACAAAGATTCTTCAGGTTGGGGGTCATTAACCCGCATTTACAAGCTCAAAGAACCAAATACACAGCCTGTTCTCCCATGAGGTGTGGATGAGGCTGGAGCCCACTAGAAATGTCAGACCCTAAGGCTCCTGGTTTTTCCACCACAGCATGTGGAGTGGAGTCACCTACCTAAGCTCTTCCTCCCTGTATTAGTCTATTTAAAGCAGTTCTGCTCAAATATATCCTAAGACATCTGAAAACCCCAAATGTTGCCATGTTGTTCTGAGATTTAGGTAGACCATAAAAAAAATGCTGCAATAAAATGTCCTTTCAAATTTAAATAACACCCTACAGTTTACAAAGTACTTTCACATATCGTACATCATTGAATCTTCACAACCCATTGGAAGGGAGAGTGCATATTTATAATGTGTTTACTAGATGAGATTTTGAAGGGCTACATGCTACAACTTGTCATAGGTCAGATAAGAAGCAGAGGTGCTTGAACCCAGGTATTCAGTGTTCTTGCATTGTAGCACACAGCCTCATTCACTGAGAAAAGGGGCAAGGAAAGAACAGAGGTTAGGAGCTTAAAAGAGTGAGTTTAATTGCCCAGGTACCATGTCCTGATTGGAAAGTAAGAGTCACTAATAATGTGAGCTTATCCCTTGTTTATCCAGGATAGATAGCAAGAGAAAAAAAGCAAAAGGATTTAAAAAAAAAATACAAACTAAAAGTACTTTATGGAGATAAATCTGGGGAGTGGGAGAAGTTGCATCTGGCTGGCCCATGCACTGTCTGGGGGATGGGCACGCTTATAGCTCTGGCTGGGGGGATGCAAAGGCAATATATGTAACCAAAATGTTTGTACCCCCATAATATTCTGAAATTAAAAAAAATAAAATAAATAAATTGGAAAAAAAAAACAAATGTAGGGTTGGGCATTAAGAGGCAGCAGGCAGTGAAAGATGGCCTAGTAGATTCAACCGCCCATCCCCTTTTAAAAAACAGTGTTTTTCTAATGTTCCCTTTATTATCTTGAAATGGAATTTCTACATATTTACACATACAATTTAAAAAATAATGCCTTAATTGTACTATATAGGAGACATACAATGAAAGCATTTGTAATAAAATAATTTACAATAATTTCAACATGTAAATGCTTGAGCATGACTACAGAAGCTGTACTGAAGTAATCAGGTGCTTTCACACATATGTAGAATGTCCATGGGTGTAGAAGCTAAGAATTCAGACCATATGGGTGTGGTATATTGGTGACTCAAATGCCATGAGTGGCATTGCCATTGTTGACATTCAAAATGATGAATATCTAAAGGAAAAATGATGAACATGTCTTAGTCAGGTTCCAAACAAAACAAAGTACAATCTTCCTTCCATTTTCATAGTAGTTGCATTTCCAAAAAATTCAGTGTACATTCATGCAGTAAATAATTTGTGATTATGTGTAAAATGGAAGTAGGTTCTAGGCTCAGATGATTTCAAATAGGGTTTTTTTTTTTTTTTTTTAAATCCACATGAGTGTCCAGCGGGACATTTAAAAGTCACTCAGGATGTGGGCCAATTCTTTGTTGAATACGGCTGTCTCATGATTTGCAAAATGTCTAGCATCCCTTGCTCCTGCCATCTATCTATCAATGTAGCACTTCTCACCAGTCATTGTGACAACCAAAAATGCTCCTTCCTCCAAATTTCCAAAATTCTCCCCTAGTGCTTCCTCTGTTAGGAACTATCCCCAAAGGGTCAAGGAATACTTTGAGGCCAGTCGCTCAGGCTCTTCTGTTGCCCCAGCTGGCAGGAGCATTAGGCATTGAATTTTAAGGAGTTTTGCACAAACCCAAGCCTTTTGACTCAGAGCAAATTGTTCCCTCTGAATCATTACGGGACCAAGTATAACCAGTAGCCAGCATGCTGTAGTGGAAAGAATGCTGTCTAGGAATCTTAAGAACTAGAATCCATTTCTTAATTTCTATCACTAACAGCAGTTCATATAGAGAGGTCATGTACTTCTTCGGGTCATACTACTTGGAAGTCCTAAAGCAAGATTAGCTAATGATGGAGCCATGTCACATTGTCTCCTTCTTCCTTCTCTGTTGGTTGTCTAATAGTGTGAATTAATTTCTTCCTGGAAAATTAACTCAAAGGGTGTCACTGATTGGGATTCATGCATATATAGGTATGCCTGGTTGATTGGAGTAACCCAGTGATTCCAAACCACAGAAAGGAGAGTAGAGCCCCTCAGCAGTAGTTCATCATCATAAGCAGCAGCTGAGCATGAGCACTTGGACTTAGCAATAGGTTCCTAGGATAAAGACAGTAAGAAGTTCCAGGTTAGTGTGACAGCTGTTACTTGAACCCATCCCACCCCTGGACATGGGTATATACCCTAAGAATAAGAGGGTGAACCAAAAGAACTATTTTACCCAATTCTGAAACAATTTTTGACTTGAACAACCCAAGTTTGAACTTTACTCCAAAGCATAGCCCAAAGGGGAAGAAACATTCCCCTGCTTGCACTGAGCATTTCTCTATAATGGCACAATAAATTCTGGTAAAACTGTTGCCCAGGATATCAGGTTAGTAGTGCCTAGAGCTGTAGAGCCACAGGTGAATCAGATCATCTCTAAATTCTCTTGTGGTTCTGAAATTCTATGAGTTCTAAGATTATTGGCTCTAAAAACAGAGTTTAAAAAGCTCTGTCTTGGGCTTGGAACATAATACCAGGGCTAGAGAAAGTTAAAGAAAGGCTAAATAACATAATAACATTGATTAGGGAGTAATTAGTAACCTGTCTTAGGTGTTTAATTTCTTTAACTCTTGCTTCAAATTGCATTTCTTTCTTATGCTTAATAAGCAAATGTAATTAAGAAGTGTTTAGTAAATATTCATATTAAATATTGATGTTTTCATAAAGAGTTGTTGAGCAGAGAAAAAGATTATACAACCTAGTCTTTTTAAAAGATCTTGGACTTTCAGATCTAATGAGATTCCTTAATTTTTGTGATTGGACAACCTCCATCAGGTGGCACTACTAGTATTGTAGGCCTAGTGCCAAGGAGGCACCTACCAGTTTCCAGAATCTGTATCTTGCAAATTCAACAAATATTCAAGCTCAGAAGCATCACTTTTCCCTGTTTGATCATGGTCCCTTCTGGAAAGTGGGCTGTACTGGTGCCTGCTATAATATTCAGCACAATGGTTGCTTGCGGCATTCTTTCAAGTGTTGCTATGGCCCTCACTAAGGGAATTCCCCTTTTCTGTGCTCTAACAACTGTTCTGGCTGCAGGAGGATCTTTAATAAGAAACGATGGGTGCTGGGATCAAACCGTCAGTATGAGGAACATCCATATTCTGTCTAGAAGTAGAAATTAAGCATACTTCCAGGTGAGCATATTTATTCATGGTTCTCAATTTTGGCTACACTTTGGAATCATCTGAGGAGCTTTAGAAAACTACTGGATTCCACATCTAGATAATTTGATCTAATAAGTCTTGGATGAGACTATGGCATCAAGCATGTAAAAAGCTCCCCAGAGGATTCTAACATGAAGCTAAGGCTGAAAACCACTGTCTGATTATTCTAAGGGCACCTGCTATCCAGCTAACCAGCTCCCCATTTCAGCCATCCCGGCCCTCACTCACCATGATTCACATCCTTTTCTTGATTTTGAGTCTGGAGTATTTTATACAGTGCATAACTTTTCTTTACACATCAGGACATGTGGAGGCCCAAGGTGTCCTAATTCATACTTTCTAAAAAACCAGTGTTTGCTTCTGTGGGAGAATGAAGAAATAAAGGCAAAATAGGAAGTGACTGGAAAATACCTGAACCAATCAATGACCATAGAGACCCTCATTGTGGTGGGCACCTAAATGGGCTGAGTTTTTCTCTATATGATAATGCATTCTTTTTTCACATATGCAATTTCAAGGCACTTAATCCATCTTTCTCTCCTCTGCAGAGCAGCGGATTTCAGGCTTGCAAACAATACACAATTCCAAAAGGTGCAAAATGATTGACATAAAACATGGTACTGGTTGCACTGATAAGGATGGGATAGATACACAGAAATAGTTTAAGGTGAGTGGTTACAACTCATCTTAAAAAAGAATCACCTCTCTTCTGAAAAGAGAGTATATTTAATAGTCTTTGGTTTGACTGATATAAATGGTATAGAATGAAGCCCAGGCCCAGCTTGAATTCATTTATTACCTAACTGGCTAAAAGAAAACACTATGTGGTTCTATTTTTTTTCTGAAAAATTAGATTATATCCGTTGTCCTCAAAGGAATCTTGGTCTTGGTCAGCACTGTAAGAAAGCAAAAAAAGAGAGTAGGTACTACATCTCTATGCGTGATAAACACTCTAAATTTAACGCTTGGTCTTTCTGCTCTCCTGTTGGAATGGGATCTGAAAAGCATTGACTCCAAAGGCTTACGGGGTTCTATGACTGATATTTTGTTTTCTGAGAACATTCTAGAATTAACCCTACTAAAGGATCGAGAAGCCTTTACCAACTATTGACAGTCCTGCTGTGTCCTTGCAAACAGGGGATTTGTCCTGTCAAAGCCTATTATTGGCCTGAACTATTGCATAGAAAAAGCAAAACCAGCAAGGTTAGGTTATTGTGAAAGCAAAATTGGAAGAAGAGACCCCCCCCCCACAACCCTATTAAATTTAAATATTATTACAAATGTTTTATTAACTTAAAATTGAAGGTATAAATCCATTGTTTGAGGAGGGGGTGAGGCTGACTGGTCCAGTGTTGAGAGCAGATTCTGGGACATAATTACCTGAGGTGTGGGGTAATGAGGTTTGGGGAATGAGGTTAGTGAAACTCGATTCCTGGTGGCGGCTGAGAAACTTACGGTTCCCTGTTTAACCACCTTGAGCTTTGTGGCTCTTACTCTCCTTTGACCCTGGATTCCTTTAGATTGTGGACTTACAAATTTATAAGAAAAATTCAAGTCAGTTTTCTTTTTGAAAAATCACAGGGAGCATAGGAGCAAGTGGGCTTTAGTGGCTATTCCTCTGTGACCTCTGTGACCTTCACCATTTTGCACTGTCATCTGTTGGAATAATGTAGATTCATGGTGAGGGTCTGCTCAATATCTAGATAGTAACAAAAATCAGTATTTCAGGGAAGGCACTGTTTGGTTCTCCTGCAGAATTGTGTTTATTAAGTTCCACTTTGGTGTATAGTCATGAACTTAATAGCCTTACAAGTCTAGCCTGGAACACAATGTTGTCACAAGCAGAGCATTGAGGAGGATGTTGTTTACCACATCATCAGGGTTTGGTTTCTGAGGACCTGGGGAGAATCCATTTGGCAAATAACCTAAGTTCTGCAAGTGCCAGGATCTAGCCTTGTTCACCTGTGTCTCAATGTTCAGAACAGTACCTGGCATTTAGTGGGTGCTCAATAAGTATTTTCTGTACAAACAAGGAAAGCTCACCTCCTAGCAGAGATAATATTTATCACTAGGAAGACTAATTTAAAGTCTTAGTTGATTAAAGGAAAATTATAATAAGATCCAGACTGATTTTAGTATGACTTTAAACTTTATTTGGACTGATTTTTATTTTTAAACTATCCAGATAGAATTTAAAAAATTAATAGGTGAGCTAGGAGAATATCCTTTTTCCTTATATGAGGAAAAGCTTCTTTCAGGCAGGTGGATGAATTTGTTATTACCTGACAAGAATATTCCCCAAGCTATAATTTTTCAATTATGGTAGTAAAAATGTTGTACTTTTATCCATGTATTGAAACAGATTTCATTCATAGATAGCTCCCCTTCTTTGGCATGTATCCATGGTATTCAAGTGCTTTCTGAAGTTTTATAACTTCAGCTGCAAAAATTAATTTTCACTGTCACAAAAAATGGCTATGCTATGGTCAATGTCACGGCAATGACCAATGGTTGACTCCGTGCTTCAAATTCTGTTTTTGGAATGAGGAGGGGTAGAAAAAAACAATTTTATAGAATTGGTTGACCAATGTTCTTGACAAAAAAAATTTTTTTTTGAAATAAGGTCTCATTCTGTTGCCTAGGGCTAGAGTACAGTGGCACAAGCATAGCTCACTGCAACCCCAAACTCCTAAGCTCAAGGGATCCTCCTGCCTCAGCCTCCCAAGTAGCTAGCACCACAAGCATGTGCCACAGTGTCTAGCTAATTTTTAAATTTTTGTTTAGAAAAGGAGTCTTGCTGTGTTGCCCAGGCTGGTCTTGAACTCCTGGCCTCAAGCAATCCTCCTGCCTTGGTTTCTCAAAGTTCTGGGATTGCTGACAAATCATTTTTAAAGTAGAGATAATTGGCATGTACTTTCATTCAGATGAGTGACAAAAGTGTAACTCATGAATTTTTTTCTGGCATATTTTTCACACATAGAATTGTAAGGGTAACATTTACTTTCTGAAAGACATCAGGCAGGCCACATCACTTTTTTGAACTCTTGCTTCCTCATCTTTAAAAGGAGAAGGTCAGATGAGACCACCATGAAGACTGTTTCCACAGAAGATTGAATTAAACATCCGTAGACAATGGAAATATTACATAGAATGAAGGGCTTACAGACAGATTTTGCTTAGCATTGTTTTTGTTTTTATTTTCACTACTCTTTCAGATGAGATTGGAGAATCCACTCTTCAACAGAGATGGGGGATTGGGCTTTTATTTTCCATGGAATTTAGACCTGTGTTATCCTTTACTTTTGTATCTTCAGTTGTTTGGAGAGAACCATCTCATCAGCTGGGCCAATAAGATCATTAATGGAAAACAGTGTTGTGCACCAGTAGATCTTTACTCCCTGATCAATAGTTATTTACTTTGGAAGGGTCATAGCTTGGTTAATATAGCTGAATAATTTTATTGATAGATAACATAACAATGAAAAATAAAGTTTAAAATAGAAGATGAATGAATATAACACTTTTTTCAGGCATGAATATTATTATTTGAAAACTGTAATAGCTGCCGGAATGTTGAAAGGGCAGACAACAAAAGCATTGAATAATTGTCCTAGGACTATAATCAGACTTCCATTATTGACCTCTGTTAATATTCTACTGTAACTGTCTGCTAAATTGGTTCCTTGGGGCTTGAAATATACAGTGATGTTATGAGTTCCTATCGTAAATTGCCACACAGTAAAGTAGCAAGTCTCTGAAATAGTGTTGGCCCTAGTTTGATCAATACTCAATTCAAAGCAGTGCAGTAGGCAACTGTTTCCATAGAAACATTGATGTCACAGAGGTTGAACAGCGGCTGTTACAACAAATCATTTCCTTTGAGCAGTTGTAATTGACTATATGTACAGTTTGCTGTCACTTGAGACCATTTACATCAAGCAAGTAACAGAACCACATTAGTTATTCCAGGAGTAAGAGGGTTAGCTCTTCCTTTTGTGACCTTACAAATACCTAGGAGGATATTGCCATAGCAACCAGCAGTATAACAGGATGAACACTGCGGTAGCTAGCTACCTTAATGCAGTAGTAGCCTTCTTTTGGAAGCTGCCAGGTAGTTTTAATAAAGTTTACGTAGTTATTACATTAACACGAATCCTTTGCATGCTATAGTAATGACTTGGTTCCTTTCTCACATGCATCACCAATAACACAGACATTACAATTCCATTTGTACTTCATTTCCTGTTCCTCACCTTTAATTTTCCTCAGCATCTGGCTGCTAAGACAGTACGTACACACATCTAGCAAAATCTTGTTTGCTACATACAGAGCTCAGCTCTGGAGAAGCATTGAAGTCGGAAGAGCTTCCAGACCTGAAAAGTGAGGTCATGAGAGGAAGAACTCTTTGGCAAGAAGTTAATTTTGTACTTTGGCTAACTGATCTCTAGGTTTTAAGGACATGAAAGAACACAGAAACAGATGCAACTTAGCTTAATTTTGTGGTGTTCCCTCGGGCTAAAAATCACCACTAGAATTAAGTTTCATAGTCTAGAATTCTTCACATTGTCCCACTACATTACCACAGGTTTTCTGGGATTGCTGTGTCCAGTGAAACATTTTGAAATATTCCATATACTTCTGGGAAAATGAAGAATTTGTGTGTCCTTTGGTAGTTTAACTGACAGAAAAAGGTCTTTTTTTTTTTTTTTTTTTGAGACAGAGTCTCACTCTGTTGCCCAGGATAGAGTGAGTGCCGTGGCATCAGCTTAGCTCACAGCAACTTCAAACTCCTGGGCTTAAGCGATCCTCCTGTCTCAGCCTCCCGAGTAGCTGGGACTACAGGCATGCACCACCATGCCCGGCTAATTTTTTCTATATGTATTTTTAGTTGTTCATATAATTTCTTTCTATTTTTTTTAGTAGAGACGGGGGTCTCGCTCTTGCTCAGGCTGGTCTCGAACTCCTGAGCTCAAACAATCCACCCGCCTCAGCCTCCCAGAGTGCTAGGATTACAGGCGCAAGCCACTGTGCCCAGCCCAGAAAAATGTCTTAATGTGTTGTCAAACTCCATGCCAAATCAAAGATCATAGGATAATGGGAGTATTTCTAGAACTGTGAGAGTTAAATCTGCCCAGATGAAGTATCTAGTTTCCTGAGATTCTTGCAAGCATTTCATCTGAGCTTTAAATGGTAGGTGAAGTTATTAAGAGTGAGAAGCTGTACTGGCATTAACGCTGTATTCGTTGCTGTTTGCAGTGGTGTCAGGGAGAGTGAGTTTACTGGGTATGTCAGAGTCTAAACAAGCATTTGCAGTCACAACCTGCAGATCAGGCTTTATGTGCAAGAACATGCATTGCCTGCCTCAGCCATAACTGCAGGTATGATTAGCAACACTGTCATCTTGGTATCTTCAGGAAAGAAAAAATATATACGGTCATCAGTGAAGAAAGGACGTATTTGCTTGGAAAGGATTTTCTAATACAAACCCATGATGATCAGCCTATAGATTTTTGACCAGTCTGCTCTATTCCTCAGGGTGAATCCTCAAAGGTAATAAAATTGAATTGCAATCAGTATTCTTTGATACTAGCCTGCCACCGACTGTTATTCACCTTGAACTAGAGAGCAACTATTTATAAGATAGTTTAGAGACACAAATCCAGTAAATTACTACTCTGTTTGGCCTTAAAAGAATGTTTGACTTGAAGCATAGAAATGGTAATAAATCTTATAAGAATAATTTACAAGACAACATAGTGAGTGGTGATCCTCTGGTTACAATGGGTAAAGAAAGATTTGAAAGGAAAAAGTATTCCCTACCCCCCACCCCCCCCACCCCGCCCCCCTGCCTGAGGTCAATGAACTTTTCCCAGGCCCTGCATGCAGGAAATTTAGTAATGGCACCTGGATGTCCCGAGAGAGAAGGGAAACAGCTGCCCTTTGCACATCTGCCCTTTTCTGGAGCAATTCTTTTTTCATAGCTGGCCATCTTTCCTCTGACAACATGGCTTGGCCGATGGAGAAGGAGAATGAATCAGCCATTACAGGGTACCCAGAGGGGTCTGTCAGTCAACAACCAACAGCTTTTCACAAACACATCCTAGACAGAATGGCTGTCTGGCTGTCTGGGGTGTGTTTGTGTGTGTGCGTGTGTGTGTGTGTGTGTGAGAGAGAGAGAGAGAACGAGAGACAGTAAGAGAATATGAAAAGTACTGTTCATTCTAGTTAGATATTGTAATTCCTAATCAGGTATAAAAACATTTGGGTCAGCCTTGATATATGCAAAATTTCACTGATTAACGTATACTGGGGCAACACACCTTGATTTTATTAATAAGTTTAAAGATTCTAGTGGATAAAAAACAATAGAATAAAATAGAATAAAAAAGAAAGAAAATCAGGAGAAATGAGTTATAATTTCAGCACCTTTGTTTACTGGTTTAATATTTGTGTTTCATTTGTTTCACGTGGAAATGAAGAATATCTTCTCCCACCTTCCTCAGAAAAAGCCCTAATGCTAGATTTGTACATGACAGATAAAGGGTACAGATGTCTCAGTAGGACCCCTGCACCCAAGTTATAGACTTAAAATCCCATTAGATTTGTTATTCCTGAGCCTAGGGAAATATAAGAAAGCACCCCAAACCCATTGGTTCTTTTTTTCCCATTTTATATCTCAATAATTTAAAAATAATTGTATAAAGGAATGAAATATTTCAAAAAAATTTCCTTGATTACATGAGACTAGTTTCTTCTTAAGTGATTTAATTTCTGATTTCTGCAACTCATAGGAGCACCAAGCCTATCTACAATATTGCCAACATAAATTTGCTGTTAGACTATCTATAACCAAAGATTACTCCATTTGAATTTGATTAACTAACTCTAATCAGGTAATATCTACCTCAGCTGGTTGTCAAGATTAAGCAGAATACAGCTTTTAAAGTATACAGTTTTTGTCCAGGGAAGTATGTGAGCGTAGGCAAGTGTTTCTGCAGTGGCTGTGGGTCTTTCGTTTCAGGGCTGTTATCCCAAGCATCAGTTTCTGCTGTTTTGTGCGTCTGGAAAAGATACGGGAGAGGAGTTGAATCTGTATAGACCCCATATTTCTTTGTTGACTAAATCTGTGAAATTTTTCTTTTTTGACAATTTTCCTGTCTGTTTTGGAAGTGGAGAACAGATAAATAAAATCAGGTCAAGAGCCCACGTAGCCGGGTTTCTGCTGGTCAATATGTTGGCATCATCATCATCATCATCAGGCATAGTAACACTCTTCTGAAACAGTGCGGAGGGCCTAAACGATGGCCTTTTGGTGGTGGTGAGGCAGGAGGGATGCTGTCTTTTAAATGTTTTTTATGCAATATTGACTTAATTTTTCTCAGTTTGTCACCTTCAATATCTGTGGCTGCGTGGGACTAGTGTTAGCCAGGCAGGCTCTGGCCGCCTGTTGCTGCTGGGTCCTGCCTCCTCCCTGGCATGTCCTGACTGCTCCTGCCAGCTGCCCCTCTCCTGTCATCTGTGCATGCTTGGAGGTGAGTAAGGCCAAGGCGCCAATGTCCCCCTGTTGCTGGCCCCGCTGCTATTCTCAGTGTGCTTCATCTCTCTTCTGCCTCTGGCTCTATAACCCATCCCCTATTCTTAAAAGCTTAAAAGCTTTCTCCCTGCCTTAGCTTCACTAATATCTCTCTTGGTTCTTCCTCTTCCTCTCTGACCCCTCCTCTCCCTCTATCATCCCTTAGATCTTTCCCTCTCCAGAAATCAGTCTTTGGCTCTATTCCTGCTCTACATTCTTTCCCCGAGAGACCACGTCCATTCCCATAGGTTCCATTTCCAGGCAATGACTCCCAATCCTATATCCCATTCTGTCAGTGTCCTTGGGGGTTGGATTCTGAGACATCTGAATTAAGTGAACACAGGAGGTAATCCAAGGTGGAAGGCCACCGTGAGGGATTTCATCAGGACTTTTGGAGCCTATGCTTGGAGTAGGGGGGTGTCTGTGTAGGAGAGAGTACGTGAGGTGAGTGGCAGAGTTGATAGCAGATGGCTGAGGCCTGCAGCAGCTCAGAAGTCTCTGACTTGTTACAGTTATCATTATTGCCATTAGCAGTAGCAAGGCTTTGTAGAAATATAAATACCCTTTAAGATAGTAACATTTTAAATTATTTACAAGTAATCCTTTAAAGAGGATGATCTCACCACCCTCTATGAATGAGTAAATGCCTGGATGGCCAACAAGTATATGGGGAAAAAAAAAAAAAAAAGCTCAGCATCATTAAGCATCAGGGAAATGCAAATTAAAACCACAGTAAGATCTCACTTTATACCTGTTAGAATGATTATTATCAAAAAGATGAAAAGTAAGTATTGGTGAGGATGTGGAGAAAAGGGAACCCTTGCACACTGTTGGTGGAAATGTAAATTAGTACAGCCATTATGGAAAATGGTATAGAAGTTCCTCAAAAAATTAAAAACAGAACTACCATATAATCCAGCAATCCCACTTCTGGTTATATACAAAGGAAGTGAAATCAGTATGTGGAAGAGATATTTGCACTCCTATGTTCACTGTAGCATTGTCCACAATAGTCAAGATATAGAATCAACCTAAGTATCCATCGACAGATGAATGGATAGAGAAAATGTGATATGTATATATATAGGTGTGTTTGTATGTGTGTATATATGTATACACACATTGAAATGCTATTCAGACTTAAAAAAGAAAGAAATACTGTCATTTGTGACAACATGGATGAATCTGGGGGACATTATGTTAAGTGCAATAAGCCAGACACAGAAAAACGAATACTACATAATCTCACTTACATGTGGAATCTAAAACAGTCAAACTCACAGAAGCAGAGATTAGAACCATGGTTATCAGAGGCTGGGGTGGGGTGGGTTTGTGGGGTGGGGTGATGGGGTGGACTGTGGAGATGCTGGTCAAAGGATATAAAATTTCAGTTAGACAGGAGTAATAAATTCAAGAGATCTCTTGAACAACATGGAGGCTACAGTTAATAATAATGTATTATGTACTTGAAAATTACTCAATAAATGTCTGGAGATGATACTGGGACAGTGTAGAAGGCAGAGCCAGGGGAGCCAGCGGGTCAATCAGTAGCCTTCCCGACATCCCCAATCATCCTCCCAGGTGAGCACGCAACATCCTCCACCCAGCCCTGGTCTTCAGTGCCTCACACCCCCAGCTGATGGCAGGGCCACCTTCCTGCGATGTCACCGGCTCTCGAGTCGCAGACCATTGTTCCTGCTGGAAGGCTAGGAACAAGGTGATATTATCCTGATGACAACATGCAATTCCCCCAACTGGGTTTTCCAGTCCTCTTTATATTATTAATATTTGCAGACCTGTCAAAGAGAGACCAGATTCTTGGGAGAGAGAATGTGATTGGCCCACTTGGGTCATGTCCTCCTTTTTTTGAAGGGAGATGATATGGTACAAACATAGCTGCTGTGGTTTACCCTGGAGAGTGAGGCGCACAACTCCCAGAAAAAGTGGTCACTGAAGTCAGAGCAGATATTTCACAGGCCTCTTCTACACTGAAGCAAATTAAAAATATAAATAATGTCATTTCAGTGTTCTTCATTTAATGCCTTTGATGCCCAATGCATTGTCAGTTGGGCATATGTCTTAAGTCATTTTATCCAGTAGTGGTAATGTTTAAAGTGTTTCCAAGGGAGCAGACATGTGAGTCTATCGCTAAAACTATCTGTGTGACTTTGGACAAGTCACCCGAATTCATAATTAGTCTGATGCGAATGACTCGTGGCAGAGACTGAAGTCCACATTGGTTGGGGTCAGTCTATGACATGAGTCAGTCAGCCTGGGGCCAGAAGTGCCCGTCTGTAACCACAGGTAAGATAAATGATTCAGACAGAGGTTGAATCCAGGATTTTACGGAAGGTTGATGAGCATTAGCCTCCAGTTAGTGCAAGCTAATAATCTAAGCCTTGTTGGGGAGTGATGGGGTTAGGGGTGGTGGTGGCATACTTCAGGGATTTTTAATTATTCTTATCTCTATTATATTGCAATACATTTATAATGGAGATTCCCATGTAATGACTACTTGCCTGTTTGGTACAGGAAGCAAGTTTTTACAGAATGAGGTTTTTAATACTCAATTTTGTTTTGTGTATGGATATTTTGAAACATAGCTTATAATCATGACCATATACTAATATATCCCTTATGAAACTAACTGGAATTGAAGAATAACCTGACAATTTGATTTAGGTGTAAAAAAAGTTTTACAGCTTGGCCATAAGAATGAGATGATCTTTCTTTTCTCAGGACTTGTATGCAGCATTGCTTTGGAAATAGCCAGGTAATCTTCCTGGGGCAAAATGAACCTTCTCAGGCCCTATGTCAGCTTTGTGACCCTGCCATAAAAAAAGAAGAAACATCACAATGGAAATGAATAATTTCAGGTGAAGGAAATTTCAGTTTTGGATACTCAGGATAATGAAAAGAAAGACATTACAAGAAGAGGAAGAGGAGAGGGCCCTTATTTTGTCTGAGTTTTGCTGAACTAGTTTGGAACTAGTTCTGTTATTTCTATTAAATAATTTAGTGGGATGGCTTAGGGGTGACTTCTATCTTCAAGGTTTTAATTGCTGTATTGGCTGTGATCTAAATCTAATACTTATGCAGAAGGCTGGGAGATAATTTGCATTATTGGTGCCAGAATAATCTTTATAGATACTTATTGAATAATTAATGTGATAAGCAGTATTCTAATATTTTGCATGTATTGACTCAATCATCAAAACAAACTCCCATAGTAGGCATTATTTTTGTCCCCATTTTTCTAATGAGGAAACCACAGAGAGGTTAAGTCAGGTGCTTGAGGTTGTACTGGTGACAAGGTTTGGGACCAGTGTTCAAATTCCGACAGTCTGACTTCAGAGCTGAAGCACTTCACCACCGTACTCAACTCCCAGGAATTATTTTGGCTCTGGGAAATTTGATTAACCTTTATGTCCAATTCCTTTGTTTTTAAAGGGCTGTAACAGCATTTCCTGCCTCTCCAGCTCAGAGAAGTGTTCAGAGATTAATGGCAGTGTGTGTCCATTTCAGCCTCTGTGGGTCTCTCCCTTTATGCACCAAGATCCCTTTGAAGTCAATAAAAGGACTATGTGTGTGTGAAGGGAAGCAGGGACCTTGGCAGGTGAGGGGATGTGTAGATATTGCAGGAACGTATATAAATCACTTTTATTTTCTTGGAAAATGATCCATATAAACATCAAGTAGCATGAAATGCTTTGTATTGTGTGTTTGCAGATAACATTCTCCCATATGTGAAATTCTCATTTGGAAGTCATAATCCGTGCAAAATACCCTAAGGGAATAATTTTATATTTCTAGTGTTTACTCCTCAGGTAATTCACAAGCTTCTCAAGGCAGGAACCAAGTCAGATTCATCTTTATTTTAAGGGTTTTCTTATCTTCCCCTCCTTAGTCTCCTCTTGCACCTGCTTTGACACCTGTACATATAGGTGCTCAATAAAACTAGGAGAATTGGATTTTGTGTAGAGATTTCTCAGTAGCTTCACTCCTAATGAGGCAGGCCACCTAGAAGGAACTCTTTTTGGAGAATTTTGACAGAGCAATTTAAAACACTAATTATAAGAGAAAGAGAGTGTGTGGAATTGAAGGTAGATGTTAGGAAATATGAAAACCCAGAAACTGTCTTTCAGGGGCAAAGCTGCCATCTTTCTTTAAAGATTTTGAATATTTGGGGTAATCTAGACCTGGTTATAGCCAGGAGGAAGGGGGCTGAGAAAGGAAGAGCTGGTCCCCCTTCTGGGCTCAGACTTCACGGCTGGAGCATGGAAGCAGCGAGGAAGACCATTCGCCATGGATGGAGTGCAAAAGAACATGTTGGCACACTTTTAAGATGGATCTGGCAGACACAGTCTGTGCCCCAGGAAATTGTCACTACAAAACTTGCTAGCTCAGTTAAATTTTCTTAGACAGAGTAGTATCTCCTAAGGATTCTCACAGCAGGTCTGGTTTTTAGATATTAGCCTATCCAACACGTCCACCTATTGTAAACAGTGTCTAATTAGGCCAACTCTCTGACCATTCTTTCATATTCACTTTCAAATTTATCAGGTCAAGGGATGTAGAAATCTCCTTAGAAGCCAGTAACTATATTCTCCCAGGAATTGAGACTTAATACCCAGGGAAATTTCGTCCATGGCATTCATCGCTCTTGGAGCTAATTAATATGGGTCCTTGTTTTCCTTATTTTCCTAGGGAAGAAAAAATAGTCATAGCAATTTCAACTCCCAGTGACAGAGAAGATTGGTGACTTTCATTTTCATTGTTAATCAATGAATCAGTAAATCAATCAATGTATTTTGAACCTGTTCTGTAAAATTCATCATGGTATTAAATTCAGTGTTAAAAGAATTATATAAAGGCAGGGTATGCTTCATGAATATAGGTCAGATCAACATTAGAAAACTTATTAATAGAACAAAGGAAAAAATCATATAGGTCTTCTCATAATGCAGAAAAGAATTTGATGAAAATCAATATTCAATCTTAATAAAATCTCTTAGCTAAATGGGATCACAATGATACCACTTAAAAATAATAAAAACAAAGCTATCTAAAGATAACAGCTAGAGAAATTTGCATACAAAGAAGAAATGAGAAAGGATGTCCACTTTTACCACTATTTAATATTTTTTGGCACTCCTAGCCAATGCAATCAGACAAGGAAAGGAAATAAGAGGTATAAGTATTAGAAATAAAGTAAAAACATTTTTCTTTGCAGATAGGAATCAAATAAAGGACTATTAGAATTAGTAAGAGAGCTCAAAAAGTGGTGGTTAGAAGCAAACAAAAGATTAGCCTTTTTAATTGACACTTTTGTATTTTAAAGTTTCTGATTGAATGAAGTGAGAAATTTCATTAACAATAGCAATAAAATAGAATATTTGTAGAAATAAGCAATAAGAAAAGTGCAAGCCCTAAATTAAAAGATGTATATATAATATATATCTCAACTGCAAGAAATAAAAGAGGATGAACAGAGATATCATTATAGGCATATAGATATGTAGATATAAAATATCGTGTTCTTGGATGGAAGGATTCAGTATTGTGCAGAGGTAAAAATTTAATGCAAATGCAAATGCAGTCAAAGTTCTAATGGGACTTTTTGAAACCTGACAAAAATGATCATGTAATTCACTTGAAATTACACAAAAATAGCCTAGAAAAAATTTAAAAGAGTAATGGGAAAGATGCCATAAAAGAGATAAAAATGTATTTTAAAGATTCACTAATTAGAGCAGTGTGATGCTTGCCATAAAAAATAGAGATAAATCAGTGGGCCAGAATAGAAACCTGCAGAACAGATCCAAGTGTTCGTGAGAATTTAATACATGATAAAGGTAAAGTAGAAGGATGGTTATTCAAATAAAATACATTATTACAACAGGCTAACATCTGGGGGAAAAGTTTAGATCCTTACCTCACACTTTATGTGGAAATAAATTTCAGATAAATTAAAGATTTTGATGTGAAAAAATAATATTACTGGAGAGCTAGAAGAAAAGATGAATATTTTTATAATATTCTAATAGGAGGAGGCCTTCCTAATGTAATACCAAAGGCCCATATCACAAAGTTTTGATAGATATAAGTACATAAAAATTTAAAACTTTAGTATTTAAAAAAACTCCAACTAAGTAAGGTTACCAATGCTCCATGAATCTGTTTGTATTAATACTATCCAGCTCATACCAGACCTGATGATAAAATTTTCAGGAATTTTTCAAGATGGTTGTTAAATAGATTCATCATTAAAAATTTTGTTATATGCACTTTTAATTAAATTGCATTAAGAATAAAGGTAAAAAATATACATTCTCTTCCTAATTATTTTACTACATTTTGCTATTATCTATGCTCTTGAGTTTATTTATGTCTGTCGGATCTGTATGGTAGAAATATAATCAGATTACAGGGAGGAAGACAACTGGAACCAGGGACTAATGCCACCAGCATCTTCCATCTCCAGCCCTTGTCCTGCTTTGCTGCTTTCTCCATGTCAGTATCATCTCCTCTTCCTACAGACCAGTTTCTTTACATGGTTGGGACATGGGAGCCAGCAACTATTAGACCCTTATCTTTAATTTCATTGCTGGAGAGGCATAGAGGCACTAAGACTTGCTCTCTTATCTCAAAATAAAAACACCCCAGAAAGCACTCTGATGGACCCGGGCTGGTCATAACAGCCAGAGCGTTCGCTTGATGCCTGGCGCAGGTTTGGCTCAGTGGCTGATGCTAGACCTGTATTAGGTGGAAGGTAAGGGCTATCAGAATATGGCCACCGCTTTTTTGAAACAAATATTAGAAGGAGCATTTCCTAGAGAAGCATTTCATTCTGAGTAGACAAAAGAATGGAGTTCCATGACTCTGAGCCTCTGCCCTAAGTTTTATGCAACTTTTGGAAAGATCTTTCCTTGAAGGACAGAAGCTTGTAAACCACAAGGAATGGGGTTTAAGCCCAAAGCTTACATTATTTTAAAAGTGATCTTGGAGATTTTGGAGTACAGAGGAGCTTTTGTCTTCTCCTCTAAACTGATACTCTTCTACCAATCCTCATGCCATTGTCATTTGAATCCATAACCTCTGAAATCCTTTTATTTTCATTTTCTTACTAACATACTAACTTAGTATTTTGGGAACCATGAAGAGAAAAACTATTACCATTCTTCTATTTAATCTCCCAAACGCTTATAAACTTGAAATTAGTGAGCATTTATTGAGCATTACGATATACCTTAGTTTGATACCCCCCCGAATAACAAGTAACCCCAGAGCCTGCATCTACTGGGGGACTTGATGTGTGCTACCCGAGGTCTGTTTCAGGGCTGAGATCTGCTGTTGGCTGTGACAAGGAGAGAGGCGGAGGATCCCTGTGTCAGAGAGCCTGATGAGAACGGTCCCCAGTGAAAAGTGATGAATCCAGGCATGAAATTAAGCCTAGCACATAGACCATGGACCTCACTGAAGCCTTAGGGTGCTTAAAGAAAGCTAGACAGTGGACCTAAAAGGAAATCAATGTATTTGTGCCATCATTCTAGCTCTGTGCTGTGGGGATTTTATAATCTCTGACGTTCAACAGAGGGACAATTATTGCTTTCTCCTGTCTTTATTTATGCTCTGTTTACAAATAAAAATCCATACACAAGGAAACATCCCAAGGTTCTCTTAACACGGACAAAATGACCATGCAATTTAGGTTATGGCCAGATGTTTGTAGGATTAAGTTATGACCAGTGGTTGAGGATGATGGAAATTCAAGAGCATCTTGAATGATGATATTTATTATGCTTCATCTGCATGTATTGGTTTTGGGAAGAAGTTGTCTAAAAGTATCTGCTGACTGAAGTGTTTTTATCCAGCTGTTAAAAGAATGTGTGTGGAGGGTGGGGTGGAGAGGAGAGTACTCAAGGTGGAGAAATTCTAATTTTATGGACATAGTGGTAATTTCAGGGGCCTGGTAATTTTGGCAAGCTCGTGCCAGGCTGATACACTCAAGCTAGCTTTTACAAGCCACTGTAGCAAGGCAGGATTTGGGTCTCTTCCTCTGACTTTGAAAACAGAGACTGCTCCAGGCCAGAGATGTCAGTGTATATAGTTAACTGTTATGGATCTTACAATAAAAATTTGTTGAAGGTCATTAAACACTCATCTCTCTGTGTTTATTACTTTAGTCTTTTATTTGTTGGTAGACATGGATCGTTTGATGTCAATTACCACCACACTTGGCATTTTATGCAGTAAAGGTCCTTATGGTTCTTGATGGGTAAATAAACAAGCTAGTGAAAAGCTACAGGGACAGTGGTTCTTGCGTTTCTTCACTTAACAGCCTGAAGCAAGAGGAGAAAGGCCTCTGCAGTCATGTCTTCTGTGAGTGGTGCCTCGGGCCTGAAGCCACTGTCCTGACCTGCTCCCTCTGCTGCACCCTACATGCATATGTTAAATGCTGCAATGACCGTGGGACTCTAGGTGAATTAGGATTGGTCATTTCCTTTCTTTTTTTTTTTTTTTTAACTCATCATATAGCACTGGTTTATATGATATGGTACTTTCTTTTGCACTATATGAAGAGAGGAATGTATCCTCTTATTCAGAGTACAATTGTTTTTTCACTTATTTTAGGGTTGAGATCAGGATATTTTTTTTTCTCTCTCTCCCTCCCTCTCTCTCTTGATGGTGTATTTAATTCAGAGTGAACTTTCTTGTGTCCAAGCCCATTGGAAGATATTTTTGTTTAGCTTCTGCCTAACTACACACATGATTAGATGTTTTCTCATCTTCCCACAATAGTCAGTAAGCCTAAAATATTATATTACTCTCTTGGAGTGTATATCTTGTGCCTGTCTTTGTGCTAAATGTCCTACCTACAGGATCTAATACCTCATGACAACCCTATAGAGTAGGTACTAATATAATCCCCATTTTATAGGTGAGAAAACTGAAGTATAATCACCTGTTCAAGGTTACACAACTAATAAGAAGCAGAACTGGGATTCCAAATTAAATTGATCAAACTTGCCAGAGAGACCCTTGACAACTTTTCTGAACAGTTCAAGCTTTATAACTTGCATGACTGATGCATCAATTGCTCTGAAAACAATATTAAAATGTATATAGTACTCAGATAATTTTCAAACGATGATAAAATTGTGCTTAACTGTAAATGATATCTGCCATAATTTTTTCTTGGTTTAGTGTTTTATAAGATTCTGCATAATCTTACTCCACTTTGGGACCATCATTATGAAACATCAGTTATCCTTGAACTGTGGATACAAAAGGATGCTGAGTGATAGAAACTTTTGTTTTAAAAAATCCAGATAAACCTTAGCAAACCTTATACATAATATGTCTTTGTTTTTGTTTTAATTCAATTCTGTGAAGCTAAAGAGGAAAAGGACGGGTTGTTCCTGAGTTCCAGTTGAATAACTTTAAAAGAAAATGTAATGAGTTTAAAGTTGAGGAATAGGTCGCCTACTTACATTAAAATAATTGTTCATTTTTCCTGTTTTTTTTTTGAACTCTATTTCTCAGCAGTATTTTTTCTTTGTATATTTGGTCATGTAATGGTCATAACAAGGTATGGTGAATAATTAATATTTGTTTTAAAAAGAAAAATAGGCCAGGAGCCAATTTTATTTGTCATTAGGTTTATTAAATATCTACTAGCTAAAAGCTAATAATAATCTATACTGTCAAATATATAGATCATTTTGAAATTATACCTAATAGTCAAAACATAAACTTTCTCTGAAAAGGAAAAATGCTTTTGACTAAAGAAATCCTTTATCCAAGCCTCGGACAAAGACTGGGCATTTTAGGTCTCTACCCAGGCACACTCAAACATATGTTTTGTGACTTCCTCTTGAAAATTAATTGCAGCTTCAAGAAAGCAAAACAATGAGCTAAACCATGCATGTGCCTTTGTCTTCAGACCTGGAACGTCTTCCCCCTCAGTTAGCTGTATCTCTTTTTTCTCTCCCTGTGTTCTTACTGCCCTTCTCTTTAGCACTCATATTACTTAGAGTAGATTGAATTCAGAGTTTATAAGGTGCTGACTAACATCATCACCTTTTATTTACAGGCACATTTGGCATATTTATTGGAACTGGCCATTTCATGAAAAATATCTCTCCTCTAACATTAGGTATAAAATGTTGTTTGTCAACAGGTGATGAATTAACCCTCATATTTAAATTCCTTTTATGCATTTAGGCATATTAACATATCTAATGTATTTCTATTTGAAGTGAGTAAATCTTTAAGTGTAATATTCCATTACCCAACATAATTCTTTTAACCTTTTTATGTACATAAAAAGCTCACATTCATATTAAATAATTCTTTTCTTTCCAAAAATAGAAAATGAGGACCTAATATAGGATGTGCTGTACATTTCTCTCTACAATAGTCCATGACTGACCAAAGCCAATGCTTTTTAACAATGCCGTATAGCTGATATTGTAAAACAGAAATAGCCATCTAGAATCATACCAATACTCAGCCAAGAAAATCCTTTAAAATGTCAATTGCTGTATAACAAGATATGTATCTGTGCTATCATCTGAAATCTATCACTTATTTTCAACATTCTCTGGATAAGTCACCTTTTACATCTAACTTTCTTGATTTACAAAATAATCATAATACCATACTACTGTAATTGCATAATGATAACATGGGATACTATTTAGTATCTTATCCAGTAAGTGGGTAACAACAAATTCCAACTAAAATATATGTTTTTGTAGCATAAAACATCTCCCAGTAGTGTTTTCTACTTAAATTAACATTCCTGGGGAAATATCACTTTCACTTGCTTACCTTATAGACAACTGGACCTACATTCAAAAGATTCAGATTCCCGTTCTGACTCATCACCTAAGAGTTACTGACCTTGGCAAGTCACTTAGTTGTTTAAGATTGGGGTAGCTAGGGTGGGCGCGGTAGCGAGCGCCAGTGTGTGCGTCCTGGTGGGGGGGGGGCGGTGCTGGCCGAGTACATATTCACCTTGAAGAGGAAGACTGGGCAGAAGACCAAGATCATGGAGATGATGCCAGAATTCCAGAAAAATTCAGTTCGCATCAAGAACCCTACAAAAGTAGAAGAAATTATCTGTGGACTCATCAAAGGAGGAGCTGCCAAACTTCAGATAATAACAGACTTTGATATGACACTCAGTAGGTTTTCCCACAAAGAGAAAAGATGCCCAAACATGTCACAATATCATTGACAACTGTAAACTGGTTACAGATGAATGCCGGGAAAAGTTATTGAAACTAAAGGAAAAGTATTATGCTATTGAAGTTGATCCTGGTCTTACTGTAGAACAGAAGTACCCTCACATGGTGGAATGGTATAATAAATCACATTGTTTGCTTGTTGAACAATCTTTACCAAAAGCTAAACTTAAAGAAATTGTGGCAGAATCTGATGTTATGCTCAAGGAAGGATACGAGAATTTCTTTGATAAGCTCCAACAACACAGTATCCCACTGTTTGTATTTTCAGCTGGTATCAGTGATGTACTAGAGGAGGTTATCCGTCAAGCTGGTGTTTATCATCCAGATGTCAAAGTTGTGTCCAACTTCATGGATTTTGATGAAAATGGAGTACTCAAAGGATTTAAAGGAGAACTAATTCATGTATTTAATAAACATGATGGTGCCTTGAAGAACACAGACTATTTTAATCAACTAAAAGACAATAGCAACATAATTCTGCTGGGAGACTCCCAGGGAGACTTAAGAATGGCAGATGGAGTACCCAATGTTGAACACATTCTGAAAATTGGATATCTAAAGGATAGAGTGGATGAGCTTTTAGAAAAGTACATGGACTCTTATGATATTGTTTTAGTGCAAGATGAATCACTGGAGGTAGCCAACTCTATTTTACAGAAGATTCTATAAACAAGCATTCTTCAAGAAGACCTCTCTCCCCATGGGTGCAACTGATGCAAGAACTGCTCATCTGTTCATCTTGCTGAAAGACTCTTATATATAATACATCCTTATTCTTGAAGTTTTCCTTTTACATAACAAGTATTTTCAGACATGTTGAATCCACCAACTGGAAGCTCATTTTTCTCCACCTCTCTCAATACACGCCTCACTATATTTTGTAACTGATTTAAAAACAAAAAATCTTAAAGCCAAAATCAGAAAAATAACTCCCTACTTTTCCAAAGTGAGTATTGTAGTTTAATGTTATCATGTTTTTGAGGAGTTTTTTACACCAGGAAATTTTGCCAAATTTAAAAAGATGTATTATGAAATAATGTGCATGATTTTAAATATTGCCATGTTTGTAATTTGGGTTACTATGCTGATGGTATCACCGTCTCTTGAAATTGTGTTATGTTTAGTTACTTTGGGGTCAATCAATACTTAACAGAAAAGACTGGTACTTAGTGTTGGAAAAAGTTGGTGTTCACAATGTCACTAATCATTATAAAACGTTCTGTACTGAAGCACTGATAACAAATATGAAATGAAAAGCCTTTAAAAAAAAAGATTGAGTTTCCTCTTCTAGAAGAGATTATATATGGGCCATACTCCCCACCCTTTGCAAAAGTGTTTCATATGTTGTAAAGGATATTTAAATGGAAGGTGTTAAACTAATTTATCTAAATATGACATTCTTTAGGAATACTTTGGATGAACTATCTTCAATTCTTTAAGTAGCAGGAGCCAAGTTCTTTGCCTTTTTTCTTTGTGTAGTGAAGATCTTATTGAGACAAACTCTGCTACAAAAATTTTAAGAGAAGAAAAATCAGGTTTCGGATGAATGCCTCTTTGTTTAACTTAACAAAATTTAAGTGCAACAAAAGAATTTGGAAAGATCATTGGCGTTGTAATGGATTCTAACCCGTATTGTGCCTAAAAGTAGTAACTTTGGTCCTTGATTACTGATAAAAAATAGGAGAACCTAGAATAACCAATGTCTCACAGGTCTAGAATGTTCAGTTTTGATTAGTGAAACTCAACCAGCAAGATGTAAGAAATTGAAGAATTTCTAGACAGGATGGTAGCTTAAGAGTATGGGTTGTAGAGTCAGCTAGAGTTGGATTGAGTCCTTGCTTTGCAGTATATAAATTGCATCTTCTTGGGTAAGTTATTTAAAAGCTCTAAGCTTCAGGTTTCTCATTTGTAAAATGGCCCAGCACATAGAGATGTCAGAAGGATTACTTAAGATAATGCTAGCTCAGTATTGAGCAGAATCCTGGCAGGTGGAAGTGCTCACCCAATACACAGTAGCTATTTTTATAGTCTTCATTCTTTTTTTTTTTTTTTTTTAATTAATAGAGACAGGGTCTCTCTCTTGCTCAGGTTGGTCTCGAACTCCTGAGCTCAAGCGATCCTCCTGCCTCGGGCTCCCAGAGTGCTAGGATTACAGGCATGAGCCACCACACCCAGTCCAATATAGTCTTCATTCTTAAGGGCCCACGGATGTAAGGGCATTTTCAAAGGGAGGTCAAGATATGGCATGATGGAAGCTTCCACCAGTGAGCAGTTATAGCCCCAGTAGTTCTCCTTGGGGACTGGCCCATGGAACAGAGACTAGCATTGGTTAAGTCAAGGCCAAATGATGTGTTCATGGATGACGCAGAGGCCCCTGTTTATAGTGACTTCCACTTATCAAAATTATTTTCTGAACACTAAGCTAACCCTGTTACTTACGCATTAAAGAGATCTTTTACAGTATAGAAATCCATACTTGTCATTAAGCTGTTCTATTGGAAATTGAATTTTAGGATAGATTGTCATAAACACAAAGATTAAATAATTATAAATGTTCATTGAAATAATCTTTGAGTTCTAAACCCTAAAAAATGGACATGAGTGGGACAGCTGCATTCATACAAAGTGGCCTTGGTATCCTATAGATTTATTTATGCACACAGGATACACACATTACATTTGGTTATTTCTAGTCACCAAAGAAGCTCTTTGGGCTAAGTATTATTAATCTCCTTTTACAGATTGAGGAAACTGAGGTTTAGAGAGTTGAAGTAACTTACCGAAGTTCAAATACAAAAAGTAGAGGAGCCAGAATTTGAACCCAATTGTGTCGGAATAAAATATTCCCATTCATTCTATCTTATAATCCCCACAGCTAAATAATTCACCCTAGATCAGCTCCTGTGGAAAGGATGTCTTCCTCCCTTGCTTCGGTGTCCTTGGGTGGAATATATAGGCTGTCTATATGGCAATGAGCCTTAGTACAGAGAACCACATTGTATGCCAAAGTTGCATTCCAGAAAAATCCACCTTACAGCCAAAAGACATATAAAAGGCAGTTCTTTCCTTAAGAATGAATGAAATGGAAGGTCTAGATTCATTCCCACAACACTACCACCCACTACTTATAATCTATTAGCACTCCCCTATAACATTTTAAATGACACTTAAAAGGTATTACACGACTAACAAGGAAATAATAAAATTATTCTTACTTTAAAAATGTCAACTCTGGAATAGATGGATGAATTTTGCACCAAAGGGAATGACCATGTAAACCCATGTGATAGAGGGAGTGAATTAGGCTGAGAGAGGGTATAAAGACTTTTCCACCTCCACATCCATCTCCGTCAACTCCATATCTGTCCAGGCGATGACACACAGGGGAGCCTTTCTCCTCTTTATCTTTCTTCAAGACAATAAAGAAGGAATAAAGTGTCCACTGAAGACACGATATGTACCTCAGCATGGAGAATCACACAATAACACATTATGTCTTCCTACAACCATTTGCATCATGACACACTGTCCATACAGATGCAAAATTTCATGACTTAAAGCAAAATGTATCTTGTAGAAATGAACTATGTATGTGTAATATATAAAATGTAGACTCTCCTCGTTTCTTTTAACATTTGCTGATATTACCTCTCTCTTGCCTCTATCTGTGTGTCTATCTCTACTGCCTCCTTTCTTATGTGTCTTTTCAGCTCTGTAGCAGCAGCAAAAACAACAGCAACTAATAAAAATAACAACAGCTGACATTTGTTGAACACATTATGAGGTTTATCATCTCCTTTGTTCTCCATAAACTTTAGTTATAAAAATTGTCATTCCCACTTTGCAGATGAAAAAACTGAGGGCTTGGAAATTATCTGGTTATTAGGTATGTAGTAAATTCTGGTTCTCATTAAGATGAATTAAGCATACACTACTGAGTGCTATTATAAGGCCTGAATAGAATGCATGGAGCAGTTATTTAACAATTCTGAAAAGTGAAGAGTAGCAGGTGAAAAGCCAGAATTTGAAGTGTCACTAAATAGACCATTGATTTTCCCCTCTGGCTTGAATTCAATACAGCCCAAAACCCAGAAGTGGGTGCCATGTCACAGGAAGAAATTCAGGAGAAACCCTCCACTTTTGGATTGAGAAGCAGGAGAGGGAATGCCTAACACTCAGAGAAAGTGAGGGAGATCGCACATTTTTCTTTTCTAAAAAATCTTTTCTCCATTATTTTGTACTCTAGTCTTCAAGCAATCCTGTAGTAGTAGCATGGTTATGAGAGCCAAAATTTGCAAAGAGGTGAACTTGCCTTTGATTTTTAGAGCTGTGGTCCTAAAAGAATTTGCCTAACAGGCCAAACCCCTGTTGTTTGCTAAAGACCCAACTTTCTAGCCAGAAGACTGAAGGTCTTGGAATTATTTCGCCAGGAGATCCCTGTACCAGAAACTACTTGAAAGATTTGGAAAGTGACCCCTATAAAATTGTTTATGAACTCCAGGGCTCACCTTAAGCTGTGCAGGCAGGGGATCTGGTCCCAATCAGCTTATATAACAGAATACTTTGAGAAATGAAGTAACAGATAGACTTCTGCCCAGGCCCCAGACTGTCCATGGGGTAGTGCACATACAAGATGGATCTGAATAGCATTGAAAAGCTTTCACAAATAGAACTGAAAAGAATTGGAACTTGCAGCTTGAAATTAACCAGGTTGATTGCCCGGTGAAACAAAAATATCAACATTCTCCATGGGATTTAAATATGTCCTAGAGTTTCAAAAGATAATGTTAAAAATGTCTAAGTGCAATTCAAAATTACTTGGTATACAAAGAACCAGGGGAAAAAAATCTCAGCTTACCTGGGGAAAAAACAATCAACAGATGCCAACTCAAAGGTGACTTTGCCGGTCTAATAATCTGAAAAAGACGTCAAAGCAGCTATTTTCCAATTTTAGTTCCAAAATGTAAAGAGCTTAGAAGTCACCACTCCTGATCTTACATCAAGGAAAAGCTAAACTGAAAATTAATGACTTTTCCTGGACCCATCAGAGAATTGAGATCACAGGGCTAAACACTACCCTGAAATCGGGAGAGAGAGAGATGTGTCCAGACAGACACAGCTGAGATCTGCTTGCCTGGAGCAGAGGCTGGTGGCGTCATAAACGTGGGGCCACTTAAATGGTAATTTTTACAAATTGTTCGAGATTGAATGAGTTCTGAGAATGAGAAACTCCTGGTGCTGCAGTCTTTCATGGGCTTTATCTCTAGGAATCTCACCAGTTTCTCACAATGAAGATCTGAAAAAGATCTGCTTGTGGATTTGGCAGGGGATAGGAAGAGTAATCATTGTGATATAAACTCAGAGTCTTCTCTATAATAAAGGGCCACTTTTCAGGGCAAAAGACTTTCCTAGAGCCTTTTTGCAGCCAGGGGAAGGAAATTCCTCTTATTCGAACCCCCTCCAGCCTTCCTGTCTCAACTAAAGGGGAAATATCATAGTTCCCATGGGTCAAGGCTGCAAGGAAAGAAAATGGAAATACTGTATTTAGGGAAGGGAGTAGGGGACAGGGGGGAAAAAAGGCTACAACAAGGAGAAATATTAATACTTGTGTTTATCACCGCCATGAGATATAGATTCATAAATGATGGAGATTTAATCAGGGGAGTATAGAATGTCCTTCCTCTCCTCAGTTTACTGTCACACCAACAGGGCACCAGCATAATAACAGTGGATTACAGCCAAAAGAACTGCTAAAGAGAAGTTCTTCTTAGCAGGAGTATTTAGAGGAGTCCAAAGTCAAGAGGTGACAAAACAATGACACCAAAGGAATTTGAAGGTCTGTCATCTATAGCTATAGCAGACATTAAACAGCTCAACTCCTACCCAGATTAATATAAATCCTTGCACTGAAGGCCTATTTACCTCAGTTCCCATTACTCAACATGGATATGTGTGCTTTGAACCAAAAATTACAAAGCAGGACAAAAGGCAACAAAAAAAGTCTAAAAAATCATCAGAACAAGACTCAGATGTAAAATATATTGTAAATATCAGACAGAGAACTTAAAATAACTATGATTAAAATGTTACAGGCTCTAATAAAAAAGTAGACAACATGCAAGAATAAACAGGTAATGTAAACAGAGAGATTGAAACTCTAAGAAAGAATTAAAAGGAAATGCTATAAATAAAAAACAACATAACAGAAATGAAAAAGTCTTAGATTGGCTCATCAGTAGACTTGACAGAACTGAGAAAAGAACCAGTGAACTTGAAAATAAAGCAATAGAAACTTTCCAGAATGAAATGCAAGGAGAAAACCAACCAACCAACCAACCAACCAACCAGAATGGAACAGAACATACAAGAACTTTGGAACAATATAAAAAAATACAGCATACATATAATTAGTATACCAGAATGAGAAGAATAAGAGAACAGAGTAGAAGAAATATTTGAAGTAATAATGGCCAAAAACTTTCCAATACTAATGATAGACATTAAAACACACATCCAGAAAGCTTAGAGAATATCAAGTAGGATTAATACCAAAAAAACCACATTAAGGCATATCATATTCACACTGCAAAAAGCCAAAGACAAAGAGAAAATCTTGAAAGAAACTAGAGGAAAGAAACACCTCCCCTAAGAAGGAAAAAGGTTAAGAAATACACTGGAATTCCTATAAAAATCATGCAAGCAAGAGGAGATTGAAGAAAAATAATTAAAAGATTGAAAGAAAAACACCACCAACCTAGAATTTTTATATCCAGGAAAATTATCCTTCAAAGTGAAAGACAGATAGTCTTTCTCAGAAAAAAATTGAGAGAGTTCATTGCCAGCAGACTTGCCCCACAAAAAAAAGTTATAAAATATTCCTCAGATAGATGGAAGATAATATAGGTCAGAAACTCATGTCTATAGAAAGAAAGCAAGAATGTTATAGAAATAATAAATGAAAATAAATATTTCATCTTTCTTATTGCTAATTGATCTAGAAGATAATTGTTTAAACAAATAGTAATAACAATGTATTGAATGATTACAGCATATAGATATGTGAAATAAATTGACGACAATGTCACAAAGGACGGGAGGGAGGAATTGGGAACTATAGGGTGCCTACACTACACATGAAGTGCTGTAGGGTTATCTGAAGGTGGACTTAGATTAGTTAAAAAATTTTATTGTAGGCTGGGTATGGTGGCTCATGCCTGAAATCCTAGCACTTGGGGAGGCCAAGGTGGGAGGATAGTTTGAGCTCAGGAGTTTGAGACCAGCCTGAGCAAGAGTGAGGCCCCATCTCTACTAAAAATAGAAAGAAATTAGCTGGACAACTAAATATATATAGAAAAAAAAATTAGCCAGGCATGGTGGCGCATGCCTGTAGTCCCAGCTACTTGGGAGGCTGAGGCAGGAGGATTGCTTGAGCCCAGGAGTATGAGGTTGCTGTGAGCTAGGCAGACACCACAGCACTCTAGCCCAGGCAACAGAGTGAGACTCTATCTCAAAAAAAAAAAAAAAAAAATTTATTGTAAACTCTATATAAACAACTAATTTTTTAAAAAGTATAATTGATGTGCTGAAAGGAGAAAAATGGTGTCATGAAATTCTCAATTGAAATCAGAGAGGGCATAAAGATGGGGGAGATAAAACAAAGAACAAATGCAATGGATTGAAAAGTTACAAGCATGGCAGATATTTATGTAACTATATCAGTAATAACTTTGAAAATTAGCAGAGTTGGGGACATATGGGACAATAACAAAAGGTTTAACATTTGTGTTAGCAGATTCTCAGATGGAGAAGAGAAAAAAGCATATTGTTGAAAAATTATTTGAAGAAATAATGGCTGAAAACTTTCCAAATTTGACAAAAGACAAAAAGGCACAGATTCAATAAACCCAGCAAATCCCATAAAAAGGTAAACCCAAAGAAATAAATGTCTAGAAACATCATAATCAAACAGCTGAAAACTAAAGACAAAGAAAAAACATTTGAAAGCAGCCAGAGAAAAATAATGCATTACTTGGGGGAACAACAATTAGAATGACTGTGCATTTCTCATCAGAAACCATGAAAGCCAGGTGCCAAGAACACACAATGGGGAAAAAACAATCTCTTCAATAAATGATATTGGGAAAACTGATATCCACATACAGGAGAAAAAAATTGGACCCTTATCTTGCATCGTGTATAAAAATCAACTCAAAATGGATTAAAGACTTAAACATAAGACCTGAAACTATAAAAATACTTAAAAGAAAACAGAGAAAAACCTTCTTGACATTAGTCTAGGCAATGATTTTTTGGCTGTAAACCAAGTGCACAGGCAACAAAAGCAAAAGTAGACAAGTGGGATTGTTTCAACCTCAAAAGCTTCTGCACAGCAAAGGAAGCAATCAACAGCATGAAGAGACAACCTACAGAATGAGAGAAAGTACTGGCAACCATACATACCACAAAGAAAAGACAAGTGTTTGAGGTGATGAATATGCTAATTACCCTGATTTGATAATTATACAATGTATAGGTATTTCAAAACATCACACTGTATCCCATAAATATGTAAAATTACTATGTGTCAATTAAAAACAAAATAAAACTTTAGAAAATGGACAAAGGAACTGACTAGATATTTCTCAAAGAAATGTATGCAAACAGCCAACAGGCATATAAAAAATGCTAAACATCATTAATTATCAGGGAAACACAAATCAAAACTACAATGAGATACCACCTGGTACTTGTTAAAATGTCTATTACCCAAAAAACAAAAGGTAATAAGAGTTAGTAAGGATGTGAGAAAAGTGTGGTGAAAAATGCAAATTGGACAGCCATTATGGAAGTTCCTCAAAAAATTAGAAACAGAACTACCATATGCAATCCCACTTCTGGTTATATCCAAAGGAAATGGAATCAGTATGTTGAAGAGATATCTGTCCTCCCACGTTCACTGCAGCATTATTCACAATAGCCAAGATATGGAAACAACCTAAGTGTCCATTGATGGGTGAATGGATAAAAAATTGTTTTATATCTAAAATATAATGAAATATTTTTCAGCCTTAAAATAGGAGGAAACCCTGTCATATGTGGCAACATGGAGAAACCTGGAGGACATTATGCTCAGTGAAATAAGCCAGACACAGAAGGACAGCTACTATTAATATATAATTTCATTTATATGTGTAATCTAAAAAAGTCAAATTCGTAGAAATGGAGAGCAGAACGGTGGTTGCTAAGGGCTGGAGGTGGGTGGAGGATGTAGATGTAGGGCAAAGGATACAAACTTTCATTTACTAGATGAGTAAGTTCTGGGGATCTAATGTACAACTTGGTAACTATAGTTAATAATAATGTATTGCATACTGTACTTGAAATTTGTTAAGAGAGTAGATCTTAAGTGTGCTCACAAAAAAAAAAAAGTAAATATATGAGGTTATAGGTAGGTTGATTAACTTGATTGAGGCGGAAAAAAGCAAATAATACAATTGGAGGAATCCCACAACTTAATTTTTAGACTTACTATAAAGCTTTAGTAATTGAGACAGTGTGGTATTGATGAAAGGATAGACACATAGGTCAATGGAACAGAATAGAGAGTGCAGAAATAGATGCATTCAAATATGAACAATTGATTTTTGCCAAATTAAAAAGCAATTGAATAGAAAAATGATAGTCTTTCCAACAATGATGATGAAACAATTGGACTTCCATAAGCCCCCCAAAAGAACTTAAACCTTATACAAAAAATGAACACAAATGAGTCATAGATCTAAATGTAAAATATAAAGTTATAAAACTTTCAGAAAAAAACATAGGAGAAAGTCTTTGTGACCTGGTGTTGAATAAATACACCTATTAGGATGGCTAAAATTAAAACAAATTCTGATAATAACGAGTATTGGTGAAGATGTAGAGTAACTATCATACAGTACTGATGGGAATTCAAAATGCACCCTGGAGAATAGTTTGGAAGTTTCTTATAAAGTTAAACGTACATTTACCATGTAACTCAGCCATTCCACTCTTGGGTATTTACTCTAAAGAAATGGAATCTTAAGTTCACACAAAACCTAGCTCCATTCATAATATCCCAAACTGGAAACAACCGAAGTAGCCCTCAAATGGGAAATGGGTAAGTTGTGGCACAACCATATAATGTAATAATACTCAGCACCATCAAGGAATGGATTATTGCTATGTGCAACAGTATGAATGAATCTCAAAGGCAGTATGCTGAATGAAAGAAGCCAGTCTCCAAAAGCTATGTACTGTGTGATTCCATTTATATAACATTCTCAAAAAAAATAATATGGTGATGGAGAGAAAAAAATCAACAGTTGCCAAGGGTTAAGGGTAGGTACAGGATAGCGTGAGGAAGTTTTTAGGATAATGGAACTGTTCCATATCCTGATTGCAGTGCTGGCTACATTAATCACACATGTATTAAAATCCATAGAATTATACACCAAAAAGGTCAATTTTACTGCATGGTAATTTAAGAAATTAACATTTTTAAAAAAGTATCCAGGGTGTGGTTTGTCTGATTCTAGTGTTCACGTTCTTAACTACTAAATACTTAATGCTGCCTTAGATATCTTCAAATGAGTGTATAGACATTAACGAATACATGTGTTTATTATAAAGATTGAATGAGTTAGACAAAGAGATGGGAGCCATTGAAAAGTGGGAACTGTCCATATAACAACTACTTAGTGTATTTAGATCAGAAGTCCTGGTAAAAGGAGCTGCACTTCTCAGGGCTTTGTTCAGAACTTAGTGTACAATTGATTTCAGATGTACCATGGATTTATCTTCTCCCTAACTTCTGTCCAGGTCCAGCTACTCACTTCCTCTTACCTGGAATGTTGCAGAAATGTGTCTCCCAACTAGTCTCCAAGCCCAGGCCCATCTCTTTCCACACCCATCCTCCACAGTGCTGCCAGAGATTTGTAAATATGACCTTGTCATGTTCCTGCTTGCTGGATAAACTCCTTCCCAAGGGGCATATAGCCCTTTGTGATATGATTTCTCTCTACTTCTCCGGCACAATCTCTCCACTTGTACCATCTATGTCTCCACCATGTTAAATAACATAAATCCTTTCTATACACACCTTTTAACCCTCCTTTGCTTGCTTAATTCCAGTTCATCTCCCAGGATCCAACTCTCTGAAGCCTTCTGTGAAATAATAAGAAATGCATATATTGGTCTTTGCCCCTGGACTCTGACATAGAGCTCCTAAAACACTTGTAGTTAGGAGTGCTAGGAGAATCATTTGTTCTAATAAGGTGACTTGGTGGGCTCCTGGAGAGGTACATTCATCATAAATGTTTATTGACTAACTGGCTCTATGGCTATGTACCAAACCCAACCTGGAGAGTTAACTTCATGTGTTCTCTAAGTTTGCATTCCAAACCCTTGTATTGATTCATAAACCCTCACAAATACATGCAGCAAGTAGGCAAGATACAATATTTAAGGATAACTGAAAAATAAATGACCATCAGCTCTCTTGAGCGTGTCCCATACGTAAAGGACAGTAATTTAGGAAAGCTCATCTCAGATGTTAGCTGGGGTCTTCCTATTCCTCAGGACTGACTTGAACTCCTAATCCCAAAGCCTTTCCCAGGTTCTATAGTTTCTGAGAGGGAAATGAGGGCAGGGGAGAGGATTGACATGGTCATGGCCACCTCTGGCTGTCCTCTCCTGAATCCACACACGGTGTGGTTAATACAGTTTCTGGTCTGCATCATGTCAAGACCTTTCTTGACTTCTCCAAAAGAAAGAAACCCAAGACGTGTGTTCTATACACTTTACTGGAGACTGCTGAGGGCACAGGAGGGATTTACATCACAGAAAAGTGAATAACCTCAAGTTGAATTTATTCATCGTTTTAGGAGTGCCTTCATCCCGTGACACCACACCCTGCAGGGGATTTTTTCACCAGTTGCTTCATCTCCAAGTGCCTTCTCAGGCCATCTTCCTGCTTCTCTGTCCTGCTTTTGTCTCTCTTTCCTCTGTTCTGTCTCCTTTCCTCTGATAGCAGTTTAGCTGTCTTTGGCTACCTTACCTCCTGCTAACCCTGGGTCCTGTCCTTAGGGTTTCACTATCTCCCCCACCTCAAAAATTATCAAGGTATTTCCTAAGCAAAGGTAATTTACTCACCAAGAGGAATTTTGGTGCTGGCTGTTAAGTTATATTTTTACTCTGCTTCCCAATATGTGGTAATTACAAAATGCTTTGCGATCCTTTTAAGTCTCTGATAAAAAATTTTGTTGTTTTGATGAATTGCATATATACCTCATAGGATGTAAAATTTATTGCAAACTGCCATACAAAGTTCTGCACTATCTTAAATGTTTCATAAAGACTTTACTGACCAAATAATCTCTGACAGAGTAAAGTGGGAATATATAAAAATTTAATCCAATATCTAGAAAGTCAAAAAGAGAAAAGAAAAATGTATCTTTTGAATCAGAGAATAACACTAGTTTTGCTCTGTATTCTAGCGAAGAATTGCACATAGCACGTTAAGGAATCTCAAGCAGTTTTACAGTTTGTGAGGGGGAAGGAGAGAGTATTAGATCCCATCCTTCAAACTGTGATAGTGGTTAAGCTCTTTTGGGAGTTGTGGCCTTAATGGGTGGTGGTGGAGGGTCTCTGTGGACACCGTTATTTGGCCATTTCTTCTTGGTGACCTGAACTCTTCTGCTCCTCTCCTTTCCCCGGTGCCTTCCAAGTGCTTCCCATTTGAAAACAGGTCAACAGCTTGTTTAAAAGGTCAAAGAGAAGAGGAACAGAAATATGGGTGGAGACATGGAACAGCTGTTTCTGAGAGCTCCCAAGAAGGACGAGTTGACATTGGACAGGAAAAGATGTGTATATATTGTTCAGGGGACAGAAGGCAGGGGAGTGAATAATGGCTGGAAAGATGATGTGGCTCAGGTCAACCTCCTTTACTGCATTAAGAAAGGGTCTCTTGAATTTCTGAAGATGATACCATTTGGAAACGAAGAGACAAAGAATGCTGAATCATCAGGGTTCTCCTTCCTTTCTCCAAACAGCTCTAATTTCAAAATTTCTCTCTTCTTTCTCCCCTTTGTCACTCTTTGGAGTTGTTAACACAGTGTGTTTTCATTTCACAGGGATGTAACCCTGCTCCCTGGGGCAGCTCACCCACATCCCACTCCCCAGCCTCAGGCATAATTATAGAAAAGCTGCTTTTGTCTTAACACATACAGTTGACCCTTGAACAATGTGGGAGTTAGGGGCACTGACCCCCACACAGTCAAAAATCTGTGTATAACTTTTGATTCCCCAAAACTGACATATTATAATAGCCCACCATTGACTGGAAGCCTTAGCGATAACATAAACATTTGCTTAATATTTATTTTGTATGTTATGTGTATTATAGATTGTATTCATACAATAAAGTAAGTTAGAGAAAAGAAAATATTATTAAGAAAATTATAAGGAAGAGAAAATATATTTACTACTCATTAAGTGGAAGTGGATTATGAGAAAGGTCTCCATCCTCATCATCTTTACGTTAAGTAGACTGAGGAGGAGGAGGAGAGGTCTGTCTTGCTGTTTGAGCCGTGGCAGAGGCAGAAGTGGAGGAAGTGGAAGGGGAGGCAGGAGAGGCAGGCACACGCACACAGTGCAACTTTTACTGAAAAAAAAAAAAAAAAAATCCGTGTGTAAGTGGACCCATGCAGTTTAAACCTGTGTTGTTCAAGGGCCAACTGTACTTCTCTCCCCGCTGGAAACTTTTCTTAGGGCTTATCTGTTTGAATAAAAGCCTAATAGATTTATTTTCTTTGGGTCAGCACACAAAGTTTTGCAAAAGAAAATGCCATCTTGTATTTACTTCCTTTTTGGGTACATTAGATCACTCAACAGTTTGAGGTCACTAAACCTATACTGAATGGCAATTCTTCCCTGCAGTACCCAAGTGTTCTTACTCAACACCAAAGCCAAAGCTGACCATGCCTAGTCCCGACTAGCTGGGAGTGGTGAGGGTACAGAACGAGAGAAGACCACTCTGTTACCACGGCTACCACATCTTAGTGTATCTCATTGTACAGTCTTCACTAAAAACTGTTTTCATATTTTTCTAAGAGCAATATTTTCTTTACCATCTTTAGTGATTTACTCCCAGGGTGGTAATTCTAAAGAGAGTCTTTTAGATCAACCCTTCAATTTACAATTCAGAAAACAGACACCTCCATGTTTGCATTTTAGAAATTAGGGTGTCCCACTTAAGAATACATGTGGTTTATTTTATTATCTGCTTTTCTCTAGCTGCCTTGATTGCCCCTTAAAATTCCACTATGGTCATATCAGACCCTCTAAGGGTTTTGAATCATCTGTGGCATATGCTTTCACTTCATTCTATTGGATGTGTTTGAAGGGTTAGTTCCAGCTGATTCCAGGCTGCCTGTCCATTCATAAATATGCTCATTTCTTTTCAGCTTCCTGAATTCCCTTTTCCTTTATTTTTTAACGGACATAGGTCATGTTTGATTTCAACAACCTCTTAAAAGTCTGACAGACAGGCTGAAGAAATCTTAAGAACATACAACCTAGCAAGACTGTCCAGTGTGGAGCCCACAATAATAGCGCATTTTCAACAACCAAGTAGACAAAATTTGCAATGTTGTTATAATAACAGTAGTAGCTAACTTCAACCAAACTCACCACCTCTATAGATGTTACCGATTCATGAAAGACCTATCACTGCTCAGGCCATTGCGATATTCAAGTGTCTCTATCTGGCTATGGAGGAAAACGTTCAGCTCCTTTTTCTTTCTTTATGCCTATTAATACAGCTCAGTTAAATACTGCATCAAAGGAGGGCTAGACAATGAAGACTAAAGTGAAATCTTTGCTGAAGGATCTCTAATTTCTAGATGTATGCCAACCATAGAAGGCAATTATAGTAAACAATACAACTAAAACCATATTTTCAACTCTGGAATTCTTTGGACATAAGAGCCAGTTGGAATAGCCTCTATTTAGAAACAGGATCATCAAATGGTCCCATATTATAAAAGGTTAGATTTAGAAAAGGCCTGAGCAACTGCTTTTTCCTAGTAGTTATTATCTTTATCTGGATTATGATCTTCTTTGAGAATCTCATAAAAGCTGTAGAAGCTGAACCCCGAAAATTATATTTATATACAAACACACAACATTTGACCCATGATTACAGGGGACTCATTAGTCTCATCAAGCCCATTTATGGATCCTGCAGGGGATCCAGAGAATCCAAATTAGGAAACCCCACTCTGGTCCAAAACCAAAGGAGGCAACTGAAATTCAAAAGCGTGCGTGGGTCATCCGGCTTCATCATTTTCTTTTTGTTCTCCTCTTCCTTCTTTTTTACTTGTGCTTATATCTTTTCTTTAATGTTAAACTGATATGTGTGCACAAAATTTATTCTTTTACTGCAAATCTCTTCCCAAATGATGGGTGATAGGAAGTCTGCTCACTGTCTCTCTCTGCCTCATTTAATTGATGTGGTACCATAAACTCCATCAAAGGGCCAATATAATAGATCTGCTTTATTACAATGGAAGTCTGCCATGGTGTTAAAAATTACCAACATGTCTGCAGAAGCTATAGTCAAGAAAAATCACAAAAGGTCCTGGGGGTTTTGTGGGGCAAAGGTCAAGCCACGCTCTACTCTGTTCCCTTAATGGGTAGCTATAATCTAAGGATACTTATGCCAAGTTCGCTCTGGAGTGGTTTAGCCCTTGATTTGGAAACTATTGGCACACCTAACCCCTTATTATTACAACACCTTTTTAAAAACACTTAATGTTGGGAAATGATACATTTGGATCAAAAAGCTTCTTTGTCCTTCTCCTGTTCAGTAATGAGTAGCAATATAAATAACACTTTTGCAATCTCCTGACGTTAATGCCAGATAACCTGGGAAACAAAATGTATATATGAGCATTCTAGACGCTGCTCAAAGAATTTCTATAGCCCAAAGAAGAAACTTTGAGAATTCTGTACTTTACTCCTTTTGCTCTTTAGAAATTTAGAATAATAGTATGTCCTTGTAATCTTGATCTTTAAAAAATATGCTTTTTCTAATTAATCATCTTAAAATTCACATCAGATTCCTTAGTGTCACATGAGACATAGACACTATCCTACCCAATAGGCTTTGTTCTGCTTATGGCTTTCTTTCTTTCTTTCTTTCTTTCTTTTGTTTTGTTTTGTTTGTCATTTTATTCTAAATCCGCTTGAAAATCTTCCTACAAAAATAAACAGCATGTTCTCTGTGTCTTGGTAAAATGCTTCTAAATAAATAATGATTGTTCTGACTCATCCTTTTTTGGCCCCAAAGTAATGTTTGAAAAAAAAGCGGTGATGGGGTTAGATTAAGTTCTCATGCGCTATTTGTATAAAATAACTTGAAAAAGGAATTCTAACCTAAGGATGGCATAATGGTTGTGCCTCCACAGAAAAAACACCTGTCTTCAAAGGTTTCTACTTAAAAATATAATAAAAATCAGAAGCAATCACTTAAGGAGGCCAGGTAAATAAGTTGCCATTTGTGAGCGATATCTGCAAAATGATAGGACTTCAAGGACTGCCTTCTGTGGAAAAGCTTCTAACCATTTAAATCATTATCCTGGTGTTATTACCTGAATCACCTCCGGGAGTCAGAAACACACCTGTGATCTCCTGGTAATTCAGCAAAGGAAGCAGCCTTCCTTACGCCCTGCTTGTTGATTTTAAGTAGTTCTGGTGTAGTAAACCCTGCACACTATTTTGGATGTGCAAAGATATGGTGGTAAGTTAAGATTACTGCTCCGCGCCTAACCCCCAGCCCACAAAGTTAATGGCAGGAAATGTGTGGTGGTTTAGCACCTCAATATTGTGCACTTAAAGATGCAAGGCTAGTCTGGAAGACAATAGACACCAGGAGTACTTGGAAGGCAATTCAGCAATTCCGTTTAAAAATGAGAGTAAATGATGCATGTTGGGGAGAGCAAAAAATGGTAGCTGTCTTGTTTAAACTAAATGTTTAAGCCACGACATGGTCATTGGAATAATAATCTCCTGGAAAGCAATATTTAAATGTATCCATCATCATTTAGGTTTTAGACACACAGTTAAATATTATTGATCATTTGCAATTGTGTGCATCCATGTGTACATATATTAAACTGAAAAGTAACAGTAGCATGTAAAGTGTAGAAGATGAAGTGTAAAAATAGTACTTGAGTTTCTAATTACCAGTTTTTAATTAAGAAAGCCACAAGCAAATTATAAACATCCAGTTTATAGCATTGCAATCTTAGAGGCTTACACTCATGAATATGGTAATTTTTTATTTTATGCCCTCTTGAGATGTCTTGTTAAAAACATTTTATTGGGGATCCTAAAATTCAGTAAATTTGAAGCCCTTGGCACCTTGGAGATAGTTAAAGTTCTTCAAAAAAAAAAAGTCAGCAATAAATATTTGGCAAATATAAAGAATATGCACATTTTCCCAAGTGGGTGATTTTTTTTTTTTTTTTTTTTGCAGTTCTTATATTCAAGTGATGACACTGCAGTTCAGAATGTGAATGCATATTGATATTTTCTTCCAGAAACTGCATGGGTTGCTGGGAGAATACTGCTCCCACAGAGTTATTTTTATGCGGGCACCTGGAAGTGGTGGCATACTTGCTCTGGCTTGCAGAGCTGTTTTGGACAATCAGGTGTACATATGAGCAAGTGGTCTTTATTTAGAGCAATTAAAATTCTAACATTCTCCTCTCTTGACATGCAATTAGTAGGGCTCTGCTGTTTCCACTAATTGCTCTTGCTGGGGACATTGGTGAGAAGCCAATGATTTTGATGGGTAGTGGATTATCATTTTTACTTTGCTACCTGAGAAAAAAATCATTTGCAAAATCCCATGTGTAATTAGCAAGACTCATGATTAATTGTCCTGCAAAATTAGCTTCACTGTTGCTTTTATTTTACTGCTTCAAATATTAATTAATGTTAACTCCTTTCCTTCAGTTCCAGCTTTTGAATATTCAACATGGCTTTGAAAAATTATCAAGGTTTCTACTTGCATTAGCATGCTAGAGCTTTGATTTCAGGAATAAGTATTCTGATTTAAAAGATCACACTTGGGTCATAAATAATTTTTATAGGAGGACAAACAAAAGCATCAGAGCATCATGGGAAGGCATTCATGCACTAACTGAAAGTAAATTGTTTCAATAATGATTCATTCCCGCGTGCTTTTGGGGGGAAACATCAGCAAATATGCAAACCACTGCATTGTATGGGGGCAACAACCATTCCCCCGTGACAGGCCATCTACGCAGGCATTTTTCTACCTGTAAATTTGTGATAGGTGAGCCTCAGATCCTTGCAAGAAATCATAGGCTCTCCAGGTTAAAGGAATGACAAAGGTCATCCTGTTTAAAGATTCCCAATCCTGGTGAGCACTAGAATTACTGCCAGTTTTTATGAAAACTACATGTTCCTTAAATCCCACTCCAGACCTCATGAATCTGACCATATGGCATTGAGTCTGGCAAAACATATCTTTTCAAAGTTCCCCAGGAGATCATGGTAAATGTCTAGGTTTGGAAACCATTGATCTAGTTGCACCATCAAGTTGTCTGAATTCCCTGTATCACATCTGGGCCAACTGATGCTTGAACACTTCCAGTGTTGGAGAACTTACTCTGTTACCCTTGAAAATAGCTTTCACCAGCGTTTCATCTCAAGCATTTATTCCTTCTGTTCTGATAACTGCAGGTGGTTAATTTAGTGGTGCAAACCTGCAAATGCCTACTGCCTATGTTATAAGGACAGATCTCCATCAAATGCTTGGAATTAGACTGATGGTATCTATCACACAGACATGGTCAGGGTTACACATATCTAGAATCCTGGGGAAAAAGCTGGTGTTTGCCCTTTTCTAGTCAAACCCCACTGCCATGTACTGCCCGATGCAGAGAGGGTGCTGTGGTCCAAAGGACCCTGACATCTGCCTGCCAATCTGGGTGCGACCCAGCTGCAGCCTTCCACTTCCAATCTATCCAATCACCCAACCCTGGAGCAATGGCTCTTGCAGATCTTGTGAGGAAAATTCTGCTTGGCATCCCTTAAAGATTTTATTATTAGATTTTATCTTCTCCTGAGAGCTCTTTTGGCATAAGATTCTCCTCCCAAAAGTCTAGGGTCAAGGAGCCACCAGGGGTGGACTCTGCTTTGTATCTTCCTGATCTGCAGGTGTCAGCATTCAAGATCTCCTGCTCTTCCTGGTACTGAGCACAGTTTGCCCCGGATACAGGGTCAGGTCGGAACATCCCCAGCAGGCAGCAGAGAAGGGGGAACCTTGAGGATGGGGAGGGGCTGTTCAGATGGTCCTTCTTCTCAGAGAGCTTCCCGGTCAAGCAGATGCCCAGATAGCTTAGAAAGGATCCCGTGGAAGTGGCTTCTCCCACCTGCTGTGTGACCCCGTGGAAGTGACTTAACCTCTCAGTGTTTAGTTTCCAGCATTTCCCTCACAGGGTTTCAATGAGGCTTTAATGGGTTAAGACTAGCAAAGTGCTTCCCACGGTGCCTGGCACACAGGGAGGCCTAGGCAGGTGATGGCTGAACAAATGAAACTAAATGCTACTATGAATCCCTGAATCCTGTTTCCCAGTGACTTTTAGGAAAGCAATTTACAAAGAAATTGGTAACTGGGTGCAGGACCTAACAAAATCCAGTCCTTGCATATTCTAAGGTGGCAAAAGTTCATATTTAGATTAATTTTTTAACCTGGAAGATTTCCAAGGATATAGGTAGAAATCATATCTGGGCCTGGAAGACTACGCATTCCTTTTTAGCCAAAAAGCCCTCTTTGCCCTCTAACTTGAGGTTGTGAGATGCAGGTGGCCTCCACGTGGTTGTCCTGAGAAGCACCATCCTCACTGTTTATACGGTCGGGGTTCTCATTTCCTGCACACTGGCCCGACTTCACAGTTACTAACTGTCCCTCGACTGGGAAGCCGAATGAGAGCAAGACCCTGTCAGAATTGCTCCTGGCTGCGTCCTGGCACCGGGCACGGAGGAGTCAGGCGGGTTTGTCAACAGCTAAGAGGGGGTGAGGCTGGGCGGGGCAAGGACCTGACCGGAGGACGGAGGACGCGCTGACAGACAGTTAGTGCGGGGGCCTAGGAAATCACCCAGCACCGTGGCAGCACGCACCAAGACACGTTTTCTGCCGTAGAAACTTCCTCATCAGAAATGCCCACTGAATACGGGACTGGCTAATGTTTTTCCATGCGTATCGTTAACCAATGTTTCAAAGGTATGAAGAGCAAGTATGTAGTATCATTCAAATGTAACTCGGAATTTCTGAGAAGTGGCTTTTGTGGATAATGCTTCAAAGAAATGGATTTAATCCAGGCCGGGGGTGGGCTGGGGTGGGCTGGGGACGGGGCCGCGCGGGCAGATCTGAGGGGCAGCACATCCGTCGTTAGTGTGCACGTGGCCCCGCAGCTGCTTTGACTTACCGGCCCGGCCTCCCTGTAATTGCGATAAGACATAAAACAGAGGTCCTGACTATCTGGGGTCATTAACGGAGCCCATGCCCCCCTCCCCCCACACCAGAGGGTTACTGCGGGTGCTCTGGTTGAGTTGGGGCTGAATTAGCTGCCTCCCTCCCGCCTGTCGACATGCCCCTCCTCCCATCCAGCTCTCAACCAGACAGGCTTCTGGTGGGTCCCATCCCGGCCTGGGCATGCCAACTGGGGAAGATGAGGCAGAAGGTCAGGAAAGGCCATAGTAACTACAGCAGGTCTGGGAAGTGCTGGTTTCCAAAGTGGTTTTGCCCCCATTCTCTCACAGTGCCCCTTAGCACTTTACCATGAACACCTGTCTTTGTAAGGAAATTGAAGCATCCGAAACTGTCCGGTCACGGTGACAGAACCCAGGCCTTGCTATGCTAAGTTGGGATGCTCTCCCTCCACACCAGGGCTGCTTGTTGGCGTCACCTCTGGTCCTAGAAGGAAAGGTTGAGGTTGACATTGACTCAACAAAGTCTTTTAGTTTAAAAGCAGGGTGAGAAAATGTCTTCTGTAGTCCTCTAGGGTTGAGCTTGGTTTTTTTTTTTTTTTTTTGATTTAGCTTAACTTTATTTCTTTGTTTCTATATTATTGATAAAGCCAGTGGAGCCACTGAGTGTTGGCAAATGTTTGAAATGTCAGAATATAGGAGACAGGGTTCAAGAAAAATGTGGTAATTCATATTTCTGCCTACTTACCTTTAGTAGATGAACTGGCTGTGCCATAGTACGACCGAATTTTTATTGCAAGTGATAAGGTGGGGAAGAGAAGAAAAGGAAAGGGAATATCTTCTAGTTGCTTTTATTCCACTGGTTTTTCAACTCTAAGAAACCTGAGGCTAACAGTTTATAAAGAACTTTAAAAAACTGGACAACGAGTCCAAAGCTCATTTCAGCCCTCGGTAGGTTTTTATACCTTCTTGAAGCCAACTTGGAGCATGGAAATATTTATGATTGGTATTTCTAATGAAGAATGATCCCTTATACACACCTATCACCAACAGTAACTTGGTGACTTAGCAGAAGCATTAGCTACTTTCCCTATGAGCTAGCGTGGGGTCAAGGTTACCTCTGGTTCAGGATATCTGGCATATAACATATTTGCAGGTAAGCTGTTTAGTACTAAAATGGCTTTGACATCATATTTACTGCTAGGTTAAAGGACTATAGACCAGTTGTTAATATGAGAAATATAGCTGGGAGATGACTCTAACATAATACTAAAGGGAAGGTAAGGTCTGTAGAAACACTACATAAATAGTGTTCCTCTTGTATTATGTTAATTTTTAGAATAACCTCACAGCGACATTTCATCGTGACATTCACATCTATATACCCTAGTGAAGTCCCAGGTTGCTTCTTCAGGCACAGAAATATGTTCTTCTTGCCTGTGGCTGCCAAAGTAAATAGAAATCAATGAAAGGCAGCAAAAGTGCTGAAGTCATTCCAATAAGGGAAGTGCTTGTTAATTTAAATTTTGCACTTGACATTGGTAAGGACTAATAGCAGAAAATAATGTCCTAAGCTGACTTGTAAAGTCATTTTGGTCATCACTTATCCTGTATTTCTTTCTTGCTGCAAAAATAGTGTTACACATGAGAAACACATCTAATTGTGATAGATCATTAAAATAAGGGGAAAAAATAGAAGTTTTGTATGTCCGGGTGTTATTAAGTCCCTGGAAAATTTTTACATGGAAAAGATATTATCACGTTGTGCTTGGATTGAGTGACCTGTGTGTGTGCAGAGCACGCATGCACATGCATATATACATGTGCGTGTATTTCAGAAACTTCAAAAAGCACCTCCTGCTGCTTTCAAAACCAGGCAAATATGTTTGAGGCCTGTTGGTAATTTAAAATAGGAAGATATACACGGAGCTGAAGGTGGCTGCACAGGAAATTAGAAAAGTCTTGACTCCACTGAGCAAAATAAATGTGCCATTGTATCACTAAATAATTGGAGGGGTGGGTCTGTGTTGTTGATGCTAAGCAGGTGTCCATAAATCAGAATAAATGTAATTAATTGTTGTTAGTGTTAATAAGAAAGGGTTTTAAATAAGCTAACTTGCTTTTCTCTCGGTTATATCTTTTAAAGTTGAGGCTTGTCATTTCAATCCTAAATGGACTGGGAAGCTGAAGTGTTCTCGAGGACTTCACTGAATATTGTAGCTTGGAATCTGTTATTCTCTCTTTCCCTCAATGAAACTCCTAGCTTTAGACAAAAGTTAGATTCCTGGGCTGAGTCGTAGGGTCCCACATGCTGTTGGAACACCCACTTCAAAGCAAAAGTTTTTTTTTTAAAGGAAACGCCCAGTTTGTCAATTCTTGGGGTGAAAGTTTTAGATTGTGTTGTTAGGTCACGTCAGCCTGTTCTGCTCTGGGCCCATCTGGCCCAGCACCTGCCTCCAGGAGGTCAACTTTGTTTGATGGGCCCTCTCTTTCCAGCCTTTCCCCTTCAAAGATAGCTTTAAAGAATAACAGAGCTGGCTGGGTTCATTGCTCAGCTTTGTGGGAGAGCCTGCGTCGGGCACTTTGCATCCATCGCACCCCCCAAGCCTGATGGTGAGGATTGTGTTATTTCATCCATGCACATTTCTCTAAAGAAAAAACCCGAGAGAGAAAGACAGGCTATGAATTCGTCAGATGTTGGGAAAAGATGCCGCAGAAAAGCAGCCTCTCAGCCTTAGGAATCTGCTCTGTGTTCATTCCAGGACTGTCACCTGGAGCAGGGAGAGACAAAGGGAAGGAGGAGCCTGGTGTCATGCTGAGGATGAGATTGTGACCTGGACTACGTGGTGAAATAAGAGTTTTTATAAGAGCGCATAAAAGATAATGCTGAGGCTAATTGCCACAATTGGAAGTCAGAAGACCAGCAAAATCAAGGTGGCACTTATTCTAAACTCAGCAAAGTAGTAGAAAAATACTTCTGAGAACAGTTTGGAGGAGAAGAGGGTAGCAGTGAGGAAATACTTCATGGCTAGTGTGGGCCCAGGCCTGCAGGGGGGGCCTGGTGGGTGGACAGGAAGCAGCGGCTACACTCTGTGTTATACCCTGGCGTTTGAGGCTGTCTCACACACCGTAGTTATCAGAGATCCGGGGCGATGCTAGGGAGACCACACCACCATGAGACGAGTGTTCAACTAGCCAACAGGATGTGGTTACTTCAAGACCAGGTCAGCACGACCCAGAAGAGGGCGAGGTTTACGAGTGTTGGGCCGAACCCTCTCCTGCTTACATGTTTCAAGAATAATCTTAATGATGGAAAGGAGAGATAGGAGTGGAAACTCATTAAATATGCCAAACATGAGATGTAGCTGGGCTGCTTCTATGCAAGCGTGGCAGAAAACCATTAAGAGGTCATAATACGCTTAAAATAAAATGAGCTAGCAGCACAGTGCTGAGGTGAAGAAACCCTGTGTTCTGTCAAAACTGTTAAGATAGTAATCCTTCTGCTATGAAAGATAGTAAGGCACAAGCTGGTAGCTTGGTGAGCAGTGCTAATTGTCTTTGAAGAGCACGTCTGTGGGTTCTGTAGAGCGAGGACCCTGCTTCTCCACTCCTGACCCCAGTTCACCGAGGCCATGTCGCAATGTTTGGAAGCCCCCTTCCCAGAGTCCTGTAATTGCCCTGCAGGGACAGCCCACCTCCCTGAGCCTGGGCCAGGATGAGGGTCTACACCTTGGCTTAGTTCTGCTTTGTACTGAAGATTTTCCTGCAGTAAAAGTTACCTTTCTGGAAACATTTGGAAGAGTGAAATGCCACATCTCCAATTTCTAGCAATATATTTGTCTGCCATTATTTGGCCTAGAAGCTTAAGAAGGAAGACCACTTGGAGCCAGACTTCAGAGTGATCTGTCTCTAAGGAATAACTTTCATATTGTACTGTTCCGTTTTGCCATGCTTCCTAAGCCGCTGTAAATTCTCAGCATAAATCTGCAGAAAGACTTCACCCTCCACATCAAACCCTTATAAGGATCTGTTCTGCTCTCATTTTAGAATCTCCTTTCTAATGGCCAAAGGCAGACAGAGGCAAACCAAGAAATCCAGACACTGCATCAACGGGTTAAATCATATGTCAAAGGTGCGACCATAACGTATTACAAGCTTTTCATCACATAATACATCACTCAAGAAAAAAATATTTGGGGCAGCTTTTCTAATTCATCTTCCTAGTGTTAAATGAGAACATCTCTGGTGTTCGTGCCTTTCTGCTTCAATTAAAGTAATCATGCCTGCTCTTTTAGGAAACTATTAAGGGTTTATTACCTCTTTGTTTCACTGCTAATATTCAATTTCTCCTCTTGGTCTCCCTTCCCAATACATTTTTTTTTTTTTCTTTCTAGCTGGTTTTGCTTCTCAGCATACGACACAGTTTTGGCTATTGTTTGATAAAATGGCCACTGCACCAATATAGCTTGTTTAACAAATATCAACAAGTGTTTATCGTCTCCTGTGTACTTGATACATTAGGTGGGTGGGGTGGGCAAAAGAAATAAGCGGTGGCTCATGTTCTCAATAGGAAGAGAAGATGTCGACACTCAAAACATCTAGCAAACAATTTACTGTCAGTATAGAGCCAGGCATTTAATTACTGTATGGCCATGCAATGAAGAAAGTTAAAATAAAACGAGTAGCCCTCTTAATTAAGAAAGTCTTTCTGGAGGGGAGTATAACACATTTCCTAGCAGGGAAGAAAGGGTAAATCATTTCTGGTCAAGAGCATGGCCTGGCACTCAGGGAAGGAGGAGAAGGCTGTGTGCAGAGGGGCAGGCAGAGCTCATCCCACCAAAGGGCAGAGCCCCTGCTGGGAGAGCGGGGGCAGGGGCTGCTGATGGAGACCTTGGCTGCAGGATGAAGAGGCATGGGTTTGAGGCAGGGATTGCTGGAGGTCCCCTAACAGAGAAACAAAATGCAAGGAAAGGAAGGGTATGTGGGTTTATCCAGCAGTGGTGTGCAGGTCTCCCTGCAAGAGGAGACAGGGAGGGAATAAAATCATAGAAATTTGGGCCAGATGCCCATTAATGTTCCTTTTAATCCATCCTGAGGAACATGAGTCTATGCTAAGGGAGATCAAGAGAAAAAGAGATAGAGGTAGGGATAGAGATAGAGGTAGGGATAGAGATAGAGGTAGAGGTAGAGATAGAGACAGAGAGAGACACTGAAATGGAGGTATCTGCAAAAGTGCATAGATGCAAAGATACAACAAGAAGTCGGCAGTCTGCAAACCGTAAGAGGGTCCTCCCCAGAACCTAGCTGGCATCCTGTCGCAGACTTCCCAGCCTCTAGAACTGTGAGGAATAAATTTCCAATGTTTAAGCCACCTAGTTTATGGTATTCTGTTATAGCATCCCAAGCAGATGAGGACAGGGAGGATGCCGGGTGTTGGAGTTAAGAATTGGAAGGAATCTGAAGTTATCTCACCCCATTTCCCTGCCCACATCTATGGTAGAAGGTCTGTCTCCAACATTTCGTCTAAGTATTATCTAGCCTGTTCTTCAGCACTGAGGCTCATAGGAAGCTCACCAGTTCCCAAGAAAACCCATGCCAACAGAGAACTATTTTAATAATTAGAAAATGCCTCTTCATGTTGCTCTAAAATTTGTCTTCTGATACCTTGCTCCTATTCATTCTCTTCCTGTTCTCTGGGGCTAGCAGAAGAGTATTCACTTATGAAAACTTGAATGCCAGAGACCAGGCTGAGGAGTTTGAGCCTAAATCTGGGAGCAGTGAAAGAGTGAAGTAGACATTTCGGTTTAACTGAAGCATTAGAAGCCACTGTAGTTTTTTGAGTAGGAGAATGACAGGATCATTTCCATCTTAAGGAAGATCAAGAAGGCAGCTGTGTAGGAAAGGAAGCCAAGTTGGGGAGAACATTTTGGAGACAAAAAACAGAGTGTGGAAAGATAGTTGGAAAAGTCTCCAAAGTGAATGTTTAACTGCAGTATTGAGCAAATCCTACTTATTTTGGGGACTCAGTTTTCCCACCTCAAAAAATGAGACAGATTACTTCAAAGAATCTTTCCAATTTTACTATCCTGTGGTTCTGAGATTTTGGAGCTAAGAGAGATATTTTCAAAGTAGGGAGATTTTGCATTATTATAGGTAAAAAGCAGAGACGCTCTGAAATTGGAATGGAAAAAGTGTTGAATCTAAGAAATATTACAGAAAAGACTCAGAAAGCCAAGATACAGCATGGCAGTCTAGACCAAAAGGAAAGTAAAAATTAACAATAACTGAACTCCTGGGCTATGGGGCAAGGATGAATCATGGTGCTTTTGACCTTAGAGAGGACTTTTTGAAGCAAAACTAGTTGGGAAGCAGGGAGATTTAACATGGAACTTGAGAACATTGTGGGGCAGTAAAGAAGATGGAGGCAGCCCCTGTGTGAGCTCCTGTCCTTCAGTCTCTCCTCAGGGGAAGCAGGTGTTGACACTGAACTTGGGTTCTGATCCCTCTGCTCACACAGCCGCAAACTCTGTCCTTGGGTGATCTCATTCCTTCCCATGTGCAGTACCGTTTCTATGCTGACAACTACATTTTTGTCTCCAGCCCAAACCTCTCTGAATTTCAGAACCATATCCCTGCAAATTGAACTTGTCTAAACAGAACACTTAACTTCCACTTCCCATTTGTGCCCTCTCTCCGCTCATCTCTCCTGTATCGGTAAAAGCCGCTTCCACCCACCCAGCTGCTCAAGTGAAGAAACTGAGTCATTCTCTCAATACAGTCTGCCAACAAGCCCAGACAAATCCACTTCCAAAATATACTTGCATCCATCTATTTTCCTCCTGCTTCCCTCCCCACTCCACCCCCGGTGCAAGCCACTGTCTCTTCTCACTTAAACATCCACCCTCCCTTCCATTCTCCACACAGCAGACAGAGAGACTTTTGTAAAATGCAAATCAGATCGTGTCACTCTCTTGCTTAAAACTGTCCAAGGCTTTCTGTTCCTCTTAGGATAAAAGTGCAAAGGAATGATCTTGACCTGCATGACCTACTAGGGCCTATCCCCACCAGCACCTCCGACCTCCTGCAGCCTCAGTGGACTCACTGAGGCCGGGGTCGCTGCTTCCCTTTCAGCTCCCTGCCCCTGCCAAGCTCCTGCCGGGAACTATCCTCTCCCTGGTCTTTGCTTTGCTGGCTCCGTTGCCTCCCTCATGTCTCAACTTAAGTGTCACTCCTCGGTTGAGCCTTCCCTGACCACCCTACAGAACACAGGTTCCCTATATTTGGCCTCTATCTCAGCCCTTTGTTTCCTTCATACCAGTCATTGTGGCTTGTCATTTATTTTTTTGCTTTTTGCCTTCTCAGCTCTAGAATGGAAACTGCATGAAAGATGGCACCATGCATGTCTTGTCCAGGGTGTGTTCCTCAGTATTAGCAGGGATCAGTAAATACTTGGTGGATGAATGAACGAGTCCTATTCATTGGTCTTATTCTGCTAAACAAAAGTTGCATTTCTCTAAAGTAGAGAATCATTGGTGGCATCCCTTTTTGCTATATACCCTTTAGAAAATATAACAGTTGATTTTCTACCTCGACTCCTTATTAAGTCTGCAAAGAGATGCTTTCCCCTTTACCCATCTTGGTTATGACATTGTCTCTTAGCTTTGAGGCATCACCAAAGCAGAGACTAAAAAGCTCGAGAAGTCTTTTTCTCTGCATAGTGCATCAAATCACGTGTCAAATGCTGTGCTATACCCCAAATTAATTTTTACCAAGTGTATTTTCTTTGGTTCTGGACCTCTACTTGCTTTACCATCAAAACATTATTTAGTCTTTTGAAGATGTGCAAAGATCTTTGAAACCTTGGAGTAAAGAACACAGTGTTTGCTTTTTGCAGTGGTGCTCACACCAAGGTAGGACAAAAGCTGTGTCCTTGAGCAGCTTCGAGGAAATGGGACAGGTTTCTGTTTCTGGGGCTCTGCATGTTCTTTCTTTTGTAGCAAGAACACTCCTTTCTCATCTGAGAGCTGATGGGTACATTCACTGCAGCCATCCCTCCCACGCTTTCAAGATTGGGCAAGCAGTCTATGTCTGATGAATTAATCATGGTCAGCTTGCTGTTGGCTATTTGAGGCATTTAAATTTGTGAAATTTAGTCATTAGCAGGATTGCAAATAACAAGAGTCTTGTGACGTGTGGTTTGACCTTCTCTTACCTCTGGAGCCTCTTATTCTTAATCTGTAAACCAAAGATTTGAGTTTATCCTCACTTAGCCCTGGATTCAAGAACTTTCTCCCTCTCTTTCTCTCTGTTCACACTCAATCTGGAGAGGGATAGAGAAAGAGAAGAAAGGGAGGAAAAGATAAACTCTTTTGTTGATGTGAGAAGACATTGTGAAGTTCTTATGGAAGAACTACACAAAACTTTTCCAAAGTAAATCTAGCCTTTAAATTTTATCTGTTAGGACAACACGGATTCCCACCTCAATTTGAGCAGTTTGCCAAATGTCATTTTTTTTCTCAAACCAAAATTCATCATTGTTTGGACATGTGAAGGCTCTGATTAGCTTGATTTTGTTGCACTTAAAAAAATTTTAAACAAATCTGTCCTAACAATGACCTGACATATTAAAAAGCTGTAATTATTAAAACAGTGAGATGTTGGAGGAGGATCAGATATTCAGCTTAATCAAATAAGAGAGGGAGCCTGTAAACAGAGCTTTGCATATGTTAAAATTTAGTTTGTGCCAAAGATAAAATTGCAAATCCACGAAGAAAGGGTAAAGAATGGACCTACTCCAGGGAATAAAATAAAAAGAGATTCCTGTCTTATACCATGCACAAAGATATATTCCAGATGGATTAAAGGCTTCAAAAGTAAATAATGTAGTTCTAAACCTGTGAGAAAAAATACATAAATATCCTTGGCATAGGGAAGGCTTTCTTTAACAAGATACAAAAAACACATAACATGAAGGAAAAGGTATTGAAATTTGACTATAGCAAAATTTAACTCCTTTCATGGCAAACCAAACCCCAAACCTACTATAAACAATGTTAAAATGCAACTGAATAAGACATATGATGCTTTTTTCTTTAACAAATAAATAGTGAGAAAACAAAGGGATGAGTGTTATTAGGAAGAAAAGAGACTTAAGAGACATGGCGACCAAATGAAACCTGTGGACCTTCTTTGGATTCTGATTCAAAGAAACTAAGAGTAAAAAAGATGTTTGGGGATCAACTGGGGAAATTTGAATCCTGCCTGGTTACTAACTAATTGTGAAATTATTAATGTTTAAGGCATAATAATGATATTATGTTTATTTTTTTTAAAAGATCCTTATCTCTTAGAGAAACTACTGAAGTACTTGTGAATAAAATTATACAATGCCTGGCATTTGTTTTAAAATAATCCAGCAGGTGTGTGGGGAAGGGAGAGAGGGTAGGTGCATAGACAAAAAAAGATTTGCCATATGTTCTTAATTACTAAGGCTGAGTGAGGGGTATATGTGTGTTCATTATATTATATTTTTAGATTTTATTCATGTTTGACATTTTCCATAATGATTTCTTTAAAATACAAATAATGGATTTAGAACCATGCTTGGTCTATAATAAACATGAAATACACATTATCTGTCATTATTATATTAATCTTCTAAAAAGACAAGTGACACACACATTGCTGGTGGGAGTATAAGTTGGTTCAGCCTCTACAGAGGACAATTTGGTAATACCTATTTTTAAAAAAGACACTCAGTCTTTAAACTAGTTCTTTAATTTTGGAAATTTATTCTGTAGATATTTGTACACGTATGAGATAGTATAAAAGTTGTCATAGAAGTACAGTTTTTAGTAACAAAAAATTGGAAGCAACCTAAATGTCAATCAGTAGGAAATTGATAAAATAAATTCTGGTCATAAATAAAAAAAGAAGACTCTGTAGCCAATAAAATAAAATAGAAAGAAAAGAAATAGCTCCATATAAACTGGTAGAGTGGTCTTTAAGATATCTTTAAGTGAAAAAAGTAAGATGCAGAACAGATGCATAGTATACTATCTTTTAAATTTATAAAAAGGAACTAGAGGAACATATAAAGTACTTTTTGTGTATCCATAGGGCTCTTTGGAAGGGGACGCTAGAGCACTGGTTTTCTCTAAAAAGGGAAACCAAATGGAGGAGAGGGAATAGATGTGAAAGGGAGACTTTTCACTGTGTACTAGTGTAACTCTTTAAGTTTGTACTATATGAGTATATTACTAATTAAAAAAAAGAAGACTTATTTGCAATGTATATAATATACAAATGATTACTATTCAGGGTACATGTAGAACCCTTACAAACTGGTAATGAAAATACAAATAATCTAATAGAAAAATATGCAAAGGATATGATAAAAGAAAATTGTTATGCCAATAAACCTGTGAAAAGGTAGTTAAATCTACTAGCAAGCATGGAAATGAGAAGTAAAATCTATAGTTAGGCATTATTTTTTAACCATCAAATTGGAAAAAAATTTAGTGTCCAATAATATCATGTATTGGCTGGTATGTGGGGAACTTGTCCTATCACCTTGTGCTGATATATAGCAGTCACTTGGGGTTCTTTTGGCAGCACCTAAGCAAAATAGAGATTGTGCATACCTAGGCCCATAGATTCCAATACTAGTTTATTTCCTATAGGAACACATATATGTGTGTACAAAGAGACATGTACAAGAATGTTTATTGCAGCATTGTAGAAAATAGTAAAAAACTGGAAAGAACTTAAATACCCATTACTAGTGGATTGGAAGTGTGACATATACATAAAGAAAAGGGATGAACTAGATCTAGCTCAACATGGATAGATCACCAAAAACCTAATGTTAAATAGGCGAAAAAAGCAAGTTTCAGAAACTATAAAGAATGATGCCATAAATTTAAATAACAAAATACTGTACATACAGAATGCAACACTGTACATTACTTGTGGCATACATAAGTGTACAAAATGTATATATTTTCATGGATTGGAAGGATTCACACCCAACTCCTGAAAGTGGTTTCCCTTGAGTGTAGGGGAGTGGACTGGTTAAAGGAGACCAGGTTTGGAATCTAAAACATATTACTTCTTTAAGAAAAAACTGGGGAAAAATACAAGCAGATGCTTATAGTTGTTAACTCTGGGAAGTATGAATACAAGAGTTTGTTTTAACTTTTCTGTATCTTTTACATTTTTCAAGAAAAGGGGGAGGGAGTAGAAGAAAATTTTGTCAGGAGAAAAAAAGTAATACAAATTTCTCTTTGAGCTTTGGAGGATCTGAGCAATATGTACTTCCCTTGTGCTGGAAAGAAATCCTGAGCTAATGCTTGGCTTCCTCTGGAAGACATTTTTGCTGATGACGCCTATTTCCCTCTCCTTGTCTCCTCACGCTGGCCTACACGACAGACAAGAGCACTGTCAGGAAAGGCAGCCCCTTTGCATACTGGGAGGATTAGGGCCCTATCTGTCCATATGGATAGTGTTTGAGAGCAAAGCATTTCCAGGAATGCGATTTGTAGCTTTTAAGTCCTACGGTCTCTCTGTGTGTACGCTATTACTACCATATACTACTGGAAAACTTTCTGTGTGATGGGGAATAAATAACAGGAAGTGAGTTAAGATGTAGAACCCAAATTCCAAGGCATTTGAATTAAGGGAGAAGTTCTGAGGGAGTGAGCAATTCTCCCAAATTGTTCCAAAAGGTACAAATTGATATTTTTCAGAAATTCTTCAGAAAAAAAATGTTTCAGACATTGTGGTGCCTTGATGAACAGACATATTTGGTAGTAAAAGCCTTCCACTTTACATGGGCTCCTTCTGTTGTACCTGTGAATAAGGGTGTCTTTGAGCAGTGGGAAAGTGACACCCCCACCCAACTCATGCAATGCAATGTAGGTGGGGACTGGGAGCAGCTTGGGTGTCGGGGCAACGGCCACTGTCTGCACCTGTCACCGACACTGCACTTGAGCACAGGTGTGGACAAGAAGAGCACGGAGTGGACCAGTAGGCACCAAATAGCACCTTTTTTTACATTTGATACAATTGTCATAGCTTATGGGCTCCTGCCAGACTCTGCTGTCATCCCCTTGCTAACAATGATAGAATCGTACATCCGCTCAGTGTTCAGAAATGAGACACACTTGTTTTGACACCATTGTTTCCGTGAAAGAAAGAGGAACCAGATTGGAGATCGTAGTCATCAATTGGCAGAATCAGTTAAGAATAACAACAGCACCAGCGTGCGTCATCTGGGAGAGGTGAAGCCTTGACGAGGCACTAGGACTCACCGGGAAATGCCAGCCCTGCTCTTCCTCCCTTAGTTTGGATGACATCTGGTCTCATTTCCATGCCTTCTGCGTGCCCGGCTGAAGGGAAACTCGCCCCCTGCCCCCCAATCACTTACTCCTCTGGTGATGCCTGATACTAAAATGTAGCATGTTAGCAACCACAGGGATTTCTATTTGTACAGCTAAGTCTTTGCTTCTCACTTAAGCTTTGATTTATTGTCTTTGGTTGTTTTGGGTAGGGGGATGGCTGATTTTTAACAAGAAGATAAACTTACAGATGGAAATTCTTTTAAGCCATAAATACCACTAACTTGCCTGTTTCAGGGGAGTTCAAATAAAGACACTGGAATTTAGCAGCTGCTGAAATGTTTTCCTTCTTTTCCTATTGGCCAAGGAAAAGATGTGCCCCACCATCAGCGGTTTAGGCGCCAGGGCCTGACCTGTGCCTGGACACATAAGCCCTTCAGAGCTCCTATTGCACAGAAGGGAGGCAGAGGAAGACAAATTGGTCTACATCAGTTGACCTCCAAAGAGGAGGCACAGCCTTACACAGCAGTCTCTGGAGGTTTCCTTATCTGCTTTATTTAGTATAAACACTGTCGTTTTTGAGTCTTCCCTATTTCTTCTGCAGGCTCCAAAGATTAATTCTGGGTCTCTGGCTAAATTCAGTACCTCTACTCTGCTCCCCAATATAGTTTCTGTCTTTTTCCTTGGACTTATGCAGACCCTGGAAGATATCAAGTATGAGGGCTGGGGCAGTATCTTGTTCACCCTTAGAGTCTACTGCTGCATGAAGCACAGCACTTACCACCTAGTAGGTAAGCAATAAATGTGTGTCAATTGACTATTCAACCATCTCAGTCCTGTCTGCACATTAAACAAACAAATAAACGAATCAACAAATGTTGCATTGGCCTCACCCCAGACCAATTAAATCTTGATGGCTGGGTGTGGGATCCCAGCTGTAGGTGATTCCCATGCAAGGGGAAAGTTGAGAACTACTGAATTAATGAACCTGTTGCTTTACTTGGCTATGTTCTATTTGCTTCCAAGTTTGGGAGAAACTTATCTGAGTTCTTCCAAGGAACAAATATCCCATCACTGAAAAGATGCCAGTGCTATTTTACAGCAAGGGTAGACTAGGAAGGACTGGCTGTACTGCGTGACCCTGTGCAAGTTATTTAAACTGTGCCTCAGTTTTCTCAACTGTAAGATGGAAGAATAATAGTAACTACCTCTTAATATTGTTGTAAAAACTAAATGAACTGAACTGTAAAGCTCTTAGAATAGTACCTGGTATGTAAGTGTTTGAGAAATGAAATCCAATATGAACAAGAGGATGATGTGTTTGCTGTTGGTATCGTTCTCTGCTCCGGTTAATGACCCCAGCTTCCTCCCAGACTGAGCTCCCACCGCGGTGTTTGATCCCAGCCTCTCCCTTGCCCCCTCTGTCTCATCCCTGCTCAAGTCCTGCTCTCTGACGCCGCAGTGTCTGGAATCCGCCCCTCCTGTTACTCCCATGGCTCGGGTTCTAATCCTCGCTCTCATTACCGGGCTCCTGGATTATGCCTGCCACCTGGGTCTCCTTGCCGACTGTTTATGTGTCAACCATCCCTCCATGGCTCCCAAATTGTCCTAAAGTCAAGCTATGATCCTGGTGCTGTCGAGCTCAAAACTCAACCTATATCCTTATTGCTGTAAAAATTCAAACCCAAGTTGTGTGATTTGGGCAGTTTAAGCCCAAAGCCTCAGTTTCTTCATCTTTAAATGGGGGTCACTTAACGTCACTTTGTACTCAATAAGGTTGTGAGAACGGAATGAGAGAAGTCCTATAAATAAAGGGATCAATAAACATTTGTTGTTGTTATTACAACTTCTTACAACTTCTACCATAGGTATTTGAGTACACATCTCTTCTGCAAGGAGACTGTAAGTTCTCCATAGAAGTGCCGAAGTCTACCTTTTCTTATATCTGGTGGAGGGAGGTGGGCCTTGGGCTGGAACTTGAAGGCAGGGCAGGATTTGATTACACTAACAGCAAATGAGAAGCCCAAGATCAGGGACAGAGAGTGGCATGGGAGGGTGAGTGGGGAGGATATGAAAGCATGATGGGAAATAAGCCCAGAGAGATGTGTGCTATATGTTCAATATTGTACATGGATTTCAAGAGGGGAGCATGGAGGAGAACCTTGAGAGGCAGGCAGAAGAGTGTGCACTTGACCTCCTAACCTGCACTGCTCAAGGCCTGAACTTTGTGATCTCATCATGACGGTTGCTTCCTGTTGACCAGAAGCTGCTGTGGAGCTTGGGCTCTGTCTGCATTTCAAGCAATGTGCACATCCTAGATGCACAATAGATGTTTGCTATTCTACCTCCAAAAGTCCGTCATTCTGTGAATTACTCTTACCTGTGAAAACACGGACAGAGGCTCCGTGCCTGTCACCTGCTCCTGCACGCCTGAGCCACATCGGAGCCTTGCAGTGGTTGTGAATGGTCCCCTTCTCGAAAATTCTGGGCCCTTCCTTCCCTTAAAACCACTTTCGGAAGTTGCTTGACTAGAGAGCCAGAAACATCCTTGTCCCTAAAAAATGAATTCTTTTCTCATTTTGAGCATAAGCTTGGTTTCAGGGGCTACTTACCAGAGAGGAAGAAGGAAGCGGCCAGCTGGAAGCAGTAGACCTGGGCTCAATGTGAAACCCTAGGTTTTGTTCTGGGGGTTTTCTGCTATGTCTGCCTCACAGGGTACTGATGAGGTTAAATAATTAATGTACGTGAATGTACTTTGTAAGCTCTAAAGCACTGCAGGAATATAATTAATTATGTTTATAATTACAGGTAATGTAATTATAATTATAATTACTTTGTGGGTGAAAGCAGAATATATATATCCCGTGCCCGTTCTATAACAGGATACCCTTGGTAGATATCCCTAGTTAGATCATCAATTTGTATATTTGAGCTCGAGTCACTTTCTCTGACTTTATTTTCAACATTGAAATATGTGTGAGACTATGGCATGAGGACTTCTGCTTGTATTTTAGAAAATGGGGGAAAAGTACGTAGAGAGAGGCTGGGAGATTCAACACCTCAGTAGCAATATCCTTGGATACTTATATGTCATGTAGATAAAGTTAAGGCAATTTATTAATTTGCCTATATAGAACAATCATTTTTGCAGAGATCCTACAAACACAAAAAACAAAAAATATACACATACAATTTCTTTAATTGTATGTATGTATTTATATATTACTCAAAATAAGTTATTTCCAGAAATTCGCTAGAATCTATTACATTCTAAAATGATCATGAAATTGCTAAATTAGAAATCTGTTTTATATTTCGGGCAGTGCTTATTAATACTAAGCTAAAAATTGAATATATTATTTTGCTTGTTTAGCAAAACTAATAAGCTTAATAGAAGTGCCAGGTAGTTGTTTACTTCCTTCCATTAACTTGCTTAATTTTAAAAAATGATTGGGTTTGGGCGCATGTTCTAGAGCAATAGTTGTATTTGTGCCACGGGAGGCATTTCAGGGCTGATTCTCATGGTCCATAAGAGAAATCTGTACTGTTAAGATGTACTAGTGCCACTGCCATAGTTGATGTTGTTCCCATTTGAAAAGTCACTACTGTGGCAAGATATTCAACAGGAAAACTTCTCCTGGGGTCTCCCTCCTTGAAATTGCAAGATTCTGCCTGAAAAGCTAAACATTGCATTTCTTCGCAGTCTCTGACCTTCCGCCATCATTCCTATGCACTGTTAATTGTTGTTAATTTCTAACACATCATTAATTATTTGCCATTAAAGATGTGGGAGAAGAAAATGCCCTTCACTCATGGGTGGCCACACGAACAAACCATTAATAATTACGTAAAGTGTGTTACTTTAAATATGAAAAGTGAATTTGAGCCACTTGCGTGACAGACGCTGTGTTTTGTGGCTGGGCTGTGACCCTGGCTGTGTGGGTGGGGACACCAGGAGTGAGCCAGTCGTGGCCAAGGAAGAAGCCCAGTCTCCTCTTGCTTCCTTAATGACGATAACATTTGGCCTCCAGAACATGATGTACTTCTCAGAGAACTTTCTTTACGACTTTCTCCTCCTTTGCAAAAGAAGCCTAGAGGTGGAACAGTTTCCTCTAGTGTCACAGCCCAAGTCAGTCACGCAATTAGTACTTAACATGGAGTTCCCGACTCCCACCCCCATTCAGCCCATCGGACCATGCCGGGAGGTCAGCAGGGCACGTGGAGACTTCCACTCCCACCTCCAGCTTGCAGAGAGATGGAGCTGAGGCCATTTCACTGACACCAGGCTTCTGATCTTTAAAAAAAAAAAATCCCACAAGTTTATCGATAGGAGTGCTGAGAATTAAACATGCTATTGGAAAAGAAGCATCAGTTATGGTCTTCAGGTTTCACCCACCAGAAGAAAATGTTAGGGTACAGAAAAAAGATTTGGGAAAAGTGGATTAAAAATTAATTTGTGGGTATAGATTTCAGCAGTGAAATCAAGACACTCAAATCAATTTAGATTCTGTAGCTAAAAGTTAGATTTGTTGTAAGGATGTTTTGAACCTAAGGGGTTGATCATAATTCTTTCTATTCGAACCCCTTGTTTTGCTAATAAGAACATGGAGATCCAGGCAGGATCAAGAGACCCCTTAGCTGTGAATGTGGGAAATATGAGAACTGTGTCACTTAGGTGGCTTTTATGGTTTTGTATTTTGATTCTGTTCTTCATCTGGACCGTGATCTCAAGAGCAAGGGCAATATCTTCTCATTCTCTTCTCCATTCCCACCGGCCCCCCTTTTTGTTCTTCTGTGCTAGCATAATGGGGAGCTCAGAGAGGATGACATTCTGTTCCTGGAATAGACTGAAACTATGCCAGGTAGCTTGGAGCATCTGATGACATCATGGACAAAAGGCCAGGTTGAAAGTCTGAGCAACAGCCTGATTTTAATCTTCAGCCCCTGCCCATCCCTTTTCATCTGTCAAATGAGACACTTGGAGTTTAACTCTTAAGGCTATTAGACAGTTGAATTCTAAAGTCTAAATTTCCCTGTAATTTCTTTCTATTGTTTTAACCATTTCTTTTAATTGCTACACCATAGTCTATGGTCAACACGATTTCACCTTTTATATATTCCCTCTTCTATTAATAGACATTTAGGTTGTTGGGAAGCTTTTTTCCACTAGAAGTAATGCTACAATAAACATTTTGTGCAAAGCTCTTTATGTATATGTGTAAAAATGTCTCCAGTGTTTCAATTTTATCAAATGATGCTGAATCATTCTCCAAAGTGACCATACCAATTTTCTAATTTTTGCTCCCTTCATCTCTACTTCCAGAAACTGCTCTGGGGGGTTTGCCACTTTCCCACATCTAAAATTGGTGAACAGGACCCTTATTCTTGGCGGACCTAAGCACACCAATGTCCCCATTCTCATTGCTTCCTTCCAAATCTCTCATCTCCATCAGTTCTGGGCATCTTTTCTTTGGTAAGAGGTGGAGGGGTAGAGCCTACCTTGTATTCATGTTTTCTCTTTTGCTTCTACACAAAGTCTTTATTTCTGAAAGGGGCTAGGCTTTGGAAATGTGTGAGTCAGGAAGAGAATTCTCCTCTTTAACGCTGTCTCATTCCTTCCTTAAGAGCAGAGACATGTCTAACCACTTGAATAGGGAAGGAGAAAGGTCAAAAGGGGAAAAAGAAATACTATAGAAAAAATCAAGTAACATTAAAAAATGTCTGTCCTTCAACATAATGAATCTGACAAATTGATTTTATTGAAAATAATAAAATTACATGAAATCTGAACTGTCTGGGAAAATCTAACTCTTAGGGCTATTGTTACTAAAACACTTATCTTCTTTGCCTTGGATTATGGGATAGTATTTCATTATTTGTGTGTTTTATATTTCATATAGAAAGGCAATGATCTAAAATTAGGTAGACCAGCTAGATATGTTCTATGGCGGGAAGAAGATAAAAGTGAATTCAAGAAACATTTGGAAGAGGAAGAGTTTGAATGAGGGGAAAAATAGGGAAAAGAAGCTCATGATTTTGAGGAGTGAAGCCAGGGAAACAAGAGGAATGCTTATTCCTTTGATAAGAAATGGGAGAGGCAGGTGGGGATGACTGGTGGGAGATGATGAATTTGAATTTGGATGTATAGCGCGTGTTCATCTCCAAGAGATGATCATGCCAAGAGAGCCTCCCTTTCTTTAAAACTGCAGCCAGGAGGGACCAACACTTTTGCTGTGTTTCCTTGTGATCCACAGGGATACCTCCAACTGTGTGGTGTGGTTTTATTTCCAGCCTAAAGGTTGCAGTCATCCTCCTTCAGCCACTGTGCAGTAGCTTCTCAGTGCTTTCCATTCTCATCTCAAATCCTAGACATCTGAGCTTTGCATGTGAAAACACACACACACAAATAAACTCACAGACTAGAGACCCTGGAGGCACATTTTCCCCCAGAGGATGAGCAAACTTCTTTCTGTATTCTTAGACTTGCCTTTTATTAAATTTACCTGTAAGCAACCTTGAATAGGGGCAGCCTTACCACAGACCTTATGTTCATCTCAGAAAAAGTGAATTGCCTCATCACCAGGTAAATATTTCACTGGGGGTTCCAGATGGCATCATCAGTAGAATGACTCACACCGCTTCCTTTTTGTCCCAATGGAACATTGGTAGTCTTTGCCTCATTTGAAGTTTTGAAAAAATAAATTTTTCAGCACATTGTATTCAGTTATACTTTCATCTCCCACCACATCAAGGCTACAGGCCTCAATGCCAATTGCACCCTTAGTTCTGCCCCACCTGAGGCAAACAAACCAAGGACATTTTCAACCAGGTTATTTGAAGCACTTTCTTTAACAGACTGCTCTGAGTTATCAGTGGTGTCCTGCTTCCAGAACAAAGAATTGTTGCTCTGATCCCATGGTTGCTCTTTGCAAGGACTCAGGCTTAAAGGTTATAAAGAGCTATTCAAACTCACTGATTTCTAGTTCCCTTCTCACTTTTCGTACTGCCTTTCAATGTGCGATGGAATGTCCATTCATAGTCATAGACTAGTAATATATGCTTTCAAGATTATAGAATGGAGATTTATTCCTTTATTTACCCTTTCAACCAACATTTCTTGAGCACTTTGGCATGCTAGGCACATACACAGATAGGTGCTGAGGGTCAAAGATATCCTAAGAGATGCCTTCTGGAGTGGAACCCAACCGTAACCAATTGGTTATAGATAACTTGAAACAAATTGCTCATCTTTTATGTTGTTTTCTTTTATCTACTTTTCTCTTTTCATTTTCCATTCTTTCTCATTCTCTTCTTTGTCTTTACTTTTCCTCTTCCTTTTTATTATTACACCATGCCATGTTATTTTTAAAAGGCCAACTTTGTCTTCGTCTGTTTCCCCACTATTTCATAGCAATATTTATTAAAGAATGGAGGAAAAACCACCTCTTTGCCCAATTCAAGGTCATTGTGGCAATTCTAGGCATCTGAGAGTATACCATAAGGATGAAAAAAGTGTGTAAAGCATTTAATGAGTGAATGAAGCTATTGGAAAAAGAATAAGGGTTTATGACTTGGAAAGAAGGGCCGTATTTTCCGAACAAAAAGTCAGCTCCTGGATTAGTCAGGATTGGCTGAGTTTTGTTGTGGTAATAAACAACTTTCAAATGTCAGCAGCTTAATCCAACAAAAGTTTATTTTTTGCTGATGCTACATGTCCAACATGGGCCTGTAAAGGATTCGGGTCCACCAAGTCATTCACAAATCCAGAGTATCGGGAACTCTGTCATCCCAACACATGCTTCCAAGATCACTTCTGCAGGGTAGAAGCAAACTGGAGGGCTTCCACCAGCAATCAAATGCTTTGGCCTGGAAGTGACACTCCAACAGTAACTACTCGCAAGAACAGACAAATCACATGGCCTAGCTAACTGCAAAGGAGCCAAGCGGTACAGCCTCTACGTGCCTGGAAGAAGAGGGTATCTGATTCTTTGTGACACTAGTATTGTCCACCACAGCACTAAGGATAATCAAATCTGAAATGAAGACTACGGAAAAACCCCAAACGTCTGGCTGTTGTGCTTAAAGGATAAGCGTAGAACAAGTAGCTGACCTGTGATTTGCGGCAATAGGCCTCCCTCCGGGCCCCTCCAGTTGCTATTTTGCAAATGCGTCTTTTTGGCTACACAAACCCCTCATGACCTCAGGGCAATCTCTTCCATGGTTCCTTGTTCATGAAGGCAGCATTTTTAATAAACTCATGCATGTCCTTTTATCCAATAAAATGTCAATCTTAAATTACTAAGATAATTCATTCCTAAGGTTGAAATACTCCTTTTAATTTACTTTTTTAATTAAGGGAGGTGTGGGGTTTGTGAGTCTTGGGCCATTAGGAAGCATAAGTGTTCTGAGCCAAGACCGGGAGGCCATCCCTCGCCTGTGACAGTGTGGCGGAGCGAGGCTGCCAGTAATCCAAGGTGTCAAGGATGACAGCACAGCCCCATCTATTGTGACCACCAACCTGAATACATAACCAAGTGCATCGCCTCCCTCTGACACATTCTTTCAAAGTGAAATTAACTTTATGGGGTGTGCAATTTAAAAATCTTTTTGGATAGTTTTATGTAATCTCCCCAGAGTTTTTAGACAAGAGACTTTTGGGCAGCTGTAAACTAGAGTTAGCATACACTTCTGGACTTCCTGGAACTGCAAAGATCAAGGTCCTAAGGGTCATTCATTTAAGAATGTGTACATGCTCATGAGTGATCCCTTGATGGGGCCCAGTTAAAAAGAGGAGAAAGCTGACACAGTGATAGTTAAGAACTGAGACCTCAAATCCCAGCTGATTCTGGGTTTGTGCCTTGGCTGTCCACTTATGAGCTCGTGTGACCTTGGGCAAGTGCCATAGCAGCTTTAAGCTTTAATTTCCCATAGATGAGGATTAAAATAGTATTTGTCTCATATACTTGTGAGAATTAAATGAAGTTACGATACTTAGATAGTGCCTGTCTCATACTAAGCAGTTGGAAAACTATTACTGGTTGCCGTTGTCATTAATATTGTTCAGGGTAGCAAGCATGTACTGAGTGTGTGCCACAAACAAAACACTGTGTTAGACACAACAAGGTGCACTTGAGTAAATAGGTCAGAGTCTCTGCCTTCAGAGATTTGTGAACGTGAGTATCTGTGTGTATGACAGAGAGAGAGGGAGAGAGAGAGAGAAGACATTGGGAGATATAAGAGTGGAGAGAGAAAAAGCAGAACAGAAAAAATACGAGATAACCTAAATAAAAATAGATAACCTTTAATTGTGGACTTACTCTGTAATAGGCACTTTGCATAGATAGACCTGTGCATAACCAATCTCACTGAATGTTCACACAACCCTGTGAGTAAGCATTATTATTATTTTTATTTTACATTTGAAGAAAATAGCCTTAGAAAGATCCCCAGCTGACATGTAGAGCTGGGGAAGTGGAGGGAGGATTGGGCTGTGTGGTCCAGCTTGACTGGACACAGGGGAGGACTGGCCAAGAGGTACATCATATAGCAGGTGCTCTAGGGAAGTCCTGTTCACCAGCATAGGTGCTCATTGCCCACGCAGAGGCCAAGGCCATCTCTAATTTTGGCCACACAGTCCTTACTAGTGTGCTGTTTGACTATGTCTTTGACTTTGACTATCTCTTTGACTATGAGAGGCTGGAAGACTAAAACACATATTCAGGATGTGCTGAAGCTCAGCTTCAAATCATGCAGCAAATCCAGGACATGCCAGGAAATGGCAGCCAACCGCAGGCCAGCCCTGAGTAGGGTCACTAGTGAAAACGTCATGGTGATCCAAGGTTGACCACTAGGTGGAGCCCTGCTAGGCATGAAAACATACCTGAGGATCATGGTTAAAACCCAAACCAACCTCCCCACCCCTCCACCTCCACAGCATAGAGAAGATTTTAGAACATGCATTTGTCTTTCCAACACTACAAGGCCAAGACCACCATCAATACCATAGTTTCTACTCTCCCTTCCAGCCTCACTTACATGTTTTACTATGAGTTCAGAGAATATATAAAAGTTGAAAAGTGTGAGAAAACTTGGAAATTTACAGGTTTTTCTAGACTTTTGCCTCATTAACACTTTGGGGGGGGGGGGGAAGCAAACTCCACGTTAAACCTCCATTAAAATAACCTTGTGGGCTTATCTGAAATTAGCACCTCCAGAATTCTTGTTCTGACTCTTTGTTTAGTTTACCTACTTGCACCTTGATCTTAGGCTTGATATTCTCCTCTCATCAGATAAGAAAAGAGTTGAAGCATTTCTGGACTGTAGATCAACCTTACTATTATTTGAAAATAGGAGTTGGGCTGGGGGTTTAGGTTTTTCCCTTTTTTATTTGTGTATGATTTAGTGTTCATCCTGCACTAGACACTAAAATGCATTGTTTAATTATCTGAGCTCAACACACCATTTTATAATTCATTAGTCAGTTGCTCTTTGCAGAAGCTTATTTCTTATGAAACAAAAGTGGGAATCATGCAACTGGACTATTTATCTCTCTTTAGGGGTTGGGGGTTAATATCTGATAGCTCATAACATCTTTATTATAATGCATTTATAATGATTTACTGGAATCATTCTATGGCTAAGTATCTAATGTCAAAGCCGAGATCTGGCATGAAATAAAATGCTGTATCCTTGGGTAGCTCTAGGGAAAAAAGGGCCTCAGCCAATATTTTCTGTGTAATTCTACAAACTGTAATAAGGGTAGGGGTAATTGCCTTAATGTCAATTAAGCTATTAATAATGCCCATCTTGTCATTCCTAAATATAGCAGTGTCTCAATCATACATTACTGTCCCCTGTTAAGGCTACGCAGAAATGAGATCACAGCCTATGTGGACCAGGAAGTCTGTCTAGCAGCCAGTCTTAGCTCCTTTGCATAAGAGAAGGTTTGGAGGTTTATTTGTTTGTTTTTGATGAAAAAGTTCTACTTAGATACGTATATGTATTTGTGTGGCAATAACTTGTCACACAGACAAGAGGGCAGTGGTCCATCAGCAAATTTCAGCAGACAAAGCCAAGGGTAAAGGCGTATTTGGAACCGGGAATAGGAGGAGATGAGCTGTAGGGTTTTGGTGAGTGGAGAGAATGTCGCCAGCTCTCCCCAGTCAGCTCTAAATCAGGACGACTTATCTTACAGTGAAGAAACAGGACAAGACCCTTCTTTAGTTGGCACTTACAGTTCTCCTGGGCTAAGGTTCTGAGCAGCCGCTTCCCTCTGCCCCCCCTTGTTGGCTTTCTTGGTGAAGTGAACTTCTACTTGATGATATTTAGAGCTCATTAATTTGTCCCAAGGAAGCTTATTGTATGGCAGTTTAATGACAAAAACCTGTTTTAATGCAAATGGACATGTAATCCCACTAAGCCACTCTGAAGGTGTAAATTTAAGACAATTGCTAGGAACTGACATCAGAGTTTAATAAGATGGACGGCTAGTTCCTAGATCCCGGTACGCCCAGGGGACCCTACTTGGACACCCAGCCCTGGCTGTTTTAGTGCCGGTGCCGGTTACCATGGTAATTAAAAAGGTGGTGGGGAGGAGCTCTGGTGGGGTGAGAAGAGTGCAGAGAGGGAAGAGGCTGGGTGTGGGGAGGAAATGAAGAGTGAGTGGGTGTCTTCTCATTCCTCAGGGCGCAAGGTTGGGCAAGCTATGACTGAGACCCAGAAGACAGCTTTCTGTCCTGGCTTAGTATAAATGCCTGATATCCAGGCAGATCCCGCAGAAAGAGCACAAAACCTTGCCTGGGACCCCACTTCTCCCAGCAGGTACAGGGGGAAGCCTGCTTCTGGGGGGGGTGGGGGTGGAAATTGGATGGAGGCAGGAATTGTTTGTGAATATTTGCTGGGTTATCATGCTGTTGGGTACTACATCATTCTCCAGTGGGCCCTGAATAAGGTTATTACGGGTGAAGTCATTTTTGTAATAAAGTTGGCTATAACTCTGGGTCATAAATCACAGGTTCTGGTACTAAAAAAATTACTAACCAATGCCTCTGTTACCACATACTGTCCTCCTTTTAAATACTTTGATTTTACTACAAATCTTCCATTGACTGAGATGGGGGAAATATACACAATGAGCAAATGGTTCCTTCCGTCCGCGGCAGCAACCCTGCCGGCATCTGGGCCTCCCGGAATGATTTCCTGAGGTGTGATGTTATTTATGGTGTGCTTTCTCTATCAAAAAGGCAAACAGCATCCCAAGTGACCCCGGAGCATTTGCATCATTGCTTCTCTTGCTAATTGATTCATCCCCTGGCAGGGCCTGAGACACGGGCTGTTAGCTGGACACTCTCTCCCAGCTGCAGATCCTGTGGATTAAGGTGCATAATAAGCAAAGATGTTAATAAAATTGTTAAATGTCAAAACTGCAAAACCCACACCCATTCAGAGTTCATCAGCTCTTCTGGAATGATCTATAAAATACCATCTCCTCCCCTCGTCCTTTTCTCAGTCTAAACTTCATAACCTTTGTTAAGTAAGGAGATTAAGAACTGTTATTAACAACACTGATTGTTTAATTTCTTTCATAACTTCTTCCTTTCAAATAAGAGTCCAGCACAGAATGAAAAGGAACGTTATCATATGAAGTGCATTTCAGACGTAATAAAGCAGAAAGGAGAGGGTGGCCCCAGTGGCAGTTGTAAGAGGGACGAAGTGTGGATCTCTATAGCTCAGTGGCTGCAAAGCAGAAAATGAAGATTGTAAAAACGTCACATAAAGAAAAAATGCACAGTGGATTCGTTTTGCGATGCCCATAATTCAGTAATGCCTTTAAGTAGCTAGAAGAAATATAATAAATGTTTTTCCACAACATTGATCATACTGTATCAGAGGAAATATTAGTGTGCAGGGAGCCATGATTATACTGGTAGTAATTCTCGGTGCAGAAAACTAGTAGAAGATGGGACCCTTTATAGGCCGAACTTTTATTGGCTGCAGTTATTTACCTTTAAGAATACGCCTAATACATTGTCCTATAGCTAAATATTTTTGTGAAAATTCAAACCAGCACTATCAGTAAATCAGAAATCCTGCCACCATTTTATAGGATTTATATATATTTTTCCCTGCAGATGCTCTCATATGTTCCAGAATACAAAAACCAGCCAATTGACCATGTAAAAATTCTAGAAGGCCTGTAAAACAGATTCTTCTTCTGTATTCTGAACCTGGATAGGAGCAGACAGGTTTATGGCATGTGATTCCACCCAAATGCCACCTGTATATATAACATCTCTCTAAAGAAATTAAACGGATTATTAGATTATATACCACAGTAAAACTATACCTGGAGCCGTGGGCAAGGAGAGGATATGTATGTTGTACAACTGCTATTTTTTTTTTGTCCTGAAACACTGAAGAAAGCTTTGCAAGGCAGGCTTTTTCTTTAGGGAGGAAAGAAGGGAACCAATTCTTCATGCCAGCCTCTTGCTCCTCAGACTGGCAGGAGCTGGTAATGCGGTGGTCGTGGCAATGTTGGTGCAGGAGTCCCCTGCACGCTAAGGGAAAGTTCGACCTTCACTCTGGATGGGCTCTGGCTCAATTCCGGAAATCATCCAATCAGGGTTCCAGGGTGCATGAGATTAGAGCTAGCCCAGCCAGTCTCCTGCAGCATTAAAGGGAGAGGTGAGACTGGGCATGCTAATCCTCCATATTTTCTGGATAAAGCCCTGCTGTGAAGTGGCTAAGAGAAGCAAGAAGCCAGAGGAATCTCCCAGTGAAGACACCCTGACAGCAGTGCCAGGAAGGCAGCATTCTTTTACTTCTGAATCTGCACAATCCAGCTTGCAGTTCAAAGCTCTTTAAAAGCAAAGCAGCCTGGTTAAAGGCTGCAGATTCACCTGCTCTGTCTCAATGCGCCTCTCCCCTAACTCGCACTGACACAGATGGGACTCATTTCCCCCAGTCAAAGAGGCTGTTCTCTTCTCTTTGTCCTGGGGCTCTTTGCTTAATGCAAATCACAGGTTTCGCACACATAGTCTCCTTCAATCCAACACATTTTCTGTGGATTTTTTTTATGGAGTTATATCTTGATTTTAGTACTTTCTATTGGAGCTGGATAGATGTTTTATTTGTTTTGTTTGATTTTTTTTCTCCTTTAGCAAGGAGGAAGTGAAAGAAGTCACCTCTAAGTTCTTCTCATCTTGAGAACCTTTTACAGAGGCAGGTAATTGAGGGGGGAAATCCCTTCAATTTTAGGGATTCTAAGATGGAGAAACAGCCTGACTCAGATGACAGTCTGTCTGAAGGAGTGGGGCTCGGGAAGTTCGTAGGCAGTCGCCTGATGTGCTCCGTATCGACATGGACATAAATTACTTATAGACCGATATGACTTCACAGGCTTCTGTTAGAGTTCCTCCCCAACATGGAGCAGAGGGATGCTTTTTAAGTATCTTTGTACATGTGCCCTGTTCTAGGTACCTTGCAGCAGTAGCAATTGTTCTCAATTTTTTTTAAGTGAAAAAAATTTTTTTTCTTACTAAGTTAATTGCCTGGCAGTTGAAGAAGTATTAATACAAGAATTTATTTTGGAGGCTAATATCTCTGGATTCCTTCTTGGGTATATCATTGCATTAATGGCTCTATTGCCAAAACGTAATAAAGATCAATGATTAGTTGCTCTTTCTTCTTTCCTTCCTTCTTTTTCCTTTCTTTCTTCCTTCCTTCCTCTCAGCTATCCTCCCCTTTCCTCCTCTCCTTCCTTTCTTTCTCTTCTTCCTCCCTCTCTTCCTTCCTTTTTCTTTCTTCCTTGTTTTTTACTTTCGTTCCTCCTTTCCTTTCCCTCCTTTATTTCTTTTTCCTTTTCTTCTTTTTCCCCTTCTTTTTTCTGTTCTTCTCCAATGACTTAGAAAATCTCTTAATGAACTTCTCAGAGCAATTCTACAACAATGGAAATGTTCAGGGTCATGATGCCTTTCCTTGAGTGTTTAACAGTGGAGTAAAGGGCTGCTTCCATTTTCGCTGTGTGTGTAGCACGCGTACCATCTCCTTTATGCTTGTAAAAGTATCTAGTACGCTTAGGAGAGCCAGAGAGACCCTTGGAGAGTACACCCCACTGCAATTTTAGTAAAATTAAAAGGCAAGAAAATAGCAGTAACAGAACAACGGAAACTACTTAGTAAATAAACAGAGTATATTTTGCTCTACTTGGCATCCAGCCTGAATTATTTACTTACATATTGGCAAGACAAAGAATATAGACAACATTGGACAACAGAGAATATATGATTATAATACAAAATATTTTATATTTTAAAATGAGATGCACTTGTAATTATCTCTATAACCGCTGGATGTCACTATTGCATACGTCTGGCTGTAAAAACTTCCTATCTAGAGAGATGATCTGAAACTGTTATTTTAAGAGCTGTCAGTTACCTCCTTGGTGCTCTACCTTTTGATTGAACACATGCTATCATGCTAAGATGACTCTCTTCCCCATTTAGTGCAGTCAGCCCAATTCTAAATTATGCCACTCTATTCGGAATTCTAATTTACACAAAATTAGATTCCCCAAACACAATTATTTACTTCACTATATTTAAAAGGCGTATGGTACTTTTACAACAATTCCCAACAATGTATATTAATTATAACTAGCACATTCTGGATACTACATGAATTGAAGTGAAAACATAACCATAAAATACCCTGAATTTATAAACTACCCCCCTCCCCAAATTGCTTACAACAGTTTCGTATCTATTTGCTCATCTGTCTTCCCAGCATCCCTGGGGGGTTACCTGCTTTAATGTTTTTATGAGTCAAAGTTGACCTGTGAAATAAATTGAATGAAGTAATTATTTGCACTGGCATCCCAGAAGTAAAGCAAAAGCAAATATTGAAAGTGTGTTCCAGATGGCTAATTCCAGTTTGCAAAAGTTACTGGTTGAAATTTTGGTAGTTCTGGGTTTTTTCAACTACTTAAAAAATTCCTTCATTCATGGACCCTTTAACTCTTCTTTTAAAAAGTTATTTAAAAAAACCTGGGCCATCTCATGCAGCTGACATGATACATAAATTAGATCTAGAGACTGCTCCAAACCCCAAAACAGCCTGGCCCAGTTCAAGTGCTAGCTAGAGCAGGACCAGTGAAAAGACATGGGTGAACCAATTGGCAGAGTAGTTAGCTTTCTCTGTAGTTAGAAATGACCATGAGCTTCAATAGAGCTATTCAGTTGAGTCTCTTTCTTTTTACTAAAACCTTGCCGTTGTTTTGTTTTCTTTAACTTCCTCGCGTGCCTTTGCTTTGGGGAAGCCAGAGCTGTTACTGGAGGAGTATTGGCCTGGATTTTAGCGAGGGCAGGGGAGGTGCTCTCTGTTCTAGTGAATTATCAGAGAGCTGTGTTGCCTGCCATCTATGGGATGCTTTGATCCAAAATTTCAGTCATTGTTTCCACATTTAGGGGCTGGAATGAACATCAAAGAAGTGGGTGTACGGAATTTACTGAATGCCAAAGAAGTACAATAACATACAGAGGATATAAGCAAATCCCAGTGGCAAAATTTGCTGCCAATTCTTGCACATAATAGAGGCCCTAAAGTGACAGTCTATCTTTGACAAATGCATAATGATATCAATGCCAAGGGAAGGAACTAGCCTGCTGAAAGGTGAATAAAAGAGTTGGGAACAATTCAGTGGACTTACACATTTCCTCAGTGTGTTTTCACACAACAGGGAAAGCAGATGACACAAATGCATTAGGTAATCCTTGGACAGGGCTGCAAACTCACCAGTGGTTTTAAACTAACCTGGCTCTTTCAGGATCCAGCTCTACAGATGAGAATAAAATGTGATTAGAAATCATTCATCTTCAGGAGGAGAAAAAAAAAAGAAAGAAGTAAAGTGAAAATAGCTCTCTTGTTCTGTCTTGGATAGTTCCACATTTTAAAGCCCATATGTTGTTTGCTATAACTTCTTCGCCTCCCAGGGCCAATGCATTCCAAATGCTTCAGCTAGTGCATTGCACTGAGTCATCTCCGAAGTTAGGGCTCATTTGTATCCATAGTCTTTGTTCAAATATGGATTAATTTTGGTTAATTTCAGTGGGTGCACATAAAGTAAAATGCACAGAACTGAAACCACTGAAATCAGGCCATTGTATGATCATCTAAAATTCTACTTTTCAAGCTCCTTTAAGTTTTATTTTTGAAATAAAACAATAAAATGACCGTAAAAAGTTTCCAAAAGCGATGACATTATGAACAATTGCTAACCAAGGCTATTCCCAGAATGAGTGAGCAAATTTGGATATAATTCTAGAAAAGTTAACTGCCCTGCAGTGCCAGCTATACATATTTCATTCAGAAGGCTATTTGATAAGGGTCCTGTGGAATGTGGCTCTTGCCTCCAGGGCCGGGTATCCACGTGGATGCACGTTATGCTGCAGTCACTGGGGCAGTATCAGAGGGCAAAGGCAGATTCTCGTCTTCAGGCTTCAATCTTTATACTATGGAGATGTCTGTGTAAGGCCTTCTGTGGGCTGCTTAACAAACCAGATCAGGTGTGGCTGTTTAGAGGAAGGGGTCTCAAAAATGCCTTAGTACATGGAAACAGCCTACTGGGTTCATGAGCACAGTTGGTAGTGAATCGGGTACAAGCAAGATTAAGATGTGTGTGTTTACTTGAAACCCTACTTAGTTGAGCAAGAAATGATGCCAGCTGCAAATAGAGCCAGTATGTGTGTCTTTGGCTTCAGACAATCAGAGCAGATTTGCTTATATACACCAAAATCGTTTCCAACACAGCCCCCACAGTTCTTCAGTGATTCTTACAAAATTTCTTCTATGGCCTTGCACTGCATAATAAAGGAGCTCTTGGTAGAATCCAGCTCTGTTTATTGTGCATGTTAAGTAAATGCAATGATTTTCATTATTTCAAGCTCTATAATGAAATGACTGAGTGCCCAGCAACATTAGATAATGGACAAACAACCATTCAACTGGCTGGATGAACCATGGCTTTCTGGCATTAAAAGTGTAATATTTATGAGTTAATTTAATCATAGAAGAAAATATTGAGTAGGTGACTGAGTAAAATGATGACTGTGTATTATATTTTTGCCATGCAGCTGGATAAACATATTCAACGACAGACCTTGGCAAGAACTGCAAAGATGCTCTTGACAATGGCATGAATAAATATTAGGTGCTGTCTAGAATTCACTGCATTTGGGGTCTTGAGCAAAGCCAGGTGAGTTTTAGCAAGAAAGTATAGCAGAAGCCATACATGCACACTGGGATTATGTAAACATTGGAGTCTTTTTCTGCGGCCCAGGAGTTTCTCTCATACTCATTTTTATCAACATCACTGAGGGATTTTCTAACTCATTATCTTTGTTTGCCATTCTAGAAGTGCATTTTGCCATAAGACCCAGGTTTCAGGAAGCTCAAGGTAAATTTTTCAACGACATGAATTTGGAGAGAAAAGAAATGCTTTCTCTAGGTGACAGCTGACAAAACAAGATTATATTTTGTAACAACCAAATCCAATCTATGTAAAATGGTAAATTAAAAAATTCTTTTGAATTGCTTTTTGAATTTCTTTAGAATACATGATTTCTGATTCCAAGAAGGACCATAAGAGAAAACAATATTTCAGAAGGTATTTTAAAGAGTGAAGATTCAGCAAGATTGACGGTCACTTAATGAAGGATTTGTGTCAAGGACAAAGAGAATCAGTGTACGAAAGAGTATCACAGAAATATGTTCTTACAGGATTTTTTCCTCCTCAGGACTGTCATTTTACCAATAAAGAAAATTTCTTATTAAGGTGTTTGTTTTTGATTGTTTTTGAAGCACATACACAGTCTCTAGAACAACAGGAAGAGGAGGAGGAAGAAGAACAACAACTATAGTCTCTGAGCCACAGTGTATGTGGCACGGGCTTCTGCTAAATCCATGAATTTCTTATATTGTTCTCTATTTTGGGGTTTGTCTATTTAATTAATAGCATTAAAATATGAGGGGAGGATGCGTTAGAGAGGTTAGCAGAGCCTACTGGAAAAAAAAAACACCCATGTTGACATGAGTATTCTGGATTCTAGTCTAAACTATATGACCTTGGGCAAGTCACTTTGCCTCTCTGAACCTCAGCTTTCAATCTATAAATTACAATGACATCTGTTTGCCTATCTCTAAGATTCTGGTTGTGCAAGGAAAACTAAATAATTGATCTAAAGCAGTAGTTCCCAACCTTTTCGGCACCAGGGACTGGTTTCATGGAAGACAATTTTTCCACTGGGGAGGCGGGAAGACAGAGCTCAGGGGGAGGCAGAGCTGGGCGAGAGGCAGAGCTCTGTAGACTGGTTCCCAAAAGGCCACTTGGACCTAACCAGTCAGCACCCAGGGGATGAGGCTGCAGCTCTAAAGCATTACTTCCTTTTATTATTGAACTACTTAAACTACAATGCATTTAATTTGAACTGCTTTGTTCCAAAAAGAATTTCAGTTGCACTTAGGGAAGTTAAAATGAAAATTTAAAATTTTACTGTGACTACTTGTACTAATACTACCCAATATACTAAAGCAAATATAGTGACCCACAAGCTTAATTTATCTTATTTTCTTTTGAAGAAACCTCTCAAAATCATTATTTTTAAAAGGAAATCTAGCTCACCTACCAACTACTCTGTCTTCCTGGTATCCTTCTTAATTGGACATATTCCACTTCAAGGATTACTTAACAAATAAATGTCAGGAGTGCCTGAACCAGGCAGAGGAGATAGAAGTTGCAGGAGGGGTGTTTTGTACGTAAAATTGTCATGACTTGGTGATGGATCGGATATGGGAAAGTGAGAGAGACAGGGTATCAAAGGTGATCCCCAAATTTCTTATTATTCAAAGAATAGAAGAAGGAAAAGATTTGAAGGAATAATCAGGAATTCAGTTTTTGGATAAGTTCAATTTGAGATGACTGAAACATCCAAAAGAAAAATCCAGGAAAAGACTACAAAGGCAGCTACAATGGCAACAGGCAGTGGGCTTGAAGGCAAAGGACTTCAGTTAGGTCCTGATTCTGCGTGACCCCGGGTAGAGACTTATTCTTTCTGAGTTTTGGTTTCCTCATCACTAAAATGGACATATTAATATTTATCTTATCAACTTGTTGGGAAGAGAAAATAACAGTGTAGAAGGTATTTTATAAGGAGCTACTCTACTGCTTGTTGTGATAGAGACATAAGAAATAGCACACAAGGAAGCAAGTCGGGCCCTCTCTCTCTTCCTGTCCCAGCTGCTTTGGGAACCTTGGGCTGTGGTGTAGACATGGCCACATGCAAGAACCACATTGTGCACAACTAGTTTTGAAAATGAAACAGAAATGGCATCAAGAAACCCCTATCCCAAAGATGTGACTCTCTTAAGCAGGTGGGCCCCGAGTTCCTAAGAAACACATGCTTTGCCAAGCAGCACAAGATGGGTCTGAAGAAGATGCAGGCCAACAGCACCAAGGCCATGGCAAGAGCCAAGGCTGTCAAGGGCCTTGTAAAGCCCACAGAGGTCGAACCCAAGACCCCAAAGAGTGTCAGCCGCAAACTCAATTAACCTGCTTACGTGGCCCAACCCAAACTCAGGAAGCATGTTCATGCCTGCATCACCAAGAGTTTCAGGCTCTGCTGGTTAAAGTCCAAGGCCAAGGCTCAAATCAAGGCCCAGGCTGTGGCTGTGGCTCCAGCTCAGGCTCCCAAATGCCCCCAGGCCCCCACGAGAGCTCCAGAGTAGAGGCCTTTGTCTGCCAATGTGAGGTGGAAGGATTGGTGTGACCCCAGAGCTTTTATCTGCATGGGGGTGGTGACTTCCTGTGCTATTTGTACAAATAACCTGAGGCAGGAAAGGAAGGAAGGAAGGAAGGAAGGAAGGGAGGGAGGGAGCAAGGTAGGTAGGTAGATAGGAAGGGAGGAAGAAGTTGGGACTTTCTCTCCTGGAAATATCCCCACTAAACAGCAAAATGTCCTTCTCTTCTTGGCTTTTAACTCACTCACCTTGTGTCTTTCACTGCTTTGCCTTGGCCCTCCTCTTCTGATTCTCCACCTTTAGGAGGAGGCTGACAACTATGACCTCCTCTGGAGGGGGACACAGGGTTAACATGGAGGAGGCGCTCTCAAGATTCATGCTTGATGAAGGTAAAGCTCCCAAGGGCCAGAATCATAGCTCTGAAATGTTACGGGCTTCCAGTGCATGTGAACTGTTTGGGCTTTAGCATTACCATTTTACTGCTAGGTTTTAAATTTGTGGGAAGAAAAGGAGATTTTAGTTGGGAGAAAACATCTCCTTTACTGATTACACGAGTTTGGAACCAGCTACTATGCCACAGAGTCAAGCACCAGCTTGTTTGTAGGACCTGAGGATGGACAAGGCCACAGAAAGGTGAGGTAAGAGCAAGTCCCCTCAACCAATCACCATTCATGTTTCCCCAAAGTGAACTCCTTAATCCCTCCCTACATCCGTATACTGAAAATCTGTGTGTGATTAACTTTTATTTTGATCACCCCAAGCCAAGCTGAGAATCCAGCTGCCAACAGTAGTGGGGGTAACTCTGGCTATTGCAGAGATTGTGGGAGGAGCAGAGAGTAGCTCCCCTTTCAAAGAGTCTAAGAAGGCTCATTCTTAGAGGAATAGGGTGAATAGACCCCCTATTATATTATTAAATATAGACTTTATAAAATTCAAACATTTTTAAAATCCCAACTTTGGGGCAAGGAGCACAGAAATATCTGAAATGCCACTTGGTCTTACAGTCTATTTAGGGGAAGTAAAGTAGATGACAGACTTGGTCTTGGATAATGTCTCTATGTAGTGATGCAAGTTTTGTTGTATTGTCTTTGCTTCTCACATATCTTTTGTCTCGGATTCAGGCCTGAAAATTTCCAGATGTAGCAACAAAAATGAAAATGTAAGTCAAACTGTCTCTGCATTTTCCAAAATCTAATGCTGTTTCTGTACTACTAATTTTTCCAGATATTCTCTATGACCAATATCTGGACACAAAACTGTTATTTCCTGCATATTAAATTTCCATTCTATTACTGTCTTTGGTATAACTGGCATATCTAGTATATCTAGTATGTCTGGCATGATGTCTTAAAATACCCTAATAAGGTGTCAGTCATTAGTAAATTTTCACTGCTATATAAAAAAACACTGTAAACAGACTTGATGCTATACATCCCCGTGTACATGTGTAGGTTAGAATATGTATCACTTCGAAGACAGAGGAAGACAATTTGGTGTCTTGTATATGTAAAGCATTTAGGGCAGTACCTGGATCACAATAAGTCCTATATGGTCTTAAATGCTGCTTCTACTACCACGACTAATACTACTACTACACTGCTAGTATAGAAAGGCCTACAGGTAATGTTGCAACTAGGGGTCAGCTGGTCTGATTTTGTTAGATCTGCCTACCTCTGGCATGAACCTAACAGATGTGCAATAGATTAGATGTCAGCTTTTTACCGTTGAGTGCTCCTTTGGGAAGGCCATCTCTGTGGGTCCACATTTTTGTCACTGGCTGTCCCTTTGGAACTGTCAAGAGTGTCAAGGGAAAGCCCTGGGATGTAGCATGCTCAACGTCAACACTCTACAGCAGTGCTTCTCAAACTATTTGTGGTGAAGGATCAGTTCTTTTTTTTAATTTCCAATCTGTCCCAGACTGATATTTGGCAAAGTGTAATAAAAAGTAACTTAAAGTGAAATAAAAAGAAACAATACGTATAAAATTCAAGTCCCTTTTCAAATTTTAAGATTCAACAAACATAAACGTATGCTGCCAAATGGCTCTCAACAGTTCTAAACGCTTCCTCTCCATTCTGTACTTATCTCCAAACAGTAACCGACAGATGACAGACCGTGGGCCTCACTTTGGGTAGCTGAGTCGTAAAGGACAGTGATGAAGCCAAAGGTCTGTTGTTTCCATACTGTTTTCCTTCCATAGAGCTCAAAGGGCTCTCACCAAAGCAGGGGATGCTATGGTCAGCAGGCCGCAGCCCCAGACTGAGGTGGTCGAAAACCCCCGGTGTGAAGCTAGTACATTAGAGGTGACTCGGAGAGGCCACCAGTGGACGCTACTTTGTGCCTTGGCTGCTGGCCATTCTCCCAGCTGGGAATTTACACATAGCTAAGCAGTAGGCTGTTTAGTGCAGATGCACAGGTGTGAAAACAGTTTGATAGGCAGGTTTATGGCAAATACACACATCGTATGATATACTGTAATCAACTATATAAACAACTTTAAAATTGTCTATACTTCATATTTCCAGCATTTGGTTTTGTTAATCATATGTCTTCCTGACAGCAATTAAATAACCTTGGGAGAAAATGTACACCTGCTGTCTCCCCTGGGGAAGCTACATCTCTTTTGTGAATGACATAAGTTCTTCATAAAACATGACTGAAGATAGGAGAATTGAATTTGGAGATATGTCTCCTTTCTCTCTTGTTTTATCTCTAGTCGAACTGGAGTGCGCAGTTTAATCTAGCTAATCTCTTTCTGGATCCCTATTCTGAGGTTTTATTTAGACCTAAGTAAGTATTTCCCCGAGAAGCAGATTGGAGACAACGGATAATAAACGAGGCGGTGACGAGTGCCACATAGGGGGGGAAGGTACCACTATATCAGCTCCCCTGGCCTGCACCGACCCCAGCACACGAATTTCTGATTTCTACAGCACATCCCGTCTGCTTTGAGGAATGCCACACTGGTCCTGCTCTCCTTAAAACAAAACCAAACATAACCAGTTTGTTTGCTTGACTCAGGATCCAAACAAGGTCCATTCATTAGGATTGGTAAATTACAAGTCTCCCTCGATTTGCAGGTTTCCGGGGCTCCCAAGTGAGGTCGCAGGTCGTCCCCCCAACCCGCCCACCCCCATGATGGGGCTGCCACGTGGTGCTCCGGGCCTGGGCTCCCGCTGCTGCCGCAGGGTCTCAACAAGGTCAAGTTCAGGGTGTTCGTGCACTGGGGCGTGTCCTCGGTGCCTGCCTGGGGCAGCCAGTGGCTCTGGTGGCACTGGAGGGGCCCGGGGCAGCCCAGTACCAGCGCCCCATGCGCCACAGCTACACACCCGGCGTCAGCCGCGCGCACTTCGGGCAGCAATTCCCTGCGCATCTTCCAGCCAGACGCACTAGTGGGCCCATCTCTTCCAGGCCGCGGGGCCCAAGAACACAGTCCTGACGATAGAGCGTCACCAGGCTGTCCAAGCGGGCCTAGTCCCGCATCTTGGAACTGGAACGCTAAGGACCTAGGGCCCCATCGCGATTTGGTTGGTCAGAACAGCTGTCCTGAGGAGGAACATAGGCTATGGACTCTGTCACTCCCCCTTCCTGTGGTTCCACCCCCGCTACCTACTGGACAAGAAAAATGGCTTCAAAATACAGCATTTTATTAATATCAGTGTGAAAACAATGCCGGGGCTATACTACCTTGTTAACAGGCACAGACCTGATCTGATTTGGTCTGCTGGAGCCTGAGAATGTCCTGGTATTTATTGGAACGCTATAGATTTTCTTTCTGGGCTCTACAATGCTAGCCCCGTCAAGGAAGAGGTGGCAATAAATGACCAGTGGGGTCAGAAATGCTCCCGTCACCGTGAAGGATAGCACAGCTGTCAAGATAAACTTAAGCCTGGCAGCTTGCCAGACCACAAGTGGGAGATGTGCACCAGTGACAAGAAATCCTGGGGTTTTCGTCAGGACATGGCGACGTCTGACTTGGCATCTGAAAGCATTCCGGCGCTGGGTCCGACATGAAGTTTGGCAGACAACTATCTTCTCAGCATTGGACTGGCTAAAGGTGGACTGATTGTTCCCAGCTTTCAAGGAAGGCTTCTTACTGTTGGGAAGTGGCTGAGCATCCAGGGATAGGCTGTCCAGGCCTTTAAAGCACGGAGGGTGTGATCAGAAAAGAACATATCTGTGTGGTATATCCCCAACGGATCGGCTGTTTATGCCATTTTACTACACCGGCCAGAAAATGGAGCCTTAAACCTTGAATCCCCCCCATAACTACCTCAACTACAAAGGTGACAGTGTGGGAATCGAAGAGGATCTGAAGTGACCCACAGGTCTGGAGAGAGGCCTTCTCATTTCTCCGCCCCAGGTGCCACCCTCTGCTCTCTCGGTAGGGTCTGCTCGGCCTGTAAAGCTGACAGGAGTGGACTGATCCTTGGAGCTCAAGAGGAAAGGGACACTGAGTGCTGTTTGCTGCTGTGATTTGCCTCTTACAACACCATCACTGTAAGAAACTAACTTCTCTTCCCCATCCAGAGATGGCTTTTTAAACAAAGGAAGTGAGTACATTACCCTGTCTCAATGGACCGAGGATGTGAGCTCCATTGCTGGCATACCTCTCCCAGTCAGAAAAAGAAGGCACCGAACAGTGAAGCTCCAAGTTCATCCATTCTTAACTTCGGAAATTATCTACAACAGAAATGTCCCTCTCTTCTCTGGGTTTGATAACCTACTTGCTCATTCAGTGACTTTGATAAAGAATAAGCCAAGTCAGCCTGTTGCCTTTGGGAGGAGATGGAAAAGGTTTGGCGAGCACAACCACACACTTTATTTAGCATCAGTTGTCACCAACACACTGCCCCCTACCCCCTAAAGTGCAGGAGAGCCTGGAAAGGAAGAAAAAAGCTTGCTGGGCTGCTAATGGTCAATTCTTCAAAGTGCCCAAAGCAAACTAAGAGCTCTGCAAGCCAGTCTACAGTGATATTATTAAGAAAATGAATGTGATTCTTCCCTGCTTTTAGAAATTATGATCAAGTAAATAAGTTCATATGCTAAAAAAATTTATAGCTTTCCCTACCATATCTCCTACCTCTAAATTTGTTTTCTTTGTTATGGTTGAAGAAACTGGTTTTCCTAGAATTTCCTACAGTTTGGAGTTTGCTGATTGTGTCCCTGTGATGCTGTTTAATGTGTTCCTCTGCCATTGCAAGCTGTAAATTGGTAGATTTAGAGGCTTGACAGATTCAGGTTCAATTGTTCTGTTAAGAATCTTTCATACGTGGTGTTCTGCATGTCTGTTAGGAGGTACATAATGTCTAATTGCCTCTCCTTGGAGATGTTAGCAGCCATTCATTAGTGATCATTGTCCAGAGCTATTAATTCAATAGAAGGTTGCAAAATGGTGATATCCTAATTCTATCATTCCTTATTTATTTATTAGCTGCAAACATTTTATAAAGAGGAAGTTACCTTTGACCCTGATTACTCTGAGACCAGATTTTTAGTGCAATGAATTGGTTCCCTAGAATTCTTCAAAGATGATTAATGAGTTTAGATTTTGGATATCATACTGAATTTATGTATTTAAATATACTTGATATGTTTCAATTCATTTCATTTATCATCCTACTGATGCTCAAAATATCCCATCTTTGGCTGGTGGGATCCTCTTTAAGCTGGTATCTGAATCCTTTAGATAGAACCCTAGTAGTTTTTCATAACTTCCTTGCTACCTGCTATGACAAGATATTCCAGACTCATTTAATAAACTTCCTGCTTCAGACCTGGAATCAGCCATCTTTTCAAGAGGGCTTGTTCCTTCTGGGGAGAAATAGTGTTTAGAGACACAATGAGGGTTCCAGGGATGCTCATTGCTATTAGGTTGGCCATTGTTTCTCAGCCTTTTCAGTGGACAGAACTAGAAAATGTGTGCTTTTTAAACAGAGAACACATTATGAATTAGAATTACTACTTCAGATTTATTTTCAAAACTACAAGATTATAAGAACTCATTGATCTTATAGCTGTATCTGTTCTCACCCAAACTGAAAAATCACAGCTCTCAATGACACCAATATATATACATTTTTACTTTATCCTACACGACATACAGTTTCAGAATACCAATACCAGTACTGCCATAACAACACGATTCCTGAATCAATAGATACAAACAAAATCAGTTAGAAAATAAAATGAAATAAAAGACCACATGTCTGATAAAACAAAATAAAACACCTCAGTGTAACTTTAATGAGAAATGTCCAATATCCATATAAGAAAAATTATAAACACTCATGAAGACACAAAATTAGACTTAAACAATTGGAAAGGTTAACCATGTCCACAGAAACAAACCCAACATAATAAATATTTTAAGTTATTTCTATGTTTATATAAACATTTAATGCAATCCCCATAAAAAAGTCAGTAGATTTTCTCCTTGAGTTAGACAAATTGATTATATAATATGTTTGGAAGCATAAACATGCAAAAATAGTTAGAAAATCCCTCAAAAAGAACAATGGTATAATATTAAAAAATTTAGGTATTATATAATGGTATAATATTAGAAAATTTAGAATTAGACCTAATTGCATATGAAGATTTCATGTATGATAAAAGTGGCATCTCTAATTACTAAGGAAAAACGGACTTTTTTTCTTTTGATGAGCTCTACCTCTGACCCTTTATTCTTTTTCTTCGTATTTGAATCGACATCTGCACAAAACAACTCACAAACCACTGTGTACAGCAAGCTGTCACTTACCTCGTGGAATTAGCACATGCTGTTTCTTCACTCGGCAATTTCTTGAGCATCTCAGTGTAGACATTCACTTTCATACACACGTTTTTATCTCACGTTCTAAGTTAGGTGGGTCTACTGACCCCACAGTGCCTGTCACACAACTTCCATGTGCCCAATATGCTACATTTTTTTTTTTTTTTGAAAAATGCACTTTTTAATAAGATGTGTTAGGATAGCTGGATAGCTATATGCAAAAAGATAAAATGAAGCCCTTCCTTCTACTGTGTGTCAAGACAAATTCTAAATGGATGAGGAATTTATGTATAAAAGATAAAACATATAAAAATACTAGGGGAAAAAACCCTGGGTGAATTAATCTATAACCTGGAATGGGAATAACTCTCTAGATTATATCTTAAAGTCCAAAAGGAAAAAGTAAAAGAATTCACACTTATGATTACATGAAAAGGAATGCTTGGTATTTAATCCACATGAGTTACCTTAAGTCCACTTTGCAGATAAGAAAACTGAGACTCAGAGAAATTAAATATCTTGCCCAAATTTACATGGTAAATGGCAGAGATGGAATTTGAACATGCCACAGATGCAACTCATTGCACACTGAGCCACATAGACTTCTGTTCACTCTAAGGACACTGAGAAAAATCAGAAAATAACCATTGTCTAGACTCCGCTCACAATTGAGGAATAAAATCTTGTCAATACTGCTAGGCTAGTTCCCATCGGTTTGCTGTAGACGTAATGTAGAAGAAGAGTTGCAGGAGAGGTTTAAAAGGCACGGGACTCTGGGGAGAAAGAGAGACTTTGGTATATTTTGCGGATAAACCTGAAATACAGTATGACACTTAACATGGAAATTTATACCTTTTAATTCTTATTCTCTTGTTCAGAATTTCTTTGTGATATCACAGCAGCACTCTCATCTAATTCTTGCTCATAGACAATGAAACACCATATCAACCCTAAGAATCCAGTTTTAAATATATGAAGGTTGAAAAAATTTTCAGATCTTTTAATTTATTATCAGCAAAGACAGTGGCTCGACTAAGTTATTTTAATAGGAACAATTCAACTGGTTGTTGGGTTCATAAAGTCAGAAGGTGCCAACTGACTGAAGACTTCACTTCTCAGCTGGTGCTTGGTGTTCACACAAACTGAACTAACCTTCACTTCCTGCCCTTCCCATCAATTTGTTCATGTTTCAATTCTTCATTTCCATGCAAGGTATCTCATGCCTGGGCAACAAATACTGAATTTCTCTTTCTGTTCCCTTAAGAAAACTTTGAAAGCCAATGATGCTTTTTCTCCATTAGGGGCATGGTAATTATTGACTTGTGAAAGCAATGCAATCCACTCATTGATTTCACAGAGATTTATTAAACACCCACTAATGTGCCAGGCATTGTTCTTGGTGTTACATATACAGGGAGGACAAGGCAGACAAGTTTTTGCTCTTGAGGATCTTACATTCTATGGGTGGAGACAGAGGAAAAGTGAAGAACAACCACAAAGCCAGATGATATCACAGACTGATTTATGCAATGAATAAAACATGAAATGCAGTGATGTGATCGGGACTGGGGCAGGGATCTCCCTTAGCTTGGATGATCAGAGAAGTCTCTGACTAAGATTTGAGCCACATGAAGACCCAAGGGGAGTGATATTTAGGGCTAGGCAGAAGTAACAAGTGCAAAGGCCCTGAGGCAGGAAAGCACTTGGTGTGTAAGAAGAAGAGAAAGAGCACAGTGGCTGTGTGAACTATGTTGGAATATAATTCACCTCAAAGTATTGGAGGATTTGCTTGTTTGTTAGTTTATTCATTTACACTCTGTCTTGTTCCAAAAAGGATTGAAAATCGCTCTTTGAATGCTGCTGTTTCTTGGAGTGCCTACAGATTTGAGAAAAATAACAGTGAGTTCTCTAGCAGGTAAAGTTCAACAAATATCTGAGATAGGGAATTAGGACAATCCATGCAGGATGCTTACTTTTTTTTAAAGACTCATACACCTTGAAATGTCATTTAAGAAATTATTTTTGAAGAAAATTATTGCACTGAATTTAATTTCAAATCAACAGACCTATTATATTCTCTAATCATGGCACATGCTATTTACCAAAGTCCTGTTACAAACAAATTTCTTTTGTACACATTACAAAGAAATGTTACATAAAATTAAGCACCAAGTAATGACTTTAATTTGCGGTTAGTTAATAATACACAGATGATCACGCGGCTGTAAAGGAAGCCACTTGGGACATTAACAGATATGCTGGCACAGAGGAATTGGAAACAGGCAGACAGTGAGGCATTTGGGCTCAGCTCTGAGTGGGAAGAATGGACTCAACATTTCATTTGGACATTGGACACTTTGGCTTCCAGTAAGAGGCAGAAACCTGATGAAGTTTGCCCAGAGAAGTCCGAATGACTTTGAAGTTTTTCAAATGGTTTGTAAGTTATTTTTTACTTCTTGCCCAGCAAAAAGATTTTACAAAACTGAATGGAATTTGCATTTAACATGAGATTTACTGAACAACCTTGACTCAGAAGTTCTTCTTTCCAGCTTTGCAAGAAGCTAAAATTGTCCCCAAGTTCTATGAACCAATTTACTTGGTTAATTTCTTGGCACTTAATGAACCCAAGCTAAGACACTCAGACTTTATCTTTCTGACAATGAAAATAAAATAGAGTAAAGCCCTAATATTTGAAGGAAACCAATGTTACATCTTTCTGAAAGTCTGCAGGCTACACAAGCAACCATACAAACAGACACAAAAATGATAATTCTTGATCCTATACTCTAGAGAATGGGTTGGAAAACCAACAGCCCAGTGAATTTGTGATTAAAGTTTGTTTAAACCTCAAGAAAGGAGAAATGGAAAGTTGTTAGGAGACTGAAAATGGTTCACCTTTCTCTTATAGAACAACTTTTCTAATATTTCTCAGTTCTCCTTGCTCCCATCTAAAAGCCAGAGTGGGGCAGGGAAGTGGGTCAGCACAGTGAAGGATTCCTGGTGTCCAGCCTCAAGAGAGGGCTTCAGTGCCCCGAGAAGTAGAGACTCCTGAAGGTCGTTCAGGTCTCCCACCCACTCACTCACTGGCAGTGTGGCTCTTCTTTGTCATTTCATGTGTCCACCCACCTCCTTTGCTTTGTAGATGAAATGGGTATCAAAGAACTATATACTTCATGGTAACATTTTAGCTCCTTAAACAGGCGTATCTAGGTTGAAGATTACATCCATGCCATCATTACTTCTCTCAGGCAACTAGGGCTGGTCTCTGTTTCCCAAGGAAGCTGGATTTAGTCATTCTTACCATTCTTACAGATTATGGAGCTTGATGGGGATGAGGAAGTCTGAATGACTTAATCCAGAATAAAGGTTCACCAGGGTCCATACCGGGCTCTGGGGCACCAGGATAACATGCACCTGCACCATTAAGGGATCAGTGATGAGCTGAAGATCAAAAGGAAATTAAAAGAAGAAAAGCCTCAGAAAATGGTTCATCAACATCTCCAAGGCAATATCATGCTATGCTTATGTTTTTTGTAAATATTAACGTTGAAGAATTAAAGATGTGACTAAAAACGATGGAATTGTCACTATGAAACAAAGTTTCTATGTGACTATTTCAGACCAAAGGGAATGCAGAACAATAGAGGCAAGAAGGGGCCCAAACACAATGTTGTAACCCTCCTCACCTGCAGGAAGGGGCAAGGGCTGTACATGGCAGCACTGTTTTTGTTTGTTTAACCTCTGCTCCATCACCAGCGATGAGTACATTTCTCTCTCTCTCTCTGTCACACACACACTATATAATTATACACACACACACACACACACACACAATACACACACATATATAAACACAACACACAGACACATAATTTGAGCTGGAAGGAGAAGAGTAGTATTAATAGAAAAGGACCTCTGTTTTTTCCTTCCTTTGAATTCACAAAGCGATCAGACTTCTCCAGAAATATTTTGGGACAGAGAGAGAAGTCTGAACACAGGAGAATTAGAAATGGGGGGATAGAGAGAGAGGAAGTCCAGGCAATTCAAGCAGCATGGAATACCAGTCAGAGAAAGAAGGAATAATTTCTTTAAGGACACAGTGAAATCAGTTCTGGAAGCCAGGGATCCCTCACTGGGTAAGTCATGACTGTTTCAAACCAAATTGGCTTAGAGCTGACCAAGAAGCCAAGTGGCACTGCTTTGATGTGAAATATCTGTACACATTATCTCACAATATGAGGCATGGAAGAATTCTTCCAAATAAATTTATTAGAGCAAATTGTCTCAGGCAAAAATAGCTCCTTCTGTATTTTTGTGACTACATTTGATGACATGTTTACCAACCACTTTAAGTTTGGGTTTGAGCATTGTGGTAGATTAGATTATCTGGCAAATATTCACTCCCTGTTCACCCCCCAACCCCACCCCATGTACCTCCATGGAGGAGTGTCCATCTGGCCCCACTGGTGTGGGGTTTGGCCACGTGACTTGTTTTGCCCCAGGGAATATTAGTGAACTTGACAGGAGCAGAGACTGGAAACGTGCTTGTGCAGTGGGGCTGGCCCTTCTGGTTCTTCTGCCATGAAAAGAAAATGTGGCTAGCCTGGTGGTCTACAGAGGGTGAAGAAAACACAAAGAGCAGATCTGCACCCAAGCTGTAGCTTGAAATCAAGTCCAGCTGAATTTAGCCTGCACCAGCCACACCCAAACACAAGAAGGAGAATAAATGATTATTCCTTTAAGCCATCGAGTTTGTGGGGCTGGTTGGTTGTGTAACATTACTGTGGCTGCAGCTAACTGATGCCAGCAGAACTGCTGAATGAGTAAGTTAAGGAGGCCAGGAATGCTCGCTGTGTAGTGTTTATAAGGGACAGTGAGTGAGGGGTGGCCAGAGTCCTGAATCCTGAATGGTAGGGGCTACCATATGGAGCACCACCTTTGCACCCGGTAGCAGGATGCTCTTGCTGAGCACAGATTGAGGGTCAGAATTTGGCTGCTTGTGGAGCAGGGTAGAGTAGCGACTATTCTGTGTACAACTTTGTATGAGTCAGTATCCATGAGCGCTCTTGTTTTTGGAGCAAGGAGAGTGTGATGGTGTTGTTGTTGGCAGTGGTGATTTCTTTGTCTTTGTTTGCTTTGCATAGTTTTGAGAGGGGCACACAGACATGGAGAATCGAAGACATGGTCTGGCCTCTTTCTGCAACTGCTCCCTGGACTAGGTTATTACCTGATAGGAAGGGAGGTAAGGGCCAGAAGCTGAAGGAATTATTTTCATGAGAGACTTTGTCACCTGGACCCCAAAATAGCCACTCTTGTGCACACCAAAGTATGGCACAGAACTAGGGTGAAGACCATTCTCCCCTACTTCTCTGAGGCACCAATGCAGCACTGGCTCCTTGAAGACTGGGGGCTAGGGAGCTGTCACCTGTGTTACAAACACTGTGTTCTCACCATGGCAATCCTGCTGTCACTACAGTGAAGTTCCCTCCAGCCTGGCATGACTGGAAGATCCAGGAGAGGAACTTGTGGGGCTGCTTGGGGACCTGAAGCTGACTGAACTGACAGCTGTGTGAGGAGATCAGACACTCCTTGGGGACTCCCAGGAATAGACTGGGAGGACTTGGCAGGGAGACTGCAGTGGGGTGGGGACAAGAGAAAGAAACTTGAGATAACAATGTCACTGGGAGCTCATTTGAATGCACATGCTGATGAGGCCACAGAGACATTCCAGTTACTTTATGCATGTGGTTGAAAGCCAGTTGTGGTTGGCTCAATTCCCATTGTCAATACCCATGAAACTCTCTTGATGATTTTGGGTGGGGGGCAGCAGGGCGGGTATGTCTCTCTTCAGTTGTGTATTAGCCCAACAGATGACCCAGCTCTACCACAAGAAGATCACCACCAAGATATTGCCTCTGTGAAAATCCCATGCAACACTTCAGAATGCAAACTCACAGGCTCGTGATAATGTTGCCAATATATGTTGAAGAGAGTTGCCAAAGACGTGTGATTCCTCAAGAGAAGTAGATATGTGTTAAGAAAGAAAGAAGAAAGAAAAAGGAAGCAAGGAAGGAAGGAGGAAGGAAAGAAGGAAGGAGGAAGGAAGAAAAAGAAGAGGGAGGGTGGAGAGCGAGCTAGTGAGAAGAGAAAGGAGGAAAACACCAGCAAAAGATATGAAAACTTTTACTATGAAATATACAAAGGTTCTTTTCTAACCACTGATAACACCATTGCCTTTTTCTTTCCAGATAATATGATATTTAATAGAAAACCTGAGAAATTCAGCATCAATGATGTGGAGACGCCATTTCAGGAAGAGAGTGATGGAAAGGCCCTTACTATTTCATGAAAAGTGAGTCACACCCACCCACAACTCAGGAAATGCCTTGATCCCATACACAGAAAGGGGGGCTTTGCTGCACCACCCTTTCCCCCAAGATGAGATAATAAAATCCATCTGCTATTCTGTTTAAGTTTTTTAAAAAATTTTGGTGAAGATCATCTGCAGAGTTTAAAATACCACTGGTTTTATGAATCCCACAGCAGCTCGTTGTCTGAAAGGAGGCTCACTGTTCCTGGGAAATTTTCCTCAAGAAAGAATGGTAAAAGATACTATAATCTTAGTGTAACAACTGAACTCTGTAAGATAGAAACTTCAGTATTTGCAATGTTGAGTCAGAGCTTCCCATTAAAAATTTCTCACAGAAGGAACTTGAACAAGTTAAGGGAAAGATTATTAATAAAGGGAAACACTTACCCAATCATTCATTTATTCAGGCAATAAATATTGGTTGAGTGTCTACTCTGATTGATGCCTTGGGCACAGTGTTTGGTTCTCCCTTCTCAGCCTGGGAGGAGAGAAAAGCTCTATAAGACAGCCAATCCCCTCACTCACTTAATCTTTCTATTCTTCCATTTGGTCCAATATCAATGGAAAGAACTGGCTTCTGGCTGTGCAGCTCCTGGGAGCAAAGTCAGATACTAAATGAAGTTTGGACAATGAATGAGCCTATCCGGCTGCAGCTTGTGTGCTGGCCCAACCAGCTCATGCACTCACTCTCCAGCCCGTCCCGTGCCTTACGCAGGTGACCATGATACTCAGGCTACACAGTTGCATTCCAGAGTGCCCAAGGAGAATCCACAATATCCAACATCCCTGAGTGGCAAAAAGAAGTGGAGGAGAAAAATCAAAAGGGTAATGCGTGGTCAGTAGGTCAATACATGCAGCAGGAATTCTAACATACTTTCAGCTGAGGATCTACTGAGTTCTAAAATAGGAAGTAGTTCTAGACTAGACCTGAGAAAAGGGTTTTTCCCTTAGGTGCAGACTCCCTGGATCCTCTGTATTGGTTTCTGTGTCTACATCTCAAATCCCCAACAGGGTTATCATATATTTAGGGGAGTACAAGTGTGCGTAAGCATGTGGACATCAGATCATGGCTCTGTCATTCACTGGCTCCATGACCTTGGGCAAGGCACTTAACTTCTTTGTCTCAGTTTTGTTCACTCCCTCCCTTATTCATTCATTCATTCAGCCAACACTTACTAAGACACTACTATGTGTCCAGGTACTCTGCTAGGCAGTCAAAGAAAAGATATACAACCTCTAACCTCACAGGGCATAACTCACTAGTGAGGAAGACACACACACACACACACACACACACACACACACAAAGGGGTGGGAATTGGGAAGGATCCAATAAATGAACAACAGCAAAAAAGTATTATGAGGAAAACAAACAAGGAGCTGAAGTGGAGAAAAAGATACCTGGATTGGACAATGTAATTAGGGAGAAGCTTTACATGGAAGCACAATGATCTTGGGAATAATAACATGCTTATGCATAAAATTGGGACAATAATGCAGTCTTCACAGGATGATGTTGAGGCTTAATTAAATGATGTATGTAACACCCTTGACTTAGTGCCTGGCACATAGGAAATATTCAACAAATATTTACTATTATTCCTTCTATCCTGGACTGGACTTAGCACATAGACTTAGGACATAGGACTAACACATGGCTTTGTACATAGTAGGGATTCAATAAATGTGTGTTGCTAATGGGATATAATAAGAGTGTGGTGGCATGGTGCCTCCACTTGTCACTATTCACTGTCTCTGGCAGCATCAGCAGGGCTAAAATTGCCCTCTTAGACACACACACATGATAGCAAGGAATACATCAACCTCTGGCCCCCCAGAGTGGGTCCCTGCAGGATAACATTGTTCCAGGCAGAAATCTAGAGAAAGCTGGCACTGATTTGTGCCGCAGTTGCTCACAGGATAAACAGAAGCCACCAGGGCTGTCCACTCAGCACATCTTCCCAGGCAGAGAAAAAAAAAATGTCTTTCTTTTTAAAAGGAAAGATGGAGGAAGGGCATTTTCAGTGCAGGCTGCAGCTCTTTAGAACGTAAACTGCTCAGCCCAGGGGAATTGAAATGGATGAAGCATATGCAAAGTCAGATAATGAATGGAGTTTGGGTGAAAACATGATAAAAGAAATTGCTTGTTTTTGTTTTTCTATCTGTACTGATGGATGAAAAGTGGTCAGTGGTACCAGTTTCATTGACATTGAACATTTGGGGAAGAGGACAGCACTATCTCTGTGTTCTCACAGTGGATGTAATAGGATTCATTATTTTTAATTTATTTGTAAAATAAAATTTCAATTGGATGCTAATTATATGAATTTCTAGCACCACCATTTATTATACATGAGAAGCAAAACTACTACATTTGCTGGTTCACTGGTAGAACTCAGGAGACACTACTTCCATCCTTGAGGATGTACGTTGGTCAAATTATTAATGAGATGAACCATGGAAAGGGGAAAGAACACAGACTGAGTGGTAGACGATCTCCTTCTAGTCCTGGGCTGTCACTTGCAGACTTGGGCCAGCCATTTGCATTCTCTGGGCTTCCTAATGGCTGCCTCATGAAGGGGTGATAGGTATATTTTGATCTGGTGAAAGCTGGCCCTTGAGGCCTGGGGTAACTGAGTCCTGAGCTGGTTGTCAGCCCAGGACACCTCAAAAGCAGCCTGAGGGGGCTCTGAAAGCACAATGGCCAATACCATCTTGTCTGCAACACAGTGAGTGCTGGCCCAGATGTACTCCTCGATATCCATCTCAGCAGTCCGCTGTGGTGCATGCTGCTGGCTACAGTAGGCAAGGGGTCTGCAGAGACGCTAAGCTAGGGGCGTGCAGAAACTTTTCATGTTGGAAGGCCTCATTAATTTAGCTGCAATTAAATAAGGCAGCATTCAAGAAACTTCAATTAGATATACTTTAAAATGTACATTATTTTGTAAAAATCTACTATGTACTTAATAATTTCAAAAAATGAAAACGATTTATTAATTTTAAAGTTAACTAACCTTTTAACAACTTTGTTGTATCTGCTTTTTGTTGGAAAGGATTGGAATATTTGGTTGCAGTATGGAGGTCTGCAGTTTCAGCTGATCCTCTAGATGGGTATCAGTCATTTGTGACTTTGGGTTAGGTAGGAGAAGGTAGATTTGCATCAATAAGTGGTGGAAAAGCATGAAAACATTTTTTGGGCATGTTGCCAAAGGTGTGGGTATTCTACTGCATTCTTCCGTATTTCAATTGTATCTTTCTTAGCATCAAACAATGACTTTAAAATGTCATCTACTGAGAACTCAATCAATTTCATCTGTAGTTCTTTAGATGGCTTGGTGATGTCAACTAGGTGAGGCTGAAATGCTAATTTGAGTGTGGTGTCATGATTCTCAATGTCAGTGAACCTTTCATTGCATTCTTCAATTAATAGGTCTGTAATAGCTGTGAATTCTTCAAATGATTAGCATATATCATCCTGCTCATCAATGACTTTTGCTAACTGGGGAAAATGTTCATCTGAAATTTTATTTTGAAGAAGAAATGTTTTGAAAAAAGATAGCTTTTTTCTAAATGTTTGAATTTTTTGCCACATATACATAGACTTTGTTTTACCTTGCAAAGAAATATTCAAGTCGTTTTGATTTGACATGATATCACACAGAAATGATGCATTCCTATAAAAAACTCCTTTCAATAATTCACATTGCTGATTCTGTTTTTCATAAAATTTAACTATCAGTTCTCATAGAGATAAAATTTTGGCTAACCCCTGTCCCTGTGATAGCCAACACACTTTAGAATGATATGGAAAATCCACACTGAAAACCTCATGGTTCAACTTCAGCACGTTACAAAACTGACAATGCCCTGTTGCATTTGTACGAATATAGTTAACAATTCTTATAACTTGCTGCAAAGTGTCACTTAAAATAGTAGCTTTAGTGCAGAGATTTGCTGATGCAAGATACAATGGCAAGAAAAGAGAGCATCTGGATCTGTTAATACTTTTTTAATCTGAGCAATAAACTCATGTTTTCTTGTCATGGAAGGTGCATCATCTGTACATACACTCACTAAATTTACCAAATTCAGTCCCACTTCATGACATTTATCTTGAAAGTTGTTGAAGATATCTATTCCCCATGTTCTGTTCGCAAGAGTGCCAAAAGTGAGTAACTCTTCGTAGCAAAGAAAATCTGTTATGACCCAAATGAATTATAAAACCTGCCCCAAATCAGTAATATAAGTTGATTCCTTTAGAGCTATTGAATAATATATATTTTGAAGTATTGCATGAAGTTGTTCTGTTAAGTTGAAGGCTAATTCATGCTGCCAATCAGTTACGGTTCTCCTTGAAAGAGGTGGTTGTTTGTACTTTGAAACATTATTGGGGTCTAAGCATCCTACAACTTCAACAATGAATTCTTTTACAATTTCTACATCACTGAATGGCTTCCCTTTTTTCCTGGAGTATATAAGCTACTTTATAAGTTGCTTCAGTGGCATTATCTCCAGGTCTTATCGCTGCTTGAAAGAATTGTCTTTGCTTTTGCTTTTCATCTTTTAATGTCTGTAATACAACCTTTTGCACCCCTCCCTCTAATTTAAAATATATGTGGTTCTTATGAGTGTTATAATGCTGATGATGAACATTGAATTTCTTTAATGTTGATATTGCAGTATCACAAAGCAAGCAAATCATCTTATCTTTAGCAGAAACAAGATAATATTGCAATTCCCAATCCTCATTACAAAGTCTGTTTTCTTCCTTCAGCATTCTCTTGGTCTTTGACTTGATGGGCTGGCTGTTAAGCAGACAGAATTAAAAAATACTGTTGAGCTGTGCAACTATTCAGAAATAACATTTCAAACAGAAATACAGTGCACCATTGTCAAAAGCTGATAACAGGCTGGCATACTCGACCCCCATAAACTCTTGTCAACCAGCCTCTTGTGGTAGTGGTGCCAGTGAGGCAGGGAAAGTTAGAAGTAAATCATGAGCATAGCAGCTGTCAATTTAGCCCTTATGGTTCACTAACATTCTAATTGTGCCAGTCAATCAGGGAGGATTATTTCATTGAAACTTATTTTATTCTTTGGTATTTTAAATACATTCATTTTAAAAATAAAATAAAAATACAAAAGACTAACAAAAGTGTATTAATAACAACAAAAGGATTTGTTCTATAAAATTTGGATTCAGTCAAAAGGCTGCACTTAAGGACCTAGAAGGCCACATGTGGCCTTACGATGGCAGGTTCCCCACCCCTGCACCAGAGACTTCTTGTCCCGGGGCCTGAGCAGGATGCTGTGCCATCCAAGTCTGGGTGGAGCTTGGAAATGGCGAGGTGTGAGGCCAGGTGGGACTCTGGCAAGGCAGAGGTCTGAAGGCAGCCTTGCATCCATTGCTTCACATACGCTGGAACTTACGCCCACTGGAAGGAGGGTGCCCTTTTAATGGAGTCCACGCAAGCCTTTGCAGGGAGCATTGCAGGCACATTCTGCATGTTTAAGCACCTTTCTTTTGAAATACTTGGCATGAAAAAGTTTGACTGGATTTGAAATCCATTCTCATCAAAAGAAATTTCAACATTTACATCGGTCAAAGAAAATAAAAAAGAAGAGCTAGGATTCTTTAAAGATAATTTCAACTGTTGTAAATTTTGAATGGCTGTAAAAAATGGTTTTAAATTTTTTATCACCTACTTGTGAGAACAAAGTTTCTCATCAATGGTGACTATCAAGAATTTGAAGAGATCATTAAAAAGACTTGATCAGGACTTGCTTGTAGCCATTTCTAACATAAAACTTGATATAAAATAGTTATGTGCATGGAAGTAAGCTCAACTTTCTCATTAAAAATTTTGGAAAAGATTTTATTTTGAGCTTTTACACAAATTCAGTATTCAATATCTATCTCTAATGCTCTGTATTTTTTTATTATCATTATAATAAGGCATAAGTAAAATATAGTAAATGTTTTCACCCAGCTTGTATAGATGTCCTCAAGTCCCCTGTAGTTTGTTCCAGTGTGGTGTACAAATATTATGTCCTATTTTGACTTCTAGTAGACATCAGAATACAAAGATGTTAATGCTTGTCAAAGAATGCTGGCTTCCCTTGACCAAATCACACAAGTAACTTGGACCTCAGTTAACTGGATTAACTGTAAAATGACTGGATTAAATTAATTATTTCAATTACTCCAATTGCAGTTATTTTTAATTTTATATAGTTGTATGAGTCATGACAATAATTTATTTCTTATGAAAATTCATCTTAGTAATTGATCAGTGATTTTTGAATAACTTTAATGCAAAATGGTCTTGTTAGAAACCCAAAAACTTGGTATGCACCACACAGATAAGAACTCAAGGTGCTATGCTAATGCTACAAACCTATTTTCTCAAGTTAAAATCTCTGCAAGTGTTTCCCTTGGTCCTTTAAGTTTGGGAACACAGATCAATTTGAAAGAAGCCAGGGTATAGTAGTACCCTTTCCCTTTTCATTCAGATGGCATTGCTGATGTGGACTGTGCCTATGTTGATCACTTTTGCCTTCCCACATGCCTGCCCAGACATCTCTTTCACCTTTGAAAACAACCATCTCAGCTACCTTTTAATCAACTTGTTTTGCGTCAGAATCCTACCTTACCTACCTTCTCCTCCCCAGCGCCCTACACCTCTGTGGACAGACATAGAATTTCTAATTTTTAAAATCTTTCATAGATTTTTTCTAAATAAATAAGCCAGATGTATTCAACAGCCCAGAGAAGACCTTAAAATCAACATGTTTTAAAAGGAAGAGGTCTGGAAAAGTACATCGCTGAATATCAGAAAACTTTGAAGCAGTAAAGCATCCATTTCAAAGGAAAGGATTTGAAATAACTGAGCATACGTTATCTGGCCAGACACGGGCAGCTTTGGCACAGGCCATAGAATATGTGAGTGTATGATTCTTAACTGCTTGTAGGCACTCTTAAAATTAAAAATATGTGTAGCCTGGAGAAGTCTGAGTAGGAGAAAAAGTTGTATGATATATCATGATGCCTCAGACTTGCCATCTGAGAGATGCAGCCAATCTTTCTAGGAAGGTTGAGCATCAGAAGCTATGTAAAGAAAGGATTTAATATTGTCAGCTCATTTGTTCCAAGGATTAATTAGTAGCAACATCACACACAGCAGACATTATAGGATGGAAGCAAAAGTTGAAGGTTTGTCAGTATTTAGTAAGACTTAAGAACAATGGAGTCTCTAGGTTCCAGCAGGAACACGAGTTGCATAAATGGACCATTTAGTATATTTGAAGGACACCGTAGAAAACTGTCTGTAAAATTCAAGATCCTCTGTTGTAAAACCATAGGAAGGAAACCACATTTATTGAGGATCATCCGTAGGGCAATATGATAGGTGCTCTCACACCCTGCAAGCTAAGTCTAACCATAGTGGCATTCTCCTTTCTAATCAATGAGGAGACTAGGACTAATTAAAAGGTTAAGAAATTTGTCACAGGCCATACAGCTGGCAAATAATCAACATCTACTAAGCTCCGACTTGGTGCTGATTTTAGACATAAATGTTATGGCCATGTCTACCTCTTGACTTAATTGAGGGGAAATTCTTCAACATCACAATATCTTCCCTACTGGTTCCATTGAATCCCATAATTACAGCTAAATTCCTTAAAGTCTTCAGGATTTTGTTTTAAAAATTGTGATCTAAATTCAATTGCCCAAGGTGTGTAGCACCCAGGCATTTAATCGAAAGGGAAGTGCTTCTTAATGAGCTCTACCAGGAAGCCAAGAGCAAGTCCTACAGGGTTGAGGGCATGTCAGGGATGGGGGTATCTCCACTGGGTTCTTGGGCAGACGAGGGGCCACATCACTACCATACTTTTTTCCTACACATTTTTGGCTACATACTCTTTGGTTGACTCTTCATAAGACAGTTTTGTAATATTTACCATAGAGAACATAGAAAGATAATTCAGCGTTTCCTCTAACGGAATTGATAAAAATTTGATAGTTTTCTGTTGATAGATTTTAAAAGTCCCTTTGAGCTTCAAACCTATTACATAAATACCCTCTCTGTGAATTTTCCCCTGCAGTTACATCCCAAGAATAGAAAATGCTCCAAGGAGAAAGGGAGGTCCTGAAAGCGAACCTTCTATTTCATAACTTGTCCAGGGCCAACTAGAGACAGGTCACAGCTGGAGAAGCTTAAAATTCAAGGTCTTTTCCAAGGCTCAGATGTTGTCTGCAGGAGAAAGCAGCCAGCCCAGCAAGGAGACAAAGAATGCTAACTCAGCCTGGGGGCATCACTGCCCTTGCCTGTTGTCCTGGGGCTGCTGGCTGGGCTTGTGGGCTCAGCAAAACCTCTCTGTCTGCCTAGCACCTAATGAAAACCTCTTCTGGGCCTCCTGAGCCACCCTTGCCTGCAGTGACAGGGGTCTGAACCAGGCACTGCTCATTACCACTCTAACCTGGGCTTCAGAGCTCCCTGACTCTCTTGCCTGCTTTTCCCCAGTCAGCCTGGTGAGGAAGGGGTCAGTGAGGACCTGCAACTTGGGGTGGTGGGTGGAGTAAGGGGCTGTCCATGCAGATCAGAGGGCTAGCAGTATCCAAAAGCTTTGGCCTTAGGCAAAAACTGCTGAGGAATTTACAGATATGGCATTGCCAATAAAAGGCTGGTTTTGAAACCAATAATGACTACATTTTGATCAACTATGTTAAAGAAATGACTGAATTACTTATTTATCCTCTCTCTAGAAAATTTTACAAAATTATTATAATATAAAGAAGTAATCGAAGAGTATAAATACAAAAATAATGGGAAACAAGCATTATAGAACTGTAATCAGGTAACTAATTACTAAAAACATGTTACTTTCCTGAATTTTTTTTTAATTTGTAATATTTGTCAGTGCCTTAGTCTATTTGTGTTGCTATAAAGGAATACCTGAGGCTGGATAATTTGTAAAGGAAAAAAGGTTTATTTGGTTCACTGTCTGCAGGCTGTACAAGAAGCATGGTGCCAGTATTTGTTTCTGGTGAGGGCCACAGGCTGCTTCCACTCATGGCAGAAGGTGAAGGGGAGCCAGCATGTGCAGAGATCACATGAAAAGAGAGGAAGCAAGTGAGAGACAGTGGGGAGATCTCAGACCTTTTTGAACAACCAGCTCTTGCTTGAACTAATAGAGCAAGAACTCATTCATTACTAGGAGGATGGCAGCCGGCCATTCATGAAGGATCTGCCCACATGACCCAAACATCTCCCATTAGGCCCCATCTCTAGTATTAACAATCAAATTTCAACATGAGGTTTGGAGAGGTCAAACAAACCAAACCATAGCAGTCAGCTTTATAAAATTTATGATTTGATGATTTTTTTATTCATTTGAAATAAATTTTCCCATTTATACTTGATTTTGAACTCATCTGTTTGAATTCTTTTTCTTAAAGAGTGTCACACAAGTTTAAGCTTCAGGTCCCACCAACCTGGATCTGTTCCTGGAGCCAACCCTAAAACTTCTGCTGTGACATAAAAGGCTATGCTCAGCATTCCCATGTTCTCAGGGCTGGAGTCTTTGCCCACAGGGATATTAGGAAAAGATGCCTGATTGAATTTCACAGGAAGAACAATGGGCTGGAGTGGGACTTCAATTCTATTTCCAGATTAATCTTGTTCTAATTATGTGCCCCTGGGCAGGAGATTGTAATACTCAGTAAACTGGGATTCTAAATAAGAGACCTTGCTCATCTCACAGGGAAGTCTTGCATTAGTATTATAATATAAATGTTAAAATCTTTGTAGAAGGCAACCAACAAAAAGGAAAACACCATTGCTATCATTCCTTGTGTTTTTATCCTTAGCTACAAGCAAACTGTTGGAGGTTACTGGTAACATCTTGGTAAAGACTTACCAACTTCATAAACTGTTCCCACATCACCTTTCAGACAAATTGAAAACTGACACATATCCCTTTCTAAATTTCCCTGAAGTTTTGTTGTTGGCAGTGGTGGTGAGTTTTCTTTCTTTCTTTTTTTTTTTTCTTTTTCCTTATTTTTAAATATGGAAGAAGTAGAAATACTCATTTCCCATCTGCTCCCATCTTTTTATCTCACTCAGCCTTTCCTCCTCTACATCCGCATTGGCCTCCCCCTCAACAACCCAATGCAACTACCCTCTACTTCCTGTCAGGTACCACCCTCTACTTCCTGTCAGGTACTGCCCTCTACTTCCTGTCACATACTGCCTTCTACTTCCTGTTAGTTACTGACCTGGTCATTAGCCTTGTCCAGCTCTTCCAGGGGCTTGTGAAAATATCAGAATTGGAATGTTATTCCCCTCCTCTGGACTGATCAAGAGATAATGGAAGAGTAACAGAGGGTGGGCCTTGCTCAGATTTGGGGAAGGCCCCCCAGCTATGGAGCTGAAGTCCATCGTGTTCCTCACTGGTCACCCCGTAAGGTCACGTGGGCTCCTTTGGTACATGAACCTGTATCTACTTCCTTGCCACACACTCACTCCACCTCAAGCTATTTTTGGCTTCTGAAATATGCAGAAAACAAGTAAATGAAAACAGGAAAAATAATACATAAAGTCAATGACTAATCAGTTGCACTTAAATGTCCAAGTAAGGAGAATAACACTCTCAAAGGTGTCATCAACCAATGCAAAGGGCAATGAGTTGGCCCGTTTTGGAAATTTTCTGTGTCTCTATAAATTTGTTACTCAAGGTAAATCACCAGTCTGTCTGGCCACATTTGTTAACAATGCATGTAACTCTTAACGGCATCTCAAAAGCATACTTACTCTCAATTTCGCTTCTCATTCGTTTTTACGATGCTAGAGAAATTCAGATTATATAGGCTTTCTTTGTGCTGAGATGGTAATTTTATATCACTGTAGATTAATAGCATTTTTAGTGATATTTGGTATCACTCATTTGTCTCCTGTGGTCGTAAAGATATATATTTTTTCTAATTTGGCTTTGCCAACAAATAAAAAATAAGAGTCTTTTTCTGTTGAATGAGCGAAAAAGTCATTCTGATCATGAAGAATTATTCTCTTTTAACATACCACAATCCACCATCTAATTGTTTTTGTTATTGCAGCAATACAGTTTCTACAAGAATGTGTGTGTGTGTGTACTTGCTTGCCTATATACAGTTTGGCCTGCAGAAGAATTTCTCCTCGTTGCAACTTGATCTTTACTTTGAGTTCTGATTATTTGTCTGTTAAAGCCAGTTAACCCAGGCACCCGTTTAGGAAGACTTAAACTTCCCATCCCTTGCCCCTCTTCTCCCTTGGTCCTAGAGTTTTGCAGATGCCTTTACTTTGTAAGCATATTGATATGTCTGGAATTCTATTCTGGGAACTGGTTCTGCAGTGCTCACTTGGAACAAGTACCCATTCCAGGGATGGTTATTATGAAACAGAAAGGCAGTCAGACTCGGTTTAGCTATCAGCTTTTAAGAGCTTCCTCCATCTGCTAAAATGTGCACTGCAAAGTTGCACATAAAATGCTGATTAGTACCTCAGTGCAGATTCATATAATGATCCACTCTCTCTTGGTTTACATCACACTTTCCTAAGTACCTATTCACCTGTTCTATTGGAAAATTTTAATCATCTCTCTGACATTAGCTTGGCAATTTCAGCGGCCACTTCACAATCTCTCAAAGTCTTTCTGCTCCATTTCATTCCTATTTCTTTTCTGCTTGTGTTAATTATTTTTGCAGCCAGCATACGTGTTTGTCAATAATGCATTACATTTTCCATGTGTCAGTTCTTCAGCCCATCAAAGAACCCTGCTTTTACATTCTGAATCTATTTTCCCCTTTCCCAACTCAGCTCATTTTGCTCTGGGCCTGCCTCTACTCCTCGTTCCAAATCTATCAGAAGTTGCATGAAACTTGGCAACTGCAAAGCAGTCCCCAATTTAATTGGGTCTAATTCTCCACAGAGCACTAAGTTTGGGCCTGCAACGGGCTGCAAGTTGTCCAAAAGCCCTGTGACTTCTTTGATACCCATGGTGCCTTAAATGTCCTCACTTCTGGGATGCCCACTTCTGGAATGTGCACAATACAGGTCTCCCATCTTGAATTCAGAGCCAGGACATAAGTCCTCCATTAAGAGGATCATGAGAACCTCTCCTGACCCCACTAACTCCATTCCCAAATGTAATGTCTTTGCTTAATGAAAAAAGCCTTCTCTTGATAGCAAACTGGAAGGAAACTCTTAGCACAGTGCTAAGCACATACCAAAGCTCTACAAACACTTACACAATTACATGTGATGTAAAGGGCTTAGGACCCACGGGCTCCACAGGCTGTTTTAGGGGGTGTGGATGGGAGCTATGTTGCTCACTTTAAAAAGAAAACAACACTGTTCTTCCCCCTGTCCCAGCATAAGCCTTTCTTGGGAACTTTCTAATGGCTACCATTTCCTTTTTCATGATTAGCTTCAAGGGTACCCACAAGCTGTCATGAGCCCAAGACTCTTCTTTTGTGGTTGCTTCTGAGAATTCACTGACTAGTTCCCTCTCACAGGCCAAGGAAATGTCCTTTGAAGAGAACTCTGTCTGCTTCTCAGAATGAATGCTCCTTTGGTGAAGGGCACATAAAGGGAAGTTTTTTTTCTTGTTTTGCTTTTGTTTCAAATACCCTTGGGGTTTACACACATCCTGTTCTAACTCGCCAGCTCCTTGGGGAAACACTCAGGCCATGACGGGAAGAGAAGGGACGCAGGCCCTGAGCCCATGAACAGGGAGACCACTCAAGGCTCCTCTGCGTCTGGGCTGCCCACTTTGTTTTCTCTTGTGCCCAAGCTTGTCATTCATGTGCACCGGAATCATCTGAGTGCCACATGCTGACCCTTGGTAAGATTCCATTTCTTACTTCCCTTAACTCTGACCTTGATTTGCCAGCCCCTTCTGATATTGTTAACTGCTTTCTGTTGCTCGGGAGCCCTGCATCTCCATGCTGGAAGAGGATGCTGGAAATGGCTGGGCAGGGCAAAGAGAAGCGTGGGCAAGGAGAGCGTTGGGAGGAGCAGGATACAGACTCGAGCTGGCAAACAGTAGGCTCCTGCACGCTGAAGGATTGTAGGGAATCAGACTTTTCTTTCATTGTTAGTCCTTTTCGAATAATCACTAGAGATGATCATTTCTACTACTTGTCCCACAAAGAACATTGCTTTTTAACTGTTCTTCTGTATACTCTCTGGCAGTTATGCTAAGAAGCAAAGAGATGGGCAAAGACCTGCTAAGGGAGGAGAAGAAAGTCACGTTTCATTCATCATTCGGATAGTCACCTGATCATTTGATCTCCTGACAGAGGCTTTTCCTGTGCTGTAGATGTCCTGTCTCTTTGTTTCTAGATCTTGGAAATACCTTTCTTGAAGTTGAAGACCCACTCTAGATGTTATTTTCCAGGATGAAAGGCCTCTGGTGGAGTCTATAATGTGCAAGAACAAGAAGATAGAATATAATTGTGTCGCCTCCGGACTCAGTTACCTTGTGTTTGAAGTGGACATTGGCTTGACATTGGGCAGCTTACCTTTCCCACTTGATGGTTAGCTCTAATATCTAAGTCTGGCTAGGAAATTGCCTTCCCTGGCAAAAGTAAATGTATGGGAGGAAATGTGGGCAAATCCTCTGTACTTATTTCTAGGAAAGATCCATAATTAAGAAATGTTTCCTTGGAATGGTCATAGTGAATGGTTTTGTTAAAAAAAAGTTGGGGGGAGGCTATCTACATCACATCCTCTGCTAAATTATTAATAAAAAAATTTAGGTTTCCTTAAATTTTTTTTTTTTAATTAAGGCTTCCATAAAACTCATATAACTTTAACCAGGGATAATCTCACTCAGTTTCCACACATGTAAAATGGGAATTATAATATTACCTTCTTGTGGGCTTCCCAAGGCTACTTCGTATAACGTTTAGAATAGTACCTGTTCCATCATCATGTTGTACACCTTGAATATATACAATTTCTGTTTGTCAATTTGATCAGTAACGCTGGGAAAAAAACTTACTTCCATGGTTTAAAAATAAGTACGTAGTACACTGTAAGTATTCTATTTTATAATTCTATAAATGTTAGCAACTATTATTATTATCAACTAGCACAATTCCCAATTGCTGTTATACTATATGCTGCATTGGGGAGAGGACTAATACAGATTGTGAACAGGATGCAGTCCACATGAACAGAGTTTTACAAACTTTTGTTTCAGTCGCTGCATTTTTAAATCAAGAGATTTCTCATCCAAAAAAGAAGAGCTATTTCCAATTTTGCTGTAAAATGGGGAGACCTGCCTGCAACACCAGTCCTCCCTTCCTGCAAGGCAACAGCGGGTTAGAGCTGAGGGGCCCTGTCAGAGGCCATGTCTCACCAGTTCGCAGAATCCCTGTGATGTCCGCCATGTGTCCTCCAGGCATGCCACTTGGCTCATTTAGCCATTTGCATTTCCTCACCTGCCTTAGGCTCTAAAAAGCACTTTCATATAAGCTCTTCTGTCTTGTTTTATACACACTATAAGGCAGGAGTTTAGGTAATACTATCCATATTTTATAGCTGAGGAAACTAATCAAAAGGTTAAAGAATTTTAAAATGTTACACAGTGAGTCTCCTGGGATAGGGACTAAAATCGAGAACCCCATCCCCACTTCTTCTCCAATATTGTGCAGCTTCCCAAACCATGTGAACAAACTCCTTCCTCAAATTTTGCTAGAAACTATTTGTCCTCTGTCAATTGCATAGAAGGTTCTTTGCTGGGATTTTAAGCAGCAGGGCAACATGATGTGCCAGCTTTAAATGGTACGTTAAAAAGTGACCTAAGGTGTCTGAGGCAGTGTCCTCTCCACTCTGCTAATAATCAGGGCAGTTTTTAATTATTTGCATGGAAGTTGGCTCCCAAGATAATTCAGTGTCCGCATGGCTCCATTTCACCTCTACTTATTTCCATTACCTTGCATATTAGCTATGTCAAGTTGATGGGCCTGCTGTTCCCCGGGGTGGCTATTATAAATACTGGTGCTACAATGAAATGCTTCCAGTCTTCTGGAACCTCATTTGAACTAAGCAAGTTCTCCATAATGATCATTAATGATGTATTGCTTGCATATAAATGTTGGATATTAATCTTTTGTTTACTTTCTCTATGCCATCAGACTTTTTAGATGTTCTCTGTAATGTGCAGCTAACTGATAACTAGGAGTAGCTTCTCCATTTGGGATTGAGTGACTTTCTCAGCTGACAATTCACTGTGGCAGGTGAAGGCTTGATCTTAGAGCCCTGTCTCATAGACCCACTTTCCTCGGCAGATATGGCTGCCTAGTGCTCTTGGAGCTAATATATCATTAATGCCCAGGTACAAAACCTCACCTTAGCTTCTTTTGAAGTCTGTAAAGACTGTCTGCTGCTTCTTCTATGTCGTAAATTTGGGACTGGAACCCGTTCATGCCAGGGAGTCCCTGCAAGGTGAGTGGGATGAGTCTAGTCACCAACTCTTGAAGGAGGGACATTATTGGGGCTGGACATATTCTGTTCCTTTCTCATAGGACCTAGATTAGGCCCATGCGTTAGTGGATCTGAGAGCTCATCTTGTCTGGATCCTTCCATAAATCCTCTTCTGCTGAGACGCAGATCCTAAGCGCTGGATTCTGTCTAAGAGAGTCCTCTGTGACTTGAGAAAGGATCTTCTTCCTGTATTGAATTGGACTGGAAGAAATGCCTGCAGTTTAGTTTAGTCTGACCTTACACCAGGGACTAGACCAGAAATAGATTAGCATCTGTGCAGAAAATGATGATGCTCTTCATGTTCAGCTCAGGAATAAGATAGACCGGGATCTGAATCCTTGCACTGCCACCAACTACCTATGAAATAAAATATTTATTTTATTAATATTATTATTCTATGAGCCCACACTGATCTCAGCTGTATAGAATCCGCTCCTGACCTTACTTATCCTGAAAAAGAAAGGCTGTTTGCCGGGCTGTCACCATGTGTCTACCCCTGCACTACCTGTCTGTGTGACCAGCAGTTAGAATGTGACAGAGGCAAAGAAGATCTTGCTGGGTTTAGTTATGAGCAGGATGAGGAAATGGCCTTATGCCAAAACTGTAAATTTGCTAGAAGTCTCTTATAGTAAGAAATGCACATTAAAACCTATTAGAAGCAGACATGCTTATGACATGTAAATTCATATCTGAGGAAGATGTGGAGCTTCCTGGGAGAAAGCAGGCACAGACACTGAAGCCGCCAAGGCAGGCATTATGTGGTTGGGTCATGAGGAGGTTTGTTAGGACCATGGCTGTTCTTGAAATCGTAACTGCAATCGTGGATGGGCCAATGTAATAGCCACTGTCCTTCTTCTAATTCTCCTCATCTCCCCCTTGAAGTCTATAAAAAGCTATGACTATACTCCCTGCTACTGTTCTCTTCTTGCTCTCATTCATCCCTCCACACGGCTGCCATAGTGGACTTCATAGAACACAGCTCTAACCATGCTGCTCCTCTGCTTGGTGGTCTTTGCTGGTCCCTGTGGCTTACCCAAGTTAACTCTAGTGGTGAGAACCAACAGGCTAGCCCGTTAGACCTACGCACCACTGCCAATCCCTGGAGCCCTGGATCCTGGGACGTGGGTGGTCCCGCACGGGGGGACAGTGCTAGGAGGAAGCTGGAAACACCACCAAGGCTTTTCACCACTTCAGATAAGCATTCTCCTGGGGACCTGGTGGAAGGAAGCTAATATGAGTTTCCCTCCTTGCCTGGAGATTAAATATCTTCACAACCAAGTAAATGTTTATGGTTGCATGTATCTGAAAAGCTGTTCAATCTGGAGCCTCCCGAAAGAGTCACTAGAGAGGACTTGGGCCTCGGCTTGTTCAGTTGATTCTCTTCTCTTTTTGGAACCAAGTCTTCTTCTCTGTGGCCCCAGTGCCTCTGACTCACCAGTCTTCCACTTTTTCTTTAAATGCACACCTGTGTTACCTGATGGGATTCTGTGTGAGTCCCAGGGAGCCTCAGTTACATATAGCTTTTTGGTGTTCTCTGAATAGTCACCCATTTAAATCACACATAATAGAGGTTGAGACTGATCATCTTCAGATTTTTTTCAGAAAAACTAAGTTTTTCTTTAACTATTAAAGAAACAACTCCTTTTACAAACCTAAGGGGGCTTGACTTGAAGGCAAGATGAGTCATTTTGGCAGGGGTAGAAGGTACAGGTCCTCCTGTTCTTCTCCCCCTTTTTCAAACTCTTAGTTAGCAACATCAGCAAGCCAGAGAACTCTGCCTCTCTCCTGGGATTTCAGAGATTGCCTAAGAGGGCCACAGTGGTGGTGACGGTGGCAACAGCCTTCCTGAAGCCCTTAGAGTTTGCTCCAGACATGGCTATCATTATATGACATGTTCCCATTTCAATACTTGAAACAAAGAAACACTATTCAGCCCTTCTCCAATACCTATCTCACAAAGTATAGACTGGGAAAAGATTTTTATTTTATTTTTGTAAAGCAATGATCTCTGTGGGTTCAGATTTACCTGATTGACACAAATCAGAAAACCTTTGGCCTCTGATTTTGAGTTGAGCCAAAGCACCTTGACTAACAGCACATGGAAGACCCCAGGGAGCTTGAATACTTGTCAGTTTTATTTACTACAATTTATGAAATACTTTGTTTCAAACGTTGAATGAAAAGGGATAACTTAATTCCATATGATGACAAGCATTTAATGAAGACACAGAGAATAAATATTAATTTCTCTCCTTATCAAGAAAGAGGGTCTGTGAAATGGCAAAAATTCTTCAGCTATTTGCTGGGAATGAGAGAACTCAATGGTTCTACTGGCAAGATTTCCATTTCTACAATAATTAGCTTCTATGTCCTACCAGGTAGGAATCTAACAAAATGTTTGGTTCCTAAAATTATTGACCTATGTTACAAATCTATTTTTCAAATACAAAACTATTTTGCTCCTGTCACCCTTGTTGGTCCTAAAGATATGACCCAAGGAATGCCTGTCCTAAAACTTGTCATCGGCAGCATATTTCTTATTAAGTTAACAGTGTGAAATACAAGAATAAGAGTTAGTGATTTCCTACAGTCCCATTTCTGTTGCTTTGTTCTTGCAACAGAAATGTTGCAGCACATTACTCCAAAATGTAGACTAGGACCCTTGGGTATTTTACAACAAGTGAACAATGGCTGAGTCATATAATTTAGGAAACACAGCTAGCTAAGCACTCATTTCTTTGAGCAAAAATTTCAGAGGGGCTTTTATCATGCTTGCACAAGATCCAGATATCTGAAGAGTCTGTAAATCCATAAATACCCTCTGACATGATGGGCTATTACAGCTTTTAAAGACTCATTGCTGTCTGTTGGATCAAACGTGTGCTTCATGTAGAAGCCTGGGAAGAAGATTTATATGTTGACCATTCCAAGTCTATCTCTATTTAAAACTCACTATCTTGGGAACGAACTTCAAACTATTTTTGCCTGCTGGTATGAAGTATTAAGTTCCCCCGCCAAGAGATCTTAGGAACGTTTCAATTCCCTAAGCTCTCATCTGTACACACCTGCAACCAAATCGCTTCCCTTTTTCTTCTCTCCAGGGGATAGAAGAAGTCTCATGGGCTCAGACCTACTACTTAACTCAAACTTGACCTGAGTCCCATAAATCACTTAATCTTTTGCAGAGATGACTGTTGCAATGAAGAGCCAAATTTCTTACCAAAAGTCATTTATCAAGTTTTTGCTCATGACCAGAAGGAAAAGCAGGGCGGTGCTGCCTCATTAAAAGAAACAGAAGAAAGCTTCCAGAAGCCAGAAGTGGTAAGCAATGTCATGGGGGAGAGGAAGGTTAAAGAGGATGAGAAATTGGAAAAGAACCCGGGGTTCCAACCTCTTCCATTTCCCACACCCAACAGGTCCTTTGTCTTGTTGATTCTACTCCCTCCGTGTTTCCCAAACTCATCACCTCCTTTCCATTTGTCCTGCTGTCACCTAGGTTCAGGCCATCATTACCTCTTCCCAGGACTATATGTCTCTCTGTTTGCTTCGTGTTGCTGAGAGCAGTATCTTTGTTATATGTGGAACTGATCATATGTCAAACTGCCGCTCCACCATCGGAAGGTGTTTCTTCCACTGTGTCCTCCTCACCATCAGACTTCCCGCAGTTTCCTGAAAACATCTTGGCTCATTCTTGTTCCTCTCTGCTTAGGACAGCCTCTTACATCCCTGCCCTCACTGTTGAAATCCTAAACTTCCATGTAGCCCCTTCAGCCCACCCAGTGGGAATTCATAGCTCCTGCCTTGTATTTCGTATCCTCAAAGAACTGTCTTTATAAAACTCAAACTATGGACCTCCTGCATTGTGCTGTATTTATTTATCTGGGTACATCTCCCTTTTTCCCAGATTGTAAACTCTCCAAGGGCAGGGATCATAACACCCAGTATCTAACGTGGAGCCCTATTATGAAGCTGATACTTAGTAAATATGCACTGAATAAAGGTGGTGTATGTGTACACAGGTAAGTGGATTTGACAATTGATTTTTGAGAGAGCAGAGTTAGTCAAAGAGACGGAACTCAGAATTCAAGATAGTAAGGTGAGAAAAGGTGGTGAGAAAATAGAGGTCTCCTGCAAAATGATATTATGAAAATATGATATGTATCTATGGAGTTTGTATTTACGGAGGTTGTTCTCATGCACTACTAGCTTCTCTGTTCCTATTTCTCTATAGCCTAGAAAATTTCATTTCTTATCATTCCTTATCCAGCACAGAGGAGTTAGTTGTAGAAAGGTCTCTGCTGATCAGTCAGCCTTACAAATCTCAGATTTGTTTAGTTAATGGGATTGGCATGGAAATATTCCTATAGTCTGGTTTCATTTCTGCTTCATCCTACATTATTGCTGATGTGTTCTGACACATCAGCTATTTTTTTTTTCAACCCTGTTTATTTTCAGAACATTCTGGAATTATCTGTAGGTAAATTCATGTCTCATATTTTTACTACATTTCTTATTTTCCCTGAAAATTAAAATGTATTTTACTATGTCACCTTAAAAAAATTGAATGCCAGCATCTGACCTCTTTATCCCCTGTCTTTATATCCACATGTATCATGATATCTGTGACCCACCTTCCACCACATCTGCAGCTACTGGGCACATTCCTGTGCAGTTCTCATCACTTATTGCCACCGCGGCAGCTTCTAGAAGGGTTTTTGATTTCCTCTCCTGCACCCACAACTTGCTTCTGTTTATCCTACAGGATTCCCACTCCTTGGATGAGGCTCCTTAATGATAGAAAAACCTGTGACATTAGGTGGAGAGTGGGTCCAATCTGATTTTATTCCTCATCACCTGTGTGTCCTCTGCCTGCACTGTGCCTTCCTCCACTTTTTTTCTTCTATATGCTTTCGGATGCTTTTCTATGATGTCCCAAAGGGAGCCTCATTTCCCTCTGCTTTTCTCTACATCTCTGGCCCATTCTTCCTTGACTACAGAGCTATCATCGTAACAATAGCTTAAAATGGTTGAGTCCTTTTTTTAAAAAAATAATTCCACTTTTATTTATTATTATTATTGAGAAATAAATGTTATTTCTTTCTTTCTATGCTGCCAAGGCTGGAGTGCAGTGGCTATTCACAGGTGCCATCGTAGCTCACTGCAGCCTCCAACTCCTGGGCTCAAGCAATCCTCCCACCTCAGCCGCCTGAGTAGTTGGGACTACAGGTGCACACCACCATGCCCCGCTGGTTGAGTTCTTACTATGAGCCAGGTGATGTAATTTTATGTAGATTATCTCATTTACTCCTTCTTCTAGTTTTACAAGGAAACTACTTCTATTTTTGTGCCCACTTTATAGTGTGGAAAACTGAGGCTTAAAGAGATGAAATAACGTGCCCAAGTTTACACAGCTAGAAAACAACAGCAGCAGGGGTTAGACTCATTCCATCTCTTTATCCACCATGCTATAATGCCTTGCTCTGTGAAAGCGGGTGCTGCTCACGGATTGCTCGTACAGCAGGGCAGTGCGGAGATGCTGACATCTTGCATACAGTCCGCTAAGTACCAGCCAGCCTCCTTGGCAAAGCGCCTAGTGACAGCTGCCATGGAAACGACCTTTCTCCACACCTGCTCAGGCTACTTCCATCTAGGGGAGGCTCCCTGGAACCTTGGCTAATTCTGGTCCAATCCCTTACTTCAGAAAACTCCACCCTCGGGGCAGGTGACACCAGCAAGCAGCCACCTGTAGCCCAAACTGCCCTTGGAGAAACAGCATTGGAACAAACTTACAGGCTTCATAACAAGAGCTCCTGCTTCCACACACTTTTCCCTCATGGCTTCCTGAAAATGTAGAACCACCAATGTCATTCCCTTGCCCTTGCCTGCAACTTCTGTTTATAGTGCTTATGATGAACTAATGAAAAATCTGAATACAGTAAAAATCGAATCCAGATACAAAAGGGTTTGCTTGAAAATTCTTCCCTGTCATCTTTTCCTGCCCTTTGCTTAGATGATTTTCTTAAATACAATTTTTGAAACCAATCAAATTGTTTGGAATATTTTGGAGTAAATAAAATGAAGTATTATTGCATCATCTCCATCAGTTCTGTGTATGATATAAAGAGCTAAATACCAGATTGGTTTTAGCTCAAGCTCAACTTTGACCCTCAGACGTTAGGATGTTTCTTCTTTGGAAACCTGATTTCCACCACCAATGCCCCCTAACCCTACCTGGAACCCCATCATAAAAGATTTTGAAGAACAAAGGTTTCTAGATTCTGATTTTTTTTCACGCATTATGATCCTGAAGTTTTAAAACAACTTCCTTGTTGATGCCTTCAGAAATTCCTGAAATTTATATAGAGCTTTAGAAGATAAAGTTTTTCCTAGATACCTTATAATTTTTCCACCAACTTAATACTATCATTGGCATATTCTTCATTAATAGAGCTCAGCGTGCAAAACCGCACTCCCTGGAGATTCAGCATCACTACTTTCATGTTTTTAAGTTATTCTCCTCCCACAATGTGTCATTTGAAATACGACTACCTGGGCATCCAACACCGCCATGCACTTGCCCTGCATGGTGATGGGTGGAAGTGGGGTGGAGATGGTGAAGCCTTAATGGTGGAGTTGGACAGGGTGAGCAGGGAAGAGCACACCTGGGCATTTATTTGGTGGCAGCATGACAGAATGGTTATCTTAGGAGGAGGGGACAAGAGGAGATGAAAGAAGGTGGCAGGTCTGAGGAAAGCCATGGCGGTGGGAAGGCCAGGTGGGGTGCCTGGCAGAAGGCCAGGGGGTTGCCCAGAGTCCAGGGTCCATCCTCCCCTTACCCACCAGCTGGGCCTACTGATTTTTTTTGGCCCTCTTTCTTCCCCTGGTACCCAATTTCCACCTCTCGCTTTCACCCCTGCCGCGGCTACACTTTTCCCTTCTCCCAGCCTCAGCTTCAGCTCTGCCTGTGGTGCCCTTTTGTCCTTGCTCCTGGCTCCAGGCCTTCAGGTGTTCCTGTTGCCAAAAGCTACTGGCTTTGGGGGCTGTGATTGAATTTCTATTTTCAACAAGAGGGAACAGGAGGTTTGGGGTCTCCAGTGGGCTGGAGTTTGCAGCGTGAACTCCTGGACTGTCTTCTGGGTGTTGCTCCACATTTATTATACGTCTGAGCAACAAGAGTAGTACCCCGTGTCATTTAGTTGTCCCTTAGTGTTGAGAGTATATGCTTTGGTGCAACAGAGGGCTTAACTTGCAGTAACAGCCTGGAAGATTTCTCTGGACACACCGGTTTGTGGAGAAGAGGGAGGGAGTGGAAGGTGAGCTGTAAGCTGTGTATGAGCAGCCACCTTGTCCATTCCGTGTGTCTCTCTAGGCCCTGCCTCAGCCACAGCACGGCCCGATCCCTCGGTCAGAACTTGCTGAACCAAGCAATGAATGAATGAATGAATGAGTGAGTAAATGAATAATGCTGTCTGGAAACCACGAAGGGCAGGAACAAAGAAGTGCAGGGCTGCTTTGTCCAAAAACCGCGTGGGCAGTGAAGGGCACTCTGGCTCTCGCCCCTGAGCCCACGCTCCCAGCGGCCGACGCTGGATGCCGCCGCACAGAAGGTGCAGGAGCATAGAGACAGGCTGCACTGCTTGATGGCTTAAGATAAATATTCATACTTAATATTGGTTCTAGGGTATGAATTTTTAGACTATAATTCTTTAAAATTTATTATAGTTTTAAACTTAATTGGGTGAAAATATTTATTGGTGGGGGAGGGGATGCAATTACCCAATTATCAAAGCTAGAATGAATCCTAGGAGGGACACTAAAACTATCTTTAAGTACTGAGAGGATTTTATTACAGCAACTCTTAAAACAATAATGAATGTTATGTGTTCCTCAGCCTTTTTTACAATAAGAAAGGAGCACACCATTTTCAAACAGAAAATAGACTTGTGTTTGAGGAGGAAGATACAAGAAAAGGCTCTGCTCCGTGCCAACAAATAAATCGTCCTCACAAAACCCCACCACCAAAAAAAAATTTGCTTTTTCTTTGAACATTAAGAAATGGAGGGGTGGGTGGGGAGGGGAACGCAAGTGAAGCTACAGATAATAAAACGGAGATGTGGGAACTAGCATTAAAAATATGTTGGCATTTTCCCAAACGGGGAGTGCTGACAAGTATAATCCTATTACTCAAATCACATCAGCAATGAGATAAATGAAATAAAAACATGATCTCGTGTGACCAGAGTGGCTATTTGTCCACAGACGCTCGTTGCATTGTATCAATCTGCGCCCCCCAAAATGGGACGTAGCAGAAAACAATGTTAAGGAAGCTTTTAAAACACATCATTGAGATTACAACACCTTTTAAAATAAACAGCACTGAATACCAACACAGGTAAAATGTCATTGCGAGACGGGGTTCCGATATTCAACGGCGTGCTTTATGGCTTTCCAGTGTGTGATAAAATCTGTTCACCAGATGTACTATATGTCTCCTGTGTAGCATACTCGAGCATCCTGTAGGCCCGAGGCCCATTTATTTCATGTAATTGCCTTTCCTGTGCACACCTTGGGGCACCCTAATTCTCCGTTTTATTTCAGGCACTGTACAGGGTACCATCTGGTAGTTTTAAACTCATCCCGTTTTATTGCTCTACTGCAGCGGCTGTATTCAGCCGTTCTGCAGGCTTTCGGTGGAGACAGTCTTCTTACTACCAGCTATTTATTTGTGTCTGGAATAAAGTAGCCTTGAACTATCAACATGCAGGATTCACACGTAGATCATCGCCAGTCCATACGAGCTAGACAGAGGTTCCCAGGCAACCTGCAGACTGGAAGCCGTTCCGAATTGCTTTACGCACAGCTGTTAACTTATAGAATTGGGATTCTAAATTCTTCGCCTACTTCTGCACGTAATGATATCTTTTTAGTATCTCATTTGTATTATTTCAGTTCAGATGAGCACACAAATAAATGTATTCCATCACATCTGGAAAAGTACCATAGAGAAATCGCTTAATATACAAAGCTACACACCTCATTATGAGGTTCGTCACTCATTTCAAACCCAACCTTATCTCTGTCCCTCATCAACACAGCTTTTGTTTTGCTGTTGTTTTCATTAAATTGTTAAGTCATTTTTTTCAAAGGAATTTGCAAGATCTTGAAAAGGCGAGCTTGGAAATAATGGACTTGGCAGAAGGAAGATAAATTCCAGAACCACGCAGCTTTTCTGCAGTGGTCCCCAGTGAGAGCACCTTCCCTCAACTTGTGCACAAATTAGCCAGGAAGTAACTCTGCTCTCTCTGAGAATTCATCTTCTGCTTCAAACCTGTCCCTCTCCCCAAACCGATGCACCCACACATCAGAGCAAGCCACTTTAACAAAGGTCCCTGATATGCAAACAACACACACGCAGCTGCATGTTTCCAAATGAGTCATTGTTCACCTGCTAGTTCCTGCCTCACTGAATCCCTCTTGCTACATGCGTTATGCATTCCCCCTTCTCCTATCCCCTTCCTCACTGACCAGCAGCTAAGGTCTGTTGGCCTCTAGAATGGCAATGAATAGACTGCAAGGAGAGAGGGCTAGGCAGGGTGGTGGGACTAGGTGAGTGATGAGTTGGCTTACTAGCCACTGCTGCCTCTTGACATGTGTTATCTCCGCATTGCCCAGGGAGAAGATCACTAGTCTTTGGCCTGAGATACAGAAAGCCTTCCAGTATACAACCTGCTACCTGGCGCCAATAACCTGCATAAATAAACAAATCAATCAGGAGATGCTGGTGTTACTACAGGTACCTCAGCCCTTTGTTATGGTGATGGTGATGGGTGACAACAATTTAGCCACAATTAGGGATGGAAAAAATATTTAAGGTGGAAAAAGGCTGGATATAGTACCATTTGCAGCAGATTCTTTACATATTTTGCATTCGTGGCAATGACAAATGTAGTTAAATGCACCTGGTTGTAGCTGTCTGCTGTGATCTAAAGCCTCTTTGAATGAAAAGACAAACTCCCTCTGTTATTTATTGTTGGAAGCAGAGTTTACTTTGCTGTCTTTAACCTCAGCAGAAATCAGAAACGCCAGTTTAACAGCAAACTGATGAGTTCTAGGAAACAGAGCAAAGAGTCATTGGTTGGAGTCTTGTAAATCAGTAGGAGAAGACCAGTGACCAAATAGATTCATATTTATTTTCCTGGAGTTTTTCCCCCTTCTTTGACTCTCAGACAATCTCCTTCTATAAAAATGTTAATGCTGGTCTGAATATGAAGGGTAATTTTTTTCCCCCACAGCTCTGTCAAACAGATCTTCCCAATAATTAGATGTGCATCCTTGGGCTCTAAGAGCAGTCTTGTTGAACAAAGCAACCGCAAAGCCAACTAACCTTTGAAGAATGAGGGTGTCAAAGTATAAGCAGATGTTTTAATTTGCACAATGCTGGGATATTTTGGATACCAAATGTTTCTAAAATAGTTATTGTATCTAGACAGCAGGAGAAAGATACACACAGGAATGACCTATATCTCTCCCAGTTACAGAGACATTGTCTCCTTCAGCAGAAGTGATATGGGACATGCTGTTAAGAAAGCTATATGTTGATCAGCATCTAATGAGAAGGCATTTCAATTCGCTGATTATAATATATGAGAAGAGGGAAGCAGATTCTCCGTAAAATCCATAGCTAAATCAAATATGGGATAAAATAAAAGGGCTCATGCTATCCTTTGTGTAGGTATTAAAGTTTTCTAAAATGACTTAAGAGATGTCTGTTATTTAGAAAAAAAAAAGGAGGATACATATTTTAGCCATGAAAGTATAGCATCATGTTATCTAGCTAGTTGAACTTGCATTGCTTTTGAGAAATGTCAGCACACGTTTTTCACAAGTGGATGTATACAGGAAAGATTTATATTAGACACCAGGAAAAATGTCCTGACTTTCAGAAGAGTTGTGAGAAGCCCAAATAGTTTATCCAGGAAGGCTGTGGAATTTACCTCCTGGAGATTTTTAGCTGCAGACAGGAGACCCCTATGTTTGTGTTTATTTCAGAGTCGTTTGAAATGAATAAAATGAGCTCATCAAGAGTCTCCTAGTTCTCCTCTTTGTCACTTGCCTGAGAACAGGCTAGCACCAGTGGCCCCCAACCTTTTTGGCACCAGGGATCAATTTCATGGACGACAATTTTTCCATGGATGGGGAGGGGAGGATGGTTTCAGGATGATTTAAGCCCATTACATTTATTGTGCACTTTATTTCTATTATTATTACATTGTAATATATAATGAAATAATTATACAACTCACCATAATACAGAATCAGTGGGAGCCCTGAGCTTGTTTTCCTGAAACTAATGACACTGCTGATATGACAGGAGGCTGATGTGAACGATGGGGAGTGGCTGTAGATACAAATGAAGCGTTGCTCCCTGGTCCGCAGCTCACTTCCTGCTGTGAGGCCTGGTTCATAACAGACCACAGATTAGTACTAGCCCACAGCCCGGAGGTTGGGGACTGCAAGGCTAGCAGTCTAATAGCTGTCCACCAGGCCAGGCTTCTGTCCGACCTTCTCCTGAATTCACCTTCTCCCAAATCTGAACCCTGTCCTACCAGAACCTCTTGATCTAAAGGGTTAAGCTAAGCGACCCGTGTACTGCTGCTGGTGGGTTGGGGGGAGGGGGAGTGTAAATTGGAGCAATCTCTATGATGAATAATTTCTCAAAATCTACCAAAATTAAAAGTGCATATATCCTGTGACCCTGCAATTATATTTTCAGGACTTTATCTCACAGATCTATTCACATATTTCAAAATGACCCAAGAATTAGTGATTTATTGCAGCAATGTTTTTAATAGCAAATAATCGGAAACAACCTTAATATCCATCAAAAGAAGGCTGATTAAATAAGTTGTGGCATATCTGCATTAAAAGAAAGAAGCAGCCCTACATGCTCCTGTATAAAAGGGTTTCTAAGACACCCACAAAAAATGAGGTTCAAAATACCATGTATAATATGCTATTGTTTGTTTTTAAAAAAAGAAGAAAGACATACTTTTCACAGTATAAAGCACAACTTTTGAATTATTACGCCTTCTTAATTTGTACTATGTTTAGGTAATACCTGTTAAAATCAAATAAATGACTAAGGGAAAATAAGGAAACACTTTTCCAGACCAAAATCCCCCAAATAAAGTAGGGGCTTTATTCTGTCTTATTTCTAGTTCTCCCTTGGTCCTGGCCAGAAAGCCAGTAGTATAAGATGGCCATCCAGAAGGGGAGAGGCCTGTTTGACTTTGGTTTTCTTATTCCCTTCCTGCAGCTATAAATTTCAGAAGAGAGAGAAGAGGAGGAAGGAGGTAGAGTCTAGTGATAAGGCACCAGAATGTTTCCTTGCTTCATGATTTGATGAATTGAGTAGAACTGCTTAAGGCTGCCCAGAGGGTAAACTTAATGGCCAAGAGAAGACCAGTTCCACAGAGGAAATGCAGGACCACTCTCTTACTGGGCCCCACTAGGCACAAGGTGACAATTTAGCCTGTCCATCGGGATTCCCCTTTATCAAAGTGAATGTCAAAAAGTCCTGGTAGAAATGTAACTCAGCAATGTTAATTCTGGAAACTCTCATCTAGAACTGTCTGAAAATTATTTGAAAACACAGTTGTGGAATCATTTGAATAATCAAGCATGTATGTTTAACACTGCTGTTGGAGGCAGTAGTTGGAATATGGGGGGTCGAAAGACAGGGGTCTACATGAGAGAGATGAGAGACTCAGCAAGTGCTTAACCTCTCTGTGATTGAGTTTCATGATAAGGGATATGCCTCACTGAATTATTGTGAGGGTTCATTGTTACAGCTTACTCAAGAGTCCACCACAGCACCAAGTGCATAGGTGGCATGCAAGGAACATTGGCCAGCGGTATTCTCTGCTAAAATATTTGCCACCTCAGCTCGGCCACTTTGATTGCACTCCAGAGAGCTTCTTGACTAGGAAAAGGCCCCCTCTGGGGTCATAAAACCCTCATCCCGTTGCTGGTACAAGGCAGGTAAATTAGAGATACTCTCACCTAATTTTAAAAGTCAAGACATCAGTCTCCAAAACACCAGCATCACTAGGAAGGCAAATGTTTAACCCCTTGGATAGTATATTCTTTCCCCCCAAAATAGCCTGCTTAAAAGCGGGGAGAGTTAAGATTCCAGGCTCTTACTCCAGAGATTTTTATTTAAAGAATACCCCATCTTTACTCGCAGCTGAGAGGCTGAAGATTAAAAATTAGCCACTGTATAGTAGCTGAGCAGTAACAATTTTTCATAAAGGTTTTTAGTACACATTTGGGATTATAATTTCAATATTATGCAAATGCATTTTATGGATCTGTAATACAGAATGTGTACTGGCGTTAATGTGCATTAGCGGGCGAGCACAAAAAGGCTCCAAATGAGCCATTTTGGTGTGTGCTTTCAACATGTATTATGAATAATAAGTAAAATTTTCTGGTTTAGAGCAAATAATATAAAATCTGAATTCTTCTTGATGTACATCAGTGACACAGCCCTACGCAACTCCCGTGGAATTTTTCCATTGGACACAAGGTAAAACTGGCTCTTAACCAATATATCCCTGTTTATGGTTTCTCTTTTTGAATGAGGTGTGAAAGTAAAATAAATAAATTTAATATGAAAAGAGAGTAGTTTCTCCCTGTTGCTCAAAATCAGGCATTAACCAGCTGAGTTCATTAGACAGGGTGTGACTCCTTAGAAGTCAAGATTGTGGCCAAGGCTACTTCTAATTTTAGAGGATCTGAGTCCTAAAAAGTGAAGAAGCATCTAAACAGAATTACAGAGCTTACAGCATATTTTCAATTAATAAAAATAACAAATTTAATGCTTTTAATAAAAAATATTTAATACAAGATAATTGTGTTGTTCCAAAGATATTTCAATGATGTGTAAATAATCTTTCTTAATATAGTGTGCTGTAAGCCTTATGATCCAATATGGGAACCCAGGGTGACATTTGTCCGATGTGTATTTTCTTTCTTGTCAGTATGTTTTTATGATTACAGATTAGAAAAAAATGCTCAAAAACTAATTTGAGGCTTTTCCTAAATGCAGAAGACTGAGCCAAACGACATTTCTGGTTTCTCTGTAATGGAGCCTTTTTTTATTAATATTTCCACATTCCAATTTTGATTGATAGCAAGAAAGTAAGACCAAGAAATGTCATGTACTAAAGATGGTAGCTGGTTATTTCAGGAGTTATCCAAACTTTTCATTTGCATGGATTTAGTTAGGACTTTAAGGTCTGTTGATTCTCTTTCTTGAATGCCTGTTTCACACCTGCCCCATTCTTTGGCTGTTTGGAGGAAGACAGGATTGCACTGCCCAGTGAGTTTGGACTAGGCATTCAGCTGAGAAGAATAATGTAAAAATCTCCCTCAAACAGGCACCCTTAATGGAATATATTTTAAAATGCCAGAGATGCCATGTCTTATCTTCAAAATGATACTAAAAATATCCATGCTTTGAGTTTTCTCTGTGTTGTTTTATATACATTATGCCAATTGACCTGTAAAGCAATCTTGCAAAGTTGTTTTTGTAATCCCTATGAAATGGTTGAAGAATCTAGAGTTTAAAAAGATTAAGTAATTTGTACAACACCACACAGTTATATAGGTCTTTCTAATTTTGCAACCCAAATTCTTGACCACTATATACCCCTGGGTCCAGTTTTAATATAGTGGACAATAGTTTTGGCTTCATTTATCACATAAGTTACAGGAATGGTGTGTGGTCCTTCTATCCAACATGGGCACTACAATTAATACTTAAGGCTGATCTAGTTTCAACCAGTCATTGCATCACTACTTGTCTACAGTGCTGTGGCTGGCTCCTGCTTTCCATTTCCCCTGAAACTTTTTCATTCTAGATGGAAGTCTGTGGAAGGAAAGCTGGATATAGCAAGAGGGTCTATCCAAGAACTCAACAGATATGTGATGAATAAACAAATCAGATTTTTAAATTCTCCAATTCAAATCCAACAAAATGGCTTTGACTACCTGACTAAGCTATGGTTTCTGTCCTTAGGTCCTTAAAATTTCAAAAAGACCTAGATTAAAGCTTACTAGTGGCAAGGCAACCCTTCCAAATGTTAATCTACAATCAATATTGAAAGGAATTGAGTAGTATATTGCATCCTAATTTGAAAACAAGGTATTTTCTATATGTAGGTAAGACTCCTACTCTAAATATATCTTCCAATATATCCTCCCAGTAATTGAAATATGAGATACTAAATAACAAAACCTGAAGTACGGTGGAGCAGGTCTGAGAGAGCAAAGCAGCACGTTGTCTTGAAATAATATTCCCAGCACCATCTGCTGAGTCTTCTCTATGCACTTGGCCCTTTGCACGATACCACTTAATCTTCACGGCACCCTGTAAGGTAAACATTATCATCTCCTTTTTACAGATGAGGAAATCGAAGCTTAAGTAAAGTAAACTGTCCAAGGTCACCATTGTTAATAAGTAGTTGAATGAGGATTTAATTCCAGATCTGCTTGATTTCAAAGTGAGTGAGTGAGTGAGAGTGAGAGAAACACAGAAAAGATTATGGTTTTTAAATAATGAATCTCATTTTTCTGAAAGCCTATAGCAAGTCTTACATTTCTTCTGGCTCTTATATTCTGCTGTTATTTCTGGTTTTCTTATACAACACCTACTTAATTATAAGCTATTCTATTTGAGAGAATGGACCATGTGCCAACTATTTTTGTGTTCTTTGTGGGACCTTGTTCAATGCCTGGGACATAGTAGGTATTCAAGAGATATTTCATTTATTTCTTGTATATTTACCTGGTGTTTACTCTGTGGCCAAGCCCAGTAAAGAAAACAAGTCATGCCTTCTAGGAGCTTCCAGCCCAGTGGAGAAAATGATTAAAGAATGAGTGCTCTACTAAGTGAAGTAACACAAGAATGGAAAAACAAGCACCACATGTATTCACCATCAAATTGGTATTAATTGATCAACACTTATGTGCACATGTAGTACTAACAGTCATCAAGTGTCGGGCAGGTGGGGGGGGGAGGGGGAGGGGATGGGTGTATACACACCTAATGGGAAAGGTGCGCACCATCTGGGGGATGGACACGCTTGAAGTTCTGACTTGGGTGGAGCAAAGGCAATATATGTAACCTAAACATTTGTATCCCTGTAATATGCTGAAATAAAAATAAATAAACAAACGTCAATTAATAAAGAATGGAAAAAAAAAAAAAAAGAATGAGTGCTCTCAACTGGGTGTGGCAGTGCCTGGGGGAAAGCAGGGCTAGCCAAAGCCACCTTTGGAAAGGGGCAGCCCACTAGCTTGTGGGCTCAGCAAGGGCTTCCCAGGGGAGATGTCATCTGAAATCATTTCAGATGCACCACGGAGAGCCAAGCAAAGAGAGCGGGGAGGGCATCACAAAGGGAGGGGAAACAGGCATATGCAAAGGCCCTGAAAGTAGAGATAAGCACATGGCCTGTTCCAAGGATTGCAAGTCACCCAGAGCTTCTCATTCACCTGTCTGGTGAGCCAGCTACTGTGGAGAGAGGAGGGCAGGGGAAGAGGAGACCAGCAGGAGAGGTGGTAGCGAGGCATCCAGTGTGAAATTCACTGCGTACACCACGCTAAAGTGTTTGTATTCTACCCTGATCATTCTGGGGAAGGTGTTTGGCAGGGGAGAGGCAAGACAAGACATATATTTGAGAAAGATGAGTAGTTAAATCGTGGAGAACAGACAAGAAGGGGGTGTGTCTTGAGTCAGGGAGCAGGAAAGAAAACCAGGAAGCAATCACTAAAGCCAGTGAGTGGGCGGGCCTTGCCATCTGGAGAAGAGAAGCCCGTTTTGTATATACTGGCGACCCTTGCACAACATGAGTTTGAACTGCACGGCTCCACTTATATGTGGAATTTTTTCAATGAAATTTACACCAACTGCACCTGCCTCTCCTGCCTCCCCTTCTACCTCTTCCACCTCTGCCACCCCTGAAACAGCAAGACCAACCCTCCTTTTCCTCCTTCTCCTCAGTCTATTCAACGTGAAGACGATGAGGGTTAAGACCTGATGATCTACTTCCACTTAATGAATAGTAAATATATTTTCCCTTTCTTATGATCTTCTTAATAATATTTCCTTTTCTCTAGCTTACTCTATTGTAAGAATACATTATATAATACATGTAACATACAAAATATGTGTTAATGCACTGTGTGATTGGTAAGCCTTCTGGTTAACAATAAGCTATTAGTAGATAAATTTGGGGGGAGTCAGAAGTTATATGCAAATTTTTGACTGCGTGGGGTTGCCTTTCCTAATGAACCCCTGCATTGTTCAAAGATCAACTGTAATTTGGACTGACACACAAATATTTTATTATCATTTTTAGAGCATGCCCCCAAATCAGTTTTCTTTCATCATTAATGTGTGGGAGCCCCATGTACTAAAATACTAAAGGAACCTTCACTTTGAATGATCTTGTGTTTAGACACCCCAATGCACTTCTCAGAGCTTTAATTAGAGCTGTGTTGAGACACTTTTTATCTTAACAGTCTCTCTGTGAGTAGAGGTAACAGTATAACAAGAATCGATATAAACAACCTAAGAGGAATATCTCAGAAAGAAATATTATTTTTGTGATGCACATTCTTTATTTTGAAAAATCATGAAGGTCTCCATTAGGAAATCATTCTTCCTTCACATTGTGTTGCATGCTCAACAAATAGAAGGTAAATATGCTAAAATTGGTGTCTTTTTCATGAAAACCACGTAACTGTAAAGCTCTTTGTTTTCACCCAACTGCTGAAAACATTTGTGTAAGCAATTTCAGTAAACATTTGGAGAATTGGAAGTGCTCGCTACTACACATATGGTTCTTTATGAAGAGGTAATTTTTATCTATGTTCTACTCAATTGAATATTTATAAGTCTGTTTGGCCTCAAAGGTACCTGATCTCCCCCCAAAATACAATTGCCCTATAAAGCTAAAGTGAGATTTATTCAGTTACCCTTTAAGAACTTTGCAAGCTATTTTCATTTTCTCCCTATGAATTTGTTCCCAGTACAAACCTAAATTTGTCTAATTTGCTGTGTTATTGCAATTAGTCAATTCTCCCTTAGTTACACAAATAATAGCCTTATAAGTTTGAGGCTGTAAATCATTCATCCATTAAAAATGCCATTTCCTTGTACTGCAAATTCGATTCATTTAGAAGAGAAAAACCATGGCATGGAACAGAATTATGCAATGTCATGGACACATTAACATTTGGATCAAAATTTTACATTGTGTCAGCCAGTAAACAGTATAAATGGTTCAGATTTGCAATAAATAATTGTCTATTAATACTCTGGCATGCTGTAGCAAATTACAGTCTCACTTCAGTAAGCACAGCTGTAGGTAGGTGCCAGAGCCGAGGGAAGCAAGTGCCACGATTGGTTTGAGCGGAAAGAGCCTGTTTTGCAGGGAAGCAGGGCTGCGGACTAAATGCCTATGTTTGCAAACGTAGGAGGAGGACCCAGCGGGCTTTCACTGTAGCTGGAACATTACACACCAGGATGCAGCCCTTTGCTATAAGCCTGTAGGAAACATAGACGCTGAACCCAATGAGGGCATCTTCATAGTCACTGAATTTGAAAGGGACAGTGAAATATTCTGTTAACCAGAGAAGGACTCCCGATGATAACACAGACCTCTGTGGGCCCAGGGTCTAGGAAACAGGCTTACGGCTGGAGCAGCCACCATATTGGGTGTTGATTATGGACCAAGGGACCACCAGAAACTCAGGCGCTCCCAAGGGTCTGCCTTATGTATGGCGTGGGTTAGGCCCTTCTTCCCTCTCACCCTGCCAGAATCATTCTCGCTAGCCAACTGAAGAACCTAAAATTAATACCTTTTTCACTGTTTGGCTTAAGGCTTTTAAACTCTGTTGCAGTGCAAACAAGATGTGTGGGAAGGTTGATAAGTAAATATATTAGCATTCATTAACATCTTGGCATGCAGCAGATTATCAACTTAGCCAAAATTAAGGCACTAAGTGGGATGAGTTGGAACTCAGGACAGGTGACTGTGAGATGGGTGAGGGAAAAGGAAGTGTTGCTGAGAAGACACAGTGAGGGCCCTGGGCACTACAGGGTGCAGGGGCATCCAAAAGCGTTTGGGAAATGAACCACCCTAGTGACTAACATCAGTAGAGTGTACCTGCAAGGGGAGGCACTACTATTATATCCCCATTTCCTAGGCAACAAAACTGAGGCCCAGAGATGTTAAGCATCCTGTTCATCAAGTTTTCCCAGCCAGTGTGACAATTTAAACCGAAGAATTGGGTATGTCTAAAAGCTAATTTATCTTAGTTCAGGATTTAGCCTAAGGTTGTCTAGAAATAATGGAGCTTACTTATCTTAAAGCCATGTTGTTCGATTAATTGATATTGTAATACTTGGCAAATGCCAAAGTTTTATGGAAGTCACTGTTATAAAAACTGTAGACTCAATTCAAAACACTAAATTTATTCCTTTATTCTTACTACTATCCTATTCTGTGTTACTTAGCTCAAACACACAAAAAAATCCTCTATTGACCTCCAAATTGAGTATTCATTTAATCTACATTTATACATTTAAAATACATGGACGATAAGACCATAATTTCAGGGATCATTTCTACAGTTCGTTAAAATATACAGAAGACTTAAGGCAGCCTTATAAATCATATTTTAACAAGAATATTGATATCTGAAAAGCCAGGTGTCTAAAACACTATGATTTTTTTCTTGCTTGAATTTAAATAATATTTTCATCAACATTATGAAAAAAATGCCCTACTAAATATAGGGCATTGTCCTAGATTTTAGATGATTGCCTAATTTTGCTTCTTATGTCTGCTGAAAGCCAAGTTTAATTTGGAGATATTTCTCAAGAAGGGAGAGCAGCTGTGACTGATTTATTTAAATACTTTATAACATTCAAAAATAGTTTTTCTAATTCACCAGAGAATTATTAAATCCTTGTGGCTGTAGACTTTGTAAGCAGTATTAGTTTCTCCCTCATGCTTGGACAATTGCTGTGGGCTCATAATTTGTGACTTTGCCAACAATAGCTACTTTATTTGTACACCACTAGACTAATCCTCACAAAAATCCTTTTTTAGTACATCATTCTCCTGTCCCAAACTGTCAGTGGCTCTTCATTTCCAAGTAAATTCTGCATTCAGGACCTCCACCCTCCGGGTGCTGATTACCATTTAATCCGTATTTCCCACAGCTTCTCTGTGCAAACCCTGCGTGCCTGGCACACCCCCTGATCCCACCCTTTCCTCCCCTCCCCCAGTCCTTTGGCCTCCAGTGTCTTCACCATTCTCTCCATCCCCTTGCACACAATCCCCACATCTTCTTTGAAAATTTTTTTTTATTATTATTATCTGAGCCCCTTTTCTCTCTAAAATTCAAGATGTGATTATAACAGAATCATAAATAGTTAGAATTGGCAGGGACAGGACTGGGGCCATTTGTCTTTTTTAAATATAGCTTCTCTCAGTCTTTATTTAGTGGACTTGTACTAGATTAGGAGTGAGATCTGACTCTACATTTTCTTGACAAGTAAGTTCTTGGAGACTCAGTTTTCACATCTGTACAATGAAGATACCTGGCCTACCCACCTCACGAGGCAATTTTGAAGATCACATGTAATAACGGATAATAAAGTGATTCATAAATTCTAAAGTTCTAAGTGATGTCCCCATACACAGCACAGTCCCTCCCCCACCCCTGGTTCAAAGGTATATTTACCTATATTTAGGAGAATTAGACAGATTGTTTATTTTATTCACTTTGGATGGCTTTCTGGGTTTGGAAATTTCTGCCACCTCTTTCTACCATATTAGAATAGGCAAGATTTCTGGGGTCATCAGCTTCTACCCAGTGTGTGGAGATATGACCTAAATCATTAGCTGTTTATTTTCATAGAAAGTGGTCAACAAGTTTTTGTTGACAAAATGAATAAATATTCACTTCTTATCTTTCAATGAGAATGTGATAACTTTTGATTATTGATGTATATACTCCATTCAAATTTTCTCATGCAATTTCAATCACATCCCCCAATATAACTTTCTGCTATGCTAATTGCTCCAAACATCTAAATACCAGCATAGGTATGAAGCCACTGACCATTATTTTTTGCATTTTCTTGCTAAATATAGGCTTTAGAAAGGCTTAAAAATACAGTCTGTCTACTAAAGAGGCCCATCAGTCCTCAACATGTCCTCACCTTTTAGTGTTGAAACAATAATCATGATTTGCTTCATTTGTGCACTACACAGCAATGAGATGAGCTAATTGCATATCTGCTATGAAATAATGTGTTATTACATGGATAACTACACATTAACTCCATTGGAAACACTAGTAATTACACAGTATGTTACGTTAATGCACCTGTGTTATCTTCTGATTGCCACATCATTAATTCAAGTGACCTCTATAAATCTGTTTCCCAGTATCATTTCTTTATTCTAGACCTCTCCATAACACTTTAGAGACTGTTAGAAAAACAATCAAACCATGCAGTTAAAACTGTTAAAAAAAAGAGGATATGAAGTGTGATTCTATTGCATGTTTGTTGGTTTTTTTATCACTTTCTTTTGTTTGACATACATAAACAAATTTAGAGCTACATTCAATTCTCTTCTGTGCAAAAGTAGAACTATTTTCACTTAGCAGAGAGTTGCAGCAAGGTGGGATTTTTAAAAAAATTCAGAAACCTGTCTGGTTCACAAACAGAATCACAGCTTAAGAGGGTCTAAGTTCACTCTAACAAATGTCAATCAAGTTTTCACAACACTAACACACGTAATAATTGAAAGTTTGAATTTGCTGCTAAAACCTGAGTTGACTCCCAATTTGCACTGGTTACATCACACTTGACTTTTTTACAGTTTATCTAGTCTTGACCTTCCCCTCTCCTTACAAGCCCCCATTCAACCAGAGCAACTCCAGCCCAGGAGATGAAAACCCCATCAGCATTTTCATAGTTAATGACAGGGCTACAAAACAGAAAATAACAGCAGGAATCTGAAGCCAGTGCTTTTATTGGACTAACTAACGATATAAATAAAATGGTCCCTGACTGAGCTTCAGAGAATCACTGTCTCTTTATCAGGCCATAGAAAACAGATCCAGGAGGGCAATAAATACGGCACATAACAGAGTGGAATTAAATGATTAGGCCTGAATTAACACCCTGTTTCTGAGCCTCACTTAGTGTTCCATAGCCCCAATGAAACACCGCAATTCACAAACGCTCAAGGCCCATTTAATTTTTATTTCAAGCTAGTTCTGAAGAAGGGATTACCTATAACTCCCCCCTATTCCATTGTATAACTCGTGAAGTAAAAACACTGATGCTGTCTAGATAGCTGTTAGGAAAATAGACTGATACTATAGGAATCACAGAGTCTATTCAGAATTCTGTCTCTAAGAAGTCACATTCATTAAAAGAAAGCAAATCCCTGTCTCTATGAAAGTGACAAGGCTGCCTCAATGAGAAAAATAATGAATTAATTAAATCAACTTGATTATTTTCCATGTTATTGACAACAGAACTCAGCAACTGTTAGCCTAAATGTTTTACTTTTTTAACTGTGGCTTAAGCATGCCAAAGATGCTAATTAAGTCTTAACTGCAAAATGGAATTTAACAGCACCTTTGAGTATGGTATATGGAGGCCTCATTCCCCATTGTACCATGTACTATACGATAGGGTGGGTGAGTTTAACTTAAACCCTGTTTGAGGGAAGTTAATACTGTTCTACACCTTCCCATTTACAAAATGGCTCTAGAACAAGAAATCCAAGGAAGGCATTAGAGAAAGTCTCCCCTGTACCAGTGAAGTACTTAGAGATTTCAGAGGAAATATACAGCCAGAAGAAACTGAGTCATTAATCTACTTTATGTATCTGTGACTTGAAAGGATATATGAGATGGAGATAGATTTATAAGGCAAGGTCCTCAAGAGTCAGGAGGGAAGGGAGCTCACAGTTTTGCCACGTGCGGTGTTTTCTCTCTCATTTTAATCCTCACAATGTCCTACAAAGTAGACATGATCATTCCCATTTACAAATAAGGAAATTGAGGCTAAAGAGTAGTGCAATAATTGCTCAAGTTCACACAGAAAGTGGTAAGGCTGAGATTCAAATCCAGATCTAGGTGATTCCAAAGCTAGACCTTTCCATCAACACTATGGTCTCAACTGCTTAGGACTCCCGGCCCCACTGGACCTTTTACCTAGAAACTTCTACAATAACCAAAGAAACCAGCCATCATACAGAAGAGGGATGAGGCTAATTCAGATAGTCTCAAAGGGTAGGGAAAAAACAAAAGGTTTTGGCTCTGGATGAGAATATCTCTTACAAAGTCCCAGGAGATCCAGACATTCAATGAATTGAAGAGATCTTCTCTGGAATTAGATGAACCTGCCTGTCCAAGACTGTGTGAACCATGTCGTAAATGCAGTCCAGAATCCATCATCACCCTGGAGGAGCGCCAGGAGCCCTGCCTGGAACAGAGCAGGGAGAATGCGCCCACAGTCTCTATGAGGTTTGACCACACCCAGGTTTTCCCTAAAAGTTAGCTCAGTATAGCATGTAGTTGTGCACATGACAGGAAGGGATACTTAATAGATTGAACTTTCTTCCTCTCAGTACTTCTGGACAATGAAATTACTGTAATCCCAGCTCAAAGTTATGCTTATGTTCCTTCAATGCAACCCGCACTAACACATACATAATTCTCGCATAAAGCAATCTTACTTAAAAGGCTTGGGCACTGAAGACTACACCGTGGAGAGATCATACAATAATGAAATCTTTTAAAAAAGATAATCACTAGAAAGTTTCCTGGTGACAGATTCATGTTAGCATAAGAGTCTTGAGCAGTGTCTATCTGTTGAATTATGATTAGGCACTCAATAGGCAGGAAAGTGTCTAATTTCATCCTGGGGTGGGGAACCTGTGGCCTTCTGATTTCAAGATTCTTCTTTTTTAAGCACCAAACGAAGCAAGAATAGCTTCATTTTTCTCTGCCACACCCCTTTTAATAAAAGGATTTGTTCTGCAAAATTTGGATTCAAGGCCGCACTTAAGGACCTTAGAGGACCACAGTTCACCTTGAGGCCACAGGTCCCCCACCCCTGAAGAAGAGGTCTTCATTTGCCAAAAAGGAATATTAAAATGATTTAAGTGAGTTTAATTTGAATTACTAATTTTTTGTTCCTTGCCCAGCAGTTCTTTGGCAAAGGTCTAGATTATAGTGATTACTCCTGGTTATGGTTTTGAACAGTAGCAACAGGCCCCTGATATCCTCTGGGCAAGACTTAGGCACAATCCCAGGCCTCCCTTTGACCTTCACTTTTTAGCATTAAGTGAAGTAAAATCTGTCTCACCATGTCAGCAATAAAAGCCAGACTATGTTTTTGAACCTGAGTTCACCATAGCTTTAAGTAGTTTGTTTGGTAAATAGGACCAACTTGAGCATTTTCCTTACCATTTGCTCGTGCAAGTGGTTGTTTTCTTACTTTGAAGGGATAACTTCAGTCTTAAAAATCCATGTAAAAATAGGATATAAGTAGGAATAAAATTATGGACTACCAGAAGTTTTTACTTCCAACTGGTTGCAGAAGCAGCGTGTAATGAAATCACAAAAAAAAAGTTTCCTTTAAAATTGTGAAGTATGTTATCTGCATTTTTGAATAAATGGCAAACTGTAGTGTAGAGACCAGTTTCACCATTTTAAAGCTGCATGACTCTTCCATGACTTGCTTTCTTCATCGAATGTGAGCATTGCAATAGCTTCCAGGATTGATATGGAAATGAAAGGACACAAAAAATGTGAATTGTACTCTTAACAAAAAAGCATCAACTGGCGTGCAAGTATGAGGTGTTACTATTAATAATTCTCAATAAAGACTGCCCAAGATTTTAAGTTCTTATCCTTGCTGTGTCAGTTTTTATTATCCATTGATTAAAAACCCTACCCCTCTGGCCTTATTTCAGACTTTGTAAACTTGGTCTTCCTTACAACAATTAATCACTGATCCTGTAAAGTTTAAACTCACAATGCTGAACTACAAAGCTGCTTCTAGAACCACGTTAACTGACCACCTTTATATCTTCAACTCCTGTCTCCTCTTGGTCTAAACCTTTTCATTTGAGCTTAACAATGTATTTTCCTTTTGATATGGATTTTGCAGAAGTAAAATTGTCCAGGAAATGGTTTTGCAGATCCTCTCCTTTTCTGATGTAACTTTAAAGAAGCCATCCTTTCAGGCAAACGTGTAAACTCACTGTACTGCTATGGGGTTGGGGTGCGGGAGGTCTGAGTTCATTACATGGAAATTATTGTTACTGTGATTTGAAAACATTTTGCCCACCTATAGATTTACTTACCTGTTTATCATCCATCTCCCTCCTGTGAAATGTCTGTTCCAGGATAGAAGGGTCAGTATTTGTCTTTTTCACCACAATCCCCTGGACCTAGAATACTTCCCGGAACACAGTAAGAAGCCCAATAAATAGTTGTTGAATGACCAGATGAATTGCTACAAATAGAAAAGGTCACATTCGATATCACTAAAGCATTTATGTCTGAATCCAATTTTTTCCCCTTCCCCAAATGAAAGCTTCACACTTTTCTAAGCTCTCACAATAAAAATTTCACTGGCTAGGTCCTTAGCAGTATTAATTCCTTCGTGACTTAGTCCCATCACCATCGTTCTCAGGGCCTGAGGCTGGGACAAACATGAGTGAGGTTTTCAAAAAATATATTTTTAATATAATTTTAAAATATACTCACTGAGGGAAGGCTCATAAAATTCAGCTTCAGCCACAATCTGGACTATAGGCTGCCAAGCGCTGCATAAATAAATCATCGAGTCATTTTGGCATCCTGTGGACCAGAAGGAATATCTTCCTCAGTAGATTTAAAGAGACACGGTTCTGAAAGAAACAGGAGCAAAGTGAGCGATTAAATATGTACTCTCTTACTGCTCTTCTGGAGTTTGGACAGATTGCTTGAAGTGGCAATTGTCCGTTTTACCAAGGGCAGATTCTCTTTTTCTCTTAATTGAGATCCATTGTGGAGTTGAAGGAATCCATTCCAATATCCACAACAAATGCCCCTACCTGCTTTGCAACTACTGGTGTACTTGAAAGAGAAAAAATACGGCAGCCCCAGCGGCAGGTTACAAAGACAGCTTGTAGCCATGTGTGGGTAGCATGGATTCAGATGAGCCAGGGGCCATCTCAGCCCGGCAAAAGAAATCAGCGACGACTGTGGAGGGTGGTCAGTGTAACGCAGGAGTCTGCAGGGGCTGCTTGGGAGAGTCTGCAGCAATGACCCAGGACGAGTATCCAGATTAGAGCTGACCTGTCTCTCTCTCTCTCTCTCTCTCTCTCTCTCCACACACACACACACACACACACACACACACACACACGGAGCGGGGGGGGGGGGGGGGGGGGGGGGCGGGGAGAGAGAGAGAGAGAGAGAGAGAGAAGAGGGGACCAGCTGCTTCCCTGGCCAAGTTTCCCTGCCTAATCTAATCCAGCCTGCTCACTGGCCTTTGTAAATTCACGTGAATGAGGAACACCAAATAAAAACCACGGATCCATGTCCTGTGGATTCAGAAACCAGGCCAGGAATCTGAATCCTTCTCTTGACCTCTGAAAAGGAAAAGGAAGAGCAGCTCCAGGGTTTGCAGAAAGCTCTTTTTCAGTACTGTTCATAAAAAGAAACTGTGTCTCAAAAAGTGAAGGTCTGTGGGGGCAAAAATTATAACATGTCTTTTCAGAAATGTTGATTAAAAGAGGCACCATTGATGTCGGTACGTAGGAAGCCCAACTCATTCACGGGAAAGGCTCAAGATTTGATATATGAGGTACCTGTGGGAACACACGTCCAGACACAAGAAATATCAGCAGGCCCACTTGTACCCTCCTATATTCACACGCACACACACACATGCACACACATGTACACACGATGATAATCTCCTTCTTGACAAACATCTCTTTTTCGCTTCCTTGTCTTTCATGTAATCATGCCTAAAAATAAAAAATTGTATACAGCTTCTTTTGTGCTTTGTATTTACCAAAACCCAGGCCAGTTTGGTTCTTACTCGCAACAAGAAATTTCTTATCTGCTCACTATCCGTATCTGTCTCAGTTAGTAGCTGATAGACCCTCCTTGGGTTATTAACCAGTTCGTTTCTTCCAGAAAAAAGGTTATTAGTGTCTAACATTACTCAGGGGTGTCAGGAGATGCAGGTATCAGATCTTCTCACCCCAGTTTATCTTTAATTTAATCTTTAGATTTTTCAGCTCTAGCTGTCGGCTGCCTTCCACTTAATAACACATTTTTATCTGCTGCTGGTGGTGGTGTTTTTGTTTTACAACAACTCAATAACCAATATAATCATGACGGAACTGACAAATTCTGCATTAATGGATTTTCTTCCCACATCTAGGCTCCAAGCTGCTGAAAGCTGGAAAGGATGAAATAGATTCCGGGCAGTTACAGGTTAAGGATCATTTGCATAAATTAGCAAGTTTTGCAAATGAATTCATCTAGTGAGAAGTAAGACACGGGACACTGCATTTTAATAATTGACATTCCACATGAAATGCAATGTTCTTGAGAAGGAAATTGAGCTCCAGGTTGCTATTAGAACCAGCGGACCAGCACGAGTGGAAAGAAATGCCATCCCCCATTATGTGAGCGACCGCTCCTGCATAACAACTACCCCCGTGCTGATGGACTTCTTTTAATAAAAGTACCAGTGCACGCTCATGGAAGGGGAGAATCAGAGCGATCTACTCATCAGCAGCATTGAATAGGAAATGAAAATAAAGAGTTCTGCAAGATGCCGCCTTCACGTGCAACCGGCGACTCCACATTCTCTTTCTAAAGTCATCTTTCATTTTCCCTTTGACTTGGCAGCAGCTCCCTACCTCACCCCCACCTTCTTCCTTTTGAGTTTTATGAAACACTTAGGAGGTTATTTAAATATATACAGAGTATGAGTAAAAGTTTTAAATTACCCAATTTGGACGCTGTCTCTCATAATGTTGATTAAATTACAAATAAAGATAAGTGGGCCGTTTTGCTGCCTCCTCCTGGCCTAATTTGTTTAAGAATATGCCACATTGCAAATATTAGTGAGAATGCCAAGTGAATGCCTCTCCTAGGTGTCGGTCAGTCGAAGTCAGGATATGCAGCAGGTTGCAAGTACAGACCGCTCACACAGGCAAACGGAGAGCTGGAAACAAGTCCACTGCAATAGTGTTTCCTGGCATAATTTATAATTAACATAAAATGAATTAAATCATTCACTCGATGGACTTTTTTCCAAGTTCATGTAGAGTAAGTGTGTCATAGCAATTAATTTTCAATGAACTGCACCAGCCAATAAAATTTCTTCCAGACACTGGTAATAATCCAAGATATTGATGGAAGAGTTATCATCATTAATATGAGTATAAGCCTCAAATCACGTACAGGGACTAGGCAGATACAGTTCCCCCCTTGGATAGGGAACATGATTATTGCTAGCTGCCTGTTGTTCTTTCCAATTTGTTAAGCTTTCTGTCTGTTCTCACTTTTCACACTGATAGCCTTTTAATTTTGCCTACACAACTGCTTTTGCCTACAGTGCCACTGTTTTTGTGGGCTATCTAATCTGAAAAAGTTAATACATGTGAATACATTAAACAGATTCAAATAGAAAGGACAGATTATATTGCCCATTTAATTGAGACATTTTCAATGGCTTTTCTACATGTTCATAATTACAAATAATTGATAGGAGATTAATGCAACCAGATCTTTGGTTTGAAGAATTCAAACAGGCATCTGAACTATTTGGGGGCAGATTTTTGTTTGTTTTGTTTTGTTTTGTTTTTACTGAACTCATCAGTTGTTTTTGGTACTAGGTAGATAAAGCCTAAGTGTCCCACATTTAAAGAAATGTGATTGTAAGTGATTTTGCAACAAAGAAACCAATGGCCATTTGGTTTGTCACTTCAGAATTTGTGTTAAATGATACTGCACTGATTCCCCTAGCTTTTTCTCAACAATAACACCTGTTAACCAGAGATGTTTATGATTTTATACGCATTTTTCTTTCATCTAGGGAATACTAGTTGGTCCGAGGGGTAAATATGTTTGATAGTTTGAGAGGACAATCTTTTGTCTATGTCTCTAGCTGCATGCTATGGCACTATCAAATAAAGGAATTCTGACCAGCCAGTTGATATGTGTAATGAGTTGTTGTAGCTCTTCTCCCAATAAAGGATGTGTTCAGACTCTGCTTATTTATAGACCAATAAAGAGAAATTTCCACTGTTCTCTTCAGCAGGCTGAGGATAAATAGCTCTTCCGTTTCTAACATTTAATGTTCACAGACACAAAAACAACTGCTCTGAATATTAAGCCAACATTCATAATTTTTTTCCTATGAAGGGGAGAAATCCTTGAATATGAAACAATGAAAGGTTCAGATATAATCTTTCCCATTTTAGAACTGTTTTATTGCAACTTGTTTTCCTTAACAAAGAAGCCCTCTGGGCTTCATTTGGTTACTAGGTGAAGCATCATCAGCTCACGTGCTTTGATAATTTTCTCTGACCTGAGAGTCTAGGGCTCCGTGGAACGAAATCCGGGTCCTGAAGACGGTGCAGCCGTAATACCAAATGTCCTCTGACGAGGCTGCTATGGTTGGGTCGCGCTGCTCTTCATGAGTATGTGTGCAGCAAATGCTTTCTATTTTCACATTCTAGAGCAAGGAATAGCATAAATTATTCCTAATTCTTGATTCTGTGATGAAGTAGCCATCTGGTCTGATAGTACGGTGACAATGATATAGGAGTGAACACTCGATGCTTGGTCTACTGCACAGAAAAGGACAATAGGACATATTTTAAAATGTCAGGATCCATCAGAACTATATCCAGGAAAGTTTACATTTATGAAAATAGATAGTATTGAAGATACATCATGATGCAAATCTAATCATGGCTGCCAGGCAGCTGAATTAAATTAAGAGTAAATAGGAATGTTTCTAATTAAAGATATGTTATTCCTGTTCCTGCTGTGTTTGCCGTATCTGTAAAAAGAATCATTATTACACCACTTTTGGGGAATTGTGTCACAAAGGAGGTTGAGGTTGACCTGTCTGCTTCTTTGACAGGTGTATGTGGAGCTTTTAGGCTATAGATATTAACATATGATGAGTTTGGCTATTTCTAGTCAGTTTTTAGTGAAACTTTTTTTACCACTACATTTGTGTTCATTACTAGATAAGGCAAATGTATCACTGGCATGGGGACTATTAAGAAATCACAAGTGTGTGAGCACGAAGTACATAGATAGAGAAATGAGAAGGTTTTTTTTTTAGCCTCCCTTTAATATATTTATCATCCATTCTTTTTTATTCAATAAACATTGACTGAGTGCTTTTCATGTAAGAGCCACTGAATTAGGTGTCTTATTGAAGTTCAGGGGAGGAGAACAATAATATATCGTGATAGTCCTAATGTAGTTGATGAGTATTACTTTGGCAGGATGATTTCCCACCACATGAAGTGAGCGCCTATGAACATCCAGAGACACTGTCTGGGTCACTGCTATAGGCCAGTCGGACGACTATACAGGCTGCAGGGTGTGGGTGGGGCAGATGAGAGGCTGACTGAGGGTAAGTAGGGGACTTGCGCATTGAGTGTTGTGGGTGCTAGCCCAGCTTGTAGATGCTGGTGTAGGCACAGAGTCCAAAGGATCTAGGAAACCCAGCTATGACTCCAGGAGTCAGAACCAGGGGGTCTAGCCCAGGGAGTAGGGCACAGCACCAGGATCTGAGTAATAGTGAGTGCCTCCAACTCTTAGTAGAGGACAACTTTAAATGAAAATTGAGCCTTTATTATCTTAACTTCTAATAGATACATGCCACCACTCAAAAGGCTTTAGTACTCTCTGTGTGGGTCCCAGATAATGGGAAATAGTCATTTCTTTTCTTTTGAAGGAAAAAGGAATTCACATATTCAAAGAGTAATTAACGAGTATCTGTTCTATGTCACAAATAGCTCAAATTCACCATGCACAGAACTATCCCATCCCCTTCTCCACACCCGGTCTTCTTCTTCTCCTCTCTCTCAGTGACTGTGGCCCCATCATCATCCAGTCTCTCACTCCTGAAACCTGGAAGTCATCCCAACTCACTTCCAGCTTTCCCAGATCCACCAGCTATTGTCAAATATTTGATCTCTTTCCCAACTACTGCCATCATTCATAAAATCATCATCTCTAGACTGCATTGCTACAATAGCTTCCTGGCTGTTATTTCTAAAACAAAAATCTATTTTTGTATTATCATAATATGAATCCCAGGATACTCTACATTGATTTTGGAAGCAAATCTATGGTAGGTCTCCAATCCATGTCCCCAATCTCATCTCTCATTCCCCCCATTCCCCACCCTCAGATATATCAAACATTACAGCCACTCTTAATGACTTGAGCTCTGCCCTTTTCTCCCAGAATGTAGTCTTCCATGGGGATCTTCTCACTTCTTTTATTCCAATTTCCATCTATGCTAATAAGACTTTCTGCTTCCTTTCTAAAAGTTGGCCCAAAGTAAACCAAGCCCTTGGTCCCCACCCCCCACAAGAGCTCTGAGATTTTCAGAATCTTCTCTAAGAACTGAGGTAGGGATCAGAGTACCAGGTGGTACGCCTGTCCCCCCCTTACTATTATGTTCCTATTCTAAAGGGTTAATGCCCTCTAGGAGCCCTTGCCTAGGATCCTTGCTCCCCAGCCCTTTGTCTGTCCTTTGTCATCCTTCTTCCCAACACACAGGAGAAAGTCTGTTGACAGTCTCACCCACTTTGAGAAAAACATTCTATTCTATTGCCTCATGGAACAATGTCTCTCATTCCTGATTTCCCTTTGGAGGACAGAGGTTTGCTTCTTTCTCAGAAGCTTACTAGAATTCTGATGCCTGGCAACATGAACAGACTCTTATTCAAGTGAAACATTACTTCCTGCCTACATGGGGTATGTCTTCGACCCTTATCACTCAAACAATAAAACAATGTCTTTACCAACAAATAATCTTAATATCCACACAACAAGAATCACTTATAAACAAGGTAGATAGAGTTACTTTATGAAACAAAACTATGTTCTACTTTTCGATGTATAATTCTAAGCAAGGATGTTACGTATATATTCAGATATGATACTACTAAACAAGGCCTTATTTAAACACAGTAACATTGATACAAGTCACATTTTCACAGAATCAGATGCAACAAGTTTGCACACTCCTTTAGAATTCTGAGCATTCCATGAGACACAGGCATTTGCTGCTCACTGAATATCCATCTGCTCCCAAGTGATTGGGTTTGGGTAACGGGCCATGAGCAAGTGTCACTTCTACGTTGAAGCATTCGAGAGTCAGTGTGCAACTCTGTCTTTTCTCCTGCCACGATACAAAGAAGAGCAAACACACACACACACACACACACACACACACACAAAGGCTGTCCGGAAAGTGTCCAGCCATTGTTAATATAACGAGAATGGTTTGCATGACATGGATGTAACTCAGCAGCCAAGGCGAGCGGGCTGTAATGTGCAAGTGTGAACAATGACGACTTCACTGTACTAGTCAGTGGGGCGCTAGATGCCGTTGAGTGAGCACATGTACTGTGCAGCCATTGCATTCAAAATGACTGAGTGAATAGAGCGCTGAATCTGCATCGAATTTTGCATTAAGCTTGAACTTCCCTGTGCAGAAACTATTTGGATGATTCAGAAGGCTTTCCAGGATGATGCAATGAGTGCAGCACAAATGTGGCACAAACACTTCAAAGATGGTCAAGAATCTGTTGAAAGAGATCCACATTCTGGAAGGCCTGCAATAAGCAGAACGCCTGAGAATGTTGAATGTGTACGTGTTAGGTTAAGAGATGCTGGGAAAACTGTGTGAGGTCCCAAGGTGTCTACTTTGAAGGGGACTGAGGCGCCATTGTCCTATGTACAATGTTTCTTATATTTTCTTCAATAAGTGTCTCTATTTTTCATATTACATGGCTGGATACTTTCTGGACATATATATATATATAGAGAGAGAGAGAGAGAGAGAGAGAGTTGGTGGAGCTAGAAGGTGCAAGCAGAGGAGCCTCAATCTCTGTATCACAGCATGGAGGGCAGCTACCCTGAAGAATTAACTAACTGACTCACATTGGGACTAGTATCAATAAGAAATAAACTTTTATCATGTTAAATCACTGGGATTCCAAGATTATATTTTTACCACATCAGAGGCCATGCTATCTTGACATACACATATCATTATCTCAGGTTCTAATATACACAGAACACGGAATGAGATTTTAAGATTGACTGAGGTATTGATACAGAGAATCATATCAGTTAATGTCAGTTTTTATAAAGGTTCAGTTCATCTTATCTCAGTATACTAGGAACATGAAGAACATTGATAACTAGCCTGAGAGCTTTCAATGCTGGCATATTATTTAAGTTAATGTGAACTTTTATCACTGAAACTATAGACAGGTTAAGAAGTTGGGCTCACACCAAAAATACATGCATTGCAGCAAATCATTTTGAAGACTCAATAGAAGCTTTAAATATAGGTTATGTAAAATGAAGCCTTTTATATTCAAATTTGATTTAAACCCAGCAGTTCAGAGAAGATTTAAGACACAATTTGTCTGATGGAACTGCTTGAGGCCCAGATCTACTCAGTTTGGGAAAATAGATTCCATATTGAAAAGACTGTTTTCCCATTCTATGGTGGATATATAACCCATATTCAGCCACTCATCAGCAAATTCTTGATCTTTGGAGAGATCTTGAGCTTCAACCTCCTTCTTCTCCTTATTGCCCACTTATAAGTTGCTGATAATGTACCTGCCTCCCCCATGTCAGCCTTAAAATATTGGACCAACAAGACAGAAACAGATACAATTTTTGGAATGTTTCTTGGCTTTCTGTTTTTTACTCATGGTAAACTCTTAAAAATATTTTTTAAACTATTGTGTGTTTGGGAGATAGGATGAAAGTGGGTGGAAAAGGAAGAGGTATTTTATTAGAAAATCTAAGCTAAGAATTGCTATTGTAATTAAACATTAGATTTGGCTCTGAGTTTCATAGTAGTCAAGGCAAGAGGGAAACCTGGCGAAGTTTATGATTTTGTTTCAATTTTGGCAAAAATAATGCTAACAGAGAGAACTACTGGCTGACAAATTAGGTTATTAAAAAAATTTTTTTAATGGTCTGATTTTGAGGAGCACTGCCTCCTGCCTATCCAGAGGAGTTCTCTACAAAGTTTGCCCTCATAAAACTAAATCAAATTACTGGTCGAATGAAATTGTGTTATACTGTAAATACTTTTTGAATGCTTATGAGAGGAAATTATACCTGAGAAGTAGAGAAGCAAGTTTAGCAGGAGAGGAACCCACTACTCATGACAGTATTTAAAGATTTTTCTCCTGGAATCTTTTCCATTTAAGTCAATCACTCATTTGTATCAGTGTGGATGGTGGTTATCAGATCCCATCAAGAGGAAATTCTGTGGGGTCTACAAAATGTGTAACAATCATTTGTAGTACTGGGGAAAATTACTTACTCTGATTGATGCTTAGAAAAAAGTTTTCCCATGTGGGTGATTAAATTCCTAAGTCTTTGTTGTCCAAATTGTCCAACTGCAGTCTGATCCAGTACATTTTTCATAAAAAGAGTTGGTACAAAGAGATAACATATTTCTTTGCGGTGTTCTCTGAGAACATCTTATTCTTCTAATGTTGTTGGCTTTTGTGGGCTTCAGGGCAGTGTTTGCAAATCCAAGACAGGATGCTAAGTTACCCAGTCACTCAAACCCAGAGCAGTGAGGGTTTATTTCAATTCTATGATTCCCTTGAATGTGACTAAGGGCAAAGCCCAGCCCAAAAGACAGGCTTTGGATCACAGAGGGTCACCGTGAAGTGGCATCTTCGCTCCACCCTAAACTAGAGCCCTCTCCCTTACCACCGCTACTGCAGTTTGCTGCCACCACAGAAAACTCTCAGCTGTGACCTGTCAGTGCATTCCACGACCTCCCGAGTGAAGATCAGTCACAGACCTCTGAGCATGGTGGAGGCCAGTGCTCACTTTATCCAGACCCCACAGAGAGTATTGGCAGAGAGAGGCTAACAAGCAGTACAGCTGTCAACTGCAGGACTTAGCAGGTTTACAGACTCTTCCTGAGCAAACTGAGTGTGTGAGTGCACATGACCAACTCGCATCTCAGTCCCTCCAAGGTGGAGGATCCCTGCGGGCACCTGCCTGGTGTAGTTAACGCAATGTTCACCTCCCGCGGCTCCTCTTGCTGTAGCTCCAGGGGGAGGATGGTGGAGTGGAAGCCACGGTAGTCATGGGCGAGTGAATCGCGGGTCAGGCTGCCCAGGAAAGAGACTATGGGGTAGAGATTTTCACACAGGAGGCTCATGGGTGATTGCTTTAAAAGGCAGCACCTGTAAAGGAGCTAGGACAGGAGGACCGGGCAGAAGAGGAAGCTGAACTGCGATGGGGTTGCAGCAGAAATTTCCTGTGATCTTGCAGGGAGGTCTGAAGTTGGAATGGCTTTTCAGAGATGGCCCCAAACTGAGGCAAAGAGGCTGGGCTTTGCACCCACTGACAGTCCAGGCGTTAGACGCAGGCTGCCCCTGAGGAGGGCGTGCAGCCTCAGGCAAGGCAGCGCCCTTGCACTAAGGGCAAACCCTGAGCAGAGTCTCAGCTGTGAGCTGCCAGCAGACAACACTCCTGGCAGCTGGGGAATGACACCTCAGTCCAAAAGGGGGAACCTGGGTGGCACACCACAGCATCTACTACACCCTCTTGGTGGATCTTTCTATCCCAATAATTTTAAATGAACAATAAAACTTAGCTTCAGAATTATTAAGGGGAATGATAACATTTAAGGGAGAAATGATCAAATGAATCTTGATCCAAACTATTTCAAGGATACATGCAAAGTAAAGGGGTAATTATTAAACAAACAGTAAGATTGTGCTTTAATAGAGAGGTTAGTGAAATGACTCCAGGTGATTTCCATAGGCTATTAGAGCAACTTTTTTAAAGTGGTGGTGGGGGGTGGAGAGGCAGGGGTGGTTCTTGCTTCAGTGACCTAGTAATAATCAAGCCATCTGAGGTCCACCCACTAGAACTTCCCAAGCTTGGAGTGGAGCCCTATATTGGTTATCTTTTGGACCAAACTTGACCTTGCAGTCTCTGTGGGAGGCACACACTATCAGCCCATGATTATCAGGACCCCAGCATTAGCCCCACGTCTCTGGCTTTCAGGAGACTACCAAGCTGAAACTTGTTTATCAAGAGACTTCATATGGCTATAGCGCAGGGGAGCCCCTGCCATTAATAGTATCTTCCTTAACGACTGCTCAGTACTACAATTAAATAAATACTTATACTTACACAGTATCAGAAATTCAGAAAATACAGAATGGCAAAATGAAGAATTCCAAATTACCTTTAATCGTTCACACCACTGCTAACATAATGGTACACATTTATCCTTCTAGTCTTTTTTTTCATACCATATGTAGGTCATACATTTAAAAATAATTTTAGTGTGGAGTCATACAGCTCTGGATACAAATCTTAGTTCTACCACTTAGTAGTGTAATCTCAACTAATTTACTCTTGATTTGTTTATTCATCTATAAAATGGGAATAATTACACTTACGTCATGGAATTTTGTTAGATTTTAAAATGAGGTGATAGATATAAAGCATCTATCCCATTGCTTGGTGCATAACAAACATTCAATAAATGTAATATCCCTTGACTTCCTCACCCAAACGGCTAAATTGCAAAAATCGCAAAGGACCCAACTTCAAGAACTGAGTTATGATCTGAGAAAAGCCCCCTTAAAAAGATCTCAGGCTTCATTGCTTAAATTAATTCCAGACTTTTTTAAGCTATTAAAAGGCAATGCACAATTTGATTCAGATATGTAACACGAAGCTGTGTAATTAAACATATATATCCTGAAATTAATTTTACATTTGCTTTTATAATACAGTACATTTATATAGAATAACACATGGCTCTTGATTAAACAGCAGACTGCCGTTCAATCAAACAGCTCAAGATAGATCATAAAACGTGAAAATGCAATATCAGCACCAAAATATGGTTATGGGATTTTAATATTCACTTCCATACTCTTACCAAGGTAGCATAAAAGTGGATGTTTCAGAGAGAAAATATTAAGAAACTGTTAAGCGTTAAGTATATCACATTTCTGCTTAAATGCTGTTAGGTCATCTAGATTTATTGTGAATAAGACAAGAGAAATTTAGAGATTTATCTTTCAAAGTAAAGTTAATTAGGGCCAATGTAATTTTGGTTTAAACATCTCAATTATGAAAATAAAAAAATTTTTAAAGGCATTTGAGTTTATATTTTCTATATTTCTTAGCTTATTTTCAAAATAAAATCTACTGAATTGTAAACATATTATGATGGAAACATTTTCTAAATCTCAGTTCTACATAATCCAAATTCTTGTCCAGTTGGGGGAGTAGGGAAAAGGATAAATGATATCCACAGATGATTCCTTAAAATCTTGTTTCATTCTTTAATGTGATTTTCTTCCCTTCTACAAACCTTTATCTGAGCAGTAAAAAAGACTGTAAAATTGGCAATTTGAGTTTCATTTTGCTCACCTTCCCATCTTAGAAGACCTTTCAGGTTGGGAAAACCCTATGCTCTACTTAAATTCAACTGCTCACTGTTCCTTATGTAAAAGTCGTTTTCCCTCAGTCTGATCATGCCCAAGGAGTATCATGTCTTCTGTGGGCATCCATAAAACCGTGGCAGGCTTGCAAATAGAGTAAAATCTCAGACCCTTCACAGTTCTTGACATAATGCACTTTAAAAAGGTACAGAAATCACAAGTGTACAAATAGGTGAATTTTAATGAAGTAAACACACTTATATAAACAAAACACAAGAAATAGAACATAACCAGAACCTCAGAATTCCCCTCATACTCCTTACTAGTCACAGAGTAACTGCTATCCTGACTTCTGACACCATAGATGAGGTTTGCCTTTCTTGAATTTCATATACTTGAAATCATACAGTGTTTAGTTTTTTCTATAGCTGATTTTGCTCAAAATTATGTTTGTGGAATTTATCCATGTTGGGCATATAGCTTCATTTCCTTCATTCTCATGACTGAATAGTATTCTATCATATAAATACGCCACATTTCTAGTGAAGCCTTTCCTGAATCTCTTAGCTTCTTCTGAACTCTCAGTCCTTTCCTAGTGCCTTTCATGTTTAGCTCACTACTTCTTACTTTGTATTTTAGTTATTAAAGTGTATTTATTATTTTCTACACTAGACTATTCATTCCTTTATGACTTAAGCCTCAAGAGAATCTAAGCAGTAGATTCATTCAATTATTCTGCAAACATTCTTGAAAGTCTTCTACTTCTACAGTATGTTAGCTGCCAGCCCTGTGTTCATCCACATACCCAGTAAAAATATGTGGTGAATGATTGACTATTTCATATGCAGGAAGTGAAGGGAAAGAAGGCCACAAGGAAATGCCTGAGGAAATTTACCAACCAGAGAATGTATCTTGACTAATGTAGGGTTGACTATTCTACATGAGAAATGGCACTGGTTTTTGACCAAGTACAAGGGCTTATGTGGCAACTGCCAATTAAAATCTTCACATGATTATCTGATTGGCATCTTTCAACCTTAGCAGAAGAGAACTTGTGATTCACACTTGCCCCAAATTTGCTCCTCTACAAATCTTTTCCATCTCATTAAAATGTATCTGCAATCCATTCAGTTGCGCAAACCAAAAATACTGGCATCATCTTCTCTGTGCCTTATTTCCCACATCCAGGGCATTAGTAAGTGTTGTAGACCCCACCTCTAAAGCACATTCCAAATCAATGATGTGCCCAGCTCTACTCCCACAAATCTAGTCCTGATCCTTCTTCCCTGCTTAGTCAGGTTACTGCCCTGCGGAAAACCCTCCAATAGCATCTCATTGCTCTTAGAAAAAATCTAAACTCTTTACTCTTAGTTTGTAAAGCCCACTCTTAACTGTAATTCTATCTCACCTGCAAAGCTCCAGCCACAGACCTTTTATTGCCACACATGCCTTGCCTGAGGACCTGGACAGTGTTTCCTCCTTATCTTCCCGGGCTGCCTCCCTCTTTACACTTAGATCTCAGCTTAAATGTCACCACCCCAAAGAAGACTTCTCTGACCTTCTAATCCAACATAGCCAATCAATTACTTTTTGTCACATTGCCATATTTTAATCCACTGTATCACACTTTCCTTATCTGATATTTTCTTTCTCATTTTTTTTTTTGTTGTTGTTGTTTATTGTCTACCTCCCTCAACTGAGATACAAACTCCTGAGGACAGGGACCTCCTCATCTGTCTTGCTCACCAAGGAAGAAGGAGGATGGGATTGGGAAGACACATGGGAAGGGGACTTTTATTGGCCATGTCCTATTTCTTAAACCAAGTGGTAGATACACTGATATTCATTTTATTACTCTCTCTACCTTATATATACATTATATGTACTGTTTTGTATTAACTATTTTGTAACTTAAAAATAAAAAAGAAAAAGTTAAATTATCTACTTATAACTAAAATTTCTATTATAGTTTTGGTAAATATTTTGCCTGATTTGTAATCTAACAGCTATAGTGATATGAATTCTAACGTATGTCTGTTTGGATATTGTTCTAGGTTGGATTGTGTTCCCCCCCAAAAAGATTTGTTAAAGTCCTAACCTCCAGCATCTTGCAATGTGACTTTATTTGGAAATGGGGTTTTTGCAGATGTGCTTAGTTAAAATGAGGTCATGCTGGTGTGGGACGGGTATAACTGGTATTCTTATAGGACAGCCATGTGACAACACAGAGACACAGGGAGAAAGCCATGTGAAGACAGAGGATTGGTGTGGATACATCTACAAGCCAAGGAATGTCTGGAGCTATTAGAAGCTACCAGAAGCTAGGAGAGAATGTATAGAACAGATTTTCTTTCAGAGATTTCAGAAGGAAACAACTCTACCAACATCTTGACTTTGGACTTCTGGCCTCTAGAACTGTGGGACAATAACCTCTGTTGCTTTAAGCCACCTAGTTTGTAGCATTTTGTTATAGCAACCCTAGCAAGTAACACAAATGTGTTTAAAGGGAGTAGATAAAACATGCATGCTGACGAGTTGGGTCCTTCTACGACAAAGGAGGGGGACCACCATGGATGTAGCAATGAAATTAAGTTCCTCTACTTTTGCTGTTTCTTTTCCTCCTGCAGGTTCCGATAATGCATATGGTGATAACACAGTGAGCCTGAGAGCCAGTCCCAAATTTAAAGGTGCTTTAGAACACACTAGGGTCTATGAGAAAATTAAATAGCATGTTTTCCCCAGGACCTTCTTCATCATCAGTTGAATCAATCATTGAGTCGCATTTACAGCTATTATTCATAGCATGTCTGGAACCATTATGACCTTTCAGATCTCATTATCTTAGCTGATGTTGGTAGAATTACATTTACATCGATTTCTGAAAGGCGGTGTGTTTGTGAGCATGGTTGGGTGGTGTTTACCAAATGGGATTGACCAAGTAAACAAAGATAAAGAGTTTAGAATGCTCCAGAGCTGGCCAGATGATAAAGGCAACTCTTATTTAAGAATGATTGGATTTATGTTACCCATAAATCTGAATTGTATCTGGGAAATGCCCCCTTATATCCAATAGGTAGATGGGTAGGGCTAGAGTGAGAGTAACATCTCATCTCTCAAGACCACTGCTGGACAGTAGAGAGTAGGAGTTCCTCCTTTGTCTCCTAGGGTTTCCTCCTACAGAAACCCTGAGAACTGTCAGTGTGTGGTCATGGTTAAGCCTATGCTTAACTTGCAATGGACATTCAGTAAATAGTAAATGAGGTTGCTTGGACAAAAGCCCTTGACAATGTGGAAATTCAGCCATGAGTGTTCATTATTATATGATTTTATCTGTACATGAGTCATCTTTACTTGGTCAAAAGATTTTACTTGGTTGGAGATTTGGACTGGTGATGGCACACACCAGACACTCCCAGAGCAAGTGACTTCTAAATGACGGGTGGCCAGATAACCTCTCTACAAAAGGCCGGTGGGCAGGTGGCTAAGAGACAGGTGTTGAAGGCAAGTATACCTGGGTGTGCATCCTGCCTCCATTCCTTACTAGCCACACACCTTAAATAAATAATTTAACTTCTCTGCATTTCAGATTCCTCGCCTGTAAATGAGAATAATGATACATACTTTCGAGAGGTCTTGTGAAGGTGACCTCAAATGAGGCACACAGAGAGGTGAAATGGTCACTACTACTATGAGTGCTGCCTCTACCCACCCCACAGCCAGCAAGACTGACTGACTCGAGAGTGTCCTGTCCCCAGGCTTGGTCAGCCTGTCTGAGCCTCTGTGGTTAGCACTGACAGGTGGTCACTCAACACAGCGTCTATCCTGGCCTAGTCAGTTCCTGCCTAATCTCTCTCTGCTGCAGGACGAGCAACTGGCCCTTCCCTGCCTTTCTCTGCTGGGCCCTCTTTTCTCCCTTCCCTCCCACTCCTGGATCAGTGGTGGGTTGCTAGGAAGAAGGCCAGAAAGCCAGAAGGCATTTTTAGGTGAAGCAGTAGCTCAGCTGTCCCGGAAGAGCTCATCTCACTTAATGGTCAAATTTCCTGGAATCTGGGGGAGGTCCTGGAGGGGCCCCAGGGAAGGAGCAGAGCAATGGCAGAGGCAGCCAGCATGGCTATGGGACACTCAGGGGGCTCAGGGCAATGACTATGTACAAACTGGCACAGAAATACTTGACCTTTCATTAACAGGCCATACCTGTGCCTGTTCGTACCTGTTAACTATGAGCCCTGGTCCCAGCTTTCTCCTTGTTCATAATAAGTTACCCTTTAATTGTTTTTCTTTTGCTTTTCCTCTTCTTCTGTTCTTGTTGCTTGTTCACACTTTCATCTGGCAAATGTCAAATAATACAAGCCTTGGGCAAAACACTCCTTTCCTCCTGCAAAGAAGCCAGGTGGAACCTAGGCTTGGGAAACTGAGGTAAGAGCCTATATTAATTCCCTACAAAGTACCACAATCGAGGGACTTAGAACAACAGGAATGTATTGTCTCACAGTTCCAGAGGCCAGCAGTCTGAGATCAAGATGTTGGCAGGGCCCTCTGGAACGAGTAGGAGAAGGATCCTTCCTTACCTTTTCAGCTTCTGTTAGCCCCAGACATTCCTTGGCTTGTGGCAGAAAAGTCTCTGTCCCTGTCTCCACGTGCCATTCTCCTTTGTGTATCTATACACATCTTCCCTATATTTGTCTGTGTCCAAATGTCTCCCTTTTATAAGGACACCAGTCTTACTGGAATAGAGCCCACCCTAGTGACTTTATCTTAACCTGTTAAATCTTCAAAGACCCCATTTCCAAATGAGGTTACATTCCTCAGAATTGGGGTTAGGATTTTAATATACAGTATCTCTTTTGCTGGGGAAGGCCACAGTTCAACCCATAACAGGAACTTTCCCCACCAGGTAGTCTCTGGGTAAAAGATTCATCGGGTCTTCTGTCCTCGTGACAACAGCAAAAGCCATGATTTACAATCTAAGAGCTCTGTTCTCTACTCAAGCACAAGCATGCTGGGCTGAGGACATTCAGTCAATTTCAGAGGGCAGCAAAGCTCACCGAACTTCAGTACTACAAGGCACTTCAGAGACTTCTGTGAGCGACCTACCCACTTTATGGATGAGAAAACTGAGAGTCAGAGAAATGATTTACCCAAACTCTCAGAGCTTGTAAGGGTTACAGCCAGAAGTGTGATAGAATGCACCTTACTTCCCTTTCATTCCCACCATACTCTTAAAGGTAAGGTGTTGGTTTAACTAACATTGTAACTGCCTTATTTGGGGGGTGATTTTATAATTCATTTTAATTCAGTTCATCTTACCTTGTCTGTGTAGACATAACCTCTAACACAGTCCCTAAGAAAATATTTCTTAGAGATACTAGTGCATCCAATGAGCCTGTAGGAGTACTAATGAGAACCAGTGGGTAAGGCATTCTAACAATCCCCAAATGTGTTTTTAACACTGTTATTGTTGTTTTAACATTGAATACACTTAACCAGGAAATCCAAACTTCTTTCTGAAGCATTCCAACTGTTGTGTTTATACCCAGTTGCCACACAACATTTGCTCCTACTGTGTTTTAGTTGGCAAGGGCTCTAGGACAGGTTTTTGTAGCCAAGTAGCCTCAGATAGGGAATCTTTCCAATCCCCAGAGACCTGGCACAGCCCCAGAATCAATAGTCATAGGAACAAGTGCCAACACTCATCTCATCCAGGCCTTTAGCTAACCTTGGACCAACCCCCTATTTAGACACTGAGCCTGGATAGGAAGAACCAGCTGAAAAAATAGAGCCCTCCAAAGGTTATAGATAAATAAGGAAAAGCTGCTTTTTTCCCCTCAGGGAAAAAAGGGGAATCCTGCAGAGGATATAGTACATTCTTCACTCCTCCCCACCAAAAAATCTCAAATGCAGCCACGTTGTCTATTTCCTGAATTAAAAATTGGATAAACACATTCAATATTTTACTATCATTATATATTTTCCAGAATACAGAATATGGAATTCTTTCACCATCACAGTGTATTTTCTACTTTTATTACACAATTCGGAGACTGTGAAATAAAAATATATATGATTTAAATGGCAGTGTGTAAATCTGACGTCTTTCTCCCTAGAATACATCATTCATTGATTCATTCAACAGACTTGGAGCATACCTGCACTGTGCTGTGCCCTGGGATTCCTAGATGCATAAATCTGGGTTCCAGATTGTCAAGGAAGACATTGTGGACCAATTATGGTCCATTGTGACGCTTGCTACAAAAAGGCATATGAATGGTGTTAGAGGGGCAGATATGAATGATTAATTCTTCCATAGAGGGAGACACAGAAGATGGTTGACATGTGCTGAGAAAGGTTGGGTCTAATTGGTGTTTTAGAAAGATTACCATGGCAACAGTGAAGAGTCAGGCAGGCATACTATACACCTACTCTGGGCCCAGGCCTAAGCATTTTCCATGAATATTCAAAAGTTCCTTCAGCTGAATCCTTCTCAGAAGGCAGATGGGGTATGAGAAGTTCTTTGTATCCCTTTTAACATATCCTGCTGTGAAGAGGGCAGGGCTCTCCTTGGAAAGCCTCATCTTTCTGCAGATGGACCTGGTACAGGGTAAGCTAGAGCATTTCTGATGACCCCTTTGTCCAACATCCTGTCCAGGGAAAGGCTGCCTGTGTTCACTTTTCTGACCAAGTAGCAGATTGCACCCTCCAACTGAGGATGTACCAGGAGTTGTAGTTGTCCTAGAGGTGGGGGTGAGGGATGTCACAGAGAGGTGGGGAGGAAAAGAAGGGTGGTGGGGGGAGAGTGAGCCAAAGAAGGGGAGGCTGGAGGTGTGGAGTTCATCTGGCTTTGTTTGGATATTGCTCTCCTGGACGCCAAATGGAAAATAGAACTGAACATCCATGATTAAAAAACGCAATACATGCTAAGAAAGTCTAAAGTAATTTACGCCAGGCATTAAAGTGTTTTGCATGAGAATATAGTATGATGTAGACAACGGAAGAATTATGTCTTTCATTAAAAGGTTTGCAACTCAGTGTGCTGTGATATAACTATAGCAGTTTTTCTGTCTTGGTGATGGTTTTTTATTTTAAACACTGCCTTACAAACTGAGGAATGCAAATGCATCGGGAACACTCAGCCTCTGGGTTTTAACTTATTGTCACCTCTTACTAATCACTTCCCTTTAGTACTTTACCTGCTTGTGCCAAGGTGAAAGGTGAACAGTTATACTGCCATTGCCCCTCAACCCCATGTATCCTGAACCCAGCTATAAAGTAAACTGTCATTTCTTTCTTCATTACTCAAAGTTAGCATTTGCTAGTTCAAAGCCCATTTGAAATTATGCATCAAGAATGATATACATTAAGGTTGGGATTAAAGGAAAATCAGTTACATGAAAGAAAGGTGTTTTTGCCACAAATCTTGTGTGTGTATGTCAAGAAGTATATTCATTGCCTAATTTAAAAAGAAACCAGGACAACTCCTAGAAATATATACCTGCATCTGGCCCGTCTTTTCATAAGGACACTTTCTGTTTGAAGTTGGACTGTGAAGTTAGAGGAAAAACATCTCTCTCTGTCTAGAACATGCAGCTTATTAAAAAAAATCTAGGTGTAATTCTGGTTTTAGGCATCCATATAGAGCAAAATCAAAAGTTGATCCATCTGAACATGCTTAGACAGGTCAAGAAAAACTGGGTGTACAAATAAGGCTCATAGATTTAGGTTAGCTACAGTGAGACATAAGATGAACTTTCAAAATCCCTTCCAATACAATGATTTCATAATTTTGTTGATTGTTGCCTGCTGCTGATTTGATACAAATCTTGGTGATGCCCACTGTGAACCAAGGAACCTGCCCCGGGCCAGGCACTGAATTAGGTGCTGTTCATGAATCATTCCACTGAATCCTCAGATCAGTCCTGAAATTCAGAAATTATGAGTTTCTACTGTGTCTTACCCTCTTCAGCATAATTTATCATATAACTTGGACTATTTTTAAATTAGGTAACTGGAATCTCAGATCTGATGCAATACTGAATATGAAACTACTGTGATTATATTCTGCACAATGCTCAGAACTCTGTGAGCTCATACATATAAAACAACAAAAAATAATAATGGCTGTATTGTTGCTGGACTGGTTTGCAACATATTCAGAGAATGTCATGTGCAAATCAAATGGGTGAATGTGAATTTACAAAGAAGCTGGTACTCCTATGGAGCCATTATGGCTCCAAGAGACTAAGTGCCTTCTGGTCTCTGTGATGTTCCTAATGCCACCCTGGCTCCTGGCACAATGTCTAGCATTTGGGACAGGTTTGATAAATGTGTGCAGAACTGAACTTAGGCACACTGACCTCTTTTTCAGGCCCCTCCTAAAGTATCCTGAGCCCTCTCATTTCCAAACGTTAGAGTGGGAAGGTCAGAGGGGTGAGGCCTTTCCATGTGTTTCTGGCCTCCTCTCTGATCAAGGTTTGATAAGCAAGAGTGTTATCTGAGGCCTCCAAAGCACATACTCACAACCCATTTTTGATTTTAACTCAAAGTCAGAATTTTGCTAAAGGGCTTTGGATAGGGGCTGTGTTATCTGTGGACTTTGACTAGAAGCTTCTTTTATAACTTGGGGAGGGGACTGAATACTTCTGTGGGTAAAATCTAGGGAAACAACACTTCTGTCTCATGTTTTTTGCACCAATCTTAGCCATTTCATCATTTCCATCTGGCTTTGCTCTTATACAACAAAAACATCAAAGTGGATTTGGCAAGGCTCATTGCCAAAACATGTCTTCATTGTCTGTGTTAGTTCTTCTCTGTCCAGTCAATAGGGAAGAATGTTTTATTGTGGTTAATGTCACTTGTTTCATGGAAAGAACTAACTTAGCAACTGCGTCTAACCCTGAATAAATCCTATGGTTTTAATAGTTAAGGAGAAAACAAATATTTATTAAGTCCCTTCATTTGGGCTGGCCGTTTTGTTTACTACAACCCTGTTTCCAACTATCTATCTTGCTGGTGAAGAAACCCGAAAGGCTCAGAAATATTGAGCAATTTGCTCACAATCACATAGTGAATTAGTACAGTTAGTGACTGATTTAGGATCGCACTCAGGTCCATTTGAGAAGTGAGCCTGAGCTTCTCTACCAGACTTTAAGACCTCCATTAGCTCATTACAGACACAGAATCACTGAATCATAACTCTGCCAATGTATCCTGACCCTGTTCGAGTTACTCGAGGCTGTGTCTCTGTCCTAAGGACACATGAAGCACTGCCCAGGGTTGATCTGACCTCTGTGAACATGGACACTGGGGAGTGGCTGCTGGTGTGCTGGAGGCTTTGAAAAGGACTCGTCAGGCATCACGGGCCACCTTAGCAGCCCTAAGGAGCCCCGAGGGCTGTGGCCATTGGTGTTTCCAACCAAAATAGTATCAGGGCAGCCTTTGAGGCTCTGGATGGGAACAACCTTGTCAATCCCACCGAGAGCCCTGCGGTGCTGACCAGCATCTTGGAGCAGCTGCTCCAGCCTTCAGTCACACTTACAAATCAATGATTCCCATTTTTGTCGGTGAATTCTTTCTTAATCGCCTAAAAAGTATACAAAATTGTAAATCAAAAGCATGAGGCTCAACGTGATTTTAAGGTTATCCACTGCACACAGTATCTTTACATGTAGCTAAGTGAGATACCACTTAAATGAGGTCACATGTATTTGTAAGCAGTCCACTCTCTTCCTTGTGGAAAGAAGTTAACTGGTGAAACGAATAGAACCAGCATGCTTTTTTATTCTGTTGGCAAACATTTTTAATTGGCTTGAGTGAGGAGATGAGTGCCTATTTCCCAGGTTGATTTAAAATGCCAGATAGTTAATGTATCTGGTGGTGGTGGGGGGAGTGGAGTGGGGGGTGCGGGGGGTGGATGGTTTTGGGATGATTCAAGCACATTACATTTATTGTGAAAACCTCTCTGCTAACAGTAATCTGTATTTGCAGCCACCCCCAGTGCTAGCATCACCACCTCAGCTCCACCTCAGATCATCAGGCATTAGATTCTCATAAGGAGCCTGCAACCTAGATCCCTCACATGCGCAGTTTGCAGTAGGGTTTGCGCTTCTATGAGAATCTAATGCCACCACTGATCTGACAGGAGGCGGGGCTTAGGTGGTTATGCCAGCAATGGGGAGTGGCTATAAATACAGATGAAGCTTTGCTCACTTGCCTGCCACTCATCTCCTGCTGTGCAGCCCAGTTGCTAAGAGGCCATGGGCTGGTACTGGTCTGCATCCTGGGGTTTGGGGACTATAGGCTTAAACAACAGAAATTTATTTTTCACACTTCTGAAGGCTGGGAAGTCCAAGATCAAGGTGCCAGCAAGATAAATTTCATTCTGAGACCTCTTCTCTTGGCTTGCAGGTGGCTGCCATCTTGCTGTGTGTGCAATGGCCTCTTCTGTCACCAGAGAGCTCCGGTGTCCCTTCGTCTTGTTAGGACACCAGTCCTGTCAGATTAGGACCCCACTCATATGACCTCATTTAACCTTTGTTATCTCCGTAAAGGCCTTGTGTCCAAATACAGTCACACTGGGAGTTGGGGCTTCAACATATGAATTTGGGGGACAGGGGACACAATTCAGTCCACAACCTAGAGCTTTTCCCATTCTTCAACACAATCTCTCTCTTCCCTGTTCCCCTTATACTTGGCCACTCAGCCTACCTTGCTCCAACCCCACAAATCACATGCTCTTTTATGTTCCCTCTGCTCTTTGGCCTCTGCTTGTGCTTCAAGTCTCAACTTGATGGCTGTCACACCATGGAGCCTCCTGGACGGTCATCCTCCGAGTTAGATGTTTTCCACGTGTGTCACATGTGTGCCCTGTGTAGGGGTCACGTGTGTACATCACTGCTTTCAGAACATTCTATTTTGATTAATTTGTTTATGCATTGGTCTCTCCAATCAGAATGTAAGTTCCTGGAGGGCAGAAACTATCTCATTGATTTTAAGCTTCTCTCCCTGTTGCCTGCCCAGCCTTTGGCACATGGTAGGTACTCACTCAGTGCTGTTTGAATAAACAAGCAGCAGGTTATAGAAAGGAAAGACTGGTTACCATATTCTTTGTCTCCATTTCACCACCATCCACTTCAGGGAAAAAATTTTCATGTGTGTCAGCAATTGAAGGAGAAAGTAAAGAGTAAGAATGAGAACACTTTTGTAAAGCAATCAGGAAAGCAGAACTTTGCTTACTCACTAATGACAAGGGGGAGACCATTTCAGATTACAGGATCCCCGGTGCACAGACAAGGGATGAATTCATCATATTCTTTCACGTTGCTCTCTAATATTGCTACTAGGCCATGCAGAAACTGCAGTGGGAGACCCCATGAAACACCCAGATAGGCAAGTGAGAAACAAACATGATAAAATACAAGAGTAGCACACCATAAGACTCATTTATTCATTCATTTTGACAAGGGTAATGTAGTTTTAATTACTAATGATAATATATATTGCCTACTAGTAAATGTTTTGTGGTGTGTTTTGTAAACCTTTCATCTTGGAATACCACATCACTCCTAAATTTGTTCATTAAACCTTTGTTATTAACCAAGAGGTTATTGGCTATCAGGGGAAAATGAGCAAGTTTGTGAGTTAACAAAGAAACATAAATAACCTCATACTGTAGCAATCATACCCGCTATTTTGACGATTAGAGAGCGAGATGCGGAGGTCTTTTGAAGTATTTATATTTAATTGGAATGTTATGATTTCAAAATTAATAAATTGAATGGAGGCCATATTCAAATATGTCTCAAAATGATCGAATAATTGATTAAAACCTAGTTTCATTTTCAAGGTCAAATATGTATATGAAATTTGTTTGCCAGAAATAGACGATTGTTTCATTTTATTTGTGTTTATAATTTGTAGCACTCAGTACTCCTATTGATGTGTGTTTGTCCCCATAACAAATCATGCACAATTATCAATAAGAATTCAAAGAATGTAGCTAAGGTGTAAAATTATACAAATCATTCCACTGTAAAGAAAAGGCCCCGAAGGTGAGCAATATATTGAATTTTTCAAAGGAAAATTATGTGTTTGTGAATGTTTCATCTGATGAAATGATTGTCATGGAAAATTAAATTTCACCTTGAAAGAAATGAGTAAGACTGAGAAAAATCACCATAAATATTCTCTGTACAAAGGAATTTTATTTTTTTATAAATGTATTTTTCTCTAAGCTTTTAATCAAACATACCAACTACACATATGTTCACATATGGGTGATGTAAATACACAGTTTTACTATACTATATCCTTTGGGCTTAACTCAGATTTGTGTCAAAGGAGAATAAAGAACTTGAGCATCATCAAATTTGGTGTTTTTCAAGGAATGGTCCATGGACTGCCTGCATTAGAATACCTGGATGCTTGTTGAAAATAAAGCTTTCCGGGTTCTAACCAAGATCTGCTGAATCAGAATCTCAGAGGTAAATCTTATCATGCAGCAAGTTAGGGAAACAATTGTCTGGCTAATTCAGGCACGACTTATTTCTAAACCTCCCAGTTGGTTTCAATGCATCAGTACAGCAACATAGAATGAAGTCTGACAGAACTAATGACGATGGAAAGGCTTTTGTGACTTAAAGAAAACCTTCAATTACAGAATGTTTTTCAAAGAACCAGTGTTTTATGATTTTTAAGTACAGTGTATATTATAAATGAAGATGTAAATGAGTACTAACAGATTAACTGAGGACCATCATGAAAAAGTTATTCACAACAGGCCTGTCCTACATATTAATGCCTTCTAAACATAAATCTCTTCTAATTTTCAAGACTTGGTTGACACATTGGTATGAAGAAATTTTTAATTTCTGAGTCTTTGTTTGAAAATGTTATACTTTTTTTAGACTACATTCTCTTTACTTGTGAGGGAGACCCCGGAACTGGCAAAATAAGAAATTATTTCAAACTTTTTACTAAACAAGTATTATATAAACATTGTCTGAGTTACAAGAGGAGCTCAAATTAATGGAATATGAGTTCACAATGTTTGACTGGAAGAGTTCCATAGGGTATCTTGACCATGAAACCATGGGGCATCTTGGTAACAAACAACAAAATGATAAAACCCATCATTTCACCTCTGGGTGAACTGTCAAAAGAATATAAATGTTAATTTCAGTATAAATATAATTTCAATATGATATGCTTTACTCTGACATTCTTCAGTGCTGAAGTTGGCTTCCTGGATTTTATGACTTTTAAGAAATGTACCTGACCCCTCACAGTTGTTCCTAGGTCACCGGAAGGATCCCACCTCTTGGCCTCTGGACTAACATTTGGCAAAGCTGTGAAATGGGTACATTTTGCCTTCTTACCACTATAAATCTGCTTCTTTCTCTGTCGTAGCCTCTGCTTTTGGAACAGGTCGTATACAGGGCAGTAGTTAAGTGCATGTTACTTGCAATCAGAAAGAGGTTTTGTTTGAATCATGGCTTTGCCGCTTACTAGTTATGTGACCTTGAGAGATGCTCTAAACATTTCTGGACCTCATTTTCTTTGCGTATGTCACCTGCCATCCTGGACTAAATGGAATGAAGAGTGTTTCATATATAACAGAGCACTTGGTATATGTATACAGTGAGCATTTTCCTGTGGCTCTATTTGTCTCCCATTCCTACCCTCAGTCTACTTTCCAGTATTCTTGGAGCAAACCTAGCTTTAAAAGATTCCTACTGCAGCTTGCTACCCAGGCCTTACCAAGGCTCTTGCAGGCCTTCTCTATCTACTTTTTCTACAATTAAGTTGTTAGGATTGAAAATTGGGTCCATGTATTCTGCTTTCCATAGTATTTGCTTTTGAAGGGAACGTAAGACAGGACTCATTTGATTGCAAATGGCAGCAACCTAACCTGAGCTACCTTAGGAAAGGGAGGATTTATTTACTCCTGTAACCAAGAATGGTAGGGATGTAGCTAGGCACAACTGCCTCTCTTCTCTATTTCTCTGTACCCATTGGTCTCGCTTTCCCCTGTTGCCTGTAGGCTTCTTCACTGTACAAAAGATGTACTGGCCCCTCCATCCTCACAGAGGCTCAGATCCTCATATCAGAGTAGAAAGGGCTCTTAACTCTCAGTTCCAAATAGAAGTCCTGGGGAAGGATCATTTGGGTCCCTGTCCACCCCTAAACCAGTTATAGAGGCCACAGTCCAATGAGGGCATGATCTCTCTGAAATGACTACATGGTGAAAGCAGGAGGCAAGTGGAGTAGTTCTCCAGAAGAACAGATGGGGGACAGCACAGACACAGCTGTGGGGGGAGATTTTGGAAGCTAGGCAGCCAGTTTCTGTCTCTTTTCTAGGCGACTATGCTTAAGGTCAAGGAACAAATTGCTCATGACAATTTCAAATAGCATTACTGACCTAGGGAAAATGGAGATAATTTATGACACTGAGACCTAAAGCCCTCCAAATAAATGCTGCATTGCAACAAGACTTTTTTTGTGTGTGTGTCACTAAACTGTCACTTAAAGAAGTAGAAGCCTGAGATCTTACAGATAATAAAAGCTGCCTGGTTCAGCTTTGACATGTACTGACTTGAATGGATGGTAACTATATATATATTTTTTAAAGGATTGGTGAGCTATCTCTGCCTGAGCATGAGTTCCTAAATGCCTGGTATAGTGCAGTCATTCTCAACGTGGGGTTCCCAGGTCAGCATTGCCTGGGAACTTGCTGAAAATACAAATTCTTGGGTCCTGCCCTAGACTTAATGAACCAGAAACACTAAGGATAGAGCCTAGGAGTCTGCAGCTCTCCAGGTGATTCTGAGACACCCTGACGAAGTTTGGGAACCACTGGTGTAGGGTATGCCACTGTAGCTGGCCCAGATTCCCCCTTCGGGACTGTAGCACTCAGCCCACAGGCTCCGGGAGTGTTGGTAGCTGCCAGCTCTCAGCTGAGTCCCTCTCCTGGCACTGCTCTCAGCTGGAGAGAGCTGCCTCATCCAAGGCCATGCCTCCTCCCTGGGGCATCCTGCATGCAAGATTGGTCTGTGGAGATAAGGAGGCGGGATCCAAAGATTTGGCGCCCTTTTCTCAGTGTGGGCCAACTCTGAAGGGCCACCCCAGTTTAGAGCTCCCTGTGGGATCCACCGAAGCCTTTGCTGTGACTGCATCACAGCTCAACTCCTCCCACTGCCTGGTCCTGCTGCCCTCACCCCTGCACAGGAGTGAATCAAGGGCATACCCCAATAAACTTCCTAATGAAAAATCACCTTCTCTGGGTCTGTTTCCAGGAGAACCAACCTGGCCCCTCTTAATAAGAGTCAGGACTGTGCACAGCTGGCCCCAGAAGGGAGAGGGCCCCAGAAGGGAGAGAGCCCCATAGCCACCACTGTGGAATGGCCCATGGCAACAAGACACTACCTCCTCCCTGCTGTTTCTGCTCCCTTCTTTGAAGCCCACTGGTGAAAATTCTGTACCTCTTCCAAATCAGTTTCCAGAGGACCCTGTTGGGGATACTTTGCCCATACCCCTCCACTGCCAACATTCTGGGCTAATCCCTGCTCCAGACTGGTGAGAAATGGGAAACTAAGACCATTAACTTCCCTCTTAGAACTTCCCCTTTTTTCCCCCACTGGGTCTTCAGAGGACGGAAACTTTAGAAGGCTTTCTTGTATTTTTCCTCACTCACCATGTTTACATGCCTGTGTTAAGGCAGACTCATTTAGGGGAAAAAGGATTTTCATTTAATGTCACATCTGGGGTTTAAACATTGGTCCTTAGTTCCACTAAGATGGGTATGCTCCTGAAAATCTGGCCACACAGTCTGCTTGGGCGTAAGACCTTCCCTGAGCTGTGTAACAGAACTGTCCTCACGTCTCCTCTGGGGTGGCAGGGGTAAGAGGCGATCCTAACCCTTCATGTTCAAAGTTGTCTCATTCACAGCTTTCCACCATGTGGCCCCAACCCACTTCTCCACCTTCATTCTCTCCCTCAAACACTTACATCAGCGACACTCAACTGCTCATCGCTCCCTAATCCCAACCGGGATTTGTGGTCTACTAACCTTTGTTTATAGTCTCCTCCTACCTGAGCCTTCCTCTCCATTCTACACCAGCATCATCTCACCCAGACCTAAAAGGCCGACTGAAGTGCCATTTCCTGCGCATGGTCTTCTCAGATTCCACCTAGAAGAATGTCTGCTGCTCAGAGCCCCCCAGCAGCTCAGAGCTGCCTCTCTCACAGCATCGGCACGTACTGCCCCGAGGTACCTGGATTCTCATTTATGCTAATTACAAGCTCCCGGAGGCCTGGGGTCGTGTCTTGGACAACTCTGTACTGCCTGAAGGCCCAGCACAAGTTCTTTCACATGATGGAGGGAGGATCCAAAATATTTAGTACATGGCTGTCACCGTAACAAAGAAATACTAGTATATTATTACTTTTGAGACATTTTTTAAAACACAATCCTGTCCTTTCTCCAAAGGAAATATGAGTATTAAAAATCACTGAGAGTTATCTTCCTGAGGATCTGTGCCTGGGGTGAACATGCATCCTGTTTTGCCGCCTAGGACAGTTGGTTTACTCCTGTTGTCCTGAAATGTTTATTACTACTGTCCCCTTGCACTCTCAAAAGTGTCCCATATTGGAGATAAATTTTATGGTCATCCTACTTTTATGCAACCCAGAGTACTAGCTAACAGTGTGCTCTGCTTACCTGCTTGTGGGAAAATCACACGGCAAGAATTTCAGAAGAGTGTGTCTTGTACATATTTTCCCCTTGTACATGTTTTATGCTCTCACATACTCCCCTTCCTGTACAGGCATTTAAATGGATTGGTTTTTACTCAGGAGCAGTGCACAGAGTTATTCCACACCAGGATTTGCCGAGACACTGGTGCCAGTCAAGTCAGATCCTCTAGTTAGGGTCCCAGGACTCATCTTTTCCTTTGCAGCAATGACAGAATGCAGAAGCCATTTGAAAGGCCCTGGTCTCTTGAATTCAATTTAGCCAAAGCTAAATTATTGCTGCTTGAGGGCAGACACAAACCCCCTCCAAAACTTTTCAGCAAAGTGATTCAGATTGGCATGGGGCAGGGATGGACTATGAATGTGGTTTCTCTGCTCTTAAGAGGCAGGCAGCTCATGACCCCCGAAAATGTCCCAACCTCACTTACGTGGGGAGGTGGAACTCAACATATTCTTCTTTATATTTGCTTCAGGTAATCACCAAATAAGTGGATAAAATAAATAGCTCATAAACACTAATTTCATCTAATCCTGACAATAGCCCTATTGGATGCTGTGAGTTGTAATTTCTAAATATTTTCATATTTGTAGTTAATATTACTAATAGCTCCCACTTCTTAGTGTTTACCATGTACCCGGCACTGTACAAGCAACTTACAGATATCATTTCATCTCACTACACTATCCGAATGTAGGTTTATTTATTGTTTATTACCTGCCATAGCCACCATACACTTCACAAGGGCAGAAACTTTGTCTTGTTCACAGTTGTCGCCTATATTCATAGTTATGTCTGGCACAGAGAAGATTCTCAGTAAATACTTTCTGAATGAATAAATAAATTATTGAATGAGTGCGTGAGCCAGCAAGCCCACGAGAAAAGGTTCTCTATCCACATTTTGCAGATGAGAAAAGCAAGGCTTATAAAGAATAAGGAATTTGCCAAGATTTCATAGATCACACACTGGGGGCTATTTCGTCACCAAATCTTAAACATGTCAATATCCCCCACCCCTACCTTTCCTGATGAGAAAACTGTGGTTCAGGAAGTTAAGTAACCTGCTTAGTACCAGACAAGTATTAAGTTATTAGAACTCAGACTCAGGAGCTCCGGTTCTGACCAGCACTGTGTCTCCTCATCATGCTGACGTGTAGCAGGTGCAGCACACACCACACCCTCTGAGGGGCACAGGGTGGGCAGTTCCCCCAAGTAAAACTCAAATCTCCCTGGCAGGAAGAAGACTACCATAATCCCTTGATTTAGCCCTGTGCGTTGGTGTTTAGCCAACTGAGAATGAAATAGAGACCAGAGTTTACTATCTAGGCTGGAGTAAAACTTGCTGCTGTGGCAAACCATAAGAGTTCAGTGTTTTAACACAAAAGATGTTTATTTTTTAATCATGTAACAATACAAGACAGGTATCATGGTGCGTGGACAGCTTTTCTCCACGTGGAAATTGAGAGACCTAGACTCCTTCCACACTGTAGCCCTAGCTTCCTTAAGGGTCCTCTGTTTACAGCAGCGGAGGGGAAAGAGAGAGCATGAAGGCTTCTTAAATACCATGGCCAAGGATGGATAGGCCTCACTGCTCCTAGGACACTGGTGAGAACTAGTCCATGGTTCCACCACGATGCAAGTGGGGCTGGGAAACGTAGTCCCCAGGACAGCCGTTTCCCAGGGCACTATGGAAGGGCGAGCACAAATTCCTGGTGGGCAGCCAGCCGTCACAGCAGCTATGAGAATAGAATAGGCCAGGAAAACGGTGGGAGATGGGAATCTGGGGGGCCACTTAGAGAAGGATGCCTATGAAAAGGGAGCAGTGGGGAGAGGGCAGCAAATGCCACCTGTGGCAGGCTTAGGGGGTTCGGTAGACTTTTCCACTTCAGCAGTAATGGAGGTGGAGCAGACATGTCTTTGCTGCCAATTTGGTGCACACTTGGAGAGGAGCTTGGAACCTCTCATCCTAATTATCATCGAGCCTCCATACTCAAAAGTGCTACCCAACAGGTTTCTAATTTCCATTCATGCCCATCCCTGCCTTCTCTATTTGAGTTGTAAATTATGACTCTTGCAAAATTGGACAATATCACAAAGCCACAAGATGTATCAAGTGCCACAGCCTTCAGTTATCTTAGTTCATTAAACAGAAAAATAAGTGCACTTTTTTTTTCTTTATGGGAAAACAGTATCAGGTAATGTCACATAATATTTCAAAATAGAATTTGTCTTTGTCAACCAAGTAGTGAATAACAAGGAAACACTGAATGTTCTTTGTAAGAAATGATTTGAAATTAATTTTAATCCATTCTGATGGTTCAGTAAAAAGAGAAATATAGACTTCAGTAGGTTTCTTAATGTAGACTGCTATAGTAATTTAAAAACAACAAATAATAATAAAGTGATGATTCTATCATGCTGCCAGCGTGCTCGACAGCAAATAGTATATTTAAAAAAAATAAATTTGCCACTGCAATATATGTGAATGACTAGACTCTAGGTATTGCCTTCAGATTAGAAAGATTCATAGGATCATATTCATGTATTTTAGAAAGTTATTTGCTGTGACAGAAATGCAAATATTAAAAATATAATTATTCACAGCCTTTCTTCCTCTCCTGTCTCCTAAAGAGGACACCCCCCCCCTTTTTTTTTTACCAGGAGTAATGGATAGGGTGGGATAATGGGCCGACAGGCAGACATGGAAAACACAGAGGCCTATTGATGCGCATGCACGTGAACATAAAGCTGCCTGGAGAAAATCAAGAGATCTGAGAATGGAGAGAAGGTAAAAGGATCTTGGCCAGAGAGAAAAGAACTGAGAACTTTTTGGAAGCTAAACTGAGCAGTCACTCTGAGGATGGGACTATGGGAAGAATGTTCTAGTGAAAAGAAGCATGGGGAAGTCTCACTCTGTGCAATGCAGCCCCGGCTCTCATAGCTGTGCTGTTGGAAGGGAGCTCTGCTGAACTCCCCCAGAAGCTGGCCCCTGCTGTGAGGAATGGTGCCCAGAAGACAAGATATAACAATAGCAGCTAATGCCTATCCGAACAAACTTCTGTGTGCCAAACAGCAAGCTAAGCTTGTGACCTATATTGACCCTTTTAATCCTTACAACAACTCCATGAAATAGCATTATAATTAACCCTGTTTTATAGGTGGGAAAGCTGAGGCACAGAAGGGCTATGTAACTTCCCATGGATACACTAGCTGGTAAGTAGTATAGCTGAGATTCAGGCCCAGGCAGTCTGGCTCCAGGGTCTGTGCGCTGGACCACAGTGATTTCCCACCTCTCAGGTTATTGAAAAGTCCATGTAGTCAACACATAAACCTTGTGTCATAAGGGCAACTGAAGATCTGGACTGAACTCCGAGTCAATGTGTACCCTTTCATGTAGCATTCTGTGGGTAAACACCCCTTTAAGAATAACATGTAATTGTACATGCCAAAATGTCAAGTTGTTCATGTGCTCAGAGTATTAATAGTTGATTATTTGACAAACTTTAGGAAATAAAACTTAGGAAATCAAGATATAAGGAATCACTCTTTTTCCAAATTTCATTAGTCTCTGGCCTATTTTCTTTAAGCATATACATTTGGTAATAACTGAGCAATATTGTGAAAGATCCCTGCAGCTTTCAGAATGTCTCCTCTCTTTGAGGGTTCCGTCTTGACTGGCATTGCGACTAAATCATAGGAAACCAGAGACTCTTTATTTGTCCAGTTCTTGATCCCTTTGGGTCATTTTTTAAGGGTAAATTCACTCACCACCCCTGCTTGGTGTCACAATAGGACAAATATCATGGAGAAGGATACTTTCTATAGATGATCTGGGATAGTTCTTGAAGTTAAGACCAAGACTCTTGTACTCAATCTGAAAAATCAGTACTTCTTAAATTGGTTCTAGAACCAAGCCACTCTCCCATAGTTCATAATGGAGTAAGATAAAGAACTGATCCAAGATAAAGCCTAAGATGGGTATTTGGGGAGCTAGATGAAGTTACTCCAATCAAAAGATAGATTAAGGTGCTTTGGGAAATAGTAATCTTACTGATGATGAACTCTGGGAGGATAAATTGACTTTACCATCAGAGTAGTTCTTTGCTCTATTTGAGGTTGAGTACATGACTATAGAGTAGCCTATATGCCTTAAAGCTATTTTTTTCCATGTCATGTATTACTACCAGGAAGTGAACTACAGTTTATTAGCTAGCTAAACTCCACAGTGGTCGTGACCTCTAAAATGTTCTTCCATGGACTTGGGGATGAAGATGATACCCTTCCAGATGGCCTCTTCTAGAAGGGATAAGAGGATAGAATTCTACCTTTCATAATTTGAGACACAGCAATGCTTTGTCCTGCAAAACTAGATTGGAAAATTGTGTTTCGACAAGGGGTATCCATTAGGTTATCTTCTCAGGGTTGACAGTAAATGTTGTGGACCAATTCATACCATGAATGAATTTACCAGTGAGATACTGGCTTATGGACTGATCTTTAGTCATGAGAGCAAAGAGGCCTGGATGACCAACAGCACAAACTAAGATAACTACAATTCCATCAGTCTGCTTTGGAGTTAGGGCTGCTGCCTCTGCCTTATGATAAATTGCTTTGATCATGTAGGTTACAGGACCCCTATCAGTATCAAAGAAAAGACATTATGTTTTGACATTGTCAATTTTGGGGAAGTGTCACACAGCTACAGGGAAATGCTCATTTAATTCCAGGTTATAAATTAAATAAAGCGGAAAACCAAGATGATAAATCCAAAGTGCTCCAAATATTTAAAGTTGAAATATATCAGTTTTATAAGAATTGAGGCCTAAATTTATGGCACCAAAACTTTCTTCAGAAAAGAATGTTAAAAAGCTCAGTATCAGAAAGTTTGTCGTATTTGTCAACGAGGAAGATAGAATCTGGCCTTTTTTCTTAAGTGGTAGGAATACAGTTACAATTACAACAGGTAATTTTTCATTATTTTAGCTTCTTTTGTCCTACTGAGGCTTTAACTTCATTTTCAGTCCTTCATTTTCTAATGCGATGAATACCTTCCTTTCAAAGTGCCAGAATAAATTTAACCTTTTGAAGTGAACAAGTTCTTTAGGTCTCCTGGATCGTAAGTCAGGAGGAGTCCTTAGAAACACCGCTCCGGGTAGACGTGGACGTCTTTGGCTATTTTTATGAGGAATGTCACACATCTGCCTCTCCACACACAGCCTCGGGTCTCACCTCTGGGCTTTCCTCACAGGGCCTCATGGAACTCCATTTATCTTAGGAAGGGAAGTGGTGGAGTGGAGCCTGCCTACTTCTGGACCTGTGATTCCAAGGTGGAGAGAGTCCAAGATTGTTGTTCAGTCCATTAAGCAATCCCTTTTAGCTGAAGGGGTTCATCTATCAATCTCGCTTTTCAGCCAGTAATCTGCTTATTTAGAGGTTTAATTACATTTGCAGGTCACCCAAGCGCTTCTCCTAGATATTTAATAAAATGAGTCCTTACTTTATTTATCACATGGTTTATTTTACATGGGCTACCCAATATTGGCATGGGGGAGCAATTACTTATACAAAGATAAACAAATGAGATTTCCACCTTCAAAGTGTCCAGAGTTAACACAGAAATTATTTTGAGTCTTGGGCACAATGACAGTAGGAGATTGATCTAAAACTGCGTGTAGCAGCCACCATTCCCGAAACGGAAAGTCAAATATTGATTTCCCAGTGCTTTTATGACCCATTTAACAACAGGCATTTTGGATTGGTTATTTCCTAGGGCCAGAGAGAATTTTCCAGCCAGCCTCCTTTAGAGCTCCTCTTAATTATCTTCTCTGAGAGATGGGTAAAAATTGATGTTCAGCCCTGGCCTTGAAAACACACATGTGAAACATAAAGGAGGCTGATAGAGCTCGTGTCTCCTAACACTATCTAAGTTAGCGTGGATGAAAGGTATTTAGATATTTTCCATAATAACTACCAAATTGGGTGACGGGGAGGTCCATTGGATATGTCTGCTAACAAATTCTCACTAATTGACATCAAGCCAGTTAATTTCTACGTAATAAGTGTTGAGTGATTCAAGGGCCAGCGCGGCCAGCCAGGGCTGGGTCTATTCAAAGACCTCTACCTGTTTGGCCCTCGGAACGGAACATTTAATGTTTTGCCAAATTTTCAAAAATGCTGGGCGTAAGAACAGCGTTTTTAATCTTGGGCTCTTTGGGCTACTAATTATGTAGCAAAGGGTATAAAGAAGGCTTTACAAATCATGATTTCCATTAGGAAGGTGTTAGAACCCATTCCACCAAGAGCACCCCTCCCATTAGCGCAGCTGCTGTTCCCAGGGGAGGCGGCCGCTGCAGTGCCGGCTGAAGCGGGGCTTCTGTTCTGTTTCCCCAGCACTTGGAAGAAAAACAAAACAGTCCTAATGAAAAACACACACGGGAAATGCTTTATTATTTCATCATCCTCACCTACTGCGCTCTGGCACGGCTCTGTGATTAGGAAGGACTTTTCCCTGTGCGTGGCCGAGTGGGGTGGTACGAGGCTGATACTCTGTCATTTCCTGCCAGATCGTTTGGGAGGAATTTGCTCTTATTTCCACCCGGCCACATCTCCCTGACGCCCATCCCTCTCTCCTCAGCCTTCGCATTGGCCACGCGCCCCACGGTTAAGTCGTGTGAACTTCAAAACACAGTGTTGAGGGGTGGGAGCCCTGGAAACTCTGGGGACCAACCACAATCATCCTCCAACCTCCTAAAGCTGAGAAATAGGTCAGAACCTCCGCGTGCATCCTGACCTCCTGAGAGGGCCAAGGAGCACCAGCGCACTGCGAAAACAGTGGGTCGTTTTGTTTCGGTGGTTTGGGGGAAGGGGTGCCGAAGTCAATCAGAATATTAATTCAGACTGTAATCTTCCCATGTGCATTTTCTTGATATTTCACCAGAAAGGAGAGTCAGATAGCAGATATTCTCCAAATCTCCTTGGACCCTTGGCCAGTGAATAACCCCTTTCATAAGAAATGTCTCCATTTCTTTTCTCCATACAGGGCGAAACCTGGATATAATAGACAATGCATTTATTCACATGCTGCTCCACAAGCCCCTACCACCAAATCATCCAGGCATGGCCAAGCAGGTATGGCTAGCCAGGACCGTGGAATGCTTTAGTCCATAGATGACTGGGGCCACCAACGCCTGCCTGTGGTAACATAACAGCCGCAATAGCTCTTTTCTGTTATCACAGTTTGGCAACTGGGAAACTACCATGCCTTCTACATAGAAGATGCTTAATAAGTATTTGGTAAATATTCAATAAATATCTGACTGGTTGAGTTGATTATCTATCAGAGGGCCAAAAGCGAAGCTACCACCCTAGTTTTGTGGCAATGGAAAGTGGGTGACTTCATGCTGTCTCCTATGTAGTGCCATTCTCTCAGGGCCAACACCACACACCACCATCACTAAATAAGGAGACTCCTAGAATGTGGCTCTATGGACAACTCTTTTTTGATGAAATTTCTACCAGCCTGGCTTATAGTGGGTAGCTGTTTTTTAATATTTGTTGAACTACCACCAATGGCATGGGTAACACAGTACCGTTACTTAAATATTTAATTGAATGCATGGTGCCTTTTCAATGAATGTTTGTCAAATAGGTCAATGAGTAAGTGTCATATTGGTATAAATACCAAAGAAATTTGTGTGTGGGCTTTACGGTAAGAATTGTTCTATGTGTGTAGATCCACCTATATGCATGTTGGTCCTGTTTAATTTAATTCCCAATGGAAATGTAGAGATAAATCATGTAAAGTAGCTTGTCTAATGGAAAAATTTTGATATGAAAACAAAATGATCCTCCAATGCAGAATCGGGTCAATATGCCTGCCACAAATAGATGTCACGAAAGTTATGTTCGGTGCATCTGTACTTCATTTTGAGGCATTGGTCAATATTATTCATCCCATCATAGTGGATAACTGCAAAAGCACTGAGAATCCGGAAGATGCTAAGTATATGATTATGATGGAAACAACAAACATTTTTTAATGTGAAAAGGCTAAAAAAATTGAACATGCTGAGTAAAAACAAACCTCATTCATCAATATGGAATGAAACATTGAATAGTAAGAATAATTCAAAGGGGCAAAGTGTAGTAATACAACTTGTGGAAAGCTGTGTATCTAGGTAATAGACAACTGTTACCAAGAAATTGATGAAATGGGAGCCATCTTTGTCTGGGCTGTTACAGTGGTTTTCAGCCCTCACTGCACATTTGAATCACCCAACGAGTTTCTAAGAAATACAGAATCTGGGGCCACACCTCAGATCAATTGCATTAGAACTTCTGGTGGTGAAGCATAGGCGTTAGCAATTTGTACAGCTTCCCACATGGTTACAATGTGCAGTGGAGTTTGGACTGCAGCAGTGGTTCTCAGATTTCAGCAGCAGAATCACTTGGAGGTTTTATCAAACTGCAGCTTGCTGGGCCCAACCCCTAGAGCTTCTGATTCACTAGATTTGGGGTGAAGGCCAAGAATTTGCATTTCTAACAAGTTTCCAGTGGCTGCTGCTGTTGCTGTTTTGGGGGCACACTTTGAGAACCACTGCACTAGAGGATCAGCCTCAAGATTTGGATTCTGTTAATTTGATAGTAGTTCAGGAGAAACTCAACTTCACTATGACTTCAGGGTGATAGTGTACCTGATTAAATGTTTTTTACCGTCCACAGTTGGTTCTTCAGTTTCAAGGGGCATGTAAATCTACTCTCTGATCCAGTATGCAATACTGTAGCTGCTAAATTGTTTACTAAGATGTTTGGGTAGATCTTTAAGGAATGTGATCTGCCTCAACAGATTTTCGATGTACATAGAATTGTTCTGTTTTAGGAGAAGATACCAGATAAAGCCTCTGCAAGGACAGGAGAATAGCTGGGTTTTTAAAAATAATTTTTATTTCAAAATATTAGGGGATATGTGTGTTCTTGTTACATGGATGAATTGTATAATGCTGAAGTCAAGGCTTTTAGTGTGCCCATAATCTGAATAGTGTTCATTGTACCCAAGAGGTAAGTTTTTATCCCTCACCCATGCTCTCCTTTTCTTAGGTTCTAATGTCCTTTACACCACTTTATGACCATGTGTACCCATTGTTTAGCTCCTACTTATTAGTGAGATCATGTGTTTATTTTTCCATTCTTTAGATACTTCACTTAGGAAAATGTTCTCCAGTTCTATCCAAGTTGCTGCAAATGACCTTATTTCATTCCTTTTTATGGCTGAGTAATACTCCATGGTATACATATATACCACTTTTTCTTTATCCATTCATCAATTGATGGGTACCTAGGTTGATTCCATATCTTTACAATTGTGAATTGTGCTGTGATAAACATTGAGTATAGGTGTCTTTTTTGACATAATGACTTCTTTTCCTTTGGGTAGATACCTAGTAGTGGGATTGCTGCATCAAATGGTAGGTCTACTTTTAGTTCTTTGAAGACTCTCCATACTGTTTTCCATAGAGGTTGTACTAATTTACAGTCCCACCAATAGTGTATAAGCATTCCTTTTTCACTGCATCCATACCAACATCTATTGTTTTTTGATTTTTTAATAATGGCCAAGAGAATAGCTGGTTTTAAAACATGGCAGAATTTCATCTTGGGATCTCAAGTTCATACCCTTCTCTCACTTGGGTTTTACTAACAAATGAACTTATAAGCACTCATTTGGAGTTTTTATATTAGCCAATGCAAATTTGTTATGTTTGTAATACTAAAGTTGTGGTAAGCACTATAAATTAGGAACAAGGAAATCCATTCAAAATTACTTGAGAGAAATTCAGACTTTAAGAGTTTGGCTTTAAAGAGTTAGAAAGTCAGATAAAGACTGTGAGTTAGTAACTGTACCAATTACCATTAATTCTTAGCCAATAACTGTTTTAAGGAAGAGCCCAGGTTTCACTTCCACTGCCATCTCTTTGGCCACGTGCCCATCTTCTCACTGCCGTCTTGAGCAGATACTGCATGTGGAGCCATCACATGGGTATGGCAGGATTGCCTGTCTTGGGGCTCCAGGGAGTGTGACCACCGTCTCTTCTTCCCTAACTCATTCTACTCTCTCACTTCTTGTCACCTTTGAGTTCTCATAATTTAATAGTGGTTCCAAACTTATGTTTTTTAAAACACAAGTTCTTCAAACGAGTTACACAAGCTAACATTTCTAAACCTTTATATTAAGAAGTGCAATCATGTCTTCATGTCTCCTCTTTAAAAAAAATAAAATTAATGAGTAGTGAAAATAGTGTGGTAGCCAGTCAGACTGAAGGGAAATAGGAATCCCATTTGTGATTTACTGAGGTTTCTTTACTGGGTGTCTGTGGGCAGACCTTTCCTAGGGCTACATTTGAAGCAGTGCTATGCTTCTGATCTCATCATTAAATCATGTGATACTTATTTTTTCATTTTCAGTGATGCACACGTAAAAGGTGTTTTAACTTGTTCTTCAAGAACTTGTAGTAATTCTAGCCTTTGGATTCATCCTCTATTTTGGAAGCTTGTTGGCTTTCATGTGGGAAACCTCTCAAGCCATAAAGCATTAAAATTTCAATTAAAGATAAAATGATAGGGTTGTGGCTGTTTCATAAAGGGAAGACTGGACTATATGTGTGAGAGAGGAACTCAAAGGAAAAAACACTCATTGTGATCGCTCAATATTATAGTATATTTTCAGAATATGTACTCAGATATATCTGATCTGATTAAATAATCAGAAGGTTTATAAATAAGAAACGCTAAATAAGATTGCAATTCATAGACTATTGATCAGAAAGTTTAAAGGGTAGGAGGACAAATCTTCATTTAAAAAGTTTTAAAAGAGAAAAAAAGCTTATACTCATCTAATTTCTCATTTTAGTAAATGGGTCCATAAAATAAAATGTATCCCTATAAAATTGCAAAACTTGTGTTCTGGTTAATCAAGGTCTATTGAATGTGAAAATCAGTTTAGTTGTTGTTTATTTAGTTTGTTTTTCAGTGCCAGATTAACCTAATGATTGACAAATAATGACTTCAATTTTGGGGGCATAACAACAGTGAAAAGGAAAGAGCCCGGCCACCTTCATTATATAAAAAAGATGCTCGGATCCTCTTGATTGTTTAGACATGTTAGATATTCATAATGGAAAAATATCCTGTTGGTGTCACATTTTGCTCGAACAGATTTTTCTTTTAAAAATGTCTTTCTCAGTAAAGCTGTGGGAGATTTTTCTTTTCTGGTATTTAAAGTAAGATAAAGTTTAGCTGATTTCTTTCCTTGACTCTCCCCTTCCCCCTTCAAAAGGCTTAATAACCACAATCCTAAGATTTATGGTGAGTGAAAAAGAAAAATAAGTAAATTATCAGACTGAGGAGCCATTCTTCCTCTCTCTGGTCATACAGACTATTTTAAATGTTGCTAGCAGCAGTCTAATTAAAATAATTTCTGTCAGAAGTCTGTGAAATATGCAGCCACAGCCCAGCTCGATGTTCTCAAGCAGGAATGACAAATCTCTGCTTAATTGGTACTTAATATGGTGGTGCAGGATTAGTAATTCTCCGGGATAAAAGGAGATAACAAATAGAAATCTCTGCTTGGGGCAGGGAGCCCTAGAAGATGAACAGACCAAGTGGTGCTTACCCCCAAACTGTTCCTATCAAGGGTTGTTATTTTGGCCATCATTTATGAAGTAACAGACAATTAATGCACATTTTATGGCTAGCTCAAGTCCTAATTAAATACAACTATGTACAAAGAATGTGAAGGGCCTGACTTACAGGGACCAAAATAAATACTGGCAGAATTATGGTGACCGCTGCAGCCTTAGCTCATCTTGTTATCCCATCTCAGAGATAAGCACCTTGGCAGAGGCATAAGCTACTTCTGAGGTACAGCCATTAGGCTGAAATTTATAGTATATTTTAGAAAATTTGGGAAACATAGAGGGGTAGAAGGGGGAAAATCACCCATAGTCCCATCAAAGTAATGCAATCATTGCTCATAGGCCGGCATATTTCCTTCCTGCATTTTTTTCCCAGTGCATAGTTGTGATGTTTCATTTACTCTACAAAGTGTTGCGAGCCATTCTGTGGGGTGCTTTTTTCCCACTTAATATTAAATAGAAATGTTTATATATATTTTTACGAATGCTTAGTATAGTATCACTTTTAATGTTTATACAGTATTCTATCAAGTAGATAAATAATAACAGCTATTGCTTATTTTATGCTGACCATGTGCCAGGTGCTATTCTAAGGACTTGACCTGTATTAACTAATTAAATCACAAAATAATCCTATGATTTAGAGGCTTTTCTCCTCCGCACTTTGTGGATGAGGATATGGGTATACAGAAAGGTTGTGTTCATTTGCTCAAGGCTACAGAAAGTGGTTAGTAGAGTCAGGATTTGAGCAAGGGCAATCTGACAGCAAGAACCATATTTTTAATTGCTGCCCTATCCCATCTCTTGATGCACTGCCTTAATTTAACCAGACAACTTGCTAGATCTGGGTCAATAAACTTTCTCTGTAAATGGTCGAATCACAAATATTCTATGCTTTGTGAGCCACATACAGTTTCTATGGCATATTTTTCTTTTTCTTCTTTTTTTTAAATAACATTTTAAAAATGTAAAAACCATTCTTAGCTTACTGGCCATAAAAGAAAACAGGCCATGAGGCAGATTTGGCCCGTTTACCATAGTTGGCAACCTCTGTTCTAGATTAAAATTGAGTTAAACCTAAATGTGTGGGAAACAAGTAAGATAATAGTTTTTAAAAAATTTTTGACACTGAAGAAACCAAATAATTTATTTGATTGAATGAATTATTCTCATTTCAACTGGTAATATTAGTATGAATATACTACAATGTTCTTGTGTACATATATATATATAAAAACAATTGAACTGACTGAAATATTTGTTTTCATCCAAACTTTAAATTTTGTGATAAGACGTCGGCACAAAGCCAAAGTGAATTTGTTCTCGGTAAATCTCACAAAGTTAATAGAAAGTCACAAACTTCAATTCACTTTTCATTTTATGTGTTTTGAAGGGCCGCATAAAATCCTGCTGTTCCGTTATGGTGGCTATTCTCAAAGAGCGGCCCTGAAGCCAGCAGCATTGACATCTTCTGGCATTGTTTTATTAGAAATGCAAATTCGTGGACCCCATTTCAAAAATAATGATTCAAAAACTCTGAAGGTGGGCATATTAAAGAGCCATTATTTTAGGGAAACTTAGTTTCAAACAGATTTATTTTCTGAACAAAGCTGTGTGAGAGAATATATCTGTGCACACACATGTACACACAAACAGAAGAATTATATATGAGCTAAAAATATCCCACATTACCATATCATAATATTATACATTCTGGATACCACCATATAGACAAGCCACAAAAGTCCGAATGAGAAAATTTTAAAGTTGCATATGTCTCTTAGGCAGGTAGACGAATAAATCTATACTGTCATGCTTATCTTGTTATATGACACTGTATTGATTTTGTCACAGCTATTTCCTGGTTCATTACTTAAGCATGACATTCCTTATAACATTAAGGGATTTAGGACCTAAATATCTGAAAACCTCTCTTTAAATTGAATGTCCTCAATTACTGAGGATACGGCACCTGAAAATTTAATTGATGAGCTTATTGTAACAAAATGTGTCATTTTAAAATGTCGTCTTGAGATTCAGGTACCGGGTAAGATGGAGAAAACACCCTGCTGTCCATCTGAATGCAGCTATAAAACATGGACAGAATGTGTGCAACAGTTATTTCAGGACTTTCAAAAGTAAATAATAAATAGAAAATTGGGGAAGAGGACTAAAATTCAAAGTATCACTGAACAGATGTGGGTCTACCATTATATTTTCTTCACCGCATGGCCCTGGAGGCAGGCACAGCTGCAGAAGTGCATGGCAGAGCCCCAGCTTCCTGCCTGGAAGCATCAAAAGGGAAGCACCAGGAAACCAGAAAGTACAGAGGGGATTGTGGAGAGGGTGAGTTCATGAAAGCAGCCCTATAAAATTATTTATTAACTCCTAGATTCCAAGAGCTGCACATGCATTGATCTCATCCTAATCAGCATATACGAGACTTTGAAAGGTGCATAGATAGACTCCCACTCAGGTCTCAGACTTGCCACTGGGTGGCACATCCACAGGACAAATCTGAATAGCACTGGGCTTTAAAAACTGCACTGACCTTAGGACCACGGTCTTTAGAAGGCAAGTCGGAACTTGTAGCCTGAACCTAATCAGGTCAATTGCTTGCTGACAAAAATATCAGTATTCCCCATAGGCTTTAAAACAAGACCCAGAGGCTCACAATATAATACTCAAAATTTCCAGGATACAATCTAAAAGTACTTGCCACATGAAGAACCAAGAAAACAACCCACATAGGAAAAGACAATCAACAAACACCAATGCCAAGATAACACAAGAAGTTAAAGCAGCTTATTATAAAAATGCTCCAATAAGCAATGACAAACTCTCTTAGAACAAATAGAAAAATAGTAAATCTCATCAGAAAAACAAAAAATAAACAGAAGAGCCAAATGCAAATTTTAGCACTAAAAATATAATAAGTGAAATAAGAAACTCTCTGGATGGGTTCAACAGCAGAAGGGAGATTACAGAGGAGTTTGTGAAAGTAAAGATTGCTTAACAGAAATTATCCAAACTAAACAACAAAGGGTAAATAAGATTGAAAAAATTAACAGACTCAGGTATCAGTGGGATAATAACAAAAGACTTAAAATTCATGTCATTAGAGTTCAAGAAGAAAAAGAAAAAGAATAAGAGTATAATGCTTTAAAAAATTGAAAAAAATAATGACTTAAAATTTCCCAAATTTGGTGAAAGACATAAACTTCACGAGTCAGGAAACTCAGTGAACCTCCTATAGGGTAAACTCAAAAAAGTTCATGCCTAGACACATCATAATTAAGCTACTGAAAACTAAAGTCGAAGAAAAAATCCTTGAAAGCAGCCAGAGAAAGCCAGCACTTTGTCTATAGAACATGGATTTTAATGACTACAGGTTTCTCAGCAGAGACCATGGAGAACAATGGGAAGTGGTCCAATAATTTTCAAGTGCTGAAAGAAAATAACTATTTCTAGAGAATTCTATATCTAAAGAAAATATCCTTCAGGAATAAAGGTGAAATAAACATTCTTAGATGAAGAAAAACTAAGAAAAGTCATTGCTAAAGGAAGTTTTTCAGAAAAAAAGAAAATGATATCAGAAGGAAGATTGGAACATCAAGAATAAAGGGAATGTAGCAGAAATGGCAAATATGAGGGTATGTATAGTAGACTATTCCTCTCTTCTTAAAAAACATTTGATGATTTAGAAGGAAAAAATTTATAACATTGTCTGATAAAGTTTTCAACATGTGTAGAGGTGGTTATGACAACTACATCATCACGGGAGGGGAGTACAAAAGGATCGCTATGGTGGTACCGTTCCTATATCCCACTTGAAATGGTAAAGCATTGATTTCAAGTAGATTGTGAAACATTAAGTATGTATAATACAATCCCTAGAGTAACCACTAAGAAACCATACAAAGATATATAGTCAAAAACTTAATTAATTAAAAAGGAAAAAGAAGACAGGAAAGGGGAAACAGATAATTGGAAAACAGAAGGAACAAAGAGAAAATAAAAAATAAAAGGATAGACTTAAATCTAAACATACCAATAATCACATTATATATAAATGGTCTGTACACATCAATCAAAACCAGAGATTATCAGAATAGAGTTTTTAAAAAATCGTGCCCTGCCCTGACTATATGCTTTCTATAAGAAATTTGCTTCACATATAATGATATGGGGGGTTAAAAGTGGAAGGTTGGAAAGAGATATACAGATCAAAATGTCACTTCCATCTGCTTTTCCTGGGAAAATTCCTGCCATTCAAGAACTTGTAATACTACAATATGAAGTAAACTCATTTGATTACGTAAGTGAAATCCTTACTGTTTTGAGTGATCAGCTCTGCTTGAACTATTTTCTATTTTCAAGTGGGCTAAATACAAGCTTAATCAGAAACTAATCTTTCCTCTGTCATTTCAAAGGGGGCCTCATACATTCATGAATGTTTTTGTGTAAGTGACAAACACCACCAAGTACAAAGACTGATTTTAATTCTAAAGCAAAATCAACCTGGATATTTACATATTAATATAACCCTTTGAATGAGAGAAACACACAGTCCCCACGCTCACATGTGGCTCTAAGTGTTTATTAAACATCATAAATACATCAGATTTGCCCATGAGCTCACAGATAGACATGCACACAGAGGCAGGTCACGGCTCCTGGTAAAACCACCCATGCTCTTTTCCTCAGCTATAGTCAATAGCACATGTGGTTCCCGTCAGTAGCACTCATTCAGACAGATAAAAATCCGGCAACAGCTAAGTTCAGCTTCTCTCCAGTGGCCTTTTCCTTTGATTTCCAAAATATCAAGTGACTATTCACTAAACCCTATAATTGCCAACCTTACTCTTACTATCTTCAAAAATCTTTTTTCTATATATTACATAATTAACTCATCCTAATTTTCTCTAGTAGTATCTTTCTTTGTTAATTTTTAAAAAAAGAACAAACTATTGAAAGATATATGTGTTGATTAAATGTAGTAAAATTTGAAAAATAATTTAGGGACATGTAGCATGATGTTCATTGTTAATATAGGGTATTAAGTATATTTGATAGCGTAAAAACACATGATGGTCATGGGTGTGGGGAAGTTTCTTTCTTGAAAACTTTTACAGATATGAAACAGGAATTGTTTTCCTTAAACCTGGCTTGAATTCAACTTAAAGCATCATTTTCTTTCTTTTTATTCTTCCTGTCCTTAACTTTTCTTCTGCAATGTGAAAATACAAGGCAGATGTCTTCATCTCACTGGAATGCTTTTAACCTTAATGAAGGGTTGTAATAAATCAGCACTTTTCAGCCTGCTTTCTATCATCAACACATGCATACTTTTTGAGATATTAGCCTCCACAGAGATTATTAGAAATAATTAGGACAAGATAGAACTTATAGTTATTAGTATGTTAATGGACATGTAGCTGCTATTTGTTAACTAACTTTGATATGAAGAAAGTTATCTTGTCTATACATCTAGGAATTGTAGTTATTTAACAGGACACTTAAAAAAAAAGGCATCAATAGTTGATTATTATGCTGGAATGTGTGTGCATATGCAGGCTTAGTACACGCACATTTACATACACATACAGGATTATTAAAGTATAAACAGGTGATTTTGAGAGTTACGTGTATAGATTATAAGTTTTTATAAAATAAAAGAATTTACACATAAACAAGGAAATGGAGAATATTTTTCATTTTAAGGTTTTCTTGATTAAAATTATAAAATTGGAATTTACCTTTTCACGGCCAAAGTATTTCAATATTTTGTAATTTTTGTTTACTCAGGATTTACAGATGCCAATTTCTTCAATAAACAAAATTCAGTACTCTGAACTCCTCTCATTAACACACAAAAGAAAAATAACCTGCAGAATGGCAGCCCAAAAAGGGAGAGGTTGTATAAATAACCTCATAAAATGTGACATCTTGGTGACCTATTTTACATGGATGAAATTTGGTGATAGCAAAACAAATCGCTACTTTCCAAGATCACATGAATTAAGATGCAGCTAGGATTAATGCTAAAACCCTTAACTAACAATGACTGAAACTGAAGATGTGATGGGCTTGAATGAGCTTTGCAGTACACTAAGCTAAGATAAATTTTTCTCATGGTGACATCCATAAGAAAATTTTACAAGGCAGACTAACTACCTATCTTGATCCCCAAATGTTTAAAAAGCTGTTTCTGACTTCCAATGAATCAAACCTACTCATTCACCTTTCAAGAGGCCATAAAGTTTCATGCATGAAACTCTGGATCAGAAATTATGAGACTTAGGTTATAGGCCTCCTTCTCAGGAGAAGAGAACTAGGCCACCCCAACTGAGTGGAATCCTTCTGCCACTTTATGTTTCTCTCCCACCTGGGTGACCAGGTTATAAAAGCTTTCTACATATTTAAGTCCATGGGGCAATGAAGTCTGAAGATTCAATTCCCAATGTCAGCTCTGCCACTGGGTGACATTAAGAAAATTACTTGCCTTGCTGAACCTCAGTTTTGTCATTTATAAAATGGGGCTGAAGGCATTCTGAGAATGTGTGTGAAATTGTTTGTGAACAGCAAACAGATATACAGGTTGCAGGGAAAACAGAGCTGGGTATTGGAGACGCTGTTGGTGGCTTGATCTTTATTGATCTGTCTGACTTTCAGCATTTGTAACTTGCTCTTTCCCTTTCCAATTTCTTTCTAACACAGCATACATTTTTCTAGTCATAATTCCAGGCAGAACTGGATGGGATCTCAAAAGTAATGTAGTTTAAACTCCTTGTGGACAGTTTGAGAAACTGAGTCTCAGAGAAAAACCCAGGTCCCTCAAGGAATCAGGATTGGGGTCTAGATCTTTAAACCACTGATCCAACACCTCTCTCTCTTCTACTGGCATATTCATTCATTCCAAAAACATTTTTTTGAGCACCTATTATGTGCTAGGCACAGGGCTTCTCTAATCTCACTTCCAAGAAAATAGTCTGTAGGAGTGTTAAGACATATCTCAGCGCTGGTATCTATAGCTGAATTAATATTCTGGTCATATTTTAATCATTATTGGACCAAATTTTTACAGTTATACTGGTAATTTTCTACTGTTGTTTTGTTATCACTATTATTATTGCTAAGGAAACCTTCCTTTAATGAGCACTTAGAAAGCAGTTCAAGGTGGAGCTCAGATAATAGCAGGGCTGCTCCAGGGGAAGGAGGAGTACCTCCACCCCCAGAACCTCCTGCAGCACTGCAGCCCCACCCAGAGCGCTTCAGTGATCTCAGAGTTTGAGAATCATTGCACTGGATGATTCTCTTTCTTGGGCTTGACTTAATCAGAGGTTACATCTCTAGATAGAGTTTAGAAGTATTTACTATTATTTCAAGGAACCAAAGAAGCTTTGTTCAGCCAAAAAAAGGTTAAATGTCTTTTCATCATTAGATCTACTTCCTTAAGATACAGTGAATAAGAACTTGGCATTTCCTTGCTTGGGAAGATGCCTCCTTTGAGTGTCCACATGTTATTTTGGCTGACTGGCTACCATGCTCAAAAATACAGTCCTGTTAGGGCTCTTCTAACTCCAAATGAGTGAGGTTGTTTGTTGGCCTGGTTACAGTCTGTAATGATGTTCTAATGATATTAATAAATTCGTGATCAGAGTGTATTTTGCTGCTCCAAAGTCGTCTTTCCTCTCAGGATGATGGGTGGTGGATTTGAGGTTTTGAAAAAGCTCTTCCACCACTAAAATATACCAGTAGTGAAGACTACTGTGCTGAGGACACACCAGGGCTGACTACAGCCAGCAAGTCCAAATACCGACACACTAAAAGGACATATTAATAAAGCTCACTACAGAATCTGAAGCAGCTGTATTTGTCTAGGTTAAGAAGAACTGTATGTGCAATAATGAATGCAAATAAGAAGTGTCTTTTCCCCCATCACAAGGAAGCACCATACCCATGACAGGCAGGTTTAGGATAGTGTGTTTGCTTCTGTCCCCATTTTGCTCCTCCAGCATTTTTCTTTTCTTTGTGCCAACCTCACCAAAGTGCAATGGAGCAAAATGTAAAGCCTGAGGTAGAGATGGAAATGAATGGAAAGTTGACTCCCAAACTGTCTCAGTCCACCCCCCATCCATGGGACGTAGAGATAAAGGGGGGCCCTCCCTGCTTTACTGGTATAGAGATAACAGCTTTCCAAAACTTCTCTAAAGAGTGACCAGAAACGCCAGATCATGGGAATGTAAATCAGTGTCTTTCTGAAGGAGCATTTGGGCAGTATATTTTCCAAACCCTTGGTGTCAGCTTGTCTAATTATAGGAATTTACCCTAAGAAAAATAATCATGAACGTGCACCAAGATTTAGCTACAAAAGTGCTCGTTGTGGTGTTACTTATAACAGTGTAAAACAGGACACAACCTCAATTTCCAGCATAATGATTTGGTTAAGATATGATAGAATCACATGCAGGATACTAAACAACTATTAAAAACAATGCTGTAAAAGAAGATTTAATAAGATGGACAGACTCTGTGATATATTAATAATTGAAAAGAACAGATTGCATTAAAAATTGTGTGTGTGTATGTAAAATAAATATTGGAAGGATGTATACTAAAATGTTAACAGTAGTTATTTCTCTATTATGATTTTTTGGGTTTTTCATGTATTTCTGTATGTTCTACAATGAATATGAATTGCTTTAATAAGAAAATATTTCTTTAAATATTGGGAAAAGAGAATTGCCCTGAAGGAGATGAAATGGCTTTGTAGAAATTGAGTGAATGATTAATTATTTAGAAATCTGCATTATACCTTCATATTTTAAGTGTAATCCAAAATAAAACATGATTTCTTTGTAGAAAGCCTTAATTATTTCTTTAAGAAAACTGTCTTCACCTTGGCAATTTGCAGCTTGTTCTGTCCCATGTTTTACTTTCATTCTTTTTCTCCCCCCAAACAAAGTTCAGATTTATAGCACCTGCCGTTGCTTTTAATGTAGTAGTTGCACCTAATTTCCAAAGCGCAGTGAAATTCCACCACTCTCCATTCCACATTTTGCCTTCAGCAACAAGCAGTCTGAGAGACATAAAACCAAGATATTTTCTAAGGGCAGGTAGCAGACACTTTTACTAAATATGAAATACCAAAGCCACCCCAAGCTAGAAGGGCATTTACTAAAAAGGTTGCCAGTAAGCACCAGATAATTTTAAGCTCCTCAGATGAGGCAACTTTTGAAGTTGGATATGAGCGCCTTAAGTCAAAGATGTCTTTGAAAAGAATCATGAACCATCCTCCAGAAAGAACCACGAAATGTCCATCTGGAAGAGATGTGAATCTGACCTTTGAATAAACAACATGAGATAAAAAAGAATATTACAGAATTTCCTTTTCTCTTGCCAAAGCCCGATAGGCATTGTAAAAAGGATGGTTAAAGGTATGGGCTACAGAGCCCCAGTCCACATACTGACTATGGGAGCTTGGGAATGTTGATGATCTGACCGTGCCTCAGTTTCTTCAGCTGCTAAAGTGATATGTACTAATCTCATAGGCTTAAATAAAAGTGAAATAAAATAATGTTGATACTTTGCATGTTTGACAAATGAAAAGCATTCTATAAATGATGTTACTGTATTACTATTTTTAATTTACTATTTTTATTTAGTTCAGCCCCGTTATCAATAAAGAGACTCATCTTGCTATGAATTTTAAGAAATGAAAGAGATTCTTTGGAATTTCTGTTTAAAAAATAGAGGCATATTCAGGCTTACACTGGACTCCAAATACTATCATTGGCCTTTATAATAAATATAATGCCAATAGCAAAGCGAAACATGGGTGGGCCAAATGGCACAACAAATAGATTCTATTTTTGAACATGAAAAAAGTAAAAAACAATTTACCAAGAACAAAAGTAGCCTCTGCAAAACATTAATGGTCCCATCAATTCATCAACTAATTATCAAAATATCACAGATATGCAGGCATATGAGGTATATTGAAATGATCCCAATTTTCTTCATTCAAAAAAAATGCTCCCTTTACATACTTTATTAAGAAAAGCCTCACTGCAAAGGCTCTAAAGAGAGAAATGACATCAGATTTTTTAAAGTAATTAATATATGTTTGGGCTATATTTTGAGAGTGAGATATGTATAGTCAGTATAGCCTAAAACAAGTAATGCTAAAACTAACATCCTGACTGGCCACAGGCATGCAAAGAGCTATCTGTTACTGTTGTCAAAACTTAATGGTGGAAAAAAAACCAAAAAATCCGATGGTGGCAACTGAGGCAAAGGAGCAATGGACCAAGTCCCAAGAGGTGCAAAGAAAAAGAACTTAGAACTAAGCTCCATAAAGGCAGAGGTGTTTGTGTTTTCTTCTCTACTATGTCCCACGGTGCTACATAGTTGACATTCAATTGTCATTGAATGGTTGGAGAAATGAAGAAAAATTAGAAAGCAATACCAGAAAATTAAAATGAAACTACCATATGATCCAGCAATCCCACTTCTGGGTATATATCCAAAGGAAATGAAAGCAGTATGTCAAAGAGACAGATATCTGCACTCCCACGTTCCCTGCAGCGTTATTCACAGTAGCCAAGATGTGGAATTAACCTAGGTGTCCCCCAGTGGCTGAATGGATAAAGAAAATGTGGTATACTCAATGGCATACTATTCAGCCTTAAAAAGGAGACAATCCTGTCATTTGCAGCAACATAGATGAACCCGGAGGATATTATGTTAAGTGAAATAAGCCAGGCAAGGAAAAAGGAATATTAATACTTCATGATCTCATATGTGGAATCTCACTTGTATGTGACTTCTATAAGTCAAACGCATAGAAGCAGAGTACAGAATGGTGGTCACCAGAGACTGGGAAAGAGAGGGGAGCTTGAGGAAATATTGATCAAATGATACAAAATTTCAGTGAGACAGGAGGGATAAATTCAAGACATCTATTGTACATCCATGGTGACTACAGTTAGTAACAATATATCATATACTTGAAAATTGCTAAGAGAGTAGACTTTAAGTGTTCTTACCACAAAAATAATAAACATGTGAAGTAATGCATATGCTAATTAGCATGATTTAGCCATTCCATCATGTTGCACACCATAAATATATACAATTTTTATTTGTCAATTAGAAAAATAATAAAAATACCAGAAACGCCCTGTATATTATAGTTGCAAGGCTGTGTGGATGTGCTCACATTATTCTAACAATTGCAGCTGAATCCTGGCACCCTGAGTGAGCAAACCCAGTAAGCAAACCTCCTTACAGAGTGGTGTCCCAACAAGTCTTATTCCTGCTGAGTGCAATGACTCAGGGATACAAAGTACAGGAACTACGTTTTCCCTGGCTTTGTTTCTTCTGGCACTTAGGATATCTTAGCCTCTACTTAGGAATTATATAAAAATTAAAATTCAGATGCCTAAGTTAGCACTAAAATCATTTAAACGGGAAAAAAATATTTAGTGTTTAAATAAATCACAAAATTGGACTGAGGCCTTGAAAAGGTTAAAGTTACAGCATAAATGGCATTCGTCCAAACATTTCTGCATTCTTTACTTGAGAAAGATCTTTTGTGAAATGGATGCTACAGAATCATAGCATTAAAAAGGGAATGAAAGAATTTTGGTACAGAATCACCATAAAGCCTAAGTGTTTGGGGTGCTTTCTTAAAAGCTTTTGACAATGCAATCTCTATTTTCTGATGTATGTATAATGTTAACCATAAGTCTTAACCATTGCTGTTGTATATTCTCAATGGCTCTGTAACTTCCTGGTATTTATGAAGAGTGTGACTATGAACATGAGTTGGAGATATGTTTTCATATTTTCTTTCTGGCTTTGGGTCATTATTTGACACATAAATCAAAAGCAGGGCTTTGGTCTTGATACTAGATTACATGCACTCTAACAGGACTGAAAGGAAACACCAGATTTTCAGAATTTGGATTACAGTGATTGCATTCTAGTTTTTGGTTTTGTTTTTTTGGGCTACAATGCTCCCATTATATAAACTATTTTTAAATATAATTTTATAGAATATTGCCATTGAAACAGTTTGCCAGCCATCATCAAAATCAATGTTTAGTATTTTGAAGTTGCTCACCTTAATTCCTTTGTTATGATGATTTTCAAGCTCTGCTACATGCCCCACACTGTGCTATGTACTGTTAAAGATGCAAAAGAAATACCTTTTATGGACCCTACCTTCTGAAAGCTTACATCAGATAAAATATTAAAGAGCATATAAGACCAAATGAGTTATGCATGCCAGGGAAAACCAGGCAGATGAGGGGTGTGTGGAGAACAGAACAGTTAATGATGGAGGGAGCTAGAGCTGAGTGGAGACTCAACAGAGGGCTCAATGGGAAGAGGAGTGTCTGGTTCAGTGAACTGTATGTGCAAAAATGTGGAAGTGGGAAAACCAAGCCAAATAATACAGAGTATAATTTTTTTGTTAAAAACTCCAAAATGATCTAATTAGCTAACATTTATTGAATGTTTATTAATATTAAGGGCCAGGCTGACTTGACTTACATAGTATAATTTAATTCTAAAAATGAAATGGGGCAAGGTAATATCATTATCCCCATTTTCCAGATGAGGAACCTGAGATTCAGACTGCAAGTAATTCAGCTGCACAGCCAGTAAGCAATGAAGGGAAAAGTGAGCCCAGGCAACGCAGCTCCCAAACCACATGATAGGCATTACACTGGTTCACAGGGCTCTCCGAGAGTTGTTACTGTAAGAGGGATAGACAGACTTAGCCAAAAGGGAGTGACAGAAGCTTCACTGTGGGGAAACTAGAGATTAGAAACAGAATTCCATGACTGGAAAATACTGTGGGTCCCGGAGACGATCTACATCTGGCCTCCCCATTCTGTAAACTGCACACGTGCTCACAAATGATGCAGCGGTGATATCTCTTTGATCACAGTATCTACTGTTATCACAGAGTTCAAGAAAAGCATCCAGATTCTACACAAGAAGTCAGCCAGAGCAGCGGAACCCGGGGAAAACACTTAACCTTCCTTGATCTCAGTTTCCTCATCTTAAATGAGGAGGAAAGACTTCGTGATCTCTAGGGCCCATTTTAAAATTCTGCAAGCATTTTATAAATGTCACTAACAATTTCAGACAAACTTTAGGGTTCCAGAAATGGAAATGTCAACTGAATAATGAGTAGCAGATGCCATGTGGAAGTTCTGTCATGATCGTTCTTGAAAAATAAACTTGTTTGTTTCATGAGCCACACATGAAGGCAAGTACCCTGGGAAGACTTCCTTTTACAACTTGAAAGTCTTTGTCATAAGACAAATGCAAAAGGATTGAAGTGTATTTTATGAAAAATCGGAAATGTGTATTTGATATCAATATTTTGTCATAAAAACACCATACTTTCATACCTTCATTAGCCCAAATATTTAAGAACATAAAATACATTTTACTGAAATATGCTTAAAGCCATCAGTATCATTAACTAATTGATCTCTTGTTAGGACAAGTGATGAATCAACTGAAAATATCCATTTCCTGGCTGTTTATGTTTAAACAACACCATTTCCTAAGGAGAAACTTGCAAATAAAGCACTTCCTAATTTAAGAGGAACATTCTGAAAATAAACCTTTGAAGAACTCTCGGTGAATTCCTAAGCACATCCTATAATGATTTTAGTTTCCTGAGTCCTAGCATTTTCATGTCATGTGATAAAAGTGCAAAGAGGTGAAAGCCTCATATTTTTTCATGTATCCCTTTTCGTTTACTCTTTAAGATGTCTTCATGATTTTGTCTTTGTTCATGACTGCTCTTAGAAAATGAGCTTTTCTCCATGTATTTTTTTGCACATAGCTTCTTAAAACTTTTATTTATTGAGCTATAATTTACAAACAGTAAAATACAGAAATCTTAAGTATACAGCCCAATGAATTTTTTACATATGTATATACCATGTTAACCACTGCCAAGATTAGGATATAAAACATTTTCATCGTCCAGAGAGTTCTCCTGTTCATCTTTCTAGTCAAAACCCCTCAGCCCCACTGAAGTAACTAGTATTCTGATTTCTATTTCCATGGACTGGTTTTACCTGTCCTTGAAATTCATATAAAATGGATTCACACACTATGGACTCATTTGTGTCTGGCTTCTTTCACCTGATGCAATGTTTTTGAGATTCATCTATGCTGTGTGGGTGTCAGTAGTTCATTGCTTTTTATTGCTGAATGCAGGGCCATGTGACAGTTTATCCATTCACCTGTTGATGGACATTTGGGTTGTCTCCAGGGCTGGATAAAGCTGTTATGAATAAAGCTGTGATGAATATCCCTGTACAGGTCTTCTTGTGAGCATATGCACTTGCTTCTTTTGGGTCTATTTCCAGCAGCGAAATTTCTTGGTCATAGGGTAGGTATGTGTTTAACTGTCTACGCATTTTTTATTAACACTGTCTGAGAGTTGCCATATTAAACATCTATTGTCTCTTTCAGGCATATACAGTTGAGATTGGCAGGCAGGAAAAAAGTGGACTATCTGGGCATTCTCATAGCAATCTCCCAAACCCAGCATTCAGGCAGGTATTAAATAGAAGAGTCAGCAATTTTTCCCCAGTTACCTGTGCACATATAGAGTGAGTGGGAGCATCTTTCAAATCCTCCACAGATGCTGGGGAAATCTTGCCCCTTTTCCATCAAGGAGATTATTCTCTTGAGACCCAATGTTTCAGAACTTGGATTTCCTAGCAGAAAACGCATCAGAAAACAAATCCCAGCATGACAGAATCCTTGGCAAGGCCAACCTGACATCTCATGTGGTCACTCAGGTTTCCAGAGAATTTGATAATCCACCAGGACCACGATGGCCATGGGTCCCGAATCAAGCAGTAGACTTCAGCCTTGGGAAGTCTCAGTCACTCCCAAAAGTGCCAAGAAAAGCCGTCTCCCTCTGTTCAGATAATCATCTTTCCTCTGATTTACAGTATCTGGCCTGCAGGTGTTGAAAGGTGCTCTTCATTTAGTTAGATAATAATGATCCCAGAAAGTATATTTCCATAGTTACATCATCCTCTCCCCATCACCCACCACCGAAGCCAGCCAGCTCCTTACTCCCTCCAGCTGTGAGCCTGTAATGTGCTTTGGGTTATATTTGGGTCATTGATATTAAGCTCTTAGAATTCTACCCCCAAAATGGAAAAAGGAAAATGCCCACAGGGACCAAGGAGAGTGTCTCCTTCTACAAATCTTTTTTTCTGATAAGAGGTGACCCGTGGCCAGAATTGGAGATTTATATGTGCATTTTGACATAAATCTACATCTGTAATTATGAGTCATAATGATCTTTATAGGCGGCACTAAATTGGCAAAGAAGAGTTACTGTTATTGACAAAGCATTGACCTGAACATTAGTGGTGGAAGAGCTAATTATTTTTTTTTTTCCTGAGGAGTAGGACTTCTTTTCTAGTTATGAATCACTTAGAATCTGGGCCTTTATTAAATATCTTTTCACTTCTGAAAACAAGCATACCTGAGCCTCCAAAGCACATCCTTTATCATCACAAAATTACAGATGCATAAAAATTTCAAAACACATTCCAGAGGCTTTTTTGATCTTTTCAAAGACAGTGATGGGTGTTTACAAGTGACTGAAGAAGCCAATCTATGTTTTGTGAAAGCAGGTTGTCTGCGAGATACACTCCCATGTCTGAAAGACGAAGGCCTATTTTTAGCTGGGCGTGCTGGGATTCAAGTGTGGAGCCACCATTAGCATTAACAGAGCTCTTCGCGGCTGAGTACTGCGTGCAGGAGGCCCTGAAAATGTACCCTTTAGAGCAACGGAAGGTTCAAGTGTGCTTTAAATCATAGCCTTACCATACTTGCATGTTATTGGCAAGCCTGCCTAAAAATAGAATCTCATTACTTTAATTCTACAGTATTCTTAAGTTAGCCAACCTTTATTATTAATAACAGCATTTTTATAGCACTGTCTGTTCAAGAGAACTTCACATACACATAAAACTTTCCTGCCTTAATGTAACAAGCTTTATGTTAAGAGGGCAGGAGGTAGGTAGTAAGGAGTGGTTCCCACTCTCTGTCCGGGGAAGAGGACTGAAAACATGTTACCAGGTGGCTGTAAACAAAGCCTCTCTTCAAAGTTGAGCTATCTGCCCAACAAGCATTTTAATTCTGTGAAAGTATGTTGTATTTTTCACTGATGATTTGCAAGGCCCTGGGGACAGTCACAGTAAGCCCACAAATAATAGGCTGCTTCTGTGATACATTTGGTGTTTATCTATTCAGGTCTTAGCAGAGTCTTGGAAACAATAGCCACGATAAAACATGCATGCCTTTTCCCCACTCTGCAAACAACGGGGGGGGGGGGCGGATTCTGAGAAATCTTTCTTCCTCTTTGTGGACTTACGAACCCCAACTCAGCTATTCAGAATAAAAAGAGGATTGAACATTTTCAGCTTTCTATGAGCTTATACCAATTGCTTACCAAGGTTGTGTGAATAATTAGTAATGTTAGTAACCACTGTTTCTGGATAAATGCAGAGTGGATGTGTAAAGCATGCCTTCTGAGTTTAGAGTAGTGCTTATACGCACGATTCTAGTTCAACAATGTAGCTGAATAACCACGTAAGTGTGGGTGTGGGTGTGTGTGTGCATATGTGAGACAGAGAGTGCATGAGCACTGTGTGGTAGCTCACACAGGTATTCAGACACCCTGCATTTCAGTGGAACAAACATATGGATACTAATTTCCATGCACTTTGTGCGTTTAAGTATAAATGTATGTCATCTAAAGAAGCAACCAAAGTCAGGACTTCCACAATAATAAATATTTATGAAGTAATTCTCTGAGTCATGCACTGTTCTAAGAACTGGATATGAAAACACTAAGACACAGCCTTCCTGCCAGCTTTCAGCTTAGATAGGGAACAGATAAGTAAAAGGAAATTTCCACCAATGAGAAAAGTATTTTGTAAGAACAGAGTACATGGGCATTTATAGCAGCCCATAAGAGAGGAGCATAACCAGGTCTTGGGTGGTCAGGGAATGCTTCCCGGAAGAGGTGGCCTAGCCAGGAATGAAAGAGGACAGAGTCCCAAAAGGCAGAGGAATCAGCGGGAACAGAGCCCTTGAGGCCAGAGAGTTATGCAGTCCTAGCACTGGAAATGGGTCAGTAAGACTGGCGTGAAGATGAGTGGTGGCTGCCGGAGGAGAGAGTAGAATCTGAAAGGACCGTGTGTGCCACATGGAGGAGCTCGGGCTTAATCCTGAGAGCAGTGGGGACTTCATAGCATACTATTTTAGGGGGACAGGACTAAGGTTCTATTTTGAAATATAGCAGGTGAGATAGTTCAGCTCACTCTACCTCATAGTTGTACTTCTGAAGCTGGCCTGTGCCATCTCTTTCCTCCTTAATTTCCCTCTTTTCCCTTTATACAGACTGTCCCAAGATAGCCACATCACAGCACTGAGTCAAGGCAAACACACCAGGGTCGTCCTGTGAACTCAGAAATAAAATCAATGGAAAGAACCCCAAGACACTGGTTGCTACCCGGGCACATCAATACTCCCAGCTGCTTTTGTGACACCAGAGTCTCAGAGGTAAATCCTACAAAATGTCACAGAGTTTTGTGCTCTTTTGATGGCTTAAGGTATGAGAAGGGGGACAAAGGGGAACTGCACAAAAAGGGCATTTCTCATGTATTGACCATGATAAATATGCTTGTTCAGAAAAGAAAAGGTGAACTGGAAAGCCCACGTGTCTGATCTGGACAGGAATGTATATGTGTTTATGTTTCAGAGATGGAGAAATGCGTCATGGAAGGCCAGTCTATTGGTATTAACTGCTATCAGTATACCTGACAGTTTGCAGAGCATTGGCTGTTTCCATCCTGCAAAGCTTCAAGGGGGCTGCTGGCCCAGCAGATCACAGATCGTAGTGACATAGCACCTCTGAAGGCTTCTGGGAGGGGATCCATTCCCCTGCCTTTCTTCTTCCTCCTTTTCTTCTTTGTGCAACCCTATAGGAGATCCCTCCTGCCCCACATGGTTTTTGGCGAAGATACTGTGATTGCTAATCTGGATGCAAAGTAGGAAAATTGGGCTGATTATTATGGACTGTTCCTTCCCCTTGGAAAATTTGCTTTCAGATGCTCACTTCCAGATACTAACAGCAAAGTTTTTTTCAGGTATAAAATGGGGGTTTGGGGAAGATTTACTAAAATAATCCATGTAAAGAGCTAAACACAGACCTGGCTATTCTAGGAAAACCTCAATCAATGTTAGCTACCAGTCTTCTTGTGGTTCCTGTGAGCCAGCCTGGTTCTGATGTATTCTTCACTTCAACCTGCAGGTCCTGAGTCCAACATGGCAATTCTTCCTTGTCTACCGATTTTCAAGGATGATTGGGAGTTTGTGTATATATTTCATTATTGCATCTGCCAACAAGTACTTGCACTATCCGATATAGTCCTATCTTTTGGCAAATATTTTTGAATTGGAGATTTTCTTTAAAAGAAAAGAGCTAAAGCTTAGGCTAGAGTTTAGTGAAACTGTATTCACACAATGCATTGTAAATTGAAAAGCAAATTGGCAATATATATCAAGATCCATAAAAATGCTCACATTTCTCAACTCAGTCATCTTTCTCATTTCTGGAGATAATTCCCAAGGAAATAATTCAGAATGTAGAAAAAAATAAGAATATAAAGATATTAACCACAGTGCTATTTAAATCATTTCAAAATTGTCAACAACCTAAATATCTACCCATAGAGTTGTGGTTGAATTCATACTGATACATCAAATTAATGGAATATTAGCAATTCAGTTCTGAGGTTCCATCAGGAACTTTCTGAAAGATTCCATGGCAGTTTATCCTGGAAGGATGGTTTGAAAGAAAAAGTCTGATGGCCTTTGTAATATAGTCTCCTTTTGAAAGGTGATATATTCAAAATGGCCAGCCAATTGTGTTCAAACACAGGCACAATGAGTAGACGGCACCTTGATGTAGCTGCTAAACCCCAGTAGCACAGGCATGGCAACTCATATTTTTTGATAAATGAGTAGAATAAGCACTGTTTATTGAAGGATATAGACAATGCTATTAGTCAATTTACATATATGATTTCATTTTATCTTTACAAAAACTCATGAGGTATTATTACTTCATTTTAGAGACAAGGAAGCTGTACCAGTCTATTTTGTGTTGCTATAAAGGAATATCTGAGGCTGGGTAGTTTATAAAGAAAAGAGATTTATTTGGCTTATGGTTCTGCAGACTGTACAAGCATGGTGCCAGCTTCTGCTTCTGGTGAGGGCTTCAGGGAGCTTCTAATCAAGGTGGAAGACAAAAGGGGAACAAGTGTGTCACATGGTGAGAGAGGGAGCAAGAGAGGGAACAAGAGAGGGAGGAGATGGTACCAAGCTCTTTTAAACAACCAACTTTCCTGTGAACTAATAAAGTGAGAACTCATTCATCATCACAGGGAGGGCACCAAGCCATTCATGAGGGATCCGCCCTCGTGACCCAAACACCTTCCACCAGGCCCTGCCTTCAACATTGGTGATCAAATTTCAACATGAGATTTGGAGGGGCCAAACATCCAAACCATATCAGAAGCCAAGTTCCAAAGCAACACAACTGATCTGTCTAACTTCAAAGCCAGTCATGAAATAGTCCTGAGGATTAGATATCATGTGTGTGAGGCCATAGTAACCTCTCAATACATAGCAGCTGTTATTTTTACAAATCACTGTGCAACATAGCCTCTAGTGATGTTAAATGATCCAACTCTTTAAAAATAGAAAGGCCAAGCACAGTGGCTCACGCCTGTAATCCTAGCACTTTGAGAGGCTGAGGTGGGAGGGCTGCTTGAGGCCAGGAGTTCAAAACCAGCCTGAGCAAGAGTGAGACCCCCCCATCTCTACAAAAATAGAAAAACTAGCCAGGCGTGGTGATGCACATCTGTAGTCCCAGTTACTCAGGAGGCTGAGGCAGGAGGATTGCTTGAGCCCAGGGGTTTGAGGCTGCAGTGAGTTATAAGACCACTGCACTACAGTCTGGGTGACAGAGTGAGACCCCGTATCAAGAGAAAGAAGAAGGGGAAAAAAAGAAAAATATAAAGTAAATTTTGGTCTGAAACAAAAACCACTGATGCCATGTAGACAAGTTCCAGAAGAGTAATTGGACCAACACCTTCAGCCAGCAAAGGCTTTCAGTAATTAAGGCTTCCATTCTGTCACTTGAGTGCCAGTTCCTTGCCGAGCTAGAGAAAAAGGTAAGCAATGCTTTAGGTAAATGGAGTTCTTCATCATTCTCCATGGAAGAGCCTTCTGCAATGATGGACAACCAGGACAACTTATCCTTGGAGAATCATGTTAGGACACTTTAGAAATGAGGATAAAGAGAAAGAAAAGCTTTGATAAAATAGAAGAACATGAGTAAATTTGCTATGAGAAAATATTCTTAATAACAAATGGATTCATTAGCACAGATATATGAACTGTCATTTGAGAAAATTAAATGAGGCAAATATTTAATAGTGCTAGGTTGTAGCAATCCAATTAAATAATCAGTTTCCTTAGAGTAAGAGCACTGTCCTTAAAAATGGAGGCTTTTCATACGACATAGAAACTATCCCTCAATGGACATAATGTTCACCTTTTATTACATTCAAAGCTAATTTTTTAAAAGCATGTTGAGCCAAGTTACCTTTTTCTGTCTCACATCCAATTATTGCTCCATCGTTCCTCTCAACCTGGGACTACCTGATCAGCCTGGCTTCCCGTCAGATGTTCCAACAGCCCACTGGTTGTCAGAGCCAAGAAAGGAGAGGCTGGGCGGCCCCATGTTCCAAAAGCAACTCCCCATAAGCTGGTGCATGGTGGCAGAAAAGCCCACACTCATTTCAGTATAAGAAAGCCCTTTTTTGTTTCTGACGATCATCAAAGTCTTTATTAAATGGAATATGTCCTTGTGCCTTTAATGCATTTTGTGCATTTCTACACTGTTTTTCTGCTTCTACAAGTTCCAGGACAAACTCTCTATACCCGAATTTGACATAAGCATTGTTTTGCCTCTCCTCTCCATGTCTGCTATCTAATTTAATTTGGGGTTATTTTTCTGGAATGAGAATAATGGCAAACAGAAATGCCGTTCAGGTTTTTCTTTACTTTTTTTGATGCTAGGGCTTATTTAGAAAAGATGTTTATAAAACAGGTAAAGTTCAGCTCACTTGCCTTGCCTTGCTAGTTTAGGATGAGAAAACTATGGACGAAGGCAGACATTCTAACTGATGCTTGTGAAAAATTGCATCTCCACAGAGTGCTTAGAAGAAAAGCCGTTGAATGGAAGACACAAAATAATTGCACAACATCTCAGAAAACTTGGTCTCAGCTGCTTGATGAGCTATTTGCATCTCTCCATGGATTTTATTTTTTTTAGAAAAATGGGATGAGATACTTTTTATTTTCCCCTCCTTTGAAGTCTCAGAGGTTGTTTAATCTCAAGTGAACTCAATTCACATTTTCCTGGCAATGTTAGCTATCAGCTCAAATCATTTTACTCATTGCATCATACTGCCAGTCAGCAAGCAGGGACCTAATTAGCTCTTTGCTTTAATGGCAATAGTTAAATTTACATTATTAATTTAAATATTACAGACTCTGTGGACTTGAGCACATAGCTGACAGAAAGATGTAAAATGAATAATATGGTGCTGAAAATAACACCAGAGTCTTTATTCCTATCATGTCCAAACTTTTAGCTATAATGATATCAATTAAAATTCTAATCCTAGCAAAAAGCTTTGCTGGTTCTCTTTTGTTATAAAAGCTGCAGTCATACTTAAATGCAGGGCTGGGGTATTCAAGCTATACTTTGCAAAATACAGTAGCCACATAGATCAAAAGAGACAATTACAGTTTTAATTATATTTTTGCTTTTTAAAAATAAAATCCAAAACATACAAATGGAGCAAGTTCTTTGGTATCCTGTTGTGTATCTGGTGTTTCGTGTGTCCTGAAGTGCTGCAATCACTCTGCAGTGTCAAAACCTGTTTGGGTTGCAAGACAGATGGGACTTTCAAAATGAAATGTACCTATGACTGTTTGCTACTATATATATAAAATGTCTCATTTAGTCTCATCTGTGATTTTCCAAGAGGAAAATGTTTCCAGGAGCAATTTATCTCAGTCCTACAGGTTTGTATCACTGAATGACCATCTGAAAAAGAAGCCCAGAATCTTTTCTTAAAGGGAAACTGCATAGGTATTTTACACAGAGGTGTTTTCAATTCAGTAGTTGAACAGTGTGGAATAGCTTTAAAAAGAATCAAATGCTAAATATAAAAAAAAAACTGAAAATAAGTACTGTAAATATTTTCATTTGGTGTATGAAACCTCTCATTTGAGTTCATAAAATATTTCATTCTGTATCTGTGAAAACAAAACAACTGGTATAGAAAAGTTAAATTAGTAGACAATAACATTTTTCATTTTCGTGCTAAATTGTGCTCCCCCTGTCAGCTTACCCACCGGTTACCTAGCTAGCTGTTTACTTGAGTAAACCAGCTTAGCAATTCTTTAACATGCGCTCCCTTCCCTGCTAAGGCAGCCGCTTTTTTCGACAGGGGCTGCAAGTCAGCTGCAAAGACTTCTTCAATTCCCTGAACTCCAATCCTTCTTTTATGGCCTATATTATTATTTTCTTTTATTTATTCATTTATTTATTTTCCTTTAATTGAAGATTCTAATTTCCCCTTTCAAATAAGTTCTCTGCAGTCAGGCTCTGTGTCTGATTTATTTTTGCCTCCCCGACAACACTTAGCCCTTGGGAGGAGCTCAGTGATGTTGACTGAATGAACTAGAAATGAGCTGGCTACAGCAAGATAAAGCAATGGTTCACCCATCACGTTTAAAGTCACTTTTGCATTGGTTGCATAAAATGCAGGCATTATTTAGATTTTAAAAGACTAACCATGACTTCATCATTTATTTGGGTCAACGCCCTGAGTTCAAGCTATACTTGATTTTACTCATCACTAACGTGGCTCTATTCCAAGGCTCAGCTTCCTTAACAGTAAGGTGGGGATGGTAGTGACCTCCCAGCTAGGAATACAGAACTCTACAATATTTTTGGTAAAACATGGGGTCTAAATAACAAAACATATAATACTCTCTATAAACTGTAAGTTGCAGATAAAAGTGGAAAAGATTATGACTGCTAATAAATACAGTTGCAACTGTGTTGGATCAACACAGCAAGGTGACAAAGTGTAAGGTCTAAGTCTTCAAAGAAAACATACTATACTAGAGGAGCATCTGGTAATTTTAAAAAGTGGGTTAGCAATCAATAGTGTCTTAGGACAGTAGTTTAGGATAGCAATCAAGGGTACAGACTCAAGAGTTAGAACCCTTGGGTTTAAAGTTTAGAATAAATAATCGTCTCTGCCTTTTAGGATCCTTGTGAGGATTAAATGAGATAATTTACATAAAGCTCTTAGCACAGTGCCCCTTGACCTTTGATGAGCCCTCAGGAAGTGTTAGCTGTGATCAGTCAAATTACATACAATTCATTACCAGCTCATCTGTATGTACAGATATGCCTTATATTATTTTAAAAGTAATTACATGTATTTTCACCTTTCTAAAAGACAAGGACTCTCCCTTCTCTTCTTCAAGGGACTGGCATAGAACCTGCCCACAAGGGCCCTAACTAGGTGCTCCCTGAACAAATGGATGAATGAGTCCCGGTTATTATCCAGAATAGGGTTCAAAATTAATGGGCAGGATGTATCAACAGGAGCCAGCAAAAATATCTGTAGTCTACTGTTTACATGCCAGGGAGTTGGATTAATGTCTACTGGACTCTTCCATATTACTCAGGGTGCCATTTCTAGTGGAGTCACATATCCGAAAAGCTCCATCCAGTGATAAAAGTAAGAGGGAGCACTTGGTGAGGGTTTATGACGTACAAAGCATCATACTAGGGGACTTGCATGCATTATCATATTTTATCTTACCATAACTCTCTAATGTTACGATTGTTACTATTCTTATTCCCATTTTACGAGGCTGTCACTGAGGCTCAGAAAGGTGAAATTAATTAAGCCAAAGTCAAACTAACGATGATGGCACTATGGCTTGAATCTAGATCATTGGGCTCCCAAATATATATGCCTGACATTATATAATAGTCTCTGTGAAATGCTTAGGGGTAGGGAACATAAGATGTTGGGACTCTGAGACCCATGCTGAATCTTCTAAATTTTTGAGATGCTTTCTGGCCTAGAGGTAAGTCTCAACTAACACGATTCTTTTGGTTGTTAACTCAGGGCCCCTGTTTGGAGCCAGAGTCAACTCCAAATCTTGCAAAACCATAAGCCTTTGAAGAACTGAGTGGGGCAAAGGACCCACCTCTTTTCCCTGTCCTTATCCTCTGCCAATTGCCATATTTCCCATGTGTTAAAACTCACCGGGCAGAGAACACTTAGGAAATTAATAGAAGAAAAAATCCTGACTTTTTCAGCTCATAAAAGGTTGAGCTAGTTTCTTTGGAACCTCCCTAGCCAGGATACTGAAAAGAATGGGATTTATACTACAACGTTCTTCCCAGGTGGTAAAGTGCTTTACAAATAATGGAACTAATGCAATTCATTTGTAGTGAGTAAATTTGTCACCATGGATGTTGTATTAACTCTCTGAGGCCAATTCAATTGGGGATTCAATAAATAAGCTCTTCCAGTGTACTGCATGATGCCCTGCTGGTTAGAAAGAGTCCTAGATAAATTATAATTTGATCCTTTGCCACCTTGAATTCTTTAATCCTTGAAACATGCTTTTGAGAAATGTGGAAAGGATTCATGCTTTTATTTTCTTGCTGGAGAAGCTGAGGAACATGTGCAATGAGGAATGAATTAGGCAACCTCCGTTCTTGTTAAATTATATGACCACGTCGACTCCTCATTTCATGAATAGCTTATTGCTGGGTCATGTTTTTAAAAAGGATCAGCAAACCTGTGCTTGGAAATATTTCCCTGACACAGCCACACTTGCTGCTGTCACCTTCTGCTCTCAAGAGTTTCTGTTCTATTCTTACCCTTGGCCATTCTGAAGGGTTTCATTCTTTGGAGGGGCACTGCTCTGTGCATTACGTACTGGATGCTTCCTTCAGACTAAGTTGAAGGTCATTGTTTATTGAGCCAAAGTTGGCACTGAGAATGGAAACGAATGGGAAAAGGATGTGTATTTGAATTCACATCATGTTATTTATGCCCATGGACCCATGGCATGTAGCACGTATAAGGATTTTTTTTTTTTTTTTTTTTTTGTGAACTCAAATTAGTCCTTAAAGAAATGAATAAATATAGAACAAAATTCAATTTTGGAAAAGAAAGAAACTTGTATTAAGGAGCAATGCATGTCACCATGCTGCAATGTAATTTTCTGAACAGAAGTTTTTAGAAAAGTAAAACTGACACATCTGGCCTCGCTAAACTGTTAGAATGGGTTAAATGTTGACTACAGGGACAAAACCAATCCCTGGACTATAGGGGAAGCCATTCTTTATAGTACAGTGGATAATAACTCTGTAGTTGTGCCATCCAGAAGTCCATGTAATACTCTTTAATTCTGGTATATCTTATGTAGGATTTAACACGTCTAGAGGGATTTGCTAGAAGCATTGTTTTGTTGTATTTTAAATAAGGAAGATAGATCAGAATTGATAGAGTCTTTTTTTTTTTTTTTGGCCTTAAATAATAAGGCCCATTTTGAATACGACCACTAATCTAGTGACTGTGTTTTCTTTATTAGTAGCTAGTAATATTGTTATTATTCACTGCATATTTTATCATCACGATGTCTCCATACATAGCTCAATATTTCTGGGCTTTTCCAGATTCTTTCTTGTGAGCAATTTGCCTACTTTGGATATTTTGTGGGTAGTATTATATGAAAAAAATTATTAAACTACTCCTATGAACAATGTACATATCTGTTGTGAATTCTACATTAAAGGAGTGGAGAAGTTTATTACGAATACAGAGGTTTGGTTCATTTGCTTTCTCCAACTTGCCTTTCTATGTATCACAAAACTTGCTGAATGTACTGTTTGTCTTAATGTAGACTATGTTATTTATGAAAAGTCTTCATGGAGGGAGAAAACATAGGCAGTATTGTTCCAAGAATTGTTAAGGGGGTATTATTTCAGATAATCATGTAATTAGACTCCTTCAGAGAGAAATGTAACTTTTCATATTTTCAGTTTTTCTATAGGAATGTAGCTGTGGCTAATTAAGGGAAAAGTCAACTAAATTTATAATGCTTAAATTTAGTGTTAAACCTGATAATATACCTGAAATTACAAAAACCAAAACAACTCTGACCCTAGCTCAAAAGCAGTTCTTTAATTCAGGGTCAAATAAACACTGTTTATGTAATCAAAATTGTAATTTTTGTGGAGCTCCTAGGTCTTAAAAGGAGTCAAAGGCAAGAGAAAATTCCCCACAAATCTGCCATGTTCAAAGTATCCACTTCAAAAGAGAACTTTTTTTTATCTCCAATTTATTCTGACAAAAATTCTCTTGGGCTTTTCTTTCAAAAGATGAAAAATGAGCCATGGCAGTCAATGGAGTATGCTGACTATTTATCTGTTTACACCTATCCATGTGATTGCTAGAAAAACCAGATTACACTCTGAATGTGATATGAAGAATGTATACTATTCACAAGCCCATACTCCTCAGAGGAGAAATAGGTTAAAAACTCAAAACTAGAATTTAGAAACCATACATTTTATTTCTGTGAACAATAATTCAAAGCCTGATTTTTTTCCAGCAAAATATATCCCAAGTTTTAAATAAAACTATCATATAGCAAATCACTTCCCAGTTTTTAGTTTTTCTCAAGCAAAAAAAAAAAAATCACAAAGTTAATTATTTAATAATGTCTAAGTTTTAATTTGTGTGACAGGTGTCTATCTGAAAATGCTAACAAGCCTAATTTTGATTAATTGAAGAATACCATAAATGCACCAGAGATGCCTTTTATTTATAGAATTCTATGGCAAATACTTTTACAAAGCAAAGGCCGCTTTTATAAAAGTAATAATATTCCTGAATCATTCTCATTGTGTAGTTCTTGATTTTCATAAATTGGGCTTTCTTTAAGTGGATGTGCACCTGTAAGAAAATTTATACAGCAGCCATTCTGCTATAATCAGAAAGCAAATTCATTTTCAAAGGCAAGTAGGAAATACACAATGGCATAATGCCTCTTTTACGGCCACATCTGCACAGCTCAGGGAAAAGTTTGCAGATATGTCTGCTGATCACATTACAGGGCTGTTATGAGAGAATAAAGTTGCACCTTTGGTGGGCTATTGCAGCTGAGTTAGGGGTCCCCAGTCATTAGAACTTTTGCATGTCATAGAGTAGAGCAGATTGGAGACCCTCACACAAATACTTTATGCAGCTAGCTGAATTTTGGTCATTTACATCAAATATCAGTGGACCCGTTAAATAAAGATGAAACATACACACACACACACACACACACACACACACACACAAATACAACCAGTGATAAAGATGGGTTTAGGTTATTTCTGACTTTCACCTCTGTGATAGAAAGTCCATTGTGCTCATACAGTGCCTTCAGGACACCCGCTGAGAACAAAGCTGCTTTCAGAAGCAGTCAGTGATTTCATTCTATTAATGTCCAGGTGATATGTGAAGCCCATTATCACATCACTAATGTGGGGGCAGACATTTCCTGGCTAACCCAAGGTAGTTCAAATGTTTGTGAAATGTGTGACTGGAAAAGGTAGTCCTTAGAAATCCTTTTAATATTTTTGCTAGTGCCTCCGAATGCTGCAAACAACCAAAAAATTGATCTTTTAAATTGCAAAAGAAGATAAAATTAAATGCCATATAAAAAACCACAGGAAACATTTAAACAAAACAATTTGCAGGGTTTAATTGAAGGGTTTGGTGAAATGTTTGTGTTCCAGATGCAATGTTATCAGAGAAAGCCAGTCATACGGTGGAAAAAACTAATAATGTAAAAAAAAAAAAAAAAAAATGGGTAATTCTAGCTCACTGTCACAGCACATTGAATGAATAGGAATCACCCCTGATTGGCACTCATGTCCCCATGAGGACATCTCATAATACACTGGGGGCCACCTCCCTGGTCCCCAGTCATGCAATGTGCCCTGTGAAACTAACATACGTCCTGAGCAGGAGAATCAGCTCCTAGACACATCAAGTGTACTGAAGTATAGAGATAAATAGGCAGGCTAAAAAAAGAATCTGCAATATGATTAAAAATAACCACTGCTACCCAATTTTAAGAAGATACTGGAAAAATGATGCATGCATTCTTGCTTAACACTTTGCCAACAATTCAGAATCCAAAGAGCTCATACTACCCAGAACTGTAATTTCTTTTCTGAATAAAGAACCTACCTAAAATAAATGAAAATTTACCAAATTTATTATTTTCCAGAGGGCAGTGAAGGTCCACCCAATAAGCCTGATTATTTTAAATAAAATACGTTACTTTAAAAATGGTTAAAATTTGAGCTTTAGGCAAAATTTTTTAAATCTAAAATGAATACAGTAAAATCAATATTGATTATTAGAAGTAAAGGTACTAATTGAGCCTGTAAAACCTTTTAAGAACTAAGAGAAGAAAATTTCCAGTAAAACTACAATAAATTACTCCTAAATCACCAGAATATTTGTGTGGAATTTAATGTCAGTACATCAGCCTCACTTCAACTTTTAAAAAAATCGTGTATTACTGATTCAGTCAGGAAGACTATTCCAGTAACGTGGTGAGAGCAGGGTTGTTTTGGCAAGTTACCTTTTCAAGTCGTATTTCATTATGTTCTAAAGAAATCCACCGTTTAGATTTTGTATGCTTTTAAGAATTCATTTGTAATGACCACTTGTGTTTTAACTCCCAGATCATTCAGAGCTTGGCATATACTGTTCTCACACTCAAGTGAAAGCAAAACCGTTTTATTGAGCAATCACATTTTAATATCTGACACAACATTCTGACAGCAAATATTCTTGATGACAAGTTTAAGAGAATAAAAGAGGTTGTATTCTTGTTGCATTATTACAAGAGCTGACCCAAATTTTCAGTAAATTGCCTTGAATGCGCAAATGCTGGCAAGATCCAAATCCTCTGTAAAAGCTTGCTTTAGTCAGTGTAGAGGCTGGTGCTGATCTGGGGTTGAAGAACCCGGACATTAAATCTGTATGTTATTATTTAGACATTCCATTTAAGAACTTTTCGTTCCGAGATACTCCAAGGGCTCCACATAGGCTGGAAGCCTCTGTCAGAAGGAAGGTTTAAATGTCCGGCAACATGTTATTATTTCCTTTAGAAGCAAAAGGAATTGTGGTCTTTCCCAACAGATGTTTCTCTGTCTTTTCCCCTCTCATTTAGTTCTATCTCTTCCACCCAATCTATCTACTTCTCATCCTCCTGGAACAAACAAAATCTGTAACCAATTCACATTTCACAAAACCATATTTGTGGTTTTTTTCCCATCCACCCAGGGAAACAAGAATAAAATGGAGACATTTGAAACCGGGCAAAGAACAGTCTCCCCATAATTTTTATTGACTGGGTTCCCTTCTCCCATCTTATGGGTGACATGGAATGACAGTGATGTTCAAGATTCCCGAAGGCACCTGGAAATATCGTGGGAAGTGCCCTGTAGTGATGTCAGGTGGGTCTTGCCTTCCTGATTGGCCCCTACTGCTTCGTGAGGAGCCCACCAAAACAATAGATTGTGCAAAGACTCATAAACACCGTCAATGGAATCTGCTTCAAAGAATATCTAGTTCAAATTGGTCATTTTGTAGACAAGAAAACTGAGGTCCAGCAGCATAAAGAATTAAGAGAGGGTTGGAACCCGCACTTTCTCCCCTGGTTTCCATCCCAGAGGTGTCTTTCCAATACACAAGGCCACCCCACAGTTTTTGCAGGCATCTGCAATTTAGCTAGTTGGTTACTTCTGAGAAGTCTCTTGGTAGAAACTCTTTAGGTGGCCCTAGGAGATAAGGCACTCTGGGCAGTCTGTGGTCACCCAGAGCTCCCAAGCAGAGTTTCTGGACCAGAATGGCAGCAAATCCCAGTAATATAAGGCAGATGCTTTAGACTTACTAGGATCTGCAGATACCCCAGAATCCCTCAATTGTGTTGTCAGCGCATTACAACTCATATCATTGTAAAATTTTCTGCAATGACCATTAATATTTTATAATCAAAACATGTTAAGTGTTATAAAATATTACCACTAATAACACCTGTTTTGATATCACTTCATAGTCTATAAAGACTTTTCCTGTAGTTATTCCATCATTTCCTCAGAAAAACTGTAATGTATTAGTATCCCTATTTCCAAATGAGGAAACTGAGGCTCAGAGGGATTAAGAGTTTGCCTAAAGATATTCAGTTATTAGGTGGCAGAACAGGAACCTGAAACCCAAGTCCTCTGATTCTGTATGTTTCTTCTACTAAATCACAGTCCCCCTTGATGTGAACTTTAAAGTGGCTCTCTTTGCAATTTTCACAAGCATCTTGATAAACAAAGTTCTCTGGGAAGCTCAAATTTTTTTTTTCCCCAACCACCTTCAGACTTCTAGTTCTCTTTTAATCTCTTTTGTATTTAATTTTGAGACAACCATATGCTAGGAGCTGGATTATGGCCTGGGGACACTTCAGGGCTGTGAACTAGGAAGCCTACGCTCAGGGAATCTGAGGCAGGATTTAAAAGGTATGTGCACACAGATGGGAACACATCTTTTCAAGAACTTAACACATTTTATGTGCACACTTTTTTTTGCAATCTCCCTGTGAATTCATCATAAGTCCATTTTACTGTAAGTATGTTTAACGAAAAACTATCCAAGAAAACAAATAAACAACAGGAACAACAGCAACAACAACAAAAACAAGGAATTCAGGAATTTACTTACCACTAACTTAACATTCACTAAGCCTCATGTAACACCTTTCAGCCTAGGGCAGCTGAAATGCTCTTTTCTATGAGATATCTTAGAACTCACAGCAATTTATGATGACTGAGCTCTTGAAACAGAATTGAGAGCTGAGGTGTCCGAGAACCTGAAGCAAGTTGCCATCTGTGGTTTTTGCCTCTCATTTTTCAAGGAAGCCTTTCTGTCATCCACAGCCATAGCAAGGAAGGAGATGCATGAAGACACCGGTTTTGGGGTCCTTTGATGGATTATTTGGGAGCATTGTCCACCACTACTTTTATTGACACTCAGCTTGGTCATGACTATGACTCCACCCAGGGAAAGAATAAAAGCTGGGAGAACAGCTGCCATCTTGGCTACTTGCACTGAAGCTTTAGTATTAATATTTGATTGTAAGTCTCTAGATTTTGTTTATTATATTTCTGGGGACAATAGAAAAGCCACAATATATAAGGTCTGTCCAGAAAGTATCCAGCCACATAATATGAAAAATAGAGACATTTATTGAAGAAGATACAAGATACAGGAAACATTGTACATAGGATAATGACATCTCAGTCTCCTTCAAAGTAGGCACCTTGGGGCCTCATACAGTTCTCCCAGCATCTCTTAACCTAACCTGTACACGTTCACCCTTCTCAGGTGTTCTGCTTGTTGCAGGCCTTCCAGAATGTGGATCTCTTTCAACAGATTCTTGACCATCTTTGAAGCATTTGTGCCACACTTTTATTTGTGCTGCACTCATTGCATCATCTCAGAAAGCCTTCTGAATCATCCGAATAATTTCCATGGAGGATTGTTCAAGCTTAACGCAAAATTTCATGCAGATTTGTTGCTCTACTTGCTCAGTCATTTTGAATGCGATGGCTACACAGTACACAAGCTCACTCAACGGCATCTAGCACCCCACTGACTAGTACAGTGAAGTCGTCATTGTTCACACATGCACATTACAGCCCACTTGCCTTGGCTGCTAGGTTACATCCATGTCATGCAAACCATTCTCATTATATTAACAATGGCTGGATAATTTCCGGACAGCTCTCATACATGCCTTTGTATGCATACACACACATGTGAGAGTAAACATTAATTGGAGGTGGCATTTTGGTTTAAAGATCAACTCTGTCCCAAACTGTATAAAAATAGCAGTAATATAATCTTTTGAACCACTATTTTGATCCTTAGCTTATTTTTACTTCATTCATTAACTTGTTTGTATGCCTTTTATTGTTTCTCTTTTGTTTTTCTAGTTATTCGCACTTCCTAGCACGTTTTTACTATAGTTTTTACTTTAGGCCAAGGACATTTTGGCGGCTTCAAAACTTAAAAGTAGAATCCAACGTGATAAGTTAATTTCTTCTTGATTCAAAGTGCTATTGTGAAGATAAATGTGAGACCACTTTTACAAATTATAAAGCAATATACAAATGCAAAATGATATGATCATGAATTTAATTCATTAATTGAATTCACGTACTTATTCATTAACCAAATATTTACTTAGTGCTCATCATGTAGCAGTACAATGCCAAATATTTGGTAGTGTCAACGTTGCCTGAAGACCCTTTGACTTTGGTTTGGAATTGTGGAGAGTAATTTATCCAGTGAGTAATATGCCTTTGGAATGTGTCCTAAATTAAAAGGATAACATATAAAGTCTTTCAATTTTAAATTTGCAAACAGTTGAATTTAACTGAGCAGGGCTTTGAATACACATTGTTGTATTCAAAGCAAAAGTAATTTCTTAGCTCCATCAGCTGCAAGAAACTTTACCCAGCAATCAAAGCCTGGGTCTACACAGTGTAAAGTAATGTAGCTATTTGGTGTTCACTTAATTTTATCATTGCAGAAAGCAAATTAGAATAATTTATACCCCTAAGGAGATTTTTCTTCTTTCCTCCTTTCCTTTTTATTTATTGTAGTTGCTGTGAGTGGCTGGGATATTTTGAGAGAAGAAAGGGAGGGCTGAACGATATTTTGACAAACTGGGTTGATCAGATGAATAGATTCCATGGGCTGGGCACACTCTAAATGTTCTTTGGTTCTTGATTCCCCTAAATCACATTAGATTCTGTTATTTGAACTTCATTGTCATAATTTTATTTAGTTGAATAACTTCTATAATACCTTATTTTACCAAAAACAGGGTTTCTTTGATTAGTACAGAAGAAAAAGGGAAAGAGAGAATCGTTCTCCAGTAAACTTACATTCCGCATCTACAGACAAATACCTATTTTACAATTTCTGTTTGTGTTCTGTTAGCATATAAGCCCTCATGGCACAAAAACGGGACACTTTTTAAAAATAACGGACTCTCGAAAAGGAGGTTCAAGCTCCTAGAAGGTAGTGGTTTATCTTATCTTCCCAGCACATAGCCTGGGTCTGCCTACGTTTGTTATATAAACAAATGAATGAATGAATGAATAATGATAGTAACAGCAGCATCGATCAAAACTATTGAACAAGGCTCCAGCCAGTACTAAGTGTCATTCAACCAGAATTTTAAAAAGAGCATCACACACACAGAAAGTTAGCCTGAGCTAGGAACAAAGCTATGCAGCGGTCATAAACAGAGGGAGTTTTGTGATGGTGCTCACTCTAGAGCAGAGATTTCCCAAAGGCAAGTCTATGCAAACATTTTCACAGGTCCAGAGCAAAATGAGACAATTTTTTGAGACACAGTGTAGAGACTCATTCCTAAAATCAAATTTATTCAATTTAGCTTATGGTCTTCTCATATTGCAGAATTAAAATCTTTCTTATATGAAACAAAGGAAAAGAGACTTGGTGTGTTCATTGTCTGTACTGGACTAGGGTAGAAGGGAGTTAGCAATACTGTTAATCTTCAAACTATTTTTGGAAACTTTGCTAGTTTATGAAATGCCAAGGTAAGGTAATCAATGAACCACAGTATTTAGCCTGTTAGCCTGCTCCCCTGAAAGCAAATGGGACCTGCGACCACAAGTCACAGTGACATCTTACCACTCTCATGACCACCTACAACAAAGATAGTGAAAACCCAGACCTTCCTCTCCTCCTCTTGTTTGCAACTTTCTGGTTGTGATGCTGAACAGAGGTGAGGTTTTCACAGTCTGTTTCTACTTCATTCCTATGCAGACATGGACTGCACTTTTATCCCAGTTCTTGCTGCTAAATCTTCATTAGATTCTCCTTTCTTGGAGAGAATTTAGAATCGCTTGGAACCCAAATCCCAACAGCATTGCAGGGCACTGGAGTTAGGAGAGGCAAAAGGAAGGGCATGTCTCAAATGATAACAAAGTTCCCAGCCAACCTTCCTGTACATGGCCCTGCTTTTCATGATGGGATGCTAATTCTCAACCAGAAAGTCTATTTAGTCGAGAAATGGAAACTCCCCACATGACACCATGAGCAGACTGTTTAAGATCACACAGTCTGCTCTGATTGCACACACATGGTGCTCTGAAGTCGTTAAAGAAAATCACTCCGATTCTGGGCACCCCAGCTGTCTGAGAGTTCAAAAGCTTAGATTGTCATATGCTTTTTGCTATTATTCATGCTGAGAAGATCTTTTCATCTTTTTTTAAAAAAAAATTGGTCAGAGAAAATGGGTGGTGCTTTTCCTTGAAATAACTTGAACAAAAATTAGAAATGAGATAACATCTGTGACAAATGAAAATTCTCCCAGCAATGTCTGAAAAACCAGTCAAGCCTGGAAGACAGCTTCCCTATCTAGGGAAATACTGTGAAGCTGGACAAATGATGAAACTGAGCTTTGAACAAATACACCCCTAATCCAACTAAGACGTGGTTGAGCAGCAGACTCAATGAGAGCTTTGGTTTAGCAGAGAAATTATGTAATGTCAGAGAGCCCCAGACTTGCTTAGCTACATGTCTGAGAATGCTTTAAATGGTCCTTCCACACCACCTAATACAGATGCACAGTTCACTGACCTGGTTTCCCCAATTTGGAGCAGTAGCAAATGACGATGATTTATTTCCCAAACCTTCTACCATGAGCAATCTAAAAAACATAGAATTCAGAAGAAAAAAAAAATCACATGTTCAAGAGAATGTTGAATACCCGGATGTTGTAAATTAGATTCCAGAGCCACTGGCTAATATCAGAATGTATCTGTAGCATTCTAAGCTGCTGCCTATCTATGAATATACAAAGAAAGAACATTGGGCTGGTACCTCTGATATTTATAAGGAACCATTTATTCATTCACTCAAAGGAACAAACCTAAGGAGAGTAGAGTCTACCTGGGAAGTTACATTCTAAAGTAGGGTATATATACTGGTATTAACATAAGATGGTACCCTAAAAAGAGGATTCGGGACCTGGAGTTAACAAAACTGGAATTCTTGTCCAAATCCTATCAACTAGCTAGCAATGTTTCTTAGACAAGTGATTTTGCTCTCCTGGCCTTACTCAGTTTTATTATCTGTGAGACAGAGATTGGACTAGACCATCTTTAAGGTCCCAAGCAGATCCAACATTTTCAAATTCAAGTTGTTGATCAAATAGCAAGAGAAGATTGTTAAGGAACAACATGACTTTCAAGATAAGTTATATCATCACCTCAACGCATATTGAGCATCTTCTATTGTAGACCACTGTGATAGGATACAGAGAAAGTGGGCCAAAATGTTTAAATCCGATCTTTGAGTTGGAAAGGTCTGACACTCTGGTTGAGGAGGTAGAACACACATAAAATTGCAGTACAGGGCAACGAATGCCAAGTGCCAAATATCCAGCACAGAATTCAAAGGAAGGAAAGCTTCTCCAAGGTTTAGGACAAAAGGAATCCTTTTCAAAATAGAGTTTTAGCTTAATCTTCTCTGAAGGTAAAATAAATAAATAAATAAAAGCTAAGTTGGATAACTTCTCAGGATCCTTGCAAATCTAAGATTATCCTATAACAACAAATAATGTTAATAGTTAATAAAGGCTCTAGGAGGTATAAATATAATTATTAGTACCATGAAAATTAGTTCAATTTATAAAGGAGTTCTTTTTCTAGTACAGATATCTCATGATAATTAATTACAAATTTCCTTTGAATAATCAATCATACCATACAAGCTACCTTTTGTGTGACTTAATAACTAATTCTGGTTTAAATAATTGTTTCAAAATAAATTGAAGATGACTGCTGGAAACTATTGCTGACAAACTACTAGGATTTCTCTTTAGAATTTCCAGTAACTATCTCCTCACCATTGGTAATTCTAGGGTGGAACATAGGCAATAAAAATAATTAAAACGTTATTTGGCAACTATAAAGAATTCCTTTCTTGCCATACCACTGACCTTTTCATTTTTAAACTGATGGACACAGTTAAGAGAATAGAAAAAACAATTCTGCCATCGTCAAGTAGCTTTTGTATATCGGACAGCTTTACTCATTGCTGAAAGAGTTTCAATAAGGACACAAAGGAAAGCTTCTCATGGCAAAAGGTTACACGTGGCATATCCCTGCCTTTGGTGTCCCCACAAAGATTACAGTGCCCAGGAGAGAAGAGAGCTCTCACTGGCAACATTCAGGGTGACATTTAAAGTGTATCAAGTTCAGAATTAGAAACACAGGCAAAAGGCTAATTTCACATAATTGGGCCATATTGTGTTTGCAGCTCTGACAGTAGTTGAAAAGGAAAGACTTTTAAAAAATAAAAAGAAAGCAGAAAATGGGAAAATACTTATTTAAAATTAATGTCACACCTCATTTTCAATTAGTCTGTCCTGAACTCTGCCTTACTCCTGCCTCCTTGCTTATATGTGCTTAAACCTGTAGACAAACAGGAAATTAGTTTACATAAAAACACTAATTAACATACACCGCTTGAGGACAGCAAACTAATCTTTTCATCTATTTTTAAATTCTTATTGTGAATCTTTAAAATATACCCCATTTTAAAGCATCACTGATTCAATTTTAAAACATTGCCAGAACCTGCTTTGCTAATCTGCAAACTCGATAATTCTCCCCCAAACCTCAGCACACTCAGCAACAATTTAATAGCAAATATCTCTAGTGGGACCTCATATTACTAAGATTCTATTACTTTTTATATTACCAAAAAAAGTGCTAGTACACTCTAAAGTATTATAAATAGTTCAGACCAGGCAATGCTTGTCAAAATACGTGAAAGTTTATTTTTTTGCACTCAGGAACCTGGGATTTTTATCATGTATATTTATAATCTATAATGTGCCCCCCATAATTAGTATAAAATGTAGATTACTAATCAGCTTCCTAAAGTTTCTGGGCATTTTATTTTTGTTCATGTGATTACTAAGGATGGTAAGTTGTTGCTTAATAACCCAATCTTGCTACTAAATGCAAATTATAAACATATCTTAAAATAATTGCATATATGCCTAAAATGGGCTTCTTTAATTATATTCTTCTTAAACTGCTAAACAGACCTTTTTTTTTTTTTTGATTGAAGGTGTTTGTCTTTATGCTTCTTGAAGATTTTTAATTTGAGGTTTAAGGGACATATATAAAGCTACATGCTTATTTAATAGTTGTTATAATACATTTAAATGACCTTTAAGAAGTATTAATATATATCTCCCATTAATTACTAATGCTTCGTATCTTGACAGAAGTCTCTGTAAAACTGTTCAACTTTTGAAATGTTCAAGTTCTCCCATCATTAGTACTAGTCCAATTAGAAGTATATGGAAGTAGGTCAATCTATAAATACAGAGATATTTCCACATAGAAGAGATTTTATAATGCTCCATCAAAATCTCTCCGGCAATTTCATGCCAGCTCCATTTTTAAATTGATCTTACTCATTTTGCTTGTGACCACTATGCTTTTTATTTATTTGCAATAAATACTATTCACAATACAAATCAGTCTTTAATAAACTCTTCATAGTCTTTTTTAGAGATGAATTGCAGAATGCCACCTTGATTATAAGGCAAATCCACTGTGGACTTTTGCTCCAAGTGTATATTGACAAACCAGCAGAACAGACATGGGTAACCTCCAACCTGTGTTCCTACGATCTACAAAATTCCTCTAAGGGTCACAGAACGATGCTCTTTCCGTCCAATTTTCTGCCCCTCCTTCACCCGCCACTGTTTCTTTAGTACACTGTATCCCTTTAAATTCCCTCTTCACATTAATACCGTCTACTTTTCTTTTTAAAAATTTACAATGAGCTATAACTGTTATGGGAACAAAAATACTCCGGCGTATTCTCTCCCTGTAGGCAGATCTAACCAGCAAGCCAAATCATAAGTAAGAGGCTCCTTAATGAGCTCTGAGTCAAACAAAGGAGGATAACTGGAAATGTTACACATAACACACAAAATGCTCATCCCTGAGCTTTGCGATGGTCTTGCTCCATGGAATGAAATTTTCCATCTCCCAGTGAAGGAAGCATAAAACTGCTTTGGGTTCCTTTTGGCAAAAGTGCAGTCCTACTCCCTTACTATTTCTGCGCTGTCATCTGCACCGTGCCCCAGAGTGGGATTGATTCCGTGCCAAAGCTGGAAGGGCACGCTTAGCTTCCGGGATACTAATCAGATGCCTACAAGTGACAAAGGTCAACACACTTTTTCAGGGTTGCTGGGAAGAAGTTGCCTTATCTATCAATTTCTCATTCAAACAATCTCTGACAAACTCAGCCCCCACTACTATTCCAAAAACACATTTGTGTCACAGGGTGGTAGTCAATCCACTTGATGGCTTGATGTCTAGCTGCTTAGAATCATAGAAATTTCAAACTCCTTTTATAGACAGAGAACACAAGATGCAGAGAGGTTATATGATTTTGCAAAATTAGGCAGCTGGCTAGAATGCTCCTGCTTGCTTGCTTGCTTGCTTGCTTGCTTTTTAAACTGGTTTTACAGCTATTAAGTAAACTAGACCACAAGTGACGATCGCAACCAAGCCAGCAGGGGCAGAGTGTGAAGTAGTGTGTTCAACTTGGGTTTTCAGATGTCCTCAGTGGGGTGCCTTTATGTTCTCGTTAATGAAAGTATCTGCAGCCTAAATAAAAACTGTTCAGCTTAGAGCTAGTCTCCTCATGGTGAGATTCTCCAAAAGCACAATTTAGAATCTCAAAACAAGGAAAAGTCTTGTAGATGCAGAGTGTTACTTGTGGAGAGAAGTGAAGCAATAGAACTCGGAGTAACACACAACCAAGTCCCCTCTGACTCCTCTCACTGGTGCAAAGTCTCACAGCCTCTGACGGTGTCCCCACATTCTCTCTTCTCCCTCTAAAACTCCTCCAAAACGTTTCACCACACTCCCAGGTGGGCTCTTCTCTCCTCCTTAATCCTTTCCAATCATTTTTATTATATAAAATTAGTGGTTCCTCTCTGGGCTTCTCAAATTTGCACCTCTGCTTTTACGCTTGAATGTGTGTGTGTGTCCTATATATATAAAACATATAATATGTATACATTACAAAAAATATATGCATGTAATATGTATGTGTATACACACACATATCCCTACTACCTATCTAGAGTGTAAAGAATATTTTTAATATGTTCAAGCTTCTGTTACTGGAGCTGATGTCAATTGTGAAAATAACTAGACTGAGTGGATTGGCTGTGTCGTGGACAGATTTGGGACATAACTAGAGGGTAATCTTTTGCAGTCCTGATCCTCTGGGTCCACCCCTTCTCCCTTCCCCTAGCTAAAGAGAGGGCATATTAAAATCATTTCCTGGCACAAGTGACATTGGAGGTGGTGGAAAGAGGTTATGCAGCTCCTAGAATGAAAGAGATTCGAATCTACCGTTCATGTCAGGATACTTAGGAACTTAGAGTCCTACTGATTATACCATGTAAGCACATTCTACATGAAAGAACCAACCTGTCAAAAACCCTGGTTGACAATGTGACTGGACAGCAAGCAATTCACCTCTGGGTGCCTCTTCTCAACCCCGGTAATGACTCTCAATCATCTCAGTTCCTCCCCATCCCCAAAGCCTCACTTTTTCCTGTCCCTTCCTGTTCCATATAGTTAAACTGGTCGAATGTTAGACCAAGACCAGCCAGTTGCTCAGGAGGTAAGCATGGATGCCAGAGGTAAAAAAAAAATAATGACATTTTGGTTGTGAAAAGTTACTTGGCTTTTCGCCATTGGCCAATTTCCTCATTCATTAGTGGCCTTTGAGACTTTTTCACTTCTCTTCCTGTTGTTCTGCTTTTTTTGGAAATTATATCACTTCTGATAAAAGAACTCAAAAAGCCAGAGTCTGAATGTTGGTTTAGTCCCTGAGGACATTGCTGTTGGTATATAACTCAGCCACGTGCATGTTCTCATACACCTGACCACGGCTCACCAAGAAGGGATCCCAAGTGTTCTGCCTACACTGTTTACAATATCAGGCAAGGGATAACACACTTTAGAAAGGCTTTATAATGAAGTATTCAAAATTAAGGAAAAATACCCCAATCTTAGCTCTTCAGAAAACCCAGATGCAGAGATCCAGGTTACTCAGGTTTTGAAAAGATCTTAGAGACCACCTCCCATTGCTTTATTTTCTAGATAAGAAAAGTGAAAACTGAAAGACCGTTTGCTCCCTGATATTTTAAAAAACTAAAATGACAGAGAATGAATTAGTGTCACAAAGTAACTTTTTGTGGGCATAGATTTTCTTATATAAACTATATAAATATTAATATAGTAATGCTATGGATCTACTTGGGGAAATAACCATGTTAAGTTACAGGGACTAGACAACAGACTTTTCTTAAGTAGTAAACTATTAACTTTTAGGAGCCAGTGACTCACCAGAGAACACCTCCATGCCTCTGCCTCCACACATCCAAATATCTGGAAGCTCTCTGAACCCTGTCCTTTTCGGTCTTATGGAGGCTTCATTACATAGGCATAATTAATTAAACTGTTGGCCATTGGTGATCAACTTAACCTTAAGCTTCTCTCCCCTCCTTGAAGGTCTAGAGTGGGCTGAATGTCCCAGCCCTACCAAGACCTCCTGCCTTGGTCTTTCAGGTAACCAGCCCCATCCTGAAGCTACCTTGGGGCTGCCAGCCACCAGTCAACTCATTAGCATACAAAAAGGCATCATTTTGGAGTTTCTAAGGATTTTAGGGGCTGTACACCAGGAAACAGTGTCAAAGACCAAATTATATTTTACAATATCGCAGTCAGCCTGTCCTTTGAAGATTCGAATCCAGGCATTGACTTCTCTCTCTAGCTATGAAAGTCTTAGATGGCACCATTTTTTCAACTTAAGTCTGTTTCATCTTCATTGAAAATCTGTTGTTCAGTGTAGCCACCTTCATATATTATCTTAGCTTGATCTTCTGGATAACTCACTGTAGCCTCCACATGGGCCCCTGCTGCTTCATCTTGCACTTTTATGTTATGGAGATGGCTTCTTTCCTTAAACCTCATGGACCAAGTATGCTAACTTCAAACTTTTCTTCTGAAGCTTCCTCACCTCTCTCAGTCTTTTAATTCTAGAACTGAAGAGAGTTAAGGCCTTGCTCTGGATTAGGCTTTGGCTTAAGAGAATGTTGTGGCTGGTTTGATCTTCTGTCCAGACCACTAAAACTTTCTCCATATCAACAATAAGGCTGTTTTGCTTTCTTATCATTCATGTGTTTACTGGGGTAGCACTTTTAATTTCCATCAAGAACTTTTTCTTGGCATTCTTAATTTGTCTAACTGGCTCAAAAGTAATAGCTTTTGGCCTGTCTTGGCTTTTGACGTGCCTTCCTCACTAAGCTTAATCATTTCTAGCTTTTGATTTACAGTGAGAGACTTGTGACTCTTCCTTTCACTTGAACACTTAGAGGCCATTTTAGGGTTATTAATTGGACTAATTTCAATATTGTTGTGTCTCAGGGAACAGGGAGGCCTGAAGAGAAGGAGAGAGACTGGGAAACAGCTGATCGGTGGAGCAGTCAGAACACACACAACATTTTTTTTTTTTTACAAGAAATATCCATCTATTTTCTTTAGTCAAATTGACTGACACCCAGCCCCCATCTGACCAGGCCGATGAGACTCTTCTGTCTCAATCAATAAGGAACATTCTGGCCACCTCAGGGACTTCCCAGAGCCAGGAAGCCTTACCTAGAGCCCAGAAAATGGTGGACCATTTTTTGGTCATTCTCCAAGAATCCATTGCCCCTCCACCCCATTCTTAAGAGCTGCTCCAGATTTTCCTCTGTATAGCCAAGATAGGGTTTAGGTGGGACTGACCCCATCTTTAGTTTCAGAGGAGGGCCCTGCTGGTCTTAGTCAATCTTCATAATCTTATCCCATCTGCCACTGTGCTTGGTTTGCAGCTTGCATCAGTCCAATCAGAGCAAACTCAGGATACTTGCTCTGGTTGTGGGAACCAGTGGCTTCTGTTCTGTAAGTGAATAGGGAAACTACAGCCCCAGGGCTTGCAGCAGTCGTCTTGTGACCTGAAGAGAGTCAGTCTGAGAACAAAGCTAACACATAGAAGAGTAAGAGTAAAGAGAATTTCAGAGGAAAAGAGCAGGAGTCTGATTAACCATGCCCGAGGTTAGCCCTACTTGCATAAATCCACATTTTTAATGGATACCTAATATTTGCACATATTTATAGGGTATATGTGATATTTTGTACATGCATCGTATGTGCAATGATCAAGTCAGAGTACTTAGGGTATCCATCACCTCAAGTATTTATCATTTCTAAATGTTGAGAATAGTTCAAGTCCTCTCGTCTAGCTATTTTGAAATATTTTATATATTGTTAGAACATACATTTATCAATCAAGTTCACCATCTTATATGGGTGCTATTTGTGGTGACCCCAAACAATTAAAATAACAACATCAAAGATCACTGATCACAGATCACCATAACAGATATAATAATAAAGAAGAAGTTTGAATATATTGCTAGAATTACCAAAATGTGATCCAGAGACACAAAGTAAGCATATGGTGTTGGAAAAATAATGCCAATAGACTTGTTTAACATAGGATTGCAGCAACCTTCACTTAAAAAAAAAGCAATGACTACAAAGCACAATAAAGCAAAGTGCGATAAAATTAAGGATGTCTGTCCATAACTCAAGTCTATGTATGCACGGGAAGATGTGGCCAATAAGGTGCCTCTGTCACTTGCAGTCAGTATGGTTTGTAATTTTCAGACTTTCTTAAACTCTGGTATTCTGTTGTGGCAGCCACTGTCGGTTAAAGAACCAATAGTCATTCCCTTCACTCTCCCCTTCCCGCCCCCACTACACCAAATCTCAAGCAGCTATGAGCTTCAGGTAGGCAGGCTTATTCTTCAGACCCAAAGTCCAAAGTTGAAGAATTCTATCTAGGTGTTAAATACAAATGCCTGAACCAACATTCAGATGTTAATTTTAATGTCTCAACTAAATGTGCCAGGGCCACAGCTACCTGGAAACCAATTATATAACCAGATTTCAAAAGGGAGTAACTCTGATTGAGGTGCCAGGTAAGTCAATACTCCTCCACCACCTTTCTAATGATCGTTTCAACACATACGTGACTGAGAATGGGAAAGTGAGGTCCAATTGCAGTGAGCAGGAAAGATGAAGATGCACCTGATCCTGCACTCAGATCTCCTTCTTGTAGGGATCAGCCTAGGGTAGCAGTTTCTGGCTAAAGGGAAACCCAGCTGGACCACTTGGCAGCAGTCAGGATAAGGGAGGACTGAATCTATTCATGTGTTCTTGTTTGCTTGCTTACTTTTTAATGAAAAAAAAATGTATTTCTTGTGCTTTCTGTGTTTTTGAAGATTTTCAGCATTAAAAACTTATTACTTTTGTTGTTATGAAAATAAGTCATAAATATTTTAATAATGGTACAAACTGTGAATTTGATAACTATTACTACTAATATATGAATTTCCTTTAAAACATGATATATAAAGTAATATGTATATGTGCATGCATATATATTTTAAAGAAACCAGTAGTTAGCATAGTACTTCAAAGAAAAAAATTGTGAATATTGATTTTTTTTCCCTGATGAAATATCACCTGGGAATCACAGCCAAGGTAGGACTGTTTGGACCATTTTATCATTAACCTTTCTCCATATGTAAATTCACAGACATCTAACTATAGAATGTGCTTGCTGTGTCTCTAAAGGGATCTCTAGTCTGGTACAAATTCTTATTTTGAAAACAAATAGTTCTATTTTATTTCCAAAGTACTCCAAAAGTTCTTGGAACAGCTTGTTCCCAAGTTCAGTCACACTGTCAGATCATAAAGTCTTTCTGTGTCTTAAAAACAGAACTTCTCCTGATACGGTCTAAACCCATTTTCTTCTGCTGGGTCCAGCGAGATGGAGAAGGTTGGTTGGTTTTCTCCATGGTTCCAGCTCACTGCCCATAGGTTGTTAATTTCATCTCCCTTCAGCCTTCTCTTCTCCAGGATAAACAACTTGCTTCCTTTCTTGTGTACATAGTTTCCAAGCCTTGTCATCATTTTCTTCTTTCTGTACATGAATTCTTTGCAATTTTCACACATATGTTTTAAGTTACACACCCAAAGTGTAACATTCAAATAAAAGCCTGACCTACAATAAATTTTACACAAGAATTATTTCCTAGTTGCAAATGATACTTGTCTCAACATAGCCCAGTATAATATCTCTTTCTTTATGCCATCACTAGGTTAATGACTCATATATTTCTGGAATGCCAGATCTTCTCCAGCCAAGTTTATGTCAAATTATACCCTCTATCCAGCCCTCTTTCCTCCTAACCACTCCCCAAAGGAAGCCACTGTTAATAAATTTATATTTTAGTTCTTCCAGTGGTTTCCACTTTAACTCTAAATAAGCCTTCATCTCTCTTGCTTGATTTTCCAACCTTAGGCAGTCAATACCTATTGACTTCTCTCCATAAAAGATGAAGAATTTCACTCATTTATATGCCTGCTTTCTCTCTCCGTCTTCTCTGCAGTTTGGGTTAATTTGTGATTTTTTAGTTCTTCGGTTGGGTGGCTGTATTTTACCTACATTTCTGGATCTAGCAGCTTTAAAATAGTTATTGACCTTAATATTCTTACATAAGAAAGTTAACACAGCTCTAGGCTTCTGTCAAGGTATAGCTTTTACATGATCAAAGTTTATTATATTTACATTTTAAAATACATTTTATGACTCCTGATATTATTAATATTATGAAATGTTTTTATTGTAGACACAAGAAGGTGGAAATTAATCCTATGTCACCTAACTCATGATATTCAAAATAGCGTGTTCCAAGTATAACAGATAGTGAAATGGATTGTCTATTCTTAAACTGCACTAACCCGTCAAAATCATGCCACAGTTTAGTTTACTTCTTGTTTGAATCCTGGCTTGTTAGGCAGTGCTATACATACTATAACTTGTTGCGAGCAGTTGAAACTGATTAACTTAAATTCATTGGGAAGATAGAAGGGTAACTCTCAAAATCAAAAGAAAAGCTAAGGATGAATCAACTACAAACTTTTAAGATAAACTATGAAACTGTAGAGAGAGAGAGAGAGAGAGAGAGCTCTCATTACTGGACAAGAACATTTGATTGGCCCAGCTTGGATCACAAGCTGGGGGGTGGCGGGGGGGGGGCACCTTGACTGAGAGTCCCCACTGAGGTTGCATGCAATGGGGATGGGTAGTTCTCAAAACAAAATCTAGATGCTGTCTCCAGAAGAAAGAATAGAATTAGGGTAGACAAAACAGCATATATTGCTTACAATAGCACTTGTCACATTTTCACTAATAAATAATTTGGATAGGCCGGGCGCGGTGGCTCACGCCTGTAATCCCAGCACTCTAGGAGGCCGAGGTGGGTGGATCGTTTGAGCTCAGGAGTTCGAGACCAGCCTGAGCAAGAGTGAGACCCCGTCTCTACTAAAAAATAGAAAGAAATGATCTGGACAGCTAAAAATATATATAGAAAAAAAAAAATTAGCCGGGCATGGTGGCGCACGCCTGTAGTCCCAGGTACTCGGGAGGCTGAGGCAGTAGGATCGCTTAAGCCCAGGAGTTTGAGGTTGCTGTGAGCTAGACTGACGCCATAGCACTCTAGCCCAGGCAACAGAGCGAGACTTTGTCTCCAAAAAAAAAATAATAATAATAATAATTTGGATATTGTCCTGCCCAACCATATTTTATGTTCTACAAAGGAGAGGTTACATATACTATTTGTCCTCTTAATCTACATGCCTACCACAGTGTCTGGCATATAATAAGCACTTACTAAATAGTTCTTGAATATTGTTGAATAAAAGAAATGGCGAGAGCCTCTAGGATGTAATACATAGAATATTTGTACTAGTTTATTTTAATAACAAGAATTTTCAGATGGCTGAATTACACGGTAAAATAGGGACTACTCTTTCCAAAGGCATGTTATCACGGAGGAATACAGACTAAGTTTTCTATTACAAGTACTGTATATAAAAGAAGGGTGCCTCTCAAAACTTCTGGATCATGGAAGGATCCCATGATCTTGTCTACATGCTGCCCAAACAACAGATAATTTACAATGGCCTGATCCAGAAAACTGGCCAGCAATTTGAATTTTCGTTACTCAGGATGTCACAGCGGACAGCCTGGGGATCGCGACAGCCAGGAATTGGTAATAGCAATATTTAATACCTGATCCAATAGGTCCTCTGTGAAGCTCTCTGATCTCCCAAGGGATCACCCCTTCTCTTCACCCTGTCCATGCCACTTTGTCCACTGCCTGACAAACCGAGCGAGAGTTATGTGTTTACATACCTGCCTCTCCAGTTAAACCACGGACCCTATAAAAGAAGAAAGTACATCTGATCTCATCTTGGTATCCCCAGTGTCTAGCACGGGGCTTTGCAAGTAAGAAGTACTCATTTAACGTTCATTGACTCTAAGTAACCATCAGGAAAGAAAGTCTTTGACAAAGAAATATAAGGATTTTCTTTTATTCAGTTCAGACTCTAAAGAGAGAATATTCTATCTTCATCTAGAATAATAAATCCCCCTCCAAAAAGAAGAAGAGGAAAGGAAGGAAGGAGGAATGGAGGGAGGAAGGAAGGAGGAATGGAGGGAGAGAGGGAGGGAGGGAATAAAGAGAACTTTAGTTCTGTAATCTCTAGAGAAATTTTAATTTCTTTTTAAAATGAACCCATTCATGGGTTAGTCAGAGGGACATAATATCTCTAAATCTAATGACAAAAGAAAAAAGGAAGAATGCAGAAATTCTCCTCTGCAAGGGTTTCATTCCTTTATATCAATCAAGGAGAATGTTAATAAGAAAGGTTGGACAGGGGTCACTAATTCCTCGCTGATGTTAAAAATTTAGTTTCACTTTTCAGAGGCTGTTTGTGGCCATGCTTGTGAAATCTGTAATTCATCTCTAGACAATAAATAATTGTTACTGATTACTGAGAAATAAGTCAACAAAGATATTTTCCTGTTTACATTCTTATCAGACTGTATCAGAACCATCTGTTTTCAAGTTTGTTGTTGCTGTTTTTTAAATTTTTTTTATCCCAAGGGATAGATTCTCCACATTGTTCTCCGAGTCCATGCATGTAAAACTGCCTCTTGAAGCACAGTTGCAGTTTTCACTGAAACATTTGGGTAGAGGGAAAAAACCCATACACTCTTCTGTGAGAGAAAATGAAAAGAATTTACTCTGTCTTCAAAGGAAGAATATGTTGGGGTCTGTCTCATCTCTAATTAGCATCTCCTCATGTGCGTGGGTGACTGCTGATTCTGCTAAAAGTATATACGTGGCACTTTATGATGCTAAAGTAACTTCAACCTAAAAAACTCATCTAGTAAAAGACTCTACTCATATGAGAAAGACTCTACAATTTTAAAACAAATAATATGTGACCTCTTTGCTCCATTGTTCATCAACACCAACCTCCTGTGATACAAGCAATAAAAAATTTTGCTCCATTGCCAAGGAAACGAGACTGTGAGATTTTAAATTGTGGTACTCACCAAGTTGCTACATGGCTTTGGGCAAGCAATTAACCTTTGATGTCTCAGTTACTGCATCTGTAAAATAGGAATAAGGGTTTTACACAGGTGTGATGCCTGGACTAATTAGTATAATTATCATTATTGACAGGAAAATAATGTTGGTCACTAATATCATAGCTCCTGTTAGCACCTGTGTATCACTTAGATCTTCTCAATGTTGAATCAGTTTTTTAGGTGTCTGCAAAAAAAAAAAAAAAAAAAAAAAAAAGACAAAAGATGGAGGCTAGAAAAATATAGTTAAAATGGTCCATGCCCATATAGGCTCATATCCTTAAAGAATTTTTTTTATAACTTTCATTTATTATTTAGGTGTTTTCTAAACTTAGACTAAATATGCAAATTACAAAAAGACAAAGAAATTTTTCAAAGCCCACATTGAACTGGTAAGCTGCACTGCAGCAGATACTTTCCAGTTCGTTAGTAGGTGACACCATGACATATTATAGTAGAAGTTTAAGCTTGATCCATAGAATTCAGGGTAATTGAAGTCAAGTAAAAGTATATACTGAAGACGTTGCTCATTTAACATTCAATAACCTCTACTTCCTTGTGTGTATCTGTCCCAAAAGAACCCCAGCTCAAATAGCCAGGACAGAACACAGAGGTACATGAGATGCCAACTTTACAGGGCTGGGCACACTGAAGCTGGGGACAGTGGGGTGTCCTTACACCAGAGCCTAGGCAAAGAGATGTATTGAGGAAGACAAAAATGGTGTTACTCTCGATTATCATCTAGGACTCCTAAGTGCTCTTACTACATGTCCTAGGTCAGGATAAAATATCTGCTTTAAAAACATTGTCTTTGTATGTTGGCAAAAGTGACACGGAGGGAAATGTAAAAGATAGAAAGTGTTTGAAAGATCAGTACTCGATGCTATAACCTCTGTATCCCTCAGTGTAGACTCGTATTCTTTCTAGGTCCGAAATTTCTCCTGTTGGCTTCTGATACTAAGAGATTTCCTCCCAGGAGAGAATTCTCTTTTCTTGAGCAAAGTAGACATCAAGCCTCAAATCCCCAATTTCTCTAAAGAAGCAACCCTAAACTAATTAGTCTCTTGACAAGTCATTCATACTAAAGACTCTACCCCTTTCCTCCATATATGCCTCAAAATTATAGGCAACAACTTCCAAATTGAAACTCTAAAGCTGTTGCCATTTTCCTATTATCCTCACCTATCATACGAAACATAACAATTAGCATTTTTAGCAGGATTGAAACTGCTAACACAACTTCTCTATGTCCTACACCATTAAACTTGATTAGAAATCCCTTCGTGATTAACATTCATCTTGCTGTATCTCGCTTGAAGGTTAATAATATCCACCATCTCCTGAGAGAGGGGGAGGGGAGCATATTTATTAAACGAATGGCAGCCCGAAGCCGCCAGGAAAGGAAATTCCCCCCTCAGTCCACTAGAGGGTGGCTCAGTAGAGCCCAGAGAGGACAGCTGAGGCAGAGAGAGGCACACGCAGCCCCCTGTCTTTGCTCGCCTGCACTTTAGTGGGTAAGACAAGTGACATTACCATTCATCGCTCTCCATTCCTCACCCTCGTAGGCTTTCCTTTCTAATAGACACTTCACAAATGGCCAGAAGTCAGTGTTGGCTGGGCCATGGCATGGTGGAGAAAAAAAAATCAATCTATAATGTTACACTGTTTAAAATAACATACAGTCTAATTCTTCTAAATCAATACTGGGTGAGATAAATACAGAACATGTAGTAACAGATCCAAAGCTTAAAACGTTCATAGATTTTGTAGCAGTATGTGTGTGCTTCAGATGCGGATATGGTGTGTGTACGTTACAGGGAAAAGCACCTACATTATATATAATGCGTAAAGAAACATACCTAGCCTTTAGCACACCAGCTGTCTCTGCTTATCAGCCTGAGTTATCCATGAAATTCAGTAGGACATTTTGTAGTAAATATCCTACTTGATTGACTTTTTTAAGCCTAGTCACCTATGCTGATTTATATAATTTAGAAAGAAATACACATTTTCGCAACGAAAGATGAAACTTAAAAATTTCCCTCATCAAAATACACCATGTTCTAAGAAAGAAGGGTTGGGGAATGAGCCCGTTTTGGTGGACTCCCCGTAGACGGTAAAGCAAAATAGAATACGTTTTTTTCCTACCTGTAATATTGTTCAGTGTAGCAAACCCTTTTGCTTGTTACAGTACAGCAAATGGGGTGTTTAATTTGGGATTCAATGTAGTCTAGAGTCAAGGTGCAGCAGTTTTATTACAGAAATACAATTTTACTGGAGGCTGAAGATTTAATTTCCACCTTACGTAGAAAGCCATAAAGGCATGCCTATTTTACATTTTGCATAGCATTTGATATATGTAATTCCTATCCTAATTTTAGAGTTTGAAAAGGTGGAAGAATCACAATATGTAGATTCAAATTCTTCCACATTTCAGCCACAAATGGCATTTAAAAGTGAGCAATTTTCTGTTCGTCATGGATTTGAAAATCTTCCCTCCCCTGACTGAGCTCGGCAGCACATGCTTTCCAAGTCTTCCTGACAAGGTGAGCCACAAAGCCACCCAAAGCACACCCTTGTGTTGGAGCAAATGCTTTCTTTGTTTAAATTTGTCTGCTAGATGACATTCTACTAAAAAGCAAGATGATCAGGTGATATGGATAGTTTTCCTTCTATTGTGCTCAATATCTGTCAGGGTCACATGTTAATATCTGCTCAGATGTAGTATGTATTTGGAATAAAATAATTTGTAAATGGAAGGATTGAACTTGAAATAATCAAATAATATTAGCTGTAAAGCTATAATAACACTTGAATTCAAATTTGGAGGATTGTGTCATTTTCTTTCCTTCAAACATATTCATTACAAGACACACACACACACACACACACACACACACACACACACACACAAATGCTCCCCTAACATCTGTTTGCCTTTGGAGCATTAGTTCTTTTCATCAACATTTCATACCTCCTCTTTACCACCAGGTGGAGCCCTTTGTTTATGGACATTTGTCCATTTCTTTTTCTTTTTTTTTTTTTTCTCCAAGATGCTACCAGATAAATGGCTCCAGAGCTAAAATACTGTTGCAAACACGAAAATTTAACACACACAGATAAAAAAGTAAAGCTTCTCAGGCATTGGTATAATAAACCTTGCTTTAAGAGTCCTATTGCTACTAGATTTAATAGCTTACACATTTTCCTATTTACAACTTCTGCACACCAAACAGCAGAAAATAATATTGTTGTGTGTGCCATAAACAGTGTTGCTGCAGGTCTATTTTATGAAGCATGATCGTTTTTATAATCTCACATGTTTGGCAACTGCAGTCAAAAGGCAAAAAAAAAATTCCCAAACAACCAAATACTATATGCTATGAGCCTCAGTTTTCTTCTGTCTAAAAATATATACCTCATTGAGAAGAAAATGTTTTTCTTCAGACAAAATAGAGTGTTAATCCAGTGGCAGGTAATAGAGGGCAATGTCAAAATCTACTCCTACTCAAATTTATCTGTCTCCAATTTGAAATCCAGTTAAGGGTAAGTAAAAATCCATTTTAGCTTTGGTTCTATTTAGGAGCTAATTAAAACTGAGTACTATTAGCAAAGGTACATTGTTCAATTATTTTAATATTCATATTTTAAGAACTTAATCACAGCTCATCTCATGAACAAAAGGCAGTCATATTTTAAAAATTGGAACCCCAATTTGCATGTGCAAATAACTGTGGAATGAGCTCACCTAAACTGGCTTACCAATGACCTCAACCTTGATCTGGAAAGATCGTTTATTCACAAGTAAAACATTCACATTCTCTATGCTAACTCTGTCTTGCATCTTTTCTCAAGGTAGCTTATTAAATGTGATGTTAGAAGGTCTTTTAATAACATATGCATTTCCCAACACCATGGAGTTACATAGTTAACTGAAATATCATTTCTGTTGCATTTTTAATTTTAACCAGGATTTGTTCTCTTTGTACTTATATATCTAAAATTTTTCTTAAGCATCTGCAAAGCAGTGAGTGGAAGATTTGTGTGTATGCTTTCTTTAATCAGTCTCCCAGCCGGAGAGATCTGGCTTTTCTACTGGTATACAAACTGGTTCTTCGATCGGAGGCTGAATGTGAAGAAGCCCTTATGCAACAAAATGCTGGAACCACCATTTTGCCGTCCGCTCGCATACAATAAAATGGTGGCACAAAAAACAGTTAACACATTGTGCCCACAAGAGTTGTCTTTGAAAGAATTCTATTCTCTAACTCAACTATCAAGCTGCTTTTTAAAATATTAGCAGTGAGTGGTTAGGGGTTTGCTTTCTTTAAGTATATAGAATGTGTGTGTGTGTGTACGTGTGTGTATGAGAGAGAGAAAGGAATGCTGGAAGAATCCGGCTGTGTACATTCGAGGAAAGGATAGAAAGGACTAGTCAAAAATTAACACTCAAGCTGAGAGTGAAAGCAAACCTAAGTAAAAAGCACAGTTCCTGGAAATTGCTTCTAACAGTTCACAAAAGCTACAGAGTGAATTTGGCCTTGATGACTCCTTTCATTTTAGCATTCACTGCAAGCAACTTTGAGTTAGGAAATTTAAGAGAGTTGCTATTCTTTTTCTTTCTCTTTTTTCCCCTAATGTCCTGTAAAAATTAAAAGCAAGCCCACATTTGACTCTCACCTGGGAACCCCCACTGTCATTTTTCACAGGGGAGAAAGAAACCCGAGGTCCAATCTTTCCTTCCTCTTTCACTTCTGCTCTTATTTTTAATCATTACAAATGCTGCCTTGGCTCTTTCTAAGTGTGGAAATTCTCATTTTTCTGCAGTGCTTCAGAATCACACAGACTCCTTGGGGATATAGTGAGGAGCTAACCAACTGCACATGGGAAATGAGAAAGTTCGTGGTTAGAAAAATTGCAGTCTTTGGTAATTTTCCACATGGAGTAGAAGTCATAAGCGACTTTTTCTTTTAAACATAATGGCTTTACTTGAGCACTTGGTATAGAGTTGTAGGTTCAAACTTGAACATATAAATGCACTAAAGTGTCTTACCAAATTTAATTTGACTCCTTTCTATAAACATTTTCACTATTTTCAAGTGCATAATAAATAGGTTAAAACAGGCCACTCTCCTTCCAAGATCCCCCCACTTCCAGACAGAACTATAAAAGGCTACTGTCTGCAAATGAGAAATAGCCTTGTAGGACCCACCAGCAGGTTATGCAATATGTGACATAGACCACCAGGGGCTGAACTGAAACCGCTAATACTTTTTTCATAGCATCATTAGCTAGAGTTAAACAAGGTGTCAAAGTGAAAAGATGGGGAGGCTGACCTGGCTCATTATATTTGCATGCCTTCATTTTAATTATTTTTGCATTAAAATTAAACACTAATATTCAATTGTGTGAATTAAATGTTGCCAAAATACGGTACATTACTTTTCATGTTTTTAAACAATTAATGTATTATTTTGTGATGACTAAACTTGATTTTCAATAAATAGTAAAATTCTCTTGACAGCAATGCAATTTAAATTTAAGGCTAAGGAGAGGTTATTAGTAAAATTTTTCCCTATTGTGCTTTATGAGATAAAATTAATTGATTTGTTTTGAAATTTAGATTTTAAATCAAAATCTGCCTCCAATCGAGAAGAATGAGTCTTGGGCTCACGGAATTAAGTTTGCATGTGTTCTTGACCTCGTGTTGACAGTCATCAGGAAAAAAATATGTTCCTTTTATAATAGCTGCTTTACAATTTTGAGACATTGGTAGGCTTTTACGTGCACTAATATTAGTGGCCGCATGTACCTTAAATAAAGCCAACCCAATAAATTTAGGATTGTGGCTGAAAAATAAATGTCATGTCAGTAACCCTCAACCAGATACCAGAAGAAGGATTATGTGATTGTTTAGTCCAAAAATTAAGTTTCATGTTTTTAATTGGTGTCATATCCTGTCCTAAGTCTAGAGTGCTTAAATCAAAGGCAACAAGGCTAACCTGGAGAGGAAACATAATAACAACTCCTTTCATCCCCTGCCTCAAATGTTTTTATGCTCAACCCTAATTTTTGCTAAAACACTTTCAGGCAAAGACAACAGGAAACAGTAAACATGGCAACACCATGAAAATAATTTTCGGATGCACTATTTCTCTCTGTGTTCAAAGACTAAGTCGTACAGGCTACAGAGGAAACTGATGTATCATTAAACTCAATGCAGACAAAAACAACCACCCTTCCAGCAAAATGGATTAATTTCATAAATCTTGTTTCCAACTAGACTAAAGCCAGGAATTGACTCCATCTCCTTACATCAACCGCCCGAAACTGTGGTGCATCGCAGAACGTTCAAAGGGAATCAGGAGACTCTAACAACAACTTTAGGGGCAGGGATGCAATTATAACTGACAGCCAGATGTCTGGCTGGGCTGCTACAACTACCCATCAAGATTGCAGATGGTCTTGAGACCTTTGCATCTAAACAGAGAGTCCCAGTGAATGATATACGGATAAACAACAATACCACAAATCATCAACACACACCAAAAAAGTTGCTGTGACTGATAAAGATTTCAGATGTCAAGAGTTGGCCAACTCAACCCCTCTTCTCCCCCTTCCCTCCCATTACCTCCTACCCAAACAAAAAAGCTTGTTAGTGGTTGAGGGCCCAGCAGGAAATGTTTTGACACCCAGTGCCAAACGCTAATCCTTCACTGCTGCCTTTAATATATGTAAATGTTTAGATTACAGAGGCAAAAGGGATTCCAATAGAAATTACTTTACATGTGGAATATGGAGATTTAATAATTTGGCTAACTCTATATTACATTTATTGCACTTCCCCCTTAATTAAGGATTACCTTAAAGGAGCACATTAAAATTCAAAGAGAAGGAAAATTTGTTTTAATTATCATTAAAGCAGTAATCAACATGCAGTCTTTCGCTTTTTGTTCCTTTTGAAATATGTGTTTCAAAAACAATATGAACAGATTCTCTTAGTAGATTGTATGAGATTTTTTAACCTATCTAGATACACAGTTCTTCATTTCACAGATTCCATATAGTCTTAAAATAAGTATAACCAGATTTGACGTGCATTTGTGATTCATAAAATAGTATAAATATCAACGCACTCTAATCCAAATATAGATAAAAGATTTGGAGGGAAGTTCAGTAAAAATGTCTTACTTTGTAAAACAGTGTGAAGTTTTAATTAATTTATGGCATTAAATATTTGCAAAAATAATATAACTACACTCAACCTATTTATTCTTTTAGTGAGTATTGGTGGATTTTGCAGTGTCATGAACTATTTTTCAGTTTTCATAAGGTCTCTTAGGGCAACTAAAAATTATGTCCTTACTAGCAAACTCCTTTCTACAAAGGTGCTTGGATTTAATATTTCAAATACATTTCCCTTTTGTGACATTCTTCTCTAGGCTGCAGTGTGCATGCCTTTAGTTGTTGGTTTCAAACCCATTTTGAGGTCTCAGCTTTTTCCAGAAAAATGTCAAAACCAGAAGCCTTTCAAGGTAGCTGCTGTGAACACGGAGGCCCTTTCTGCACAGCTGGACAGACGGTCTCTCCAATTGTCCTGGCGACTTGCCTCACGTGGATACGCACAGCAATCCCCCCAACAGAGATGCATCGTATGTCCTTTCCCGGAAGCAACACTTCCAGAAAATATGCTGACCAAGAAGAAACAGCAGGGGTGAGAGAAGTGGCCAAAGCACTCGAAACATCTTAACAAGCGCTAATTAAATGTCTTGCTTAAAAAATATGGCTTAAGAAAGCCAAATACAATAACTTCTTACAGATGGTTTTAGGAACTAACAAGACCTGTAGGAAATGGCACATTAAGATTAGTGTCCCCAATGTCTCTTACAACCATTAGTGACTGAAGGTGCTGTGCACTTTAGGAAGAAATGATCAGAATTTGTCGGATGTGAAGCTGTTTGGTTTGTTTCTCATTTCTCTCTGAAGGGAACTGTGCATCTGTTTTAGTGCATTATGCAGGCAATTATTGAAACGGCCAGTCAGTTGAATAGAAAGAGAGCATTAGCAACCCTGAAATCTATTTTTTTCTGATGGAGTACAAAGTCATCCTGAAAAATAACTGTGAACACCAAGAAGGCAGGAACTGTGTTTTGTCAAATCCATACCCGCCTATTCAACACATAGTGGGCATTTTATAACTGTTGATTCATTTTTTCAACAAGTATTCCTTCCATAGTTAGCCTCTGCCAGGTAGGGGCTAAGTTTTGGAGATAAAGTAGTCAAGAAGACAGACACGGTATAAACTCTTTTTACCTTTCTATAGAAACTGTGTGAGGATATTTGCTGAAAGGATGGAGGGAGGGAGGGAGGGAGGGAGGGATGGAGGGATGGGAAAATGTGTGCTGGGAAAAAACAGTGTTCCTCAGACACAGGTCTGGTGGTCTAGTCTGATATTCCTTTAGGATGAGCCGCTTGGGCTGAGCACATTCAAAGAAATATAGAGCCAGATTCCCAGGTGAGATAGTGCAAGACAGAACCAGTGGCAGAGACTGGTCCCAGTAGGGGCCTGAAACTAGGTTCTGGCATGGTGATCTGAGCTTTGCCTCTGAAGCTAAGTGAGGTTTCCCAGGATCTTAGAACCTGTTCAAGATTACTACTAGTACCAGCATTCTTGGTAGAATCTGGAAGAAGAGCCTCTGATAATAAAGGAAAATATATGCCCAATACTTAAAATTTTTTTTTTTACCTTCAATGTATAGCTAAAAGACAAAAGGGTGTGCATATCTCTATTACTAAGAAGAGACCTCTTGTTTCCATTTGTTTGTATAACACCCCTTGGGAAGAAATGTCTTGTTGTCCCAAACTGTCTTTCACCCCAGCAGGCTTCTTGACCTCCTTGGTGTTGTTTGTTTGTTTGTCTTAATTCTACTCCCATTTGCCATGTATTCAACTGCTTAATACTAATGTTTTACAGCATGTCTATACCCATGATGCAGACTGGGGTTCTGGGTGGGATGGGAGAAGGGGATTCAGTGAAAAAATTCCTGCCAACCTGAATATTTTCTGTAAAAGAACTAGTTAACAACTAGATCTAGTTAACAACTAGATTTTCCTTTTGCAGCTGGCTCCTTTGCAATATAATGAAAAGGAATTTCTGAATGATTGGGTTCATGGGCCAGTAGTCCCTGAAGACACAGACTACATGTACCATGTCACTCCTGTGTATCTACAACACCATGTATCAACCACCGCCATCCCCTTCATGAAAAAAAGAGTCTTCACTGGAATCAATGGAAGAAAGTAAACTTGCTTTGGATGTGGTATTGCTCCTTTCACATATTCACTCAACAAACATTTACTAAGAAACTCTTTGGTGTCATTTGCTGAATAACTAAGTATGTGCAAGTTGGTTAGTAAAGAAAGGCTGCTGAAGGAACTGTTAAGGGAAAAAAATGTATCAAAGTTGTAGCATTATAAATATAAGTTTCAGCCTTGGGAGAGTCCAAAAGCCCCCCAAAAAGGTTGTTTGTTTTTCTCTAATGTCATGGACTAGACCAGAGTGTTTCAGACAATGGCACTGATGAAGATGAGTTGATGATGATGTCAGTGCCATCATTCACTTGATGACAGCTCACTGCAAGTGTGCCACTGTGCACCATACCTTACATTCATTTTGTTATCTAATTGCCACAACAAACTTGTTAAATAGGACTCATTGTTGCCATTTTACAGATAGGGAAACTGAGGCTCACAGAGGCTAATTAACATCTAATACTATTAACATCTAGTAAATGGTAAAATGCAGATTCCAACTTCATAGTCATCTACCTCCAAAGCCCACAGCACTATGCTTCCTCTCTAATGTGATCTAGGTGCTTATAGTTGAGGACATTTACTATTCAAGTCAAAATCTAAATGATTATCACTACACACACGTGACGTTTGGAGGACTGCTTTTGAAGCCAGGTCTGGAAGACCATTCAGATGGGCGTTTAAATGCATGTTTAACACATTCACTGCCACACTGGAAAAAAATTTTTTTCCTTGGGGCCACGGTGTTTTATTATGAAAATAGAATAAAAACTTCGAAAACAAAATGATCCTTTCTCATTTAATGAAAAATGAAATTTATTGACTTCTATTAATTTAATCCACTTTTTTAGAATTAATTTGTCAATATTAATTATAATAAGAATATCAAAAAGTAAGATTTTTCACAAACTAACTGCAGGGTTTTGCCCAATTTTTGCTTCACGAGGTCTTGAGTTCAAAACTAGCATGAGTTAAATACAATTCACAGGGCAGTTAACGTGTTTTGAAATGTCACATTCCCATGTATTGTCCAAATCTTTGTACTATTTTATGGGTTCCAAATCTCATTCTTTGTGTTCCCTTTTACATCAGATCTCTCCAAAGAGGTGTCACAGATGTTATATTTCAGATCCAAAGGTGTTGCCCTTCCTGTCCCAGACGGCACGGTATTGCCCCTGAGCTGTTCCTACAGCAGCTATGACAGTCCAAGGAGTCCCCACATGTGTGTGGCTTAGCAGGGCGTCACTCCGACGCTGAGACACTGGCTGGGAAGGAGGAAAAATGGGGAAGGAAAGGTAAGACGAATGAAGCAAGGGAGAAGGAGAGAAGGGGAAAACTGCCTTCCCCAACTTTGGGCCGGCCTTGTTCCAAGTCCCCCTGCAGAGGGCTGAGTTCAGAAAGGAGCAAATGGGGCGTGTGGAGGCAGAAGATCTGGAAGCCCTGGCTTGTCACCTGACTCCTATGAACTTGGGCAAACCACGGACCTCCCTGGGTCTCAGTTTCCTCATCTGTAAAAATGAAATAATGATAAGGTCCATTTCACCAAATATTGAACATCTAATGAGATCATGTATTTTTAACAGCTTTATTGAGTTATCATTGACATATAATAAACTGCACATATTTAAGAGATAATGCATTTGAAAGAGCATTTGTAAACCATAAAATTTTTATCTCCACCAAGCTCACAATCCCACAGTAGCTCCCTAATTTTTGAAGCCATTTTCTGTTTGGTTTTTAAGAGCCTTCATAACCGGGCTGCACCTCACCCAGCCCACCTCATTTCTCACCATTTTCTGATACAGATTTGATGTTCCAACAACAGTGAGGCCAGCATTCTTCACTGAGCATTTTTTCCACTGGCTTTTCCCTGGAACACCTGGCGACCACCAGGCTCCCACGGCGCACCCCTGCATCTTCGGTCATTCCTACAGCCCTTGAACACTGAGCACACACCCTGCCGAGCACTGTCCTGTGTCGGGGGGGGGGGGGGGGGGGGGGCTTCTGCGAGCAAGACAGACAAGCACGTTGCCCCCAGGGCCCTTTGAGAGAGCTCTCTGCAGCAGACCCGGTGTTCATCCGCCAGACTCGTCCGTCCCCAGGAGAATCCTCCGGCTCTGGTGCCCTCTCCTCTAGCAAACCTTTTAATTACCACGAACTAATTATCTTATCTCTCTTTTTTCTTACAGCGCTTGTAGGCTGCTTCATATAATTTAGGGCGTAATTTTATTTTGTAAAATTATGCCCTAAATTATTATCCGGGAAGCTATTTTTCCATATTCTTATAACCATAGCAAATAGGAGACACATCAAATGCTTGTTGATTTCAGAAGACTACATCAGAAAATCAGGTATGGGTAAGAAACTTTCTGAGGGAATAGGACCCATCGTTGCCCCTCAGTGACACCTCTGCCGTGGGCTGGTGGGCCCTGCTGGGAGGGCGGCTCTACTGCGGACAGTCTGATTCACGGCTTGTCCAAAGCCAACCACAGGGGAAGCCACGCTCAAGGACATCTTCCTGCTGCCAGTGAAAGACGAGTGTCTCCTAGCAACCAGATTCCAGTGGCTTCCTGTCCTGGGAGCCGGCCCGTGTGCTCACTGCTTTATTGCCTAAGGTTTTGTATTTTGGCCTTTCTGATCATTGCATTATTCTAGATGCTGAAGCTGTAGGAATAAGGTCTGATCCACAGGCTAGCTGCAGAGATTAGAGCTGAGAAACCATTTCATTCACAACATCCTTTCAGCAACCACGCATGACTTTCATGGTTTTAGCGTAAAAAGGGTGAATACGTTTTTTTAAATATTTCATATATATCAGAGCTGTTGGTTTGAAAGATACTTAAAATGGAAAAAGTGTGCATTCTTTCCATCAAATAATCAAAAAGTACTCAGACCTTTTCAAAAGAGATGCACTATCATTCAAAACCTGTTACAGCAATAAACTTTAACTTGGCAAATTCACAGATGCAGAAAGAAAGGCAAGTCAAATTTGAAGAAAATGGTTCAAGGTCCTTAAAAGTTTTGATGGCTTAAAATTATGTCTGCTGCAACATGGGCTGAGCATCTATTCGCTTGTTGTCCTTTCTAGAGATTTCTACGCTCAGTTTTAAGGTACATAGTGCTTCATTTTTATTTTAATGGGATTGAATTTGAGCAGCTGATGTTGCTTTTATAGTTTTCTCTTGCTTTTATCAAACATTCATCAAGACACAAGTTTCTCATCTATTTAAAAAAATTATCCAGACTTCATAGTGAAGAGCTCAAAACTAGCTGTAAGTATATCCTTAACTGCAAAAACCCCATAAACAGGAATTAAAAGTCTGATTACTTTTCTCATTCAAAAATGAAAGCTCAGAGACAGAAAAGAGTCACATGTGTCAGAGGACTGGAAAACCCCAGAACTCTTTCCCAGCAAGGCCACCGAGGCCTGGTACTGCCCTAGATTCCTGAGCGGTCAGCTGAGGCTTAGAGTCCCGGATTCTCCGTGTATGCAGGGAGCTTTGTGTCTGTGAACTCAAGAGCTCTTCCGAGGTATCCCTCATTTCCTCCCTCTTTCTCTCCCCCTCTCCCAGCAATAACAGTCACAAAGTCGCGAGTCAAAGATTAATTCTTTGGCTGTGGAGTTTCACTAAACCTAAGACTGATGAGCCCTTTCTTCTCAGGAAAAGTATAGGATTTACCAGATATCGGCCAGTGGCTTTCATGGTTTCATCATCCACTTCTGAACTTTACCCTGGGATGGAGTTTTCACTAAGGGGTTGTTGAACATTCCCTAGAACAACTCCTGGGGGCCTTAGTTTTCTCTTCTAGGATTCTGGATGTGTTTGTTTCAAGGGTGCAGAATTAATCATGTGGTTATAGCAAAACACTCCTGCGTTACTCTCACTTACTCACTAAATAACCTCGTACATGGACCAAGGCTTTCCTTATGGTTTCAGGCTGTTCTTTGTTCCCTGAAATGGTAAGAACACCCATCGAGTATCTCGGGAGAAAGATATCTTTAAAGTCCATTAAAAACTTTTGGTTAAAAGGAAAAACTGATCTGCCACCCACTTGTCTGAGTTCTGCTTTCTTAGCCTTTAATCGACATGTAAATGTGCTCACTTGATGTTTTAAAACTACATGAGGTAAATTCAGCTTAATCATATTTTTCCAAAGGGGAGAAAAACTAACTCTGACTTCTCCTGTAGGCCTTTTCAGACATCTATGTAGTAATGGAAGGAGCTGAGGACAGAAAAAGCCCTGGGAGGGAACCTGGATCTCACCCCCTTCAACCCAACATTCTAATCACTGCACAAGATTCAAGATAATTCAAGAATAATAGGCCTGGGTCCCAGCCTTAAGCATTTCCATTTCCATCATGGTTTACACAATAATTGTAAATGACCTAGTTGATTAGTGTCTCTATAAAGCCAAACAGATTGGGAGGCAGTGCAGAGGATTGCTAACTACATAGGTTTTACATTCTCATAGACCTGGGTTAAACTCCCAGCTCTGTCATTTACTAGCTGTGTGACCTTGGGAAAGCCAACAGACATCTCTGAGCCTCATAATTCCTTACCTGTAAAATAGGGGTTTTGATAAATACCTGTATGAAGATTAGTATGAGGATGAAATGAAACAATGTGTGCAAAGGATTTGGCATAGTGTCTGTAACTACTGTCTATTGAATAATAAATTATAATACAGATAACTTTGATATGTGTGGTATATTAGATTGTCTTATCAACTGTTATTTAAGTACAAAGCACTGCACTGAGTGGTATAGAAATCCCTCAAAATTTTGGACTCTCTCTTTCTTCAAAAACTTTATAGCCCAGTTGCTGATCAAGGAAAAAACATAGAAACCCATAGAAAAAGTAAAATGGCACTGGACATTCTTGGAGTGCTGTCCATTCTCAGTAGAGTCAAGTCCAGCCCTGAGACTGACAGTGCCTCGATTATTGTCTCATGGGTCACACCTGAACCAACTAAGGCAGTCAATGAAATAACAATCAACAGTCATCCAACAAATATGTATTGACCTACTACGTGCCAGGCACTGTCCCAGGTGACGGATACATCAGTCTTCCTGGCGTTTACTTTAAGAAGCATTCAGGTTCTGTTTTAAGCATTCCGGATGAGTTAACTCTTTTACCCCATCAATAAAACCAGGAGGGAGATATTAGCAATGGTCCTATTTTACAGATGAAAAAACTAAGTACAGAAAGATTAGATAACAAGACCACACAAGTAATACACAGCAGAATTGGAGCAGAACCAAGCCAAGTGGTTCTAGAGTCTGCTCTTCTAACCCCCATACCTTCCTGCTTCCTGACAGCACTCGGTCACAGGAGGGGACTGTTGCATGCCTTTGGCCTGGTTCCTTTTCTCCTCTTTTTGAAGATGGATTCCCTAGCCCACAGGATTGGGGCTTCACTCTTTCCTTTCCTTTCAGCACTGAAGACCTCAGAAGGAACTCTAAAATCCCTATGGACACTAACCAAGCATCATCAGTTATCATATTTAAGGCAATCTCTCTCACGTTTTTGAATAAGGGTTATAAACATACTCTGATGCATTAAAAACATCTACCTTAGGGGAGGTTTACTTCATAATTCGAATAAAACAGATTTCTAACTTGAACAATATTGCAGCCTTTGAAGTATTATTTAAATTGTCCTAGACACAAATTACTTATAAAATTGAACTATCACTTTATAGCTGAATGAAAATTAATATGTTCCTCTTGATTTCTACACTTGAGCATAAATTCCATTACGTAAAACACTGGAATTTGGAGAGCTAAAATGTGAATCTTTTTCTCTGCCCAATCTTGTATCTCTTGCAATAAAAAGTGAAGAACACAAACCATCAGTAATAACCAGAATGGAGGAAGAATGTTTACTCAGAGCCTAACATCACTTCCTTTCCTAGTTGTTCAACTGTTAGAGAAATAATTTGAAAAAGAGAAATAATTTGAAAAAAAAATTGCCTCATATTTTTAAATGGAAAACACCGTAAAAAAAGAAAAATGGCTGCCCCAGTAGTTTTAGGACATATTTTTTTTTTTAAGGGATGAGTGCAATCCGTCATATGTTCTTTTCAGAATCTGGACCATCCTAGGCACACTGTAGACTATTAGGCTCTAAGTTTTGTCCACGATTAGCAAACGGCATACAAAGAACTAAATTGCTCCCTTGAAGTTGAAATCAAAGAGCCCTCACAAGCAGCCTGATATATATCCGAACGGGAGAGTACACACATGCGTGTGATGGAGGCAATTGAGAGAGAGAGGGGCTGTTTTAAACCATGACAGATTATCAAATCCTAATGTGATTATGCTGGAACATGAAACACACACACACATACATGTACACATACACAGTTGCTTGTGAAAAACATCTCTGAAATTCTTCAAACCTAAAGTTTAGAAGAACACGTGCTATGGACATAGCAGCAGTAATTTCAAAATCACTCCTTTTATGAGTCCATTCCTCATCTTTTTTATCACGTTGATACAGTGTTTAGGAAATAACAGAGAAAGAGAAATATGAAGCTGAAGACAGAAAATTTAATTATAAAACAAAGCCACCCACCTTGCTTTCAGGGTCAGGAAGTACAATGGCCTTCTTTTGCAGCAAGAATGAACTTAACACCTATGTGTTAAACGATCACATATCTATTTAAAAGAAAAAGCAATAGTTTTTAAAAAAGAAATAAAAGCTGCAATATCTCAGTCCTTCTCATAGCAAGTCTTACAAAATAAATAAATAAATAAATAAAATAAAAGCAGCATACTGGCTCTCTGGCAAGGCAGAAAGCAGAGTCCTTAAGCCACTGTTCCCCTGTTTTGCAAAACAAAATAAAACCAAAAGCAACAGGAAAAGGTGTTGTTTGGCAGGAGGGGAAGGACCTTAAAACACCTTGTGCCCTCCTGGGTCCCTCCAATGTCTTCAGTGTGGGCTGTGGAAGCCACACCGCTCAACACCAATGTCACCATCGGCTGCTTAAATGCCACAAAAGTACAGTTAGAAATGAGAGGAAAGTGACTGACACGGATATGTTGAGCCAGCCCCACTGCCACTGGAACAGCCTTAAATGCCCACACAAGGAGAATAAAAAGAAAAGCACATTTTGCAATAGAATAAATTCTTTTTTTTTTTTTTTTTTTTTTTTTAATTGAGATCGCAGAAAGTCACATGACCCTGCATGGAGCCTTTCAGGAAAGCAACCGAAATGCTAAAGAAGGGAGCGGGGCTGCCTCCTTCCTCCCGCAGCCTCTCAGCCCGTCCTGCCGCGTGTCCGCATTCTTCTGGGCGCATCTGTGGAGCTATTAAGTGGGATAATCCCTCTGGCCTTTGATACATTTCTGGACATGATTATTTCATTACTCGCAGTATATCAGTAGGATCATAATAAAAAGGACTTCTGACAACCTGCCAAGAGTTTTGTGGCCTTGTAAACACAAAAGTGCTCTAATAAAATTTTATTAAGTGTTAAAAAGTCATAAAAAGTGAAATAACATAAACTACAAAATTTACTGTCCTCAGCAAATGCTGAAAATATCTTCCATAGTAAAATTAAATTAGCATGTAATAGACAGAGAAGCAGTGTGGAGTGGATTTAAAAGAGGATCCAGGGAAAATGACACTGAAACCCAATACGGGTCACGGGGATTTCATTCGGATTTTTTCCCCCTCAATGTGAATAAATGTGCTGATTACAGACAAGAGCTGTGGGGTTACTGGAGTCTCACACATTGTCAATACTTCGGAAAAAATAATATATAGCAGATTGTAATGAGCGCGGGGAGACGGAGGAGCGCGGCGGGGAGCGGGCGCGCGGAAGGGCGTCCACTAGGGCGCGCTGCGAGACCGGGAATGCCCGCCAGGGCGCCCGCCGCCGCGCCGCCGCGCCCTCGCCCCCCTCGACAGCGTATTTACAGTTAGGGATTTTTCCCTCGCTCTCCTGTGACATTTTCTCCAAATCGGAAGAAAATGAGGTGTAAGTCGAGCTTTGCCGCAGGCAGCCCTTGCTCTCCGCTTTCACCTTCGGGGTCTGGGAGCGGCAGGAGGGGCCCCTGGCGGCAGTGTTCAATCCCGGGGGGCCCGCTGAGGCCCCCAGGCCGGCGCCCGGGAACAGGCTGCCCCGCGGCGGGAAGCCAAGAACGAGTCAGGCCGACGTCCGGCTCCGCGCGGGGCGCGGGTGCGCTCCGATCGCGGCGGGTCAGCGGCCCGGCCGCGGGTTCAAGTGCGTTCCCGGCTTGGACAGCGCGGCTCCGGGAGTGAGCGCTCCCCCCTCGCCCGGCCGGCTCTCCGGAGTTCAGAGTGCCCCGCCGTCCCGGGGACCCCTCGCCCCCGCCTTCCCCGCCGCGCAGGGACGCCCGGCTCCGGGTCATTGCCGAGGCGCGCGGGCGGGCACCGGCGGCCGCCTCTCCCGGGCCCCGACCTCGGCCCACGCCCGGGGATCTCCGCGCCGACCGCGGAGGCTCCGACTGGAACCGGAGCCCGACTTCCTCTTCGCGCCGCTCCGAGTGGACTCTGCCATGGGCAGGAAATGGCTCGGACGCCCAGCTGCCCTCGCGTTGCTGAAGAGAAGCAGCTCCCACCACAGCCTTGCCTCCCCTCCCCCCGAAAGCCCCGCGCAGGTTTGTAAAGAGAGGTGCGAGTTCTGAAAAGTGTTTGTCTCCTAGGGAGAAAGACGTTGCGAACGGTGCCCGGTGAAAGACGGGTGCTCTTAGCTAGAGATGATCCACGTGCCACGTCTGTCTTGTTTTGCGGTTCCAAAATGCTGCTCACGCTGCCGTCCGAAGAGTCAACATCAGTGTGAGGGAAATAGGAAATAAATGCTCAGCGACACGTTTTGTGGCGTCATTTTTCCTTAGGGATGTGCAAAGTTTTAAGCTGCACTTAAAAATTAGCTACATTTTGCCAGACGGAAAATATTTTTTAGGTAAACCTGTTGATAAAGCCCAGAGGAGGTAAGTTAAGGTTACCACATAGATCTTCCAGTTTCCCAGAGAGGCTTGCACAGGTTACTGGGATGAGGACGGCTTGTATTTTTAATTTTCCAGATGGCAAGGGCATTTGGTTCTGAGTTGGCAAGCTTAATGTTCAAGGGCAAACGGAGCATCCAAGGGTTGCCTGGTAAGCAATGTTCACTTTATTAAGTGAACATTCTAGCCTGAAATAGATATAATTAATTCACAGTGAGAATTATAAGGCCATGTTTTATACTTTCTTTTGTTATAAGTTATATGGAAAAGGTGTTCATTAACAATTAAAAGAAAAACCTGTTTGTTGTTTGCAAAGTATTGAATTTGAAATATCCTGGAGCAGCGGGGTTAAAAAAGCAAACAGGTTAACTTCAGTGTGGCTTGACATTTGCTACCAAAGGCTTTGAGAGCTAATAAAAACAGAATTTAAAAGAATGGATATAAATAATAAAATTCCATTTTGACTCATTGTGCCTCCCCCGGGAAGGGGCAGATGATACTGAGTGACCGGCCTTTAAGCCATTCTCTGCAGACAGCAACTGTGAATGTGACGGGCCAGTGTTGCCTCTGAAAATGTACAGCAAGTATGTTTAGGGAAGCACAGAAACAATTTTTTTACTACCTAGGATTTTCTTAATAGCGTACACTAAAAGTTTTGCATTTAGAAATGTATGATAAACATTTCCTCAAAAGGAAAAGTTTCAAAAGAAAACTTTACACTTGCATTATTTTGTTCTATGTTCATATTTTAGATTGAAGTTCATCTCTCTTTCAGAAAAATACATTTTTATAAATATTAAAATATTGCAACTATTATTTTTAACTCTCTCCAGCTAGATATTTGATTGCTGTATTTTTGTAAAAAAATTTTTAAAATAATATTAATACAACCTTATTCAAAGAGTTTAATGGAAAGAACAGAATTTCCAAGCCTGTAAATGCAATCTACATAAAATTGTGAGATCAAAGCTTTTCATAAAGAGACTTAGGAATTTTTACATTTTAAATGAATATAAAAACATATTTTAAAGTAGTTTACCCAGACAGTTCCTCCCCACCTCTGAAAAAAAATTCAGAGACTATTTTCAATCTTACAGAAATGCCATAATCAGGTATAAAAAAATTACTGTAACTTATAGTTCTGTCAAAATGGTGGATACTTTTTAATGTGTTGTGAAAAATATGAAAGAATATTCTCTGCCCTTTATATGTTTGAGGGACTGGAAAAGACAAGAAGTTTGTAAACACATATTACTATTGAAATCTATAAGACCATTAAAGTATGCAAGCAATTATATCCTATCTAAATAGCAGAAGTATTTTTTCCAACTGCTTTTTAAACTTTGAAAATGTTATGTGTTTTAATTAGTACCTTTCTTTAAATGTTCTCAATATTTATATCAGCTGTATGATAAAATTATTGGATTTTGTTCTGTATTACTTTCTGCATAAACAGTTGAGAATATTTTATATTAATCTTTTTATATACATGGGATAAGTTTGAACATGTGCCTTGTTGGAGTAAAAAACAATCCAAGTTCATTTCTGTCTCTCAAACTTGGCATTGATCTTGATCTCATTTTTTATGCACACAAATTACTGTTGAAATCAATTTGGACATGCCAGTTTGTATGAAAATTTTAAGACAGTGCAAGTTTTATATGGAGAATATATATTAAGGTATGACATAGCTAATGGCTGAAATTAAATCAGGAGGTGCAGCATTCACTCCTTTGGATGATAATTTTAGAGGTAGTTTTGCACTCAGGAAGGATTTTCTTGTGCTCTGTATTTATGAATATCTAAATTATTGTACCTTGCAACTTCAAAACTCAATAACCAAATACCAAATTTATGTATTTTTAAGGTGACTAAGGCTAAGAATATGAGAAGCAGATTGGCTTTATAAAAGAAAGAAAGCATTTAATTGTATTTTAAAATATAAACTTAATTTCAGTTCCTGACAGAAATCTTGTGGTCAGCTCATCAGTTTTCCAGATCAGTTTTAAAACAGCATATAAAAACTACCTTTTCCACATTAGAAGTTCATATTTAGGTTTCCTTAACTGCAAAATCACTCTAGAACAGAGTGTTTTATGTGAAGGGCCATTTCATGTGTTGGGTCCATCGGTTACATATGAATGTATAAAAATCTTGTTTAAAGACCAGTAAAAGTGAGGAAATTCCAAGTCGGGCTGGCTAATTCCATTCATAATTCATCCTGAGTGCTTGACTTAGGAAACTTGCAAACAGTTTATAGCTATACATACAAAATAAGTTGACTTGCTGTGTAAGCGGGAAGCAGAGTGAAGTTTGACCTTCCTGCTCAGAGAGGCTTAAATTGATAAAATTATGGAATGTGGGTTAAGCTTTTTGGTTTCCCAGGAATTTTGCAATCTCAACCCTTTTTGGATTTTCGCCTTTTGAAAATGTAAACACAGAACAACTTTTCTGTCCTGAGATGAGGTTGGCTTTCACCCATCCATTTCCTTCCCACTTAACGCATTTGTTCAGTAATTCTTCCAAGTGCGAAGGGACAGAGGCCCTGCCTTGAGAAAATAGCATATGCCATTTCTCTGCCCCCCTTCAGCCATCCCCACCCCCAACCCTCCCTTTATTCTGAGCTTATTGGACAGGAATTTAGTACTGACACATGGTTCAGACTACTACATCCACAGCCCTAAGTACTTTTGGGGATTGGCAAGAAATCCATCTAGATTTTGCGTTCTGAGCTGGGAAAAGCTACTGGGGAATCTCATGCCTTGATATTGGGGAGCTTCCAGTCTACCTTTCAAACTTTAAGTAATCCATCTGTTCCTTTTCCAAGTCTGTTGCTTTCCTTTAGTTTGCATGTGCAGGAAGATTTTTAAACATTTTCATAGATTTCTTAAACATTCTGAGTAATTGTAATTTTAAACCAGACTAATTTTATGAGTGAAAACTGGTCCAGAGAGAGTCTTTACATAGTGACTTCAATTTGATGTAAACTCAAATGACTTTTTTAAAAGAAAATCTTGAAAACATGGGTTTTCAGTGGAAAAGGCTGGTATCTCCTTAGAGTAGCGATCCTCAGGACCAGTTAATATCCACCAGACACACTCCATTAGACTGGAACAGACATCATGCTGAATTACTGGCTCCCTGTTTTCCTGAATGTAGGTCATTTGGGGTCCTTAAAACTTGACATTTGAAGGGATTTCCTGTCTTTGAAGTACAACAGTTTGTCACCTGTTTGGCTAGCCTCCTTAAAAGTTGGGGCTCCGTTCATACTTTGAAAGGCTTAGTGACTGTTCCCTGTTCCCTGGCTAGAGTTTCCCAGCTTATTGAATGCGGTGATACCTGCAGCTCTGAGACTCTCCTTTGCAAGTTAGCACCTGCAGATCCTGTGTTCCAAACTTCATTCCTCTAGGTCAGAGAGCCTAAAAGAAAAGCCTGAAGCCATACATTCCCCTGGGACAAGCCATAAAGAGGTAAGGTTTCATAATGAGGAGCCATATATCAACATTCATAGCTTTTCAGAACCGGAGTAACTAGTACTCAGGCGTAAGAGTCTCATGCTAGAGCAAAACACAATAACTAGTGCCGAATGTACTATAGTGGATGAAACCCATTTAAGTAATAAACCAATGTTCCTTTTAAGAACATGGTATTATTTTTACTTAAGAATGGATACTACTGCATCACCTTTTATGATATGGATACTACAGTTAAGTATTTCTAGTGAAAATTTGCCTATTTGGAAAGCAAGTATTATCCATAAATGACTGGTGTATTAGGAAACAACTGTGAATTGTTTCTAGGAATAGTGGATATGCTTATTTTTACCAAAGGATACAACATGGGCATGCCAAAGCTCTTTATAAACTGTAACACACCTACAGACGAGAGTTATTTGCATGTATTTAAATAAATCTGCCTTCACCGTACTCACCAATTAATCCTTGTTCTGCCACTGCAAAGACTCGACTTTGCTCTGTTTTGGAGAGGCTCACCGATTATTTGAAAGCTGGGCACAAATACGGCATCTCACAGAGTCCCTAATCAAGAATGCTGTCATCTTAATATTATGGACTTGGGGGACTTTTTTTCAGAGAACTGGACACACGTGTATATGAAGTTAAGATATTCTGATAAGTGAGGGGAAGAAAATAAAAATAGATTTCAATACAGTTATGGCTTAAGATCATGATCAAGTAGAGAAGAAATTAGACAAATGGAGTGTGTCAAAGGAAGGAGCGTCAGGCTAAATTCTCTTTGTAATTCTTTCATAAAGAGTTGAAATGCAATTTTGATGACTATGCATTTCTTTTTGTGGTTACTAATCAGTTTGATCCATTTAATTTCTCTGGAAGAAATTGTAGCCTTTGTAACAGAGTCTTTCCCACTGAGTTGTGCATAGGCACCTTCCAGGTTGCTTTCTAACCAGTAGCATGTGATCATCTAGAGAAAACACCTTCAGCAAACACCTTCACAAAGCAACCATCCCAAGGGCTCCTGTGTCTGTCACAAAGCAAGTGGCACTACGTCCAGTCAAGGAGGTGGACTCCGATTCATGCATTTGTCAGGTTGTTTGGTGACCCTATTCCCAGTTCCTGCTCTTGGCAACTGTAAGCCAAATGTGTGTAAGTGTCAGAATGGACTCTATGGCTACTAAACGAAAATTCTGTCTCTAGGTACATGCTCCTGTGTCTTTCATGTGGGCAAAATGTTCCAGTCTTCCCTTGGTTACATCACAGATGAGATGAGAACCAGACAGGTGGGAAAGGGTGCCGCTGAACAGCTGAATATCGCCACAAACTCAGAGCACTTAAAAACACTTTGAAGTCATGCAGCTGCTCTTTCTTTTTTTAACTGTCTTCGGTGAAACTCCAAAACTCCCATAATGTCTACCTTAGAAGCATCAGGAGTATTTTAATTGGGTAATAACCATCCATATTTTCTTTCTGATAAATTAAAAGGAATTAGGAATGAAATTTTATGATGATTATAAACTGCATTACTGACCCAAGGGACAAGAACAATTATGAAAAATACGTCCTGTGTATTTGGCATGAATATGAATTTAGACTTTTAAACCATTCATCTTAAATACTCAAGCATCTTATTAAAGCTTATAAAATAATATTCACATAATGATAGAGAAACTTATAATCATGATTGATATTATCTCATCAATATTGCAGCAGGCCCCACGCCAAATACTGAAGTTGATTTGGTCTTTGCCTGTTGGACTTAAGATAAAAATGAATATATTATAAAAAAGATGAAAGATGGTAAAAGATTTTGTATATTGGAGATTTTTTTTCCCTTTCTCCAATTAAAATTACTAACCATGAGAAGGAAAAGTGGTTTATGAAAAACCTGGAAACCTGATGAATTGGGCTTTTACTATAAAATATTTGGGGAGGGTGTGATCAAAATTAAACTTTAATAACCAACAGCTGTTTGAGGACAAGTTCAGCTTGCATGAGTGTGAATCATTGTTTGAGGGTAACCCACTAAGCTTAAATGGGAGTCATCTTTGAGAGCTTTAGTTAATACTACCCACCAGCCATCATGATCAATTAACTCTTGTGGTAAACTTTTTGAATGAGTTGGAGATGACTAGGGAAATTGCCAAAGACAACGTGGGTAAAAATGGGCATGCTAAATGTCGGGGCTGCCTGTATCAGCATTTTGCTTTGGCCCAGTCCTGCAAAGCCCTAGCCGTTGCCATTCAAACACTTGTTGTTATGTTAGCAAAATTAAGCCCTTCAGAGCTGTGGTCCCCAATCCCTGGGCTATGGACTGGTACTGGTCTGCAGCCTGTTAGCGACCTGGCTACAGACCGCTCCCCTCTGCCCCTGTTCATGGAAAAATTGTCTTCCGTGAAACTGGTCCCTGGTGCCAAAAACGTTGGGGACTGCTGCTTTAGAGTATATATTTAACTTTGAGTAATTTGTTCCACTTAAGTGTTGGTACTTTTTAGCATGACCTGCCTCTGTTATTATTGTATAGATATATGACAAACACAGATTTGACCTCTGCCCATGGGCCTGGGTTTTGGTTCCAGCTCCACTGTGTGACCTCTGGCAAGTTACTTAACTTGTCTGAGCTTTGGTTTCCTCATTTATAAAACAAAGGCAGTTAATTAATGCCTTTTGCAGTATTATTAATAGTGTGAGTATTAAATGGCATCATGTTCACAAAATATCTGGAACACAATTTGCAGTCAGTAAATGTCTGTTACTACATTTTTAAGGTAAAAAGAAAATTGAATCTTTGGTCTTACCATTTTTCATTACTTAAAATTGTAGTAGAGATTGTTCCAGAAAAAGAGAGAGCTCCTAAATGCACAATTTCAATACTAGCTTGTTTTCATTCAGAAATATAGCTTTGAACTCAAACTCGAGATTTCAGTGTTAGCCAACCTTCTCTACTTCTATCACCATCTGAAGGAAAATGTCTGTGTGTAGCACAGAAGAACTTAGTTCTTGTCACTCCAAATGATAATCTTTACCAGACAAGTCAGGTAAAAAACTGACCCAAAGGCTCTGAAGTACACAATTTCCTTAGAGAAAGAAAAAAATAAAGGAAAAGGACTTGCTAATTCATTTTGGGGCTTGTGAGTAACATGAGAAAGGCAAAGCATGTGGAGCTTTTTTCTAATTTGTAATTTTAAAAAATTCTTCTGGGAAGTGACTTTTATATGCCAAGATTCATTCCATGATAAGTTTTTATGGCCAAGTTATCAACTCTTGAATATGGGAACCGAGAATAGTAATGCTGACACACCTGTAACTAGAGCTGTGTAGTTGGCACCCTCATCATGCCTACTGACCCCAAATAAACTTAGGATAATTGCTGCACAGTGTGGGCAGTGAGGACCTGCTGTAACTTTTATGTGTGTGCCTGCTGTGACATCTGACAGACTGCTCCATCTAGATCAGCAATGTGTAACCCATTCATTGTCGTCTTCTTTCAACAAGGCCTCAGTCAAACATCATCAGATTCTCACTGAAGACATAGTGCAGTATACTGAGATTTTGAAACTGGAGTCAAGAGATAGCACACTACCTTATGTCATCCACATAATGGTCCTTGATGGCTGATGAGAAGACACTGGAAGAGTACATGAATGATGAGGCAATGTTTAATGAACCTATTCGTAATATTCTCATTACCAGGAAGAAAGGAGGGAAAGAAGGAAGGAAGGAAGGAAGGAAAGAAGGAAGGAGAAGGGAAGGGAAGGAAGGAAGGAAAGGAAAGAAAAGAAAGAAAGAAAGGAAAGAAAGAAAGAAAGAGAGAGAAAAGAAAAGAAAGGAAAGGAAGAAAGAAAAAGGGAAAGAAAAGCTCTGACATCTGACTTCAGAAACAGAGCTGTTGTTGTATGTTTTATTGCATGATTTTGGCTATCAATACTGATCATGCTGAGGTTTGTAGTCTTTTATTCAGTTGGCCAAATTCTCCTGAAGCTTTTTTTTTTTTTCAGGTCCTACTGGGTATTCTTGTGGTAATTGGCTAATTTTGGATTATTTTTGAGATTTACCCTTAAATTTTGGATATTCTGTGTTTGTTCTTCATAAATGCTCAACCATTTTAGAGGGATTTCAGATTTTTTTTTTTTTTTTTTTTTTGCTTGGGATCACTTGACTCAATTCTAGCCAGGTATAGCCAGATCATAGCTCTAAAGCTTGGTTCTTCCCCTGACTTTCCCTGCTGACCTACATATGCCCAGGTGTTCTCATTTATAAAGTGTGACTCTTTAAAGAGTCATTCAAGATTTTAAAATGTCAGGGTATATTCAATAATCTGGTCCTAAATGAATTGGTACATTTTGGAAGGACCTAGTATGTCCTCATCTAGTAGGTGGGGAGGAGGTGGGCGGGATGTGGGGTCCCTGTTAACAAGAAGAGGACATTCCACTTGGTGTAATAAGGTATCAGGTTATTCAAGAAGGTAGATCATTAAGAGCTAAATTGTGTGGTGTGTACTTTAGGAGATCAAAGGAAAGGACAGAAAGAGCTATGAAAGAGTTCTCCGGGGGAGGTGGACTGCAACTGTATTTGTGAAGGGTGAGTAGCTATGGATGGGTGAAACAACGTTTTTTCCAGTGAGGAGGACTTGGTGGGTGAAAATGCTGAGGCAGGGGTGGGCTCAGTGTGTTTCCAAAACTGTAAGGACTCCAGGAAATTGTTTCCCTCGTACCCTATGTGCTTACTATTTTTGTTTGTCCAGAGTTGACTGGCTCTCCCAGGGGCAGATTTGACAGTCTGCACGCACTGTGGTCTATTTCATTTTAGCTTTTCATCTTGCTTCTCTCAAATACAGTTAAAATGCTATCCAACTGGGTCATGGCTCTGTGTTGCTCAGTCTCCAGAGGATTGCTGGCTAGACCTTCGTGGCCTGGCCCTCCCCTCTCCTTGAACTTCATTGCACTTCTGAATCCTTGTCACACCCCAACTTCAGCCACCTGGAACCTGCAGTCACTATTTTTGCTCCTGGAACCCGCCCTATTCTCTCTCGACCCTGTCCCTTCACCTAAAGCTCAGTTCTTGGTTTAAACATCACTTCCACAGGAAGCCCAGGCTGGCTCCACTGCCCTTCCCTCTCACAAGCCCTGCACTAAGCATTTTTTTTTTTCATAGTGTAGACACTGCTTTTTTATGTTCAAACTAGTGATCTTGGAGACACTTAGATTTCCTCACAAATTATTTGTTTTTAAAAATAGACTTTATTTTTTTATTTTTTTTTTATTTTATCTTGTTATGGGGGATACAGAATTGCAGGTTACATATGTTGCTCCTGTACCTCCTTTCCCCCCAAGTCAGAGCTCCAGGCGTGTCTGTTCCCCAGGTCGTGCGCATTGCACCCATCATGAGGTATATATCCCTCCCTTCCCCACCCCCCCTTCCCGAGTCAGCACCTTCAAGTGTTACCACTCCCCAAACGGTGCGCAATGCACTCATTGTGTAGGCATACCCCCATCCCCTCCCCCACCCCCCACCTCAGTCTGATATCCAATTGGTGTCGTTCCCAGATTTGTATTTAGGTGATGATCAGGGAAACCAATTTTCTGGTGAGTACATGTGATGCTTGTTTTTCCATTCTTGGGATACTTCACTTAATATAATGGGCTCCAACTCTCTCCAGGAGAACCATAGAGATGTCGTATCTTCATCATTCCTTATAGCTGAGTAATATTCCATGGTATACATATACCACAGCTTACTAATCCAATCATGTATTGATGGGCATTTGGGTTGTTTCCAGATCTTTGCTATTGTGAATTGTGCTGCTATAAACATTCGGGTACATGTGTCTTTGTTAAAGAATGACCTTTTTTCCTTTGGGTATATGCCCAGTAATGGGATTGCTGGGTCAATTTTAAAGCAGTTTTAGATTCACAGTAAAATTGACCTGAAGGTACAGAGCTATCACATATGTCCCCTGCCCCCCAATCTCAGCCTTATCAACATCCCCCAGCAAAGTGGTACATTTGTTACAATTGATGCACCTATATCAACACATCTTGATCACCCAGAGACTACAGTTTACATCAGGATTCACTCTTGGTGTTGTGCAGTCTATGGGTTTGGACAAACGTATCATGACATATATCTACCATTATAGTATCAGACTGAGTAGTTTCATTGCTTTTTTAAAAATCCTCTATGTTTCACCTATTCACCCCTCCCTCCCCCTAATCCCTGGCAACCACTAATATTTTTACTATCTTCATGGTTTTGACTTTTTTAGAATGTCATATTGTTGTATTAATCCAGTACATAGACTTTTCAGATTGACTTTTTCACTTAGTAATATACATTTACATTTCCTCCATGTCTTTTCATGGCTTGATAGCTCATTTATTTTAAGTACTGAATAATCCATTTAGTTTGGAGGGACAAAAGCTTATTTATCCATTCGCCTGCTGAACGACATGGCTGCCTCCAAATTTTGGCAATTATGAATAAAGCTCCCGTAAACATCTGTGTGCAGGTTTTTGTGTGTACACATATTTTATTTTAATTACTTGGTATCTGTCTGTCCCATAAGACTATAAATTCCTTGCAATGAGAAACTGTTTGGCTTGATCAGTAGTGACCAGCAGAGAGACTGGACCTCATGCATTCATTCATTCAAAACTTCCTATTAAAACTTGCTATGTGCCCTAATGCAACAGAGAGCAAAACAAACAAAAACTATCTGTCCTCACATTCTGCTTGAGGAGACAAACACTAAAACAAGCTAAAAATAAAATATATAGTATATATGTATTTACAATATAGCAATGAATATTTGGGAGAAAAATAAAGCAAGAAAGGAGAACAGAAAGTGTCTGGTGTCAGGAGAGCTTTAGAGAGGGTGGCCAGGGGAGTCCTCACTAAGAGGGTGACCATTGAACAAAGACCTGGAGGAAGTCGGGGTGAGCCATGCAGTCAGCTGGAGAAGAGCAGTCAGCTGTAGGAAGCAACAAGTGCAGAGGCCCCCTCTAGTGTTCTGGGGGCAGCGGGGTGTGGGGGGTGGGGGGTGGAGATGGAGCACCAGGAGCAAGGAGGGGAGAGGTAGGAAGTGAGGTCAGAGAATGGGGGTTGGGCAGTGGAGAAGGACACTGGTCATGCACTTTAGCAAATGGTTGGAGAAGGACTGTTGTTTGTTATTATGCAGTATGTGCGCTTTAGATTGGAAGATCCAAGTAGATAGACTAGGCTGTGTTCTTTTCTGCTTTAAAGACTATTTTATGTGACAGTTTTAATGATTTAAAACCATAATAGCAATCCAACATGGAGCAAAGTTCAGCTATCATGAACTTGTTGAGTAAAAAGATACCAACACAATCAAGCACCACCCAGGGATCTTAGGCAAAATGCAAAGGTACCATGTGTGACATAGTGAGCACCTGACCCCATATGGTGTCTTTGCAGGAGATTCACGCATGGAGGTGAAAGGACATGAAAGGAGATAGCATCAGTTACAAAAGAATTTTGTTTGAGAACCCACCTTCTTGGGGGAAGGCAGGGGAGTGAATGCTCATCTAATAATGATATCATAGAAAATAGCTGTGATTTTGTTGTTTTGATCTAGTTATTCAGGGACCTTATTCTTTGGCTACTACTGGTAAATTAGCAGTTAAAGTAACTATTTCATCAGGTGACACTTAGCACCATACACAGCTACTTCATGCACAGGGAAAGAGTTCTTAGGCCAGAAAGGGGCTGCAAGAAGAAGGAATTCCTTTCTTGAAATACCCCTTCATACGCAGAGACTCCAGAGTTCAAAACTTGTATGGGTGCCACAAATCCCTTCTGTACAGGACATCTGGGCCAGACTAACGATGCAGAACGTCACTCAGCACGGCTCACAGGCTCCCCGAGCTGCCGTGTTCCGCCAGCACACACCACACACACCAGCTTTTCTTCTTTCAACACTTGGCTCTCAGCCCTTCACAGACCCCCAGGAAAAAGATGCACAAGAAATAAAGGCTGGACAAATACCACATCTTTCTCAAAACTGGCAAACTCATTCCAGCCTAGGCTTGGTTTGAGCTCCATCATGGCAAAGAAAAACCTTCATTGTGTTTGTTCAGAATATAGCTCCATCAAAATTCTCTGACTGCCATGGCACATGACGTGGCATAGAGAGCATAAATGCACTAGAGAGATAAATGTTAATATGCAAAAAGCTATTGATGACCATGAACTTAATAGCAAGAAGGAAATGTAGAAATACACAGTCTCTGTGAGGGAGACGTTGATGCCTCTGCCCTAAAGGGGAGCTCACAGCACAGTTCATGAGGCACTGACTGCTTCTCAGTGTAGGGTTATCTCCTTAGCATGTGATTGAAGTTTTGGGACTTCCTTGCTTTCCCCTAATCTCCACCTTTTGTCGTTGTTAGTGAAGGTAGTTGAGCTTCAGTTTGGCTTGAAATCCTGTAGCACTTAGAGCTACATGATCAAAGTTTAGTGTAGGCATTTGGGTCGGTGCCAGCAAAGTTCAGGTTGTACTTCAAACGGGTCCTCGGAGTGCCTCTCAGCCATGGGGAAAGGGCTCGTTGGGTTTGATCTTGAGCTGCGCACGTTTAAGGAGTCTCCAGCCCCTTCAGTTGATAAGCCGTGCTTGGCAGAGCTCTGGTTTAATTAACATGGCCCTGGGGTCGGTTCGATTTCCCATGTTTCAACACCTCACTGGGTGTAACCTTATCTTGCCACATCATACGCATGATGGATCTGAAACAGCGCAGGTGAAGTTTGTCTTTGACCTGACAGCTGGATTACTTCCAAGTTCACAACCACAGAAGAAAAGCCCAAAATCTCAGTTCTTCTTACCTTTTGACATTTTGTGGAGCAGCCACAGTGGGTGAGATGCTAATATGATTAGACATAGTTCCGGTAAAATAATTACTTACAAGTTTATTCCTCCACAAGTGTAAGTGTTAGAGGCAATGGAAATAAATGATAGATGGTTCTTGGCCGTGACAGCAAGGTGTCTCTGAAGCTTAGAAATAGGGAAAGCAGTTGACCTTTAAGCATTAAGTTACTTAAATAAATGCATAATCAAAGAGGACAAAATGTTTCCTTACCCTTTGGGAAAAGTGATTTCAGAAGAAGCAGAAGGGTAGCCCAGTATCCTGAGGAACACAAGTCCTACAATTCTTCTCAAATCAGTTTGGGACAAGCTTCACAGTCACAATGCCTATTTCACTCAGTTTATCTTTGCATGTCTCAAACAGTTTTTTAAGCCATGGAACTTCATCTTCATCACCACTCCCAGCCTTTTTTTTTTGGTCATGCTCATTAGCATGCTAAGGAACTGACTTGCAAAACTACTCTGCAAATACAGCATGGCCCAAGGTAAGGGAAGAATGTGACCTTGGATGCACTGCTTTGGAACACAAAATAAGTAATCAGCAGCAGAGTTTCGTGACTTATCTTGAATTTCCCCAGAGAGATGGTGATGGGGGTGAAGGTGGAAATCACTCCACTCACCAGAGATTGTGTCTGTGTGTGTGTGGGGTGGGGGGTGAGAGTGCGTGCGTGTGTGTGTGTGTGTGTGTGTGTGTATGCTTGTGTGTGTGGCTTGAAGTGTCCATCGCATCTGTCCTTACCATAGTCTGCGTGGAACATCCTCTGAAACTATTCACTTTCCCTTTATGTATTTCTGAATGATAATAACGCAGCTTCTCAGATAATGTGATACCAGGAAGGTGTTGCTATAGATAGGGAAAAAAGGTGTTCTGTGCCTCAGAAAGGGATATCCTCCACTACAGTCCACATTTTCATTTACCATTGGTTTCTTGTGAATTAGCCATCTCTGAATATCATTAACAATACCTGGGTCCATATAATAGCTTTGCTGCTCACTAGATGTATATTCTTAGGCTGGGCTCAATTTCTTCTCTTGCATATTGGGGATTCTAAATCCTCATGGGATTTCTGTAAAGTATTAAACAAGATAATATATGCTTAGTGCCTTTCACATCACAAGTATTCCACAAATCTATTTAATAGTCAATGTTGTTTCTATTATGATTCCTTATTTGAAAGATTGACAGACATCAAGGCAATTTATAATGTGCTAGAGCCCTCAAACATGTCCCTCAACAGGCCATTGTTAACAAAGCATGCATTGCTGTCTTTGATTCACCATTGGAAAGATACAGTCAAACTGTACCTCACAGCAGTCACTCACCTTGCAAACCCAAATGAGTGATAATATGTGTGAAAAGTAAAAGAAAACCTTTATACTTAGGCAAGATTTCTTTTGCCCTAGACTCTGAGCTCCTACAAAACAGGGACCTTGTATCTTATGCCCAAAGTGCTTGCTAGTGGGCAGGCATTTCTGCTGAATGAGTGGATATGCTCATTATCAACTAGGAGGTTCTGAGAACGAGGTTGCCCATTGGAGGTGCTGAGTAGGAGACCCAATAGTAGAAACCAGGTCCTGGAAGGGAACACCGGCTCAGCAGAGCCTGCAAGTGAGAAGGAAGTCTTTGAGAAGCCAGTGCTGTCCATGGCTGGAGAGAACAGGGAATTTAGATCGGGAGAGGGAATGGCTTAAAGGATTCCTGTTCCAGTCTTTATTCTGACAGAAACTTGCTGGAAAAGGTCCCAGCTCTCAGATGCTGTGAACGCCTGTCTGAGTGAGGCACAGGAAAGTCAGGTGAAATCGGTTAGGGTGTTGTGCTCAGTGCGGCTGAGTGTGATGGATGGCTTGGTGCGCTGTTTATCTAGTGCGGGTTGGTATTTCACCTCTGTTTTCATTAGACTGATGGTAAGGTAATAATTCTTTCCTCTGGCTGAAAATCTGTCTTCAGCCATTTGTTGATCTTCTTGAACGGGCACTTCAGGTGCACAAAAGTCACCCTAAAGGAGATTTTGAATGAAAACTTAAATAATCCTGGTTGGCATCTATGAAGCTCTAGGGCAGCACAGGCATCCGCTAGCCTGGCTGTGGTTATTAGATCCACAGAGTCACATTCGTCCAAGGACAACGAGCCTAAGGAATGGCACAAGGTGGCCCCACCTATGGAAAACAGAGTGAATGTCACACTTCATTTCTTTGGAAACATTCAGACTTATATTGTAAATGTAATTAAGGCAGTGCAGTCTTCATGAGGTGTTTCCATGAGGCAGTGTGTTCCAGTGGAAAATGTCCCAGGCTGGGCCTCACAATCTCCACCACGACTCTGTCTCTGGATGAATCCCTTAATGTCTCTGAGCCTCAATTTCTTCATCTCTCAAAAGATAATAATAATGTATGCACTGGTTTTGATTGAAAGCACTTATCAAGATAATACAACTTTTAGTTTTTCCCCAAGGCTAGTAGGAACAGACTGAGGACAGCGACAGGCTTGTGAAACTAATGAACTGTAGCTCAAATGCTCCTTCCTCCTTCCAGCCCCCTTCATGAGGGGCATAGAAGGCAAGAAGAAGGTTTTGGTCACTAAGCACTGATAAAGGAAGGAATCTGATGGGACAGATCCCTCCCAGAAGTTTTCTGGGTCTGTGAGCTGATGGGAAGGGACAGAGCTCCCACTCACAGCGCCCATTAGGTTGCTCCATCTGGAGAGATTTCCTCCACTCCAGAGAGATTGACCATCAGAAAAGACAGAGTCTTGGAGCTGCTGGTCCTAACTCCTGGGACCTCCGTGAAGAGTGAGGGTCTCTTCCTTTGCATCAACTTGTGGGAATAGCCCATCCATGCCTCTATACCATGGGTCACTTGCCTGAGAAATGGTTCTCATTTAATGTAACTGGGGTGAAGATATGTCCTGATTTGTTCCTGACAGTCCAGTTTATGCTTTTTGTGCCAGAATAAGTATTATAGCACTCCCATTAACTTTCAAAGTATCTAGGTCTGGACAATAAATTATATGACACCCTGAACACAACATTAATTTTTCTACAGACACCTTCTCAACTGCCAATGAATGCTTCACATGTATTGCTAATACCTCTCTACCATCAACTTAGTTGATCTGTGATTGACAAATACAAACACATTTTTACCTTATAATTTTCACATGGCAATTTGTAGCCATCAATATCATTTTCACAGCGCTCCTGAGTGGCGAGGAAGTACAATAATTACAAAGAATCATGGTTAATAAAATGGGATGCTTCTAACAAGGAAGGATTTTCCCTCAGATACTTTTGTGAAAATCGACTAACATAACTTTTATAAAGTGTCCATCAAATATAAACTAGTATTATTGATAGTTCTGAAATAACAATATCAACTAAAGAATTATTTTTGTTCATTTATTCTTCAATTAAGTAATCATTCAACAAATGATTGTGAAATATTTCCAGGCACTGTGCTAGATATGGGAAATATTCCATAAAAATGAAAGACAGTCTCTGACCATGGGAATTTATAGGAAATGGGATAGAGAGACAAGCAAACCAGTGATCCTAATACAGCTAGGGCAGTGCGGAACAAGAGCACCTAAGCCAGCTTCGGGCCACTAGACAGGGGAGGAAGAGGGGTGTTGTGGTGAGGGACGGCTTCCAAGAGGCAGTGATACGGACTGTCTTGAAGGACATGCAGGAGTTAGCCAAGAGAAAAATATAGGAAAAATATTTTCTTTAATGTCTTTTCTAATATCAGAAAATAAAATAATAAGGACAAAGTCCAAAGTCAAGAAACATTCTTTCACTTGGACATTGTCTTTCTGTGGATTCGAAAGGAAGCTATTGGTGTGGTCTAAGGGACTGAGTGCCTGCATAAGCTTTCATATTTAGGAAACTTTTAAAAGGCTAGAATTCTAAAACAGCATTTTCTAGTAGAAATATGTAATTCGCATATAGAATTTCAAATGTGATAGTAGCCACATACAAGTATAAAGAAACAGGTGAAATTAATTTTAATAGTCTATTGTATTTAACCCAATATTTCTAAAATATTATCATATCAACATGCAATCAATACAAAAATAATGAGATTTTTTTTGTTTTCCTATGAAGGAAAATCTTCAAAATCTGGTGTGTATTTTACAGTTAGAGCATGTTTCAGTTTGCACCAGCCATGTTGCCATGTTCAGGACCCACAGGTGGCTTGTCCCTCCCTTATTGAACCAAACAGTTTTATAACATAATATCAAATCTCACTATGGCCACAAATGCAAATGAACCCAGAGTGTCCTGGCTGGATTTATTCATGACTATTAATCCTTCACTTACATAAGTAGCATATACTGCAAGAAGGGAGAAACAAAGATTCTGCGAAGATCTATGTGCTGTCCTAGGTATTTCTCTTATATTTGACAGCCAACAGTGTTTATAATGACAGGCCCTATACCTCATAACCAAACTGTGATTTAGTCTTGGAAATATAAATGTTTTAACTGTGGGTACAGTAAAAGCATTTTGGGATTCCCAGGTGGACTACAGATGCCACTACCAGTAGGGCCAGTTTGTGATTATGCCACCATGATACAATTCAGAATCAATTATTTCATCACAAAAGTCATGGTCAAGGCAAACCTTCACACATGATGTCACCTATCATAATTTTTTTTGCTAAAATAGCTACTATTTATTCACAGCATATTATCATTTTGTGAACCAAGACAAAATAATGGCATTGGGATGAAAGACCCATTAATGATTTACTACTGGCAGCAACTATCTCTGGGTCTCAATTTCTCTATCTGTGAAATGACAATAATAATTTTGGCTCTGAGGTCTTAATACCATGAGGATATGAACAAATACTCTCCTCTTTCCGATTCCCAGTTCAACACAACGCTTATGATTGCAAAAGTATTTCTTCAATCTCTAGAAGTATTTGTGAGAGATAGGGCTGTCCAGTGAGTCACTTTTTCTTTATTTTCTGTAGTGGGTCACTCACAGTTTGTGACAAGAACATTACTAATTGCCTAGCCGGTGCCAGGGGCACTGTGGAGTCATCGAGGAAGTCACTGTTAGCTACAACTCGTATAAAAGCCAATTACTCTCTGGAGAGGCAACATGCCATCTTGAGAGAATACAGGGTTGGTGCCTCAAAGTTCTTCCACCGCGGAGGTGCACAGCCTGGGGCAAACTATTCTAACTGCAGCCTTCTCAGCTGTGAAAAATGAGAACAGCCATCCTTACTGCTTTGGAAGAGAGTTGTGTTTATTAATTAGCTTGTATTTCAAAGTGCTTCACAACTGGAAAGTTTCACTATTGAATTAAAGAAAATTTCCTTTCGTTTTATCCACCACCACATTAGGATGAAAAGAAACTGTGCTCACTGAGGCTGGGAGGAAAATGGAGGGGATTCAGGCAAAAAAGCTAACAAACCTGACTGCCAAGGCAGTGGCTCATTTCCCCGACTGTAAGATGGCGCCCATTAAAGGGAGCTTTGTAAATTAAGTGTCTTGAAAAGCAACCAAACCTGCTATCTGAAGAACTGCATTCGTTTTAGATTTAAGTTTTATGATCCCTTCAAGAAAAAAAAAATGAAAAGAAAAGAAAAGAAAATGAGCCAAATCACACCATGGTAGGTGATTTGAAAATGAGAAGTGGCATAAACAATATCACGTTTTTTTACTTGAAAAATAGGCCGTTGGACCTGCTTGTATCCCAACCTTTAGACTCCCAAATCTTGTCCTTTTTCTGCCTTATCTATGTATGCCCACCAGTCTTTTTCTGCTAAGTGTTTCATTATCATCTAAAGATTAACTGTTAAAAAAAAAGAGAGAGAGGAGGGGCAGAGAGAGAGAGAGAGAGATTGATTGAGAAATCATTCATATTCTCCTTATGGCCAACTCAGTGTTTTGTTTCTCCTTCCGTACTGTGGGATGCAGCTACCCGGCCAGGGATGGTACTTCCCAGCCAGCCTCCTGTGCATCTAGCTGGGTCACAGGATAAGCTCTTGCTTGTGGAAAATGAGCAGAAGTAGGTTTCTAAGAAGTGGCTGTGCCTTTTCCACTATCTCTCTGGGCTGGAAATCATTCTGAAGACATAGAGAAAGGCCAAACCTCAAGATAGAAGCCTGAATCCTTTATCACCACATGGAGGAAAACCTGCCACAGAAAGGAACATCTGTTTTGGATTGTTATTTGAGGGAGAAATAAACTTCTGTTGCGTGAAGTCACTGAAATTTTGGAGTTGATTGTGTAGCAGCCTATTTTGCTCTAGTACCTACTGTTAAAGCCAACACTCTTCCCCACATTTCCCGTGAAAAGTGTCTGTTCCATGCCAGAACTTGAAACACCTTTAGGACTCTCATGATACCCAGTATAGTGCAGGGCATGTAAGGTATTTAATAAATGCATGTGGAATGGAGGAAGGGAGGGAGGGAGGAAGGAAGGAAAGAAGGAAGGAAGGAAGGAAAGAAGGAAGGAAGGAAGGAAGGAAGGAAGGAAGGAAGGAAGGAAGGAAGGAAGGAAGGAAAAACGGGGGAGAGAGGAAGAAAGGAGTGAATTAATGTGTATGTGTTTAAGGTGACTCATTTTTCTTATGCTTTCAAAGTCAACATGACTATTCCCATTCCTCCCACACATCCCCCCATTAAGTAGTGGAAAGGGGGAGTATTTCTACTTTCTTCATGGTCTTCCAAAGGATGGACACACTGCCATGAGGGAAATTGCTAGCCAGAGGAAAGTAATCCCTTAGAGAAAGTAATCCACATATCATCACCCAAGAGAGCTGGGCCACTGCCAGCATCTCCATCAGCAACTTGGAAGACTTGTCTGTCCTCCCAACACAATAAAACTGGAGACACAAGCATCCACAGCTCCAGCCAGCACAATTACATAAAGCCAAAGCACATTATCACTTGTAGGTCGCAGGATTTATGGCCAACTATGATGGCAAATAAAGACAGAGATACTTTACTTGTCTAAATTCAACACTCACAAAAGACAATATGTCTTGTATTAATAATAGAGAAGAATTGTATAATTGTACTTTTTCTAATGAAAACCTTAGCAAACAGAGCAGAAACAAATGCCAGAATCTTAGAGAAAAAAGATAAATGGAGAAGATTGCCAGTGTGCTCCCGTTCTGAAAATATGCAATTGACAGCCTTTAATGTTGAAAAATTCTTTTCAAATGCACTGAGGCAGCATTTCTATTTTGGCAGTTTCTTGAGTTGAGGAAACTGCTTCTAACCTGAATGGAACGGAGAAGTAGGTTTCCATTGTGTGTTGGTGTCTGCTGATCCAAATATTAAGCAGTGAAGTTAAAATCATTTCATTTCTGGGAACGCCGTGATTTCCATTTGCCATAAGGATGTTACTTCCTCTGGGAGGACCTCTACCGTGCTCTCCCATAGCAGCATAGCACACTTAGGCTTTATCATAGCTGTTCACTGAATGCTTCTGCTCTGACATGCACACCCTGTGAGTGCAGTGCCCAGGGCTGGTGCACGAGCAGTGCTTAAAAAATATTGAAGATCTCTGTTTAGGTTGCGAGTTTATGTTATCAAAGTTCTTTGCACAGTTTGTTTTCACTATCACTCCCCTTATGGACAATGCAAAGGTAAACCAGTGTTATCTTTGTGTAATGTTTTCAAATTTTGAATTATTTACATTCGTGTGGATGAAACTGTTTGTGTATCAGAACTAAAGTTGCAGTCTTAAGACTTCAGCAAGACAGAAAAGATTATTTGAGATAAGAAGGAGGATGCTACACAGGCCTGCAAACACAGGATTCCTCCCTCCATTCTGTTGATTTCCCTACTTGCTCCCCAAACCCTAAAAGTGAGTTTGTTCCCAGAACACCTGAAACAGAGACCACATTTTTATGATGTTTGCCTTTTCACAGTGAAGTTTGCATTAGGGAACTATATTTTACCCATATTTATTTTTAAATCATTTGGGTTTTCAATGAAATCACATTCTCATTTTCTTCTCTCTTCCCAGATGAACACATTTATTGTTTTAATCCACGAAGGGTTCCACATGGGGCTGTGGTTGGTGGTTGTGGTGCTCTGGAGCGGTGCACTTGGAAAGGAATGTGTTATTTGCATTTAAGAAAATACTTTGTTGGCTGAATGTCTAGCCACTAAAATAGTAACAGTTTATCAAAAGACAGTTCATCCCAGTTAGCCTTCCAAGAGTGGCAATCAGATTTCCTAAAGAATCAAACAAAAGGGTAAGAATTGTGTGAAGGGGTAAACCAGAAGGACAGACCACGTTTGGAAGTGGGAAGTGGATCAAGGAACTTAAGACTTGAAACATAGGAAAAGAAGTGGGAATGCGTACATCCTCTCCTCTGTAGATGTCCGGTTTGAATATAATCCAGGTTCATGGGAAGTAAAATCATCTGATATTCTGTGGTCACCTCAGACATGCATTGGTAGCTGCAACCAGACTAGTGTCAACATTAAGAAACCACTAGCACCACTGATGCTGACTGGTGAGGCTCAGCTGCTGGCCCAAACCTGCCCTTACCGCGCACAGTCAGGACCAGGGCATGGTGAGGGAACAGCAGAGCACTTACTCCAACCGGCTTCTCTGTGGGAGGCGAGGGCTTCCAGCCCTGTGCTGCCCCTTCACCTCCCTCTGCAGCAAGAAACAAAGTGGCAAGAGGCTAAGCTCCTTTAGTTAGGCACTCTTAATTCCTCTAAGGTGACCATTGATGTAGTTTTTTATTCAATAATAACATAGAAGGAATGGTTAATGGGTGCAAAACTATAGTTAGATAAAATGAACAATACTTGATAGCATAACAAAGTGACTATAGTCAACAATAAGTTAGGGTATACTTTAAACTAACTAAAAGAGTGGGACTGGAATGTTCCTAACACAAGGAAATGCCAAATGGCTGAGGTGATGAATACCCCAATTACCCTGATCTGATTCACATTGTATGCCTGCATCAAAACATCACATACACTATAAAGATAAACAACTATTACATACCCATAATAATTAAAAAAATTTCAGAAGAATATTTATATGTGCATGATTAATATTTATATAAAAATGATGTATTGAAATGTTCTAAACTTAGATTGTGGTGATGGTTGCACAATTCTGTGACTGCACCAAAACCTATTAAATTGTACACTTTGAACGGGTGAATTTTATGTTTTGTGAATTATATCTCAATAAAGATGTTTTTAAGAATGACTATACTTATCCATTTTTTTCCTAAAAAGAAAATCATACACTGGGTTTTGTTATTATTGACTTCCTTCTTTCTGTGCTTTCATTTTGCCTTCTTCAAGTCTTGGTAATCCCAGGATATATTCCAGAACTGATAATGTTAGCTAATGAATTACAGCTTTGTTCCAATTTTAGAGCTGCCAGACCAGGCTAGGCCATATTGTCCATGTCATGGGGTCAGCAAGAAAAATTACATTAAGAAATGAAACTGACCCAGTGTGATGCTTTTCATGTGCCCCTGCACCCCTCCCAGCCCACCCCACCTTCCCGGCTTCCCATTGCCTTCTCTGGGGGCTGATGCTTACTGTGGTCTCAGGCATCATAACTTAAAAGGTGACATTTTCTGTGATACCTTCCACTTCTAACATTCTATGATTATGGATGAGATTGGTGGACATTGTAGTGAATGTAAAAATTGGTGGCTTTTTTTTTTAACCTATCTTAAAAGCAAATTCAATTAGCAATAATTCAGCCTTACAATGTCTTGTGTGATACAATTGCAGTTGTTTTATTGATAATAAGATCTTATGAGGGTGTATTAGTCAGTTTTATAAGAGTTACTCATTTCCTTTGTTTTTCTTGATTGGTAAATCCAGTGAATAACACAGAGCAGTGCTTCTCAAACTATCTAGTACGGAAGGTCGGCTTTTAAAAAAATATTCAAGAGGTTGGTAACTTTTGTAACACCAATAATAATAAATTACCATTTCTCAAAAGAAGACATACAAGTGGTCAACAGGTGTATGAAAAAATGCTCAACATCACTAAGCATCAGGGAAACACAAATTAAAACCACAGTGAAATATTCCAGTTAGAATGGCTATTGTCAAAACACAAAAGAAAAGTGTTGGTGAGGTTGTGGAGAAAAGGATGGAGGTTTCCAATAAAATTAAAACAATAACTACCATATGATCTAGCAATTCCATTACTGGGTACATATTCAAAGGATATGAAATTAGTATTTCAAAGAGATATTTGCACCCTCATGTTTATTGCAGCACTATTCACAATAGTCAAGTATCTAACAATGGATAAAAGGATAAAGAAAATGTGGTGTATACAATGAAATACTATTCCACCATAAAAAAGAATGAAATCCTGTCATTTGCAACAACATGGATGAACCTGGAAGATGTTATTATGTTAAGTGAAATAAGCCAGACACACAAAGACAAATACCACATTATCTCACTCATGTGCGATCTAAAAAAAAAGTTGATATCAATAAAGCAGACAGTAATAACAGTGGTTACCAGCGACTAGGCAGGGGATGGAGGAGGGGGAGGATAAGGAAAGGTAGGTTAATGGGTACTAGTTATAATTAGATAAGAGGAATAAATTCTGGTGTTCTGTTGCACAGTAGGATGACTATGGTTAACAGTAAGTATTGTATATTACAAAATAGCTAGAAGAGAAGTTTTTGAATGTTCTCAATACACATAAAAAAAATGATAAATACGTGAGGCATATGCTAACTACCCTGATTTGATTCTTATACAACATATATATGTATTAAAACATCAAATTCTACCCTATATATGTGTATAATCACAATGTGACAATTAAAAATGTATTAAAAAGACATGTGAAATACATTCCCCCTTTTAATATTAGATTTAATGGTAGACATAAAATTACATTTCCATAATTATCAAACATAACACAGGAAAAGGAAGTGAATTTTAAAAAACTGTACACATTGTTCATTGAAAACATCTGTAGAGGTGAATAATAGAGAAAATTGCTGTTATACTCATAAATTTTGTAATTCTGCAATCATAACATGAAATTATGAGTGGAATAAATTCCTCGTAGTAAACACCTATAGACATGCTTTTAATGAACAATTTGTTTGTATCAATATTTGATTTTAATGTGATGAATGAGCTCACTTCTTGCTTGTTAACTTATCTAATCAAGGTTAAATTGATGAAAATGCTACTCGTAGGGGGTAATGTATATCAAAATTGTCTCTGTTTTAACAACACTTAAAATGCAGAAACCAGTCTTACAGAGATATATTCATGGTAACAACAAGAAGAAAGCAGGGTACCCATTTTTTACTTTTCCCCAAAATGTAGTAGGTGATACTGTATTTGCAAAAGTTTTCAATTCTTTACAAGTAAGCAGTTCTCACAATTTATTCTGTAAAGTGATAGTTTAAATTAACTTCTGAACAGACAAAGATTCTGTATTCATGTATTTTTTAGTTACCATTGACAAATTAGCCATCAAATAGTATACATTTTATCATGTTCTTACTGCTCACCATATATAACTCACCTCATGAGTTCAACATCCCTGATCTGGTCTATATACTGTTCAATGAAATGAATACACTGATAATGCATTCAGATGTCAAGGCAATGTCAAATTGTTATAAAAATTTGTACCCACTTACTGTTAATTTCTATACATCTCATTTCAGACTAGTAATAGTTGATCAACCACACTTTGAGTAGCACTGTTATGTGGATAAAGGATTCCTATAATTCACCAAAGCAATTGAGGTTTTCTCTTGTGATGAACTCAAACATGAGATCGGTGATTAGACTCTCAGAACTATGATTTTATGATCTCACAGATTAACCTAAAGAGAAGATTCAGAAAAATTATCTTGAGGTCTTCATTTGAACATTTCCTGTTCCACACTTTTCCCAATGACTTAGATGAATATATAAAATTATACTCATCAGACTTAAAATATAGTTTATATTTATTAAGCACTTATTTTATATGATCCATATACTAGGCTAATTGTTTTACAAGAATCATTTCATCTTTGGTACAAAAATTCTATTATGTAGGTACTGTAATTATCCCCAATTTTTATGTGGGAAAAGTTAAGTAGCTTCCCTGAAGTAGCACTGCTAGTTCATGTTGGAGCTGGGATTTGAGTCCAGGCCAGCATATTCCACGTCCAAAGGTCTAAACCACCTAAGTAGACAACGGGTGGAGTTGGTGAAACCGTAAGTGAAAGAAATAGAATATTTGAAATATTCTCTAGGCTACATTGCCAGGCAAAAATCAATACAGTGAAATTAAAGAGAAATAAATTTCAGTTCCTCTATTAGATTAACATAACTCAATCACACAAAAGCAGGCTGGGGAAGACCTGGCACATCAGAAGCTCTTGAACATCACCCTGTATCCTGCCAGTCTCACCTCGGATTCCAGCCACTGCAACAGCTCATCTCCTCCAGAGGCTCTGCAAGATACTTCTGCTAATGGCTTCTCATTTACAGAGCTCACCTTCCTGCCCTGAGATTATTTTTCTTCTTTTTAACAGCTTTATTAAGTATAACTGATGTACAAAAATCTGCACATATTTAATGTATACAATTTGATGAGCTTGGATATACGCATACACCCATGGAACCATTACAACAAGCAAGGTAATAAACATATCCATCACCTCCAAAAGTTTCCTCATGCCCCTTTGTATTTTTTTGGTTTCATTTTTGTTTGTGTTTATGGTAAGTACGCCTAACATGAGATCCACTCTCTTACAATTTTTGGTGCTCAACACAGTATTGTTATCTATAGGTACTATGTTGTACAGCAGATCTCTAGAATTTGTTCATCTTGCATAACTGAAACTTTGTACCCCTCAAACAACTCCCCATTTTCTCCTCCCACCAGCCCCTGGTGACCACCATTCTACTCTCAGCTTCTATGTGTTTGTATAGTAATGAACACCTACATTTAAAAAGAAAAAAGATCACAAGTAAACAACCTACCTTTATACTTTGAGGACCTAGAAAAAGAACAAACTAAGCCCAAAGTTAGCAGAAGAAAGGAAATAGTAAACATTAGAGCAGAAATAAATAAAATAGAAAATAAGAAAACAATAGAAAAAAATTAGCAAACCTAACAGCTGATTTTTTGAAAAGAAAAAAAAATTGAAAAACTTTAGCTGGACTAAGAAAAAAAAAACAGAGAAAAAATTCCAACAAATAAATAAAATCAGAAATGAAAGAGGAGACATTGCAACTGATACCACAGAAATATTAATAAAAAGGATCGTTAGAAACTACTATGAACATCACAGTATATTGTGTTGTAGTGTATAATAAATTAGTTATCCACCAATAAACTGGAAAATCTAGAGGAACGGATAAAGCCCTAGAATTCTTAAGAACCACACCTAGAGAAGCCTGCTCAGTTTACATGCAATAATAGTAGCTGGGGCAATCCCTAACCAAGGGACATGAGAGCTGATGGATAAACACATTTTGTTGGCAGTGGTTTTCATTGTGAGCAATTCTGAGAAGCAGTCTATATCCTCAGATGGTCCTGGCAAGATGGTCCAGTTGACCACAGCAGGAACCAACTCCATAAGGCACATTTGATGAGCTTTTACACTTTACCTATTTGAGGCTCCCTGCTTCCCACCCCGATCCCTGCAATCACCTCCGAAGACACCCACTGCACACAAGCGCTGGTCATCAGACTCTCCTTTCAGGGGAACCTAGGTGAAGACACTGGTCTGGAAGAAAATCGTGTAAAATATAGATTTTAATAGACTAGTTCAGCCAAAGACAGGAGCATGCTCTGATAAAAGACAGAGAGAAAGGGAAGAAGGGAGGGAGAGGGAAAGAGAGCAAGAGCAAGTGAAAGGAAGAGAGGAAGGGAGGAGGGGACAAAAGAGGGGGAAACAACAATGATAATATCTTGAGTGCTATCACCTAGAAGCTTATATATAAATTATATGTCACCCATATCATAATCTCCAAGAGAATAAAAGAAGACAAAGAAAGGGAAATATGTTTTTGCTGGTTGGAGAATTCAAGATACAAGGTGAGCAAGAAACTGAAAGGTAGCCACAGACAGGCTCCTTAACCTGGGATGTAGTGATACAGGTTTTAAGGAAGTTCATTACCCTGAACATTTGGGTGTGAGTGTGAGTGAGTGTAATATTCTGAGGAAGGTCCATACCTTTTGACATAGTCTCTAAAGGGCCTCTGATACAAAAAATATTAAAAGAGAATTAGCTTGTATAGTAATGCATACAAAGCACTTCTGAACTTCACAGAAGAAACACTTAGAAATTACTGAAATACTTCTCCTCTAACTAGCTGCCATTCTCTGCCTATTTATTTGGTATTTACATCCCATAAGATGAGAGTTCTCGGCTAGGAGTAAGAAGATCTCAGTTCTGGTCTGTCCTCATTGCAACCACAAAACCTTGTCCAACTCATCTAAGCCTTGGGTTTATTGCTCGTGAACCAGGTGGAGGAAGCAGCGTTGGGAGAAGATGGAGATAATAATAATTTGTGCCCCAATTCATAGGATCACAAAAATCATATGAGAAGACATATGAAAGTGCTTTGTGACCTCTATAGCCCATACCAGATGTGAAAGATACAATGTAATTGAGTACATTCATTTATCGGGTAGGGAACTGGGGTAGATCCCTGCTACTCATGTGTGGTCTATGGACCCAGGAGCTGGTTAGAAAAGCAGAACGTCAGTACCACCCACCCACCTTCTGAGTCAGAATTTGTATTTTAACCAGACCTCTGAGTGCATCTTCATGTGCACCTTCAAGTTTGGGAAGAACTAGAGTAGATGACAATTGGGATTCTTTCCAACTCAGAACTTCTGGTTTAATGACTATAATTGCTAAATGTCTTCTCTCCCATTTCTCCAAGTTCCTCTTGTATTCTCCCTTTCACTCGTCATAATGCCCTAATTCAACATTGTTTCCACACAATGCTCCACTGAGGTTGACTTAACACTGCTGGGAATGAGATGTGTATAACCATATATCAACCTTACATCCTTTTTTAAGCACCAGACTCTTTTTTTTACTAAAAGTGCCCACATTGTCCTTCCAAAGAAAATCTGCTATTAAAATATTTTTAAGTGTTTAATTTTGATCAGGCTTTTTCAGTTAGTGATTAGGTACTTGGAAGATATAGTTTTAAAAAAATATCCTGGGCAGATGTTCATACGATGCTGAAAATAAATATGTCTTTTAACATTAGCTAACTGCTCCAATCCCTGCCATATTTGTTCAAGTGTAAAGGCCGTACTACTCGAAGACCTGGGGCAGATTAATTGGCATTATCAACTTAACAATTCTTAGTATCCGCATAGATTCGATTTTCTTGTGTTAAAGCTCTTTGCATTATCTTGCAGGCATTAGAAGGGATTAATTGACACCCTCACACCCACCCACCCACTCGCACACACACAATTTTGGTTTGATCCCATGACAATGTTGCTCTCAAGCTCTGTGCTCAGTCCCCTGCTGCCTTCAAAAGGCAGAGCTCCCACACAGATGAAAGGATGCTGGGAAGAGGCACTCCTGGATTGACTCAAGAGATTTGTTGTTTGCTTTGTTTGTCTTGTTTTTGTTGTTTGCTTTTACTTCTTAAGCTTTTTACAACTGGATACTGTGCCGCAGCATCCTTGAAGAAAAAAGCCTGCTAGCACCAGTAATGGTAATAATGCTAATAATACCTGAGGTATACATAGCACCTTTCCTTCTAAACACTTGATGTATCTTCACACCTATGACCTCTTCTATCTTCACAACATCCCTGTGAATTGGGCCAAGTCAGATAACACAATAACACACAGGCTAACATCTAGCCTGTTGGGTTTCCAGTGTTTCCAGTAGAAAGCTTAAGAGACATTCAGCTGAGTCTTGGCGCTTGCAAAATCTTGTATCTTCTGGACTAAGAGATCATTTGTGTAATTGTTTTCTTTGCTTTTGGGTTCTTTCCAAAGTGAATTACCAACCTTAATTAGTTCTAGTTATGAGAGCTCCAAGACTATATTTTTGTAAACATATGCTACTTTATTAGTTAAGTCTAAGTATTTATAAAATCTTTCAATCTAGTAGTTTGGCTTCTCTGATAATGGTTGTTTTTATCTCTTTATAAAATGAGACATTGAGAGAGACACATCTAGCCTTAGTGTCCAGGGAAGAGCTTCTATCATCCCCTATTTGTCTTCTAATAAGGGTTTATTTTTAATCTAAGTCCCAGTTGGCAGAGAAGTTTGGAACAGAATAAAACAGGTAAATTACTGAGTTAATAGGGTTGGTGGGTGTATCAAAGATGAGGAAGAGGCCAAATTTGTAAGCGTAATTAAGACCATACAACATTTTTCAACATTGATGGCTTTGTTGTGTCCAAAAATGAAAAACTGTTTTCAAGGAACCCCCAAATGACCTATGTCTGCCCATGTATCTCTAGGGTGCCTTGACTGTGCCTACAGACTACCTCACTCAACCAAGAATCCAAGCCATTTCTCTGAATCTGAAATTTTCCCCCACAGATGCATACAGAAGACCCATGGGTATGTTCACATCAGTGAAAAAATTGGTACTTAGATTAACTGCTGTGTTTCTTAGCTAAGGTCTTTGGATAAACTCCAAAGCAATAAATCATCACATGTGCCAGGAGAGAAATTTTTTGGAAGTTAGATCTATCTATATGACCTTAATATATACCACCACATAATAACAATAATAATAAAGGACACCCTCCATTTGTATAGCATTGTACAAGTTACAAAGTACTTTCTCACTATAACAGACATGTCAGTAGTGATGCCTGGACTGCTATTATGTAGTATGGTATAGCAAGGCTCTTTCTCAGGAATGTAAATGGGGAGAAACAGATCTAATGAGGGTTAGCAGTGAGGATATGTAGATATGGGGGTGTGTGTGTGTGTGTGCATGCATGTGTGTAGCTGAGCACATTATTGGATGGGGGCCGAGAGCCTGAGAAGCCATAGAAAGTTAAGAAGTAGCAAAAACTATGAATAAGCAGACAGAAATAGAGAAAATATATGCAGGGTACAGTGGTTTTCAACTCAAATTCCTTTATCTGAATAAAGTAAATATGCAAATTTGCAATTATATGTCTATCAATAATACATGCCTTACCAAAAAAATACTCAAATTCAAAGTTTGTTTTGAACATTAAGCTAACCAAATGAAGCACATCTTCAGGCTATGTTTGGCCACCATTTCCTAAACCCTAAAGGGGATGGAAAGAAGGAACTCGGCAGAGTGGACAGAGCAGTGGACACACCAAGAGGACAGCAAGGTCACAGAGAACAGACACCACAAGAACAAGACCATGTCACTTGTGAGACAGAGAGAGAGAAAAAAAAGAGAGAGAGAGACACGGCCAGAGGAAACCCTACAGCGCCCTCCTTATTTCAATCCACATGTGATCTTGCAGTAAATGCCTTTCTGTTAAAGGGGCTGAGTGACAGTCTCTTTTTTCATAGTCATTACCCACACACATGCCTTTGCTGATTTTCATAAAAAACACTGCATAGTAATAGGCCCCTTTTGGGGTCTTGTCTAGTTCTGCTTTCAGCACACCCCACAAGATTTACCTTCAGCGTAGTATGACTGAGAAGTGAGCACAAATGTTTTTTCCTAATGCTGCCTTACAAATTTCAAACCTATTGCATTCATGGTGCCCATCTGCCCCTCTCTTTCAGCCCCTTAGAGAAAGGTTGTTCCGTGAAGAGGAATTAGTGGTGCTAGTGCTGGGAGAGTTATCTTCTCAAACTCATCCAATTCTGTGTTCAGAAAGCCACAGAGGATCTGAACACTTAAATATGTCACCATGTGAAGAATATAAAGTAAAACAACGTAAAACAATACAGCCACACATTAACCTAAATCATGCTAATAAATCCTTAGGTTTAGCAGGAAATGGAAAATAGGTAATGGAATAATGAAGAGTTTGTTTATTCCTGGAGCAGGAGGCCATCATTCGTCATGTTCCCAGGTGCTCCTGCTACGAGCAGCTGCTAACGGGCTCACTTGGGGTGATGAGGTGAACCTGAGAACCTACTGCTTTCTAAATAATAAAGGAATTCAGTCGTCATTCTGGGACTGAGAGAAGTAGCAAGGAGAACAATCCATATCAAAGGAACTTTGTAATGGGAACCAGCGATGGAGCAGCATTGGGCAGTGTTTAGGCACATGGCATTTGGAGGCAGTTGAGTTTGGATCTATGCATGGATTTTTGAAGCAGGGGTGGACACCTGACTCAAGTGAAATCAATTCATAGGCTGGCAACGAACTACTGTATGTGTAGCCTTGAAAGGTTACCTAGCCCTGCTGAGTCCTAGTTTTCTCTTTTGTCAAATGGGAAAATGGCAATAGCTAACCCAAAGGGCTGGTGCAAATACTGAGTGAGATACAGCAAATAAAGTTCCAACCACGTACGGAGGACATGGAGCACACCCAGCCATTGTTAGTTATTTCTACTGTTTAGCCAAAGAAGCAGCCCAATAGCCCAGAAACCAAAGTTCTATGTCTTTAAGGCCAAACTAGGAGGGTAAACTTTTGCAAGCTTCTATTCACGATCAGAGTGAAAGGGAAGTCCAATAAGGGCAGATGGGAAGATCACAGTACCAGCAACAATTCACATATTCATCCATTCAGGAAGCAAAATTTACTCTTGGATTAAAGTAGAGAAAAAAATTAATTGCTGCCAGAAATGATCAAAACCTGCTTTGTAGGATGTTATTTTACTTCCTAACAAAAATTAGAGAAATTAAATAATTTTTAAATTTTATTAAGAAGAAAAATACCTCAATTACATGTTGACGAAATAAGGCAAGATACATAACACACACCAGTGATCTTTCACTGGCACATAAGCCAACGCGAGTCAATGGCAGTAGTGCTGATGGATCAGCGAGCACCGTGTAGACTGCGTAGGACTAAGCCCGTCATGAATGACACACACCTGTTCTCCACCCTCCCGGCCTCCCTTGCAGCCCTGTGACATAGAGAGGGATTTCAGGCTGGGAGACCACTTAGAGCTGCCGTCCCCAACCCCTGGGCCGGGGCCTGTTAGGAAACCAGCAGCATATCACCGCCTGAGAGCCGCACCACACCCCGACCCACCCATGACACCCCACTCCTCCACCCCCAGTCGGTGGAAAAATTGTCTTCCATGAAACCGGTCCCTGGTACCAAAAAGCTTGGGGACTGCTGACTTAGAGGGCTACGGGTTTTTGTCAGGATTTTCAACTTCAAGTTTCTCGAAGGCAGGAATTGTATCTTGTTCATGTTCTCTTGAGCATCAATTACCAAATTTAAGAAATCTTGGACATAAAAGATGGATAGTTATTAATTGCAATAACCTTGGCATTCAGGAGTCATTTTCTTTACTGAAGTGCTTTATGAATTTGAGCCACGGTCAGTCTGAGGAATAGGTTTCTTCAGCTTGCTCCTGGCAAGGGATTGCAAGTGCGGCAGAGAAACTGGCCGAGGCGTGTGGGATTCCTCCAGCTAGGCCACCTTCTCTCTCTCCTCTGGCCCACAGCCAAACTCGTCATGTGCTGTGCAACAATGGAGGCGGGCAAATCAGAGGGGCTGTGACTGGGGACACTGGAGGCTACTTCTTTTCTGCAAACCTGTTTGTCTTCTCCAGATTCCTTAGAGAAATCGCTCCAGCTCACGTCCCCTAAGCGGCCGGTTAGCCCTGGCTCGCGGGAGGCTAAAGTCATTTTCTCTCTTCTCAGGGACACAAATGGCAAATGACTGTGCCATGAGCTAACACAGATTATTCCACCACCTTGCATCTTGGGGCTCAGATACTGCTTCCTTTCCTACGTCTAACACGCAGCAAGAACACATGGAAACTATAATGAATGCTTCTCATTAACAAATAAAAATACATCTGAGCCAAGTGAGAGATGTCGCTGTTTAAAAACCCTCGTTGGCTGCTGGGGGTTGCCTATGACAGATCAAACCATTTAAACACACTGTAATGTCAAAAGGGATGCGATTCTCAGACCCTTTCATCCATAGAATGGCTTTTGGGTTCACTCTGCAGAAAGGTTTTTTTCCCTCCTTGTAATAAATGAGTTTAAGCCAGAATCAAATTTTGATACTTAAAAAAAATCAGCCAGTACAATTGATAGCACCAGTTAAAGGAATGAAACACTTTTGCTTGGAAACAATGATTCATGAACTGCTCTTCCCTACAGGAGATGAAACCATTTGGGCTTTCCTCAGAGATGCTTATATTACTGGCAACGTTTAAAAAAACTTCATTATATAGAGAAAATTCCAGCCTTCAATTTTTCTTCTTGAGAGGGTTCAGTGGTTGCTTTGGTATATGTGTGTGTCTCTTGGTGAGTGTGTGCGCTCACACACGCTCATGAGTGTTTCATAAAATTAGATTCTAGCAAAGGGAAAGTGCATTTATGCAAAAGCAATTCATCAACCACTTCTGTGCTCAGAATTCACCGAGGTAATTTAGATACTTTAATGGCAAGGTAGTTTAGGTAGGTAGGAGGCGACGTCCCCTCCCCCATCTAACAGCTATGGTAATAGAAAATGTGTGCTCTAAATGAATCTTTTCAGGAAAGTAATTCTCGTTTTAATTATTTATCCACTACCAAATATAAAATATAATTACACAGCCAATGTCCATGGGAGCAAAATCCACAGTGCAGTGTAGAATAAAAGAGCTTTCTGCTTTTAGAAATTTTCCATTAAAAAAGATATTAAAAAAATAAGATTAGCCAAATGCAGTTTTTATAATCTGATTTTCATAATGTTAGTGTTTAGCACAAGCCCACCGCTTAATCAAACACAATGGCTCCAGAATTTGCAGTGTTTTTACCATGGCCTTGACCTTATGATGTCAGACATATATTACCTCTCTGCTATAATTTACTATTGACATCATGGATTAAATTTGTTGTTTCAGCTAATGTAACTGAGCAAGCAAGGTAGATTGTGAAACCGAAGCCAGCTACTGAAATACGAGGGTTGTCAAGTATAAATTTACAAAAGATATTCAGACTGGGTGTGGAAGACAAAAATAAATGGACAAAGAAGCTGTTTTTGACAGACTGCAAGGGGCTAGAGACTTCAACTTGAACATTGTAAATCCAAATGTCACGAAACGCTGCTGCAGAGTGAGAGACACGTCTATTCCTCAGGAATATAAATGGTGATGCGAAACCAAACTTTCAAGATGCTGTGCATTTTTGAAAAGTATATCCCTGCTGCCCGATAACAAACACACTGATCTCTTCTTCCTCTCTCCCCACCAGCGCTTAAAAACCAGTGCAAGTCCCCGCCTCAGAACCATTAATGACCACAAAGCCAGTATTTCCTGGGGCACCATTTGGAAAAGAAACCAACGAACGTCAAGAAATACTTTAAGATGCATTTTTTTAAAAGAAAAATAAATTACCTCAGCGACTGTATTCCCCAAACGTGAGCCATAACCAGTTTTCATGTCTCATACAAATTCTGTTTTTTAATACCAAAGCGTAAGCCGCTTAAGAGGGGATGTTGTAACGGCTAAAACATGTGAGGTGCTCCCGTCACGCAGCACGTAACCCCTCGGTGGTAATTGATCCACCTCCATGGCTGGTCTCCTAGAGCGAGCCTGGCCTGCGGGGCTGTGGCCGCATGGGACTGCTAGCTCACCGTCAGCCTTTCTTCGTAACCTGCCAGACGCTTTATTTTCCCAGATACCCCGCAAGCTAAAAGAATTGTAGAATAGCTGAAACCAGAAAACAATAAATGTGTGCTTCATGAATAGATTGGTGAGTGGATAATACAAGAAGAACAAAAAGCCTAGAAAGTGAAAATACTTTTTCAATGTCACAGATTGTTGTTACGGATAACACCCATTTGGATTTCATAGCCTGGTCTGGGATTAGACTACTCAGGGAGGACATTCAGCAGTCATGCATTTGTGGCACTTCTGAGGGCCTGGAAAGCCCGACGTTCCTCTTGCCCCTGTAAACGTTGGTAATGACCTGTTATTCAGCGTTTTCTACAGAAGCTGTGAGAACGCTTTTCTGTGTCCGTGAGTCAAATACACAATGAATATTTATGGAATAACACATAGGACTTTATGCTGTACTGAGGCTTTAAGTTACACAGTCATCGTTACAAATAGACTTTGCCTCATCTGCCATGAAGTTCTGCAGTAATATGTGCGAAGTTGCTGTGGCAGCTTTTAAACCCCCAAGGGCCAGGCTCCATTCAGCTTCTCATTCTGTCCTCTTGACACCCGGCTCCCATCTCCATGATTTCGCGTAGGAAGGAGAAAATGGCGAAGATGTAGAAAGAAGCGGGGCTTTATCAGGAAAGTAAAACTTTCCCAGAAATCCACAGCAAAATTGCACTTGGTCAAACCTAAGCTACTCAACTGCAAAGGAGACTGAAAAACACAATGCCATCTTGAGCAAAATAAGGGATCTGTGGGCAAGAGAAAAGAAAAGAAGGGAGATTAGATAGACAGTAAGACGTGCCTGCCACACCCATATGCCCAGTGACTATGCAATCTAGACTGCTCTCAGTTTTCCTAACATAGACACATGCATGCACACACATACACACACCCGCACAGTAAAAACTCTTCAAAATAATATTTTTTTCTGAAGACTAAGAAGATAAACTTTCCAGATGCTCCTGTACAAACAGTAATTAAAATCGCTTAAACATTTCCTTATATACAAAATGACAAGAACATTGAAACTTGAGGAAGAAAACCTGGTTCTAGAACTGATTCTGCCACCAACTATCTGAATGATCTTGAACAAGTTGTTTTCCTTCTCTGGGCTTCGGCTTCCCGACTGGTCTCACTGCCTGCACTCTTGGTACCTTGACAAGTTCATTTACCTCCCAGCAGACACACACCTCCCCTCTGCTTAAAACCCTTGAGTGGCTAGGGTAGAAATTCAAAGTCCTCAGAATCTGGGCCTTGTCTATGCCTCTTATGTCATCTTGTACCACTGTCCCCTTTGCATATTTCACTGGTAAGCAGAGCACGGTGTTAAGACTATTATAAAAATAGTGTGATTTGGGGCAATTTGTAAACTGTTAAAAAAAAATAGCTCTTTGAACATTGTTTATAAAACAAAGCCTTGAAATGATATAAATTAGATCCAGAGCAAATGAACCATTTTGAAATAAAGTATTTTCTAAAGAGGTGACATTCTGGAAAACAGTATCAACAGTAATTTTTCCTTCAATCAGCTCTGTAGAAAGGGATATTCTTCTCCTATCCTGTAATATTAATATTTGAGGAAGTTCTATTTGCAAGTCACTTCTAAAGTGCAGCAATTTATTTTGTATCAGTGATTCTGTAAACTAAAGATTCTGTTCAGTGAGATCATATATCTTTGTAATATCTACTTAATATGAAATTTTACTGATGTGAGTTAAAAATTATGAAGATATACCCATTTGAAAACTTTCATGGGCCCAATTGTGTGGAGTACTGAACCATGGATTGAATCCCAGATACTCTATAGTCGTGTGCCAGACTTGACAATAACCAGTCAATTCTTGTTTTTAATAATAGATTACATATGCATTCCCAAAGGGTGATTTAAAGCAGTCACCTCACTTCACTTGGACATTCATGTCTGCTTTAGTTTAAAGAAGTTTTGCTGGGAATACTGGACCTCATGTCACCCCACTGCTTCTAAATAGTCAATGGCTTCTCACTGCCCCCCTGCAGTAAGTCGGATCTTCCGGCATTCAAGACCCCATGACATGGCCCAGCCTAATTCCTAAGCACATAATATCTCTGCTCCTAAAGAGGCAAATCAACATTCCAGCCAAACTGAGCTACATGGAATTTTCAGAACCTGACTGGTACTTTCTTACCTACCTGGTTTTGCCATGCTGTCCCCCAACTCTTGAGATGAGGGACACCACCCACCATCCCCACCTGTAGAAAAATTAACCTCTGCCTTAATTAAACCCTAGACTTCCCTACCTGGAGTCCATCTTTCCATCTTCTTTATATTTAATTATAATGATTAAATTCATGCTTATTGAGATCATGCACTAGACACTACTCTAAGTGCTTTACACGGCTTATCTTATACAATGCTCAAATGACCCTGTGAGATAAGCACTGCTGTCATCCCATTTTCCAGAGGCAGATGCCGAAGCCTAAAGGAGTGACAAATCTGGTACCGCACTAGCACGTGCCAGAGCCGAGGCTCAAGGCCAGACGGTCAGCTCTAGAGCCAGCTCGGACAAGCTTTAGCGAGTCTGTTGTTAGCATCTCTTTCCAATTCTACATTCATAATGTCATGTTGGTAGCTTGAAATAAGTTACAGTAAGAGTATTTACGCCATGAAAATAGGCGTGAACTATAAGCAGGTACACCCCTCATTTTGTTGCAGATCACCAGTTAAATATTTACCAGTACAAAGCTGTTTAAGGCCCCCTTTCTCAAGCATTGTGTTACACTGCCTCACCTGGTTGTGTGTATAAGTTAGATTGTGAGTTCCTCAAGCTAAAAGACTCCGTCATACTCACTTATATCTCACACTGTCTCGGCACACTACCTTCATTGTACACAGTAAGTATGCAATACATAGTTATTGAAATGATTTGCAGTTTATTCCCAAGGTGGCTAAAACCAGTATTCTATTGTGATATGGAAAAATTAGCAACTGCTCTTCTAGTTAAATCAAAATATTTCTAGCTCCTTTAAATATTACATACTTGGAGATGATGTTGTCAGCATGAGCAAGCATTGAGAAGAGAGGCTTGGAATCTGAGCCCAGAGGGAAACTTAAATGTTATCAAATGCAACCCCCATGTGTTTTACCAAAACTGAGTTCTAGCACCTAGTGGTTGTTTCCCTTGGGAGCAGGGAATGGACTGATTGTCATCTGGGGCTGCAGTGGGATAATGTCCTATTCCGGCTGGACTCTTGCCTCCTCAGTTCTGATATCTGCCCCCCACACCACTCTAACCCCTCCCTTACTGAGGATCACGGATACACTGAGTCTCAGTTACTGACAGAGGGTGGGTGTCAAAAGGGACATTTAAACAACAAATTTCTCTAGAAATTAAGAATAGGTCAAGATTGTCTCCAGAATGAGAAAATTAATGTAATTATTCTAAAAACAGTGCCAATTTTACTGCTCAATGTTCCCAGTTTCTATGCCTAACTTCTCCTAAATATATCTCACCTGCACCTGGTGCTTTCTCACCCCCACCTCCTCTCTGTCCTCAGGGATTGTGTTCCCATCCCAACTCCATCTGCTGAAATCAGACTAATACTTGTATCTTGCCAGGTCTAGCTTATTGCCACTCTGTGTGATCACACCCGAGAAGAAATCACTGCTCTAAAGCACACAAGCACCTGGGTTTGGGATGCTGTATTGCTCTCATCTGGAATTGTGCCACAGATCCTATTGGGGGACACATTGCTTCTCCTTGATAGGACTCCAAAGGCCCCCACCTGTTCTCTGTCCAGTCTAGGCCCAGCTCAATGACGCTGGGGGCCAATGAGAACCAGGTCTGCTTCATCTCTGCGGGCTTCCCCAGCAGGAGCATGACCTGGAATGGTTGGCAGGCTCACTCTTGCTGGTCTCAGGGTGAATGGGACTTAGACGCTCCCAATCCCTGAGGTACAGCCTCTTCACTCCATCCACATCCCATGTGCCTGGTTCTCTGACGGGCCTGCCACCTTAGTAATTGCCTTCTGCTCAGGGTCTTTGTGAGGATCACAGCCCAGAGTCGGTTACTGATTGGACAGGACCCTCAAGCCCTTCCTACTCCCTGTCACCGTCTTCCCTGGGGTGGCTTAGCAATCAGCACGGTGTGGGCACCAAGTAGGCAGAAGCAGGAGGGGTGCTGGGGAAACCTCCGCAGATCTCTGTGACCTACACTGAAGCATCTTACCTCATCCCAAGGCCTGCCCCGGCCCCACCCAGAGTCCCTACTGCAATGCCCTTCCCTGCCCCGCCTCTTCTAGCCCCGAACCCTGGGCCAGTGCTCCTTCCCAGGTCCTGCCTGAGTTTTCCCAGCCTCTAGGCTTTCTCAGGTACCTTCAGTGCCTACCCTACCCCACATGCTCACACTTGGTCTCCCTTCCCTTTGGGGACACCCAGCAGGCCACATGACAGAGACAACACTTTCTGTTTCGTTCTGCTTTCTGAGCAATGCTAAGCTCCCTGAGGACAAAGACTGTACTATTCATCTGTTCTTGTCCTATAGCACTTAGCACAGTACTAGCCCCAACGCAAGGATTGTTTAAGAATGAAAGAAATTATAACATATCAGAAGGTAGGCAGTGTTCTGACCAAAGGATTCAAGAGGGTGATAGCCTCTGTGGGCCACCTAAAACGAGTGAGAAACTAATGAGACTCAAAGAAGCAAAATGTTTACCTGGCGCAAGAGAAACTCGCAGAAGCCAGAGGATTTGTACTTTAACAAACACTCTTAATATTTACTAGGTGCCAGGCATAGTTCTAAGCACCTTTGAAATAAGAAATCATTCAGGCCGGGCGCGGTGGCTCACGCCTGTAATCCTAGCACTCTGGGAGGCCGAGGTGGGCAGATCGTTTGAGCTCAGGAGTTCGAGACCAGCCTGAGCAAGAGCGAGACCCCATCTCTACTAAAAATAGAAAGAAATTATATGGACAGCTAAAAATATATATAGAAAAAATTAGCCGGGCATGGTGGTGCATGCCTGTAGTCCCAGCTACTCGGGAGGCTGAGACAGGAGGATTGCTGGAGCCCAGGAGTTTGAGGTTGCTGTGAGCTAGGCTGACGCCACGGCACTCACTCTAGCCTGGGCAACAGAGTGAGACTCTGTCTCAAAAAAAAAAAAAAAAAAGAAATCATTCAACCTTGAGGAGACCAGGATGCATGGAGGTTGAGTAACTCGTCACACTGAGTTGCACAGCCAAGCAGTGTGGCAGCAGAGTCCTGCTCATAACCAGGACGCGATGCTGTTCTGTGAACCAGTGGTTACGAGGGAAGCGTGTGGTCAGACCAATGTGGCAGAATGAAGTCTGGGGACTTGCTGTCAGGGCCAGGAGCCGGGGTGGCGGAGTGCTAGAGAAATTTGTGAGCAGAGCAAAGATGTTGGGGCTGTTCTCAACAGATATGGGTGTGGCTGGGACTCAGAGGGGCAGAGCCCTGGGAAACAGGTTCTCAATGCCAATTCCACTCTGCCTAGAGAGCAGAGAGGCAGTTTACCCACCCTTTGCAAACAGCATGGTGGCTGGAACAGCCTCTGGGAGCAGACAGCCCTGGCTCTGCATTCCAACTCCACCACTGAAGGGCTATTGACCTTGGACAAGTGACCTAGCTTTACTGAGCCTGTTTCCACACAGAGGACAATAATAACTCCTTCCTCATGGAGTTGTTGTTGGACTAAATGAGATAATACATGTAGAAGGTCATACCCTTGGTAAGCACTTGCTACATATTGATGAATATTATGACTATGTTATTCTTAATTTCAAATTTCCTTTGGCTTTCTCTATGCTGATGAAACAAATTTAGGATTTGTAATTCGCTCCTAAATTATGTCTAGTTCTGCTCTTGGGCCAAGTTTATCTTCTATTATGAGGAGTTTATTCATTCTCACATGTTTCCATGCATCCACCATGTGCATGCACCAAGAACTATCTTAGGTGCTTAAGAGACAGTGATGAATAAAGCACTTTGGGGTTTAGAGTAAATAAAAATGTAAAAACAAACAAAATAGCCCCTTAGAAATCATTGTACTAGATGGATCCCAGTGGTGTAAATAAGGTGCTATGAGGGATTGGAGAATAGGGTGCCCAGATGCTTGGGCTGGGGGGCTGGAGTCTTCTCATTTGAGCTGAGTCTTGAGGGGTGAGCAGGAGCTCACAGGGAGGGTAGCAGTCCTACAGAAAGGGCAAAATTTGGATGTGGGTAGAGTTGTAGAGGAGATGAGTTTGAAAAAGGAGTCAGGCCTCAGATCCTATAGACAGTGGAACAAGGCTGAGAAAATTTATGCAGAGACAATGTTAGGATTTGATTCCTATTTTAGAAAGATTATTCTGGCAGTAGTTTTAAAAATTGATTAATAGTGTTGTCTCAGCTCCAGTAAATACTTTGACAATTTACATATCCAGTCACAATTTTTTGCCCTGTCTACTTCCTGTATTCTGAATATTCTGAATTCCTTGTTATTTTTCTCTAAATTTGCTTCTTTTTTTCCCTAAAATTATTTTAAAATAAACATTATATAACAAGTATCAGTGGAAAGCCAGTGTCATTTTCCTTAAAAATGAACACAATGGAAGCAATATTAACAAAACAATATTATAAAATTTAATCCAGACATTTGTCAAAAGATTTGAGCTTGAAGACTGTTCTCATTATGTTAAAAACAGACCCAAAAAAGGAGTTTATTAAGTGTCAAGTGGGTGTTAAAGATATGCTAGCACCAACCTGAGACTTTCTTCTTGACCCAATTATGTAGATTGGATAAAGAAAGAAAAGGTAATAAATTTCTCATCACACGATCCAATGTCTATAAGCTTCTTATACTTTGAGAAACAATGAACTAGAGCGGAGATGTTAAAACTTTTCAGATGAGGACTACAGAAGAAGTACATTTTACATCTGGAACCAGTGAGAGTGTGCACGCTTATACATACACACACACACACACACACACACCCTGATGTACACACGACTGAAGGGAATCCTTTCAGGCAATAATACCCTTACTCCCTGTGGTGTGCTGCAGTATGCTTTAGCCCATTCTGCTCTCTTTCTTTTTCCTTTTTTTAATATTGATAAGGAAACACTAAATTGATTTCACCACCTGTTTTTGTCCATTTGTGGTGCTATAAAAAAATACTTGCGACTGCAGTCATGTATAGAGAATAGAAATTTATTTTCTCACAGTTCTGGAGGCTGGGAAGTCCAAGATCAAAGTGTTGGCAGGTTTGGTTGTGTGGAGAGGGCTGCTCTCTGCCCCCGGGATGGCACCTTGTTGTTGCATCCTCCAGGGGAGGAGCATTATGTCCTGAACATGATAGAAGGCTATCATGTTCATAACCAGGACGTGATGCTCTTTTGTGAGGGCCTAACACTATGTGCTATACAAGGCCTCTTGTATAAGCACCTTGATCCCATTCATGAGGGAGAAGCCCTCATGGCCTAATTGCCTCTTAAAAGGCCCCACCCTTAATATTATCACATTGGCCATTAAGTTTCAATACCTGAATTTTGGAAGGGACACATTCAAACTATAGCACCCCCCCATCAAAGGGTTGTGAAAACCTCATACTTTGAAAAACTCTGAATTAAGGGAAGCTGGACCGGAGGTAAGAAAACAACTGAAGAGGCTGTTATGATAGTGTAGGCAAGAAATGATGGGTCTTAATGGATCCCAGTGGCAATAGAAATGAAATAGAGGTAAAATCAACACAGTGTGATCATTATACTTCATCTTTAAAAAGTTGTAACATATGACACAGAGAGGTGAGATTTATAAATCCATTTCTTGTGAGTTAGTTTACTGTGAATCATGCTCCCCAGAAATTTAGCAACATTGGGATGACTTTTGATGGAAAAGCGCTACTGCTTGGAAAATAGGCTGCTGGCGTCAACCCTTCAAAACAACATACTCAGTAAGCATCAAATTTGACCATATTGTTTTCAGAGAGCATTCCACTTTGCAAATTCCATTCACATTATGCTCTTCAAGAAATTTTCAACCATGGACCCACTTGGGTTTTTAAGTCTATACTGTAATTGTTGTCTTGAATGATCACTTGTTTTGTAACCCTCTGGTAGCCAAATGAGTGTGACAGTGATGGAATGAAAATCATAATTACGTTGTGCTGATATTGTTTGTTCAAATGAGACTTAATGACGTGGTTCTCTTGAGCAAATGCAAAATATGAAAATGTTTCAAGTTTACAAGACAAGGAAAAAATACATTTTCCTGAATGGTTCTGGAAAGGCCACCTCTATTTTCACAAGTATGGCTGCAAAATAAACAAGCTTCATCTTTAATTTACCTTTGCTACCACACCAAGATGCCTAGGTGTTAAGAAAGGACTGTACCGCGATGCATTTGCCAGACAAAAAGCTTTCCCTGTTATTAATGACTGGTGGTGCCCCAGTGTAATCAAAGGGCACAGCTGCCGTGATATATGGCAGTGACAAGCCTCAGATCTTTCCTTCTCAATGCCACGAGCCTAACAGCTAGCAGCCGAGAACTTCCAGCGCTGTATATCTACAAGATAAATAACACGAGATATGAATATACGTATTGCTTACAGTCTTGAAAAGTATTGTTATATCCCCCCGCACACAATCATTCTAAATATGACACAAGTGCATTTTTCACCATTTCTGTACAATCCTTGTTGTTTGTAAATGGAAATAGTTTTCTGGTAGAGATTTAAAACCCTCCAACTGTACCAGTTACTGCAGCCTGATTTGAAAACCGGTGCCTATGCTGCCGCCAGTGCAGCCGGTTTCCAGAGATTCATAACCCCTTTTACGGTGACAGGCAGCATCAAAAGAAGGAATCACCTCAAGAATATACTAGAAATCATTTTTATTTTTGCTCCTCGATCATGCCAAGATGATCTAAAGGGAAAACTGAGAGTCACTCATGATGTGAATTTGACATGAAGGAATCTATAAGAAAAATTCACTGATGTTTTTATTTCCAGCTATTAAGCCATTTTTTTTCCTCTCCTGCTTTGAACTTGCGATCAGTAAGTGCCATATTTTGCTTTGTTAAGGGTTCAGGAAATGCATTTAATTGGGAGTTATGACCAATGTTACAGAACCAGCATGAAATGAGGTTAGCTTTCTTCACTTACTCAGGCATGAATTCCAGCAGAAAAATTTTATAATTACTGATCAGGTTTCCATTAAAAATAGAATGAACAAAACCACTGAATGGTCTTTTCCCAGATCAATAGCAAAGACACGTCCATGCTCACTCAGAGGAAGTCAGTGCAGCTCCATGACCTTTTCATGAACTTTCTGGGAGACAGAAAGATCATTCAAAGGGTAGAGGTCAGCATTCATGCTGGTCACAAACAAAAATCAGATTTTGCGTCGTAATGAAGGATTCGGGGCTCTCACCTACTGGTGCAAATCAAATACTACTGCACATTTTCCTACGCTATCAATTGCAGGAGAAACTGCTTTTGTATTTGCAGCATGTGTTAACATTTATTTACCAACTCACACTATTTTGCTACCTTTATCAAGCATCACACAGTGAAAAATGAGGTTTAAAAACTGAAAAACTTCAGGCAAGATGGGAATGTTTAGCTCATCCAAAGGACCTTACCGTGCTAAAGATGCCCCTCTCTGGATGATCTCTCCCCAAACCAACCCCAATATACACAGCACAGAGGGAAGGCAGGGTGCCAGAAAGACAAGATAACACCGAGTTAAAGACAGAGTTTTAGTTAGAAATAAATTACATAGGTCATGATGAGGAAATCTGGGTATTGTTCCTCTGTGGATGCAGGCTCACCTCACAGAGAATAGTGCACCTCTCTAGTTTTGCCCCAGAGATGTTCAGGGCTAAAGAGACAGCAGTGGGAATAACTAGGAATCCAAAACATTTCACAAAACAGCTTCATTTCCAGTAGCACTGACTCAAGTCAGCATCGTCGTGAAACCTAGACACTAAACAGGGTTCCTGGACAGAAGGTGTCCCCGTAGAGATGCCAGTTGGTAACTTCTTTTGCCAGTGTTCTTAAACAAAGGGGAACCCAAATAGACTCAAATCACGTGTCTATTAGAATCAATTAGGAAATGATATGGCACCTTGGGGAACTTTAAGAAATCAGGCAAGGATCAAAATATAGAAATCCTACTGTTCTGAAAATTCAATATCCTAGCTGTTGATTAAAAACATTTTTAGAGAATCTGAAGAAATCACTACAAGTCACAGATGGTTTTGTATCTTTCTTTAGATAGTGTGCAGTAGTTCAAAGGTTACAGCCTTCTGAAGCTTTTATTAGGAATAAATTCAGTGAGATCTGGGCACTAATTCTCTTGTGTTCTAACGTGTGTCCTAAAAGACACACCACATTATTCCTGTCTGTCCATGTTCTATTTTCTCAGGTGCAGCATTTAATTTTCTTAATCACTGACATAGGACATAAGCGGATTTCAATACATCCTAAGGTTATTCCTACTAGTAATTGCTTTGTGTAACTTTAATTCTCTTTTTTTTTTTTCAGAGTATGAAAGACCTTTAATTTTTTTTCCTGTCATTTTATTTTATTTTATTTTAGAATATTACAGGGGTACAAATGTTTTGGTTACATGGATTTCTTTTGTACTGAGTCAAAGTTATAAGTGTGCCCATAGCCCAGATAGTGTACAGTGTACCCATTAGTTATGATTTCACCCATCCCCTTCTCCCCGCTCTCACCTGCATGATTTCCACTGAGTTTTAATTCCATCTGTGCACATGGGTACTTATCAGTTAGTTCCAATTTAATAGTGAGTACACGTGGTGTTTGTTTTTCCATTCTTTAGATATTTCATTTAGGAGAATGGTCTCTGGTTCCATCTAGATTGTTGTCAAAGGTATTAATTCATTTTTTATGGCTGAGTAGTACTCCATGGTATAGATATACCACATTTTATTAATCCACTCATGAATTGATGAGCACTTGGATTGATTCCATATCTTTGCAATTGTGAATTGTGCTGCAATAAACATTCAAGTGCAGGAGTCTTTTTGATAAAATGACTTCCCCCCCCCCCCCACCCTTGGGTAAATACCCAGTAGTAAGATTGCTGGGTCAAATGGTAGGTCTACTTTTAGATCTTTGAGGAATCTCCATACTATTTTCAGGCTAGGATTCCCAACACTAGGTTGAATAGAAGTGGGCACCTTTGTCTTATTCCAGTTCTGCGTGGGAATGCCTTCAACTCCCCCTTCAGTATGATGTTAGCTGTTGGTTGATCATATATGGCTTTTATAATTTTGAGGTATGTTCCATATATGCCTATTTTGTTAAGAGTTTTTATCATAAAAGGGTGCTGAATTTTGTCAAATACCTTTTCTGCATCTATTGAGATGATCATATGGTCTTTGTTTTTACTTCTGTTTATGTAAAGAATCACATTTAAGGATTTACGTGTGTTGAACAACATACATATGTTGGTGAATTTTTTTTTTGATGTGCTGTTGAATTTGGTTTGCTAGAATTTATTGAGAATTTTTGCATCTATATTCACAAGGGATATTGGTCTATAGTTTTTTTCTTGTTGCTGTGCCCTTTCCTGGCTTTGGTATCAAGGTGATACTGGCTTCACAGAATGAGTTGGGAAGTATTCCTTCCTTCTTGATGTTATGAAATAATCTCTTCAGTATAGGTACCAATTCTTTGTAGGTCTGATAAAATTCACTGTGAAACCATCTGGTCTGGGCCTTTTTTTGTTGTTGTTGTTGTTGTTGTTAGAAAATTTTTTTTATTGCTCCTTCAATTGTATTCTTCATAATGAACTGCTTGTTCAGGAGTTCTATTTCTCCCTAATTGAGCCTCGGAGGTTGTGTATTTACAGAAATTTGTCCATTTCCTCAACTTTTTTGAGTTTATGTGCATAGAGATTTTTATAGTATTCACAGTTGATATTTTGTATTTCTGTGGTATGAGTTGTAGTATCTCCTTTTTCATTTCTGATTGAGCTTATTTGGGTTCTTTCTTTTCTATTTCTGGTTAAGCTAGTGAAAGGTCTATCAATTTCATTTATCTTTTCAAAGAACCAACTTGTTTCATTAATCTTCTGTATTTTTTTTTGTTGTTGTTGTTTGTTTGTTTTCTGTTTCATTTAGTTCTACTCTGACCTTAGTTATTTCTTTTCTTCTGCTGGGTTTGGGTTTGTTTTGCTCTTCCTTTTCTAGTTCCTTGAGACAATTCATTCAATTGTTGATTTGTGATCATTCAGTTTTGTTGATGTAGGCATTTCAGGCTATGAATTTTCCCCTTAAGACTGCTTTTTCTGAATCCCACAGATTTTGATAACTTGTGTCCCCTTGTCATTTAGTTGAAAGAATCTTTTTATTTCCACCTTAATTTCCTCCTTGACCCAATAGTTACTCAGTAGTAGGTTGTTTAATTTCCATGAATTTGTGTAGAATTGAGTGTTACTCAATTCTACTCACTGTGGTCCTAGAAGATACATGGTATAATTTCTATTTTTATGAATTTGTTGAGACATATTTTGTAGCCTAAGATGTGATCTATCCTAGAGACTGTTCCATGTGCTGATGAGAAGAATGTATATTCAGTAGTTTTGGGGTAGAATGTTCTGTAAATGTCTGTTAGGCCCATTTGCTCTAGAGTCTCATTTAAGTCCAGTGTTTATTTATTTTCTTCCTGGAGCACCTGCCCAGTTCTGTCAGTGGGGTGCTGAAGTCCCTGGCAATTATGATGTTGCTGTTTATCTCTTTGTTTAGATCTAGTAAGGTTTGCATTGTGAATTTGGGTGCACCTGTATTAGGTGCATAAATATTTAGGATTATGATGTTTTCTTGATCAATTGCTCCCTTTTACCCTTATATAATGACTCTCTTTGTCTTTTTTTTTTTTTTTTTACTATTGTTGATTTGAAGTCTATGTTATCTGATGATATGAGAATGGCTATGCCTGCTTTCTTTTGATTTCCATTTGCATGGAACACTTTTTCCATCCCTTCATCTTGAGTCTCGATGAGTCCTTTTGTGTTAGATATGTTTCCTGGAGACAACAGATACTTGGCTTGTATTTTTTTATCCAGCCAGCCAGCATATGTCTCTTGAGTGGGGAATTCAAGCCGTTCACATTTATTGAAAGGATTGATAAGTGAATGCATTTCTGTTTATCCTGTTAGGTAGAACCTTCTTGCTTTGTTTTACCTCTTGAGCCATTATTTTATGAGCTCTGAGCTTTAGCTTTTGAGTAATTTTACACTGGTGGGTTTCTATTGTGCTGATAGATGCATAGTGCAGATCTGAGTACTTCCTGCAGGGCAGGTCTGGTCTTGACAAATTCCCTCAGTGTTCGCTTGCCTGAAAAAGTCTTTATTTCTTTCTCACATAAGAAATTTAGTTTTGCAGGGTATAAAATTCTAAGCTGGCTATTATTCTGTTTAAGACGACTCAAGATGGGGTGCCAACCCCTTCTGACTTGTAAGGTCTCAGTTGAGAAGTCTACAGTTAGCCTGATGGGTTTTCCTTTGTACAGTACCTGATGTTTTCATGTTAGGGCTTGCAGGAGTTCCTCCTTCATGTTAACTTTGGCCAGTCTGATGACCATGTGTCGTGGTGATTGCCTCTTTGCAATGAATCTCCCAGGTGTTCTTTAAGCTTCTTGTATCTGGACATCTAAATTTCTAGCAAGACCAGGGAAGTTTTCCTCAATTATTCCCTTAATTAATTTTTCCAACCCTGTGTGACCTCTTCTTCACCCTCAGGGGTGCCTATAACTCTTATGTTTGGCCTCTTTACATAATACCATATTTCCTGTAGGCTTTGTTCCTTCCTCTTAATTATCTGTTCTTTGTCTTTGACTTACTTGTTTAATTTGAAGATATTGCCTTCAAGCTCAGAGACTTTTTCTTTTGCCTGATCTAGTCTATTCTTAAGACTTCTAACTGTGTTTTGCATTTCCTTGAATGACTTTTTCATTTCCAGAAGTTCCATTTGATTTTTTTAAAAATAATTTGATTTCTTTAGTGAATTTTTCATTCATTTCCTGAATTTTTTTTTTTTTGTGGTTTCCTTGCGTTGGTTTTTCCATTTTCTCTTGTATTTAATTGAGCTTACTTATAATCCATATTTGGAATTCTTTATCTGTCACTTCAATATTCTGATTTTTATTTGTATCCACTGCTACAGAGCTGCTGTTCCCTTTTGGGGTTGTCCTTTCACTCTGATTTTCCTACTTCTGGAGTTCTTTTGGTGATTCCTTGGAATCCTTGGATTCCTTGATTCACCTGAAAAAGCTGGTGCTTCTTATTTTTGGATTTTCTTTTGTTTAGATATGGCTTATTCCCCTGCACTGACTCGTACAGGTATGTTTGTATAATGGCATATGTTAGGTAAGAACCTTTGGCTTTGCTTAGTGCTTTCATGGTGATCTAGGTTCTGGATTGATGCCTTGGTTGTCGATTTCCTTAGTGTGGTGGATTTCTAAGTTGCTAAGTGTTTATGGGCTATAGCAGTTGTGAGCTATGTGTGTAGGCAGATTCCCTATCTCTCTTTGATGAAGGAGGATGGACGTCTTTGAAATCCTTTCTTTTTCCCTGGCCTTCTTGTCTTCTTAACAGTATCAACTGTAATGGCACACCCAGTTTAATTTCTGAGACAGTAGGTGGTGCTTGTGGGTGAGAATCAACCCACAACCTGTACGATTGGGTCAGAAAATGCTGTAAAGGGCATGCAAATTGACCTCCCTGTCAGTAGGTGATGCTTGCCAGAAGAAGGAATCTACACTGTTGTTTTTGGGTCCTTTGACCAGCTCTCATTCCTCAGGGGAAGCACTCGAATGTCCCAGGTGGTGAGTGGGGCCCTGGAACTTCCAAGTGAATCCTTATTCTCTGCCTCAGCAGAGGCAAATGGGGAAGTGTGGGTGAGTGGGGATGGGTTTTGTGAGCTTGCCCTCAGGCTCCAAAAAGCTGGCAAGGTAATTGTTTTGGTAGGGGTCAAAAGTCTGCAAAGCCACCAGGGAGGGGCTGAAGTGGCCCCACCCAACCAGAAAGTCTGCTTGTGGAGGCGGGACTATCTGAGATTCACAGTCTGGCAGTCTGGAGTAGGCTTTGCTCTTCTCTATCCTCCCTTTCTCCAAAGGTTTTCCCTCCAGTGTCTGCCAGCAGGTAGGAGCTTAAGCCAGCCAAGCTCCCCACAACTGTGATGTGGGCCAGGATGTTCTCTGCCCAGTATCCCCCAGCCTGAGCTGAGAGTGTGGCCCTCCTGTGGGGAGAGTTGCCCCATAAGCACGTAGCAACTAGGACCCACACTGCACTCTTCCTCCTGATCTGCCCATGTGGGCTCCCTCACCTCACAAGATTAATTCACAAATCTCCCCTCCCTGCCCCTGAGCCATGCAATTGAGACTTGGGGGTATGGGATCTGACCTACAGGTCCATCCCCTGGTTCCTAAAGATCAGTCTGTGATCATGCCAGGAAGAAATGCTCTGGTCCCAAGTTGACCACAGGGTGCCCAAGCAGATTTGATGTTCCTCTGCCTCAGTGTGTTCCCTGTTCTGATGGAGCAGCTGGGAAAGCAGAACTAGGGAGAGCTGGCATGCAGGGAGCTCACAGTCCAGGACCCCCTCAGTCTGCTACAGGACCCCAAGAAGAAAAGTCTGAACCCCACTGTATGTGGAAGCCTCAGTGTGGTGGCTCAATTGTCTCTCTCAGCAGCCATGGGTGGAGGGGGGAAGGGGAGCAAAAGAGTCTGGGTGGAGGAAAGCCACCACTCTGGTCGTGCCCGTCCTTCCCTCTGGGAGGTCTCCTACACAGAATGTCCAGTTACTGGAGTTACGCACGTCACCTGGAACCCACTGGACCCCTGTGGCTCCTGCAGTCTGGGCCAAGTTGGGAAATGTCTGTATATGAATAAGTGAGATGAAATCCGAGGAGTTTAAGCCCCCTGGAGAGGACAAAGACACATGGTGGGTAGAGAAGCATTATGGTGCCTGCCATCCCGGTTCAGGTCTTTGGGGTGGGAAGGGCCCCAGAGGGGTGGGAGCCTGGTGCTTTGTCCACAAGAAGCTCCCATCTCACTGGTGGCAGCAGCTCATGTGGGCAGAAAGTCTCTCCAGCAGCTCAGGAACCCAATGTCTGAGATGTGAGGGAAAGAGAAACAAACTGCTCCACCTACTCTTCTCACTGGCCTCCAAGCCTCTCCAGGGTTGATCTCTGCCGATACCTTGCTCCTTCCTGTTCTGCTCTGCACTTTCTTCCTGTGGAACCTCTGGTAGGTTCTGGCGTGTTTCCCTTGGAATTATACCTGATCTATGTTTGTTTGTTTTTTCTTTGTCATCTAAAACTTTTCTTCTTTCTGAGATGATCTGGCAGCTGGTGTCTCTCGTCTGCCTTCTTCCAGCCTCTTTCTGATTCTCAATATTGTGTGCTAAATAGGAATTAGCTTTTAGTAAAACAAGCTTATCTATGTGGGCATGTGGGAAATGGGATAGGGCCAGGAGGGTGGCCCTATGCCTGTAGAACTTGAAAGTTAGGAGACTTGAGATTGCATTCCTTTACCCTCTTGTTTTCCAGAAAAGGAAACCAAAACTTGGTGATGGCATATGTGACTGTGCGTGTGTGTATGTGTGTGTGTGTGTGTGTGTGTGTGTAGCACTGGACCAGTCACAATAGAGGCAGACTCTATCCAATCACAATAGATTATGAGTCTGTGGGAGGGGAATCCCAGAAGTCTTCTATGGGTCCCAGCTTAATCCTTTGGCTACTGGATTGTGAGAAGGTGGAGGATATCCTGGAAAAAGAACTGTTAGTTCAGGTAATAGACAACATATAATGCCCTCCTTGTCCTGGGGGAAAGATACTGTATTAGTTAAATACTCATCTGCTTGGATTAGAACGCTGATTCCACCACTTAGAAGAAGAATAATCTTGGGCAAGTTATTTAACTTCACTAAGCCCCAGTTTATTCATTGTATAATGGAGCTAATAATAGTGACCTCACCAGATCATATGTATAATAGAACCAGATATATGTTATGCTAAGTGTTTTAAGTGTGCTGTTCATCTATCCTCGACAACCCTCTGCGGTGGATGATTTTTATTATCTGCATTTTACAGATGAGGACACGGAGGCAGGTTGACTAACTTGGCCCCATCTCCTGTCTGGTGAAAGGCAGAGAAGGGACTCAGCTCACGAATCCTGCCTGGAGCCCTGTGTCAATCACATTTCTGACCCCAGAACCTGTGTTCAATATTGATCTTAAAAGCTCTGCTTAATTGGCCTCCCTTTGAGAGCCTTAGTATTTATTTAAAATAAATAAGATCTTTGTTAAGAACTTAATATAATGAATTTCTGCCTAGGTTTTTCCAGAGAGGTCAACTTGTCCAAATTTACACAACTAATTCATGAAAAACATCAGGTTAAGGGCCCATCTTCTGGCCCTTGTTCCTGTGTTCCATCCACCTCACACACTGCCTTGGTTAGATAGAGCTTTCAAAACAACTTGTAAGATCCCTCTGTGAAGCATGGAATGGTGGATGAACATGTGGACTTTCCAATTGGACAACCTAAATTCGAATCCTGGCTGCAGTGACTTGTCCTGTGATTTTACAAAAGTTCCAAGATCTCCCTGTGCCTCAGCTTCATCATCTAGAAAATGGGGATGGCGGTAAGAATATAACCTATCTCCTTTAAATTATTGTCAGTGATGAAGGCACATGAAACATTTACAACAATGCCTGGGATGTAAAAACACTCAAGCCATGTTAGCTATTACTATTTTTTTTTTCATTCAAGCACATAGCAATCAAATTATCTGCTAAATTTCAGAAATTTTGTCTTGTACTTTTCAGAAATATGATGGATGAAGAGGACTGAAGTGGATACATGGTGGAATGAAGTTACTAAATTAGAAGGATATAAGAGTTATTTTAAGTCTCTTGAAAAGAAGGTGGTTAAGCCTTAGTTCTGAAATCAGATAATACTTCAAAGGATCATGGTAACTCTAGAGAGAAGGAGTTCTGAGAAAATAGTCTAGTTGAAAAAGGAAAAATTTGGAAGGGAATCCATGAGAGGATAACACGTCCTAGTGACATTAAGTTTTACTAAGAAAAGGTTTGGGATTGCAAGAATTATACTATTATTCAGATCAGAAAGGGAGATCAAACTCAGCTAGATATAATTTATATTAAACATTTTATTTAAAATGTCTTTTTATTAAAGAAAATATGATATAAATGCAATGTGTATTGTAATGAATAGAGAATTAGAATCAATCTGAAATAAATATTAAATCTAATTTTTAGAGGAGAGAGCAGAAAGATTTTTAAAAATCTACTTCTCCTTCCATCTACTCCCATCAAAATTTTATTTAATTCATCACAGAGCACAGTGAGCAAATTTGTGCCTCTTTACCCTTTTAATGCGTTCAACTTGGTTTTAAGCACGCATCAGAAAGCAGCTTGCACTGAAAGCCTTTTGTTGTCTTTAGACAGAAATGTCAGAAACTTAGCCCTGGCCAGTGCAAGGTATAAAGGAATTCTCCCTGATGCCATCTGTCCTTCAAGATCAAGTTCTGCACAGCTGCACACTTGGGATGGCCTGAGATCACCTGGGTAACCTCTGGGTGACGTTCATATTTGAGATGTGACCTAAGATGAAGAAGAAAGGGGAGAAATAGCAACATGATACTTAACAGATTCTGGTCCAAGTGATCACACATTTGGCTTCCTGCAACTCGTAAATCTATTATCTTCAAAACTGGGTGGCTCACATTGCAGGCATTCCTCCTAAACAGCTGCAAATCATAAGTCTCACTCTATATAACTTTCTTTAAAGTACCTTAGAGATATGATTAACCATATATACATACACATTCATATATACACACACACATACATACACATGCACTCACACACATAGATGGATCCTATTTTTCCTGTTTCCCTATGAAAGATCTAGAGATTTCATTGACCCATCATTTTTTATTGATGCTATGAATGGGTCCTTCAAAGATGCCCTCATTCTATAGAGTCTCTGAGTTCAATAATGAGACCATATATTAAAAAATAAACTTAAATTTCAGAGGTAGATCACCCTTTATAATTTACCATTCCACTATTACTCAGCCTTAAATAAGAAGAAAATCCTGCCATTTGCAACAACATGGATGAACCTTGAGGACATTATGCTAAGTGACATAAGCCAGACACAGAAAAACAAATACCACATGATTTTACTTATATTTGAAATCTAAAAAAAGTCAAACTCAGAGTAACACAGAGTAGAATGCTGATTACCGGGGCTGAAGGGTGGAAGGATTGGGGAGATGTTGGCCAAAGTTTAAAAATCTTGCATTGTAAGATGAATAAGTATTGGAGACCTAACGTACAGCATGTTGACTATAGTTAATAATAATCCATACTCAAAATTTTCTGAAAGTAGATTTCAAGTGTTTGTACCACATACTCAGAAAAAGGTAATTATGTGAGGTGCTGGATATGTTAATTAGCTTGATTATTGTAATCATTTCACAATATATACATATATCAAAACATCACATTATACACCCTAAATATATATAATTTTTATTTGTCAGTTATACCTCAATACAGCTGGGAAAAAATAGTAATAATAATTCACCATTCTATTGGTCCTCATGCAGAGAATTTCTTTCCTAGCACATTCTATTAAGGTGATTTCAACCAAAAGCTTTTAGAAAAAGAAACGTACCAGAACTGGTTCTTGCAGTGCTTGGATAAAGTCAGCATATATTGATACCAAGGGGCAGTATTTCTAGCCTTACTTACAATTGTTTTCATAGATTTGGGGCAAAAATAATTAAACCAACAGAGCTCTCCTTTTCTATTCGGTTAAATAATCATAGAATCATAATCATGTAACTTAGGGAGGCGTCTACAGTGACATGCTGAAGCCAACTCATGACTGTCTGGCAAGAGCCAGTTGTGTACATCTCCTCCCAACTCCTCATTCAGCAATAAAAGGCTGGTAGTTCAAATTAGCCATGATGGGAGCATCTATACCTTGGACATTGGCAAATGCATCCTCTCCATATCCCTACTCCCAGCATCTGGTTGTTAAATATTCACCAGCACACCACAACTGTAGCAGGACTGCAGTCCAGCCCTAGACTCCAATGCTGGTGAAAGTTATTTCTGGGAATTGTAATCATCAAGAAGTATTATATACTTAATAGTGTCTATCTTGCTCATGCTAAAAATAGACATGAATGAATGATACAATGCAGAGAAGAGAAAAAAGTAAATGATTATGCTTGTTAAACTAGCTTTAATAAAACCACCTTTTCATTAAATATAAAAACTACTATTAGATAGGATAAATTGAACTTCACATAAGACTGACAGCTGGGACCTCTTAGAAGTGTAGAAAAGTTGAGTCAGGAATCTCCTAAAAATAACCTTTCTTAGTCAAAAGAACAATATCCTACTATAGGGGTTTGTTCCTTTTTTCTTCTGAAGAAAAAATTTACCTCATACATTAAGAAAAAACCCAAAAAGACCAAGAATCTTTCCATATGTTTTACATTAATAGAACAACTTCCTCTCAGAAAAGGGTTGTTAAATACACTGGGTTTAAATTTTACTCTTTACCGTGAGTTCTGCCTCTGTCCCTGTTTTGCCATTCTTGACTTTCAGTACTATACATCCTTCCAGGAGAGTTTAGTTGTAAAACCATGCAGGGAGTTTAGCTTTTATTGATTCTGAAAGAACAATATAACAAGATACTGACAATAATAAACAGATACAAAGTTGTTTCAGCCTGGAAACAATTGCAGCCATATAACCCTTGGTGGCCTCTTTTTTATGAACTTTTCTTTTTCTCTCCACAATGACTAACATGGGAACTATCACCCATCCAATCAAGCAGCTTCTAGTTGCTCAGGAAATGGTTAAGCTACTGCAGGTCAGCCCCACAACCCCGTGGAAATGCTTTGATTTGTCTCCCATACAAAACCAATTTGAGTCATTTATTTTACTAACAATTCCCAACAGAATCAAGGCACTGGACAGGTCTCTTTTTAAGAGAAATTTACCTTCACACTTGACTTTGTCAAGAAAGAGTTTCCTCTGAGAAAGATACAGATTTCATGAATTTTCATGAAGTGTCTCCAGAGCCTTTACTTAACATTAAGGAACTGCACAATTGAGCAAATTTTTAAAGCAGCCACACAATTCCAGTCTGATTTAATTTAATGCTGTCTCTAACACATAAAATAAAATTTTGACTAAAAAAATTCTCTGGAGTAAACAATCCAAGTGTAATTACTCCAAATGCTCCTAGCCACAGAATAGAGTATGCATCCCTGAGTCTTGAATCCAGTGATTACTCAGTCAGTCAACAAATGCATAATTGGGTGCCCTCTGGATAGGTGATACAGATAGATGTATAAGTTATTCTTATGGGAGGCTTGCAAATATTTTTTCTGGCAAAACAGAGCCTCCAAGGGGAAAAAAAATCAAACAGTTAACAATATATTTTTCCAAGAACAGCTCTTGTTTCAAAATGAGTGATTCATAGTTGAGTCAGCTTCTGCTTGCTAGAAGGTCATTGTAGGAGCAGCCAGGAGGGAGGATGATTTCTCTGGTGATACCACTGCTCCCCTAGGGTTTCCTGCAGCTTCAGACCATGTGCATCTGAGTGCCTAAGATTTTTGGTGATGATTGAAGAAGAGAAAGGAAGTGGAAAGGAGAAAGAAGACCAAGACATTTCTAGACTTTGAGATAGGAAATAAAACCTCTTCTTTGTATTCCAATTTCAAAGGGAACTAAGTTTGCCACCAGCCACCCTCACAGCAAAGCTTGAGAACACCAGCCTGCATCAAGTCGTTAACCTTTTAGAACCTACTCAAAGCAATGTAGTGTGACTTTATTAATGAATTCTTTAATGTGGTCTATAAAAGCTAACAAACACAGACACTTGCTATGATTCGTCAAATTTAATATTCCATCAAACCTTTCCATTTAAAGACCAATGATTTTTTTAAAAAAAATACCAAAACCTCAAAGTGAAAGTCTTGCACTCCAATTAAACTTAATGCATCAAAAAATAAAATCCGTAAGAATTTATTGCTAGGTCAAAATTTTGAATAAACAAACAATAAAGAAATAACTGCTGTGCAACATGAATTATAATTCCAGAAAATGTGTTATTGAAACTGTAGACAACCGAGAGATGTAGCCCTTGAAAATAGCCTTGCTATTTAAGGCACACATTGTCTGCATGTTGCTAGGAGTCAAAAGACCCTGTTGTAAAACAGCTGGGTTCTTGCTGTAGCCAAAGGCAAATTCCACAGTCAAAAACCTAATTAGAAACTTCTAGAATATTTGCACTGCTTTATTCAATGTCTTTCATATTTTGGAAATCCATATTTCTGTGCCTGACTTTCTGCATAAGATCCCTTCTTGTATAATTACAATATATACATTTTTCCCCTTGATATTTTATAAGCTGCCATACAAAAGAACAGCTCACCTCACTCACTTTCAGTGCCCATCTGCAAAGATTCTTGGACAAAATTTTCAAAATGTAATTTTGCTTTAAAGACACCTTTTTCATATTTTTTCTTTTTAAACATTTATGTGCTATGGCATTTATCAAAAGAAAAGAAAAAACGAAGTGAGAGAACTTTGGTGGTCTAATCTGGCCTCACTTGATCTTCTGTTCAAAATCTAGGTCATGGTCAGGGCCTGATACATGCCAAAAATTAGTACAATTCCAGGGAAACACAGTCACAGATCCTAAGAGCCTTTTGTGGACAAAGAAAGGGGCCTATAAATTATGTCACCAGGCCAATCCGCCATGTCATCAAAGAATAATCCAAGTGGATTATTATCTTTTTCTCTTCAAATCGTTCTGTAGATGTCTTAAGTGCTTTGCAAACTTTATTCCTCTTTATCTGGCTGTCAGTTAGGTTATCTCTCATTTTGCAAATGAAGGATCAGACACAGTGAAGTTAACTGATGAGCTGAGGCTCTGATTCAACCAAATCAGGAGGCTACTGACATCAGGATCTTTTTATCCCTCAGAATGACATTTCTTAGCTCCTGGAATAGAGAATACCAGCTTATGTGAATTTTACCCAGTTCTATTACTTTCTCACAAACACACTGCTCACAATGCAAAGTTCTCTAACATGCTCTGAAACAAAACGTACATGTTTGCTAGAATTTTTCTTTAATGCAGAACATAGAATCTAGGAGATATTTTAACTGACATGGGAAATGAAAAACTACTATGTTTCCACTATGAAATGTGAATAATTCACTCACATCACCTGAGATTTTTGCAGCAAATTGACTCATGAATCATAGGATATCCATAAAAAAATAGTGTCCATATAACAAAAAGTGGATCAATTTAAAAACTTTAGCTAAATGTCAATCCCTCTTAGGAAGAACTAAGAAGGTTACAATTTAAGTGAGAATTAGACTCATGTATACTGAAAGAGTTTGGTGCAATTCAAAATCATAGAATTTATGCTTAGCCAGGATTTCCAAAGACATACATTCCAAGCCATTTATCTTAGCAATCAAGATGCTAAATTTTAAGGTTAGACAACTTAGCTTCTACAACCCTAATCAGGGCCACAGTTGACATGATCAAGTCCAACTCTCTTATTTCAACTGTAAAATGGTCCTTTTTACTAGCCATGTAAAAAGCTTCCTTCCAACAACGTCTGACTGTCAATACTTCTTCTCAGGTAATCCGGGTGCCCTATTCCCACTGGATGTTCTATCCATCCTTACCTCATTTCTTGAATATTGGGAGACAGATGCACGCTAATATGTGAACTACTTCACAAGCCACATTTTTGTGAACTCTGTGGATTGTTGGTAGAGGGGACCAAGGAAACTCTGGAAATCTAGAGCACAATGACTCTAGTACTTTTATAGGAAACAAGTGGACAAAGAGAGCAGCCACTGGATGGCTTCATGGAGCCTGGTGACAGAGTAGGGCGAGAGTCCTGAATCTGTGTGGTGCCCCTGTAGGCAAGTGCCCCCACTTAGCCTGCCACGTTGTCCTGGGTGAGCCCTCAATACTTGAGCTCCATTCACACCTGTAGGCCTTACTCCCACAGATGCAGCCAAGAATTTGACTTTTTTGGCCAAAGATAGAAGGGTGGGGCAGCCACTCTAAGCCAGGCATACAATGGGGGAAAGGAATAAGAGTTGTAAAAGATTCTCTTTTAGGAGACTGAGCATGACTGAGCATGTTCTCATACACGGCCACCTGAGTCCTAACAAAATGTATTTTAACGTGCTGGACTGGGAATTAGAAACCCAGAGGTAACCATTATTTGATGCAGCACTGTGCTGAAGACTGCAGATGCCACAGGGGGCAAAACCCATCAAGGTCACTACAGTCTTGTCACTTGTCTTCACTAGTCAAAGCTGCCTCATATAATACACTCATTCAACACAGCACCAGACTCTTTCAGGAATGTTTTGGCCTGAGCTCATCTCTGTCCAGATCCCCAGAACCAGGCAGCCCTTTGGCTTCTAGGCTCCAGAAATACTGAACCTTAATTGTTCTCCAAATTCTTCACCGTCTCTCTTTGCACTTACTTTTCTTTCTCACTAGAACTAATTTTCCACTACCTCTTTCCTGGTTAACTCCTTTGGATATTGTCTTAGATACCCAGGAATCTTTCTCTTTTCCTTCAACCCTAACCAAAGATTGAGCTGGGTGTCCTCATTTGTGCCCCCAGAATATCCTATCAGAGTCTTAAGTCACCTTTGGCTTAGCTGGCTCCTCCACTAGGCTCTAAGCTGCACGAAACCAACGTTCCTTCCTTAATTCCTGTTATTTTATATCCTAGCACCAGCACCGGATCTGGCCACATGGTCCAAAGGTAAATTGTATTTCAATTTAATTGGTTTCCTTTATAATTCTGTATATTTTATTGAATGCTTTAAAAAAAACATTCTGAGTGGGCATCCTTAGGTTTCATCTGGCTGACGAGGGGCTTTGTGGTATAAAAAAAATTAAGAACATCTGCTAGATGCTCAATAAATATACAAGGACTGAGTAGCTGGACAAAGGAATGAAAGAATAGATGAAAGAAAATTCCCCACCACCCAGCAAAGAAAAGAGGCTTGACTTGGGTCTGACAGTTATGAGAATCTGTTCCTCATGAACATGATTTTATTCCATAAGGTGGTGGCATGAAATTGCAGAAAAGGTTCATAGTTTATGGGAAACCCGACACATCTGTGGCCTGTGGAAGACTCCTATTGATTGTCTATTCGTCTACCAATCTCCTCCCCTTTCTTCCATGCTGATAAAGCCTGCCTCTTACAATAGCACTAAAACAGCCAACACCCTTTGTGGGTAGTCATGCCCATGTGCCCAGTCTGGCCAATAAGGTATAAGGGGAAGCCCACTAGGAGCTTCTGGAAAATATGTCCTTCTCTGACAAATAGAGAGTGATCTTGAAGAGAAGCCTTCTTGCCACTCTGCCTTTGAACATGGCTTTGCAAAGATATGAAGTCTAGGACTATGGCAGCCACCTTAAGTGCAAAATGCAGCAAGTCTGAGGATGACAAAGTAAACATGCTGAGCATGGCAGAGTAGAAATGGAGGAATATGGCTAAGTCACTAAATCATCTGTGAAACCACCTATCCCAAATATCTTTATATATGAGATCATTAAATATCTCTATTATTTAGCCCATTCTTAGATGGGTGTTCTATTACTTACTGCCTTCCTGTCTTACATAGAAGTACAGCCCAATGACAGCTTTCTGGCCATGTGAATCAGGGCTGTGGGCCCAAATCAGTCAAGGGCACCATTCTCTGTTCTCAGTTCTCGGTTAACACTTCCTTCTGCAAAGTTCAGATTCATTCAATGATTATTTTATCCCTAGAATACACCAGACAGAAAAGAGGGGCCTTGGCTATGTAGTGGGCAAATTACCTTATGACCCTGTAGTCACCATCACCAGCAGACCTTCCTGAAGAATTTCTATGTGTCTAACTCTCCTGAGCTCTGAAGTGACATGCCAGGCCTAGATTTACAGCAGTGAACACAAAAGGTTAAGGTCCAACCTGAAACACGGAGGCTGCTTAGATCCATATCCAGCCTCCGTGTATCACTCTCCATAGCCCTAGCCCATTCCCTAAGATACTTCCTGACATTTTCCACTTTCTTATTTCTCTCTGGGAATTGACATGTCTCTCCATTGGACTATAAGCCCTTTTGAAGTCAGGAATTGTATCCCAGGAATCTTTGTGTCCTCCCTCAGTATCCAAACAGGGGTCAATAAATGTTTATTCAATTATAATTTTTAAAAGGCTGAGGACTATTTGTAAGCGAGTGTTGAGTCTGTATAACATAGTCCCTGCAGAGAACACACATGTATGAAAAGGTAATTATAATTTCAAGCAGCACTACAACAGCAGCATGAAGGACAAAGTCAAGGTCACTTGGGTCTGCGATGGTCACGGAATGCTCTATAGATCTGAACCTCAAACTAGTCCTGAAAGTGAATAAGACTGAGACAAGAAGAGGGAGAGATAGAAGGTACACCAGGCAGGGCACATGGTGTGACCAATGACAGAGACAGAAGGACCATTTTGGGAGAGCAAAGGATCAATGTAGAGAAATTAGGGAAGTAAATGGGAGAAGATGTTTGATGTCAGATGGTAGAGGGTCTTTACTGCCAAGCTGAGACATTTTATTTTATAGGAAATAGGGAGCCATTGAAAGCTGTAGGAGAGAGTTAAAAATATGTACCTTACAAATACCAGTTGTTTCAGTCCTTGCTGTGAAATCTGAGTTACTCACTGATAACGATGTCAGAGGCTCTACTATCAGGAGATTATTAGACAATAGAATTATCTGGACCAAAGTTTCCATCTTCCTGGTGAAAAAGTTGTACAGGACAAACTCAAAAGCCTTCCTACATATGAACTATCATTTCCTGCTAAAAATCATATTTTTTGAAGGAAAAATTTTCCATTACTTACCCAGAGACAGAAACTAAAATTATAGCCATTCTTTTATCCTACGTATTTGACCTCAAGGGCAGAGGTCTATAATAATCCTTCACCTCTTTTTATAGCACATCACATAACTCTACCCAATATCCTTCTCTTATTTCATTATTAATTCCTCCTCACCTCAGATCCTTGTCCCTCATTCCTCTCACCCTCACACAGGCATTTTGATATTTTGGATATGTGCATATATTTTTGTATATCTACTATTGTTTTGTATTTAACAAATTTGAATTTGTTTTTAAAATCTGGAAAATGGAATTTTGCTTTAAATCTCATTCTTTCTTCCTTTTTTCACTGTGATTTTGCTTTTAAAATTTATCCATATTGCTATATATACATCTAAAATATTGCCTCCACCTACTGCATGGAATTACATAGAATGCAGCCAACTAGCTGACATATCCATTTCTCTGGTGGAAGGTGTCAAGCTTGGTACCCCATTATTACAAATAATGCTAAAAAGGCATTCTTGTACGTGGTCCCTTTGTGAAAATTTTTCTGGGGTATATGATGTTCACAAATGGAATTGCAGAATTTGGGTGACTATAAAATTTATTTTCCTAAGAACATATTGGGAAGTGAAAATAAGCATTATTAATAATTATGCCAGAACCTCAGATTTTCCCTGCTATCCCAGGTAAGTGAGAGCCTCTTGCCACCTTACTCATTAAGAATTACTCATACTTAATTTCATAAAGATTGCCAGCTTGCTTTCTGAAATGATCATACTCATTTCCTCTTCCCCCAACAATAAAAAAGAGTTTCCACAGCTTCACCTCCTTGCCAACACATGGCATTATCCAGTTTTCTAAATTTTTGACATTCTAATTTGTCTAAAGTAGTCTATGCTGTTCTGATTATCAGGGAACTTGAACACTCCTTCTGATACCAGTTCACTTTTTGAGCTTCATATCCTTTCTGTACTTTTCTCCGGAGTTTCTTGTCTTTTTCTGGTTAATTTGCAGTTCTTTGTACATTCTAGATAACAATCAGTGTCAGGGTTTTTTTTTTTTTTTTTTTTTTTCTCCAGAATCAGTTTTAAATATTGCAAATATCTTCTTCCAGTCTGTCATCTGTCCATTAACAGATACGTTTTACAGTTTGCCATTGAGTTTATAGTTGATCACCATTTTCTCTTCAAATAAATAGATAATATAAATTCAAATAATATATCAAAGATTCTCTTTAATATATAAAAAGACATTATTTTCTTCTTCCCCCGGCTCTGGCTAACTCTCTAGCTCTTTACTTATGCTTTTTAAAACAATGGTAAGGTCTACAATGACTTTAGGCAAGTCACTGCTATCCCTCTTGGCTATGTTCTTAAACTTCAATATGCACCTGACCATATGGGGTGGGGTTCAGACTCAGCATCTTTAACAAGCTCCTCCAGAAATGCTGATGTTGAAATCCAAGGGCCACTTGTAAAGAAACACGGTCTAGTGTATAAGATATTGGGGCCTACAGAATGGATTACAGTGCTGAAAGGGACCTTGGAGATCACCTAGTTCAATCCCCTCACTTACATTCCAAGCCACGGGAAGACAAGCACCTTGACCGAGGAGCCAAAGGCACAGGTCTCCGGCCTCATGCCAGCTTGGGCTCTTGTTATCACACCAGGCAGGGTGTGCAAACACCTCTCTTTCTCCAGTGGTTCCTTACTGACATCTCCTAATCAGGAATAATCCTTCCATTGCATATACTGTGTAGTGGCCCCTGTTTTTGTTTCGCATTGAATCTTTATCCAAGGCCTAGATAGCAAAAAGATGAAATGCTTTCATTTTAGGATGTCATTATTATCAGCATGATCTAATTAGGAGAGCAACATGTTTATTTCCTATATGGTCAGCATTTTCAAAGTAAACCAAAAGATTCCCCCGCCCCTTGCCATGAATAGCATTTCTGAAAATAGCCCACCAAACCTCCAGAGTCCTATGCAAACAAAACTCAGCTCCATGGCGTCCCCTGTTTCGTATTCACACGATGCAAAACACATGGCCAAATTTATGTCACTGCAATTTGCCTGGCAGCCGGCATTTAAATCAGCAAGGTTTGCAGCTCCACGTTTTAGGGTGTCGTTTGCAATCCTGTAGCCAAGAGCTCTGAAGGAACAAGCTCACGTGAAGGGTCGTTAGCCAGCCCGATGTGATAGGGCTCTCCTAGCTGAAAACTAATTAGTATGCTGGGATGTATCTCCATATCTCTCAAATAGACCTTGTTTGTGTCTTTCCTCAGTGGCAGGGGGAGATTGTTCAGTAGAACACCTTACCTTTTAATATGCGGGGTTTGTTAGAAGAACAGCTCAATTCATATTTCCCCTGGTTTGATGGTAAGTGAACAGCAGTGGCAATATTAATCTGTAGTAACCTGTCAGTGAACTCTAGAGCTAATATGATGTAGTTATGATTTTACCATCAATCAGGACTGAACAGGCTCTGGGCAATCCTTACAGCACAGCCTCAAAAAATCTAATTGTGCAAAAGCTTCATTGGTTTCCAACATTTCTTTTTTATCTGTCACAGGCTTTAGGTCTACTACACAACCTTTTATTATTGGCCTTATTGCATTAGCTTGTCGGACAAAGAGGGAAAGGCTAAAGCAGAGGGTTCCCCTGCATTCCATCATTTGTTTGCATGCAGGATTCTATTTGACAGTCCCGCATTGTTTTAGATGTAGATAAAAATTATTGGGACATATGGCATCATATGAACTTTTGAACTGCCAATTGCCAATGTGTCCTAAAGGACTAGAGGCATTTACAAATTCTGCTCTACCTACGGAGATAGACATGCTATATGGACGAGCAAATAAGGTCTCCCTGAGGAATTGTATTTTACAGTCAACATAATCTTGCATGTTCTCCTTGACCAATTTTTATTCGGGGGAGGAGTAAAATCATTGAGAGATGGAATGTTAGCAAATGAGATGATATTTAGCCAAAATGAAGGTTGAATATTTGCAACACAGTAATGGAAAAACAGTTCACTTTCTCCAAGAACCTGCATGCACAATGTGAAGTAGCACGGGGCCAGATGGCCTCCGTTCATATGCCGAACATTTCTCTGGGTGTCTGAGATGCAGTCAGATTTGGTTCCAATGAAAGCATGTGCATAAAACACAAATCCACATCAAAGTAGCTCCAGCCTTGAGTCTACAGGGTTGGAAGAAACTGTAAAACTTAAAACATATAAAAGCATTTAGGAAGATGAACTATTAACTTTATCTATTTAGGCATTTTAATCTTTTGCATCTTAAATGCAATTGGGCTTTTGGAACTGGGAAATTGCTAATCAGCACGTTGGATAAATGTTTCTATCTTAAAATGTGCACATTTAGAAATAACAGCTGGCCATAAAGTACATATTTATGTTTGTGATTTAATGTATCACAAACTTTATATTTTATTTCATTTAGCTTCACAAAGAGATCACACTACTTTTTTGCAAGCATTATATAACTTTTACAACAGCTTGATGACTCAAGAAACACAGATGGCAATAAATCAGATATGTATAAAATGCCTAAGTTTTTCAAATTTGAAATGTCTTTTAATAAAAAAAATTTAAGGATTATATTCATCTCTTACATTGTTCTGACTCATTTAAAGATTCAATTGAAAATTCCTATTCATTAATCAGGAAAAATCTGCATAGAATTATAGTGATTGTCTTTGGAAACACTGCACCCCTGCTTCAAAGGAAACATATTGTGAATAAGGGCACATCAACAGCACAGCTGAGGGTTAACCCTTCCCAAACCAGTGTGCACATAGCTAATAAAAATAGCTACACAAAATGAGGAAATGGCTGTGGCATCCTGCAATAAGTGTGCAGGAACGCGCCTTGGGACTACCGGGGCGGCTGTTGGATGAGAAAGACAAAAACAGGATGTTAAAATTGTTGCAGCAGCGGTGGTGGGTTGGGAGTTCTCTGGCCACATCTCCATCATTTGTGAGATGTGCTTTTTTTAAAAAAAAGATTGTCTCTAGAGGATTCTTTTCAAATATTTAAATCTAAGTGATCTTGAGGAAAACCACCTGAAAACGTCTGAGCTTTGTTAGACCTCTCAGAAATTTATAGCTTTTAAGGTAAGCCTTTCTGACAAAGTGGCCAGCACGACACCCACTAGTGCAGGAAAATGTTTGCATTTGTCAGAGCAAATTTCAGTGCGAAGTATCACAGCAAAAGAGTACTGAACCCTACTGTGTCACATTAACAAGTAAAACATGACAGAGAATGTCCACATGAGCAGGTTCAAAGACTGAAAACTAGGAAAGATCTCAAAACTGAAAAATTACTGAAAAATGGGAAATCTAGACAGTTTAACTCAGACATTGCTTAAAACACATACAAATACATCTACATGATTTTTAAAATTATAAAAGCATCTACAGAGACTTGGGTACCATACATGTAATCTTCATGTCAGATGATAGCAGGTGAAAGTTCTCTCCAAAAATAAAAAGTGCTAAGCAAATGAAAAATGTTATTTCACCAACATTCTTCTTGGCTGAGTTAGACAAAAGATAATTGAATTCCACTTATGAATGTCCCTATAATTGTAAATTGAGAAAATATGTTTTTCAATAGAGTTGGCAGAAAACAAGAGCAAAAGGCTCATAGAAAAAAACTGGAAGTAAAGACATTGAGGAAGAGAAATGTTAAAATTTCCTTTAAAAGGACTATCTGGTCATAGTGATAGATACAGAGTTATTGGGGAAGGAGGGAGAAAAGCTTATAAAACCCATACACTAACTAGCTGTAAATTTGAAATGTAGACAATAAATATTACTAAGTAAATTATTTATATGTTCAAACATTCACCTATATATGTATATATCACAAGTAATATATTTTGCCATTTCAGGTAATCAAAAAGGGTTTTTCTAGTAAAATGTCTATTAAAATGCATGTAAAATATATATCATTTTAGTGGATTTCATCTCCCTTGATAATATTTTCTAGATCCCAGAAAATTTAATACAGTTTCATGTAATTTATGATTTTTAAAATTATACTCATGTTTGGAAGGTCTAAAGAGCAATAATTACGCCAGCAAAGTTGCTGCACTGAGAATAGAAAGAACTAAGAAGTAATGTAAAAGTCATAACGGCAAAATGTGTTGAAGTTCAGCAGCCAACAAGAGGGAAACAAAATTATAAGCTCAGTTGGTCAGAACACAATAAAGCTGATAAAAAATACAAAGATTAATTACAAAGTTATTAGAAAAATGTCAAGTAATGTATGAATCATTGAGGTAGGATCAGTCAGTTTCCTCCCGCCCCCGCCCCCGCCCCCGCCCCCAGTATTTTGCAGCAGAAAAATGAGAAGAATTGAACTAAAGTATATGAATACATTTACTTGCATTCCTTTTTGGATAACTTTGTAATATCTATACAGAAAGTTTAGATCAACACTGTAGGTTGAATAAAACATGTGCTATGGGTCAAATGAAGTATTTGGTTGTAGCTTATGAAACTGCCATTTTCAAGGCTGAAACTGGTTGAATCTTAGCAGTTGCATGTGATTCATCTATTGTGATATATCTTATAATTTAAGATAGTCTTTGAAATCAAATGGACATGTATGGATTCCATTTCAGTTCTACCACTTTACGAGCTATGATCCCTTAGACAATTGCATGCTTTAATCTCTCTGAGCTTTAGTGTGCCTTACTATATAATGGGCATCGTGGAATCTACTCTTGGAATGCTGTGTGGATTGAATGAGTAATGCACATAAAGTCACATAGGGTTTTGTCCCCACCTAATGAAAGGATAGTTCCCAAAACATTCATTTTAAAGTCAATCGCTCAGAATTCAGAAAGGAGGAAGCCTGAGGTTCTACAGAACCTTCCGAGGTGCCCCATGATTTCAAGTGTTGGGCTTCTGGTTACCTTACAGAAAAGTCACAACACGAAACACCAGGCAGCTGTTGGTATAGGTGAGGTCCTCCTGCCTGAACGTCTGCTTGGAATAAATATTAGCTTCATCTTTGAAACATATCCCCAATCTTGTTTCCACACCTCATTCTTTCAGGGACAGTAGAATTTAAATTGACCAGGATGACACAGAGAATAATTCTTTGAAACTCAATAGCTGTTAAATTGGGGGCGGGGTAGCTTATGTCAAGCCCCTGACACTTCATAAGCAACCTGATAACCCCTGAATGCCTGCTGGCATTATTCCCATTGGCCTTACACATGTGGATTAATTTCCTTGGGGCGGGGGGTCTACTTTCTCACACCTCATCCAGCCAGATAAGTAGGTTCTTAGGAAACTCTGGAAGGTGTTGTGGTTTGCAGATTTCTTCTGAGTGGCATCCTGGTCTCAAACTCCCACTCCAGTTTTTCTCAAACAAGCCTGCAGGGGTGTACATCTACTGTCTATAAGGTTTTCTGGATGAAGAATATCAAGCCCTGAAAGTGAATCCAACGATGTGCCTGGGGCTGTGAGAAGTGATTGCTATGTAATATTTCATTCCATTCTCGCAAATCTGTGTGAGTTATCCCTGCCATTTAAAGATGAAGCAACAAGCTCAACCTTACCAAAGTCACACTGCTAAATAGTAGGGGACCCCAGAACCTGAGTTCTCAGCCGATACATACTGGTGCCCCTGAAAAATCAAGAACCATGTATCTATTTTAGAGGGTTTTTTTTTCTTTCGAGTAGAATTTCCACATCAAATAAGCAGTAAAGATAGACTATATTTCCTCATTCCATTCCCACCATGCTTCAAAATGGGTCGAAATCATCCTGCCTTCCACTAATGACTAAAAGGGTGGCGTTTCTTATCCTATGGGATTCCCACTGCCTTACCCTTAAAGGGACTCCCTCAGTGAACTGACACATTGTTTTCAACCTTAGCATTTTTCTTCTAATTCTTGTCACTGGGTATCGTTCAGCTTCAGCAACAGTTCCCCATACCACAGGTTTTCCTGGCATTAGAAAACATCAGACTTTGCTCGAATTGCACCCTTAGAATCTTTGCAAGCCCCAGCTCCCCAGCACAAATCAATATTCTGCGTTAGAGATATGCAGGCACGAGCCAATAGAATTAGCGGCGTAATTTACTGTGGCTCAGCTGCAGCTGGCAGGGACCCCAGAAGGAAGCAAGCAGATGTTTGTTTGCTAATGGTGGCTTCCGTGAGTTGTCGGAGCCCAAGGCCCCCTACCTCCATTAGCCAGTCTGTCCAGCTTAATAAAAAACGATAAGGGAGGTTTGGCTTTGCTCAGTTGGTAATGCCGATTGAGTTCTTTTTCTGCCATTCATTATAACGTCCCATGTTTTAGATTTATTGTACTTGATGTGGGCAAGTCAGAAATTGTTATTGGGGTCATAATTTCCTATAGGTGTGTTCAGGAAATTGTGGCCAATTATCCCCCACGACCAAGCTTGGAAGACAGAAAATAAAATGGCTGCAAGAGACACTTGAAAGAGCATGTGGATTTTCCTTGGTTATAGGAATGTAGTAATTTGTAGAAGTTTTTTTTTTCTCTCTCTCTAAAAAACATGAATAAACTTGTAACAAAACATAGAGTGAAGGAAAACCATGTTTCCTTTGGATTAATCTCTGTCCTTGCTTACCTGTGGAACCCAGAAGGAAAACCAAGACTTGAAGGGTAACCATGCCCCTCATTTGAGAGACTGCTGATGAGATAGTACATTATAAACCCACAGGACAGCTTAGCATCTGTTTTTGGTTTTATTTCCTCATCTGGATCTTATCTATTACATCGGGATTTTATCTATCAGAGAGTATCTACCCAAGTACATTTTCTGAAGCTTTCCTGGCAAAGTTCTAAGCCAGGTTCACAAGGGAGACAATCTTGCACAAACAATAACAGTACAGGAAGATTAGTATAAACTTTGGAGGACAGAAGAGGGTGTTTAAAATAGGAAAAGATGAAAATGCATTATAGAAAGAGTACCACCTCGGCTTGAGACCTTAATGAGACTTAGCCAGAAGTGTAGAGGGGGATCTTTCTAGATGGAAGCCATGCAATTGGGGAAGAACGAGATTCTTGTATTCTGAGAACAGAGAGAAGTCACTTTGGCTGGACATAGGAAGTGGTGAAGTGGTCAAAGATTAGGATCTAAAGCTTGAAACACTTTAAATGACAACCTCGGTCATATGGACTTTATGTGGTTGACCACTGGGCACCACAGAGGGACTCTGTGCACCATCTGCCCCATCACATCTGTGATGCAAGAAGGTCATTGGTCATCAGTGTGTAGCCAGAATTCATGGGTACAAATTAGCAGGAAGTTAGAGAACAATGGAGGCATGAGCTAGGGTAGTAACAATGGGAACGCACTGGAAGCTAAAGTGAGGGTATCATATCAAGAGGATAGAAAATGCAGAACCTCCCAAATGACTAGATGCATGTGGTAGAAGAGCAGTGGTACAAGAGGAAGGAAAAGTCACTGGTGGCTGAACTTTAAAACTTTGAGAATCTTGGGAACTGGGTGTCATTAAATGAAACAGACCATCAATAATGAACTGATTTGGAGACACTGCTGAGCACCTCAGCATGCCAAGTGCTTCTTGGCACCATTTCATCTTATGTTCACAATTTTCCTTGGTAGCTATATTATTCCCACTTTATTTCTGGGGAAACTGGGACTCAGATAATAACCAATTTGCCCAAAGTCACACAGATAGCACATGAAACAATGATGAATGGAACTCAGCTCTGTCTGGCTCCAAAGCCTATACAGTGTACCTATTCCAAAGGTTTTCCATCTGTGTTCTGAAAAATTCTAGAGATCCTCAGAGGCTTTACTCTGGGATCACTCTAGAGGAGCATGAAGGAGGTTGGGCCCTGATCTTGGCTTCAACCTGATTTAAGATTTCCTTTGATTAAGGAATTCTCCTGGTAGCAAAATCAGCATGTTCTACTCCATATTAAAAGAAGAGAAGGGCTTGCTTTCAGACATACTGGATTTGAGGAGCAAATGGGACAAGTGGAGGTGTGCAAATGTTAAATATGAAGAACTAATCTTAGGGATGAAGATAGAGGTTCAGGAACATGTATGTGGAGGAAATCAGTGAAAGGGGCTGCCTAGATTCATGCTGGTATCAGCTTTCTAGCACTGGGAATCATATTCTAGTATGCCTGATATTGGTAATCACATTCAGCTGGCATGTGCTGGAAGGACTAAAAGTTCCTAGTTGCTCCATGATACTGAATGCTGCTCTCTATGTGTCTACACATCTCACTCCCACCAGTTGGATGTCCACCTCATCAAGAGCACTTGTGTTTATCCTCAAACCAGTTTTTGTCAGATCCATTTGTTTTTGTCAGTTCCATTTGTTTTTGTCATCTGTAATGTTATTGAATATGTAAACCAATGCAATATGAATGCAAAAGAAAATAAAGTTGTTGTTTCCATGAAAAATAAGTTGAATTGTTTTGGGGGGAAAAGGCAAGTTACTTTGCTTTCCAATAAAGTGAGAATGAGACTGTTGCAAAGTTAGGGGGAAATGTAAAAACTAGATAGATTCTGGGCTCACATTGCTTCTCAACTAAAACTGGAAGTGGTTGGTGATGCATCAAGGATGTAGCTTATACAAGTTGGACTCTAAGCATCAGACCTTGGCCCTACATTAAAAGAGTGGGAGATTAATGTATATTTGTAAGTTTTAAATGAAAATTTATGTTAAATGAAAATAAAATATCACATGGGTTTTTATGTAGCACTTTTATGATACCTCACTTCAAATGACTTTCTTATTAATCTAGTACCACTAGTCCTGACCAAGTCAGATAAGAATGTACCTGCCGTGTATTTCTAGTTGTTTTTGTTGTTGTTGACACACAGTCTCACTCTGTTGCCCAGGCTAGGGTGCTGTGGCATCAGCCTAGCTAACTGCAACCTCAAACTCGTGGGGTCAAGCAATCTTTCTGCCTCAGCCTCCCAAGTAGCAGGAACTACAGATATGTGCCACCATGCCTGACTAATTTTTTCAATTTTTTAGTTGCCTGGATATTTTTTTTCTATTTTTAGTAGAGATAAGGGTCTCACTCTTGCTGAGGCTGGTCTTGAACTCCTGACCTCAACCGATCCTCTGGCCTCAGCCTCCCAGAATGCTAGGATTACAGGCGTGAGCCACTGTGCCCCACCATGTATTTCTAGTCCATGAACAGAAAAGGGATTTTTACCACTTGAGCGTAAGTCAATCACTTGATTTTTTTCAAGCCTTTGGTCAAACTAACTAGGAAATTTGGCAACAACCAAAAAATTGTTGAACTGGGTTAAAGCTTCCCAGAACTCATAAATATAGGAGTAGGGCAGAGGGGTGAGAATTCAGATTTTAAATGACTTATGATTTCCATTTGTAAAATTATGTGGGAGGAAGTTTCTTCTTACTGCAAATATATTTAAGTTCAGTTATTACTAATAGGCACGATTCTATTAGTCCCCATGATGACATAAAACAAGGCTCCCAGCTAGCAGGGAATGGACTATTGTGAAGCCATTGCTAACTGTGCGTGCCAGATCTGATTTTACTTTGCTGCCCTGGAGAAACACGAGGAGTTGGAGCCAGCAGAAGGAGAGGCTGCCCCACTCCCAGCAGCTGCTGCATCGTGACCCGGAAGCCCCGAGCATTCAGCACCATGAGGCCTGTGTCTCTAATTGGCACTGCAGCCAGGAGAGACTCCTCCCTTTGTGCGCCCCTTTGCAGCACTGGCAGAGCCAGAGAGAGAGAGAGAACAACGTGCCTGTGTGCGTGTATGCGTGTGTGTGCATGTGTGTGTGGTGTGCAATCACCTGCTTCCCTTCTCTTGTTGCCATGGGTTACAGAGCCCAGAACTGGAGAGTGGGGCCAAGCACTCGGGGTGGAAATAACTGCGTCAGCCTCTGAAAAAAAGAAATTAGAAATAGGGAGCAGGGAAACAATGGCAAAAGAACAAAAATCAACATCCCAAGACAGCCTGACCGTGAGCAAGGAAGCCAGGCTGCCAAAAGTGGGGCAGCTCTTCATAAATCCAGCTCTCACCAGACACGTTGGTCAGTGACCACGAGAAAAGAATGAACGCAAATCTCTACAGCAATCCTGTGCCTCCACCCACTTGGGCCTTAGGTTCAGGTCTGTCATCCACCTTGGAGAACAATAAACAAAGTCTGTTAAGAGTTAAGTCAACAGCTGTCAGGGAGTCCATGACATGCATAGCATTATGGAGTAGCAGGCACTGAGGGGAGAGACGACACTGCCAGGAAGGAGGCTGTGACCTTGGGGAGGCCACCGTTTAATGGGGCATCCACAGTCTGTAAGTCAGGCTTGCTGTGCACCCTGCGCCCAAGTACTCATTACTCTTCTTATGTAATGGCCCATCAGTGAAAATAATGTTTCCTTCCTCTTTCCTGTGGCCTCTGACTATTTTGAGTGACATGTAATAGAACTTTAAAATTAGAAGAGAATTTCAACAACTCCAATCCCCCAATTTTGCAGATTATAAAAACCAGGCTCAGACAGATGACCCAGCTTGGTTTTTGTTTGTTTTGTTTTATTTTATTTTTGCAGAGGAAAACAGCAATAAAGAAGACTTAAATGATGCAGCTAACATTTATTTGTCTCAGATTGGATAACAGAGAGGTGAGAAACCTGTATCTCTTCAGACTGAACTATCAAGGAAGTTAATAACTTAGATTCCTCCTTTTCTGATAGGCCACCGCTGCTTTGGATGCGAAGACAAGGGCTGCTTTCCACCAAACCTCATGGCTGACAGGACATTTGGAGGCAAGTTAGGAGGTACATGGTCATGGAGTGTGGTCTACAAGCCTTTCTAATTCAGGCCACAACACCCATGTGAGCTTCCAAGGTCAAGTTCTTCCTTCTTTGACCCCTGTCAACAGAGATGAATCCCAATTCTTACAGTGCATGTTGATTTCAGCCAACTTCTTCTTCCTAGGTTGTGGCAAGACTGTTCTGTGGTTACCATCTGCCGTTGGAAGGAAAGGATTCCATTAGATTTTGTGGCTAATTTGCATACCTAGAAAAAAACTAGTTTCTTGATGCCGAGTTACTGACCAGCGGTTTATAGTTTCCCTTTCCTGCTGTATCTCCCACTTGCTAAATACCATGTAAGGGCTGTTCTCATTTTGGTTTCCAGTGTATTTTGCCACCTTAATAACTTAGACTCTCACATTCAAACATGTGGGAGAGCGGAGTCACTTGCAGGCCTCTCGCAGCTACTGTGAAAACTCGCTACCTCCTCTACACCAGTAGAGCAGAGGGAACAACTGCAGCTGGTTCCCTCTGGGACCCTCCTAGAGAAAGCTAACGTCAGAGAGGGCTGCGCCCCTCTCCTGTGCAGAGCTGCGCAAGATTGCCAGCCTCTTCTCGCCTCCGAGTTCTATGGGCAGCACACAAGGAGCGGGGCACAGGCCAAGTTTCTCAAAGGGCAAATGAACTGTTCCATAGGTGTTTGTGGACCTTTATCCGGAAGCACCAGAGAGCCCTGGGAACTGGAATCACGTAGTAAGCTGCTTGGAAGGCAGATTGTCTCAGGAAACCCCAAGAAACAGATGTCTGGGTTCATATCTCATCGAAGTGCCACTGCTATTCCAAATGTTTTAGAAAGGAGGTGAACTCTCTGCTAAAGAAATTAATCCACAGCCTAAATCCCGCTGTTGTTAATGGCTAAATAGCCTTGAGATGGATTCCTCAGCGAAATCCTTTGATCTCAGCTAGCCCTCTAGGGGCTGCATATTTGTCTCAGCAATCAAAGTCCATAGATCTTTTTTCTTCCTTCAGGGGTCTATCTACACTTCCCGAGTCTTTCAAAATCATTATGCCACATTCTTCTATATTTCACTTCACTCTCTTCCTTTCTCCAAATCAATCTTTTATTTATCTTTCACTTTTGATTCCCACACAGAAATGATCACTTCCTAGAGTGCTGGGATTCAACAACACGCCAGCAGGGCATGGTCAGAAAGCACCCACCACGGCCAGCACCGGCCAGGAGCAGAGATGGAACTACAAACATGGCAGATGAGCTCCCTGGCCTCATCACACCCTATCAGGGAGTCAGAAAAGCTGGAGGAAGTGAACTTCCAGCTGAGAAGGAGGAGAGTTGGGCATGGGCAAAGGGAAAAACAGGTACAAAGGCCTCCAAGCCAGGAGAGAGCATGGAGCATAGGAGAAACTGACAGGAGTTGAGTAAGCCAGAGCGCAGAGAGCAAGCAAAGGATGGGAAGAGGCGATAGCAGGAGAGGCTGGCCTGGGTCAGGTGGTCATGGAAGCCTATCAACCTTTTAAATCACAGCAAGGAATTAGACTTTTTCCCCCTGGCAGTTGGGAGCCACTGAATATTATAAACACAATCAGATTCACAGCATAGAAAGATGGAAGCAAGACTGAAGGGGCGCGGCAGTGTCAGCAGGGAGACTAGTTAAGGAGAAACTGGGCAGGAGTAATTATGGCCTGGAGTAGGGTAGTGGTGATAAGGATAGGGAAAACAGGGCAGATTGGAGGCTTATTTAGAAGTAGAACTGACATCTGATAGTTGTGTGGGCTTGTGGATGAACACTGCATGGGCTGGCTTGAGAGACCGCCTGAATTCGTGGAACAGGAATACAAGGGTGATCTCAGATGTCAACTACTGCTCCTGGTCCGATCACTACCCCTGTGAAAGGGACAGGTCTAAAGGAGCTTGTAACCCTCCGCCACCTGGTCACAGCTCATCAGACCAGGGGTGAGCACCTGACCCCGAGGCAGGCCATCCATAGGCTGGCCAACAACCAAGGACATGGCCCTACCCATAGTTGTAATCGGAACTAATCAAATTTGCTCTCTTGGGAATATGAACTGTGAAAATGCCAAGAGAATGAGGCGGTTAGTAATAAGAGCTGAAGTTTTAAAAGGATGATATGATATATAGAGGATAAAGCAAGAGAGAGCTTATGCCACCTGAAATTATAAGGATAGGGAAGGTATGAGTAAGCAATAAAGGCCAGTCCACGGAGAGGTAGAATGGAGCAGACGACAAAAATAAGCAGATAAACCAACAGAGGGCAGCTCTGTGGCTCTTGAGAGCAGCAGAGCCAAGGTGGTTTCTAGAACTTCTTCATCACTGAGCATTTTCCATTCCAATGCTGTTCCATAGGCATCTTTCCAATAAATCACTTGCGTAACTTGAAGAGTCTCTGTTCATTGCAGCAAAAGAGCATAGCCAAAATACTCACCTAGTATTTTTCTCCGTGTCACATGCTGTCTCTGCCCATCTTGCTGCTTGTCCTCACTCTGCTCCGGAGATGCTCGCCTTTTGCTAAATCCCTCATGAGGAATTCCACCATCTCTGCTGTCTTACCAGGAGCCACCTTTGGCCACGCTCAGTAGTTACATCAAAATCAAGAAGAATGTAAACCTTCCTTCCAGAGATTCTGCTCTGTGGTAGAATTTTAAACCCATGACGTGTTTCAGTGGGTTGAAAATGTCTTTGAACGTGTGCTCCCATCTTCAGAGCTATGATTAATTACTGGCTGTTGCTACGGGTTATGCCTGCAGCTCTCTGCAAGAAAATAAGTAAAAAGTATTTGAGCTTTTACATTCTCTGAAAAAGAGCCTCTTTTAAAAAAAGAAAGAAAGAAAGAAAGGAAAAGAAAAAAAAAACAAAGCTGAATGTAATTTATAACAAGGTTTCGATATTTTCTGGGTAGCTTTGTACAGGACAGCATTTGTCCTGAGCTCAGCTAGGCTATGATGGAGGCAGGTGAGGTGTGTTGCTTCTTCCCCACACACGAAGTTATCCTCATCATGCTCCCCGCATATTTCTGAATTAGTTCCAGCTAGTTAGTGTCACTGCAGGACAATTTAGACTGCCATTGTTTGAGTATTCAACATACTCTACGATGATGGATTCCCAGAAAAGGCAAAATCCATTATTTACACACAGTAGGAAAATAAACCTTCTCCCCAGCCCAAGACAGGAAGATGGAGAAAGCTTTTCATTTTAGACAGTTGGAAATTTCGCATTCAAGTGGCTTTGTCAACTCCTTTAATCAATGTCCTTTGGAAAAACAAATTTAGCAATTCAGCTCCTGTATTCAGTAGGGGTGAGATGTAACTAAGGATATTAGCTATCAACGGTTCATGGTCTGTTAGCCAGCACCAGCTTTCAATAAAGTACAGCTATCTGACAGCTATGCCTTGAGGTAGTGTCAAGCATCACAGTAAGGAAGAAAAAAAAAAAAAAAACACCTCCAGATTTGAAAAGTACAGGTAGAGAAGTGGGGAGAAAAGGGCATTTCTCTCCATCTATGAGAAAAATACCCTTCCCAGTAGATCGAAGGTGTTCCTGTAACATAGTCATAATAGTTTTCAAGCCAATATAGCAGGTTGTTGATGTTCTCTGAGCTACATTTCAGCAGACACCCACATGCTCACAGGGGCAGCGAGGGGAGAGGATGTGAACAAAGTGCCCGTGCCCTCCGGAGGACCTGGGTGTCAGAAAGGCAAGGAGACCTCTACTTTATAGCACAATCTCTGCAGGGCACCACCCTAGTGGCCAGGGAGACTTCAGGTGGGCGTTCACTGTAACCAGACTGGGAGAAAGAGCTATAAAAAAGTGTTTCCCGAAGTGTGCCTCTAGGAATGGGTTAGGTCCAAGATAAGAAAAGGGGTCCAAGGTCAAATTAATTGGGGAAATTATGGGTTTATTTGTTTCAGGACTTCTTGGAGTTTTAAGAGGCTAATGAATCTGCAAGGAGAATATAGTTTGCAGTCTCATCAATGTCGTTTTAGTGGGGGCCCGTGGGAACGTTTTTAAGGAGCAGTTCCTCTCACTGGACTAGGAAAACGCTCTGGGAGGGATTCCATCTCGCTTCCCTGTTATCGGCTCTGGGCTTGCCCAGAGGATCCTCATACTCACTCCCTGGCCCCAAAAGCCCCTAACCATGCTGTCTCTTGTAACCAACTTCAGTTCTGAATTCTTAGCCTAGACTCTTCTGTGCCTGCTTTCAGCCTCCTGCTGTGACACTGGTATGGTTCTCAGTTGTCCCAACTCCAACAGTGACTCCATGTCCCCTCAACTAGGTTTGCCTAGATCATACTTCCAGTTGTACTGTTCTCAGCTGCCTCGAGCAAACAGCTCTCTTGGTTCTTCCTCACACCCATCTGAGGGCCATGGTTCACTGGATGAGGACCTGGTCACTCACACTGGTCCCTTCAGCAGGAAAACTTGCATTGGTTAGTCAGTGGCTACCAGGCGTGGTGTCCACTTTCCTCCAACTCACTTCCAGGCTCCTGATGGAGAGATGTCCTGAGCTGCCTCCACTCTCTCCAGAACTCCAAGATGTCCTGGGGCACTTACAGACTCCAAGAGGCTTTCACACAAAGGAGCAGAGCCAGTGTTGCCCCCTGTACATTCCCTTCCTGTCTAGCATGGACAGAGCCAGCTTGAGGCAAAATAAGGAAGGAGGTGATGCTGTTCTTCCAACCAATGCTCTGTTCTTATGTCCCAGCCCCAGCCTCCCTCTCTGAGCCTCTTCCCTCCCACCCTCATCCAGCCAGCATCCGGGCCTTTATTTCCAGCACAATACTTTCTTATCCAATCAGTCATTGACACATAAGTACAATTTTAAGTCATATTTTACCTCTCTGGGGACATTTTTTTTAATATCAAGGAATTAGGAAATTAAATGAGTGGCGTCCAGAATTAGGTTAGAGAGATATATTCCCTGCATGCTAAAAACCACAAGAGTGCCTTTGCAGGAGGCTCGTCCTGGGTATGACTTTAAGCAGGAGAGCAAATTCAGGAGACTAAATAGTTCTGTGCTGCTAGCTGGGCTCCCAGCTGCGGAGGGTGGCTGCACAGATCTCATGCTTCAAGAAAGCTATACCTGGAGCTATTCATTCAATACTACAGTTATGGCTCTTACCAGGTGAACTTTCATTTCATTTTTTATATTTTTATTTCTTATATTGTAAAGGGACATTATTATTTAACTCTGCAATATGAGGAAGCAGACAAGAAAGTGACCCAAAGCCCTAATATACTTTTTCCCTCTTAACAGTGATGACATGGTCCTCATTCAAACCTGGGAACCCAACAACTGAAATTGAGGAGTCATGGCTGATGGGCACAGGGAAGGCACCACGGGCCCTCTGCCCGACTAGATAGAGAACCGTGGGGCCTTTCCTTAGACTGGTGAGTGGGTACATAAACAAGCAAGCAGGCAAACTGGCACCATCTCCTGAGATCAGTTCTAAGAACTTTCTCTTGGTATGGAACTGAGGTTGCACATAAGGTAACCGGGATCCATCAGCCATCTCTGCCTTTCAGATTCTGACATACATCACCTCTTCACACAGACCTTTCTGGACCACTCCAAAAAATTGCACTGTTCATAAACGCCCTCCCCCCCAACATACACCCTATTCTCCCATGTTTATTTCTCTCATGTATTACCTCCTAATGAATTAAATATACTTTTCTTTTACTTTGTCTGTTCTTGTCTCCTCCACTCATCCCCTAGAATGTAAGGCCATGAAGGTAGTTTTTCTATTTTTGTTTTTAAAATTTTTTATTTTTAATTATTATGGGTACATAATAGTATAATGTTTTGATGTAGGTGTACAATGTGAATTAAACAAATCAGGGTAATTAGGGCATTTATCACCTCAGGCATTTATCATTTCTTTGTGTTTGGAACAGTCCAATTCCACTCTTTTAGTTATTTTAAAGCATACCCTAATTTATTGTTGATTACAGTCACTTTGTTGTGCTATCAAATATTGTTCATTCTCTCTAACTATATTCCTGCACACATTAACCATCTCTACTTTATCCCTGCTTCCCTGCTACCCTTCCCAGCCTCTGATAACCATAACTCCACTCTCTGTCTCCATGAGATCAATTGTTTTTAATATTTAGCTCCTATATATGGGTGAGAACATGAGAGATTTGTCTTTATGTGCTTGGCTTATTTCACTTAATATAATGTTCTCTAGTTCCACCCGTTGTTGCAAATGGCAGGATTCCACTCTTTTTTGTGGCTATATCATATTCCATTGTGTGTGTGTACCACAATTTGTTTACATATTCATCCGCTGATGAACACTTAGGTTGATTCCAAATCTTGGCCATTATGCATAGTGCTGCAATAAACATGGGAGTGCAGATGTCTTTTCAATGTACTGATTTCCCCTCCTTTGGATATATACCCAGCAGTGGGATTGCTGGGTCATATGGTAGTTCTATTTTTAGTTTTTTGAGAAACCTCCGTACTGTTCTCCATAGTGGTTGTACTAATTTACATTCCCACCAACAGGGTATGAGGGTTCCCCTTCTCCACATCCTTGTCAGCATTCACTGTTGCCTGTCTTTTTGATGAAAACCATTTTAACTGGGGTGAGATGATATCTCATTGTAGTTTTGATTTGCATTTCTCTGATGACTAACGATGTTGAGCATGTTTTCATGTATCTGTTGGCCGGCCATTTCTATTTCTTCTATTGAGAGATGACTATTCAAATCTTTTGCCCAGTTTTAAATCAGATTATTTGATTTTTTCCTGTTGAGTTGTTAGAGCTCCTTATTTAGTTATTAATCCCTTGTCAGATGGATAGTTTGCAAATATTTTCTCCAATTCTGTGGGTTATCTCTTCACTTTGTTGTTTCCTTTGCAGTACAGAAGTTTTTTAGCTTGATGGGATCCCATTTGTCCAATTTTGCTTCGGTTGCCTGTGCTTTGGGGATAATACTCAAGAAATCATTGCCTGGACCAATGTCTTGAAGCATTTCCCCAATATTTTCTTTTAGTTTGTTGCTGAATTGACTCTTTTATCATTATATAATGACTTCCTTTGACCCTTTTTTACAGTTTTTGTCTTGAAATCTATTTTATCTGATAGTTACTCCTGCTTGTTTTTGGTTGCCATTTGCATGGAAAATCATTTTTCATCCCTTTATTTTCAGTCTATGTGTGTCTTTATAGGTGAGGTGGGTTTCCTGAAGACAATATATAGTTGGCTCTTGTTTTTCTTTCTTTTTTTTACCCATTCAGCCACTCTATGTCTTTTGTTTGGAGAGTTTAGTCCATTCACATTCAATGTTATTATTGATAGTAAGGACTTATTATTGCCATATTATTTGATTTCTGGTGGTTTTGTGGTCCTCTTTTTTTTTTTTTCTTACTTCCTTCTTATCTTCCTTCATTAACAGTGATTTTCTCTGGTAATGTTTTAATTTCTTGATTTTTATTTTTGTGTGTATGTCTTTTGGGTTTTTTGATTTGAGGTTGCCATGAGGCTTGCAAAAAACATTTTATAACCAATTATTTTAAACATATGGAAACTCTGCTCACACACAAACAAATAAACAAGAGAAATCTAACAGAAATTCCATCCCTTAACTTCATCCCCCATGCTTTTTAACTTTTTGTTGATTCCATCCATATCTTTCTATACTATCTATTTCTCAAAAAGTTATTGTAGTTATTTTTGATAGGTTTGTCTTTTAGTCTTCCTACTCAAGATACAAGTGTTTTATATACCCGCTACAGTTACAGCAATAGAGTATTCCATATTTGTGTACTTACTGTTGCCAGTGAGCTGTATACCTTCAGATGATTTCTTATTGCTCATTAATGTTCTTTGCTTTCAGATAGAAGAACTCATTTTAGCATTTCTTGGATGACAGGTCTGGTGTTGATGAAACCTCTCAGCTTTTGTTGTCTGGGAAAAGTCTTTACTTCTCCTTCATGTTTGAAGGATATTTTTGCAGGATAGAATATTCTAGTGTTAAGGTTTTTTTCCTTTAGCACTTTGAATATTTCATGCCACTGTCTCCTGGCCTGGAAGATTTCCACTGAGAAGTCTACTGCCAGATGTATTGGAGCTCCTTTACATGTTATTTTTATTCTTTTCTCTTGTTTCCCTTAGGACCTTTTCTTTATCCATGACCTTTGGGAGTTTAATTATGAAATGCCTTGAGGTAGTCTTGTTTGGGTTAAATCTGCTTGGTGTTCTGTGACCTTCTTGTACCTAAATATTGATATCTTTATCTAGGTTTGGAAAATTTCCTTTTATTATTTCTTTGAATAACTCATTTACCTCCATGTCTCTCTCTCTCTCTCTACCTTCTACTGTAAGGCTAATAACTCTTAGTATTATCCTTTTGAGGCTAATTTCTAGATCTTCATTCTTTTTTATTCCTTCTTTTCTGGCTATTCTCAAATGGTCAGTCTTCAAGTTCACTAATTCTTCCTTCTGCTTGGTGAGTTCTGCTATTGTGAGACTCTGATGCATTCTCAGTTTGTCAATTGAATTCTTAAACTCTAGAATTTCTGCTTATTATTTCAATCTCTTTATTAAATTTCTCTGATAGGCTTCTGAATTCCTTGTCTGTGTTGTCTCAAAGTTCATTGAGCTTCTTCAGGACAGCTATTTTGACTTCTTTGTCTGAAAAGTCACATATCTCCGTCACTTCACGATTGGTCACTGGCACCTCATTAAGTTCATCTTGTGAGATCATGTTTTCCTGGGTGTTCTTGATGATTGTGGATGTTTGTCGATGTCTGGGCATTGAAGAGTTAGGTATTCATTTTAATCTTCACAGTCTGAATTTTTTTGAAGCCATCTTTCTTAAGAAGGCTTTCCAGATATTCAAAGGGAATTGGGTGCTGTGATCACTACAGCCACGTCAGCACTGAGAGTGCCCCAAGCCCAGTAATGCTATGATTCTTGCAGACTTTTGGTGGTACAGCATTGGTGGAGTAGAGTAAGATATGGGAGAATTCCCTGGATTACCAGGCAAAGTCTCTCACTCTCTTCCCTCACTCTCTGTGCTAGGCTTCTAGAGGTGGGGAAGGAGTGACTTGGGCACTCTCTCATGGCCACCAGCACTGGGTCACACCTGAAGCCAGCCCAGTCTCACCCAAAGCAGTGGTGACTGTTGCCCAGCTACCTCTGATGTTTATTCAAAGCCCAGGGCTCTTTAGTCAGCAGGTGGTGAATCCTGCCAGGACTGGGTCCTTCGTTTTAGGACAGCATGTTTCCTTCTGGCCCAGAGTGGGTCCAGAAATGCCTGGACTCAGGGGCTTCAGGAGTCTGCTTGATACTTTATTTTACTCTGGCTGAGCTGGTACTCAAGTTACAAAACAAAGTCCTGGGAAATTTTCTCCTCGCTTTCTCCCTGAGCCACACTGTCTGTAGTTGGGAGAGGGGTGACACAGGAATTGACTTGGCTGCCACTGCTGGTGTCTCGCTGGGTCATGTGCACCCCAAGTCCACTGGCTCTGAGCCAGCACAGTCGCAAGAATTGCCCAAGGACTGCAGACTTTGTGGTCTGACTGCCTTACAGATTTAGTCCAGTTCCCAGGCTGCTTTTTGTTAGCTGGTGGGGAGCTAGCTGGAACTCAGGCTTTGGGGCAGAGGATTTCTCTATGCTAGGCTGGTCTAAATGCTCCTTCTGTGGACACTGGCAGATTTCTGCTCTCTGATATGTTTCCCTGTGCCAGGGCAGCCCTAAGTGTCAATACAAAGTCCCACAATCACTTCACTCTCCCTCCCCCAGGCACACAGACTCTCTCTCCACTCAGTGTGCTGGTGCAACCCTGCTGGGGAGGGGGGGCGGGGTAGCATAGACAATGTTAAGATTGTCTTTTCTGCCCTCTCCAGTGCCTCTTTCCTTGACATAATGTTAAAACCAGGTAGAATGATTGCTCACCTGATTTTTGGTTCTTCTGAAGGTGCTTCCTTGTATGGATAGTTGTTGAATTTGGTGTTCGTGAAGTGGGACGATCACTGGAGGTATCTATTTGGTCATCTTGCTCCACCAATCAGTAGTGTTTCTCTTTTTCTATGTTTTTTCCCCTGCTATTTCTCAAATATCTAGCACAGTGCCTGGCACATAGTATATGCTCAATTAACATATATTGACTGATTTAATGAATGAATCAAATCAATCAAAATTTTTAATTTTCTGGAAATGGACATCCTCCTCTCTTAAAATATGAAGTCTTTTATTCTACCTTTACACACTTAAATTTCATGCATGTTTTCGGGAATGTATTATGTCCAAAAGTAGGGTACTGCCAGTATTAATACTTAAAAGTAATTGCTAAATTTTCATAGATAGAAATAAGTATTTGAGTCATTAAAGGCTATTTTTCTTTTGCACATATAATAAATCACACATCTGAGAGGTTTTTCCATATATATACATATGTATATGTTTAAACATTAATACTATTGGAGTAGTATCTTACTTGCCCTTGACTACAAAGTGTTTTCCTGTATGATCAACTTTATCTAGTAAGTTTCCTGAAAGATATCTAAGAAAATTTCAGTATATAGATAGCAAACTGAGGAGGAGAAATGAGACTCAAGCAGGGGAAGTGACCTCGGAAGATCACATGGCTGGAAGGAGACATATTCAAACCAGCAATTCAGCATCACAGTTTCCTCACTAGCAAGCTTTCTGCTCACCAGACATGTTGTATTCAAATAATACCATGCATTACCACATTATTTACTAATAAATCAATTTCACTAAATTTTCAAAATTGAGAGTGATTTCCAGAGGAAAGTCTTGCCAAGACCCTCCAAGAATATTTACAAGAATCCATAGCTTCTAAAGCATTCATTCTGAGATGGAAGCTTATTTTAAGTTATATGGAGCATTTCTAATTAACTTTTATCACTTGCCCAATAATTAAAAGCCTGAACCATAAAGAAACCTTTACATTTACTTTATGGAGATAGCACTGAAAAGACCTTGGCCATCATCTACCAAACCCCCTTGTCTTTACATGAGAAACCTAAGACACTTGATGTTACTTGATATCACAAGTAACTTAGTGCCACAGGCAACGGTGGGGCACACGTCTGACTCCCAGCCTGTCGTTCTTCTAGGTATCCCTTCTGTCAAATGGGCTGTATGGACAGATGAAAACAATCATCCTTTCACCAACTGCTTTTCCTTACTCCAGAGTAGCTAATTCAAATCACATTGATATTTTATGGTAAGTTATATTTCTCAACATGCTGTCACTCTTTGGATATTCACGTTTTTGAAAATGTAAAACTAAGAAAAAATTAGCAAGGAGGACTTGAAAAGACTGTAATCCATCAGAAGTGACTCTGCCAATCTTTCCAGCTGGAACTGGCCTTGTCCTTGGGGCTCTAGGGACCTGAGGCTGGCCTTGGCTTGGAGGGCCCAAGAGAAGCCCGACCTGGGGAACTGAGGACTGGTGCTCAGCAACGCATTCTGTCAGCACCTGTAATCCCCTCCTCACTCAGCACAGTGCCCACTAATGTTTGTTGAACTGATTCTGTGTCAAATTTAGAACCAGGGTTGGAGCAAATTCTATCTGGTGTGTTAGAGGACATCAGATGAATTATCATTTTTCTTTCCTTAATTCCACCCTTGTTGTCCTTTTAAGTGAATACAATTGTAAAAAAAAAAAAAAAAAAAAAGAAGAAGAAGAAGAAAGAAAGAAAAGTATATAATATCCATCACGTGAACAATTAACCAACACAGACCATAGAGTTCAGTACATATGTGAATTCTGCCATAGACAAAGTTTCAATCACATGTCAATATCATGCAGGGCTAGCACAAGGTATCTTTGTGGTGATGGAGTAGTTCTTTACCTTGATTGTGGTGGTGGTCTGTGCATCTACACATACGATAAAGTTGCATAGAACTACACACTCACAAATGAGGGCAAGTAAGACTGGTGAAATCTAAATAAAGTCCATGGATTCTACTACTGTCGATTTCCTGGTTTTGACATTGCACTATAGTTATGTAAGGTGTTACCACTGGGGGAGACTGGATGAAGGGTACACAGGATTTCTCTGTGCTGTTTTGTAACTTCCTGTGAATCTATAATTATTTAAAAATTAAAAGTTTGAAAAATGAATTCAATGTTTTTTTCTTTTTTAACCTCTAAATCTAAAAGATTTCATTAAAAATATAGATGTTCTTGTTTTTTACTTATTGAAAAAAATTCTTAAGATAAAAATTCTCACCTCTTCCTGGAGATTAGTGTCATGAAAATGGAAGCCATTTTTGCCAGTAAATGTGGTTCCAAGAGTTTGAGACAGATAATACAAATGACTGATTTGTATTATCACTCATCTAAAAATATTCTAAACACACATTATAGGTGTTGAAATTTAAAATATTACTGAGCAGCTGCCGACTCTTAAAATTATGATAAAATTAAAGTGGCCATTACCTAAGGAAAGAAAACCAACACTTTGTCTATAGAAGCTGTACAAAAAAAAAGATAAAAAGCTTCAATATGTTTTTAAGAAAAAAAATATGCATTTGCCTCCTTTTCCAAATAATATATTTTAGTTTTGCATTATAAGGAATATATCTTTCTGTGCGTTCCTAGAAGTAGGTAAAACTCAGCCTTCCTTTGCTTCTGCAGAAAATCTTATTTTCTCATAAAAATAATGACTAGTAAAAGCTAAGGCAACTCAGAATGAAGGGACTAATTTATATTTGACCACTAGGTGTCACTGTTGGTGGTGGCGTGGGCGAAAAGGAGGGGGAGGGGAAATTGAAAGCAATCTCCTAGGGGATCTTTCAGGTTGTGAGTTTTGTTGTTGCTGTTTTCACATATAAACTTCTCACGTTATTGCCATTCTCCCTGTCTGCGTTCGGAAGGATGACGTAGAAAGGAAATAGAGAAATATGAAAACAGAGCGTTTGGACATTTCCTACTCACCGGCCATCAGACCGCCCTAGGAGGTGGGCAGTATGGCTTTCTATGGAGCCACAAGACCCAACAGAAATTGACTATAAAAGAAAGGTCCCTTCTAATAATTCCCTCACCACATAGCAGGAAAGCAGAAAAACGTCAATGACTTCACGTTCAGAGAGCGAAGCACTCGCCGTGTCTGTCTGGCGCTGACGACATCAGATGAATAATTCCTATGACAAAGCAGAGTGAGAGGTCAGTGTGCGTGAAGGGGACTTGAGCAGGAGCTCTAGAGCGCGTCAGGAGCGCCATCCCTGAGGTCAACAAGCAAATCCAGGCCAAAGAGTCTCAGCAACTCTCAGTGAAGTCCAATTTAATTCTGGACTTGGCTATATCAATGGGAACTTTTTCAAAACCCATGGAAAAATCAAACAATGAAAAAGAGATTTTCCTGGTGTCGCACTTGGCAGAGACTCCAAGGCCAGCAGGATGGGAGGTGCCTGCCTGGTCTGGAGAGGGGGATCGTCCTTATCTGCAGAGCGGCCCTGGCCTGAAGCCAAGCCCCGCGGCCAGGGGTCTGTTCTGTGTCCCCGCCGCACACCCAGCGTCCGCGGGCGGCCGGCTCGTTGGCAGAGGCCTGCAGAGGAAGCTGCCCTGTGCCAGTGCTATTTCAAGCGGGCGACTCTAGTTGGAGCTGTTACGCTTTCACTTTCCTAAGGGGAAAAAACTTTTAAGAAAACTAAGGAGTCAGAGTGAAAGGGAGGTTGGAGGAGAGAGCCCAAACAAGGGTGGTAGAAACCCCTAATGAGCATCTAGAGGAGAATTTTTTTAAAAACAGAGGGAAGAATTGAACCACACGGCCCAAAGCTTTTCATATTTGAAAGTATTTATTTGCTCATTTATGTTATAAACTATTGCATCAAATGATCATTTCTAGCCTCTGCTTTAGACATTTCTCATGGCAGGATTAATGGTTTATCCATAACCACATTCAGCGGAGGCAAGTTAGTTGGATAATTATTTAATAAATGACACAAATGAGGAAAAGAGGAAAGCAACTAACATCGAGTGCTAACCACATGCCAGGTGTTATTCTCAGTGCTTTCTGTGTATTAACTGATTTAATCCTCAAAGAAGCCTACGAAGCAGGTAATAATAATATTATGCCTATTAGAGATGAGGAAACGGAGGCAGAGGGAGGTCCGGTAGCTTGCTCAAGGTGGCAGAGCCTATAAGTGGCAGTTCGCCTCCACTGTCACTCAGCAACAAACACAGCACAAAGCTCAGAGCTCGCACCCTCATCACCCAGCTTCTCCTTATTAGACTTTTTGCCACCTGTCACTTGTGAATGTCTACCAGATTCAGATCCTAACCACAGATATCCACAAAGTATTTGCTCAGTGGGATTTCTCTACTTGCTACATTCTGACAAAGTACTACACCACAAGATAGAATGCATACAAGAGTGAGAGGTATCAGCCCTTGGTAGTCATGACTTTTGTGGCTGACAGCATCAACCACTATCTCAGGCAAGCCCCTGAGACATCTCTCTACACCAGCTTCTGTTCAGATTTCCACATAATCCCTGGTCAGAATCAACTAGCTGTATGAGACTAGAAATCAAAGGTTCATTATGAGTCACATGAAATTAACTTCCAGAAAGTGTAAGTAATGGTACTTTGTATGAAAACACATATTTTCCAGGAAATTTTTATTGCTGATGACACACTCACTAAGATTTTGCCCAAATAAGTTCAAGCCAGTTGTGTAACTGTACTCAAAATAGCTGAAGCTATATAAAATACCTTTTGGGCACTGAATCAAGGAAAAAAAATCCACAAATGTGCTACCTAATAACTTTGGTAGCTGCACTGATTCTAATGGATAGTTTTGTAGTCCAGCAACAGTATTGCAATTTGTCATTAATAGATGTTAGGAGGCCAGTTTGTTTAGCTGGAAGAGGCCATGGTTAGTAGATAGCGCCACACCCCCTGTACCTAAAAAACAAACAAACAAACAAACAAAAACAGAAGAAGTTCCAGGAAATAAACCCAGAGGAAGTATTCACTCTGGAAAATAAAAACAAGTATCAGAGCACAGTCAAAAAGTTTTGTGGAGGTTCTTATTCTATTACTTTTAGGATAGACACTAAGCATGAAAAATGGGGTGACCTGTCAAATTTCTCATTCCTGTTGTACTTCCAATGATCCAGGGTTATCTCAGTGGCAATGATTTGCCTAGTGTATTAGTTAGAATTCTCCACAGAATAGAACCAATAAAACATATATATATGTATGTATATATATATATATATATATATGTATATATATATTCCTGTGTGTGTGTGTATGTGTGTATGTATGAATTGGCTCATGCGATTATGGAGACCCAAAAGTCCCACAATGTGCCAGCTGGGAGGTGACTGCTACAAACAGGGCACAGGAAGATGATGGCTTTGACTAGGGTGGTCCCTGTGAAAGTGTGGAGATGCAGAAACTCTAGGTTGACTTTGTAGGTGGAAACAACAGAACTTGGTGATTTAACAGATGTGGATGGAAGTGGTTAGAGAGAAGATGGTGTTAGGATGCTTCTGGCATGAAAAACTAGTGCCCTTTTGTGGCAATTACAGAAATGGGAACGACCAGTGAAAAAGCAGCACGGGGCAGTGAGAGCTGCTGTTTAAAATTGCTGCTGCAACTGTTTCTGTCTGCGAGGCTGATCTTGAGACTGTCTACGGAACCATTCTCTGAGGTGCGACTTGGGATGGATCACAAGCATCAAACTCAGTAGGTGGTAAGGATGAAGCAGGAAACCACCCAGACCAGCTCTGTTCCAGTCATACTCCTTGGATGTAGGTGTCTGCAGGTGTGAATTGGGATCCTCCTGCCAATCTCTGTCCAGGGACAGTATCCATTGCTGGGCATGTGTCTGGGGAATGTCAGGACAGGACAGCTTGTATACTTGTCACACAGAAGGGCTAGGTCACACATGGACTGAGGAAATTCTCTATTCTGAGCCCATACAGGACTCAAGAAACCAGGGAGAGGTAGCCAGTATGCTCAGCTTTCCCTGGATAGCTGGACTTCAGGGGCTTCTAGAGAAGAGGAGGTCTCCCTGTTCCTCTTCCCACAGACCTGGCGCCACCAGCACTCTAAGCAGCTAGACACAGGTCTAGCAACTCCCTTGCTGAAAGCATTGAAGAAATGAGACCTTTCCTTGATCTTCTAAATGGTCTAGTATCAAACAAAAAGATGCAAATTTGAGAAAGATAAGAGTTCATCAACCATCATACTTATCCCAACAGTTATGAACCTACAGTTACTGTAACAGAAACTTGGTATTCTTCCACTTTCCATTCTTTCTTCGCTTCATAGAAATGGGACTACACTTTTAGTAAGAGATGATAGAAACCTGGGCTAGCATTGTGGGGGTAGAGAGGAAGAAATGTGGTGGGAGGGAGAACTGCCCAAGAGGTTAAGCCAGCAGGAGTTGGTGGTCAATGGCTATGAGCAATGAGGGAGAGAGAGGACTCAGGATGTTCCCTACATGCCTGGCTTGCAAAAGACAGCACATAATGATGCCATTTCCAGAAACAGAGAAAAAGACCAGGTTTGGGAGGGGAGGCTGTGAGCTCCATTTTGGACATCTTGACCCCCACGAAGAGCTCTGAAGGAGGCAGCAGGGTATTCAAGTCTGGAGTCAAAAAGAGGGGTCTTGACCAGAAATAAAAACTTGTCAGTCATCTGGGTACAGGAAAGACAGATCACCTAGGGAAAGGTCACCAAGGGAAAAGGTAAGAAGGCCTTACCGATGCCAATATTTCTTGATCTAATGGTTGAGGGATGAACCAGCTCAGGAGACCGAACAGAGCAGGTAAAAGATGGAGGAGATTACTTGGTTTCCATATGACATCATGGAAATCACAGGAAGAAAGTATTTCAAGTAGGAGGGGCCGGCTTACGGCATAAAATACTTCTGTGAATTTAAGTAAAATAAGGACTGAGAAATAGCCCTTGAATTTAGCCATGGGAGGCTACTTGTGACTCTGGGGAGAGCTGTTTCCAATGATGAGGAAAGATAAATTAAACCAGGGGGGAGAGACTGGCATGTGAGAAAAAGAACCAGCAAGTGTTAGTATAAACAACTCCTCGTTTCCCTTGCCAATGACTCTTCCCCGTCACTGTTATCACTGTTATTTATTAGTAGAGGTCAGATCCTCCTCTCAGTACAGTCTTTTATATAAAGATCACTTTCACTATCAAGAGTTGCATTACCCGAGGCACTGTTTTCAGTCCTTTATTGTTTTCTTAAGGTGGTGATCACCTTTGATGGAACAAGAGTTTGGGTAGTTTTTATGGCAACAAAGATAGATGTGAACACTGATTTGCTCACTGTCTTTCACTCAAATGCTTTTATAAGAAGGTTGAACATCAGTGAGGAGTGCAGCCCGTGAAGGATCCTCTGTGGGCCATCTGACATAGAAGGAGAGGGAAAAAGCAGTGTACATTAAGGAAGAAGCAAGGAAGCAGTCCTTTACCCAAGGCCCACCGCACAAACCTACCCAGAATACCTGTTCAAGTTCAGAGTCAGGGGAGGAGCAAAGGACCAGAGTGGTTAACTGAGTGACAGGAATGTATCTAGCAAGGAGAGAGTTGTGAAGAAAAGACTTCAAAATGAGAATTCTGTTGTTTGGCACAGATTAAAAGGACTATTTCTAGCCAAGGAGAATGGAATACTTAGAAATGGCTTAGATATTAGAGGAACAGAAGCGAAGACCGAGTTGCCCATACTAGCGCCAGCGTTTCTGTGGGTCCACAATCCCCAATCTGCAATCCTCAAATTGAAAAAGTTCTGAAAACTGAATGTTTTTCCCCAACTCAATTGGCATGTTGCTGACTTGACCTGAACACATTTGGTGGCAAAACCTGATCTGAAAAGATGTGAAGATATTTACAATTGTCCCACGTTAAGGTGAATATTCCTATGTTTCACTGCATCACACCGTGCAGGTCTCTGGCAGAATGTAAGTCAACTGGCTGCAGGCCAGAGAGAGCACTTCCAGCAAATGCTTATGGAATGTATTCTACACGCAGGCACCTTGTTTAATTCTCAAATAATCAAGCTGGGTTAATGTACTATGATCCCCATTTTTCAGAAGGAGAACCTGAGGCTTAGAGAGGAAAAGTAACTTGCTCAAGCTCTTCTATGCCTAATAAATGGTGCAGCTGGGTTTGAAACAGACATCTGTCTGTCCCAGAGCTAGCCTTGCTACCCTGTGTGCTAAGCCTCCTCCTCAACACAGATTGCTAATGCCAGTGGGTGGAAATTTAAACACAAACATACAACTCCTTTCCTTAAGAGCCATGTGATTGCCCAGAGTTAAATGTCAGCGGCCTTCTGGGATCCCTCTGATGGGTGAAGGGATAAAGGTCACAGTGATGGCCACGGAAACCTGTTTATTATCAGGAGATAACATTGCCTGTCACTTAAAATGAGCCAGAGACCTCCAGACACTCCAGCAAGTCTCCCATTACACAGGAGAACAGCTTCAACATCAAAAGAGAAAGAGATATAGGCAGAGGAGGGGGAGGTGTGCTTTTCTTTGGCTGTTGATGGTTGGTCAAGTGAGTCTAATGGCTTATTAATAAGAAGCAATTAATTGTGTAGCCAGCCCAGTAGTTCTAAGAAATGAAATCCCAAATCTAATACATGAAGGGCATCAAGGATTGAATAACTGTTAAAAAGCGGTTTCTGGCACTGCTTTGCATCAATAAAGATGTAAAGAACAAAGGAATAGCGTGCAACTACTGCACGATCAATAGACGCTTGAAATACAAAAGCTGAGAAAGCGAACGAGCACAGAACCTCCTCAAATGTTAATATCTGCTTTCCAGAGAGGAAATCAAAATTGTGGGGATGCAGAGTTGGAAAGGAGCTCAAGAGGTCATCCTATCCCACAGCTTCAGTTCTCTTTAGCAGTGGACAGCTAGTCTCTTATTTTAAAAGTCTAGAGAATAATGACAGACTGTATTCCAGAGGAATGAGAGAATGTGCATTTACTCATTGCTGGCACCGGACAGTTGGCCCACCAGGGGCAGTAAATCAGAGCCCAAAACAATGAAATACATAGAATTTCTGGACTCATCAGACCTGCTCTGATGGAATAAGACTGACAGCTGCCTGCATTCCAACAGAAACCATGAGAAATCAGAATTTCAGCCAAAAAAAACCTCTGGACCCTGTAATAGGAATTCTTATCATTCTAAAACAGGAACTCCTAGATTTTAGCCACTTGAATGAAGGGATCCAGAGGTCACTTGGGGAATCCCCTGGTCAATGTGGTAGTTGTGACAACCTGTGCTACTTGGCAGGAAATAACATCCACATGGAAAAGGTGATCATAGTTTATAGCCATAGACTAAGAGAATTCTAACACCAGACTGAAATTAAAACACACACAGACACCCATAAACACACATTTGGAAACTTCAGGAATGTGAGAGACACAGGATAATAGCACTTGTATCACAATGTTGATTTATTGGCTAAGCCCAAAATGTATAAGATTTCCATTTTCAAAGAAGTTGCAACAGCAATGTCCCTGCTTCCAAAATGTCTTCAGTTCCTATCAAGAGGGCTGAGGGAAGATTCTTTGTAAAATGTTTGGAATATTTTGAGACCTCTGAACCCCTTAGGAGCACTAGGCACAATCATGGAACAGGTTTAATGATCTCTGTATCATGCAACACTGGTTGCCTAGAAACATCTCCCAAAGATTATTAGATGCTGTTTTTGTCCATATTCCTGTATTTCGGAGCCTTTTACATTTGTCCATTCAATCGAAGAGAAGATATGTAAAATTTACACCTGTTCAGACATTTTTTCTTTTCTGGGTGCTTTTCAGGGAAGTGCCAAAGAACTTAGGACCTAGGGAATCGTTTCATGGGTTGTCAGAGCATAGGACATTCATGAGAGGTTAAACACATTTGATAGTGAGAATTGCCATATCAATCCTACAGCTGAGGAAATAGAATCAAAGAATCCAGATAGAGATCAACATTTGTAACAGTGTTCTATTTCAGTCTAAGAGAATATCTTGGTAAGAACAATCCCCTTTATGAGGCCTAAAGCTGCCAAGCAAAGGCTATTTGTAACAAGACTTTTTCTTTAGTTACAAGATTGTATTCTAAATTAGTTGAATCCATGGTTCTTAAATATAAAACTGGCTGACACAACCTAATTTTAATGTGGCAATGCACTGGACTATGTTTGAAATGTATGAAAGTGATTGAGTTTTAGCTCTGTTTTTCAAAATGATTTCATAGCTATTTGTACTTAGCCAGCCTAGCCTCTGAAAGACCAGTTACACTCTCTAAGTCAGAACTACACCCAGCTGGCCTCAGAAAAGAGAAACTGGTGGTTATCTCTGGGGTGGTATGAGGCAATAGGACATGTATGACTAGTACTGTCACATCTTTGGAGACCCAAAGTGTTCTTCCATCCTAGACTACAAAAAGGCAGGTCCAGTTCCTTTGGGAACAAACTCAAGTGGTTGGAGTAACTCATCAGAATGCACCACACGCTGCCTGGATGGTGAGAAACCCTTTACATTTCTCTTTAAATGTACATCTCCATTTTCTTCTTCACTGGGTCACAGGAAGGAAGACGGTGTCATTAAAACATGCCTGTGCCTTATCCTGTCTGTGAGTCTGTAAAGGATTCCTCATTAAAAAGAAGAAAAACCTACTCTAATTTTCACCTGTGGAAGTAGAAATTTAATATTTGATTAGACAAATAGTAAAATCAGAGCAACAGTGAGAAACCATTCCTAGAATCCCACCAAATTACAAGGTCTTATGAACACATCATGTCTCTTGAGGGGAAAGGAATGAAACCTACTGACTTCCATGTGGCTTTTTGAGAAGGATCCAGAAAAATACAATGACTCCAGAGATATTTTAAGTTTCTCTCTCTCTCTCCCAGTTACTCTTTTTGTTTGGTGTTTGGTGTTTGGTGTTTGGTGCTGAGGAATTCTGAAGTACAGAAAGAACCATAATACTATGATGCAGCAGATTAACGCAGGCACATATTTTATTGTATGTATGCTATGATGTTTTTATGCATGGAGCCCACGTTATAAATCAAGTAAATAAACAAATATAACTTGGCAATAGCTCATGTGCATCTGTGGACTGTTCAGACAATTGCAAATGAAAACGATGTTTTTTTCTTTTTATAGTTACCAAACTTGTTAATTTTATGATGTGGACCACCTGCTTTTTCCTGGGTTTTAAATGGTAAAATTCTCCTGATGAATACAGAATAAATTAATTGATAAACTAGAAAACAGTTTATGAAAGTGAAGTACAAAATTTGCTCTTTGACTCACATACAGCGTTATATTGTGTTTATATGCAATAACACCCTGAAGTCATTGCCATCCACGTGCTGGATTATAGAAACAGTCGAAACTTTGTACAATGGTGATTTTTTTCTATTGATTCACAGAATCGAAATAACAGAAGCCATCTCTGATTTTTGAAACTGTAAACTGAAGAAATGAAAAGATGAGAAACCCTTCCTTGCCTAAGAGTTAGAACTAGTGATAATGACACAACTGGAAAACCTGTAAGAGAAAAGCACAGGAGACTGATAACCTGAAAGTATAATCTTAAAAAAGAAAAAGAAATTAGTCAGGCACACACATGGTCAGGCAGTGTACCACTGCAGTGGACCACTGATGTTCTGGCCTGTCCAGAATCCCCTTTTCCTTCTTCTGGTAACCATACCGTTAGTTTCCTGCCAGGAACCACCCTCCCCTAACCTCAGGGCACAGCGAGATTGGGCACACGCCAGCACCTGAAGTAGATGTGCTTTTGCCATCAGCATCTTCCGTCCTCTGGCCACGGTGATTAGCTGAGAAATAGGCACCTGACTGGTGCCTATTCTGGCCAGTGACAATCAGACCTGGAAGCTTCCGGCTGAGCTGAACATGATCCCTGGAGGATGTAAGTCTGAAGCTGCTGGGGCCATCATAAGAAGAGGACCCAGCCAAGAGTTAAGCCAACAAAAGGGAAAGCAAGTAAGAGTGAGACTGAGTCCAAATAAATTTGAACTCCAGAATCTAGCCGTGCCTAAAGTCAAAATTTCACCTAGGTTTGTGAAATTATTATATGATCTATTAAATCCTCTAAAAAAAAAAAAAAGAAAGAAAGAAACTCAGCATAGAGGTGGGTTCCCGTCCTTTATAAACAATACAGGTCTAACTAATACACTCCAAAATAATGAACACCAACCACAGTGGGCCACAATGTCTGAGTCTATCATCCTGGTACATGACACAGAACTCCCGTCTGTGCCCCAGATGAGCCAGGACTCTTTACTTGCTGAGTCCATGTGCCCAACACAGAGTCACTCAGAGGAAGAGGGATACTAATGAAAGACTACAATGGTAATGTCGAGAAAAGCCATTTCCAGGGTGAGAGGGTTTGGTACAAACTGACACAGGTAATCTCTGGTTATCCACTGCCAACAGCAAATATTAATAAATACGGGAAAAGACATAAAATGGAGACCAGCTGGTGGACATGATTTGGATTTGCAGAGCATCAGAGCAGTCTGTGGTGAGAAAACAGGATGGACTGTAAAGGTTCCACATCAGCAGACCAAGCACAGACTTCCAGGAACTATCGGTGGGCAGACCTCCCTGGCTTGCCTCCACTGTTCCAGCGAATTTCCCCTGACCCTGGTTGATTGACAAGAATTCAAACTTTTAAAGTGGAATAGAGGCAGAGAGAAGGAACTGCTTTTCTTTGATCAATTAGGCATGGTTTCATAACAACATATTAAGAAAGAACTACTTTATAAAATAAAAGTGTAGGACTCTAGTATAGTCAATGTGTATATATGTGTTCAAAGGAAGAATATTGTAGGAAGAATTGGAGGCCAGGATAAGTGCATACCATAGGCTGACCTGTGTAGAGAACCTAAAACCCAATTCTTAAATGGTGGCAATCCACAGAGAAAAAAACTTGAAAGGAGAACAAGGGACAGATGAAATATAAAGAGAAAAAGTTTTAATACAGGTGAGAGGTAATTCAAGTCTCAAGAACATGATCTAGAATAATGATAAAAAGAGAAGTACCAGTGGAGGCTTGAAAATCTATACAGACTCAGGAGATGTCCCTGCATCCCACATTCCTCAGTGTGATTGTGGAAACCAGATCTTACCCTGGAAACCAGGTACCCCTCCATTTTTATCACCCCATCTAGAAAAAGCAGGAACTTCAAGCCAGATTGAGCAAGAGATACTTTCTTAGGCTCTTTTATTTTTTTTAATTCCCAGGGCCTCCCACAGTGGCCTTCACATATTATTGAATTGATGGATTAATTAATTCCAACTGAAAACGATGGTGGCATTCTGAACTAACCCCTGATTTTACTGATGAGAAACTAAGGGTCAGAAAGATGATGAGTTTAGTTCAAAGTCACAGAGCTAGTTAGAGGATCATCTGAGACAAGAATTCAATATTCCTGAGCTAACGGGAAAAATCTTTATATGCTCGAAAAAGCACACTGGGTGATAGTGACCCTACTAATCAATTAGAAGACTATTACCATGCAGAAGAGGGTGATATCTCAATAATGGCAGGGAATTGAAGATTCCTTGCTATCTTGCTTTGCCCAGAGACAGTTCAAGCAAGGATAGCCAATGAATTGAAAAAAAAAAAAAAAAACAAGGAAAAGAGACTTTCACAAACATATTGTCAAAAGTTTTATTTGGATTATATTTTGGCAGAAGCATCTAGAGACATCAACCTAGCAGTACATCTGTGGTGTTAGTGTTGTTAATCCATGGACCCTAGGTTAGGGGCCGGGGAGGAAACCAGAGAGACAGAAGACAGTCCTGGAGAGAGTGAAAGCTACTTACATAAACAGGTGTAATTCTACACAGCTCACTTCGTTAGAAATTGTTAGAGCTGGGACTAAGCCTGTCTTCATCACCATCTAACTGTGCAGCTCTCTGTAGACCTTAATTTCCTCATCAGGACTAAATGATCACTAAGATCCTTTCTGGCTCTGATATTACCAAATTCTGGGTGCTGTGGGATATGGCATAAAGTCATCATGAAATTCAGTTGAGGTTAATCCAGAATTGTACACTCTACCTTCCTCTTTCACCTTTCACTGACAAATGAATGTAAACCTGAAATTCATTTTGTTTCCAGGATGCCTGGGATACTGAAATTATTCACATTTTAATTGACTTTTAACAAGAATAGGTAAGAAAGAAAATTAGGACAATTAAGAAATAATGAAGCCATTATAAAAGCAGTAATGATTTGAAAGCAGGTAAGGGAATACTCTTATCAGAAATGTTGAATACCTGCAAATGAGCAGTCAGATGACAAGTACACCGTGGGATTAAGGGATTTCACTAATGCACAAACTGAACCATTTATAATAATTTCTTCCCAAAATTGAGGAGAATGCAAATGTCCTGATTATTACTGGAAATATATATTCTCTTGAAAATTGTACTGCACAATGTTGGATATTATATCTGAAGATGTTATCAGTGCTTTGCACAAATTTATTCCCCCTTCAAAGACAGCAGCTTCCTAGTGTCTTTCTTGTAAATCAAAAGACTTTTCTGAAAACTACTAGAACCAGACTTGTTCTTCCAAAAAACGCGGGGAGCAGATATTAAGTTGTGATGCAATGCTAGCAGTTGTCACAAACAACCCTGAATCCCTGGAGCCTGCTCGCTCAGAGTGAATGTCCCTGGCCAGGCAGCTCCCCTGGGAGCACCTCTTCCAAGCAGCGAGTCATGGGTCTGAGTCCCTTCCATCATGTGGATCCTCCATCTTCTAGGATCTCCAAAGATCTCACTTCCAGCCAAGGACAGTGAGCGGGAGAGCTTGGGAGATTGCACAGAAGGTTTTATGGCCAACCCAGGTAGTGGCCAATGTATTAATAGCTTCTGTCCACATTCTATTGGCCAGAACTCGGTCTCACGGTCCCCCCTCAATACCAGGGGCACGGGAAGAACAGTTCAGCTGTGTGCTCAGGAGGGAGAGAGGAACTCTCTGCAAGGATTTTCATGTGGGAAATTATCTGTTACTCATCTTGGCTGAACAAAAGCAGAACCTTTGGCATGAAGAGGGAGTGATGGCTTTATACAGAAGCAAACAGAATGTTTCTTCCTGTGCCACTAAATCTAGAATGTGCTGTCTGAAAAACAGGCAGGGAAATATGTGCTTCCCTGTGTGAGATACCCTCTATGCCGCACCTTTCAGAGCCTCTGAGCCTGAAAGAGGGCAAGTACGTAGATAGAGGATAGAAAACCCGGGAATAGTCCCCAAGAAAGCCACAATGTCCTTTTCCTAAGGACTGGCAGACTAGGCCTGGTAAGCTGCTTATTAGAGGAAGAATAGGAGTGTGATTAGGGCCAGGGAAGGAATTCTCAGCACGCAGCTACCTATTCTCTCCTTTCCAACTTCTTTCAATTCTCTACCAATCTCTCTCCTCCTCACTCTCAGTGTCTCTGTTAGCCTCTCTTTGTCTGTCTCTCTGTCTCTTAAACCACACACATACAGGGGGAGGAGAGAGAGGGAGAGAAATGGAGAGAAAGGCTACGAAAACCCAGAAACATACAGACATAAAACAAATGGAACTGAAAGAAATCCAACACCACAAACGCCTGGTAACGATAATGATGAAGAAAAGCTGTTGCCAGATGCATCTTGTGATGACGCCAATGATCTAATTCTCTTACTATCAAAAGATGCAGGTAAAGGCAGCCTTGACAGAAGGCTTTAAAAAAAAAAAAAATCAAAGAGCACAGCATCACTGGAAATGCCTTATCTGATTTATGCCTTTTCAAAGACCAGGCTTGTGTCACATGCTGATAATAGACTCTAGCCATCCAAACGTTATTTTATCTAGCATCTTGATTTTAAAGAATTGTGGAAACTAGCAAATACAACTGGGTTATTTATGTAATATTTGAAACTATGTTATTAATAGTTCACTAGGGGAAAATGACAACACACACACACGCACACATACACACACAACAAAAATCAAAACCCAGACTAGAAAATAACATAATGAAAAGCAACAGCCTCCATGTTATTCAGGATCAACAATATAGAATGTAATTTCCAAATTAGAACAGGCATTTTTCTTTCATAATTAATGAAAGTATGAATGAGGGACAGGTTGGTATGTGGTTGCCCACTAGATGAGACCCCCACCCACTAGTACTTGGGCATGACCAGAATTCAAAGCCATCACTGCCAGCAGATGAAGACCCCTGCCAGAGAAGAATCCACATCATAAAATTGCCCCATCTATTAAATTACACAGGGGATGTGAGGGTCCCCTTGGAGTACACAACACAAAAAACTTTAAAAAAAAGTTTTAAAAAGTTTAAATAATTGAACACAAAAACTCCCCCAGAAGCATGACCTAATTATTTCACATTTCATGCAATTTAGAGAAGACATCTTTTTCCTTAAATGACTAGACATTAATCAAATGGACCTCCACACTTGAGAAGATAAATGCCAGCCAAAGAAAAGGAAGCCTCTGTATATTTACCTTTCCTTTTAAAGCACAGACGTTAGAAATGAATGAGATTTTTGACCATTTATCATACATGGAGACCAATTGTCTCACAGAAATTTTTATGTCAAACCACACCTGGCCATACATGTTTGTCTCTTGATTCACTGGCTCTAAATATCACATTTCAACATTGTTGGGCAGAAGCCAAACATAATGTGTTTGAAACTCCTTCCTTGCAGTCTTAAATGAGCTGTGATACTGGAAGAAAAAAATCTGCCTTGATGATCCAAAACTATGGACAAGCTAAGTGTTATTTATTTAGTGTTTTAACATATTATTTAATGGGATTTTGGCAGTATATTGACCTTCCTAATGAGGTTTGATTAAAGCCAATATTAAAATTAATGTGCCCTCTCTGTGCACCCAGTGACGGAGTGTAAAAGGAACTGTCTTGAAAGGATCTTGTGCAGCAGGGAGAAGCCAGACTGGCATTAAAAATTGGCCAGGGACAATCCATATGCAGATGATCAAGATGACTTCATCACTGTTAGGAATTCCAGGAACTATCTTTTCAGATGAGGCTCAGTGCTCAGTGACCAGAATATATTGATAGGGAATATTGATTACAGTGCTTATGGTTTATGGAAACACAAGAAGAGAATATAAAAAATCTCGAAAGTGTTTTTGAGTGGAATGACCAGTACCACATATATCAGAACTGCATAGTCATTGGAAACCACTGCAGAGTAGTAATAGTGCTTGGGACTGACTAGTACTACCACAGCTCTACATTCTGTTCTAGAACCTTCCATGTTTTCCAGCCTCACATGCATTTTTCAGCAGTTACTAGGATGCTCACTTGTTAACTGATCTCAAGTCATCCTAATTCTCATTCTTAAGCATCACAGAACCACATCCAAATCTGCCTCCCCAAACCCTGATGGCACAGCCAGACTAGGCCAGTGGTGACATAGGTGAAGTTCGTCATTTCTCTCTCCCACCTTCCCCTGTTTTTCACCCTACGCTTTCCTCGTCCTCATGGTTGAAATGACAGATAATAGCTGAAAGCATAAAGCATAACCGCTCCATCTAGTAACTCCAAGGTGGATTTCAGAGCACGGCCATTAGTGAGACAAGCCTTGGTCCATTTCCATGCCCTTGCCCAGTCACTTCACAGCTGTGTGACTTTGGGTGAGTTATTTTACCTAAGACATCATTTCTCAGCCAAAAAAAGTGGGGATATGGATGTAATGAAATTACATTCACAAAGCTCTTAACGCCAAGAGGCAGTTCTTTGTAATAAAAAGGATCTCAGTGAAATGGGTTTCTCCTCATCATTCTAAGTCTGGAGATTCGAGGCCTGTGTGCTCCTTTGTGCAATAGGGTCCAACTGGGTATTTCAAGCTCCAGAGGGAACTCGAGAGGCCAAACTACCCACTTCTTTCTCAGAGTCAGTGTATTCACACTGATTGTCTATACCACTGTGTCCCAAATGGGGTGATTTCAATCTCAAGTCCCCTTCAGTGAGATCCCCTGGCCACATTCTCTGAGCAGATGATGACAGATGCTCTCTTTCTTTTTGTATTTGAATTCCCAGCCCAAGTGGACAGGGCAATCAGGGCAGAGAAGCAGAGATCTAGGCAAGCAAAAGCAAGGACTGACCCTCTGGCGAACTTGCCTAACTTCCATTTCATAGCTAAGACACCAAAATAGTTCTTCAGATCTGCTTGCCAACGGCGGCGCTGCCCTTGAACGTGCTCCCCCGGCTCCCGTCTGAGTCAGTGTAATGAGTCTGCATTTTATAAGAGCTGAGCCTGGTCCAAATGGAACCGTGTAACTGTTAGAAAGATTAATGGACTGTATCATCCAACAGTTGACTGTAAACTTCTAATTGTGTGAATCTCAGTGTGGTGTCTAGAGCTAAATCGGAGTCTGCTTCCTCAGTCACTAATATCCACTGATATTGTTCATTATTTTTCTAATGCCATCCATCCCTAGGTACATCAGTTTTGAGCAGATCCCTGAGGAAAACAACAACTTTGGTTGTAGGTACTTGAGAGCCGTCATTATCACTGTTGCCAATTAATTCATCAATCAGTGTTTACTGAGCTGCCACGGAGAACAGGGAACGGCACTGTGTCCTGCTGAGCAGAGGAAGGATGGAGGAGGCCATGGAGACGGAGCCTCTGCCCCAGAAGAGCTGGCTCAGGGGGGCAGGAAACAGGAGCCAAGAGCTCTCCTTCCTGCTTGGGACTGTGTGACATTAGGCAAGTCACTTACACCCCTAAGCCTTAAAACAGGGAGGCAGGACACCAGCCAGGCCTACCTACCTGAGCAACAATGGACAAAATGTGTGTGAATACGTTTTGAAAACATTAAGCTCAGCACAAATGAAAGCATTGTTCATAGGCTATAATAGAAAATACAGATCATATAGGGCTCAGAAAAATAAGGTTACTTGGGTTTACTTGTACCCGCTTTCTTTTTTATAAATTCATTCCCACATTTCCAGAATATTCTTAGTGGCTTCTCCAAATAAGCAACCCTTATTACCCTTACTCCTCTCAGCTTTGAAACCAGCTGCAGAGGCTTCTTTAAGCTGCACTTGCTTTGTCCTGGACAGAGCCACGTTCTATTAAAAGAATCGTCAAGTATTGACCGTGGTTGGGACCAAGGGAAAGCTACAGGGAACTTCTTATCTCTGCCCCACCCACCTGTTCCTTCCCCCACACACCTTCTTCTGGATCTCTTCTGCTTCTTTTGGATGGGAAACACATAGCTGTCAGCCACATGGTCCCCGTCCATGCTACAGGAAGCTGTAACATCCAGCTGAGATCACAACAACCGCTGGGTCCTTCATCCCAGGCACCTAATTGTACAAGTGGCTTTTGATCACTTTGCAAAAAAAAAAAAAAATTCCTCTCTCCTTCCTTGTAGCTGCACTAAAGAAACATATCCCATCTCCTTATTTCCTAAACAGTCCTTTCTTTGCAAGACATTAAGGGGAGAAAAATATTAGTTGTCTATATTGCTACGGTGTGCTGTGAAACTCGGGATGGCATAATACTTGTTGGCTAACAGAATTGTAAGTCTCCAAAGTTAATCAAGTTGCTGAGGTTTTCAGGATCTGGATGTTGGCAGAATTTCCCCACAGCTCCCTGCTAATTTAGATGTTTAAGTATCTAGGGAATAGTAAATATAGAACACGCAACTGCAGCATTAAGAAAGGACTGTGGCTGCAATCCTGTCTAACCGGCATGCCCCTTCTGTCCGCAAAGCTTCCCTTTTGACTAGATGGGGAGTAGTAATATATATGCCTCCTCAGTCCTGGAAAGAGCTCTCTTGCCATTCTCCAAAAGGCTCAGGCATTTGCCTGCTGCATCACTGATAACCTAATTTGTACTCTGTAGATCAGAGAAACGGGCTGATTAGGAACAGATTCTGGTGAATTTGGATCTGCGCTTTGCATGATGGAAAAGCTAAGACCTATTGCACTATAAAGTTTAGCAATATTAATAACTCTGATTCAATAAACTGTCTCAGGTTGTTGCTACAATGATGCCTATACAAGGACCATCCCAAATAAACCTAAAAATAATGAGTCAGTACAAGGTGCAGTATCAGATTTTACCAGCAATCCCCATAAAGTTCTTTACTAGAACATATAACAGTAGTGTGCGGTCAAGACTCCTTTTATATCACTAGAGTAACGATGGCCAAGTTAGGGTCTTAAGATTCATCACCAAATATTTTCTATTGCTCCCCCCAAGGACAAGCCATAGTACAGTTATCTGGCTCTGCTAGAGTTACTCTGCTATGTGAATGGAGGAAGAAAATTTGGGAAGGGGAAATTAAAGCAGGAGAAAATGCTAGAAGAGAAAGACCCCTAAAACCAATGAAATCGTGACATTTGCAAATGTAATTTTCTCTAGAATCTGGACTGTGTGAACGTTGGTAGGTAAACAAAAGTCCCTGGATGCTATGGGAATGAGGAGGAAATGGCTAAAGCCCAGGAGGTCCAGAGAAAAGGGTCTGTGTGAGCTGAAGGCACTGGAGTTTTTCCTCTCATCCTTAAGAGTATAAATTGTGGAGGATATGAACAAACAAAAAGCCCAGTGAGACTATTTATGAAGAGAAGCAATAAAATCCACACAGATAATGTATTACAGAGAAAGGGAAATGAACTTTCCCAAGCAGAATATAACGTGCTCTTCATGGGTGCCATGCACAAGATTAACGACGCCACCCTCAGACTCCTTGGTGGCATCTCAGGACCCTGCATTGCCGCTCCTTTTCATTTCATTGGGATGTAAATAATTGATAACTTGAAGGGACCCGAGAAACCCACTGCAACTGAACATAGATATTTTTTATGACATCAATTACAGGGCTGGTGATTTGATGAGAAAAGGAAAATATTTCAAACTACACTTTAATGATCTCCACCAAGAACCCCTAGTGTTCCAAATGAAACGTGGGTCTCTGGGCCTCGATTTTTTTTTCTTTCTCTCCATTTTTCCTCCTCAGAGGGAATATAAGTTACAGCTGCACAGAAGAGATGGTTAACTATTTTCATGTCTGTACTTTGCAGCAGTGGGTCACAGGCCTCCTTCTTCTAATAGAGCAGGAAAGGCTGGGGAGAACAGAGGCTTGCGGGGATGGTCCCTTGTGTGTGCCACATCAAGGCCACATGTTATCTGACAGAAGGTGTTGTGGCATTAGTTTTGGCAAGGAGGGCTACGATCATAGTCGAGCTTGTCATTTATGACATTACAAAACTGGGGCATGTCAAAATGACATGGCGAGTAGTACCATTAAGGCTGTTGAAAGGGAGTCAGAGTTCAAGTGTTTGGGCGTGAGGCACTTTATGTGGTGATGACTTCTGAATTTATAGTTGTCAGGACAGGGGTAGAGATGTTGATTTGGTCCAAGAGTGGGTCTGTCCACACTTGTGTCTGGTTGATCATGAAGTCCAGTTCATTTTTCTTTTTTCATGGCAAAATTGTTTCAAGGCTGCTTACTGCTTCATGCAATAGCTTCAGAACTATGCCTGGAACGTTATCCAAAAACCCAGATGATGCAGTGTGGTGAGAGCTGTGCTGAACACTCACTGTGCATTGGTCTCGAGGGACTTGTGCCATGAAGTCATATTGGGATGGGGGGCAAAGAAGGCCCGGGTATGCCTCAGAATGAAAGGGGTGGGAGGTAAAGGAGATACTTCAACCCAATTCCAAGAACAATAAAATCTTATTATTCTATGACTCATTACATGCATTTGAATCCACCACAAGTCAAAAAATATACCTTGAAATATCATTACAGGATACGTAAAAAGTCTCTCTGAATTAGCTTATAATAGGTGTTTGAGTGTGTTTCTCCACTCCCAGCGTCATCGCTGTTGGACTGCATTTCTTTCTTTCTTTGTAGGGCCCTAAACAACCTAGGGGAGAACTTGGTCTGTTAGTTTAGGACACCATAGATCTGCCAAACTGCTTGTTCTCATGTTAAAAAAGGTACTGACTAGCTGTTAGAACAGAATACTGTTAAAGCCCTCATAATTTAAAGCAATTTAATTCTAAGCTTCCATGTCTTGTAAAGAGCTGTTGACTGGCTTGGCTCATAAGTAGGAAGGAAAGGGGCAAATAATGGAAGAATTTTTTCTCTTCTAGTTTTTTGATGCAAATACACCCTTGTTTCTCTAGTTTCATTTCTTCACCATTCCTCTATATTTTCCTAATATTCTGCATCATCTGATGATGTCCAATAAGCTAGAGGGTGTAAGATCTTTAAAAATGTCAGCAGCAAAGTACTTCTTGTGGCTTTCCTTTCTTATGGCACCAGAAAATAATCAATCTATTTTAATAAATCTTCCAACCCAACTTGCTCTGCTTAAGAAAAATCAGTCTCACTCTAGATATGATTTATTGAAATGCTTTAAAATGTCTTCTATTTGCCTATCACACGTGGCTCATTTTTCAGAAGTTGGAAGTGGTTTGTGGAGTATGAGCCTTTTCAGTTTGAGCCTGCAAGTATAGTTCATAATGAAAACCTGTCCATGGAGTAGATATTTTATCACATCTGTGTTAATTTGGGACTGCTGATTTATCATTAATAAAGCATTTGGCTAGAAAACGATGTCCATATTTGATGGTCTGGTAACTTCTTTCTCCCATTTTATGCCACAATAACTGCCCAGTCTTATTGTTGCCCATTACAAATGTGTAAAGTTTTATGGACTAAGTAATGTCAAGCGAGGCAGTGTCAAGCAGATCTGGAGGCAAGTTGGGAGCGTTTAGATGGAAAAGGAAGCGTGTGGTCTATGCCAGCCTCGCTTGTAGTTTTACTGGCTATTGATTCCTTTTTACACACTGATTTAGTATCCTGAATTATGATGCAGTATTTAAATTTAAATACCAATTGAGAGTGCCTCTCCCAAAGGTTACTCTAAGTCATAGCCATTTTTGACTCTGATGGTCTCTGCTTTTCTGGAGTGGGTATTTTATTAGAAGTGCTCATAAAAGGCTGCATGGCAGTTAACTATGCAATGGAGAAGATGTGTGGAGGTTTATAAGTGTCTGGGGTGCTAGGAAGCAAGGAGTGGTTTGGTATAACAAAAATATTCACAAAATCTCAGTCTTGAAAGGAAACTTCGGAAGTCATTCAGTCCAGTCTGCTGTCTCTGGATAGAGCTATACTTAGAACATGCCCTGAAACCTTCAGAAAAGGGATTCCACAGACTTCCTTGATAACAAAATTTACTATTCAGCAAGCCTATCCCTCAAATGTCCCCAGCACCTCCCCAAACCCCGGCGGTTCATACTCACTCCCATTTCTCTCAAATGACAGGGCATTGAAATCCCACATTGTCTGCCGTGAGAGGAAGTAGAGTGTAATGTATTGATCAAACTTTTTGAAAATTAGGGGGTCCATAAATTTTTAATTAGGTATAACACAGTACACTCTCGGTGTTATTTATATAGCTTTTATTTGTTGTATATACCCCAGGGCTATTTTTGTCACTGGAATATGCCTGAATACCATGCTAGAACTTCTTTCTTATTGGAATTAGGCAAGCTGGATTGGGTCCTGGAGTTTCTTTTTAAGAGGTGTCAGCTGGCACTATTGTAAAACATGCTATATTCCTATGATATTTAATGTTCAAATATGGGAAAGAAGGAAAAAGAAAGACAAAAAAGTAAGGATAGAGATGGGAAGGGAGAGAGGGAAAGAGGGAGGGAGGGGAAAAGGAAGGAATCTATTTGTTCAATGATGTTAAGTCCATGTGGAGCTCACCCCACAATTCTTGAGTCTGCTGAGAGGCCATCCCATTTCTCCCCGCGCATCACTGAGGCAATGCACACAACGGACAAGGAGCAGCCAGCCAGCCGGTGGACCATGAGTTGCTTTGTGTTTCCCACAGGTGCTGGGAAACCGTGCATTGCTAGGGTTACTCTCCATAGCTGGGTCTAGATTCCATGAGGGCATGGGAGGAGCATGTAGGGACAGTGGAAGAATGGAGTGTGATTTCATTCATGGCAGTTTAAGATGATTCCTTTCTTGCTTATCTTTCCTTCCAATGTCTTGTGGCAAATCTATTCGTTCTTCCCTTATAGCGGTGGAAGAACAAGAGACCCAAATTAAGATCAAAATAAGGTTAAGGTGTGAATTTTCTCTTTTGCATTATGAAAATATATAGGTTGCAGAAATGAAATAATTTACTTACATATGGAATCCCCACTAACTAATACTATTTATTAAAATGCAATAATTCACCAGGTTTTATAAAGAGTTAAACATTGAACCTCTAACAAGTTAAATATAACTTTTTCTTTCAATCAAAATGACTAGCTCACTGTACCATGTGTTTTACACAATTGTCACATTTAATCTTTACCCCATGGGTTAGGCAGTTGTTCTCAAAGTGTGGTCCTTGGACCAGTGGCACCACCTGGGAACTTGTTAGAAATGTAGATTTCTAGACTCTATCCAAGATCTACTGAATCATAAACTCTGGGGACGGCACTAGCCATCCACGCTGTAACAAGCCCTCCAGATGATTCACTTCACTACAGTTGAGAATCACTGGGTTAAGGAGTAGCCCCATTTTAGAGATAAGAAAACTGAGGCACAAAGAGTTTAAGCAATTTTTCCAGCACCACACAGCTAGAAATCAATCAAGGCTGCCTGATTCCAAATCCCTTGCTCTTAGACACTAGGTTTGCTGTGTGATAGACATCAGTTTACTTGGGAACCCAGTGTCAAGAATATAGATGTGAGAAATACAGTATGGGGGGAAAATTTAGATTTTTTAAAAAAAAATTAACTAGTAACATAAAGCTTAAAATGTCTTGTTTCCCTAATTTCAGCCTATAAAATATTTAAACTAAAAAAGTTGTGACCCAAAATGTTAACCTCAATGCCAGGTAGGTGATAGGAGAAAGTGACTAATCAGAAGTTCCAGAGAGCAGAAGTTTCCTGTCCCCTACAGTGGGAACAGTCACTCGACTCGGTGCCCACAGAACCATGCCGGATCAAAATGGTCTCTCAAAGAAGCCAGAAACTCAAATTTGTCAGTGGATTATTGCAATTTGAAACATTAGCTACGAATTCATAAATTTTGAAAAAATCATGCAGGTCAAAATCAAAACAAAACAAATATCACATAGGTTTCATTTATAGAGTGTCATTTTGCAACCACTGGCTGAGAAATCCTCATAACATTTAATGAACCCAGATTAAAAGACTTAAGGGATATAAGGTTGATGAAAAATATGTGTGGGGAGAGGTGTGGGAAATTGAATTCATGGAACTATGCTAAGCGATCACTTTATCAAACATGCGCCTAACCCTGATGGCTATGCCATGGTGGCCGCTTTTATTGATTCATACCTTGGAACGGTGTTCCTTAATACCTCCGTGCTTGTGCAGTCTCCACTGGGATCGTGTGACTGCAGACCCTGGTTTCACGAGCGACTGTTTGAGTAAGTGTTGGAAAATTGCCTTTTGCGGTGTATGTCAAGTGTTTATGTGGGCACCATTTTAAATTTTCATTGAGAAAGCCACTCTATGGACTGAAAAACATTCAGAGGAAGCAGGTTTGGAAAGGTTACTGCGAAATCCATCTCAACTGCAAACAGAAGTGATTTTAATGCCTGTTATTTTGGAAGCAGTTCAAAGTTGTTTTTTTCATTGTAAATAGCATTAAAGTGCTCTGTGGAGGCAAGTATTACTTTTTTCTTGGCCCGCTGCACTTCAGTAATGGTTCTTATACACTGAAGGCACAACAATAAGACTCAGGAAGTTATGTACAATATACCGGGGACAGCAGGGGAGAAGTGGGAGGGGAGAGGAGGTCATCTGGTGAGTATAGAGAAGAGAAATTTGGGGGTGGAGAGTCTGTGCATGAGAACACCAGCCAAGACCAGGAACATCTGGAAAACCTGCTCTGTATTATGTGGTCATTCCACAAACTTTTCCAAGGAATCACATAAGGAGAATATTACATTTTAATTAGAGCTGGGATTGCTCCAGAGAAAAGAGGAAAAAAGAGAGTGGTTTGGCGAACGAGTTCCTTTTTAGTTTGGCTGGGTCCATGAATTGCAATTAACCACTTAGCTGCCTGTAGATGCACACTTTTCACTGCGTGTTCCCATAGCTCAGTGATTTAATAGAATAATCACATTGGGCTCCTGCCCAGCCCTAACCTGTGAAAGGAGAGCAGAAGCAATGGGTGAGTGTCAATTGAAGAAAACAGGTCAAACCTGGGACCTTTTTTTATGGAAGGAGAGAGAAAGCCAATGGGGTATCCTCATCTCTCCCTCCCTTTTTTATGTATGCCACATGGCAAATTCATCAGTTATTCACTAATAGTAAGAAGGGACAAGAATAAATATAAAAATGTAATGACAATACATAACTTCTTTAAGGTAATATTATTCTATTTCATTTTATGAGAAAATGCAAGTATTATGCCAAGAAATAAGGTAGTTCTTATGTCTTGAACCTTCCTTAATAGTAATTACTGCATTTTTTAAAAGCTAATAATTTATTAGTTTTTCAATTAAACATCTAACAAATTAAATAATCAGTTTTAATGAATCTAATATTATTGGAAAGGAATTGCAATAAATGGAAAAAATGGTTTTTTAGAACTTTTTTGTGATTTTATGTTTCTGTTGTTATTTACAAACTTATCCTTGTACATTTATTGAGCTCCAGCTATGTATTGGGTACTGTCCTAGGGCCTGTAGGGGGTATGAAGACATAAGACCCAGCCACTGCTCTCAGAGGACTCACGGCCAAGTAAGATAGACAATGCATAGAGCCTTACGATGCTAATAACAATATAAGCAACGATATATATGATGGCATATAGCAAATTGCCAAGCTAAAGGTTCAGAAAAAAACACCAGGAGTCCTGGGGATAGAAAAACCAGGGGTGGCTTCCTCGGGGAGGCAGCGTTTGTGCAAGACCTTGAAGGCTGGGTAGAATCTGGATACGAGGAGAGGAGCAGGAGGACCAAGCAGTGAGGGGGCTGTGCTCTGAGCAGGAGCCCAGGAAGGCATTGAGTGTTCAGAGGACAAACCAGCACAGCTGAGCAGAGGCTCCTGGAGGCAGCACAGGGAGGGGGACATTTGAAAGGAGCTAGTGGCCAGATTGTACAAGACATGGACAAGTACGTAGGACCATGCTTGAAGAAGGATCCCTGGTGTAGGGAATAAAAGCATACAAGTGAAAAGAGTCCAGAATTAGTCACTAAATATTTCAGAAGTACACACACTAAACATATACCAGGAGTCACAAATGTGGGATACTTCCAAATGTGCAAGGAATTTCTTTGTTCAAATAGGCTCTCTCGGCATATGACAGTTTGGACGCGATGTCCACTGTGATTTCTATGTTTCTCTTCCTTTATATCCCAGGACCAAAATTGTTCTGCCATTTAAAATACTCTAAATTCCTGACCCTTTGCAGTATTGACCCCATGCCAATAACATGTCAACTCTTTCTCTTTCCTCTTTCAGCGTATCTTCTCCAGACAGCATTTTGCCCTTGTATATGAGCTGCAGGCTTTCCAAAAGTTGGGGAGATCTTGCAGAGAAGAAACATGGCATCTGATTCTTGAAATCACATTCTGTCTACTCTTCCAGCTGCTGTGCATACTTACTACTTGATCTTATTTAATAAGAAAGCTCAAAATGTTTCCCACTTCGGGGCAAAACCCTGCATGCCTTTCCCTCTAGCCTAACCAGAAATCCCATTCTCTTCCTTCTCTAACTCAATAAACCAAATCTAATTGGAATAATTATAAAATACACTGATGTACAATTTGTTTCACTAACTCAATAATTAATTAATATGCTACTTATGGTTGAGAAGAGCTCTTAAGACACAGCACAAATTCCACTGGATGAAAGAGAACACAAAAGACATAAAGCAGGGGCAGCATCTTTACATAAAACAGGCCAGGAGGAAAAGATAAGAAGGAGAAAAAAACGAAATCTATTTGGGCATTTTTGAATCTATGATGGGCTTTGTGTTACTCCATTTGAAGATTCTCCTCTTGCTCTTTCTACAAGTGAGGTAGATTATGTGTTTTGCAGATGAATTGTCGCAATACTCACGTAGCTGAATCAAGCTAGTGGAGGGACTTTTTTGTGATTAAACTTTCCAACCACCAGACACTTTCAGGTGAGAGAATAGTCCTCCTAATCAATGGACCCATGCCCTCTCAACTCTTCTTAGTTGATGTGAGTACACACATTCAGCGCTCTCTTGGCTAATACACAACCAGACCCTTTTGCCTCCACCTGATTGAATCTTGCAGCAGGAAATGCCTTAAATTTTCCCTTTCAGTGTTTCAAATGTACAGTGTACATAAATTGCTCTGGAGATCTCATTTAAAGTGTTTATAAACATTTCTATTTCCCTTTGGAGAAGTGAGAGTTAAAGCTGATTTCTTTGCAATTATCACCAGGAGCAATTATTAAATGATCACCACATCGACCAAATTTTTCAAAAATATTTTTTTTCTTTCTTGACAAAGGAATTTATTGCTCATAGCTGAGTACAAGATTTTGGGTGACACCAGGCAATGACACACCAGTGTGCCTTTCATAAACAAAAGGATGTTATATTTTGTTTGAATCTTTTCAGCTCTGTCTTATAAAATCTGCTTTTCTCTTTAGAAGTCTAGTGAACTCCCTTTTGTAGTACCCACCCCCAGGGAAGCCACAGTGCTTCTCATCTAATGGTGGTGGAACCGCAGATGATCCAGGGTGGTTAATAACTCTATGGCCTCTTTTTCACGAGATTCCTGGTAGCTTTTCTTTTAATTGCTCCTTTTCCTTGCCAAAGCAGCCTTAAAGCATTTCTGCAGCTCAGGCTGGGTGTGCCCACATTAGAACCGTGTTTTCCTGGAGATCTTATGTTTGTGCAGCAACATGGCTCACATTGGCAGGCAAGCACCATACATGACGAATGAGGACACAAAACCTACAAGTTCAGCTGATTTCCAATCTCAGGCTTATTCAAAGGAAGTAGTAAATCCATCACAATATTGTTCTTTGCCAGTGTCTACATGTGAGTACTGCTTTATATTTTTATTGCTCTTAAAATAAGGTTGAAAATTCAGTCAAGACTTGCTTCATTTTATAAAAAACAACTGATCAATTGCTTACCTATTGTCTGCAACAAAGAATGCACTGTGTTAAGTCATTGTGTTTTTAATCCACATTTCTTTCATACAGGGGTGCTGTGTAGAGATGTGAGAGGCTTTCTGCTAACATGCAGCATAGTTAACTATTCTAATTTCTCCCTTCAGTGCGCCACTTTAGTCTGTATATTGCATTAGAAATCCCCTAAACTTGGCAAAAAAAAACCCCACAATAGTTATGCAAGTTGACTTTTTAGGAATATAGCCTTATAGTGAGAGAGTCCTCTTTTAAAAAAATTTCTTTTATGTCCATGAGATTTTCCTTACCAAAGAGAATTAGTCAAGCTAATTGGACTCATCCATTCATAAAAGGAATTCTCATTAGAAAATTCCGTTTTATCATGTGAAGCCATATTGGATGAAGATAAGACAAACTGGCTTAAATGAATGACTATTTTAGGATTGAAGGAATTTCCACACTGCAGAAAACTGAAAGGAACAACTCCCTTCCCTGCTAACTCTTCAAGTTCTGAACTTAACATCCCCAGTGATACTGTCATATTTCAGACTTTAACTGTCTAGAGTCTAGAGGGAAATATTTTTGCCTGTTTTTCTCATTCTATAGAAAACTCATCATGGTACGATATGTGTATGGATGTTTTTTAATAAAAATTGCGGTGAGAAGATAAACAGATGCATTCAACATTAGAAAGCATCAAACAACGTGATAAAATAGGTTACAGACTTCCTGCAATCATATTCATAAAATGGAGACTAAAATTTGCAATGAACATAGTGGTTGCTTAATAAATGTTTATTGATGGTGATAACAATGTTCGCATAATGCAATGCTCCTCAAACTCCTTTGTACTATAGAATCATCTGGGGTGTTTTCAAAGTACAGATTCCTGAGCTTATTCCCAGAAATTCTGATTCAGTGGGTGTGGGATAGGGCCCAGGAATCTATCATTTTAACCAACACCTTGGGTAATTTGGAGGTAGATGGTCTGCAGGCCACACTTCGAAAAATACCACCACAGGGCATGCATTGTGAAGAAACCATAATTTATTTCCAGTAAGTCAGGAAGCATTTCACACAAAGCAATCAGGTGACAACTGTTCTTTGAAGAGCAGGAGGAATATTGCCAACCCAGAAGGAAAGGACATTCTGTCCCTGTGTTCATTCGTTCATTCCTTGATTCCTTCATACAAATCCCACTGAGCGCCTATCACTAAGCAGGTATTTTCTGGCCGCGCCCTGCGGTTGTTCTTTGAGGCCCAGGCACAGGCAGGAATTAGCTCGTGAGGAGCGTCATTGTCAGAAACGGAATCATTAGGTGCAGGAGAGTGTTCTTTTTCTCCTTAAATTTTCCATTCTTTGAGGCTACTAGTTTCCAGAAAAGCCTTGTACAAGAACCCATGGTCCATTCCCTGATTTCAGCATTTTGACTTTCCTTCCTGAACACCCTTTGACTCTGGAGGTTTAAGTGTCTGGCTTTGAGCTTGAGCCCACAATGACCCTACATCAGGAGGAACTCTGTTTTGATGAGAGAGGCAGAGTATGGAAGCCACTTTAATATCACCTCGGGCAAAGTGGGAAAACTCTGCATTGGAGGAGTTGATAATTTGTTCTCAACTTAGAGTTAGTCTTCTGCTGAGGATAAATGAATGGCATCATATACTAACTTTCAAAACATATTGCTTTTCCCCCCTAAGGCTAAAGGCCAATTAAATTTAGCCTTTAAAATAGACAGCATCCAAAATTCCTTAGAATTTTATGAAAATAAATCATATTTTTTAACCACCATAAGTACTACCTAGTATAGGGCTAAGATAAACAAGATTCTTATAAAATCTCTAATATAGGATTATATTAATGAAAAATAGTGGAACATACATCATCAACCAGTATAGGAGAAGCAGAAAGTGATCTCCTTGTTCTAACCCTTAAATCCCTGATTTAATGCAGTGCCTTGCAGTAGGATTGGGTTGACTAGTAGATATTTGGGAACTCTTAACTCAGATTTATGTCTAGAGAAGTTCTATTTTCAGAGATAGTGAAATATTTTTTCAGACCAAATCTCCTGTAAAAATACCAAAACATGTTGGATAAAATGTTAACAAAACAAAGTCTCACAAAAGTGTCAACAAACTCACAAGGCTATAAGGAACTACCAGGCCAAAATCTAAGGGAAAGCGGGAAGCTAGAGAGGAATGCAAGACCTGTGCACCACGGATGCTTTTATCCAGAAGATAATTTGCTAAATGTTGTTGGACTTATGCAGAGGTGGGCAGAAGTTAAGGCTCAGAGCCAATGCAAGAAGGGAGTCTAAGAAAAAACCCTTCCCCACATTAAATGAGGCTTAAAGATTATACCCTCAGAGTACATGTCATCCAGAAGTCAACTAACCTCTGCTACACCCAGAGGCAGAGAAGGGAAAGAAAGTGTAGAAAAGAAAAAAGAAAAACATCCATCTCTGAGACATTAGCCAGAGGCCAGCCTCATGTGGATTTTCACCTGGTTTTGTACTGCTTGGAGGTCCCAGAGAGCCTCAAACCCTGTGTTTGGTCCAGGGTAGCCAAGGACTGGTAATGCTCACAGGTGCCAGGCAGAAGCAAAACCTCTCTGGGGAAACGCACCTTCATGATAGGCCTCAAAGACTCACACAAATAATTTTTCAAAGACAATGACAAGAACATACACAAAAGTTACCAAACACACAGAAACAAGGCACCCTGAGCAAATTTGTTCTCTGCTGGGCAGCCCTACACCATGCCCTGCAGAGGGAGGATCGCTCAGAGAGGACACACCTGCCCAGCCCTACTGGAGCAGGCACTCTTTAATCCATTTCATATTTGTTGAGAAGTTTCTATGGCTGGAAAAGATTAAACACCACAGTGTCATGGGATTTCTAATTGCATGACTCATGGTGGCACCCAACTCTCTGACAATTAGGAAGCCAAACAAGTAAAAGTCATCAAATTCCTTTAGGTAAGAACATAATCTAATTTGGGGACAAACTTTTTATGTGCAAGGAATTCAAAGAGCACATAATTTTCTTTAGAATCTAAAAACAACACCCCACCTTGAAGAGAGGAAGGATTTAGTGTTTTTATCCATTTATTAATAAAAGGATAAAAGGCAAAATGGAGGTGGGAAATAGAATCCCAGGTGGCAAGGAGGTCCAAGGCAGCACAGGAAAGTGGCCTGTGGTCGCCTCTGGATTCTATATAGCCAATCACCTTAGTCTAACTGCTATCATCTGAATTCATCAGTCCTCTTGATTTTGTTCATGTGTTTTAGATTCAAAAACTGTATTTTATCAGAATTCTTCACCCTTAATTTTAAAACCATGTGTGTTTTAGGGTCAATTTAATCTGCATGTTTTCTATTTTCTTATAATTAAACCATCCAAATATTGTTCTTTAAGAACTATTTGATGTCCACAAAATCTTCTGAGCTCTTTCAATAAGCTTCTTAAAAGTGTTTTTATTCTACTTAAAAACAGAAGTTGCCCTGTGTCATGGGTGACCTGATGTAGAAACCAAGAATCCCCTTTACATTCCAAAAACCTTGAAGTCTGAATAATTTCTGAACTGGGAGAAAATGAGTTCACGCATTGCTAAACTTTCTGTGTTGCTAAAGAAGACATTTGGAGCAAAGATGAGTTCCATAAGAGGGGAAGCCAGGCTGCAAGAGAAACCGAAGGTATGTGCATTTAGCTAAGGCCCCTGAGGAATAACTGGAAGCCTAACTTGTCACATTGCCATCCACAGAGCAAGGAAAAACTCAAATGCACATCAAATGTTTGACAGGACTAAAGAGAAATGTGATGTCCATATGAAATAATATTTGCTCATAGCTCTAAGAAAACAGTGGAATATAAATGTATGGATTTCAGCACATCCAGTTTAGCTCTCTAGTCTAATCCTCCGCTGTTGGCAGCCCATGGAGAATTCTTAATAAATTTACCAACATTGAATAATTAATTCCTTATAAAGGATAAATGAAATCTGTTATTCTCTAACACTAGCTCCTGTTATGTAGAACTGCAGATTTGCAATGAAAGGGCCAGTGGCTGGAAAGGGTCTTTCACAGAAAGGCACGAGGACAGCAAGCCAGGAAAGTGAGCCGGGCTCTACGGAAGACTCTCTCCTTTGCTCCCCGGGTGTTGACAGGAGCCCAGGAACTGAGCAATGCTGTGAGGAGAAAGCTCTCCAGTCAGACTCCAGGGTGCATTCAGCAGACATTTCCAGGGAACCTATAAATACCTCTGTCCTGAGCAGCTCGCAGCTCTTGGAGTGTGCAGGGCCTGTTATCACCAAGCATCAAATGCCGAGCAGACAGGATGCAGGGGCTTCCCCAGCAGGGCAGCTGGCACGCGAGCTCTAAGGAAGAGGGATCTGAGTCCATATCCTGCAATTGTTAGAGAAGGATGGCGGCCTGGCCCCTGGGTAAGTTAGACTCCTATGTGCATTACTGTTCTCAAGTGATTTCTGGGATCTCAGTTTATCTGGACCTTCTACAGAGAAAGCCCTCTCCTTGGGTGCCTGGGAGAATAAGAGTTTGATTTCTCTATTATTGTTAATAAAATAACTTACAGTCATACTCCATCTTGGCTTCACAGTTTGCAAAGCTCTAACACCTGGATTAAACCTCATTTGATAATGTTTGTTGATTTTGATAGCAACAGCAATGACAGTAACCATAATAAGCATTATTAGAACTAAGAAGTAAGTTTAGAAAATTGCAGGATACAAGGTTAATATATACAAATTAATTGTATTTCTATACACTAGCCACAAATAATTTGAACATTTCAACAGCTTTATTCAGGTACAATTGACATATACACTGCACATATTTCAAGTGTATGATCTGATAAGTTTTGACTGGTGTGTGTAAACATATACATATATGTATACATACACACACGTACATATATGTGCACCCATGAAACCATCACCATAATCAAGGAAATGAATGTATCCATCACTCTGAAAGATTTTCTTGTGCGCCTTTGGAATCTCCCCTCACCCCATGTCCTTTCCCCAGCCCATTAAGACTCTGAAGTTGTCCCATAGCTCACCGATGCTCTGTTCTTTCTTATTTTTCAGTAGTCTAGTGTCCAATCTGCCATTAATTCCATCCAGTAAATTTCACCACTCAGACATTGTAGTTTTCATCACTGGAAGTTCAATTTAGATCTTTTTTTATATTGTTCATACCACTACTTAACATTTTCATCTTTCCTCTAGTTTCTTGAATTTATGGAATATAGTTATAGGAACTCTTTCAATGTCCTTGTCTATGAAGTCTATCATCTGTGTCATTTCTGGGTCAGTTTCAACTGAATACATTTTCTCCCAATTATAGGTCACATTTTCCTGCTTCTTTGTATATCTGATAATTTTTCACTGGATGCCAGACTATGACTTTTACCTTGTTGAGTGCTGGATATTTTTGTATTCCCAAGTATCCTTAGTTCTGGGATACACTATATTACTTGGATACATTTGGGTTCATTAGGGTCTTGCTGTTAATCTTTATTAGGTGAGTACAAAGCAGCATTAGCCTAGGCCAATCTTGTCCATACTCTTCCTGATGTCTTGTGAATTATGAGGTTTTTCTACTCCAGTTGGTAGGAACAAAAACTACTCCTGGCACTGTGTGAGCTCCAGATATTGTTTACTGCAAACGTTTTGGGTGATTCTTTTCCTGGCCTCTGGTAGTTTCCTCTCAAGCATGCACTGATCAATCCCCAGCTGAAGGCTCATGGGAGCTTTCTGCAGATCTCTGGCATTTTCTCTACTCTCCAGTACTCTGACGTACAAACTCTAGCCACCTTGGCCTCTCTGAACTCCCACTTCTATTTTCTCAACTCGGGAAGATTGCTGGGCTCTGCCCAGCTGCTGCTGTTCCAGCCCTGGCCTGGAAACGCTGTCCTGGTGGTGAGCCGGGCAATCACAGGGATCATCTCATTTTCCCCCATCACTCAGAAATCACTGTCTTTCAGTGCCTGATGTCCCGTGACTTGAAATCATTGTTTTATGTATTCTGTTCAGCCTTAAGTTGCTTCAGTTGAGAGGAAAGGTTTAATCCCTGTTACCCCATCTTGGCTGGAAGCAAAAGGTCCACAATTGAAAATGGAAATTGAAAAAAATACTATTATAATAGCATCAAAGATATAAAAATCTTAGGGAAAAACTTAATACAATGTATATAAAACCTGTACACTGAAAATTACAATACATTTTTGAGAGAGATTAAAAGTAGACCTAATAAATAGAGAGATGAACTGTGTTCAGTTATCAGAAGACACAACATTGTTAAGATGTCATTTCGCTCCAAATTGATCTATAGATTCAATGCAATTTCAATCACATCCCAGTCTTTTTTGTAGAAATTAAAAAGCTGATTTAAAAACATATATGAATATGCAAAAGAAGACCTAGAAAGATAAATTATGCTGAAAAGAAGAACAAATTTGGAGGAATTATGCTAATAAATTTTAAGATTTATTATTATAGGCAAGCATGGTGATGCACGCCTGTAGTTCCAGCTTCTGGGGAGGCTGAAGTGGGAGGATTGCTTAAGGCCAGAAGTTCAAGGCCAGCCAGGGCAACATAGCAAGAACCCCATCTATAAAAAGATAAATAAATAAAACAAAGAAAGAAAGAAAAACTATCATAAAAATGGTATGGTATTGGTGTAAATATAACCATATAGATCAATGAAATAGGATATAGAGTCCAGAAATAGACCCTGATATCTATGGCCAATTGATTTTCAACAAAGGTGCCAACATAATTCATTGGAGGGAAAGATAGTCTTTTTCAATAAACAGTCCTGAAAAAATTGATCATCCAATGTGAAGGAAAAAAAATTTAGACCCATACCTCACACCATCTATAAAAATTAACTCAAAATGGATCAAAGACTTAAATGTAGTATCTAAAACTATAAAACTACTAGAAGAAAACACAGGGGAAAAATCTTTTTATTAGGGTTAGGAAAATATTTCTTAGAAATAATACTCCAAAATCAATGAATCATAAAAGAAAAACTATGATAAATTGGTCTTTATAAAAATTAAAACTATAATAAAGAGTGTGACTCCATTTTGATGTTTGATTTTGACTGCAGACAGCTTTCAAGCCCCACCACTTCCCCTTCCCCTCTGCCCCACATCTGGGCTAGCTGATAAGAAAACCCAGGTGCTCCCACCTTTGTTGCCAACGGGAAGTTCAAAACACGCAAGCCCTGGCTGTCATGCACAGGAACCCTCACCCCAGCCTCATTCCCTAATCACAACAACAGCCAAGCCAATCTCTTTTCTCTGTTCTCTCAAGCCATGTTTGGACCTGCTTGAGAGCCTGCCCTGCTCTTGCCAGAAAGTGTCATTATGTAAGTCATAAATGCTTTCATACCTTCTTGGTGCATGTGGGGTGTCATCGGTTTCAACATCTAAATCAAATTTGAGGCGGGATATCCATCCTGTTTCTGTTTCTGTGGGATAGCCACAACAAAAACCTCTACACTTCAAAAGATACTTAAGAACATTAAAAAAGGCAATCCATAGACCAGGAAAAAATATTACAAATATCTCCATTTATATATCTAAAGGACATTTATCTAGAATATAGAAAGAACTCTTTCACCTCCATATAAGGAAAAAACAAATCCATTTTACAAATAGACAGAAGATTTGAACAGATTCTTCACCAAAGGAGGTATATGAATGACAAATAGTCACATGAAAATATGCTGAACATCACTCATCTTTAGGGAAATGTAAATTAAAACCACAAGAAGATATTAGTTCATATCCACTAGATTAAAATTACAAAGACTAATAATCCTGAGCATTGCCAAAGATGTAGAACAACTGGAAACCTCATGTATGACCAGTGGAAGTGCAAAAAGGTGTAGCCACTTTGGAAAGCAGTTTGGAAGTTTCTTGTGAAATCAAACATAGACTTACCATAAAACCCAGCAATCCAACTTTGAGGTATTTACTCAATAAAAATGAAAACACATATCCATACAAAAACTTGTGCTAAAATGATTATAGCCATTTGCTCATGATAGCCAAAAACTGGAAACCACACAAACTGGTGAATGGACAAATAAAATATTATGTATCCACATCGTGAAATACTACTTGGCAATGAAGAGGAACTTACTGTACATGCAACAACATGGATGAATATGAAAAGCATTATTCCAAGTGAAAGAACCCAGACACAAAAGACTACACACTGAATGATTCCATATACAGTCATGCATCATGTAACAGTGATTTTGTCATCGTGTGAACACCATAGAGTGTACTTACAGAAACCTGGATGCTGTAGCCGACAACACACCTAGGCTCTATGGTATAGACTATTGCCCCTAGGCTACAAACCTGTACGGCATGTTACTGTACTGAATATTGTAGGCACTTGTAACACAATGGTGAGTATTTGTGTATCTAAATGTATCTAAACATAGAAAAGATACAATAAAAATACAGTATAAAAGATTTTTTAAAAGGTACACCTGTTTAGGTCATTTACATGAATAGAGCTTGCAGGACTGGAACTTGCTCTGGGTGAGTCGGTGAGTAAGTGGTGCGTGACTATGAAGACCTAGGACGCAATGGTACACTACTGCAGACTTTATAAACACTATACATTTAGGCTTCCTTCTAAACACTGCTCAGAAAGAAAATATTTTTGACAGCTGTGCAATGTGTTTGTGTTTTAAGCTAAGTGTTATTAAATAGAGTCAAAAAGTTAAAAAAATATTTAAAAGTTTATCAAGTAAAAAAGTTACAGTAAGCTAAAAGTTAATTTAGACACAAGGACCAGATCTCAGAGATGGCTAATGACTTGCCCCAAACCACACAGCTACTTACTTAACCAGAACCCGATCATTCCAATTCCAGGTCAGAGTGCTTTCCCAAATACTACGTCATGCCCTGATTCACCAGTGCTAAGATTTAATATTGCGTTGGAAATTTAATTATCAAACACATAAAATTTGTCTGCCTGTTTTACAAAAAAAAAAAGAAACAAAAAACCTCCAAATTTCCCCAGTTTAATTAATCCAATATTAAAATTCCTGGAACATAAATTGTCTTCAGATTTCTACTGCATCTCTAGCACACCTGCCCAGTCACCCACTTACCTCAGAGGTTGAGCTTGAAGCACTATAAGGGGAAGTTTTAGGTGGAACATTCATTACACCAACAAATGGCTATCAAATTTTTCCTGTGTCAGGTATGTGCTAGGCACTGGGAGTACAGTAGAAACAGGCTAGAGTCCTTGTTCTCCAGTTGTTCCACAGTGACAGGTGAGGAAACAGGTGCATACAGTAGAGTGTAACAACCGTGCTGATGAAAGCCAACAGACACCTGAACCAGTCCTGGGGACAAAGAAGGCTTAGGCAAGGCTTTACCTAAATACACACACACACACACACACACACACACGGCTCCCAACAGAGGTCACGACCAACTGAGTGTCACCAAGATTTCCACAGGTTTGCATGATTGGGTGGGGAGAAAAGTATGTCCTGACAGACCCCACAGACGAGCCGGTGGGGCTCTAAATGTAGGCTCCACCCACTCTCTCCCTGTGTGGTGCAAAAGAAACATCACTGCATCCTTAGCAGACAGAAAAGGAGAACTGGGTTGTTCAAGAACAAGAACTGATTTAAAATTACATCCTTTTCTGTGGTTTTGCAAATAGGGAACAAAATGCCCAGATGAATCAGTCAGCGCCTGGATAGGCAGGATAATGGCCCCCAGAGACGTTCATGTCTGATCCTCAGAACCTATAAAGACATTACCTTATGGGGCACAAGGGACTTTGCAGATGTCATGAAGGTTAAGGACCTTGAGACGGGGAGCTGATCCTGGATTATCCAGGTGAGCCCAATCTGATCACAAGGGTCCTTAAAAGTGAAAGAGGAAATCAGAGAGTCAAAGGGAGACGTGACTAGGGAAGGAGAGTCCAAGAGATGCCACCTTTCTGCCTCTGAAAAGGGAGAAAGGGGGTGCAAACCAAGAAATGTGGGTGGTCTCTAGGAGCTTAAAAAAGTAAAGGATTCTCCCCAAACTCTACCAACACCTGATTTTAGCCCAGTGAGAACCACATTAGAATTCTGACCTATGGAATTATAAGATAATATATTTGTGTTTTGCTGCAGCAATGATAGAAAATGAGTGCAGAGTGGTGTGACTCCTAGACTCAATAGAGTGAGTTAAAAGTATGGTTAGTTTCCGGATAAGTTAATGACATACAAATAGGGTAATATTAAAGAGAACCATCCAAACTGTTTCCTCTGTGTGTGTCTGTGTATGTGTGTGGTGTGTGTGCACAAAGCTGAATTTTAGTCATTAAAAAAATATGTTTCCATGGGTTGGAAGGATTCCTCAAGGGAGTTGTATAAGGCTCTGCAGAAGAGGACGGTTGACCTGCACAGTGCAGGAAAAAGTGCACACTGTGACTATCGTGTGCATCTTCTCCCAATGGGAAAACAGAGGTGATGCCCAGTAGTGGCCCTGAGAAACCCTAAGGAGGAGTGTCCTGGAGGCAGGCCTGAGCACTGGAATTGCAGCATTTATTCTCTCTCCAGTTCTCTGTGCTGCTGAGAACATACCTGAGGAGACAGATAGGTTATTGGGGCAATAAAAGCCAGAGATATGTGGTGTGAGACTCATTACTTGCTTTTACTGTCCAAACAATGAGTAGGAGTCATTTGTAAGTATTCTTTCACAATGGGGTTGGAAAAAAATTTTTCTTCCTCCTTCCTAGCTGTAAAAAGGCACCCATGAGGATAAGTGGAATTGCATCATGAATTTTTCCTTTGTCCTCAGCAGGATCCTGGTTTTGCATTCGCTAAAAGTGGGATTTATGTGAAATAGACTCCTATTCTCTCTCAAAGTTCACCTACTGGTGCACATCAAATAATAATGGCTGTGTGATAAAGTATTTCTGCCCTTCTGATGTAATGGAACTTCCCCAAATGTAAATACTTCAAAGTTCTTTTCCATCTTTGCTTTCCCTGAAATACAAATCATTTGCTCCTTTATTTTATTTTCCAGCACCTTTGCTCTTTGTATCCCTTCTTTGTTCACATTCCTGGAGATTAGGTGTTGGGTTTGAGGAGCTTTACACAGTATCACAAATCTGTAGAATTGGCAAAGTCTTCAAGAGTTCATCTAATCCTCCTCTTTGTTCATCTAATCTGAGAATTTACCCAAGTCAGCCGAGGTGTAGGATGTTTCCCATACTCCTAAAGATGCCCTGGCTTGGAGACACTTAGGGGCTGAATTGAGTTCCTCCAAATTCATATGTTTAAGTCCTAAACCCCAGTAACTTGGAATGTGGCTGTGTTTGGAAATATGGTCTTTAAAGGTATAATTAAGTTAAAATGAGGCCATGAGAGTGGGCCCTAATCTGACTGGTGTCATTATAAGAAGAGGAGATACGGACACAGACAGGCGCAGAGGGAAAACCATGTGAAGACAGACAGAGGATTGCCATCTACAAGCCAAGGATAGAGGCCTCAGAAGAAACCAACCCAGTTGATACCTTGATCTTATGCTTGAGCCTCCAGAATAATGAGAAATTAAATTTCTGTTGTTCAAACTGGGTGGTTTGCCAGCAGTCCTAGCAAACTGATAGAGAAACCAGAGCCATTAGTCTGTTTACTGTAAGGAGAATTCTCGTTATGCCTTATAAAAATCTCACTTGCTCTAAACAGTGACTTTTTTTTTTGCTCTTTCATGGAAAGATTAGCAAGTTCTTCAGAAAGTATCCTGAATACATTCGGGGCATTCAGAGTGTTAGACACAGAAGGGGCGTAGAGATTATTGCAGCCACTTCTTGTTCCAGATGAGGAAACTGAAACTCAACGAGGTGAAGTGACTCTTCCAAGGTCACACTGCAGGTTGGCAGTGAAGCTAAGACAATGGACACAGGTCCTGGACCCCTGCCCCACTGCTTTCTAACTTATTCCAGAACAACTAGAAAACTTTCTAAAGAAACCCATGTTGGGAGAATAATGTGCACCAAGTGTGTGGGGAGTGGAGGGTACGGGATACACAGGGTACACAGGGTACGGGATACGGTGGTGATGGGTTCTAATTTTCCACGATGATAAAATTGTGCAATATTTTAAACTGTTCCAGATCAAACAGTGCTGGACTTACATTTCATAATCAATTCAGAGGATTCTATGTACTTTTAACAAGCTACCATTATCTAGTCCTACAATCTTCCTCCCCTGGAAGTTGGAAGGCACTTTAACGAACTCACCCTGCCGTGAGGGCTCACCTGACGAGACACGTCAGTCACCGTGTGACCCCAGCACGCATCCTTGCCTTTCACACCCCTCCCTTACCTGTCCTCCGTCTCACTCCCTTTTGCCCCAGAGACTTCCATCTCACATCTGTCTTTTTGTAGAAGCTCTTTGAAGGACAACAAGCTCTATATAAATCATAAAGTAAGGAAAGACACAATTTCAGTATCTTACTCTTCTTTTTCCCTTTTCCTCTCTCTCTCACCCACCCTCTGACCCTCACACAGAGAAGGCATGGCAGGGCTCACGCGGGAAACTCAAGGCCCTGAACTTCCTCAGAGTCCAGTTCTCCTTTCCCCCGAGCACAGTGAATGTACCCATTTCCCTGCACACTGGTGCCCACCAGCGCCGGCCACTGGGGGCCAAAGCAAGGGCCTGTGGCTGTGCCCTGCAGAGGCCCAGTGACAACAGATGGAGGCAGAGCCTACGATGTAGGGGTGAATGAAGCGCATTTACTAGAGCACAGAGGAGGGGCCGTAGCTGAGCTGGGTTATGATTTCTCAGCTACCAAATGGACAGAATTGCCCTATGTTAACCTTCTGACTCCTCAGGCTGAGGTTCTCAAAATGAGGTCTGTGGACCAACTGCGTCAGAACCACACAAGGGATCACTGGAACTACACGCTCTCGAACTCCATTCCAGACTCACTGTTTCAGCAGCTTGCCAAAATCAAGGGTCATAGCCTTTAGGACACTAGCCTTGTTTTGTTGTATTTCTTTTTTTAAAGAAATACTATTGATATTCTATAATATCGAGAGACTTTGGTCATCTAGTTATTTTACTACCCCTTTATTTAAAAAATTATTTAGTATTATTCTGATACTATCTGGGCTGTTAGTTTAGGAGGTCACCCTTGGTTTTGACAAGAGCTAAAAATGTTTATGCAATCAGAATCTCAGGGCTTGGGCCTTGGAGCCATTAAGTTCATTAAGCTCCTGGTGAATGTAGTGATTCTTATATTTACTAAAATTGGAAAACTACTTCCTCTAGTTTTCTTTCCCAATCCTTTTGGTCAATATTTTAGAGAAGAAAGAGAGAGAGAGAGAGAGAATGAGAATTGAAAGAGGAAGGAAGGGAGGGAGGAAGAAAGGTCTATCCTCACTGTAGGCAGCTAGGTCTGCACTTGCCCTACTGAACAGAGGCACTGTCACCGCATTTTGCTCTATCTAGCATCCAACCTTCTCCCCTCTGGGGGGAAACATTCGCCATGCATACATAGTATTGGTGGGATGCAGTGTCCTGACTCCTGTGGGTGGCTCAAGAAGACAGAGTTTCTCTGGTCCCACCCTGGTAGCCAGAACTTGAGCTTGTGAGTTCATGCAGCTATGTGATGCTTCTACCATGACATTGACTCAGGGATAAGTGATGGGTTTGTAGCCATGGGAACAACATCCTGTAAGAGCAGTGACAATATCTTGGCCAGATCACATTGCCTGTCATCCATTTGATAATGGTATCATTTAATGAGTAGACAATTTGGTATGACAGGAAGCCCTGAGCTAGTCATTGCAAAACTCTATTCTAATCCTGGCTCTGCCACTGGGTGAGCTCCCTAACTCCAGGCAAGTTGCTTCCTCCCAGGACTTATGTGAATCATTTATAAGAAGGAAAATCATTGCCCCTAAGCTGCTTTGTAGAATTGTAGTGAAATCCAGAGTTTAAAAATATGCCTGCTTTATAATCTATAAAATAATAGAAATATTAGTGGAAAGTAAAGTTTTAAAATTTGTATCTATTCTCACAGAAGCAAATAATTTCTGCTCACCAAGAAGTATTTTTTAGAAAGAGATTCTTGGCTTTCTTGTGTGATTTTTAAAATTAGCATTCAACTTGCTGATTTTTAACATCATGAATTTTTATATTTTACTATGTCCCCGTCATTTCATCTGTTATCAAACAGGCAAATTCCGCAAAGGAATAAAAGCATTAAATAAAATGCTATGCACACTATAGTAAAAGCCAATGGCTTTTCTTCTCTGGAAAACAAAACAAAACAAAACCACTTTCCATCCATTTCTCAACAGCTGTTGCCTTTTAGAGAAACCAAATATTTTTGGAAAGGGCCACAAACATTCTGGATTCAAGTCATTTATAAGCTTTGGAAATGTAACATGCAGTCAGCTTGCGAGTCTTAATCTTGTGCCAGTCTGCACTTCCATTAAACACACCACAACTGCATCATAAAACAGAAAAGGGAAGAATTTATAAACAAATAAAGCAGTTAATTGGGGCAATAAAATCGCAGTTCCCTCCCAAGTGTGGAATTGGTGTGTCTTAACCTGCAGAACTCTGAAGTCTGTTTTTCAGGGGTCTAGCGACTGCAAGAGGCAAACACAGATCAAAAAGTTCAGGATTGCTCCTGGGTCCACAATGCTTACTTCCACACCCACGTCCTCAGCCCCATCTGTCCTCTCACCTTGTGTGGGCTACAGTCATTCCAGGGAAATGATCAGCTCCCAGCCTACCACTCTGTTGATCTCTGTGCCGTGGCTGGGATTCCAACCGAAGGAGAGTATGCTAGGAGGTCCAAACCTATGGCTTCACCGCCACAGATCTCTTAGGCAGAGAGATAGAGACATTTTCTTAGATGCTCTTCTCTTCCCTGAGCCATACCATCTGGACACTAGGCAGTGCGGAAACCCAACTGTGCAGCTCTCTCGTGCACGGTGAAGAAAAGAGTAGGCTTTGGAGCCACAGGAACTGGATAAGAATCCTGCCATTTCCTCTTACTTGCTTTATGACCGTGAGCAAAAGCAAGATCTTTAATCTGAGCTTTGTTCATTTGTTTATTCAACATACATTTATTAAGCACCTACCACATACTGATCTTTAGACTTTTTAGCAGTTAAATGTTGATGCTAATTCCCTACCTCAGAGGGTTGTTATGAGAATCAAATGAGAAAAAATATATATATACATTTATGTGAATATGTATGAGGTATGTGTGCATACCCTAACACATAGTATGTGCTCACAAATATTCACTCTGTTCATTCAAACATCAGATAAGAAGCAGTAAATGTATGATGCATAGAATTAAAATTATATCTTTCATGGTATTGCTTTTATTCAAGAAAGAAAGAGACAGAGACTTACAGTATCTTCCCCCGTCAGTGAGCCCTGGCTTCACTCACATGAACCACAGAATGGTCAGGGTGGATTTCCAGGCAACAAGGGGTGGCTGTGACCATGGGGTGGAGTACAGCCAACTGGGCCATGTGAGGCGCACTCATGACCTTTGCCTTGTTAACACTCAGGACCTGCACTCTCTCCCACCCCTGGAAATGTTTACAATCCATTTATGTAATCAGATGCACCTCACTATCTAGCAGGAAATTGTGCCTCTCCTTAGGGGTCTGGCTTTTGGTATGTTTTGTTTAAACTCTCTAGAGATAAACTGCCATTTACCTTTGTTTAATAGCCCTCATAACATGTAGACTAGAGCTGCACCCCAAAGATGCTCAGTTAGTGACTTACAATACTTGCGAATAATTACTTTCTAGATTTAAAAAAGAATGAGATTAGAACATAGTACCCTTGTAAACTATTTCCCAGGTCCTAAATCAGCCAAAGGGGAGGAAATCCCTGGTAGTTCAAATTTGTGTGAAGCCTAAATAAATGTTTGGTACCACTTGGAATCTTTCTTAGACACAGCAACTGCACACGGGCTGCTGCTTCAGAAAAAGTTGACCAGGACACTAATGTTAGAACCTAACATTAGTTCTAAAAGGAGGGCCAGGGGCATGGGAGGAGTAAAAGTACTTAATTTCTTCTCCAGGTTAGTATCTTAAATACTTAAAATTCAAAGGTTTCTAGGCTACACGGGCAGAATTGTGGGTTAACTTGTTTCCAAATGGGCTGGATTTGCTCAAATCTAAATGAACCTTTTATTCTTGGAAGCATGTGTGGCTAGAGAGATTGAATCCATGTGTCTAATTCATTTGCACATTGGCTGTAAAAACATCTTTAAGTTATGCCCCAGAACAGATCTGTAAACCTTAAGCAAGCACACCTTCTCTTCTACCTAAAGACCCATTGAGAAGCTTTATGGGTGGTAGTGCCCTCTTCTTGTTCCTAAGTCTTGCCAGCTCTTGTCTTCTCATGCATATAAACAAAGCTCCAGTGAACCAGGAGTCATTGAGAAGGCAGTTGGAGTGCTGTCCTTTCATCAGCTCACCTGGTGCTCTAATAAAATATCCAAGAGGCCCACATCTGGTAGGTAATAAAATACAAGGCAGCATGAAGATGCCCGGCTGTGGAGGTGCTCTAGCCACTAGACAAAGCCACCGCGACATTATTTCAACCACAGCAAAGCCAGGATTTTAATGGGGCAAAGCTGAGAGCACTCTTTATATATATTTTTCCTGTGCGAGGTTCACTGGCTCTGCTGCTCCCACGCTGCCGAATATTCCATCCCCAGCACCATCAAACCGACTCACAACCCAAACAAGGAAAATGCTTCTTTACATGACAGCATCAAACACAATAACACTTATCTCCTACTCCCATTTCCCCAGGGTGGTGGCATTGAAGGGCGGATCTCTGTTTTTCCCCACCTCTTCTTAGTCTCCCAAATAAGAATAAATGTTAGATCTCTTTGCAGGAAGAGACAGCTATGCCAACAACACAGGACATGTTCTGACTGTCAACCATGATGGATGAGATTCTGTACATTTAATAAATATAAATGTCATAATCCAACCATCAAATTTAATAAACAGAAATACCACAAACCATCTTTCCTCTCTGCTCCATGTGCTCCTTTAAAGCTGATAACATTAGAACACATTTTGCCCAAGCTATAACCTCACCATCTGCCTGGCTCAACTTCTAAAGACTTGGTATGGGCTAGAAAGAAAAGCAAATGACTTCACACTGGCGGGCAGAAAAAAACCAGAGTGGGAGGGGACTGGGGGACTGGATGGTTTTTTTCACTCCTCCTCTTCCTTCTGACCCATTTGTTAACTCTAGAACCAGATGTAACTATCTGAGCATTAGTTCAACCCTCAAGAATTATTTTAATATTAGAAAGGCAGGTCATGGGGAACATTTTTTGCATGAGCTACGCAATCTAAACTAAAATGCATGCTTTACAGCAGGCTGGGTTGGGCATTTCAGTGCTTTGATTTGGAAACGTGTGCAATGAGATGCAGAAAGTAACTGATCAAGGATACACTTTCTTTTGATGACAAATTAATAATTATCATAACCAAAACATTAATCACAAACCAAAAAATAGTTTTCTTCCCAGGAGATACAGAAGGCAGATTCAAAGCTATAACTGGAAACTTTAGTGGCCAACAGAATGCCAGAAAGGGTAACCAGTCCAAGGAACTTTGAAGATTGTCTTGTATAAAAAGAGAGCAAAAGATATGCTAGATCTAAATATTTTAACATGCCCTTTTATTGAGAGCCTGCTCTATCTCATATTCTTTACATACATTTTTATGATTTAATCTCACTGAGTCTTCTCAAGAATACACACAAAAAAGATATTAACCCTATGTAGTGGCTGAAGTGCACAGAGGCTAAACAATGTGCTCGAGTTGACAGCGCTAAAGTGTACTAGAGCTGGATTCTGAGCCTAGGTCTGACTTACTCCAAAACTGTTATTCCTTCTTCTCTGGGACACCCTAGTTTTTCTTTAGGGAGCTAGTCCTTCCTCACTCTCAAACCATAAAGTGTGACCTTACCTCCCAGTTCCAGGAGTCACACTCATGACACATGGCTCCAAGCCCCTGTTCACAACTACTGCGGTATGGTGCTCAAGAAATAGATTCCGATGCTCCAGAGACCTTGGTGGCTGGGATCATTTTGGGCTGTAAAAGGGACATTCCTTCACACCTAAAAATCCTCGAAGTGTTCGAGTTCAATCTAAAGAGACGGTGGGTTTCAGGACGTGTCGATTGGTCACTGCGATTCTCATTTCCCATGAGAGGTCTCTAGGCAGGACCCTGTGCAAACATCTGCATAAGAGAAATCCTCTGACCATTTCCAGGTGTGGTATAATTTTCCTCTCTTTGGTAACCAGCCCACATGCTTCAGTTCTTCCAGAGCACACTTCAAACCTCACACCTTGCATGGTTTGCCTCCTAACAAAGCCAGAGAAGTTGAGCACTCCTACCCAATCTCCAAGAGCCCAGCCATTTTGTTCCCTTTCTTGTTCCATGTGTCCAGAAGTAGGCTTGGGTTTTCCAGGTCCTGGAGCTCGGCTCAGTGACTAGGCGAGTAACATGCATCCCATGACCCCTATAAACCAGCAGGATTAAGGAGGATGAGGAGGAAGTGGAGGGGGTGGGGAAAAGTGTTTCTGCAGATTTGCTGGTCTAGGCAACCTCACTGGAAACTGAATCTCAAGGATTGTTTAATGTATAAAACTCAGATGCCTGCAATGCTGGGCAGTGTGGGGGGTGGTGAGAGAATGGAGAATGGAAGCAGAGGCATCTTTTTTCTTGAGCCAAAGTCTCCCTACATCTTCTTGGTTCACGGTGGAAAAAAATGCAATGGAAAAATCTCACAGAGATTTTGGTACCAAATTACTACTGGGACATCATGTTGCAATAGAAAAAATTTATTTGGGGTTGGATGGGATCTCGGATTACAAAAGGTCTCTTTTCCTTCTTAGTTTTGAATATACAGCAAGACATCTTGCTGGTGTCACAAAGATGCAATAACTTGAGTGTAATAATTATCATTTTTCCTCTTGACAGAACACTCAGACACTGTGAAGCGGCAGTACTCAGAGCACCCGTTGCTTACCAGAGAGGCCAGCAGGGCTGGGGAAGATTCTGTAAGAGTCAGTCCATGCCCCGAAAGCTCAGAATCTAATTTACACAAAGGCCATGGTCAATGCTATAGTTTGGAGAGTTCCACAATTTTCATAACATGAGCTCATACCTTGAAGGTCAAAGTTTACTATTGTGAATTTCTTCTCTGCAGAGTCTTCCATGGTAAATGGGGGGTTGGGGAGAACACATGGGAACCAAATTTTCTACCTCTAATGCCCCAAGAAAGACACATATAAATGGTGGTAAGAGAGGTGAGAAGGTGTAGGGGAAAAAAGATGAAATCCATGCCTCTGTCTGTCCATATTTGTCCTCCTTACTTCCCTATGCTTTCAAAAAGAAGTAAGAGATGTGTTGGATGCTGCCGGCTGCTCAAGGAAGGCTACCTCCCCTTCGGGCCACGTTCATACTAGCACTCAAGTCAACAGAAGAATCTGGCATCTGTCAATTATCCTTTTTAATTCAGAATACTAAAGAATAACTTTGATACTCTGCATCCTTAGTTAAACCTTAAAATACCCATGTCATGTCAACTGTCCTCTTGGATGCTGGAATCCAGAAAGGTTAAGTGCGTTGCCCAAAAACACACAGCACGTATTAGAAATTAATCCTGACTGTCTGACTTATTTCTAACTTACATTGGGTTAGCAATGGCTGACGAAGAGCAGACTTATTTTGGAAATGCTTGCTAGCTATATTTCCATCACTAGATATTACCTAGTAGTTTGCCTCATAAATATTGTATCATTATGATTCCTAACATCTCTGTCCGAGTTCTTAACTTTTACGATAATAGGCAACTTAGAAACCCTTTGCCAGACATTAGGCCATCATGTACAAAAGCGGTGACTTACAAATGGGCTGTAGCTGTCTAAAACACGTCTGCTGAGCAGATAACTGATACTGGGCAACAGTGAGAGTCAGAGCTAAGTGCTATCTCTGTGAAATGGAATGAAATCAAACGAGGACTCTTTCTGCTTCTTTGTCTCGCCGTGAACTGCTACAGCAGCCGCATTTCTTATAATTAAAACCTGCTCCTTGAAAGAATAAACCCAGGAAGAAACTAAGAAGGCACAAATACAAATATAGCTATTTTCTAATAACGCTTATTACACTGTCGGCTGAATGACTCTATTAGTGTGAACTGAATGTCTAATTCCCTAAATTTTAATTTCTTTACATTCCAAAAGCAAAGCAACCCCATAAAGAGCTGAGGCCATCCCTTGGGGGTAGAGACCCAGAAACAAATGACTCTTTGGGGTGTTACCACTCAAGTTCCCCTTGAGAGTATTTTTACACAGAAGAAACCAGATTAAAATAAATTTCAGGGGCAACTTTGAGAAGAAAAAAGAAATCAAATTTTTAAAGTTCACACTTTGGTGAAGTTGCAAATAGAAGGGTGAAAGGATTTTGGTTCAGTGATGGTGAGAGTTTAGGCATTCTTTAGATTTTTATTTTATTTGTCTATTTTATGTATTTTAATCCTTTGGCTCATTCTACCAAATATTGAAGATGGCATACAGAAATATAATAGGAAATTGCTCTTTTTTTAACAGATTAAAGGGTAGCTTTTAATTGCTATTTTACAAAATAGATGTTCATTATGGACGTACAGTTCTACAACCTTTTTCTTTGTAACTTAACATGTTTTATAATTTACAATGTTAAGTAAAGTTACAAGAATATTAATGGTCAAAGAATGCACCTCATACCTTTAACTCAGATGCATCTATTTTTAACATTTTGCTGCATTTTTTTAACCATTCACTTTGTCTCTTTACATACATATTTTTTAACCATTTCAGAGTAAATTTCAGACATAATCACCCCTAAGTGTGCATTTCCTAAGAATGAGGACAATCTTTTTAAAAAATGAAGGTGTCTAACTAAAAATTTTTGCTGAGAAAGCATTAACTCCAGGAGTGATATTAAGAGAAAGGAATGTAGACCATGGGGTAATGTAGAGCTGCTCCTAAGCCTCTTAGCAGCCAAAATAAAAAGGGAAACACAATCATTTATAAGATTCAGCATGTCAACAAGACAAAAACAAAAGCTCAGGAGAATTACGCTTCCTGAGACTGAGCCCTGGAGGCATTTTCCCATAGCCTCACATACAGAGGTTGTGGGCTGATGCCCAACAATATCCCTGCAATAGACATAACCAGGAGCCCCTGCAGGCAGGCTCGTCCTCCAGTGTCTGCGATGGCATCAGCCCAAGGTCCGAGTTAGCATGATTTGAAGGAAAGTGGGTTACTGTGATTTTCCCAGAATCATCACATATAGTGGCTTCAACCCTGGATATGCATTAAAATCTTAACTGGGGAGCTTTGAAATAACCTAATACCTAGACCATACCCCAGACCAATTAAATCAGAATCTCTGGGGATGGGTCCCAGGAGCCAGTATCAAAAAAAATAAAAAGTTTCCCAAGGTACCACAGTGTGAAGCCAGTGTCAAGAGCCACTGTGATCAATACTCACTCTTTTTTCTTACACAGGCACCTCCCTGATCCAGCCTCAGAAGCAGGAACACACCGCCTACCCCACACCCCCATGGTGAGGCTCAGGGCAGTACACAAGACTCAATGCAACTTAGTGGTTTCATTTTTTCCTTTTTTGCAAACGATGATTTTGGCTGTAGCCATCTTCACTGGAAGACTCTCCAAATGCTCTGCCTTGGCTCTGACCCAGCTCCTACCATCAATCTCCATGCATTAACTTTCCATTCAAAGGCGACGTGAACTGCAAATCCTTGGGTAGACATTTGTCTCTTTTGTCATCTTCACAGTCACACACACAGATATGACTCAGTTTTTCTTCTCTCTTTTTTTTTTAATAATGTAGGATGCCTCGTGCATTTTGGCAGATGCTATAGAATGGCTCACTCAGTACTCATTCCAATGCCCCTCCTTGCCATTTCCTCTGCTTCCATTAGAAAGACTGGAAAACTAACTTACCTACCCAGCTTCCCATATAACCAGGCGTGGCCACGCAGCACTATCCTGGTCACAGACACAGGCAAGGTCCTTTTCCTAAATAAAAAGCTGAAGCCTCATGAAGAAAAGGGTTTCGCTTGTCTCTTTTCTTCCTGCTTGGGAGCAGCCAGCTTTCAATGATGTGGATGAAAGGACACACTATGAACGGAAAGAGAGAACACGGGTGATGACATGGAGCAATGGCACCAGCCCCAAACTGTCTACCCTGGGACTTCTTATTACATGAGGAAAATAAACTCTTGTTTGGTATTAAGCCACTGTAGTCAAGTTCCTGCTACATATAGTCACATGCAACCCCAGCCAACACATGTACGGTATCATTAGATGAGGTGTTGTTCTATAACAGTGCTTTTCAAACAGAGTTACAGTTCCGTATTAAATAAGCCTAGAATATATATGCGTGGACACGGACCTAAATGATAAATAAATAGGCAGATTTCTGTAGGAATGAAGGATTTCACTAATCTATCCAATTTCTTCTCACGCACTACAAGCTAGTGATGGTGACTTTTTCTCTGCACTAAGAGTTAAGAAAGAATAGGGAGGCTCCACTTGTCTCTTGGGAGGAAAACCAACATTTTTTTTTTAATCCAAGGATTAGAAAGAAGATGAGTTAGATTATCCAAGATGGGGAAGGGCCCCAAGAGTTGGAGAAGGTGGACATGGCCCACTCCAGGGGCACAGAAGGATTCCCCGAAAACTGGATAAGGAAAGAGAAGGTTACAATAAGATCTTCAAGTGGCAGCCTGGGTGGCAAATGAAGGTAAGAATCATGACCTTGAGAGTCAGTAGGGAGCCCTGTGGGCTGCCCAACCAGCCCTGCATGCCAACACTGAACAGCACCTCATTTAGCAGAAGGCTCATTATGAAGATGAAAGCCACCACAAGCTAGAACCACCGGGTTTCAAGTTGTCCTGGCACCACCTAAATTCTGAGGTTCTCATAATTCATTGAAAGGGGAAGGAACCCCTAAAATAACAGATGATAAACTTGCTTTGTTAAGTGGAAACTTGGAATTAACATGACTAGGAAAAACAAAGAATTGTGAGGGTTGAAGCTTCTTGCATCTGAGCACTGGAGGATTCATTCCTATTGCCCAGTTGATTGTTAAAAGAGGCATTCATTCTGCAGCATAATCTTTGAGATCATCCCAGTAGCTGGAGAATAGTATTTCTCAGAAGACAATCAAAACTTGGAGAAAAGGTTCACATTTGTTTTTGATCAAACCAGAGAAGGGGTTGAGGAAGCCAGTTTCCCCTTTCGGTGAGGCTGCAGAATCACCGAATTGGGGAGTGGAAGGAACTTGGAAGAACCTGGTCCTACTACTCACGTGATGCTCAACGATCCTCCCCAACGTCCCCATCAACTGCACCTGCTTGAATTTTGACTTCCGTGCACAAGGTGCTGTGTCTCTGCCCCCAAGTGAGAAATGAGTGCGAAGAGGTTTGTAACAACACTTGGTTTAGGGTGGGAAGTGGGGCAAGAAGACAGGGTAAAGTCTGGAGTAGGGGGTTATCCCCAAGAAAAAGGATCTTCAGTGAGGGTGGGGGCAGAGGGTGAGAGTCAATGAAAAATGGTTCAAAGGACATTCAGGGAAAACCTTGGTAGAGTGGAAACAGAAGTCACCAGTTTCCCAACTTTGCTGTGGACTGATTGTCAGGGAAGGTCTATACAAAGGTCTAGCTCAGGTGGCAACAGGAAAAGGAAAAAGGATTTAAAATATGTATAGGCCAGGCAATGCTCTATCCACAATTCAAATGCTACTTCCTGCTCTCTTCTGTAATATTACTTTTCCCCAGGAATATGATTGCATTTCATCTGGAGTTTTGAAGCCATTAAGAAAGCACTCAAGTTCTTCCAGCACCTTCGTCCAGCAATAAACCTTACTGAATCCAGCAGCAGTCAGCTCTCTGAGCACTACATGGGAGACCATGGGGGGGAATTTGAAAATTTTATGGTCTGGAAAGCGAGCCCTACCACTTTAGCTTTTATTCTCTCAAAGATCTTATAAATCCCTCTTCATTTAGCAGTTTTCAAGAAAGTGACAGCTTTTGTTAGTCAGGCTAAAGTGAGATTAGAAATAGAAATTTTAACCATTAATCCTCACTGATTAAAGTGAAACCAGAAATCAAATTGTTACCAACTGTGTGCTAATTTCAGCTTAATTCTTTGGCAAGAGGCGTTGGAAATTTTCAGCTGGCTGCACTAATGCACAATGCCTTACTGCTGATGGCAGAAAGTCAAGGTCTCCTTTCCTCCTGGGCCCAGGGTGTGAACAATGACTATTTCAAAATCAGTCCAATAAAATATAAACACTAAATCCTTAGCTATGTTGTTTCTCAGCCATCACTTTCCACACCACTCTCTCCCCCTATTCACCACCAACCACCCCCCACTCCACCAACATCAGTGAAAACATATCTCCTCAGAGACTACAGAATCACAGCTGAACGGCCGGCCTTTCCGCATCAAACAGAACGTCTGCAGCATCAAAGCAGGTGTCGTCCCCACACAAGCCGTTTCTATTACAGACAGCGCTGGGAGGGGAGGAAAAGCTTCATGCCAATAAGCCACATCAATTCATCAATCAAAATGAATTCACGCACTAATTAAACTAGCAAAAATTTTAAAAAGGCATTTGTGTTGCAGACGGGGAGAAACAGGGTAAGGAGGGAGATGGGGAGTTGAAATTCCAGGGAAGTGAAAACTTGACAGGCACAGCACCGAATAGAAAAGGCAGTAAATAAACGACTGGAATGTATAGCAAGCATTGCTTTACCTTAAAAATAAATAAATAAACAAGCAAATGGTGCACACACACAGACACACACACAGAGAGAGAGAGAGAGAGAAATGTTATTCTGGTGGGGCCAAACAGTGGCATTAACAGGAGCGCCTTCTGGACTGTGAATGTTCTTTGGGGGGAGTCTATGAGCCAAGAAAAACCTCTATGCCCCTCTTCTTCATATCCACTTCTACCTTAGTGAACATTTCTCCCACTCCTTTTGATGACCTTCCACTATGTACAGTTGTATAGTAAGTGCACTGCACAAAGGCTCCAAGCTGAGGGAAGAGTGGAGGCTAAAATTTAGTCCATGTTCCTCCAATGGCCAAGTCACATGCACTTGACATGAAGTTGCTGTCATCAGAAAGTGGTGCTTTTTTCCTTCCTACAAAAGTGCCCTCTGTTTGTATACTTAGAGGGCTGTGTCTCCACAGAAGGTAGCAGAGGACCTCATCCATGCTTTTATTTACTTCCCTTAGTTCCTGATCCTCTATTTCCTCCCTCTGAACTTTCAACTGAATGCTTCTTCAGCTATTTCCGTATGTCGTAAATATCTGAACAAAAAGGAAAAAAAATGTCAATTATCCATTCAAGCATTTCGTCTATATGACACCAAGTATCCAGATATAGGGGAAACATCTTAATGCCTAGCATTGTGTAGACAAAACATCTGTTCGACCGACTTAGTTTGTGTTTCTTTCAGGTGCTTGAGTACCACAGAAACACTCTCATACCCACTCAGGCCGATTCTCCTTTGTAGGTGCAAACTCACTTGTCTGGGTTCAAAGACTCCAATTCAGTATAGGAGGCTCTGAGAAATAAGGAAGATACAGGGAGCTGTTTTCCTCTTAACACTGAATAAACAGCATTCAGCCTCTGTATTAAGTATTACAGGGAAAGGATTTTTTCTCTTTAGTCCAGTAGTTCTGATGCTTCATTTGATAACCAGATACTTTTACTGTCTCTTGTCTGCGTCGTATTTGGAGGAGAAAAACTTTAATATTTGTCTCAATGTTCCAATAGTGTAGTCTTTCAAGCACACCTTTTTCTTTTAAAGACTTCTCTAGAAACCCAATGAGATTTTTAAAGCTGATATCAAGGCAAACAATTAACTCAAACTCAGTTATCTCTGTTTGAAATGATGGAGAAGATGATTATAACGCATCGAGTAAACATTTCATTCAACTCTAGCTTCATCGCCGGAGCAGTCTACAGCATCCCCATGGGGCAAATGGGAAATGTCACTCTCCCCACTTCCTGAACAGAGAAGCAGCAGCCAGTCAAGTTAAATGGCAGGTCCGTGGTCAGACAGTAAGGCCACAGCACAGCAGAGAACTTTCCAGATCTTCCCAAAACTGGCTCCAAGACAACACTCTTGGCACATAAGGGGTGAAAATTAAAACTCCTTTTCCTTTCCCCAAGGCAGATCTTGAAACTGTAAAGATGAGCTGGCACTTTGTTTTATTTTGTGTAATAAACTGTTCTTTTCACAGCAGTTGGCCCTGGGGGAGTTTCAAATAGCACTGCTTGGCTGCAGCTGTGGGTGTGGCCCCGCTCGATCTGAAAGCAACTTGGAGAGCAGAGATGTGTCAGGCAGCCTGGATCTTAAAATTGACATCTGGGCTGCACACTTTCAAGTTCACCCCGCAAACAAGTTGAGTCATTTTCACAAGGCAGAACTCCTCATTCAAAGGTTCTGTTCTTCCTCTGCCTGTGGTTACTCGGGGCGCATCAAATATCCCCAGATTCTGGCACCCACATTTGACTCAGGCTAATCTGTGACTCCTTCCTGAGCCCTCCCTGTGCTAGTCGTGAGAAACGCTCCACATTGGCGCTTGTAAACGTGGTCGGCAGTTTCGTGGGGCTATTGGATGGTAGATTTTGTTTGGTTGGTTTTGGTTTTTTGTTTTGCTTTTTATGATCCTCGGGTTCTTTTTATAATATGTGTCTGGCGATCACAGTCTGCTCTGACAACTAGGATACATCCCCAAACCCAACAGATTCATATACTTTTCTAGGAAAACTTTCTTCGAGGGTTTTCCTTTGTGTCCTTGCTTCCAGCGGGAGCAAATAATTGGCACACTGATCCTGCCTCACTAGTGTCCAAACCCAAGGATGCAAGAGGGAACTCTGAACCCCTTCTCACCCTCTGAGTGGGGGGAAGAATCACTTGCTTCTTTGTGTCACTGAGGACAATTTCTGGGCTTGTGAATGGCTTCTCTTCTGACTGGATGACAAGAATGTCAAGTGGGCACCATCTGAGAGGGCCAGAGAGAAACCCACCACCAGACCTCCTGCCTCCCCAGGACCTCAAGCGCTGCCTTCTCCAGTGGAGGCTCAGAGAAGCCTGGAGGGTGCAGCCCTCACCTGGCTGGGCTGTGGTGAGAGGAAGCACCCTGGGGGAGCACGTGGAGCCCAGAACCTTCGGCAGGGGGCCTCCACCACCTGTGTTTGGGTGGGAAGAGCCCAGAGATGCGCAAAGCTGTTAGGCAGAGCCAGACCGGGCCTTAGTTCCCTTTGCAGTAGGAACCACCCACCTGACTGGTCATCTGCACCACACTCGTCCTCCCTAGCTGGGCTCCACTCTGGGGCTGTGTGCCTCCCTTGCTTGGGGCCACATCCCGGGCCCTGGAGACCAAAGCCTGCACAGTGTCCCCTAAGTCACAGCAGTCTTGATGTCCCCTGTGCACTGGCCACTGAGGAGATGGGGACAGAGATGGCTCACAGGGAGCAAACCCTACAACAAAGCCCGTGGAGAGTGCGAGCATACGGGTGAAGCCAAGAGGCAGGGGAAAGACCCCACCCAAAAGGTTCCTGGGTGCAAACCTGTGCTGCATGGGGTGGGAGGGGACTCCGCAGCTGGGTGCCTGTGACTGCTGGGAGGAGACAGTTATGAACCGCTCATTGCAATAAAAGATGGAATAGGTCCTCTAGGTGTAATTAACATGCAAAATATATGCACTGGTCTTCTCAGGGAGGTTTTCTCCTAGAGAAAGGGAATTTAATTTCCCTCAGAGAGTCACAAAGGCTTATCTGTGAAGTGCCAGGCTATCCCAGAAGAGATGCTCCATGGAAGGCTCACAGAAGGGCCAGTGAACACAGGTAATGCTCTTTTCCGGCTGACGACTCAGCAAGTTCCTCAGGCCACGGCCACTTTCTTCTCTTGCTCCTTCTACTCCACCTCAGCCAGTCCTGCCTGCCTGGTATTACTACTGGAGACTTGTAAAGCCTGCGCCTTCCTGCAGCTAGGGCCAAATGTGTGCCAAGTGACCCACTTACTGATTATCACTATTGATGCCACAAAGAGGGAAAGCCTGAATGAGACCCCAAGAATGAGGGTTCCTAGGAACACTGTCAGACCTACTTCCCTTCATCTGGAAGGGCAGGGGACAACACTGGGGCAGCATTCAGGTTTAAACACTGGCCTTGAATTTTAACCTCCACTCAGCACACAATTGGAAAGAGCAAGTGCTTGGTTAGTTCATTTCACTTCACTGTGGGAGTTGAGCTCTAGTAATTCCTAAGTTAAACCATTTCTTTCATGTGAGCATGGGTGAGTCACTTGGTCTTATTTTCTTCATCTATAAAGTCAAGGTGTTGGATCAAGTTATCTTCCAGCTTCAAATTTAGAAATAAAGCTGTAATGTCTGCTCAAGAATTGGCAGAGGAGTGTTCCTTATATAATGCAGTCATGGAATGAGGAACGTGAAATTTAAATTTTCAAAAGGAGAGAAAGTAGCATAACATTTTCTCCAGCTGAATCTCCATTTCCAAGTTCTGCACTTCTAATGTTGATCATTTACTGTTAAATGAAGTCACATCTAAAATAATGAATGCTCCTTTGTAAGAAGGCAATGTCATCTCTGAGACCTAGTGCAGTGATAAACCAGGAGACCTATGGATGAGATGATTTGCTATCCAGGAAGAAACAATTTTCCTCCACACAGGAAAGCCTTCATCACCTGGACTTTAGAATCCTTGGGTTTCCACTACCAAATAGGATAGAGCCAATTTTTCAGAGTGTCTAATTCTTTTGTTCACACTTTGTCTGCTTCTCATCATTATTTAAGTTTTTGGATTTGAGGACAACAGAGAGACACAAATCCAGTTCTGCAACAGGAATAGTTCTCAGTATGCACATCAAATTTTAACAGTTGTGAGAAAGTCCATATTTAAGGATGTTTCACCTAACATTTTTCTTTCCGTTGAGAAGTTTCCAACAGTGAAATTTAAAGTCTGTGGCTAATGAGGAACACAGATTTTTTTAAAAAAACTGCATGTTTACAGGGCAGCTCTTTAGCCTCTCTGTTGGAACTATGACAATGTAGGTCTGATAAAATATGACTCGATTCCAAACTATCAAATAGCATTATAAAAATGTTTGGACTAGATTTAGTTCTCCTAAAAGGTGGCAGATTGATGGAGCATGGATAAAGCAAGTCAGCTTCCAGGAACGGCTGCTTCGTGAGAAACAGGCCCTTCTTTCTCCAGGGGGACACGGACATTCCCAGACAACGTCTTGCAGAAATTTCAAAGCATGGAGCCCAGTTTCCTTTCCTGCTGAGGCCTCTGGCAAGGGTGAGAATTTCTGTAGGAATTCTGTAGTGGAATGATACCTTCCTGAAACTGATCAGCCAGAAGCCAGCAGTGCTATCACCACAGTTAAGCCACCCAGAACAAGCCTGTGCAACGTGTTCTCTGAGCCCTCTGACCCTCTAGGTCTACCACCTCCCGCTGCGGTCACCCTCCTCCTGCCCCACCTTCTCATACTGACCGCAGCCCCACCTTGCTGGCCTGGGCCTTTTGGCCACACTCTTTGGCTCCTTCCCCTCCCCCATCCCCTCTCCTCGCTGCCCTTCTAGGTTCATCTGCATCTAGGGTGTGACTGACTCTGCAAAGCAGAAACAACTTGTAGGTCATCACTCTATGAGAGTGGTAAAGATGGGGAAAGCATTTTGACCGCGAATGTTGGTTGACTCTAAATCATTTAGGTATCACTTCTTCAAAATACCAGAAGTTGTTTTGACTCAAGACTTTGAAGGACAACAAAAAGAATAAAGGATTAGTTGAGACAAATAAACCTACACTATGCAATAAACAACACATGTCTTGCTAAGTAGATAATTTACACTTACATACATATGTTTATAAATTCACATAAAGCCCCAAACAGACACAGCTAGATTTTCCAGTGGTTTGTCTATTAACTACCTCCAAATCTGTTTGGAACTATTAGCAAAGACTTGTCAAAGAAAATGTGTCTTGTTCACCTTCTTGCATTATTAGGGGACCATTGCCTTCCACATTTCATTGCTGATCCACTAATTACAAAACGTTCTATCTGTGGCTGCATATTCAGAGCTCCCAGTTAGGGAGCAGTCTCTGTTAAAGAATTCCTTTCCTCTCCCTTTCGGCTTCCCTCTCCTTTTCCCTCCGTCCTGCCGTGATGGAACGGATTTGGCCTACTATCTTGGTTTTTTTTACTAGATAGAATAATTTATGGGATCAACATCTTGCCCACCCCTCAGAAGTCAACCCCTATGGTTATTTCCTGGGTTGGCTATTAAATGTTCCCTCTCCTCCCTGCCCCTGTGGCTGCTGTGGTTCCAACTGCCCAGCAGCTGTCTCGCTGGGGTATTGTTGCTTCATCACATCGTGCCGGTTTCTGAAAGGCTCTGTGAGCTTCTTCACAGAGCAGACCCGAAGTCAGGAACCAGATCATTGGCCCGGCTATCTGACTGCCCTGTGAAGATGGTCTCATTGAGGAAGCACAAGCATTTGCCCCACCCTCTGCCAGGCCATCAAGCATTCCCCACACTGGTATACAAATCAAATCAGCCCCCATCTGTGGATCACAGCATCCTTAACAAGGCACTCTGCTAGGCACTAAGTAGCCAGACACAGGATCAAGCCAGGTTGCCAAGAACACTGCAGAATTTCTGAAAATAGCAAACAGACCTACAGGAAGGGGAAAGAGCTCCCCGAGGCCAAGCCGCAGCAAATCCTGGAAAGCAGCGCATGACACCGGAGGTCCAGACGGCCAAACGGCTCCAGCAAAGCAGCATATTTTTACAGAGTTCATTTAAACCATTATGTCGTATACACTCTCTCTTTTTTTAAATGATACATCACCGCTGACAGTTGGCATGTACTGTTTTCATAGCTTAGCCTTTATAAATATTATGAGCACATATCACGGCAGCATTGTTATAACAAGTTACAATGATGTGTTCTTTGAGAGAGTGCCAGTGACTGGTTTATATCCTTGGTGATGTTGCCGCATCATAATAAATGTGGAATAAATCTTTTTCAAGGTTCAGCAGTTCCTTTAAGCCAAGGATGCTACGTGTGGGTTGCTGCATCGCCCTGGCTGCTCTCAGCCCAACCTTCGAAATGCCTGCTTCCTAGGTGCTTTGATAGATTGTCCCCAGTTCCGAGGATTTTAATGTGGTCAGTGATCTAACTGCTCTCCTTTAATAGAACACAGTCCTTATTATAATCTGGAATTAATGTTCATGTAAATATCACCAACAGCCAAACATAATAAAATATGTATAAGTCGAGTAACATTATACAGAGGCCCAGAGGCTCCCGTGGAGTCAGCCGCAGCCGCCGCACGTCAGTAACCTCAGGAGAGGGAGGGCGGGAGAGTGGGCATTGCTGCTTTCCCAGGTGGCTGTCGCTGCTGGGGGCATATGGGAGGAAGCAGTGACTCTCTACAAAGTTAACTGCAGAGGACGGTTTCTCCATGAATATCAGGAATCAAAAGCAGAGACTAGGGCTGTGAAATAACCAGCAAACTGGACACAATAATTGAAAGACGTCATCTCTTCCGGATGTGATCTCACTCTTGGTTTGGACGGGTGAGACGGTCTTGGTTCCTTTCTTTCTACCATAAGGAACCAGGATGAGGGCTGAGAAACATGGACCTGTCATAATGGTGCTAAGTCCACACTCGCTGCTCTGGGGACAGGTAGCAGGAACCCTGCCACAGCGCTCACTTTCATCAGCTCCCAAGTCGCTTCCTATAGAATGGCACCATCTTTGGCTCTCGAGGCCCTCAACTGGGTCCACAAAAACGGGTCCCAGATGCACTGCTCCCTTTGAGGTAGGGTACATCAGAATGAGTAGTTGGAAATTGTAGGTATCCTGAAAACTACACAGCTGAATCCTGGGTCATTAAATCTTCATTTAACCCTGCTAATCATACACACGGGCCAAGAGCTGCCTTCAGATAATCAAGCTCTACAGAAATTGGCTATGGAAGCAGAATTGATCTATACTCAGCTGTCCCAAGCTTGAGGTGGTAATTCTTTCGCCAAACATTAATCTATTCTGTATCATCGGTGAAACCACACTCGAGTCCATTGGAACAACCCAGGAGAGCGTGTTAGGGGATGCATAACACAGCCGTGGAGAAACTCCCTGGTCAGGTACGTCCTTCATTATGGCTCTAAATCACTTCCATTCGGGACCAGGCTAGGGTTACTTCATTACCTTTTCCTGTGAATTATTAATACCAGAAACACTAAGCCTGGAGGCGAGGGCTGGAGAAATTGTTCGCGCCGAGGAAGTGAACCGCCTAGTTCAAGTGCTTCTCCTTTTCTTTCAGTTGTTCCCTGGAATTTCCTCTGTTCCCCACCCCCTACCCCAGCTCAAGTGTTTGTGCATTTTAAATAGCTGGTGTTCGGGTCATTAGTGCATCTAGTGCTTTTGCTTGAGTTTGTTTATTCCTTGAGGGATATCTTTTTAAAAGAAAAACTGGTTCCTGTAACTTTTTCACAGTGTATGTCCCAAGTCCCAAGTGACTCGTGAGGATACGAGTTCTGAGAAAATTTCTCTACCCACTTTTTCCTTTGGTATGAAAATAAACTGGTATGTGAAAAATGATTTCCACCAGTGAAGCCTTCCTGTTGCAACAATAATCTGTAATCCTGAAATACAGATGTGTGGATTCAGGGGACAAAGACTCCTCTTCGTCCTACAGCACATTGGATGCTCTCCTAAATTTCATCTCAGATGTTCCTTCCTACCTCTTGGCACCCCCAGGACTTCTCCTTTAGCCTTCTCTTCCTCCCTCTGCTCTGCTTCCTCTGCTCTGCACATTTGGTCTCAGGACTTCTAAATCACCCCCTCGTCCTCCTACCTTCTCACTGGCCCTCACGGGCCACAGACACTCTCACTTGACCGGCAAAGGTTGTGAAAGGCATCTTGTTCAAAATTAATTTTATGGTCTACATACCCCAAGGACCCATCTCAGCACTGGATGGACTATAGGAGATGCTAAGTAAATCTTTGTGGCTTGCTTGAAACCGGAAATATTAAGACAAAAGAAAATCCGTATGTGTGTGTGTTTTTTTAATGCTCTAAATACATAGACCAAAGAAGATTTAGAAAATTGGAGATTGGAAGAGATCTGTGGAGACACTTTCTGGATCACAATTCCTGCATTATACAGAGTTCAGAAGAAAACTTCAATGATGATATTACTGATTCACGGCTCAGTGGCCTTCTAAGCCTGAGAACGATGGGTTTGGCCGAGGGAAAAAAAAAGTTTCATGAGGTTTCTGGGACCTCCACCATGTCTTGGAAAACAATCTCTTGAGGAATTAGGGATAAATAAAATCAGAAACATGTGGGATATAGTTCACTTTAAATACATATGAGGCTAGAAATTAAGGCAAAGTATTCAGCTAAAGTTATTTAGGGTTTGGGTTTACCCACAACATCTGAAAAGTAATTCAAGATGTTAGTTGAACCCAAAGTGCAGCCTCATTCACCTTCTCCTACTGGAAATAGAGTGTGTGGAGCAGCTGAGGGAAGACATGTCTAATGTCAAGTTAATGAAAGGAGATAAAGGTATGTTGGAGCTGAAAAGAGGAGAGAGTGTTCAAATATGCACAGAGAAAAAAAATTAAATGCTAGAAGACCCTTGGCTACAGCAAAGGGCCAAAGGGACCTGAGGTCTTGGCACTGGTTGCTGAAACATGCACCTCCCTGGGGCATAGCATTCCCTTGGCAAACACCACTTTTTATAAGGCTCTTTCTCTGGGCATCAGACTTTCCCTCAAAAATTTAAGCCTGTTGCAACTTGTTTATAATAGAAAGTTCTTATAGGCATCAAAAATAGGTTTGACATGTGGCTGACTTTTAGCTGGATGTTTTAAAAGAACTGATGGGTATTTATGCCTGAGAGGTTGAACTCCTGGGTGCCCAGACACTCTTGGTGAGTCGGGAACACACCCAGTTGCCCTGTAAGTGTGAGCGCCTGAAGATCATCTGCCTAAAGCAACAGGGTAGACTCTTAGTCTATAGGTCTGCTGTAGTCCCTGCTGGGACCCAAGGCATGGTAGAACTGTTCCTCCACTGACCAGACACAGCAGGAACCCATAGGCTGCACCTCTACCACTGTTTCTGTTGTACCTACTCTGTCTAGTTGGATGGGAATCATGGGTGGCCTTAAACTCCCTTTTGAACTAAAAATAATCCCCTTTCTTTCTTCACTGGACCTGAAGAGGCAAGAGACAGCAATAAACTTGACTTGTGGCCCATCAAGAAGGCCCATCATCTCTACGCCCCAGGGAGGTGCACGTCTCAGAAACCAGTGCCAGGACCTCAGGTCCCTTTGTCCCTTTGCTCTAGCCAAGGTCCCTTTAGTATTTCATTTGTGGAGTATGAGACTCACTTTACAGGGGAAAAAACCTGGCTTATTGATCCATCTGTAGAAACTAGAAAACAAGTCTCAAATCAGACTAAAATGATCAGTAAGACAGAAGAACAGGACCACATGACCATGCCCCATAGGATGTCCTTGGATTTGGGAACACGATCTTGGCTAAGTCTCTGAACATCTTTTTTGTTTCAATTTTCATCTATAAAATACTGAACAACATCTGCTCTACTGACTTCATAAAGGGATTGTAATGTGATTAAATGAGATATATTCTTGTAAGTGCTTTGAAAGACATAAAATGTCCTAAAATGTTAGTCTCTAGCCTTCCCGACACAGCTTTCCTCTTTGCTATGGGTGATCTATTTGACATTTCCACTTGAATATTTTACTGCTATCTCACACTTAGCATGTCCAAAATGGACCCCTTGATCTTTTCCTACCAATTTTCACCTATTCCAATTTTTCCCATTTCTGTGAATGACTCCAACCATATGTTTAAGCCAGAAACCTGGAAGTTTTCCTTGGGACTTATCTTTCCCTCACGCATACTGCCAATTAATCACCATGCCCTGTTGAGGCAATTCCACCTTTTCTGGAATCTGGGCCCTTCGCTAGCCCAGGCTCTATCATCCCTCACCTGAACCACTGCTTCCTCTCTTGCCTCAGTACCCACCCACCCCTACAACCTCACTCACACCTCCACCCAATGCCCAAAAAGTCCGTTCTCCTCACCGCAGCCAGAACAGTCCTTTAAACTTGCTTATGTCACTCCCCTGCTCAACATGCTTCAGGACGTCCTCTTCAAGCCTCCCAGGGACCTGAAGAAATATTCAGGAACAGAGGTATTCGGAGAAGGCTCCACTAAGTGGAGACTTAGGATATGTGACTCACCCACTGGTCTTTTTCCATGGGACACACATACAGAGGTGATATATCCCAAAACCTTTCCCTTCCATAATGGCTCTGACACAGGACTGACAATTAGGTCCTCCTCAACCAGTTGTCCTCACTGGACACCCTGATGAACAGGGGCCCCTACTAACAGGATGAGAGTGTGTGTGTGTGTGTGTGTGTGCGCGCGTGTGACTGCTTGTTTGTGCAAGCTTTATGTCTGCCATCTGTTCACCAGCTGTAATTTCAAGAAGAGAAAAGAGGAGGGAATCAAATACAATACAATGAATAACAAGATGAGTTCTTTTATAATGGTATTTCTTACTGATACTAAGTATTTTTAATGGCCCAAAAACATCTCTCTAAATTTTGAGTATTTTCTTAATGTCTTAAAAATTGGAATGCAAGCAACTCTATAGCATCCATATGCAAATTCTTGGCTCGATGGGTTATCTAAGACAAATTTTTAATTCAAAACTGACTCCTTCTACCACCCACTATTAGCAATTTGTGCTCAGGAAAGACAAACTAATTTTAAACATTTTTCCAAATAAGATATATTTAGAAAAGATGAATCCACTGCCAGAATATTCTATAAAGCTTAATATAAATGCTTTCTGAATTATCTGCTGTTTTAGATTATTAGGTCTGAATTTTAATGCTTTTGGCCAAAAACCATTTTAAAACCTTCATAGTAAAAATAAAATATAATGTAGTTTTCAGAATATGTCATACATTATAAAACAGAACAGAGCTAAAACATTTCTGAGCATTCAAAGTCAAAGCTTTTTTTTCAGTTGTCTGCATATTCATTCTGATCTAGACACCCAAATAAGAGTTAACTAATTATATTTAAATTGTTAATGGCACTTTTTCTCGATGATCTTCAAAAACTTCATAGGTAGGAGGACCCGGTGTCAAGTATAATTTTTGAGTTCTCAGATACAGAGGATTTTGGTGATTTGAGCAAAATTGCACAATCATAGTGTCAGGATAACTGTGTTGGGAGTCACTAGACTTCGAATCTTGTCCCTTCCTCTCTACGTGCCGTATCCCTAACAATCAGGGTAGAAAGTGAGCCCCACGAGGGCAGGATTTTGTCTTGTTCCCTGCTACATCCCCATGGCCCAGGCCAAAGCAGCATCTCCGTAAGGGTTTGTTAAATGAGGAATAAGTGACATGATGAATTCTAAACAGAAGGGTAATTAGGGCGAGAGTCATGTTCAGATGGCAGCGTTGTTGGGAACAGATTTAAGAAGAGCAAAACCAGTGAGGCCAACCACGAGGCCACTGAGTTAATCCAGTGAGAAGGGGAGAGGGCCCGAGCTAGTGGCAGGGACGAGGGGAGGGGAGGAGGAGGGCCTGGGTAGTCAGGAGGATCCTTGAATGGCAGGAGGGAAGCACAGGGCACTTCCTGCCCTGAGATGCAGGACAGGTGAGGAGGAGGATGGAGGGAGAACAGAGGAAGGGGAAGTGTTGAGGAAATTTCCACCTGATGACCTCTATTTGCCCTGTGAAATAGAAAATTTAAAAAAAGTTTGCTGAAAATGAGGGGAGATGTGATGAAACAAGGGAAAGCTACTGTGAGGGCTATAGGGACATCAAAGGCAGAGCAGGCCCACAGGAGAGGGGAGTGGGGGACCCACGCTGGCCTGGGGGACAATCCAGACCTGCACTTACCACTCACCTCGGAAAAGGGACTTAACCTCTTTGAGACTCTCTTTGCTCATTAGGAAAAGGGATGAGCAGGTTCCATCTCACCAGGCTATGATGCAGCTTAAACAAGATTAACGTGTCTGCAAGCTCGCAGAGCCAGGACCTGGTGGATCCAGATTGTGCGGGGCTCTGAGTTCTTGCAATTTGGAGAACACTCTTTAAAGACTAGAATACAAAATGAAAGTCAATGTGTACTTAGAAGGAGAAAAGAAATCACCACACATTACATGTTTTTAAGCTGCCAAATGCCACACGCATCACAAAATACAGAAAAATAACCCATTATTTTAACTAATTGCCTGGCATACCTCCATAATATTTTTTTCCTATAATATTTGGCTGCACAGTCTTGATCACTTCTTCATATGACAATGATTTTATAATATGATTTTTATAGAAAGCATAAGAAGACAATTTAGTCTTTCCCCTAGCTTGGTTGAACAAAATTTGTTTTTTATTATTGATAGCTGAGATATATTAGGCATTAAACACAGACATATCTCTGTTTATAATACAGTTACAGGTTTGTACCCTAAAAATACAAGAATTGTGACCTATTCTATTTCTCAGATACCTACCAAAAAAGAAGAAAAATGTATGGTGGGTTTATGTATGGTGGTAAACGTTTCATTACTGAATATATTCCTAACAGGAATATTACTAACAGGAATGTATTACTTAGATTTAGCTCGCGGTCTTGGAAGGTACCCATGCAAATGAGAGACCCTAAAGCTTAAGGTTCGTTAGCATCACGGTAAACTTGCATCCAGTTGGAACCATAACAGGCACTCAACAAATCACTGTCCTTCTCGTCCTCTCCCATAAGCTGTTCTGGGACAGTGCCTCCCAGGACTTCCCTGCCCAGCACCCGGCACACAGCTGTGCTTCCAGGGTGTGCTCAACCAGGGCTTGACAACCACTGCATTCTGTTTACCATGCCCAACTGACTTAACTACACTTTGGATGGGTTTTTATTTGAAGCAGGCCCAATTTTTTAAAACAGAGAAATAGACTCGATATTTGCAATACACTATCTGGCAGGATTACTGGAAATGTAGTCTATAATAATCATACTTCTAAGAATAAAAGAGCTGGGGACTGGCTTTTGAAACCCAGACACATCCCATCAGAACAATACCCTCATAATACGTTCAACTGACACTTCATTTACATCAATATTGTACAGACACAGAAAAATTTGTTATGAATCTTGGCCATAATCCACTTTCTTTACTATAGTATGTTAGGTTTGTATTATGATTTTTCTCCACCAAATAAAAAATGAAAAGAAGGAAGGAAAGGGAAGGAAAGAAAAAGAAAAAAAAAATCAAAAAGCCTTTCCACAGTCATTTATTATATTACTTTTTAAACAATTAATTTCTTCTCAAAAGATAAAAACATGTTTCCATAACCTCTTCTACCTAGAGTGCAGAAGTAGAAGGCAATCTTTTCCAGGAGCTTGAAGACTCTTTGTTCTAAGCAAGATTCTAATAAATGCACACAATTTATAAGTGATACTTTGAGGACTATCTCACAGAATTTAAAGCAATCCAGGATTTAATAGCAATCAACAGAATCAAGGCAAAGTGAAACTATTACGGCTGAACACACTGGGAAAGTGGAGTTTGAATTGATGCTGCATATTATTCATTTTGACAAGTGCAAACTCACATTGAAGATAGCAGGAGTAGAGACGGGGACTGCAAGGAAGGGTAATACAAATGTATTATTAACACAGAAACAAATCTGACTTTAAACCTGGTGTGTCTCCTGGTTAGCAAGAATAATAATAAGGCCTTGAATTCTCATTGTACTTTGCATTGAAAGTAATCAAAGAACTCCTAAATTTTCACGGGCAATACAGTGGTCAGTCTACATTAGTTATATCTTCCAGAGGAAACCAATTACTAAATTAAGTGTGGGCATGTTGGGAATAGATGCAGATAGGGAATGTCAAAATGCACTCAGACACTGAGAAGCATGGAAAGTAAAGCTCCAGTGCACCCCTGGCCCCCCAAGTTCAATCAGGCAGCTCATCAGAGATTGGCCCAATTCACAGTCTTTGGAGGCTCTGCTGACACTCCCAGTGCAGTGGATCCCAGCAAGTCTCTGAGCTTCTCCTCTGCACTAGTGTAGGGAAGCCCTAACAAAACATCTTAGAAAATTGCCTGTGATTGGGGGGATCCAGTGGGCTTTCACAAATGCTTCAATAGGATCAAGAGAGCAGAGATCAGGAGTCCAACCGCGCATGGCAAATGCCACGTGAGGTAACCTGTGCTCAGCCCACCTGCCGTGTGCACCTGCAGGCTCTGCACATACGCTCTTGTCCCACGCTCACTCTGAGGGAGCGCTCTGATGAGACGAGTCCTAATGTTATCCTGTTTTCCTTAGGAGGAAACGGAAGCACAAAAAGGTTGCGGAACTTGAGACAGTCACATCTAGGTGATGCCTACACGGTGGCAGAAAAGAGAGAAACTTAGTTAAGCAGACAAAAATCTGCCCTTAAGCAAACGTTTGTATTTTATTTGTTTGCGCACTGGATTCATGGACTGTCTAAGACTTGCAGATCCAGAGGCAAACTTTCGAGGTTCTCATTTCCCATGGGGCACATCCTGTCTCCTCCCTCTGTTCCAGTGACTCTTTAGTATGAAATTTATAAATACAATTGCTAACCTAATGTCAAAAACAAAACCAAGCGAAAAAGAAAGAATGTGGCCTGAATGCACCTACCACAGAAACTGCTCCTGCCAGGAAAATTTACTGTGTCTGTTTTCTGCAGGAACAGCCACAGCCTAATAAAGAGTTAAAGTGGTTGTTGGGTAGTGCCGTGGCTGGCGCAGGTAGACATTATTCTAATACCACTGCTCCTCCTGAATTAGTGTCAAGTATGTAAACCCAAATTTATATTAGCATAAATATTGAGGAATGTTTAACACTGTGCTGTGTTCTTGATTTATAGGAGGACAAAACAAAACAGATAAATCATTTTCCTTAAGTGCCACGGCAATACATCTCTAAATAATCAGCCCCTCAACTCCAAAGGCAATAGTTTCTCCTTTACTCACATTTGTAATTCTCATTAGTATCCAATGAGAGTTGTACCCACCAGGGAAGAATAAAACTGAATGAATACCTTGCACTTCAGGTTTTCAGAGCAATATGAATAAAGAGGTCTTTTGGCTTAATCACAGAAAAGTAGTGCCACTAAGGCAAGGCATATCAAAACATCAGAAACCTAGAATCAGATGTTCATTAACATCGAGATACATTAAATTCAGCAAAGGTGGAGCTCTTAAATGGATTTGTTCCCTACAGAAATGTCTGCACATATGAGGAAAGGGAGCATATTTAAATGAAAGCACATCTTTCTTATCAGCCCGAGAAATCTGATTTTCAGATCCGCTAGCAGTACATTGTTCTTTAAGAATTAAAACTGAGAAGTAATTATCAAATAATGTAGTTAGCTTGCACATGTCAGACAGATAAAGTCAAGCCACTTTTAAAAAATCAGTGAGACACAGAATATGAATTTGTATTCTAATGGGCAGGCACAAATAAAGAAGAGAGGGAGGTGTAACCACAGAACTAGACTCAAGGTTTTCAAGTTGAGTCTAAAATTTTCCCTCAAGATGCTTCTTAACATCAAAAATAAGAGTGGAAAAGAGTGAAGAAACTACTGCCAGCAATGATATTCAGGAACTTCCTGAACTAGACCTTAAACTGTTGATAGTTTAGAATTGGCTATGGTGGGAGAATTTACACTGTGGAAATCAGCAAAAGCTACAAAACAGCTAGTCAAGTGTGTGCTAGGATATGTCCAGATGTATCCTTAGCCTGAATCCAAAGTCATAGATTTCTTCTTACACACTTCTAATACTAAGCCAAATGTGTACGTTAGTCATCAATTTGGTGAGTAGGAAGATTGCCACTTTGTTTAAAATGCACTGGGTCATGTGGATGCTGCCCAATAAAACGTGACTCTGTAAAGAATCATTGTCTGATAAGAAGAACGCTGGCCTGGGAATCTGAGGGTGTTCGCTCAACTCCCAGCATGACCGCTCACCAGGTGGGTGGCCTTGGGCAGAGCACTTTGCCCTCCTGAGCCTCCTAATAATACCTTCCCTGCCTGCTCCATGAGATTGTTGTGAGATGCACATAAATTCATATTCTAAACTGTGAGGCACTGAAAAATGGTCCAGAAATTCACAAAATCAGCAGTATATTGTATTTTGTCTTATTTTCTTATTTCCTAGTCCTTCCTCATAGTTAACATTCTGTCATCACGGATGACTCTTTCCTGGGCCTGGATCTTGACTCCCTAACTGTCCTCTTAGCTCTTCTGGGCAGGGACATCACATGTTTCTGCTGAATGTACCACAATACCTAGCAGAGCATCACACACATCGCAGTGCCTGAAAAACTGACCTCAAGGGCTTCCTGCTACAGGAATATATGACCCAGGACCTCTGCGGAACTACAAAGAAATTAAAATTCTACAGAGGAGTTATGTTTTATCATTTCAGTTTAAGCATCTTTTCTTAACCCCTCTGATTGCAACTTCCCTCTGATTTGATCTTTGAAGCCTCTGTTTCAAGTCACTCCTCTAAGTTCACTGTTTCTTAAAGTTCCTATGGCCCAAACACACAGGCTTTTCCCAACCTGCACTAAATTATAATTGTTCTTGTTCTAATAAGCAGCAGAATAAAAGATGCCGCTGACCATAAAGTAATCAGATATCATATTGATATTCATGTCCACTAATTCCTATTCACTTTAGTTTCCTCCTGTTCTTGCTTATGCTTCTCTTATTTTTTATTTAGATTTTTACAACCCACAAAAAGGGGCCTCTATTTTCTCACTGTGGAATATCATGGAATAGTGGAGAACATATATAGGATTTTGGACTCAACAGATCAAGTTCAAATCTCAACTTCACCATTTAATAGTTGCATGACTTCAAGGAAAATTATTTCACCTCTCTGAGCTTCCGTTTCCTCATCTACGAAATGGTAAAATACATTGAAATAGTGTATGTGAAAGTACTCAGCACAGTGCCAAGCACAAAGCTCCTTATATACTTACTTCTCCTCCCAGAGACGCTTACAGTCCTTACTGCAATCGCTCAGAACACGTTAAGAAGAGAAGCTTCAACACATTTGCCTTCCAGCCTTTGGTTGGCAAGTAAGAACTAAGCTTCTAACTGGCTGAATTAATTGAGGTAAATCATTGTCTATTGCTCCTTGGTAATAATTTAGGCATGTGGCCTAAACTGATCAAGGTTGAATTTGATCCTCCCAGTTGCCACTGGCCTTTTGGATTTGGGATGTTTTTCTTCTTTTTTTCTTTCTTTTTTGTTACTCATTAAGTCAACAAATATTTATTGCCTACTGGAGGCTGATACAGGTTTTGTGGGGCTTGAAGTTTATACTATTTGGGAAACCATCTTATAAAAATGAATATAAAAACTGCAAATACAAAGTCAGATATAAAGATAAGTATTTCTGAGAATGCAAATAGAAGGGAGCCTAAAGCTTAAGGATTATTCACTTTATGACTGCAGTCCCCAAACCCCAGTCCATGGACCGGCCTGTTATGGACTGGGCCTCAGAGCTCTGCCAACCCCCCACCTGCCCCATCTGTGGAAAAATTGTTTTCCATGAAACTTAGGAAACAGGGCGTCAGGGGGCCCGGGGTTGGGGGGCCAGCACAGCAGCTCACTCTTGCAGCCACTCCCATGGATTACATCCCCACCCGAGCTCTGCCCTTCTCCTTCACGTGGACAAATTGTCTTCCATGAAACTGGTCCCTGGTGCCAAAATGTTGGGACCACTGTGTCTGGTGCCTACTGCTTCTCAGGCCCCATGTGAGGCTCCGGGGATAAGGTGATGAGTATAGTAGGGTCCCACTCATGAAGATCCTGCAAACTAGTCATTTTCAGACAATGGTGACCGGCTCTTGCCTCCTCAGAGGGCTCCATAGTACGTGGCCCTTCTGGTGGCTGAAGCTCCTTGAACGCCAACCAGAACAGTTTCCTATTTCTTCTCTACTCTAGACTAGAAAGAACCCGGACCCTTCTACACCCAGTTGCAGTCTGCTCTCTCAAATTTCCTCCAATGTGAAAGAGAAAACCACCTACCCGGTGGGCATTCATAGAATTCTCTCCTTAGAATTTGAAAACCTCATTTACAGATGAAAACATGGGGTCCAAAAACTGGAGCAATGTTCTCAAGATAGAAAGAGAGTTAAGCTCCCCAGCCAAGATTAAAAGCCAGTGTCCTGCTTGGGACTTGAATGGCATTTCTGTTAATGCCACATTGTCTCCCCAAGACTTGCTGTCCATATGGGGAATAAGAAAAGACGAATAAACTTTATCCCTCCCTGGAGAGAAATTTTAGCGAGCCAGTCTTCAATGGGCATCATGAATAGCTAGTTGTTTTTATTACCTTCCTGCCACTGTAACCAATCAGCCTTTAAAATTCCACAGTTGCCATTTTTTGGTTGTGACGGTTGTTTTTGTCAGCTTTATCTGTATTTAAAAATTACACTGAGGTCTAGGAAAAAATTGCATCTTTATAAGTGTTAAGAATAAATAAAAATTAGAATATAATTCCTTCATTCTTCTTATTTTAACCTCTATTTTCTCTTTCTCTCGGAAGAATGTGGCAGTATGCATCTACACAGCAGAATTCAATCTTACCAAACGATCATCTTTTTCCGATCTGAGTATAAGAGTTTAGGTGTGTAACAACTGAATCTTTTATCTTAAAGTGACAAAGATTAGTCATGAGATGCTCCTTGAAATATTCATCAATGTCTAATGCATGCAGAATATTGCTTAACATTCAGGACAATATATTCTTGCCTTTTCTTGAATTTTGCTTTTTGATTAAATGGCAGTGGTATTCAAGAAATAGAAACAATAATCCCTGAAAAACCACATATATAAGATAGATATTGATTCCATTTTAGAGTAACAGCAAACCACAGCACTGCTGTGAAATTATCAAATTTGGGTTAGAAAGCTTTAAAGAATGAAGGCTGGGGAATTTATTGTATAATCAACATATTGCATCTTTGCAATAGCAGAGAAAAAGCATGTAGCAATTGCAGCTGAAAACATCAATGTAAATGTTATTATGCCTTCCCAGTTCTCAGTCATATTGGCTGCTGACATCTGGGGCGGTTGATTGTCAGTGGCAAAGCAGATCTGTTGTCTATTGGCTCGCCAGTGTCATATGACCCCACTGCCTGCACCCACGTAAATCACCGAGTGAACTGTTGTGTGAAATCGTTCCAACATCCTTTGGTGAATTTGCAGTGTGACAGCTCACACCAGAAATATAGTGGACGCCTTCAGACCACATTTGCCCTTCCCACAATCCATCCAGGAAGCTGAGGTTCCTGAGCACCCCAGGACTCACATTCTTATTGTCTCTAATTCACGTGTCAGGTTTTGTGGGCTTGGTTTCCTCACAGGCACATCCCCTGAATCTTTATTTGCTTAGCCTCTCTTTGCATTTGTGCAATGTCTCTTTTCGAGACTTCATGATGAGCATTATGCCACGGCTCCAACTGCCTTTCCAGTTGTTTCTATTTTCCCAACTCTGATAAAGAGCTTAGCAACGCATTTCAGTCTTTGTGTTTGGATAATTTATGTGGTGAAGGTGCAACAAAATCAGAATTGGAAAGACATTGAGACATCTTCTTACTGGAAAGGAAAAATACTACAAACTTCATCCAAAACTCTCAGTGTAAACAACATTTTGCTTTACAGATTTCTTATTTTCACAATACATGATAACATTTTCATATGCTGATAGTGAGGGTGAAAAGCAGTATTACCTTTCCAGAGGACAATTTGGCACTATTGTACATGAATAATTTGAGATATGTGCAAAAATGTACCTACAAGGATGTTGAAGCAGAAATATTTATAATATAGCCAAATAGCTACTTATAATTATGTATATTTATAATTGTTCTATGTACTTATATATTTATAATTATCATAATTATAAAAGCTAAATAAATAAATGGATAAAAGATGGATAGATTGATAAATAAATATATAGATGTGAATATAACCCAGATATCTGTCCAAACATGAAATACTCTGCCACAATTATTGAAGGTTTTTGACATTATCTTTATAATTGTAAAGTAGCTTTCTAACCATGATATCAAACCCAGAAAACATTAATGATTTTTAGTACATATATGTTTAAAATATCTTTGGTATAGAAATCAAACATAAAAGCAAAACAAGATAAATGAAGTCAAAAGACAAACTGAGGTAAATGCTTGCAACACATATATTGAAAAAATATAAAAAGAACTCATACAGATTGATGTAAGAAGGAAGGAGAGGGAAAAAAGACAAAAAAGAAAAGGATGCTACTAGATAAACAGACAAGGAGCAGAAACAGATAATTCATAGAAATCCAACGGCCAATAAGCAGATGAAAGGGTGCCTGGCCTCACTAATAATCAATGAAAAGAAAATGAATGCCATAATTAGATATTTTGCAGCAATGAAACTAGGAAAAAGACCAATTATATTCACTTATGACAAGGGAGTGAGGAAGCTGGTAGTGAGAGCACAAATTGGGGAGCATTTGGAAACACCCAAGATAATACATACATCTATGATAACACAGTATAATGATTGCTAGCATTTATGGGGTGCTTAGTATGTGCTCAGGTTAAGCACTCATACATTTACATGTATTAAACATTTAGTCATTACAATCACCCTCTGAGCAGCACTGTGCACTCCGCAATTCTAAAAGGGACAGTTCGTACAGATTTCTGTGTGAATGATGCCTCATGGAGCTATGCAAAGTTAGCTCCATGCTATGAGGTAGGACTTTAATTGTCCCCGTTTTACGCATGAGAAAACTCAGTCCTGGAAAGATTATGTAACCTTCCTATGATCATAGCAATGATATGATAATGAGCCAGCTCTCTCTCAAAAAAAAAAAAAAAAAAAGAAAGAAGGGAAAGAAAGAAAGAAAGAAAGAAATAGATAGATAGATGAAAAAGAAAAGTCCTGATTTATAGCATTTGCCAATTTCTGTGGTATAAGTATTTCCTCCATGGCTAATTTCAGGCTACCAGTATGAGGTCACTGAGCTCAGAGATGGGAAAAGATGTACACAATTGGCTTTTGCGTGCCAGCCTCAGCACACTGCAGTTTGTATTAATAAGTAGTAGAACCAGGATACAAATTCAAGGAGTGTGGTTTCCAGAGCACATGCCATAACTCAAAATTCTATTTCTAGGACTACATAAAATCTATAAAATGCATGTGGCTAAAGTTATATGTAGAAGAATATTTGTAATGGAGAAAAGATGAAAACAATCTAAAAGTTTGTTTATTCATTTATCAGTTATTTACTGAGAGCCTATTATATACCAGTCACTAACTGTGCTGGTACTGGGAGTACATTGGTGTAGCCGACACGGATCCACAGAGCTTACGGTCCCGTGGAAAGATCGAGGTGAGTACTTACATAGATTATAATTCATCTAACCAAAGGATATTATATAAATAAATAAATATATGTGCGTATATATGAGAAGATGCAAAGTTAGAAACTTTTAGCATAAATACCTCATGTGATGCTTTCATGATGTACGTAGTCCCTTTATAATTAACTTAGAAAATGAGATAAACATTATTACTGTGCAATTGTGTTTGAGGTTGTGGTTTAAAAGAAAGTAGGTTACAAAACAGTATGTACGGTATGATTCCTTTTTCAATAAAAGATAATTTTGCATAAGAAAAATACCTACAAAGATATATACTGAATTGTTAGCAGTGGTTGATTAAGAAATGCTTTTGTCTTCCTATTTTTGCTTCTTTTTATTTAACAATTTTTCTACTATGAGCATGTACAGCTTTTGCAATGAGAAAAATAAATGGTATAAATTGTTTTTAATAACTGAAAGGAATAAGAGAAAAGTCAACCAATGAGACCTCTGAATTTTTCTACATGAACAAGCTCAGAGCCATTTTTCTGCAGTAAATCTACTAGAAAGAGTGAGCTCGTAGGGGGTCTGCTGTCCCTAAAGAATAAATGTGGGAACTCTAAGTTTGAAAGTACTATGATGATTGGCAGAATGTTTCCCTTTCATCTGGGCTCTTGCCTTCATGTAATAACAGTAGCTCCATGAGCTGATCCAACCCAAGAGAAAACAAAGAAAGAGCTGCCCAATGAACTCTATACGTAAGACTACCTATCCCACTGGAAATCACTGTCAGGTTCAAATGAAATCACACACTTTATACATATTCCTCTGCTTCTACTTATCATGCCAAAGGTCAAGCTATGGTTTACATTCAGACCAATATGACGTGTCCAAACCATTGTAATTCTTAGAAACATACAATGCACAACTAGCACACCAGAAAAACAACCACCCAGCAAGGGGAAAAAAAATTCAATAGCATTAGGATTGCTCAACAAACCAACAAAAGCCAGGAAATTCAAAGTTAAGTTTTACACTCCCTCCTTAACTCCACACTATTGTGAGAGAGAAATAAAAGGCACAATGGTGTGTTAGGGGTGCAATGTCAGCAGTAACAGCACTTCCAGGCTTTTATTGACTTGTGTCATAACCTTAACATTCTATAAACAGGGGATTTGGCTTAACACCTGGGTTCTTTAAAAGAAAAATATCTTCTGGAAGCCTGGACTAGGGAAACCCAAAGAGATTTCCCAGTCTCTTAGGTATACACAGTAAATCATTATAGAGAGAGGAAACAGATAAAATTGTTAAGATTACAGCCTTTCTGGCCTCTTGGGAAAATAAATAATTACAACAAGAAATACTATTTACTTAGGAGACCAGAAGAGACTACTCTTGGGTAATCTGGTCTACCAGCTAATTATTAGACACATTTGCTGGCAAAGCTTTACATTTAGGGAATAAAAGTATTGCTCAATGGTACTTAAAGGTGCTAATAGTTTAATGTCTTTTTTCTTAGCATTTGCCAGATACAGCAAATCATCTTTTTGAATGATCCATGCCTGAATAAACTCAAATTCCAGCCAGCTCAAGGATGACAGAAACATTTTTAGAAGTTTAAAAATAAGCATAATTTCATTACTGGATATAAAACCTGGATTTCTAATTTTTTTTTTAACCTGGTAGGAAATGTTTATAAAGGAAGTTAAATAAATGAGTTCAACAAAACCTTTGTTTTCATGAAATTGCTTGGGTGAGATTGTGAGGGAGGAGAGGCTTTTCCGAAACCCTGGTACAAGAAGTTCCTTCCCATGGAGAGGGCCCCAAAACTCAGGAAGGAGATGTGGAAAAGCCTTAAGGCTTCAACGACCCCAAAGGACAGTCATCTCTGCTTCACAGTCATGATGAAAGCTTGGAACTCTCTGGGGACTATTAAGGTTTTCAGCCAGTGCACTCAAAATCAACCAAAGAATGATTTTGGAATCAAAATTCTTCTGGCAACAGAGAATAAAGTTCAATCGAGAGAAATAGTTTTCTATCATCCTAACTTTGCAATCTGCACTTTAGTAAACTTCACTGGTCAGAACTTCCCTTAAGTGAGTAAAAAACATGCTACACTAAGGCAAATTCTTGCCATGACCCTTGGCTGTCAAAAGATATGTAATGAACAAAGTAATAGTTACCAGTTCTTATTTAACAAATTAAAGGAATTTTGAGGTTGCTTTTTTAAAAATCAGATAAGAGATACAGAAATGTTTCAAATGTTTTTGCAGCATCTTTCAAAAAGATTGTATGTTTTCCCTCTTTGTAATGTTTTAACATGATGAATAACGTAATAGATTTCATAATGTTAAACCATCTTTGCATTTTTGGAGTAAACATTTCTCCATTCACGTGCAGGTGGCCAAAAGTTAGTCGCGTGATCGTATACAACTAAAAAGGAGGCTGGAAAATATACATTCTTTGTGTGTCCAAAAAGAAAGGGAAATAGGTTTGGTGAAGAGCTACCTCTGCAACACCAACCAAACCATCTCTGGACCTACAAGAATACCAGATGCCCAACGGGGGTTCCTGAAGGAAAGGGCAGATCAGTCCCTTTCTTCTCCATTACATCCCCAACTCAAAATAGTCAAGAAATAGGGATAATCTGGAGTTAGTGGGACTTAGTCAAACTTTCTTACCTCATAAGAACAGTGGTCAAGCTCACACCTCAAGACTCTATAATTATATCGAGAATGCAGAAGGTCTACACTTTTCATTCCTCCATGAGCTGAGTGGGTACATACCACTACTTATATATCACATTATTGTTAGTTTTCTAACTATAAAAATGATATGCAAGGTCTGTCCGGAAAGTAGCCAGCCATTGTTAATGCAATAAGAACAGTTACATGGCCGGATACTTCCCTGATAGACCTCGTACATTTTCACATATTTCATGTTATCCAATAAATCAAGTGTGTAACTACTACAAACACCAAATTATGCATTTTATTTTTCAAACTAGAAACCAAAGGTAAAACAGCAAAACATTCAGCTGAAAAAGTGAACAATCTCCTTTTCAGACGTTTTAAAATTGCTACTATGAACTCAGTGAATATTGTGTCCAAAGGTACATTCCATCTAAACATAAGTGTGATGCGTAGGGTCTTGTTCCTCTGCCCTACCCAGGAAGTATTTGTGTGTTTGGCTTCTTCAGGCTACAAAGGGCACTCAGTGAGGGGATGCCCTGCCTTTCATGCAGCATTCTCAGTTTGACTGATCAGCGAGATCTTATAGAGACCAAACGATGTCTAAGTGACATTGTACAAGGTTAGACTGAATGCCGTTGATTGTTACAATCCCTAAATCCATTGATACACACCTCCAGCTAATTGACCTAGATCAAGTCATGTGACTATCATATGACCTAGGATGGCAAAAAAGTAATTTCAGATTTTCATGTGAAATATTTGAAGAAGATTTTTTTCACTTTCTATTGTAGAAGGTTGAAGGAAAGAAACATTTGAAAGTAAAAAAAAAAAAAAAATACAAATGACAGTTGAATTTCAGAGATGATTCTAACCAAACATTTTAAAGCTCTTCTTTGCCACTGACTTTCTCTCAAACTTGGTCTCTCTCTTCTCAAGCACTGAGAAAATCTCTGTAATGCCTTGAAGCCCCCAACTAGCCCCCCCTCCAAGAACAACCCTAGAAGAGTTACGAACTGTTTCTCTTTTTCGGACAAGAATTGGGGCATAGAGGTGTTAAACGGTGTGCCCAAAGTCACCCCATACCCATAGCGCGAACCAGGTCTCAAGCTCCAGCTCTCTGACAGACCCCATGGCCACGTTCAACACCACGGTGCCCTCCCTACGCTGTTAGGCATTTGATTCAAAAATGAAGCTCACAGGCTCACCTTTTTCCTTACTGCATTTGCTTAGTATAAAACCTAATGTTCACGTGTCCTTTTGTTTCCCAGGGACAACAATGGAAACTTCGTCTTCTCTATCTTGTAAAGAACCTGGAAATCCTACACTTCTTACATGGGAGCTCTTCAGATTCCAGGATTCCATCACTCCCTACTGCTGTTACTGCCACCACCCGGGTCCACACTGTCTCCTGCCTGGATTACTGCAGCACGCTCCTAACTGGGTTGCCCTACGCCCTCCCTTCCTTCTCCCCACTGCAGTCTATTCTTAGCCAGACAGATCCTTTTAAACCTAAGCCAGATTGTGTCACCACAGTGCTCAAAACTCTCCAGGTCCGCCAGCAAATCAAAACCACAATGAGATACCACTTCACACCCACTGGGATAGCTATAATCAAAAAGACAGTAACACGTGTTGGTGAGGATGTAGCAAAATTGAAACCCTCATACACTGCTGGTGGGAATGTAAAATGGTACAGCTGCTTTGGAAAACAATCTGGCAGTAACTCAAAAGGTTAAACATTTCTATTTCTCACCTAGGAGGGGAATTTCAGAATAGTTTGGCTTATCTCCCCCCAGCCCCCTTTTATCTCAATAAAGCTGTTATTTATTATGATAAGAAGAACAAAAAACTCCTTTAGGGCCAAGCACAGAACCTGGCATGTAGTAGGTGTTCAATAAATATTTGTTGAATGAATGAATGGTGGGGGAGCTTCAAGTAGACCAAATTCATCTCATGGGTGAGCAAGCAGAGCTCAGCCCTGAGTCTTGGGTCCTGACTCTGTGACATAGCTCTCCAAGAAGACTTCACTTTCATCTCGGAATCTGGCTATTTGGTGCAGCCTGGCCCTATGCTGGCCACCCCCCTTTGTCCATTCATGTCCCATGAGTCATCTGTCATTCATGAGGACAGAGGCCACAGTTGCAGCCCCACAATCCCTGGCCCAGTTCTCAGTGCTCGGTGAACTCTTACCAACTGAATGCCTTTATGTGAAACCAATTCCATACTTATTTACACCTACTTTCTTTACTAAACACCTACTTTATGCCAGGCAACATAGAGGGTCCTATGGGGAATGTAAAAAATGTAGCATGTTTCTGAATTGTTTCACTTGTTATTACAAGTGTGTATCACTTTTGTAATGTAAAAATAAGTAATTTTTTTTAAAGTTCAAAATCATGGTCTCTTTTGGATATTTGAAAGAAAAAAAATGATGGCTAACTCAGAGAGTCTGCCATCAATAGATGATAACCACAGATTCTAACATAAATAATTTGGATACAAGCCAGGATGTGCTAAGTGGCAGAAGGGAATGTATTAGATATGAATGCACTTCCGAGCCTGAACCTTGGCTCAGCCACATACTGTGTAAATTCAGATAGGCTGCTGGGCTATTTGAAGCCTCGGTTTCCACATCTGTGACACAGGGATCTTGACACTGCTACCTACTTCAGAGGGCTGTTGTGAAGATGAAATGGGGCAACCAACATAAAATTCTGCAAATTGTCAGGGTGATATTCACAGTGATATAAAGAGGATGAGGAGACCGGGTAAGGAGGTGGCCCTTGGTCTAGGGCTTCAGGGAGGTTGTACATAACCCCATGGTCTCTGGAGTCAGACCATGTGTGGTTCCAATCCTGGAGTGGCTATTTCCTAGCTTTGGGAGTCTGGGCAAGTTTCTTCTCATCAGACTCATTTTATTTTATTGTTAAATGGAGAAATTAAAAGCACCTACTTTATAGGGTTGAGAGTGAGAATTTATTGAGAAACTGGTATGTTATATGTTCAGCAGATAGTAAGCTCTCCATCAATGGCAGCTGTTACTCAAGTCCTCATCCTTAAGAGGGAGCTGTGCCAAGCACTTTTTTAAAATGGGTAAAAAGACAAGGTACAAAACAACCTTCTAACCAGACAGCAGTACACACACCACAATGCCCTGTGGAAAAATTGTCAGCCTCCTAATAATGGCTCATCATGATCACATTCCGCAACTGTCTTCTGAAGATAAAGTTTTCCCTTCTGGAGCTGGTTTGAAATATCTTATAGAGAACATTAGAAAGCTCTCTGGAGATTTGGCAGTCCCTGTGTTTCCCTGCAATGGGCTATTGGAAACTCCACTGTAAAGCTGATCATCATTAAACAAATTGTAGCCTTACACTACAAGAATGATGTCAAAGATGGGGACGGTATTCCCATCTGTCCAGACTCAGTGGCACACTAAAAGACCTGTGCTAGGTTCCAGAAGAGGAGGAAACCAACAAGCTTTGTGCAGCCAGCACCTGCATTCGAACTCACATTAGTTAGAGGGTTTGGGTCACCACTTTACTCACCCCTCCTCATTCTCATCATGTATTCCTGTATTAACTAAATTACGAATTCCCCATCTGTTTCCAAGGTTCTCAACTTTAGTGTGGTTCAGAATGGCTCAGAGAGCTTGTGAAAATGCAAATTGCTGGGCCCTACCCCCCGAGTTTCTTATTCGGTAGGTCTGGGATAGGGCACATTTCCATCCATTTCCCAGGTGATAAGATCCTGCTGGTCTGCGGAACACACTTAGAGAACCAGTTACCTGTCCTAACAAACAGCTGTTTGGGAAAATTAAAAAAACTTTAAGGCTGCTTTTCCCCTTAAAAGAACTCTGATGGTGGTAGAGCCTTTCGGATAAAGTTCAATGCACACAGCTTGGGAAGAGTCTAAGGGTGGACCTTGTGAGAGGCCCTGAGTCAGAAGCTGATCGGTTGCAGCTGCTCTGATGAAATATCCCATAATCAGTGGCTGCTTTTCTTCACAGACCTCCCTTAGCACAAAGGGTTCCCAGCCCAGCCGCCTGCTCCTGGCTTCCTGGAGCAGAGCCACAGCTGGCCCCACTTCCCTCTGTGCAGGGGACCCGTGGTGAGGACCTGAGCAGCCTGGCCTCAGGGGTGGACTTCCTGCCCACTCCCTCCCGCCTCCTGACGTCAGCTCTCCTCTGGCACCAGCCTACACTGCCTTAAGGGCAACTGCTGGAGGTTTGGTTGCCATGACAACTGAGTCTGTGTCTACTAAGGGGTAGAGGAACCCTGGTGTGTGATTCCATGGGTGGGCTACACCATTTCCATTTCCCCAAATGACAACTATTTCACCACTGGGAACTCCTTTTACATTAAGCGCTTTTCCATCCCGGAGTGCCATCATACGACGCTAACAGTCCTGGGAAGAGTGTGAATCCCTTTATCAAATGGAGCCTGGCACGGGCCTCAGAGGACAGGCTGCCGACCTCAGGCAGGGAGGAACGCTGACAGCAGTAACTGGTCTCCCGAAGGACTGCGCGGAAGTCCGGCTGTGAGGTCCTTGCTGAGGCTGGAAAGGAGAGTGACTGCGGCCACACCGAACCGAGGCTGGGAGCGGTAGTAGCTCTCCCTACACATGGTGATATTTTTTAAGTCTCACCATCACAAAGCTGAAGACTGGGGAGGGTTGCCAAACACCTTGCAAGTGTGCCCACCGTAAAGCGACTGAAAAATGAAGAAATAGCCTTTGCGATTGGAATCCTACTGAACAGCCCAGTTTGTTGATGTTTCAGGACAAATGTACCTTCATGGACTAGCATTTTATTTTGTATTTTACTTTGCTGTCAGCTATTTCAAGATCTTGAGTCGGGTTACACATAAAAGAACTAGAGCCAGGATGTTTGGGAAATTAACAGATGATATTTAACAAACATTTTGACGGGTCATAAAGAAACATCTGCAGAGAGTCTGGGAGCATGAGTTGTGCGCTGGAGAAAGGAGGCTCCTCTCCAGCAGCTGCGTTAGGTTACAGGGCTGCGCGAGCGGAGCCTTCAGAACAGAGGACAGTGCAGTTCAACGAGTCCCCAGCAGGGGGCACCCTTTTGCAGTAAACTCTCTCATTTTTTATAGCTTTGCTTCTCAGCAGCAGACCTTACAGATAAGTGGCATTTTGATTTCTCTAACCCCCTGCTTCCTCCTTCAAAGCACACACTTCCTTCTAGGAAGGAAGGGAGCCTTCCTCCCATCTCTTATGAAATGGACATTTTGATGGGAAATGGCTCTGCGGCCTGGATTGAAAGCAAAATCTGAAGAAGGAAGGCAGTCAATGAAATTAAAACATAGATTATTAAGAAGCTTGAATACAAGCCCACAAAGTTTAAAGATTGTCTTGCCTGATTTTCGTGACAAACTCAAAGGGCACAAGGAGACCCTAGCTTGTCTCATAAAAGTCTGGGTCCGTAGTATACACAGGCAGCATCAGTATAAAACTGGCCTCCTGTTATTTAATTTCTCAAGAGTCAGCTGTGTAACTTGGCAGCTCATGCCTGTGTGGAAAGCACCTCGTGTTCTCCTGGCAGTTCATAAATAATCACAATAAATAATTCTGTGAAACAATCAGTCCTGTTGGAGACAATCCTAAAATGTCTTACAAGGGAATAATTCAGGAGTAGACAACAATGTTCTCTCAAAACCAGGATCCAGTATCCCCAGCCACTGATATCTAAACATTTTAAATAACCTATTTCTTTTGTCTTTTGAATAAAATTAGACAGTTTAGCTCATTACACTCACACTTCACAGCTCTATAGATACATTTGGGCAATATTTCTCATTTTAAACTTGTTATGGATTTTATAATTTGATAGCTGTTTTTTTCATTTTCTTTTAAAGATTTTCTTGCTGGAGTTATTGTCTGGCAGGATTTCACTATTCACAAGGCTTTGCTCCTCACGCTATTTTCAGCCACGTTTTAAAAGCCAATTCACTTTAATCAAACTTCTACAGAACTTAGGTAGTGTCTGCCACCTAGACGCTGTAGAAATTTTAAGTCTTTTAAGCCTTGTGAGGTAGATAGTATTATGTGTTGTCACAGAGGGGTAAACTGAGGCACGGAGAAGTTGAGTAACTTGCCAGGATACATAAGAAATAGCACATTTCCCAGTGAGGATTTGAACCCAGGCAGTCTGGAACCGACATCCGAGTACTAAACCACCATGCTATGTTATTCTTAGTAGGCAAGGGGCATTAGTAGTTGTATACAAACTCAACTAGCAAATGGATGTTTTAATTAAATATGATAACCTACAGAAGCTGTCTTGTCCTTGGCACAGAGGAGATACCAGATTAAAATTGGGGGTGGGTGCGGAGGATTAATGTATGTATATATATTGACCTCTATACATTTAGTGAAGTGATTGGGAGCACTGGTTTAAACAGAGTTAGGATATTTTCAACTCTTTCCATTGCCTTACTCAACTAACTTAATCACACTAAACTCAGTTTCCTCATCAGGGAATAATACTATTAGAGTCTTCCTCAGAGAGTTGAGGTCAGGGTAAATGAAATAAGGTTTATAAAAACAGCACAGTGCCTGGCACAGAATAAAAGATTATGCTTCTTCCCTTCAGTTTCATTTAGACCCAGTTTTACTTAAAGACTTAGTCTATAGTACCATACAAGAATAAATATTTACTCAAATGTTCCCCCAAATGAGGCCAGTCAAGGAGCAAGTTCAACTCTTTTTGGAGAGACACAGAAGCATTTGGTAATCAACATCGATTGAGGGTTTTGAAAGGAAAAAAGATTAAGAGCACTATTAGAAAATCAGTTATGGACTGAGATTTGCAAGGTTTACAGAGCTTCAAGTTCAATACTCCTCCTCTGTAGCCAGTGCTATTCACTGTGTGCAGGAGAAAGCTGGAAACTCTGCCCTTGACAGGCCCAGAGGATAAAGGAGTCAAAGAGGAGGCGCTCAGATGGACCACGGTGAGGGCAACAGAGGGGAAAGTGGGTTCCACCCCCTCCTTCCCCCTTCTTCTCCCTCGCAGACCCCCATGCTGGCACCTCTTCTCTCCCCCCGGCCTGACTCCGCCTGGCCACACCCTCTCCCTGAGCAGCTGTTGAATGGTGAAAGAGCACAATGAGCTGCCCGTGCTGCCAGTGGCTGTGACAAAGGCCAGGTGGCCTCGGTGAGTGACCAAGGTGATCATGGCCTGAGATGGAGAGAGAGTGACTTCCCTCAGACCACCTTAGGCATGTAAGGGCCATGAACATCTTTGCTGAAGGGCTGCCTTTGCTACAAGGAGAGGAAAATGATATTTAATCCTGAGAGCTGTGTTTCCAACCATCGTGTGAAGCATGATTAGTGACTCCACATCAGTCCAGGTAGTCCTTTTCTGGTGGTCACATACCTTGCTGGGAAGTAGTACCGTGTGCTGTCTTCCCGGCATTCTAGTGGACTCCACAGGCAACTTTAAGATAAGATTTAGCGTTTGCTATTGTTTTTGTTTTTGCCATTTCTTGATGGTTTACTTCTCACCCAAACAGGACTTTTCACTGATGAGGAGTATGTGATCACATAATTCCCAGATACATAAAGAAGAAGAAAGAATATAAGAGATCCTGGTGCTGGGGGTAGGGAGGTAGAAATGATGAAAAATACCAGGATAGTCTAGCGACCCTCAAATAAGCCTGGATACTCTGCTCTGTGATGTGTGTCCCTATGTTTGTACATCTCAGGGGCCCCCAAAGGACAGTTGGAGATCTTTTATCAAAACAATAAGAAATAAATCCCAAAGAGATGTCACTATACAACACATGTGTTCGTTTACATATTTCGAGCTCCCTTTGTGTGTCCAGCCCTGGGCTAGGAGCCACAGAGAGGAATGAGGCACAGTTCTTGCCTTCAAAGAACTTGCAGGGACCAGCCTTCACATGCCATATGCAGAGAGCGGTGACAGAGCATATCAAGGATGCTGTGGGTACCAGAAGGGAGCTCAGGAATGGGCCCCTAACTTAGTTGAGGCTGCCCCTTCCCCCCCACCCCCCTCTCCCGAAAAAAGGCTTTGCAAGCCATCTGACCCTTAACAAACCCAGTGGACCCAGAGTAGGGAGCGGGGCAGGGCATGGTTCTAGGCATCAGGAACTGCACCAAAGCTCGAAAGCACATGGGATGATTGGAAACTGCAAGGAGCAAAGCTTACTCATGGGGAAACCATGAGAGATAACTCAAAGGGTAGACAAGGGCCAGATTGTAAAAGGTTATAGGCTATACTAAAAAATGAGAATTTTATACTCCAGGTGAAAGGAAACCACTAAGGTATAAGTTTGAGAGTAATATAATGAGATTTGAATCAAGAAAAATCATTCTGGCAGGTGTCCAAGGTGATGTGATGATAGAAAGACCACCACCTGACCGTCTGGCTCACTCTACAGCTCCTTTCCCAAAGTGAGTTCTCGCTTTACATTAAGCAAAAGTCCCAGCAGTCCAAGCCCATAGGAACCAACGGCTCTAACCCTGACCCCTCCTACCTGTGGTAGATTAAGTAGGACCACAGCTTATTTGCAGGTCTTCCCATTAGAGATGGAGTCCATTTTCCCACTCCTTGAATTAGGGGTGGCCTGTGACTCACTTTGACCCAGAGAATGTGGCAGAAGTAACATTGTGAGATCCCCAAGCCCAGGCCCCAAGAGATCTTGCAGCTTCCACTTTCACCCTCTGGGAATACAACTGTCACCATATAAAAGGCCCAGACCAGCTTCCTTGAGGATGAGACTGAGTAGAGAGGGAGGCCCAAACAGCAGTTTGCTCACATATGAATGAGACCATCCTGCCAGCCTCAGGCCAACCCACCAGCCAACTGTAGCCACACAGGTGACCCTGCGCAAGACAAGCAGAAGAACCATCTAATGGAACCCAGCACAAATGACAAAATCAAGAAATTAATGGTTGCTGTTTTACACCACTATCTCTTAGGGTAGTTGGTTACACAACAATAAACAACTGGTCCTCCTCTATGTTGCAATTTGTGAAAACTGGACAGGAACAACAAGCAGTCCAGGTCTTTGCTGGAATGAATCCTGTCTGGAGGGTAAAAATACTCCATGTCCTTTGTGGGGAAAGAGTTTCTGCTGGGATTGTCTGAGTATCCTGCCCTCCAGAGTGCCAATTAGGGTGCCCAACTTTCTCTAACTTACATCTAACTATAAATGCACTGCCCTGATGGACGGGACATCGATATTAATTAATAATGTATAATATGGTCAGACTTTTTCACATGTTAATCACAACTTTAAATCTCAAGAAATGCTCCTGCAGATTGCTGAAAAACAGCTTTTCCTTCAAATTCTAACTTAAAAAAAAGTTATCTTAGTCTCTCAGAATAGAACTTTGGGAAAGTGTGTGAAGAAGTCAAACTTGACTGGAAATGCCATATTTCTCATCAGTGCAGGATGCTCCTCCTGGAGAATGTAGCTTTCGCGTGAGCAAACCCCACTGTGGGGACAGACAAGAAGACAAAAGGACCCCGTATTCACAGCCTCTCCCATAAACCGCTCGGATTCCATGTGGCATGAGGTCGGGGAGGGGCACTGAAACAGGCCCTGGAAACCAAGCTGATGTTGTGAAATTCACGGCATCTAAATTCCTGAATATACATCAAAACAGAAAAGCCTTGTTGCCGCACACTTGAACTCATTCTGAACCTGCAGGAATTCTTTGTAGAATCCTACCATGCCTTATCTTTGCCCCATACATCTAAAAGTTACGTTTCTATCTCCCTTCTGTCACCATATCATGCCAAAACAGCTAGACAGATTTTTATCGCATTTAGAGGATATGTTTAGGATGTCTCAACTTGAAAAAACAGCCCATGTGTCTTGCATGCATGAAAGTCACTTTGGGAGGCCCCTGCGGGCAGGTAAAAATGAGCTATGAGAGGCCCTGGTAGCTACCAATCAGAGACGTGGCAGAGAATTAAAATGCTAGGGCCAGAGAAAACAAAGCAGGGTTTCAAATGCGAGCCCAAACCAGAACTCATTGAGGCTTCTCAACAGCAGGTGTCAGTTCTAGATGGAGCTGCTTCTCAGGAAGCTACATTCGTAATGTTCTCCAGCATGGCCAGCAGCAGGGATTTATTCATTTAGTGAGGGTTAAGGATTCTTCCCAGCAACCCAGGGAAGACCAATGAGTGTAATGGATACATACGGGCAGGGCACCTTGGGAGACGCACTTTTTGGAAACAAAGTTATGTTTGAAGCTGAGTTCAAATATGCTCCCCTGAGGGCTCACGGCAGGCATTTAATAAACAGCACTTGAATGAATGAAGGAATGATTGGATGCGTCCCTGAATGAATGAATGCTGTCTGAGGAGCTGTGAAAGGTAGAAAACTGAAGGGGAGCTTCTGACAATACCATTCACAGAGAGCCAAACTTTGTGAGCCGAGCTTTACGTTGAATGGCATTTTGGGTTTCATTACTTAATAGAGTGTTGGGCATTTTCAAACTACATTGAAAGCACCCAAAATATAAAACTATGGCTTTAAAAGGCAAAGGTTATACTGCTTCTGTAAACGCTTTTCATAAGAACTGTTTACCTCTCGCTTAGTATTGGCAATGCCACTGTTCCTGCAATGAATTGACAAAGCAGTTCAATACACCTCATTTAGAACCATTATGGGGCATTTCATCAAAGATCTGGTTATGAATGTCTCCAAAGAAAGGATCAATGAGGTTTTTATTATGGTTGAGAGAGATTTCCTTTAAGAAAAAAAAAATCCCTATAAAATGAAGGTGACTGAAATAAAGCATGACCAAAGCAAAGACATGTTCCATTTTATTCCACCAAAGGTAAACATAATTTTTATTTTTACAATAGTCTATTCCCACATATATTATCCATGTAATTGTTTATGTTCTAAAACCCACTTGGTAGCAGTTTCACAAGCAGCAGAGATAGGCTATTCTCAGAAGTTTGTGCTCTGGAACTGCCTTAAAGAGAAAATGGCACTATAATTAGAACATTTGGTACATTAGCAATAAAGCACCCCTTGGAGGGCCAGACAGGCCTGTTGCTTACCAAACTCCTCTCTCCTGGAAGAGTGCTAGAGTGAGGTTCTGGAGGCTCATACATTGCTACAATTGGGTCAAGGTTCCCCTGCCTTGTGGTCTTAATTAAAGATCTCATGAAATGTGGTACATTTAAGTATTTATTTGTATATTTTCTTTACACAAAATGCATTAATTTTGCTTTAATGTGGTTCTATTTAGTCCCAGATAGTTTTATAATTTGATAAGGAAAACATTTCTAATTGGCTTTAATATTTTTCCTTATTTTATAACTGCCAAGTCAATAATTTGAAGGAAGCTGAATAACATTTTCAGAAATGTTCAGTAGAACATGAAGGGTTCATTGCAAAGATTAAAAAAAGTATTAACAGATCCCTTTTCATTGTATCTTGCATCAACAAAATCTCAGTGCTAAAGCTACTGTTTGAAGTGACACATTGCAACAAATTATAAGTACTGTGAACTATATTAGTGCAAATGCAACACAGTATCATCAGTTTCCTAACATGCTAAAGTTGAAGGATGAGGTATTTATTGTGGATTTGCTGTATCATTCTAAAGTGTGTTGGCTATCACAGGGGTAGGTGCTAGCCAAAATTTTATCTCTGTGAGAACAGATAGTTAAATTTTAGGACGAACAGAATTAGCAATGTGAATTACTGAAAGGAGATTTCTGTAGGAAGGCGGCATTTCTGTGTGAAATCATGTCAAATCAAAATGACTTGAATATTTCTTTGCAAGATAAAACTCAGTCTATACGTGATATGTGGCAAAAAAAAAAAATCCAAACATTTCCAAAAAAGCTATTTTTTTTTTCAAAACACTTCTTCAAAAGGAAATTTTGGATGAACATTTTCCCCAGTTAGCAAAGGTCATTGATGAGCAGGATGATACATGCCAATCATTTGAAGAATACACAGCTGTTATAGACCTATAAATTGGAGAATACAATAAAGGGTCCACTGACTTTGAGAGTCATGACATCACAGTCAAATTAGCATTTCAGTCTCACCTAGTTGATATCACCAAGGCACCTAAAGAACTACAGGTGAAATTGAGCTCACAGCAGATGACATTTTAAAGTCATTGTTTGATGCTGAAATATGGAAAAATGCGGTGAATACCCACGCCTTCGATAACATGCCCAAAAAAGCTTTCTTGGTTTTCAACCACTTTTTCCTGCAAGTCTACATTCTCCTACCTAACTTGACTCAAGATGCCCTTAAGGACACAAATGACTGACACCCATCTAGAGGATAAAATGAAACTGCAAACCTCCATCCTGCAGCCAAATATTCAAATGCTTTCCAGCAAAAAGCAGACACAACAAAGTCATTAAAAGATTAGTTAACTTTAAAATAAATAGATATTTTTCATTTTTTGAAATTATTAAGTACATAGTAGTTAGATTTTTACAAAATGGTATACATTTTTAAGTATATCTAATTGAAATTTCTTGAATGTGGCCTTATTTGATTACAGTTCAATTAATGAGACCTTCCAACATGAAAAGTTTCCCCACCCCTGGTCAAGGCTCTTTGGGTATAAGCTGGAGAAACAAACTCTGGATAATTCAAGAAGCAGGTTATGGGAAGGACACTGAGGTAGCACATGGAGACAAAGGAAGAGAAGAACAGGGACCCAAACAGTACCAGTGGTCTCCCTATTAGAGCCCCAGACTCAGCTCCACAAACCTTCAATTTTTCAAAATAGGGAATTTGATTAGGCCAGTTTGGCTCTAGAGTCTCTGCCCTTGAACCAATCAGATGTGGTCAAAAGCTAGAGAGGAAACCACAGACAGGGTTGCTGAGGGCACCATGAGCTGCGCACCTCTCTCCCCTTGTGTCTACTGCACTCTAGACTTGTATCTTGTAAATATTCACTAAGTGACTTTGATTGTGTCATATCTACCAATGGTCAGTTCTTGTATTTTTTCAGAATAGGCTGAAAAACAATGACGCTACCAGGTATTTGTACAGAGTTTTGCCGTTATAAAATACTTGGCATACTTTATTATTAAGAGCACATTATTATAAATAGTAAAATCCATTATTTATTGAACATCTCCTAGTTTTCTGATAGTAAATTACCACTTATTATGTGCTTGCAGTGTGCACGACTAGTGCTGAGCACTTTGAATAGATTATCTCTAATCTTCACAACAAACTAGTAGGTTTGTATTATCATCATGTTTGTCAGAACATTTCAAGAATAAAGCAAAATAATAAATACAAAACTTACATTATATCTCATATATACATTCATTTAACCTTCCCAAGACCCTGTCAAAATCTCAAGGATTCACCATACACAGTTGAGAATACCAAGACCCAGACAGACAGGGTACCTGCCCCATACCTAGAAATGGTGACTGCTCTTCGTCTAACTGCTGTCCAGTGCCTTCTACAATATAAGGCCAATAGAGCTTGAGTGATCTATTCATAAAGATATTTCTAGAACTTTGCCTAGGCAGGCAATAGTTGGTAGGATCAGGAGTAATTATGGGGATAAATTCTAACTGGGTTGACTTTTCATTTTGTTTATTATCTTTGGGAGGGGGAAATGAATTAATTAGGGTACTGTCTAAACTGCCATGACTAAGAGACCAAAAGTTAGGTGACTTAATTTTGCTCATACCTAAGAGTGTGGAGTGAGCAGGCCAGAACAGACAGGGCACCTACCATCCTGCACCTGTGGCTTCAAGTTGTCACCATTTTCCAGCAAGTAGGAAAGAGGAAGAGGGACATTTAGGAAAGATAGCTTAGGCTTTAAGGCCCAGAATTTGTACATTCTCACTTTAGCTTACATCCTATTGGCTCAATTTAGTCACATGCCCACACCTAGCTTCAAGGGAAGCTGGGAAGTACACACTAGCTGAGCAGACGCGTGCTCACCTAAAACTTAGGGGGTGCTGTTTCTAAAAGGGAGGAGGGGAACATGGAAATCAGGAGGAAATTAACCACTTCTGACACAAGGAGTCACATGTTCTTTCTTTAAGCTATCAGAATTTGAAAAAAAAAAAAAAAAAAAAAACCCTCCCATAATCAGAGGTAGATCTAGGTTTTCTGGGGTCTGAAATTTATACAATCAGGGTGGGGGCAAGAGGAAAGATCTTTTTTAAGAAAAATAATACAAAAATATCTAACTTTTGGAAATGTTGCAAAAACATATGCTCTTACAAACACATTGCCAAGGCTTGAAATGGGCAGTTCTGTGAAAGTGAGAAGCCCAGAAGCTTAAGCCTCTGTAGCTTCAGGGTCAACTAGTATGTGCCTGCAACAGTTGCATTTTTTTTAACTTCTGATTCCTACAGACTTGTGACCCCATAAAAGCTGTTACTTTGTGTCTGAAATAAATGGCTGGGTCAATGACAGAAACAGTCTGATTTTTATGGAACCCAGTTCAGTCTCTGCCTGGCAGCCCAGCTGGTGGTTGAGAGGTCTTTAGTGAGCAATACTTACCAGTTGGTCTCTGCCTGGCCATAAATAATTACTCATAGAAAGCAAATGGGGATGTTTGTTTGATTGTTTGTTTTATTTTGTTTAAGCTGAATCGGAGGAGCTGGATCCCATTCCTAACAATTCCAACCAGTATTGTGGCCTCAGCAGGGTGGAGTCAGTATCCTCGGCGGGCCTCAGGTCCAGAATCGGGAAAATGAGGGGCAGAGCTGGATCGTGCTCAGGTCTCTTATATTAGAGGGAAGATTCTGGTGGAATCTTAGTGAAATGTGCTGTGACCTGCTCCACCTCATGGGCCTGGGCCCAAAGAAAAACAATCTATCATTACAATGGCCACTTAACCATTTGCCCAGAGCAAATGGCAAAGTATGGCAAGTACAATTTTACTAAAAATATACCTTCAGTGGGGGAGAGAAAGCCGATTGCAGGTGTTCACTCTTGCGGGAATGCACTTCTCCGTGAGCTGTTTCTAAATGTGACAGTTCTCAGCACGGCTCACTCATTTCATTCATTCATCCCATGACCCTTTCTTTTTACCTGACAGGATATGTACAAGGGAAGGGCATTGACATCAAGGGTGTACACACACACTCGCAATGCAGGCAAGAAGGGCTATGCCGGAGTTATGCACAGAGCCAGGCAGACTCGTGCATAATCTGGAACTGGGGTTGGGGGAGAGGTGCTCCATCAAAGGAGGATGTTTGAGATTAGTCACCGTTAAGTTTACATCTCTTCCTAAGTCATCAGGCTAGAGTGACCGCTCCGTTTTCAGAAGACTGGGTCTCTAGCTCATATGATACCAATCACATGCCCCTGCATGGCAGTCTGCAATGCCCTTCTCTCTCCCATTGTAATATAAAATGCAGAGGACAATGGGAGGAATGTGAGCAGGTATGTGTGTGGAAAGAACACTATTATCTATCAAGGACCTGTTTTTAAGTCAGGCAATTTACATATTCTGTTTCATTTGAATCATTTAAAAAAAAAAAAAACTCAATGAGGAAGATAGTAGCGCCATTTCACAGACAAGAAAACTAAGTTTAAAAAAAAAAAAAGCTTTGAGAATGTATCTGGGCTCATGTAACCAGTACTGGTAGAGTGAGAATTTGCAATTGGTCATCTCTGCTTGCAAAGCCAATATACTTCCCAGACATCAGATTTACTCATTTTTCTTTTACAAGACAGTACATAGGGCACTTGATTACTATTTGTTAATAACAGAATCTTCCTGCTGAAACATCAGTCTCACTGAACTTTTCTTCTTGGGCCTTGTTTAGATTAGTAACAAGAAAACCAACCACACTGGTTTCTTCTGATAGAGACATCTGTCAGTTCAGAACAGTGATGTAGACTATTTGGCAGCAGTCTTTAAATAGTGATCACTTGGCAACAACGTTGACCTTAGCTACATTGAAAAAAAATTGGCAATTAAATACTCCAGAATATTATTAACATGTCACCAAGCCTACTGGTAAACCTGTGCTCTGCACTTTCAGTTCTTAAGAAAAAAACAAACCAAAAAAAAAAAAAAAAAGAAAAGAAAAGACCAAAAAAAAAAAAAAACAAGGTCATTGTTACCAGAAATGTTTTCACCCACATAAATTGATTTCTATGTTGTTTGGCAGATATATGGTTTCATTTGGCTAGTTGTGGTCGTACCAAAAGCAAATTTTCTTTTTACCAAATCCTATTATATTTCTTATTACTAGGATATGGGAAGTTATCACCTACTATTTCCTACTTAGTGTTCTTAGAAGAGAATCATCTATCTTCCATTCTAAGGAAAAGTAACTAGACATATTCTTTAGTTAATATTAATATTCCTGCAATGAAGTTCCACGTGGCTATTATAGAAATAATATAAAATAGATTATTGAGAATTTTTAAAAACTCACTTGGTCATAACCCACATGATATATATACCGTTCTCATCACTGATGTTAGACTAGTATGACTCTAAGCTGATATAGGATTTTTTGTCTATGCACAAAACCAGCAGCTCTGTCTTCTGATGCTCTTTCTAAACTCTTTTCTCAGCCCCAGAAATATCCAACTTTGCATTAAATATTTGAAATAACTTATTTTAACAGTCACAATTCTATTGGAATTTTTAACTCATTTTTAAAAATTAAAATCTTTAGAAAACTAGGATCTTCATCGGCATCCCTGGCCTCTACCCACTTGATGCTAGTACCATCCATCTGCCAGTTGTGACAACAAAATACATCTCTAGATTTTGCCAAATGTCCCCTGAGGGCCAAAAGCAACCCAGTTGAGATCCACTGCTCTAGACCTACCTTAATTTTCCCAGTGATTCCTTAGCTTAAAAATCAGTCTCAGATATGCCCGAGCCTGCTTTGGAAGTGTTCATTTTGGAAAAAGCCACACTTTCTTGGGAGGAATATTGGTTCACCAGAAAGAGCACATAAGCTTGAGCACCTGGCAGATTTAGGTTTGAATCTTGGTTTTGCCGCTCATTTGCTGGGGGCCCTTGGACAATATTTTTAATTTTTCTGAACCCCTTTTTCTCAATTGTAAGTGGGAATTTCAATGCTTGTTCCACAGTAAGTGTTAAATAAGCAATGTATGAAAACCATGACACAATGCCAGGCACACAGGAAGAGCACAATAACGTTAAGTCCCTCTTACTAATCATGGTACCAAAACTACTAGAAGAGAGGAAGAGTTTACCAGTGGAAATATGGTGGAGCTGTAGTGTGGATCTTGAGGACTCAGGGTTTGGAAAGCTGGTCCATATTGGAGAACTTTATGACCACCAAGGTTGGCCAGGAAATCTCAAGCCTTCCCAGAGGACCAAGAGTCCACCTGAATACTAGCTATTCACGAAGCTAAACCAAGAGAAGCACAACCAAATTTCCAACTGGAAGCCCCAGGACAGAAATACACATGCCTTGAACCAGAGGCCAAATAAATGAGATCTGGGTGAGTCTGTCAGGGATGGAGAGGGGATTGGAGATCAGGAACCCCCCTGCCCCAAATTATAAAGCTCTTATTCTCCATTGAATCTTTCTAAACAGAAGTTTCTTCCTTCTGGAAGCCTTTGGCAATGTAGAATTTCAAAACATGTTGAAAACACGACCACCAATTATCTTCCATGGAAAAATATCTGGAAAAACTTTACCACATATGGCAAGGCAACACGATTCTCAAAACAACTCTCTGTAAAAAGGATTAACTTTTAGTCAAAATTTTCCAGTTCTTAAAACTTAATTTTGCCCACAATGCCTTATTATCTATTGGACAATGTCTGACTCATTCTGAGCCTATAATATTTATGTATCACAATTCCAGGCTCTGAACTTTCTCTATTCTTCTCTTTACAGTATCAATTGAAAATGTGTGAATAATGAAAATAGAAGTCAATCATTTAAGTTAAAAATGATTATTTCCCACTTCCTTATGTTCTTTTTAAATTTTAACATCCTTTTTAATCAGAAGGAAAACGCTATATACTTGAAGATGTCCATAGCAGCTTTATCTATAATGATACTCCCACCATCACCGCCATCACCAATAGCAAAAACCTAGGAACAACATAAATGTCTGTTATAGATTGAGTTGTGTCCCCAAAAAAGATATGTTGAAGTCTTCACTCCCAGTACCTCAGAATATTATCTGATTTAGAAATAGGGTCTTTGCAGATGTATAATAGTTAAGACGAGAAGTATTTAGGGTGGATCTTAATTCAATATGATGCTTTCTGTAAAAAGAGAACACGACATAGACATGCACAGAGGGAAGATTAAGTGAGGAGACACAAGGAGAATGCCATGTGAAAACTGCAGATTGGAAGGACGTGCCCTCAAGCCAAGAAATGTGAAAGATTGCCAGCAAAATACAAGAACCTATGAAGAGGCGAGGAAAGATTCCCCTACAGTTTGTAGAGGGAGCATGGCTCTGCTGAAACCTTGACTTTGGACTGAAACCTTAACTTTGGACTTTATCCTCTAGATCTGTGAGACAATAAATTTCCATTTTTTTAAGCTACCCAGTTTGTGGTACCTTGTTATGGCAGCCCTAGCAAACTAATGCCATGTCCAATAGGAGAGGAATGCTTAATTACATTATGATACTCATGAAATATTTTGTAGCCACTAACAATGATAATCATTCAGGTTTTATGGAAACAACCATAAATATTTATTATAGTATAAAGGTAAATATAAGTGATAGAACATATTAGAAAATCTTACAATGGATTAACTTTGAATCTCAGAATCAATTTTCTTCTTTCTTTAGGGAGATATTGGTCTTTAAAGCCAGACTTGGTTGAGGGAGAAAGGAATGCTAAATAACAAAGTGACCCTGTTAAAATATCCAAGATGAGGGCTCTCACCAACTGGATCATGATTTTAGTTGAGGAAGGTTCCTGCTCAATGAGAAGATGAGGGATGCTTGCTGGTTGGGTGGGAGTTAAAGCTGGAGGGACAAGGGCTTTGGCCCTACGTCATGTTTGGACTCTGGAAGAAGGTTGGCCCACACCAAGCTGGAGGCTGCCACATCAAAGTAAACACTAGAGGTAGCAAAAGAAGAGCTTTCCTGGGTGACTCTGGATTCCACATGGTTTGGTTAGGACCCAGAAGTTCTTACATGCCCCTGAGGGCAGACACAGATGGCAGCTGAGCCAAGAGCCGGCCTGGAGGCCGACCAGGGTGACGAACGAAATGAAAGGACCCAGCCAGGCCCAGATGGAGCATGTGGCACAGATTCAAAGGGCCTGTAGCACCAGAGAGAGTCAAGGTGAGAGATGCCAAATCCCCAGGGGAAACCTTTAGCCTTTCCCAAGCAGACTGCAGGTCACATCAGCAGCCAGCCAATACAAACTGTGGAATCGGGCCCACCTCTGGGTCACTCTCCCAGGAGGGCACAAGGCCACAATTATACATCAGGGACCAATATAGAGATCAAGGAAATCTCTAAAGTTTCAAGACTCCCATCTCTCATCACCTCATCTCTCATATACCCAGATCCTTCGGAGGGAGGAGCAGTACTGGGGGCAGGCATGAGTCAGAGCCTGGTTATCTAAAGCATCTGAACATCTGTGAAGACTATTTCAATGATTGCCCCAGATCAAATTTGCCAGTTAGCAAAACTCTCGTGTTTAACATTTTTCCCCCACTACCAAGATGCAGATGGGGATTCATAAGGCAGATCAAATTGGTTTTAAATAAAGAAGAAGCTGTATTTTTTGCACATCTATATATATTGGGAGAAAATTTGTGACCCTACATCATGGGTATGTAGACAAAGATTAAAAGAAAATATCCCAAATGAAAATAATTTATTTTATTCAATTTTTACATTGTTTTTTAAAAAAGAACATGTTGCCTAGTCCCTGTCTCTAAATAAACATGCTATAGCTGATGCATAATAGCATGTTTGTAATAAGACTGACCAAATTCTTGAAAAATAAACATCTTTCCAGCCAAGGCCTGGTTTCCATATAAACACTTTAATAAAGTTAAAGATGCAAAAAATCTTTCCCTTTTTAGTCCCCAGTTTATCCAATTTTCTGGAATGACTGAGAGTAAAAAAGGGATCAAGAAATATAAGTGGTTCGGAAGATCTTCACCACATCATTCATTCCTGTCCACCTGCTGATAATCTGCAGATACCATCTGTGAACATTAGCCTTTCTCAGCTTCCCAGAGCTGAACCTGCTCGGAGGAGCATGCAGAGCTGGCCCCCAGGTCCTGCCCCACATCTGTGACCACTTTTCCCTTCACACACTTTCCAGAGCTCATGTGGTGTCTCCCAAAAGTAATTCAAAACTTAATGTGAAAGAATAGTCTGCATGGTTTGTTTTCCTCACTTCCCTCTTATTTACAAGGAAGACCAGCCGTCCCATCCAGGTTGCCTGAGAACAGGGTCAGTCTCACCATGGGGAGTACCCAAGGCATGTGCTCTGCAGGTGCGACGACAGGGGGGTCTTCCTCCCCAGGAACATCTGCTCCCCCTGCAGGCCAGGTGCCAGGGTCACAAGCATCAGGACTCATTCCATTGGCCTTCAAAATGCCTCTGCATTCAGAGATCACCTCTTAAATGCATCCACTGGCGGGCAGAAATAACACTTTCAACTATTGTCAGCTACCGCTTACCCACGATTGATCAACCAGCTACAGCCCAGGCCCAAGAGGACAAGGACCACAGCAAATACCAAAAGGAAAGCAGAATCACCCAGTAGGTGTGGGAGAACAGGAAAAAGAAATGTGAGACTGATTACTTCACTCTCAAAAGGAAATTATAAGAACAATATTTACCATTTTAAATGACCACTCTGTGCTTGGCACTTTAATACTGTACCTCATTTAATTCTCATAGCAATTCTTTATGGGCTCCAGTTCACAGGTGATTAAAATGAGGTTCAGGAACTTAAGTAACTGGCTTAAGGTCATACAAATTGTGGAGATGTGAGTTGGAAGCCTGCAAGCCTGCTGACTCTAAAACCCACGCTCTCTCCTGTATTCCGTGTGTGTGTGCAGGTATGCAGACACTATTAGACACTACCAATAGAGGAAAATTTGAGGATATTTGTTAACGCACTAAAAATAGTAACTCCAGCACTTCTACATTTGAATTGTAGGAAGTCATCTCAAGAAATAAATCATAAATATGCACAAAGATTTCACTATGGGGTTATTCATTAACAGATTTAGCTAGAAGGTAACGCTAGCTAAATTCAACACTGGGGAATTAGTTTAAAAATAGTATGTTATTTCCATACAATAAAATATTATGAAACCATTAAAATGATGTAGAAGGAAATGGAATGATGTGAAAGAAGAATACATAGTATGCTACTATGTTTGTTTTAAGCATGTATGCTGGTTACTATTGCTGTATAACAAATTATTCCAATTACTCCATTTTGTTTTTCTCAAAAATTTGTAGGTCATAAATTTAAGAAGGGCTAAGCTGGGCAGTTTTTGCATGGAGTCTCTCCAGTGATGGCAGGTGAGATGAAAGCTAGGGTTATAGTTATCTGAGGGCACTCCTGGGCTGAAGACCCACAATGGCTGTCAGCTGGGAGTCGCCCTTGGGCTGTTGACTGCAGTGCCTGCAGCCTCTTCTTATGGCTTTGCCTTCCTTATAGCATGAAGTCTTCAGGCAGTTGAACTTGAATGGTGGCTCAGGAATCCAGTACAAATGTTAGGAAGAGTGAGGCAGAAAGCAGAATCACATTTTCTGACCTAGCCTTGGAAGTCCCATTGAATCATTTTGGCCACACTTCTACTGGTCACAAGTGAGTTACAAATCTGCCAATACAAAGGCAAGAGAATAACAAAACGAGTGTCAAAAAATTTGCAACCACTTTTTTAAACTGCCACGGCATGTTCTTAAAGAATTTATGTAATATAGCTGCATTTTTGTTAAACAGACACGTGACTGGGAATAAAAACGATTTCTTTTGAAGACAGGGTCTTGCTCTCTCGCCCATGCTGGAGTGAGGTGGCATCATCATGGCTCACTGCACCCTCAAATTTCTGGGCTCAAACAATCCACCTGCCTCAGCCTCCCAAGTAGCTAGGACTACAGGCATGCATCACCATGCCCAGCTAATTTTTTTATTTTTTGTAGAGACAGGGTCTAGCTCTTGCTCAGGCTGGTCTCGAACTCCTGACCTCAAGTGATCCTCCCACCTCCATCTCCCAAAGTGCTGGGATTATGGGCATGAACCACCATGCCTGGCCAAATTTTTATACTGACTCTCTATTAATTTTGTGATCAGGATCAAATCAAATAAAAATACTTAATTTTTAAAGTTTGGAAAGAACACTTTAATATTCTATCTCCATATTCTTCACTAGCTAGGCACTTTTCCCCATTTATCTGTCTTTCAAAATCACCATGGAACAATCTATCACGCCTTCAGGTACAAATTGCACATAAATTCATACTTGTTTTCTATCATATTCATGTCAATAAATCTCAATGTCTTAGACGACCTGGCAATCCATAATGAGCCTGGGAAGTGACCATGGCTGTGGCCTCCTTATGCAACACATTCAGGAAAACCCACAAGCCCACAAGGCCCCAATCACATTCTCCTGAGTATGGCAATTTTGGGGCAACAGGTGGTTTTTTTTTTTTTTTCTCATAGAAAATAAAAAGAGATCTCAGCTCAATCAGTAATATCGGTTTTTGAGGATGTTACTCTGGGAAGAAAAAAACCCAGCTCACCTGGCTAAGTCCACCAAAAGTGATAAATACTGCCTGTCAATCAAATGGGTAGAGCATGACTGAGAAGATCCATTCATAGAGGCTGCCTTCAATGCCAATACCAACTGCCACAGACAGAATGAACAGATGTCTTTCACTTAGTGGGTGGGAGTATATACTAGACCAAAATATTCACAAAGGTCTCAGAGGCCAGACCATATTAACGATCTTCTCTTTTTCTTTCCTTCTCCCCTGAAAACACTATTAAAATCTAAGGTCACCAGCTGTTGCATGCCATCAAGAACTAAAGAATTTATGGCAAGAGTCCTATTTAATTACAGCTCATGAAACTGATCCTATGGTATTGCAGACCTTATATATAAATATTATTTATATCCCCAACTTTCAGGAAAGCAAGGACTATTTCACAGCCTTGCCAGAGGTCAGGGATCTGCCCCTGATGTTAAACATAAAAGGTGTTGTATAACACAGCTACGCAGATTACGGGCTGGTTTGCAGACATGGTTTTCTTTTCCACACAACTCTAACTCTCCATCTCTGACAATGGAGAAAGAACTCCATTCAATGCACAACTCTTTAAGGCCAAGAGTACTGTCTGAAGAGTGTGGACTTAATTCAGAGGGCCATGGGGAGCCATTGAGGGCTTACTAAGAAAGGGATGATGTGATCTAAACTGTACCTGAGGGGGATTAAAGCTGAAATTAGTAAAATAGAAAACAAAACTGCATACATTTGAAAACTGGTTCATTGAAAAGACTAACAGAATGAGTAAACCCCTCCCAAGCTTTAGTAAGGAAAAAAGAACAAAACAGTAAAATTAGGAATGTGAAAAGGGCATACTCGCAAGTTCTAGCGAAGCTTAAAGAACTATAATAGGATATTACATACAATTTATGGTGACATATTTGAAACCTAAAGGAAACAGACGGTTTCCTAGGAAAACATTAATACAATTGTCCATAGTTGATCCAAGAAGAAGTAATTAATATGAATAGACTATAAACACAGAGAGGTAATGATAAACCACCTATTGGATTCATTCGAACATTTCTGGATTGGGGATGTTTGTAAGGGGTAAGAAGAGGTGGGTGAAGGTAATTCTTACTAACCTGGTCTAATTGGGTGAAAAGACTGACTTCATGAACAGAGAAATCAGGAGGAAGAGATGAAGTTAGGGGAAAGATAATGAATCAATTTAGAGGCATCATAAGGTATATCTAAATGGGGACGTGCATCCAAGTGGCACAGTATAACGGTCACCAAGTGTGTACACCAAGTGTGTACCAGGGACTAATCAGGCGATGCATTGGTATGCAAGGAGAAAATAAATTGTATTTATTTTTATCTCATCTTTTTTTAAAGATGTTTGTGTCATTTTATAGTGTATAAAATATATTAGTACCATAGTACTAATACGCTAAATATATATGTAGAGGGGTGAATGCTCAAAAAAATTTAGTAATATGAATGAGTAATCAAAAACATTTGGAGCTATATTCAGAGAGTAGGATAATACTCAGTAATGAAAAGCCAAAAATTACTAATTCACACAACAACATGGGTGAATCTCAAAATCATTATGCTGAATGAAAGAAGTATGGCACAAAAGAGTACATGCTGTATGGTTCCATTTATGTAAAAGTACAGAAAATGCAAACTTATTATCTACAGTGACAAAAAGCAAATCAGTGGTGGCTTGGGGCCAGAGACAGAAGGAAGAATGGATTGCAAAGAGACATGAGGAATATTTTGGGGTGATGGAAATGATCTGTATCTTCATTGTAGAAGTGGTTTCACAGGTGCACACACCATTAAAATTCATTGAGTAGCATATTTTAAATGGATGTAACTTCTTTTACATCAATTACACCTCCATAAAATTGTTTTTTAAAAACATTTAGAAGCCACCCTTGTAGCAGAAAAGGCCCTTAAAGCCCTGTGTTCTTCAGCCATGTTATGCTGTAGTAATAAAGAATACTCAAATCTCAGTGACTTACAACAATAAAGGTTTAGTTCTCCCCCGTGGGTCAGCTATGGCTCTGCTCTATAGAACTCATTTGTTTCAGCCACACACACACACATGCACAGAGGTTTTTACTGGCCCTAATCCTAAAATGAGCAGATAGCCAAGAATCACTAGACATGTGATGACAGCCTGTGATGTGGGAAAAGGAAGCCAAAACAAGCAAGCAGAAAAAAATAAATTTGCAAAACAGAGATTTTACAAGGAGGAAAAACTTTTTAAAAAAATATGCTTTGCTTTAATAGACATTTTTAAATGAGCTTTTCATTTCTAGATAAATTTAAAATGGAATAACAGAAATGGAACAAAAAACCAGTAAAACATCTGAAAATTAGAAAGTAGGGCAGAAATTAGAGCCTGAGAAAGAAACTGTGAAGTAAAATAGGAAAGAGAATGTAAGAAAATTAGAAGCCCAGGCTAAGAAGTCCAAAATCTGAAAAATAAGGATTACGGAAAGAAAATAAAAAAGAAACTGAGAAGAAGAAATCAAAATAATAATTTAAGAACAATTTTAATGAGTGAAGGACATGAATTTCCAGAAAGAAATGTCCTGCCAGGTACCCAGAAGAGAATAGATTCACATCAAGGTAAATTATCCTGCAATTTCAGAAGACTCAGGGAAGAGAAAAGACCCTAGACTATGCCAGAGAGATAAAGCAAGACATCTATGAAGGATCAAGAGGCAGAACAGCACCTGAATTCTCAAGAGCAACACAAAAATCTAGAAGGCAGTGAAGTATTTATAATACCTTCAAAATTCTGATGGAAAAGTATTTCCCACTCAGAATTGTGTACTTAGCCAAACTCTCATTTCAGTATGAGAACAGAATTAAGGGATTTTTTTTTCAGACCAACAAGGTCTCACCTATTACTTCTCATGAACCCTTTCTCAAGAAGCTTCTGGAGGGTGTTGTTCTAGGAAAACAAGGGAATAAACTAAAAAAAGAAAGGAGACATGGGATCCAAGAAACAAGGGAGCCACTACGAAAGAGAGTCAGTCAAAGAATAGTGAAGGAAGATAATAACTTTGTGGTAGGCCTCGAAGATAGTCCTGATTAGAGCATGTCAGAAGTCTTGTTTTCTTCAAGAAGTTCTAATTTATGCTTAATGTGTTTAAACATTTTTTTTTTTTTTTTGAGACAGAGACTCTGAGTTTTTTTTGAGACTCTGTTGCCCTAGGTAGAATGCCGTGGCGTCAACCCAGCTCACAGCACCCTCAAACTGCTGGGCTCAAGCGATCCTACTGCCTCAGCCTCCCAAGTAGCTGGGACTACAGGCACATGCCACCACACTTGGCCAATTTTTCTATTTTTAGTAGAGACAGGGTATCACTCTTGCTCAAGCTGCTCTCAAACTCCAGACTTCAAGTGTTCCTCCCTGCTTGGCCTCCCAGAGTGCCAGGATTACAGGCGTGAGCCACTGCACCCGGCTGCGTTTAAACATTTTGAAAAGAGATTTGTGCAATTTGGGGAAAGTTTGGATTCACTTCAGTGATAAGTACATAAGTATTAAGTAACAATAATAATTTGTTAAAGACAAAAGCATAATTATACTCCAAGGAAAACAAAATATTGGACAGGATGAGAAAATTTATTATATTACACTACATGGCTTAATACATGATTAAGTATTTACATAGTCATAATTATTTAAAGATAACGCAATGTTGGCATAAATAAAATGACTATATAACTATAATGAGTGGGCTGAGGACATAGGAGGGTGTGCGTATTGTGGGAGGAAGGTGAAAGAGAATTAAAGCTTCATCTTCTATGTGAGATATCCATGTAATAGATGTCTGACATTGAAAAATAAAAGTAGTATCCATGTGAGTATGAAATAAGAAAGTAAATCCCAAAAAGAAGGAAACACTATGCTTGTCCTCAAAGAGAACAGACTCAGAAGAGAAAGAGATGTACAAAAAATTATTTACCGTAAATATGGGACCCAGAGGAGAGAGAAACTAATTCAGGCTAAGGACCTCAGAAAAAAACTTCACAGAGAAAGTGCAGCATATAATAGGGAAATCCTATTCTCTGCCATTCTGTTCTCTCTTTTTTTTTTTCTTCTTCTTCTTCTTTTTTATGAAATAAGGTTTCGCTTTGTCAGCCAGGCTGGAGCACAGTGACATCATCATAGCTCACTGCAACTTCAAACTGCTGAGCTCAAGTGATCCCCTTAGCCTCCCAAAGTGCTGGGATTACAGGCGTGAGCCACAGCACCGGCCCTGACCCTTTTTTCATAGTAGAATACACTCCCTGCACCCCATTTCCACATAGATTTTAACTGAGCTCATAGTCAGTAGAGATTTTATTCCCAGCCCCCCTTCCAACTAATGAGGACCATGTTCTCACTAAATTCCAAAGAGACCAAATGTGACATAGGCAACTTCTATGTTACGTTCTTAAAAGGAAGCCTTTTGTTCTCTATCATCTCTTTAACCCTGCTAAAACAGTACAAGAGCTCAATAATGGATCATTCCTTTGACATACTAACTCACTTGGAGTAACATATGCCCGGGAAAATATTTACAAGAAAAAAAAAAAAAAAACACTTGTATAAAGATGTTTCTAGCAATTCCATTCCTATGAGTTTAAAAACAGAAAAGCTCAGCAATTGTGAAATGAGTAAGTAAATGTTGGTGTATTGCTATTGCTAACATAGACTATTATGTAGCCATTAAATAACACTGACGTATGTAAAATTATATGCAAAAATGTTTAAATGAGATGCAAAATGTTGAATAGAACATAAATTATTGTGTTTACTAATTATATTCACAGAAGAATATAGGTCTCTACATTAAAAAGAATCAGAAGAAGATATATAAATAATGAACTAGAGTTTAACATTAAGGGATTCTTTATCTTTTTTCTGTAAAATGTTGAAATGTGCAATAAAAAATAAAAGATTAATTGGTAGAGTAAAAGAAAATACTCCTGCCAGCTGTAATCACCTCTTACCCCCAGTAAAAACTATAATAAGTACTATTTATTAGCTGTCTAATGTAGTCCAGCAATTCAGCTAGGCTCCTTTAATATCATGTCTTATTTAAGCATCACAGCTACCCTCAAAGTTGGATGCTATCTTCCTCATTTTATAGATATAAATTGAGGCTCAGAGAGATTAAATAATTTACCAAAATCACATAATTAGTGTATGGCAGAACCTAAATTAGAATCTAGTTCTACTTCCAAAAAAAAATTTTTTCATAAGGATCAAAATAGCCCTTGCTCATTGAGGAAGATATGGAAAGATATAAATATTATTCAGGGAAAAAAACCCACAGGCAATCACCATTTTCCCAATTGCCAACCAATATTTTTCAGCATATTTTCCTTCTCATAGTTGAACTCCTGGTGCATACATAATTTCTTTTCTTTTTATTTCAAAATACTAAGGGGGTACAAATGTTTTTGGTTACATGGATCACTTTTGTAATGCTTGAGTCATGGTGTGCCCATCACTCCATACATAATTTCACATTGTCCTTTTTTCTTTAACATTACATCATACTTATAAATTTGAATGGTAGCATAATATACTATTATATGGATATTCCATCCTTTACTTAACCATTCGACTAAAGTACATTTAGATGCTACCAGTTTTTCACTGTTACAAAAAGCACTGCAATAAACCTCTTCATATACAAATCATGCTCAGCAAGAAAGTCAATTAAAAGATGAATAACTGGATTAAAGGGCGTGAGAGTTTTTAAGACTCTTGTTACCTTTTACCAAATCTCTTTCCAGGAAGATTTCATCAATTCACATCAGCAGTGATAGAGAGTGTTTGTTTTACAACATACTTGCCATGACTACTACTGTCTTACTTTTTAATCTTTGCTAATGGATAGATGAAAAAGAGGCATACCATTCTTGTCTGAACTTACAGATGGAAGTTTTCTTTTTCACGTGTTTTAAAATGCAAAATTTTTCTTCAGAGGTTATACTAATTCCCCTGAATTATTCCTGTTTTAGACAAGTCATAAAGCAATCATAAGCCCTTGAACTTTCTATTACAACATGCTGCCTCCCCCAAAGAAAGTGAATCTGCCATCTTTATTTCATTTATTCACCCACCCATCCATGCAATCCTTAAACAACCTTTATAGGAAGCATTTTAACAAAAAGTATTGAGTACTTAAAACACTAATATTCTTTAACCCCATAGACTCTCTCCTGGTAGAATGCCTTCTATCAATCAGTTACATTTGATTTAGTTTCTAAAAAAAACTTGAGGAAAATAAACCCAAGGAAATAGCTCCCATCTTTTGCTTTTCTTTGTTTCTCTCGCCTCATTTCAGAAGAGTAAAGACATACTACCATGAACAGCTGTTTTGAAAACAATGAAAACTAAGCAGGTGGTACCACCTGTAGCTATGTAATTAGAAGCTCTGTAAGTGGCTACTCAGTTGTGCTGATATTCAGTTATGCTAGATTTTGTTGGGAAAAGCTCCAAGCCCTGGAAAGATTCTAGTTCAGAATTTTTCAGATAGATAGATAGAGAGAGAGATAGCTTCTGAAATAGCAATGGACAATTATCACCCTTTCTCATTTAACCTGCAACAGAGAAGGTGCTCTATTGCACAGCTGGTCACGTCGGTCACTTGCAGGGCATCCCAGGGTCGATCTATCTGTAAACCCACTGGTCTGTTGAAAGGACATGAGGCAATTCTTATTGTTTGTAACTTCCTGTGTTTACCATATATTCCTCCTATTAATAATAATAGGTCCTTAGAGCCCAGTTGTTTACTGGAATGCACTGCTCCGTATTACGTAGCTGTGGCTGTCAATATTGTTGCATAAATTCACAAAGGTATAAGAGATTATTGGCTACTGTAGTTACTGAAGCTTCAAGCATGGGTAACATGGAAAACTTTCAAGACTATTGTAAAATATAAAAGTATTCTGACAAGTTCTGCTTTTGTTCCTGAAGATTATACATACATTCACTCTAAGCAGGACCATAAAACAGGACCAACGTGTCAGAGCAGCCGAGATGAGGCTGAGATGCAAACATAAGATGGCTACTACCGGGTGTGGTCCAGACCTGCCTTCTATGAATGCCATTTTGTTTCACAAAAAGAAAGGAAATGCCATTTCATCTGTGAAATACTGAAAACAATCTTGCTGTGCCTCAAGACTTCTGGAGCAGTCAGTCTAAATGAAACTATAACCCACTTCATAATCCCAAAGAATTTGATGCATAGAAACTAGAAAATATCAGAAGTGTGCCCTGAAGATGCCAATCTCTGTCTGGACTTGTTAATCATGAGCCTGTTCCCACCTTCCGGTGAGTGCACCTTGGTTGCCTGCCCGAGAGGCGGTCCTCCTTTGCCATTTCCTTGAGAAACCCCCCCACTACTCTGGCCTCCACTCCCTCTTCAGCCATATGCTTCCGAGGGTGGACCATGGTATGCACAACTCTAGCCAGTGAAACACAAGCATCTTCTTGTGGGGCTTTGGGAAAGAGTTTTGTCACTGGTAAAGAGATACATGAGAAGAAACAGCCCTTTTTTTCATCCCTTGGTTGCTTCAGCTGGCTGCGGCTGTGTCTGCACACAGTGCCTGAGAATGCGGCAGCTGTCTTGCGCACGATCCAAAAGACAAGCTCGCACTCTGAGGATGGCTCAGCAGAAGGATGTGAGAACCTGTGTTCACGATGGTGTCATCAGCTGTGAGCTTACCCTCCTGGAGTCACCCTGCTTCTGGACCTCTTGATATGTATGAGGACAAAGCCCTTTATGAGTATAATGACATGGTAGACTGAATGATGCCGCCCCCTCAAAGGTGTCCATGGCCTAATCCTTGGCTCTTGGGAATATGCTGGGTCACAGTACCAAGAGAAATTAAGGTTGCAGATGGAATCAAGGGTGTGACTCAACTGATGATCTTAAAAAGGGGGATTATCCTGCATTTTCTGGGTGGGCTCACTGTGATTAGAAGGACCCTTAAAGGTGTGAGAGTAAATAAGAGAAGAGGACCAGAGAGATGGCAGTGTGAGCAGGACTCAGCCAGACACTATTAGAGGAAGGGGCCGTGAGCCAAGGAATGCAGGCAGCCTCTAGAAACTGGAAAAAGCAAAGATAATGGGAGAGGCTATGCATGTGTGAAGAAAGGAGGTACATGGGAAATCTCCATACCTTTTGCTCAGTTTTGCTGTGAACCTAAAACTACTCCAAAAAATAAAGTCTATTAAAAAATAAATAAACCAAAAAAAGGTAAGGAGATGTATTCTTCTCTAGAGCATCCAGAAGGAACACAGCCCTGCTGCCACCTTAATTTTAGCCCAATAAGACCTGTGTTGGACTTCTAACTACAGAACCGTAAGATAATGAATTTGTGTTGTTTACAGCCACTAAGTTTGTGGTCATTTGTTATAGCAGCCGTTGGCCACTAAGACAGATGATCATACACTTTATCATGCAAATCCAGGCATCTTTGAGAGTGAAAGGGGTTCTATTAATAATTTTGGCAGAAAAATAAGGGTAAATTGCAAATGTACTGGGAACATTCCACTTATTGTTCACATCCCTTTGAATTGGGTTTTCTGACATTTGTGGCCAAAAATATCCTAGATAACTATAGGAAAAATACCAACACATTCCATATATTGTCATAAATTCACTCTTGAAATGCCTTAATTTTAAGACATTAATTTTAACACAGAGCCAACACCACAGGAATTAGTAGCTACCTTAACCTGGGCACCAGCTACACATGTAGAGGGCCCCCTCACAATTTGAAGAACTCAATCCTGAAGTTAGCTCAGAGTATGGAGAAAAAGGAAAAGAAAGGAAGAATCAGTTCCTGCTTTCAAAAAGTTTACAATCAAGTTAGGAAGACAAATGTCTCAGAAATTAAGGGCCTAATGAACTGATCTCTAGAAGTAGCTGTTTCTTGGCAGCACCTCAAAATGTTCCTGTGCCAACTTGTTTCATTCCCCAAGAGACAAAGAAAATGGAAAACCTGGTATTTTCACTCAAGTATTCCCCTGCGTAGTCTAAGCATCCTTTCCCCTAAATGCTGTGAAAGTTCTTTCCCCAAAATGAGCTAAAAGAAATGAGGAAACAAAGGTTCATTTTGAAAAGTGAGGTTGGAAAGGATTTCATAGAAGAGAATGACAGTCAACCATCAAATACAGAAAAAATATATATGATTGCATAAGAATCCCACTTCAAGAAAGTCTGTCTTTAATGCAATTCTCTATGCAAGAAAGTAAAGATCAGCACTGAAATGAACTTAGGGAATGTGCCCTGGGTATTTAAGTTGAGAACAGTAGCAGAAGAGGCAAAGGGCTAAATGCACAGGAACCCCGAAGGAATTAACTCAGATTATCTATGTCTGAAGGAATTGCAAGAAGAAAGAGGCAAATACCGAGGGCTCCGGCTTGGGAAAGGAATTCCATTTCCTGGAGCCCCTGCACACAGAACCATCAGCCTAGGGGAGCATCAGAGGACCCTGTGGCTCTGGACATGCTGGGCATCCCTGGGGGAGGGGCTCCATTTACCAGAACAATTTCCTCCATTGAAAGAAACAAGGGAAGATTAAGGGAAGGCTGTTGATCTCAGATGTATGTAGGAAGAGATTCAACCTCTTGTCACAAAAATCTGTCAGAAACTACAAAATGACTTTTTCTTATAATTGATTTGTTCAGGTGTATTAGAAAATGTTTGGAGAAAAGAGAAATGACCTTTGAAGAGAGAAGACAACTCTGCAAAAGACTGGAAACAGGTTGGGGAAAAAACCACTGAGACTGCTGGGCAGAGTTAAAGAAAACTTAAGTATCCCAAGCTAGAAAACTTTTATACCAAAGCAAATACGTCTGTGGAGAGCATGGCCCCGTGGAGTTCAGCTCCTGATGTGCCTGGCTTCTGTGAGAAGGGAAGCCGGGAGAGTTAGGGACATGAATATTGATTGATGGGGAAGTTGAAGACCTAGTGTAATCAGGCCATCTAATTGAGTCAGAAAGATCCATCCTCTCCAGCTTAACTCCCACCTGCGCCACCACAAAAGAAACCACAATTCCCATCCAGTTAATGACTTCTTCACTTTTGTAAAGAAAAATGGCTCTACTCCCTTCTGAATCTTCTTGAACTCTCTGTAGCTTTCAGCCATTGATCAATAGCTATTATCTTTCTCCTGCTTCTGAAGCATCCTCCCAGTTTAGTCAGACTTGTTCATTCATTTATTCATCCAGTAAATACATATCAATATCACAATTAGTGCCATGCCCTAAAGGAAGATGAATAAGATCTAGTCTTATGCACATCCCAATGTTGTACACTCTCCTTGGGCAACTGAGCCAGAAAGTCCAGCTGCATTTGTTTGGATTCACCTTTTCCATGTTTTCCCAGTTGCCATCCTAGTCAAGGCCCTCCCAATGTCACTGGCAGGCCACCTTTCCCTATCTGCTCTTCATATAGGCATAGTGTAAATACGGCTCCAACCACAGTTTCCATTGTCCCCTACTCCAGAGATGCAGCTATGCCTTTCTCTTGCTTAGCAGAATAAAGGGACACCTCAGTTTGCTCCTACCAAATGATACTTCCCTGCCCATGTCTACTGACCAGGTTAATTCTTAGGATCTTAGTTTAAAACTAAAGAGAGACAAAAAGTGGCCTTTGGCCAGCCCCCACTGAAATTATTATCACTCCTGTTATCCATGGTGTACTCTGAACACATGCTTTTTAATCTTCTCTTGCTCATGTCTTGCTATGTAATTGCTCTATGGTTCTGTGTATTTTGGCTTCCCCAACAAAGTTGTCTTTTAGCCAACAGTCTCAAAACATCTAGCATGGAACTGTATTCACAGTGCAACATTTAAAATGTTGTTAAACAAATATTTGCCTTGCCTTTAATTAAATGTGGAAAATAAAGAAATCTTCCTCTTCCTTCTCCAACATACCACAGTGCTCTCTTACTCATTACTGTGGCAACAGCAGCATTTCAGACTCTTCTCAGACCAAAAAACAGAAAAATGTCCAAGAGTTATGTTGAGTCCACAGTGTCTTCCGTGAGTCCTCTTATGACTATAGCAAATTTGAATGCATCACATATTCATATTCATTTCCTTCCTCAAAACATTCACAACCAAAGGGTTAGCCAAAATCCTGTCTACCCAAATGACATTCCCGAGCCCATCTCCAGGAATTGGAGACAACATCCACCCATCTCATCCGCTGGGCTCAGCAAATGAGATGCCGCGTTGAGTGCTTTGAAGATGGTCGCGGCAATGTCGAACATGGAGTGCCTTGAACAATTGCACTCGCCACCCAGCACCCTCCAGAGCATCCTGGAGCGGCAGAAAGTCACATATGGTCTTTGGAACCAGGTGGGCCTCCAGGTTTGAAGGCCAGATCAGACACTTACAAACAGTGTCAAATAGGTGACTACTTAAATCTCCCTGAGCCTCGGTTCTCTCATCTGTGAACTGGAGAGAATGCCACCTTCTTTGCAAGATTATTGGCAGCATTAAATGGGAAATAAATCCCAAAGCTGTAGCTTTTCAATGTTCAGTCCCTTCCATCCCGCCCCCTTCTGCCACAACACCTTCCTCACTTCTCTGAAGGGTCACAGGGGCTTCTCCCTGCCACTGGGCAACATTTTTATTTTCTGATATAAAGACTTCTTTTTGAGACAAGTGTCAGAAAACCCAACTCAAACTAGCTCAGCAAAAAGAGAATTTATTGGGTCCAAGAGCTGAGAGGTCCTGGGATAGAACCAGCCACAGACCCAGCAGGACTGGGGCTTACAGTGTCCCCAGGACCCGGCCCCTCTGTGGCTCTTGGTGGGCTCTGCTCTCCTCTGTGTGTCTGTGCCTTTCTCCAGCTCCACATCGTCCACAGGGTGCAGCAGCTCCTGCCTCCCAGCCTCCCAGGTTCAAGTCTAGCTGCAAAAGCAAGCCTCTTTTCTTTTGGCAAAAACGAACAAAAAAAAAAGGCCTTACCTGAACCCTGACTAGACTAACTGGAGTAGATCAGGGGCACATCGCTGAAACAATCCCTGTAGTCAGGGGATACGGGGCTGGATGGGCCGGGCTGACAAGTCAATGCCTGCGGCAGGTACCACATCAGTGCCCACCCTGAGTTTAGGTGAGAGTACTAATAAACTAAGGTGGCAGCTCTCTGCTTTGGGTTGAGACGGTGGCTCGAGTCCAGCGTTTTAGCGTCCGAGGGCCAGTAGAGGGATATTTCTAAGGAGAAAGCAGAAAGAGGACCCTGGACAAGCCAGGACAACTTTAGAGGGCTTCACTATTTGCTTTGGCCCAATCGTGTTGATCTAAGTCATGGTTAAGAGCACAGATTCTCTAGGCTATCTGGCTCCAGTTTCTCTGTGAAAAAGAAATAATCGTGCGTTTAAGCAAGTAAACATAAGACAGTGCTTTAGCTCTTGTGAGCACTCAGGAAGGGTCCTCTGTTACTAGAGGCTGTAGGGAAAGAGCACTCACAACACTGCCGTGGGCATTAACGTTGAGCTGAAAGTGAGTGATTAAATCCGTACCTGTGGAATCCTCTTAGGAGAAACTACCACCCAAACATGGCAGTCCAAGTTCCCAAATTTCCTGGGATGTGAGCACAAAAACTTTGTATCTTACCAAAAGAAATGTAATTAAAATGTAGTTAAAATAAAAATTTTAAAAAGGAAGGATGACTATTTAGCTTCCCAGTTCTCAGTTGCCTGTGTTTGCTTAGCTCTTCCATGAATGTGCACCTAACATGCATTTCATTAAACAAGGGAAAGCTAGAGCTAGCTAATTGCATACCTGGTAGCAGGATTCATTACAAAAGCCCCTTAATCAGATGGTTAGCTTGAGTGATTCCCCTTGGAAGGTGACCTGACTAGTATCTAAAAACACTCACATGTTCCAGCTGGGTTGATGGAGGGCAGGAAATGTAACCTTTGACCAAGCAAGTGGTAACAATGTTGCCCTTTCTGCAACCAAGAACCAAAGGAATTAAGATTGAGTCAGTCACCAAGTAGATTGCATTTAGGGTCACCTATAAATCTCTCTGAAACAGTTACCAAAATGTTTACTTTTCTTAGTAATTTAAAACTCATGGGAAAAGGCTTTGTGCCAAATATTGAAAAAACAAATTTGGTTCCTTCCTCATGATCCATTTCACCAGTCTAGGTCTTTACTTCCTCTTCAAGTCCACTTTCCCGAGCACTTGCTCAATATGATAATGATACTGCAAATCATGGTTAATTCTTCCACAAATTAAATCTATTTCTGCCCCTTCAGCAGATTAAGCGGAAATTACTCTTCAATGACATACATGTGTGGATGACATTGAATTTCTCACATACTAAATAAAGCTGAGATAATGAAAATTCGTTTCATGTAATTTACTTTAAATCATTTGTTTTCCACTTCCCCTTTAATAACATTCAGATTGCGTTTTTGCAATGCCACCAAGAATCCGAGTAGGACACAAGGGACCCTATTCTGTGGTTGCTCCTGTTTACCGTTATGCTGTTTATTCTCAGGGCGGGGGTAGGGCTTGAATGGAGATGTTCTTTGGCAGTTAGGTTAAAACCAAGTAAATGTGAGTACAAAAGCACGCACATCGGTTTGGCTTTGTCCTGTATGGTAAGGTTTGGCTAGTAGAGTATAAAGATTTAGGTGAGATTGTAACTCCTTGCCATCTGAACTTCCTTTCTCAGACGTTTTAGCCTTGACCAGGACTACTTAAAAACTGATGCAAAGTAAATGCAGCTTTGATAATGCTTCCTACTTTGACACTACATCACGTTATCCTTCTCAAGCAAGGTATTGATTCAAAAATTGGCTTCCTGACTTCTAAGTAATTGTCAATTCTTTTTTTAATGGAGTTCCTGTCTACTGAATATACATTCCCTTTTGTTTCTCTGCTTCTATAAATGAGGTATATACTGAGTCTCTCAGAATTATTCTTGTATTCTTAGAATAAAAGAAGGAAGGAAAGCAGATGGCACTTTGGTTCATCCCAGGAGCTGTCTGTGTTGCTTCACGAAGATTCTCTCAGCTCTTCCCGTTCTCATGCTCTCCCTACATACAGCATTGATGTAGTTGTAAGAGAGATGGTTTGGTTTTCATATAGCAAAAATTTCTGCTTGGATTTTATATTTGTTTTATTAGGATGGTTCAGTTTCATCTACCTCTTTGACATAAACACTGCTGTATAAATACGAATATACCTTGCCTTGAAATTTCACCCAGTAATCTGAACTTTAAATACGTTTTCAGGAAGGAGTTAGACATGCTGTGTGGATCTAAATATTACTGGTGACAAAGACGGAGAGAACCTAAGGGTGCTGGTTATGTCCCAGGACGTCCAATTTCTATTTGCTTGAGTCACTACCAAGAAGCTTGGGATTATCACTTTAGTAGACACCCAAGTAGACAAAACTTTCTCTGCAATGAAAAGAAACATTCTCTGCCCTTAAAAGTTATAGAAAAGTAATGGAAAAAAACAGCTAGAGCACAATAAGCTACCGTGAGTGGTTCATCCAGGCTCTCCCACTGTTGCCCCTGAGATCTGCCCTTTCTTCCACGGAAACCTGCTACACAGCTCCCGAGGCTCCAGGCCCTGCAGGTCAGTTTAACATTACTTCTCCGTGGCAGTGCTTCTGCATATTAACTGTTAATCAGTTGTTTACAGTGCTTCTTGAGTGCTGGAAACATTGGCCTTAGACTCAAGCAACTGGGGCCCCTGCCTTGGGCCCCACAATCTAGAGGGTTTGCTCCAGCCCCATTCCCCTATGACCGCAACCTGCTCCAAGTACCCAAGACCCCAAAATGGCCCCAAGGAGGAGGCACAGGACCTTGTGGTCAAGTGGAGGAGAATACAGCTGAAGGATGAAGCTGGGGTGTCCAGTGTGGGAAGAGAAAGTGGGTGGCCCACAGCCCAGGGCCTCCATTTGCAGCTCTGCCTCAGACCCCGTGTGCCAGGCATTTGGTGGCAAAGAGGAGAGATGGTCCCAGCACACCTGGAGCCTCCAACCTAGCTGGGAAGAGCTGGGGAGGAAGTAATGAGAAGGACATTGGGTTCTGCAAATGAGAAGCCCAGGGTGCAATGGGAGCCTCTGACCCTGGGAGTGGGGGTAGGGGGGCAAACAAACTTGGCTGTGGCCGGTGGAAAGGTAGGGGCATCTTCTCCTGGGAAGCCCTGCCCGCAGTCTCCACCTATGAGTTCCACCAGTTCACACACTAGGACTCAAAGGTGCAAAACCTGTAACTTACTTTATTAGGTAACTTTTTTTCTTCTAATTTCAAGTCCTCTTTTGCAGTCTAACTCACTTTCTTTCATATTCCCTTTAATTAACACATGTTAAATACATTATGTCAGAGATAGATACTGTTCTCCCCAGTACACAGAGGAGGTGACTTGTCCAAGGTCATAGAGCCGGGAGTCAACTACACCTGAAAGGGGAGATGAGGTCGGGATTTACACTCCACAATTCATGAGAAAACGAGTAGCTTTCTTTATTTTTAAAAAAGGATCTTGCTCTCAAGACACCACTCTGATGATGCTGGAAGAAAAATGTAATATCTCAGATGGTTGGTATGAGGGGTAAGGGGATAAAATATTTAAAGCACATAGCACAGAGCCTAGAATAGGGTAGGTTTCAGTAAATGTCAGTCATACTTCTCTGTCCTCCCATTAACCTTAGAAACTCAGGCTGTTTTTGTAAAAACTTTTGAAGTAAAAGAAAGAAATCCTGTATTCTTCACATTCAATAATACTCTGGGCTACTTTAACACTAAGAAGCCTTTATTATGTCTTCTACAAAGATAGGTACCTAATAATAAATACATGCATCATATTTAAGAGGGAGACAGAAACAGAGAAAGCGAGAAATATATGCCTTAAAGGTGAAAAGTAATATAATTAATGCCAATATTGCCATCCATCCTTCTGTTTTATCTTCCACTAAATTTCTATTTTAAAATCAGACAAATGAATTCCTGACCCAAAATGGTGTTTCTGGAAAGATACTGAACAGAAATCAGGTGGTGTTGCCAGAGCTGGGGTTGCAAACAAGTACACAGGTGTGGAAAAGATGAGTGTCGTGACACTCAGGATTCCCTTTGAATTTGAAAATGTCCCTGTCATCTCTTGCTGTTTGGAGTGTGGCTACTCTGCATGTTTCACTCATTTATCTTTGTTCCCCATCTGGCTCACACCTTCCATACTCTACCTCCTAGTTTTACTAAAAAGCTTTCCAAAGATGAAGTTCTAAGATAAAGAACAAAATTCTGGAATTATCTAAACTCCAGTAACACTGAAGACATGAAAGTCCACAGAATCATAGCTCTCGGTGGGGTGATAAATAGCACTTTTGTTCTCCCCTTGGGTTTCTGGTGTGTTATGGTAATGTAACACACCACCTTTCTATATTTACTGTCTCTGCCTCCTTTTATTTATGGAGAAAGACGCAGACAGTCATCTATATTTTTTGTTTTGTGTGGTTTGGGGGGAAGGTGGATCTATAGGCGTACAAATGTGTTATTTTCTAGATAATGTAGTAAGTGCAGTCTAATAAAGTTTTTCTAACAGCAGCATGGCTACCTCCATAAAGTAAATTTAAAGATAAAAGCAGTTTGGAAGTTTGTTTTAGCTGTTGAAAAAAATAATGGAAGCAGTAAATAAAATGCTAGAACAAATTATATTTTAAAAAACCACACCTGTGTTTCTCCCACTCATATGGCTCCTTTCAGCACTTTCTGTGCCGTCTTTGTCACATGCACGCGGTTTACAAAGCAATCTTCATTTAAATGCCATGGTGGGTTTCGGTCTTTATAAACACATCCTCAGGTTTCTACTCTATTCAAAAAGAATAAATCAATTTTGTCCATTTATGGTGAGTCTATATAAATTAATTACTATTAGTAGTCTAAGTCACAATTATTTCTATTTTGATAGCCCTGTCTTTTGTTTTTAAAATAGCACCTTGGAAACCACATCATAGCTCAGAAACCTTCCAAGTGCAACGTTCCACTTTTATAGATGGGGAAACTGAGGTTCTAAAGAGGTCATGGGACTACCCAGGATCATTCTTGGCAGATGGAAGACTACAACCCACGGTTCCAGAACCCCAGACGGTTGCTTTCTCTGCCCAGCCACAGCTGCCTCCCGCCAGCCCCCAGCATCTCTCTTCGGCCCAGGGTGGATGTCAGAGAAGTGTAGGTCACAGAAAATTATGCAAATCTTGCTGCAACTGAGCCAAATCAAAGGGCTGCACCTGCCTCTCCTGGAGACAACTATCTGGGATATCTCTTGGCACTCTGGAATAAGATGGGCCTGGTGGGGACTCAGAGATACGTGACTTTTCCAGAAACGAGGAGTGAAACTGGGAAGCCAAGTCCTCTATTCACCAGCTCTGTTCTAGGCCAGCTGGATTCATGCAGGACTGGTGCCATTCACATTGTCACAGGGCGTTCGTGCTCTATCCCAGCGCACGTCCCGGGCCTGCAGATGCTTTAAGAACGTAGAAAGCAGAGGGCTCAGCAGGCCTGGGTCTCCAGGCGAGTTCAAATTTCCGGGAGAGCCAGCTGAAATGGTGGTCCTCTTAGCTGGGTTTTCAGCTTCCCAGCTGTCTACAGGGAACTAAGAGCACCCGCCCCGCTTCACAGCAGGCCCTGGGGCAGCCTTCGTGTGCAGCCATGTTTAGTAATAGCTGAGCACAGCTGCATTTGAACTGACGACCTGATAATCTGCACTAGAAACGTCCGTATCCCTTTACAAATCCCTCGAGCCTCACCATCTATTTCACTTGTTGCTCTTAAAGTTTCACATCATTTTCCACACGTTAAGCCACCACTTCAAGAGCATTATTGAGTCTAAGGAAGAAAGCAGACCACTTCTGCAGCTGACCCACCTCATAGCTGGCAGACATGGCCTTGTGAGGACTCAGTGCTGGTTGCTCATTTGGGGGATATGTCTGCTGGTTAGCTATAAAGAAATCAACACACGAAGAAATGCATTTAGAGAACAGCTACACTCCCATGTAGACATTTCTTCATAAAAAAACAGTGACATAGCATCCTACAAGATGTCAGTTACATACAGATGGCTTCTTCTGGACAATCAAGCATTTGTTAAGAATGTTAGACAAAGAAAGCTTTTTGATCACAACATTATTACTGCTGTGCTGCCAGCAGAACTTGTTTAATATAAAACTACCTAGCCAAAAAAAAAAAAGGAACATCATCTTACTTTTGCTTCATGAGTAATATTGCCCCTCAGCGCATGTTCTTAGAAGTTGATAATTCAGTAATACACTTAAAAATCTGCATTTGCTTCTTAAGTCTTCATCCCACCAACAGATGATTATAAATGCTTAGTAAATCATATATATGTTCATTAAGTATATATTTTCTACTAAAGAAAACAAAAATCATATGAAATCTGACACAATTAGAACTTCTGGAATACTTCAGAATTGTTTTTAAACTAGTCCTGTTGTTTTGACCATTTGTTAGTATAATACTTTATAAATTTAAAGATACTAAAGTATATCTACAATCTGACACAACTAAAAATTCTGGAACACCAAATGGTTTAAGTTATTCCTTCCATCACATTTTCAGAAGCTCTTGAAATACGTTTGTGTCCCTTCTTCATTATAAGACAACATACAGTATAATACAATTTGCCCTAAAACACAGGTAAGATGGGCCATATTGCTTTCTGCTGTATTTCTATATTACACTGTAAAAAAATTTTTTCCTTCATTTCTATAATATTCAATATTGCATTCTGGGTAGAGAAAAATAAATAGCATTTTTGTACTCATATTGAAGAAACTAAGCATTCTATGATTAATAACTATACTAGGGACAGGGGGCAAGGGCAATATACGTAACCTAAACTTTTGTACCCCCATAATATACTAAAATAAGAAATAATAACTATACCAGGCTACTATGAAAGTCCCTTTCATTTAGAAAAGCAAGCATTGAGAGATACTATCATCTCAATTACAAATACTTTATGGAAATAATTGGCAATATAATTGATAATTAATTAATGTGATGAATGAACTGTGGATTGGGGAGACAAGAAATTGTAATTATTAGAAGATATGGCCTGATCATTGGACTTACAGGGTATACTTGATAAAACTACAGATTCCCAGATCTTTCTTTGGAGCTCTTGGATGGGGCCAAGGAATTTGTATTTTAATGAGTGCATGGGGCTATTCTTGTGACCAGGGAGGTTTGGGAAATACTGCAATAGATTGGAAGCATCCTGCTATGGTTTGAATGTGTTCCCCAAAGTTCATGTGTTGGAAACTTAATCTCCAATGCTAGTGTTGAGAAGTGGGACCTTTAAGAGGTGATTAAGTCATGAGGGCTCTGTCCTCATGAATACATGAATTCCATTATTACAGGAGTGGGTTAGTTATCTCTGGAGTGGGTTCCTGATAAAAGGATGAGTTCAGCCCTCCTCCCCACCCTTCTCCCTCTCATGTGTACTATCTTGCCTCTCTACCTTTCACCATGGGATGACATAGCAAGAAAGCCTTCTCCAGGTGTGGACCCTTCAACCTTGGACTACCCAGCCTCTAGAACTGTAAGAAATAAATCTCTATTCTTTATAAATTATCCAGTTTTAGGTTTTCTGATACATTATAGTAGCACAAAATGGACTAAGACACAGCACAGCCCCTGAGAGTGGTAGTGGGAATGAAAAAGAGGAGGGTAGAGATCAGACACACTTAGGCATTAGAATCACTATGAGTATTGGCTATAACATTTATATTCCTATGTATTTTATTACAGTACCATTACTCTAAAAAGGGCTTAAAATATATGTAAAGGCCACTTCAGAAGCACCATACATAAATTCCTGATAAAGCCTCCTTCATTAAAAAAGAAAATCTTTTACTTTCAGTATTCCTAACAGGGGAAACTCTCTTAACTCTCTTTAGAAATCTTTAATTTTATAAGAACAAAGCAATGGCACATTAAATGTTATTAACTGTCCTGAAAATTTAATTCAAAAAATATTTTTAGGTATTTTTAAGGACGCATGCCACCTCCATGGGCTGCAGGAAATGCAAAGATGGAGTCCTTGTCATTGATAAACTTTCAACCTAAAGGTGAGAGAAGGTAAAATCCCAACTAACCCTAAAGAAGAATATTGTTTAAAAAAAAAAAAAAAGTAATGAAAGATATAAATTGCCATGGAGATTCAGAGAAGGGAGAAATTATATATCATTCAGTTATTAAGAAAAGTTGTCGTGAGAAAGTGTTATTTGGGATGGTCAGAAAGACAGAAAAAATGTTAACAGATATTAATATTGAGGGAAGACATTCCAGGTAAAAACAAACTGCATGAAGAAAACCCAGGGGAAGGAAGGCACAGTGTGGATGTAAGATATTATGACTTGTCCAGTCTGATTGAGAACAGAGTCCATGTAGGTTGGGAGTGGGTTACAGTGCTTAAGAGGACACCACACCACTCAAGCTAAGGTAGGTGGCCTTAACTCAAGGGTGGCAAAGAGCATTTAAAGTTTCCCTGGGAGTGACATAATTGGAATTTTCTTTAAAAAATGTACCTAATGATCAGGAGGATGAATTGGAATAAAGGAGCGGAGGTAGAGAATTTCAATTTTATGAAAGCACTCATGTTTTCTGTACATTCAAGGTGATTTCTTTCATAAAGTTGAAACTCACAAATAAAGGCACTTGTTCCCAAACTTCAGCATAATCAGAACTATCTGGAAGGCTTGTTCAAACACATATTGCCACAATTATACTTGGGTACTTCAACACCCCTTTCAGCAATTGAAAGAACTACTAGACAGAAAATCAGTGAAGATATAGGGGAACTAAAAAACACTGTCACAACCAACAGGATCTAAATGATATTTATAGAATGCCACCAACAAGAGCAGAAACACATTCTTTTCTTTTCTTTTTTCTTTATTTTTTATTTCAGAATATTATGAGGGTACAAATGCTTAGGAACACATTCTTTTCAAGTGGCTGTGGAACATATGCCAAGGTAGACCATGTGCTGAGTCATAAAACAAACTTTGACAAATTTTTAAAAATTAAAATCATACATATATGTTCTCTGACAATAATGAAATCAATCTAGAAATTAATAACAAAAGACAACAAGTAAATCTCTAAACACTTGGAAATGAAACAACATACTCCAAATAATCTATGGTGAAAGACAAAAATCTCAAAAGAAAATTTAAAAATTCATAGAACTAAATTGAAAATGAAAATGTGACATAAGAAATTTGTGGAACATAGCTAAAGCAGTGCAGAGAAGAAAACATATGTTTATATTAGAAAATAGAAAAGTCTCAAATCAATAACCTAAATTTCTACCTCAAAAAAAAAATCCAGAGAAAGAAGATCAAAATAAACACAAAGCAAGCAAAAAGAAAGAAATAATAAAGAAAGAAGAAGAAATCATTGAAATTAAATACAGGAAAACAACAGAGGAAATCAATAAACAAAAAGCTGGTTTTAAATTGTGTTTCGGACTGAGGTGAAGGGTAGGGGGAATGGGTGTATACCTACATGATGAGTGCGATGTGCACTGTCTGGGGAATGGACACGCTTGAAGCTCTGACTCGGGGGGATGGGCGGGACATGGGCAATATATATAACCTGAACTTTTGTACCCCCATGATAAGCTGAAATAAATAAACAAAAAAGAAATTAAAAAATAAATAAATAAATAACCAAATAAAATAAAATAAATAAATTTTCCCAAAACAAAACAAAACAAAAAAATCTGGTTTAAAAAAAATCCCATAAAGTTGATAAACTTCTAGCAAGACTGATAAAGACAAAAAAAAAAAGATGACAAATCACTAATCTCAGAAATAAAACGAAGAGTTTCAATATATTAGTACATAATAATGGTGTACTACAAACAACATCACACTCATAATTTGACAATTTAGAAGAAACAGAACAATTCCTGGAAAATAACAAACTACCAAATCTCAACCAAAATGAAATAAATAATCTGAATTTTCCTATAACCACTAAAGAAATTGAACTTGTAATTTAAAAGTTTCTAAAACAGAAATTCCTCGGCCTTCATAGTTTCACTAGAGAATTCTACCTTACATTTAAAGAATAATTGACACTAATTTTATATATTTTTTAGAAAATAGAAGAGGAGGGAATAACTCATTTTATGAGGCCAGTATTACCTTAATACCAAAACCAGGCAAACAGCACAAAAAAGAAACCTACAGATGAATATCTTTTTAGATATTAGATGTCTAATTTAGACATAAAAATCTTCAACAAAATTTTAGAAAATTGAATCCAGCAATATATTTAAAAAATTACACATAACAACCAAGTGAGATTTATTCCAGGTACGTAAGGCTGGTTCATTTTTAAAAAAAATTAAATGATGTAATCCAACAAATCAACCAGCTAAAGAAGAAAAATCATATGATCCTATCAGTTGACACAGGAAATGCATTTGACAAAATTCAATACTCATTTGTGATAGAAATTCAGCAAACTGGACATAGAGGAGAAATGTATCTATATCCCAATTGATATAGACAAATATCTGTTAAGATAAAATGTTTTTCAACTCAAACACATGGCTACTCAACTTGGTCCTAGAAAAGACAGAATCAAATAAAATTCACTGGGAAAGGGAGATAGCCCCATCTGATCTGTATCTTAAAATGAATTGACCCTTATGAAACACCAGGCAAAAAACAGCCTTGACAATCTCCTGTTTGACCAATGCTTGGTGATGCAGAGCTTCACATTGTCATATCTACCACCCAAAAGAAGGGCACCCATGATCTCATGGAGATAGAGGCCAACTGCAGTGCAGTGAATAAAATGTCATTTTCTTTTTCAGTTCCTTTCTCAGTCACATTTCATGCCCTCTTCTCTGAATGTTTATCAGCACCAAGAGTCATATTTCTGTTTGAGTATCTGGCAAGTGACTCCCTGCTGAACAGGCAGGAGAGAAGCCCCATAAATCAGAGACTTCTGCAGTCCACATGCAGCCTTTCTGGCCAGTAGTAGGAATCTTGAATATTCTTCAAAGCTAAGTACTCCAGAGCAGCACTTTTAAAAATAAAGATCCAATTACTGAGAGCTGGATAGCGTTAAAAATACCCCAAATTCCCAAGTGGGCAGGCTTCGAAGGGGCTGTGAATCACTCCCTTGGCTTCCTGAGAGCCCAGATCAATGACTGACCCAGTGAGTTCAAAGAAAACTTGCCTGTCTGCAATGCCAGCCTTCTCCGTGAGAACAAGGTACCCACTGGGCCACTTGTGGAGGTGGAAATAAAGTGCAAAATCATCAGTCTACAATTACCAGTAAGAGATCAAGACAAAACATAAGGAAGCTTGGCATACCTGCAGTACTTTTACTCTTAAAAATAATACTTTGGAACATGAATAAATTCTTCTGAATAGTTTGAAGTTCTTACTACTCAAGGTGTGTTTCTTACGTGAGCAGCAATAGCCTCTCCTGGGATTTTCTGTACGATAAGACTCTCTAGACCCACCCAGACCTGCCCAATCAAAATTTGCGTATTTACAAGATCCCAGGTAATTCCTGGGCACATAACAGTTTGAGCAGCATTGCTCTAAGGACAAAGGTAGCATACACCTGTTAACTGCAGTCGGGGAGCTGCTGGAAAGGGAATGAATGGTAGAGGCCATATCCCGTGATGACTGGGTCACCACCACAAACACTGGAGGACCCAGCTGTGGAACTAAGGGTGTTTGTTGAGTCTAGGTCTGAACAATTAGGAAAATTGCCATAAACTGTGCACTGTTCCCTCATCAAATGTCCATGAAAGCTAGAAAGCTCTGAGACTCAACCCTAAATTCAGACCTCCTATATTCCCAGAGAAGCAGTAATTCAAAACCATTTACCATTTCCTAATTGAATTTCTTATTTCTCAAATAACAAGTAGTTTGCTAATTTGCAGAGGTTTATTGTTATTGGAATAACTAAACAAATTACCAGGTCAAGTATTCTGAAAGGACTGAAAACTTTATCAAGGAATTATTATACTTATTGCTTGTTCTTTCTTGGCTTTCAAACCTCTTTTATTAAGGTTGACACCATAGGCATTCACTGAGCAGAAAGTGAAGAGGGGAGTAGTGACGGGCTATCGAGACCTTACTGGGGTCAGCATGTTCCACATGGTTGAGTTTGGGGTATTTAGAAGTTTCTTGGTGTCCTACATTATATAAGCCTTTATGTAAAATATAGCTTTGTAATAATCATAGTAACCAGAGTTGTATTTGGAATAACTAAAGCTTAGGTTTTAAAGACAGTTTTGGCACTCAGTTTAAAACATTCTGTCTAATTGCACAAATACTTAAAATAATTACTGAATGATGATTCCAAAATAGGATAGGAGTGACCTTGCAACATCCTCTTCTTTTCACAAGAAGATAAATTAGTCCTTCTTTCCCATGGATAACTACTGTGTAAAATATTGAGGGAGCTTTTCTTACTTATCAAGGAGAATTTGAGCACCTGCTATTTGCTTAGAACTTTGCAAGAAGCAAAGTTGCGTGTGCACATGTGCATCCTGCCTTTCAGGAACTTACCATCTAGATGAGGAGGCAGACATACAAGCATGAGATATATTTCCCAGGGAAAATTGATAGAACTTTAACTCAGAGTGTCAGGGGGCAGATAAAAGAGATATATGAATCTGGCTTACAGGCTAGAAGTGCTGCTGACAGAAACTAGAATGACAGGTGAGGGAAAGACAGGTGGGGTGTGAGTGGGAAGAGGATGGACTTGGCTTTGGACCAAGGAGTGGAAGATGGCCGGGAGCCATGGAATAATCCAAGTCGGCGTAAAATTAGGTGTGAAATGGACAATTAGTACCACAGGAAGTGAAAGGAGGATATCAAACAGAGTAGTCACTGAGGAATGAATAGTGACCCAAAGCTTCGTGAAGGAGTTATGACCTGCATTGAACCTTAAAGAAAAATGAATTCATTCAAGCTGAAGTAGAGTCAGATAATGGAGGGCTTTGAAACTATAGTAGGCCTGTTAGCTTGAAATGGAGAGGAAATAGATACTGAAGATTTTTAGAAGAGAAGTGATGAAAACTGTGCATAAGGAATTTTGGAGCAGGAAAAGTTTTGTTCAAAGCTTCCAGAGTTAAAAAATTCCTATTGGGAGTAATTGGAATACAGGTGAAAAACAAACAAACAAAAAAAAACAGGACAGAAAAAAAGATATACTTTAAAGGAAAAATAGATAAAACTTTGAGTCAGAATATCAGGGTGCTAGAAAAGGAGAGAAATGAATCTGACAAGGAGATTGGTAGTGCTATTGAGAAGGACTAGAAATATAGGTAGGGAAAGAGAGAAGGATTGTGACTAGGAAGATGGTGTACTTGGTTTTGGACATAGCAAGTTGGAGTTGACATTGAGATAGCCAAATGGAAATAGGTATGAGGCAGCAGGACCTGGATTAGAGTGGGGAGGGTAAGGCGTCCAGGGTGTCAAGTTTAAGAAGATGTGGACTGTCAGGGTCTCAGGTGGCACAAGCCTGAGAGTGAGTGCCTCCTTACACTTTGCACCTGAGACCTCAGTTACTTCCTCCGAGTCCCTGCCTTTCTGGGCTGATGGCAACGTGGAAATTGAGTTTAGATGAAAAACAAGATTGGAGATGCAGTCTTTGAGGTAAGCAGCATAAGAACAATTTTGTATTCATGAGGTCTTCAAAGTAGCCACCAAAGAGATGGAAGGGAATAGGGCTGAGCCTTAAGGGGGTTTCTTTTGGAAACCTGAGAAGAAAGAAGAGCAAGCAAATAAGCTTAACCTAAGAAGGACAACCAAAGAGTCAGGTACACGGACATTTCTGTTTAAACTTGGGTAGATGTGACAGATGCTCTTATGGATGCTCTTACTCCCTCCCAAATCACCATTTAAATGGTAACTAATGATTTTTGAAACAGCATTTACTCAGGATTAACAGAACAGGGGAGGAGATGACAGTAATAAAATTCTGGAAGCTGGAAATCAGGTGGACAAGTCATAACTGTCTAGGCAGAGTCAAGCAAACAGAAACAAAAGCCAGCAATGAGGAAAGCCTGCGAGCAAATATAGTTGCACCAGAGAACCCCAGAAGGCTCAGGAATTGGAGCACGTGATACCTCTAGAGCTGGGGCTTGGGAGGGAACTGAAAACAAAAGGGCTCGTTAAAATTTTATACGCAGTGTATTCTATAGCCATTCTATAAAACAGATCTCCTTCTCTAGCCAGGCAACATACCTGGCAGAATTGTAGAGATATATTCTCTAGAAAGTTGAATTAGAGTGACTTTGGACACAGGAATACAAGTCACAGATGAGCACAGGATTTCCTTACTAGAAACAGAAGGAGTAAGTGAAAGTCTGTACACAGAACAATATCCTTCCTCACCTGGATCCCAAGAATGCTGGGAGCCTGGCATATAGCTCCCAGGCTGGATTCCTCTCTGGAAAAACTGACTAAGCTAAAGATAAAACCAGTATATACAGACAGGTTGGACGCTCCCCTAAAGAAAGAATGCAGTTAGGTCACCTAATAGTGAAGCCTAGTGGAACTTGGGTACACAGACATGCACATGCACACAGCTTCCAGATCACATAGAAACCCATTCTTACAAAGGGACAGAGAGCTAAGGATCATTAGACAGTAAAGAAACATTTCTAACATGAAAGATAGGGAAGAAAGGAAGGAAGGAAAGAAGGAAGGAAGGAAGGGAGGGAGGGAGGGAGAGTGGGTCAGATTTGGAGAAAATAGAAACAATGTAAAAAAAGGGAAAAAATGAGAAAATAAATAAGATCCTCAAAATTATGTTATTTTAAAAGAAATATTCAAAGAACAGTAAAGGGTTCTTGGAAATTATGATCACAGAAATGCAAAAAGAAAACAATAGACTGGTTGGAAGATAAAGTTGAGGAAAATTCCCAGAAATCAAATTAAAAAGGTAAAATACATGAATGTGAAAGAAATAAGATGAAAAAAATAGATAATCTGTTCAAGAAGTCCAACTTCTGAATAATAGTAGCCTTACAAAGAAAGAACAGGACAAGAGGTGAGAAGGAAATCCTCAAAGAAATAACACAAGAAAAAAACACTCAGAAGAAAAAGACATGAGTTTCTGTCTTAAGAGGGCTCTTCACGTACCCAGCATAGTAAATGAAAAGAAGTCTGATATCAAAGTTTATGATCACGGAATTTCAGAGCTGTAGAAACAAAGAGGAAGTCCATGAATCATTGGGCACATTCAAAGGAAGGCATAGAAAATCTTAATGGCAAAACATGAAACTAAAAGACAGTGAAGGCATACCTTCAAAATATCCAGGAAAATTAATTTCATAGTAGAAATCTGTTCTCAGCCAAACTATTGATCAAATGTAAGCATAGCATAAAATCATTTTTGGAAATGCAAAGACCAAAAAAAGTATCTCCTCTGCATTTCTTATTACAAATCTAATAGACTAGAGGCTCACTACCCAAAATGATGGCAAACCAAGAGGAAGATAAGGGGTCAAGGAACCAAGTGATCCAACCAGAGAGAGGCAAAGGGAATCTATGAGATGATGGTAAAAGGAGCTTCTAGGGCAGCAAACAGCAAGCAGCCAGTAACATAAAGAGCAAGGTAAAAATTAGCCGGGTGCAGTGGCGTGTGCCTGTAGTCCCAGCTGCTCCAGAGGCTGAGGCAGGAGGATGCCTGGAGCCCAGGGGTTTGAGGTTGCAGTGAGCTGTGATGAGAACACTGCACTCTAGCCTGGGCGACAGAGCGAGACTCTGTCTCTAAATAAATAAATAAATAAATAAATAAATAAAAGGTCTCTGGAAGGATGTATCCAAGAAAAAGAGTACCTCATTTGTTTGGTTATGGTTAGAGAAAATGTCTCTCTCTTTCCAAGATTTGGGGATAAACTAGAACAAAAACAAAACACTAAAAAAATGAAAAAGAAGAGAGTTATTAATTCCAGGGAAAACAATAAAGGAAATGGAAGATATATAGATCAGCTGTGAAAAATATTTAGATAAGTCATAAACTTTGAATATTGGTCTAAGCAAAATGAGTGAAGACAGAGGAGGAAGGGTGTGGAAGAAAGCTAAAAACTTCATCATTACAGGTAGTAAACGAATAGATAACACCTAAAGCTGGGAAAAAACTGTTTTTAATAGCAGTGTAAGAATGTGCTTAAGAAAAGTGATCACAAATACTTGAACAAATGAGAAGAGTTAAGAGAAGTTGCCATTGAAGAGGACTCAGAGAAGGGGAAGATTGAGTTTGGGGCTGTTGTTAATTTTAAGTCTTCAAAATCATTTGCCTTTTAAAATTGTGCCTATGTATACATTAATAAAAATTTTTCAAATAAAGAGACAAAAAATAATAGATACAATATGTCAAAATAAATTCATATTTTAGAATCACATATAGTTATGATAGTGAATGCCTATTTCAAATCTAATGACAAAACTTAATCTTTCAAGTTTTAAAATTTCAAATTAACATACTTTTTTGAAGAAGAAAAATGAGATGATTATGATGGAATTATATAGCCACAGTATTTAAAAGTGGCTTTTAAGATACATAGTTTCGATGAAGCTAAGTCTGCTTTAAAATCTTAAGTATTTTCTTTTCTTCTTTGTAACACATAATCACTCTTTGCCAAGCATGTGTTCATTCTTGTATCTAGAAACAACACTGAGCAGATGACATATAAGCACAAGATCTCCAATGCTCAGAGGTTTAAAAAATTCATTTCACATGTTTTCCAGATGTATATCTGGTAAAATCCCTCACTGATTTTTTTTCAATTCTCTATTTGAATAGTTTTTCCCATGTGTAGATACATTTCCAAACAGTGGCTCACAACACATTTCAACTTAAACACATAAAATTTCTGTGGGACAGAAAACTGCACTTTATTCAAACAACAGATTAGGGATGAAATAGTGGTTTTAACGTTGTTTTTGACATTTAAAAAGGGCTGAAGTATTTTTATCCCTCTGCTGCCTGTTTTTCGCTAGATATCTAATAACTTTGAAGAGAAGATCCCAGCGCATTACCTACACTCAAACCCTGTCCAATGCAAAGTGATATTTTCCTTTCTATTTTTCATTTCTGGATGCTGGTTCCAGTAAACAATATAATCATTTTCCTTTATTGATTTTCTTATAAAATGTATCCTTGTTAGATTCATTGATGACTATACATTACTGAGGCACCTGATAAAATTTCACTGTGTTATTACCGCTGCACATGAAATGCTTTTTGCTGAATGAAAATAACTACTTCCCAAAGTGAAGATGAAGCTGGGCTTGATGCAGAATTCTAGAGAATGGAGTCTTTATTTGAAACTAATCATCAAGAGCTCCCACCTTCAGATCAGTCCGATGTTATTATCTGCTGAGAAGACGTGCTCTAGCTTGATCTAGATTTCCAATTACAAAAAAGATGAGTTTTCCCACTTTAAATACTTAACAATTCAAAGCTTTAGCTCTTCAAAAGAATTCAGATTCTTTCATGACTGGTCTGAGCAGTGCACTTCCTAAGACCCTTTAGTCGGTCTCTGGTGGCCTGTATCTGAGTAACTTGAATTAATTTGGGCCAGAAGATTTGTTAAAACAACTCAAGTCAAATAGTGACTTTACATTTGCAGGGTTATATATGTTTTTCATTTTTATTTGGGGGTATTATAATAAAGTACAATACCACCTGGTGCTCCTTTTTACTAAGAAATACTGAAGTGGTCTCTTTCATTTTATCTGAAGTTCCTAAAGCACCACACTGATAAAAACAATAAATGCCACATTTTTTAAAGTTTATTCAAAGGCTTTGGATTATTCCCAGAAAGTCCAGCCAAAAAGGACATAAAATGTTAAAACTGTCACTTAAAAATTTGATTTGACACATTACAAGATAATTTACTTTTCAGTTAAATTTTGTCTCGGCCTATGCTATTTCTAATGGAGTGGCTCATGGAGATAGTGTTTTCAAAAATACAGTTAAATTTTTTTTCTTGGTGGAAAGTGATTTTTAAAAAGCAATTTCCTATTTTAAGTTATAATGATTGATAATTTTAAAAAGTATTCAGAACCTCACAAAGATTAGATGACAGCAAATTTATGAATAAAGCTGATTTTTAAAATTAGGACACTGAAAGTTAGTACTTCCTGCTACATGAATGATGATATATGATACTGCAACACTTCCTAATTCAGTCTAATCTGAATTAGAGAATATTTTAAATCAATGTAGTATTGTTTCTTTAAACCACATACAATAACTCATGTAGTTATTGTATATGGCATTGCTAATAAAAGAATAGAGATCTGGTTAACAAAAAGAGAAATAATTCATAATTAGCATGTCAATTATACATGACTAGCTGCTGCCCCAGAGTTAAAATAGCATGTCCACTCAACTTTCCTCTTTTGTGGGATTATGGGCAAATCTTTTCTCCAGTCTAGAGGTAAGAGCCTATTTCTCATCTTGCTAATCAAAGATCTTCATACTAAGGAGGTTTCATTATAGTTTATAGGCAGCACATTGGCTAGGTTTTCTAATAATCTGACTTGTGTTCCTGCTGCCTTTGGCTTACGCTGGAACAAGTCATTTGCATATCTGCAAAGAGTAGTTTCCCCACTTGAAAAGTGAGGCTGAGGGTCTATGCAAGTTCAAGTGAAGCAATTGTTAAAATAGAATTTGATCCTAAAAAAGATAACCAGGCAGAGAGCACATTCCTTCATAAATCATTTTGAAGGAGTTCTGACCACAATAACATCCCTCTTGGCCATTGTAGCAAATGAATGTAAACAAAGCTACTCTTTTAGCCATTCTAAAAAATATGCACTTAGGGACTTATAAACAGCATATTTTTACTCATTAAATCATTTTTAAAATAGGCTGTGAATGACAACTTAAAAGTGCTTAAGAAAATATTATTCATTCTGCAAAAGAGTAACTATGGCCAGAATGCAAACTGGTCATTTGGGACCATTTTAAAATGACAAGCAAGAAGAGGCAAGGGTCATTGCCCTCCTCCCTCTATGACAAGCCAAACCTCCTTAGACTTGGCCCGTCCACTCCAAAGTTGGGTTGGGCCATCCACTGGGGCTTTTGCAGCATGGACATGAGCAAGATTTTTGATTTAAGCAATGCAGAAAATCACAAACTAAAACCAAATTTGCAGTAATGAAAATGAGTGTACTTTGTGTTCCAGATTTTATTTTTAAACATTTATTCAGGCATCTCTATGATTTCAAGCCCCACAGCTCAAAGGCATTAAACTGCATTGAAGCTTAATGGCCTGAAAAGTTTCCTTTTGAATTAAAGCACATCCAGTTACAAAAGTGAGGGTGGGAGGAGGAGAAGGGGGCATCTGCAACTAATCTGAAAATCTTGCTTCTGATCCTGAACTTTGAGCACATAAAAATAGCCAGCATAATGCTTTCAAATCATGTATCAGAGAAACATTTCTGGGAGCTATGTTTCTAGCCAGTGTCCGGTTAAGAGAATGTTCCATCAGCGAAGTGAGGTTTAGATGCCTGCTGAGAAGAAGAAAAGGTAACTTACAACAGCTTCTCCAGGCCCTGTTACTCACACCAAGTGATTCACTTGCTGTAGATGCAAATTCTAGGACCTTTCATTTTGTAGATGAAATGGGGTCCTTGTTTCTAGACCAGTGGAAACCATTCCTATTCCAAAATAGGAATGATATACTGGGGTGAAGGTTGAAAATTTAAATTTTCTGTTTATGTGTACAATTTAAATCATCTTTAATTTTCTGTTTGGCCTATGTCATATACATGTAATGTAAAGTACAATAGTATAGATACATCCCCTAAATCTGCAGTTCCCAACCCCCAGCCACAGACCAGTACTGGCCTGTTAGGAACCTGGCTGCACAGCAGGAAGTGAGCAGCAGGCTGAGCGAAGCTTCATCTGTATTTAGAGCCGCTCCCTATCACTCGCATCACTGCCTGAGCTCCACCCCACCCATTCCCTGTCCGTGGAAAAATTGTCTTCCATGAAACTAGTCCCTGGTGCCAAAAATGTCAGGGACCATTGCCCTAAATAAATAAGTGCCCTTATGTTAGGTTACTCAATCATGTAAATCCAGAGGCAACATCTCCAGATACTATACCTGAGGCACAGCCTGGACTGCCCCATGAGATGAGGGAGGACTGAAACTGGAAGTTGTTCTAACTCTTAGTGCATAAATGAATCCCTTGAATGCTGCAGGCACAGCTCCTCCCTCCCCTCCACCCAGACGGGAGAACCTGATCAACAATAGCTCTACTCTGATTGCATTTGCTCTTTTTCCTTCCCTTTCCTTTTTTTTTTTTTTTTTTAATTGCAACTGTGCATTAGTAACAATGGGACTATAACAAAAGTACAAAGAACTGGGTCCTATGCAAATCTTTATTAGCTCTCACTGTAAAATGTGTGTATTTGTGTTAGTGCAAAACAGAGCCACTCATGTGATCATGTTCCATTCAATGCCCTATTTATTATAGAATAGATTATCTCATGCACAGAGATAGTGAAATGCTCACTGTCAAAGTATACATTTTTAATATCAACTTCAATCTATTTTTGGAGACCTATTTTGTCTCCATGCAAACAGGGTATCAGGCACAACTTTTCTTTTGTTGAGTGTCAGTGTTTCCTCTTTTGAGTGTATGTTACCTGCATGCTTGTTCAGTGAAAGGAGGATGAGATGTTCTAAGATTCCAAGCTCAGCATGTTCAAAGGAAGAAAGAGTAACACAAACTACTGCTTAAGAATTCGGAAAATTTATTTTTAAATATCTAGATAACAACACTTAAAAGCAAGGAAAAACCTCCACCCTCCAAAAATTGTCACTTTACATTAGGGATTCCAATGGTCATTGCCAATAGACATTGTATTTGAACTTTTTTTGCTTTTAAAAAATTTACATTCTAGTAAGATTTAACATATCTTGCTTTAAAGATAAAATGCCTAGCCAGGTCTTCCAAAGCTCAAGGAAAACTAATAACAATCGACATGATCAATTTACTTCATGGGTAACAACACCATTTCCTCAGTACATTGTCCTCCTTGAAGGTGGCCAAACACTGGCAGATCCCTGTGTTATAAACTCTCAGAGCATGTCTCTTGGAGACTCTGATCAGGTCTTTCTTATCTTGGAGACCATATTATATGATATATGATTCTATGGCATGTATTAATATATATGTATGTAAATAATTATATATGTATTTGATTTAATATTAATAATTCATTTAATAAACAATTATATGATATGTATTTAAATAATTAATTGTACTTTTCTGATTTTAAGATAAAGAAATTGTAGATTGACTTTTCTATTCTCCAGCATCTCTTCTGAAAACCACCCCCAAAACACAAAAACAGAAACACTAGCTCCATTTTTGATGAAAATAGGAGTCATCTGAAATCCCCAGCCATAATATATACACATGGAGAGCAGGCAGACGGCTGCAACTGACTTAACTGAATGGAAAGGGTAAAAGCTAAGTGCTGCTGAGGGACATATTGAGGAGCAGCCAGCCAACAGAGTCCAAAAACCAGGCAGGCCTCAGAAATGGGAAGCACCAGTTGCTGTGGAGGTAGGAATTAAATGCCAGGTAAAACCAAAGTATTTGGCTGAAATGTATATATGGAGCATCAACCCCTTTCCACATCCTGGATCCTCACCTCCACCCTGCAAGGTCAGGAGAGGGGAGATGTAGTCTCTGGAGAAACCAGCTGGGCTTGGTAAGGCACAGCAGACAGCAATGGAGAAATGGGATTAACTCATCTTCTCATTAAACAATGAGAGATATCATGCTCTTCCCCCACTGTCTTTCCAAATGGAAATGTCATACTTAAATACCCTTAACAAGAGATTATAGCCCATTAATGGACAGCCCCAGAGAATAGAACACCAGAAACTTATATCTGGGGGCTTGCCAATGAAAAAGGCAGCTCATAATCTGGTTATTCTACAGTGACCCTCAGCAATTGACAAGTTCTTCACAGACACAAGGCTTCAATCTTAAATATGGACCTCACTACTTTTCTCAGCAATGTTCCTTTTAAGAATTTTTTCCTAGGGGAGCAATAAAACAAGTAGACAAAGATGTGCATACAATTATGCCTAGTGCAACGTTACTTGTAATAGTAACAGTTAAGCTGGAAACCTAAATGTTTCCAGCACTAGATGATTGGCTAAATAAATTTTATGGCCATTAAAAAAGATATAGTACATGTATTGCCATGGAAAGATATCAATGGCCTAATGATGGTGGGACAAGGCAGGTTTCAAATATTGTGTGTTCTGATTCCCTTTATGTAAATATGTGTTTATATATGTATTAAAAAATGATGGATTTTTCTAACATAGTGGTTATCTCTAGGAGGTAGAATTCTGAGGAAACTTTCATTCCTCCATATTGTTTGAATATTTTATCAATTGTACTAGAAAATCAAAGATAATTCCTGTTTTAAAAATGTTATAGATAATTTACATGACCCTTGCTCTTAAATATAATCTTAAAGCCCAGAAGTACCAGATATTTGAGGAAATAAAGAACAGAAATTTAAATTAATAACCTTGGTGGAGGGAGGACAGGATCTTAGAGGTCAGAGAAACAGTGCAGACAGCAAAAGAAAACATCCCAAAACACTATTAATATCCTCAGTAGGATGAGAGAAAATGTTGCACCCATGAAATAAGAGGAAGATATTAAAAAGGGAACAAGCAAATAATAAGGAAAAGCTTTTAGGAAAGAAAATTTTGATAGCAAAAAAAAAAATTGCAATAGAAGGATCTAAGAAAATCTCCTAAGGAAAGAGACAATGAAAGAAAAATATAGGAAAATTAGAGTATCAATACAGAGTATTGAATAGCTGATAAATAGAACTGAAAAAAAGAAAAAAAAAGAGAAAATGATCGGGAGAAAATTAGCAAATAAATAATATAAGAAATATTCCCAGACAGAAGTATATTCTGAAGAATGAAAAGGCCCCACGAGAGCCTAACATAATTAATAAAAAATGTCCATATCAGGAAATTTTAGATCACTAGGGAAAAAGAGAAAATCCTGATAACTTTGAAATGGAAGTGGGAGCCAGTGTGCACGTGAAGGATTGAGAATAAGAATGGCATTAGACTTCTCAAAAGCTACCTTGGAACCTTGAAGACAAAGAAGCAGTGAAGATTATTTTCACTTTAGAATCCAGTAACCAAACTATCATTCCAATGTGAGGGCAGAGACTGGTGTGGTGGCTCACACCTGTAATCCCAGCACTTTGGAAGGCTGAGGCTGGAGAATTGCTTGAGGCCAGGGGTTTAAGACCAGCCCAGGCAACATAGGGGGACCCCTGTCTCTACAAAACAACACCAACAACAAAAAATAAAGGATTCCAAAGTGAGGGCAGAATAAAGAAGATATTTTAAGAGATGCAGAATATCAAAATAATTACCTCCCTTGACCTTTCTTTCCCAGGAAGTCTTTTTTTTCCCCCTCATAAAACAAGACAGTGAAATGAAAATAGGTGCTTCAAGAAAATAGGAGATCAATGTAGGGAAGAGGCAAAAGAAAATCCCAGGCCACAAGCCTCCAGAGCGACAGGGTCAGATTGGAGCAAGAAGGCCCAGGATCCAAGAGAGAGGTTTTCAGGGAGAAAAAAAACAGGGGAAGACAGGTGCAGAAGGAACCTGATAGAGTATCAGATTGGTTACTGCAAGGGAAACAGTACTGAGAGACCATTAGAGGTATGGAAAGACACATTAATAGGAACAAAGCAAACAAATCCATGAAATCCAAGAAATTAGTAACTCCAGAGAAAGTGAAAAGTTGCATGATTAGAGGAAAGGTAATCATGGCATACTACCTGGTGCAGACAACGATATTGATAGTCATAAGTTTATTAATGCTGAAATACTGATTTAAACAAAAATAGTGGGGCAAGTCTAGAGAGTAGCACAGGACAGCTATGTCCTCTCAGCCACAGTGGATACTCAATAGTTGGTGAATAAAACTGATGACTCAAGAAAGAGCAGCATACATTTATCTAGAAAAATGGAAGCGATACTAGCAGAAACAACCAAAAGACCTAAAAGTAGTCAAAGGATACATGGCAGAGCTTTATTACATGGTGAATGAGAGAATTCTTCTTCATGGAAGACTTTTATAGCTTTCGCCTGAAGAGGAACATCAGTTCTGATAATCTAGTACAAAGTGCCTTAATTCTATCCTTTAAAGAGTAGATTATCAGGTCCTTGTTAAACATTTAACATCAAAAGGCAAAGAAATTGCTCCCACCCTGGGCCTTTCCCCACAGGCCTGCAAACTTCTCCATGCCAAGCTGAGTTGGCTCCGACTAGACACTCTACTGGCCCGAACCAAATACAGACTGTCTCCAATTTGCAAAGGGATTTGTTTCAGAAATTCCCCGGCAAGTTGTTTGGAACATGGGAATGTTCTTTCTTCTCCACCCCCATCCCAGGAGACATGTTTTAGATGGTCACTCATCCCAGGACTCTGGAGGATATCGTCCTCAGGTGGTGGAGCCAGGGAGACGGGATGGGAAGAACCATAAGTAAAACATAGGTTAGTGTTAAGATTTGAGCTTTTGTGCTGAATGGGGGTTTGTCGTTACCTATTATTTTATAAAATCATATTAATAAACAAGCACACAGTAAAAATAGGACCAATTATGAGAGAGTGTCGTAAACCAAAAATTATCAGACCATTTCTCTCTGTACCTTGAAGCCCAATGGAGAAAAAATATGAGCCTAGAATCCTATCATCTGATAATACAACAGACAGTACAATTGTCCATACATTCAGCATTTGCATGCAATAAATATTTATTAAGCAACTCCTAGGGGTAAGGTATTGAGCAGGTCCTATAGTTAACAATGAGTAAGAGAAACAAGGTCCAAGCCCTGTGGATATTGGAGAATCATCTTGACCTTTCAGAATTTAGAAATTATATTTAAGTATAAGGACCATTTCAAAATGTTTTAAAAACACACATAGTAGTTTCCTTATGCATCCCATAACCAGTCACCAAGCAAAAGTGAAAGATGACAGTAAAATGAATTAGGAAAAGTATATTTATTTTATCTTGATTATTGGGACTTGTAAAAAACCAGATTTAATTAGGAATATGGAGAGTTCAAAGAAGGTCTGAGCAGACTCTGAAGGGAACACTGGGACACTTCTGAGCCCTTTAGAAGCTGGTGGTGCTGGTCCTTCCCTCTACCTTAATTGTGGGCTTGGTACACATGACATGTTTGGTGGGGACCTTGCCACCAAGGGACCTTGCCACCTGAGAGTGCCTGATGGCACAGTCTGCAAGACTGAGCGCAGCAGGGCTTCTCGGAAGCACCACCAATTGGAGCAAAAATAAATAAATGAGAAAAAAAACAGAGGAGCCAACGTTAGCTGAGATAGAAGAAATCCACAATAGGAAGGTCAGCCACTCTAAGAATAACTGTCCTGCAAAACAAAACCAGGCCAAATATAACGTCTCCTGCCTCAGCCAAAATCATCTGCCTTTGCAAGTCAGTGTTATGTTCCGGTATTTTTTTCTTCTTTCTTCCCTGTAGGTTCCTCCAAGGTAGGCCATCCTCTGTGAGAAGATGTATGTGAGCAAGGTTTCATTTGACATCTGTTTTGGAACTATTACATTTGAGATGGTTATTTTTAGAACAAAAGATAGTTTAAGAAATAATTAAGTGCCCATCTGTGATGCAGGCTAGATGGTGGCCAAGGTTTTTAAGATTATGTCTAAAAAATTCAAACTGAAAAGTAGAAAAAAAAAATCATGTAGATTGGAAGTTATTAAAAGGATCAATTTTTCAGAATCCAGCAATATAATGTATCTGTACCTCAGTTTCTCCATTTGTATACCGTGCTGTCGTTTGCATAAAATTACTCCCCTGACCCCTCCCACCCCTCCATCTGTGAGGTCGGCGTAATCAGTTGGGTTTCCAGCAGTGGTGATGGATTTGCTCTAATCCACCCTCACCCTTTCACCTGCTTCAGCCCTTGATGAATGGACGCCATTACAAGATGGTGACTAGGGTTAGGAGACATGGGGAGGAGATGGGGGGAGGGGTTAAGAGATGGAGGAGGAGAGGGGAAGGGGTAGGACTCACCCCACAAGGGGGATCTGTGCTGGAACTTGGCCTCTTTTGTGTGATGCTTTAACCTACTGAGCTAAGCAGCCATAGTAAAATAAGGATGCTTGTCATTAACTTGCCACATAGAAGTGCTGTGAGAATATATTGTTTTAAAACAAAAGGAAAAGAGAGATTTTAGAAGCTTTGCTTTCACAGTAAAACAGCTATTTAAATACCAACTAAATTATTATAAGTCAGGAACAGAGGCAGTGGCAATAAAACTGTTTCTGTAAGTCAACAACTGGCTAGAGACTACACGTGTCTACAAAATGAGTTTCATAAGATTATGCTTATTTTAGAAACATCAATACTAAAACAGCAGTAACAGAAAGTGTATTTCCCCTTAGTTTAAGCACTGCTTGAATATGCATTATATCCAGCCAAGTAATAAGTGAACAAATTCTTCTCTTAAATTTCCCCAAGTTCAAGTATATGGCTCTGAGCATGCCACAAGCTCTATAAAACAGCCTAGCAGTAAGTAGGCAATAATCGCTCATTTCCTGGCCATTAATTCAGACATCATGCAATCACTCAAAGGCATCCATTTTCCTTTGCTGCTATTTTGGGGACTGCTGTCCTATTGTCATCCCTGCCTCAGACCCCTGACTTAGTCGTCTTTTAATTAGAACCAGTGAGAGCGACAGGCGGAGTCGGCCTGCTGAGGGCAATCCATCACACAGCTCTCTTTGCTCGCTGGCCTCCTAGATGACTGTTTATAAACAGGACATCTTGGATATCAAGATAGCTGCTTAAGGAAACAGAAGAATGAATGGCGACCATCTAATAAGCTACTTTCCTCAGATTATAAACTCCCGTCTAAGGCTATCTTTATTAATACTGTATTTAGGTTAAATATCCAAATAAACTTTTCCAATGATGATTCTTTGAAAGACCTTTTATCGGAGCTTGCCCTAAAACAAACTAATGCCATAATCTAAGAGTTGCTCAGAGTATTAACTAATATAACTTAGCAGTTGGGCCTTTATTTTTTTTTAATAGATCTGCATTTTAGTTAAATCCTTTTCAACTATTGCTGGTCCACAGCAGTAGTTCCAGCCCTGGAAAGGAAAAACAAACAAACAAACAAACAAACAAAAACAACACTGGTAGCTTGTTTCATTGTCATTACAGAAAGCACTGCAGAGTATTTACTGTTCAATATTATTTTTCTGGTAAAGCTAAAAGACTGATTTATGCCTGCTGAGATCTAAACCTGTTATCTTGGGGAGAAGATGCATAAGACCCAAAGTTATGTTAGACTGTAATTCAAATCTACAGCTGTGTGGTCAGCTGGCACATGTGCTAGGTGCTAGGGTTACAGACACCCAGTCCCCACCCTGGAGAAACTCAGGTTAGAGGGAGTGGTCCGGTGAGACTGATGAACACAGCGCCGCCCAGGAGGGAGCAGCACCGCACAGTACAGAGATGCTCGGGTGAGAGCCAGTCAGCCTGGATTGGACCCTCAGATCCTCCACTCAGTAGTGGTGTGACCTTGGACAGTTTACTTAAACCATCTAAATCTCAGTTTCATTACTATTTCAATGTATTTCTTCCCAATTCTTTCCAATCCTTCACAACAAAATAGAAATCATAGTTTTTGCAGATATATATATCTTATTTTATACACTTAAGAGTATATCAGAAGCATTTTCCCGTAATAATATTATTTCTCACGACGTATAAGAACACAAAGTATGGATAGACATTAACTTCTTAAGCAACTCCTGATTGTTAAACACCTGTATCATATTGTTTCCACTTTTCTCTATAATATATTGTGATGGATATTTTCCTTATTTTCTAAAAGATCTTAACAGCATTGGATTGAAATATTCCATGAAAGATTTTTAAATTTCAATGAAAAAATTGTCTAAGACTCAATAATTCAGGAAGTAATTATTCTTTAACTTTTTATTCTTCCTAGGTTAAGTACCAGTCTATTTTTTCTAGTAATGCAGATTTACAAATACTACATGACAGAAATTAAATTCAGTACTGAACGGTGAACATTGACGGACTTCCTAGTCTACTGCCAGACGCTGGGCTAAGTGCTAAGATCCAGTAGTGAACAAGACAGACAAGCCTCAGCCTTCATGGAGTTGACCTGCTGGCAGGAGAGAGACAAAACAAATACACAATAAATGTAAAGTACATCAGGAGGTGAGGAGTGCTTTAGAGAAAAATAAAGCCTGAGCAGGAGCCAAATAATGCCAGACAGGATGGGGAGTACAGGCTCTTTTTTGTTTTAAACAGGGTAGCCAAAGGATAATTCACTGAGAAGGTGATATTTGAGCAGAGATTGAAGGAAAAGAGATGGGAAAATGATCCAGGCTGAGTGAACAGGAAAGCACGGAGGTCGATTTGGCTGGAGCCAAGTGGGTGAGAACAATACAGTAAGGCACGTGTTTAGGGAAGTAGCGGAGTTCAGATCACCATAGGGCCTACCAGGCCTTTGTGAGGACTTTGAGTTGAGTTGGACATGTGTTCTTAATAGATGTTTACATGCACGTTGTGAAAGTATCCCTTTCTTTTTAAGATGTAGTTCCCAAAATCCCATTAGTTGGTATGAGTCCCAGTCCATATATTTTTATAGACTTTCCTCTCATTCCAATCCAACAAAATATGTCCTATTGCAATCATTTGTATCCAAATGGCTGTAGATGAGTTTAAGAGCTCTGTTCTTAAAAACCTGATGTTTTAACAAGGAGAGAGAAATATAAAGGCTAAAAACAAAAAGCAAATAGAAATAAACATTTTTCTGGGTACAAAAATGAGTTTCCATAGAGATCAGAATTGGGGCTGTCTGGTGTTTTATAACTGTCCTGCAAGAGAGCACAGAGAAAGCTCCCAGACTGTAGACGATACCAAGATATCCAAGATGTGAAATGCCTGCAGTAGACAAAACAGTAGAAGGATCTCTCACAACCGTGATTTGATATAAAATTGTGAGATGAGTGTCAGCATTTAGGAGAAGTCATGCAAAATGTACCAATGAAACTCCAGCATCTGGGCTTTCTCTGCACACACTTCTCTTGCCATGTTCCTGCAACCAAAGAAGTGCATGAATGTTAGAGGACATCAGAAAATGTAACAAATAAACATTCCTTCTTTCAACATGTATGTACTGAACACAGACCATGTGCCAAGCACTGTGTTTGCTGTTGGAAATACAAAGCTTATAGTCTAACAGGGTGACAAATAAATTGATGGAATGTGATGAATTCTTTCCTAGACGTAACCACATGACGTTATATGGAAAAAGAACACGTGCCCTAGATGGCAGGGCTCAAGTAAGCTAAAAGTGGTGGGAGGTAGCTGGATGTAGATGAGCTGAGAGGATTTGGTGTTCCAGAAAGAAAAAATCTCTGAGAGAAAAGGCCCGTGGGGAGGCCGTGGGGTGCTAACAGGCTGCTCTGTGTGGTCAGAGTGCAGAGGTGGAGAGAGAGAGTCTGGGATTGATGAGGGAGGAGAGGTAAAGGCTTGTTCTTGCCCTCTTGGGCACAATATCTGGAAATACCCATCAATATCTGGAAAACTGCATGCAGTTCTGGTCCTCACACTCAATATCCACACATGGCCACAAACACGTGGGTGAAGCAGTTTTCACAGGAAGAAAGACTAAAAAAAGATTTGAATTCCCTACCCTATAAAGGCTAAAAGGTAAAATGTACCAAAGTCTATGAAGTTAAGTAATGAATAGGATAACATGATATATTTGTTCATCAAATCCCAGAGATCAAATTCTAGGCAAAATCTGGCCAACTAGGGCACTTTATACATTAATGCCATCTAAAGTAAACGTTTCTAAACTTGCTGATCATAACGGTGCCTGAGGTGCTTATTAAAAATACAGGTCCCCAGCCCTCATCCTACCAATCACCACTCACCTCACCCTTTACTAACCTCCTGAATCAGAATCTCCAGAGATGGGCCTGGAGATTTGCATGTTAACAAATGTCTCAGCTGCTTCTTACACTTTGGCAGATCTGGGGAATACTATTCTAAAAGCGTAGGCTGGAACTCCTCGTGTCAATAGTGTTCTTACAAAATGGCTCTCATCCGGCCAACAGTGTGTCTTGCATGTAGCCCAGATAGCCTGGATCCCCCTGAAGGGTGGTACTGTTGAAAAGTACAGAAGATGTTCAATGAAACGGAATGTCCCACAGTGGCTGGTGCCATCTGCAGATACCATCACTCATCCCAGACCTCACTGGCCTCACCAGAGACAAACGAGGGTCAAGTAACATTAATATTTGATTGTGGCCAGCTCAGTATTCCAAGGGTCTACACAAAACTTCAGTCTCCTTCAAAATTGTTCCCTGTTTTTTTTTCTCAATGTCTGCCCCCTGGAACAAGTTCATTCAAGGTCTTTCAAGAATCATCATGGAAGCTTGAAAACCATGGATTTTCAAGGGAGTCACTGCATGATGGCTGCAGCCCCTGCTGCCCGGCAGTGGCCTCATCCCCTCATCCTCTCTCCCTCCAAATACGCTTCTCTAAACGCTCTTCCTTCCTTCAGCCCTCACGACCATAAATAACTGGAGGAAGGGACTGAGACTTGTACTTCTTTCCCATTCCTGTCTTTAACTTATCCAGGACTTTGCTGATACAAGGCAACCCCTGCCTCCTTAAAAGGCATGGTTTTCACCCCCTTGGCAAGCAATGCACTTTCATATTCAGGACTCTCATTTCAGATAGCATCAAGCACATCAAACAGAGGATTTTTAAAAACATATCTAGAGTACAAATTGTTTTGCCAAATTTCAGCTTGATGGCATTTGCAATACTTAAAGTCAGAATCAATAAAATTATGGGACTTCAGCATTGTAGGAACCACTACAAGTTCCGGGAAGGAGAATGCCTTTCCTGGGATTTGCATAAGTCACTGGCATGTGGACGACACATGCAGCTTAATGAATATGGTACATAGATGCTTCTAAAATGCACTTGCCTTTCAATAGTTTGTAATAAGTGAATGCGTTCTAAGTAAGAGTAAGAGCTCAACTAACTAGAATCGTAAGCACTACTGTCTCACAACCCCAATTCAAATTCCAATGGTTTAGGATGAGGGTAAGATTTATCAGTCTGAGTCAAATTTGATCCCTTGCTTTTTGGTCATTTTCACTGCTTACTAAAACCTGCAACAAAAGGCAGAGGAAAGATCACAAATCAATCTCAGACAGATGTTGATTCACTATATACTGACATCCACTGTCTGAAGTGTCTGGAAGTGGAAGGACCCTTTTCTGGATGAGATAGAAGACCAAGAGAAGTTTCTTCCCAGCAAAAATTTTTCAGATGCTAAGCAAGTACAATTGTAGTAATCATGTTTACAACTTAATAAAGGTTACCATCAACTTGGTCAAGACCCATATTAACCTGGTATGGCCAAGTGATCTCTTAGAAGAATTAAGAATTACATGAATTTTAGGTAGGAATAAGAAGCCATCATTAAGCAGAAGCACTCTGTATACAACCTGCCATTTTCAGAACACCCATTGCCCTCATGTGATGAGTGTGTAGGCCTTTGATAATGGCAATTCTCCTATTCAGATGCTTGCCAGGAATGGGATATGTTCAATATCACTTCTATCTCCTGTGTAATTAAGGACTGGCCACTTGTAGATGTGGACCCTTATTTAGAAAAGGGGATAGTGCTCTAGAGACCATGTCAATTTTATTCATAGATATCAACCTCTTTTCATTATTCAACATTTTGTATTACAAGACCCTTTTCAAAATAAATTATGAGCCAACATATTTTTTCATCTGGCATGTTTGTGGACCCTTAGACCCACATGGATGTTAGTTTCTTACTTCCCCTTCAATTCACTGGATAATAGATCTTAGTGCTGAAATGCTTCTTTCAATTAAACTTGCAGTAGATCTAAGGATTTGGATTGTGAGCTCCTTACAATGGGAGCAACACAGAAGAACAATACCATTGCTGGTGGCCCTGGATACCAGTCTTAAGGGGGAGAATTCTTCCTAACAAGTTTCAAATTGAATCTTCATGTGAATGGATTCAGCTCCTGTGAAGGAGACAGAATCAGACATCAAAATTCAATAAAAAGAAATTCTGGGCCTGAAAAATCAGTAGTTGTAAAATATTTAACAAAAACCAAATATTGAACTTGGACTTGGAATTTTGCTCCTATTGTGACCTGTTGGAGGTGAAATGGAAACATCCAGTCTCATACTGATTCAGATGATGGAAAGTGGCCGTGTAATCCAGCTCAGACAGACTAACTGCCACTAGATGGGGGGCGTGTTTTCCTTCTCAGAATATTTTATCTTATTTAATTATTCTAAAGATTCTAATGCTAAACAGGTAAGACGTACAAAAGCCTCTGGATCGGGTTTATAGACCTATCTCTGCTAAAATAAAATAAACACCAGGTTTGGGCTTACTTTAGGCACACTTCTGTGTTAAGCTTTATAGACATATAAATATTGTAAGAATGTTCTGTTTCCAAGAAGCCCAACAACTAGGGTTACCAGATTTAGCAAATAAAAATATAGAACGTCTTCTGTTAGAAAGAGTAAATTTTTTGGCCAGGCGCGGTGGCTCACGCCTGTAATCCTAGCATTCTGGGAGGCCGAGCGGGTAGATCGTTTGAGCTCAGGAGTTCAAGACCAGCCTGAGCAAGACCGAGACCCCGTCTCTACTAAAAAAATAGAAAGAAATTAGCTGAACAACTAAAAATATATAGAAAAAATTAGTCAGGCATGGTGGCACATGCCAGTAGTCCCAGCTACTCAGGAGCCTGAGGCAGGAGGATTGCTTGAGCCCAGGAGTTTGAGGTTGCTGTGAGCTAGGCTGACGCCACGGCACTCTAGCCGGGGCAACAGAGTGAGACTCTGTCTCAAAAAAAAAAAGAAAAAAAAAGGAGTAAGTTTTTTGAGATCTATTGCAGTATGGTGACTCTAATTAATAATAGTGTATTGTATATTTCAAAATTGCTAAGAAAGTAGATTTCAAATGTTTTCATCACAAAAAATATATTTTTAGTAGAGGTATGTCCCAAGTATTTAAGGTATGAATACGTTAATTGCCTTGATTTGATCATTCCACTTTGCATACATATAACATCATTTTTACCCCGTAAATATATACAATTATAATTCTCAATTTATGATAAAATTTTACAGAGAAAATATTATAATAAAAATAAAGAACATCAGTCAAATTTGAATTTCAGGTAAATGATAAATAATTTTTTAGTACAAGCATGTCTCATGCAATACTTAGAACATATTTACACTAAAAATATATTTGTTTTTTATCTGAAATTCAAATTTAACTGAGCATCTTATATTTTATCTGGTAACTCTACCAACTCACTACTACAAATGGAGACCACACTTGAATCTACAGATAAGAAAATAAATTTGAACTATCTGTTTGATGTCACCTGAAGACCATGAGTCCTTAGACAGAGAGCCGTAGATCTGGTGCAGTGGAAAAACCTCAGTCATAATCTTGTTCCTGCCTGGAGTGGAAGAACATTGTGTGTTGTGCTGTGCTTTTATTTTTGTTAAATTCCCTTGAGTTAATAAAATGCAAAACCATAGTACTTCACATTTTGTGATAGCCTGTATGAAATAGGAAGAAAGTCACCTCTGTGAGTTTATGTGCATTTTCCAACAAGACTACAGTGACAAGAGGCTAAGTGTACACCTCAGGTATATTTAACACAGGGAAAGAAGACATTGTCTATGAGGTCCTTATGCTTAGAGATGGGCAAATTTTAAGTGGGTTTATTCATTGTGTGGGGTTTGGGGTGTGGTGTGTCTGTTTAAATATGTGTTTGAGGGTTTTGCCCCATGAAAGAGTAAATCTCAGAAAAGCACTTAATATTGCAAGGATCTGAACAAATTATTTTTTAAAGCCAGCAATAAAAAAATAAAATTATAAATATTTGGGGGTAATATAGAATATGTGTATATCTTTTGATAAATAGCCACCTGGGCACAGAATACCTCTGATTAAACAGCTGTTTAAATTAAGAAATTAATTTATAGTAAAAATACCAACGTGACTCAAGATCAAAGATTATCAGATATAATTCTTTTACAAATGCATGGAATGTTCTTCAAGGCTAAGGGAATTATTTGGCCATCTACTATATTTCTTGAGCATTCTGAGGTTTTTTAGTATATGTAGAATACCATTATTTCCCATTCTGCATTAGGAAATCAGAAACAGACGCCAAAATAAAACCGAGATTTGACTTCTTTATTACACATATTAGTCTCTTCCTGTTTAGCTAGAAATCACATAAGCACAAGAACTTCACCAGAAATGATTTTTATTCTGCACCTGGCAGTGCCTGACTCGCCACAGGTACTCAGTAAGTTGTGTTAAATGGGTTCTTTGGAAAAGAATTAACATATTGTATACAGTACTAAAATGCATCAACTGCCTTCTACCCTGGGTTTTATCCAATCAGACTTTGAGTCTTTTTTAAAACTATATCTACAGTTGGAATCTAAGAAAACTGAAGTCAAGCCCTAGCTTAGCTTTAGACTCTGGCTCTAAGAGCTCCCAAATTGCATACCGGCTTTCGCTGCCGCCAGGAAGATTCCATTTGCATCTGCGAGAGGAGAGCAGCAGATATTCCCGGGTCTGTTCGAGGAGACTCTCTCTGCCCATGAAAGGAGGAGGCTTACCTAGTACTCTTTACTTTCCCAGCTCTTGTTTCAAATACTGTTTTATCAAAGAGACAAACACATTTTTTTTTTTCTATAACATTGTGTGGAGACTAACTCCATGTGAGATGCTAATCCACGTTGACTTCCGGTTTATCCCAGTTCTGGGAATACCTCTAAGATTTCCAGTTTATCTACTGTTCCTTGTGTAAGAGCACATACCCAACTGTAAACCCTGCCCTTAAGCAAATTCCAACACATTCCCCCTGACGCATTTGCTCCTTTTCCGTATAGTATATAAGCCCTGGGTATGGGGGGGACACTGTGGAGATATACCTGTTTTGTGGCCACCCAAGGCCAAACTTCTGTCCGTAAGTTCCCCAACAAAACACCCTCTACTGACAAACTGGGTTTGTCCAAGTCCTTTGCTTTCTTGGCTACCTCAGCATTCATTATTGCATATACAGCACCTTCTGAAACACATTCCAACTCCAAATAAAATGAAATATAAATTAAAATGAGTTTCCTCACCAATAGTGATTTAAAAAAAAAAGAAAAAAAGAAAAGCCAAGATCACAGCTGTGACTCCTGGATGTGTCATTTGGCATGCTACAGAAAAAGACCAAAGAAGGATAATATTGATGCCGTAGTAAGAGACGAGGTTGAGAGAGGAGAGACTGCTGTTCATGTTACATTTAACCAGCTCAGCACTTGTGAAGTAAGTAATAGTATGCTCATTTTACAAATGAAGAAATTGACTTCTTCAGGGTCACATGACTGGGAAGCACTGGTGTTAAGATTTGAACCCAGATCTGATTAATTCCAAAGGCCCTGCCCCACTACACCGAGGGCAGATGGCTGACAGCAGGCCACATCCTTACCTTCTGAATAATAATTACCTCCCACACATTCTCCACTTCTTTCTGGAGTTAATTATAAAGTTCATTTGAGAGAACAAAGAAAAATAGCCAGGAACACAGATACAACACACACTGCAGAGCCCCAACTATCACCACAGTGCAGTCTGGGTGCACTAATACGCAGAACAATGAAATAAAATTAAAAACCCTGAAGTAGGCCCAACTGCATACAGAAATTTAGTATATGATGAAGACAGCATTTCAAATCAGTGTTGGTGGGGGGAGTGAACATTTTAATAAGTAGCACTGGAATAACTAGAGAGTTAGTTATATTTAAAAAGATAAAAGTGAATGTATACCTTATACTACACGCCAGAAAAATTTCCAATTAGAAAAAAGATTTCACATATAAAAAATGATGCTACACAAGTACTAGAGGAAAAATGAATGAATTCCTCCAAAACTTGGGTGTTGCACAGAGGGCTGGAAACAATGTTCAACTCTAGTAGCAATGAGCATCTCTATTGTGGTTTCTAAATATCATTTCTCACTAAAAGATCTAGAACTCTTACGAGACATAGCTGATTTCAGGTCTGCAAAAGGAAGTGTGTAAGATGGGTCATAACAAAACCTACCAAATGTTACCCTTGTCAGTCAAAAGCCAAACTGAAGAGGCTCCCACTGGCCAAGGATAGGACAATTTGAACATCGATAAAGATGATAAATACATGTATTAAATGAACAAATTTTTCTAAAAATCCATACATTCATAATGATACTAAGGAAAAAATACACTCATTAGTCAGCTTTGAAGGATGTTAGGGAATCTATGCATTAATTTGAAAACTGGTGTATAAAAAGAAAGAAAACAACATCAGCCAATCCAGACTTCAGAAAAAGCTATCAGAGAAACACCTGTTTTTTTCAACAACCAAATGCCAAGAAAAACAAAGAAAGAAAGAGATGGAAGAGTTCTCTATGATTGTACAAGACTCAAGAGACACATCAACCTGAAGCAATGTGGTGACCTTATTCGAAACTTTATTTGAACAAACGATTTTTAAATACATTATGAGACAACCAAAATATCTGAATGTTAACTGCATATTAGAGGATAGTAAGCTGTTTTGCTAAGTGTCATAATGGTATTTAATCAGGCTTCAAAAGAATCCTTATCATTTAGAAATACATAGCATATTTGAAGATGATATATGTCTTATGATAGCTGATTCAAAACAATGGAACACAAGTGAATGCGTGTATAGATGAAATAAGATTGTCTGTGAGGTTATTATTGTTGGAACTGAGCAATGGGTACAGGAGGCTCATCATGCTATTTTTTCTAGATTTTTGTATGTTTAAAATTTTTATAGGAGTTCAAGACCAGCCTGAGCAAGAGCAAGACCCCATCTCTATAAAAAAAAAAAAAAAAAAAAAAAAAGCCTGAGGCAGGAGGACCACTTGAGCTCAGGGGTTTGAGGTTGCAGTGAGCTATGGTGATGACACTGCACTCTTGCCTAGGCAACAGAGCGAGACTCTGTCTCAAAAAAAATTTTTTTTAATAATAAAAAGGTTTTTTCAAGTGCTATATGTAAACAGCTGAACACAAAAAAAGAAGTCTAGGTCTGGATATGTGAACTAAAAATATATGTCATGTTCAAGAGAGATAAGATTGGTGAAAGCTACAACTCAATGAAAAGAATTACATTCTAAAACTCAATCTATGCAAAAAACAGAAGCCTTACTGAGGTCAGCAATAAGATAATATGTGATAAGTATGGTTTGGTGAGGAATAAATGAATAAATAAATAAATAGGAGGATGTAATAAGACCAGGAGTTCCCTGGAGAAGAAAGCAGCACATGGACCATGTGAAGACACATACCAGACTAGAGCAGAGGGCAGAAACAGGGGACCTCAGTCTGGAAGGAATAGTTAGCAAAGAATGATAGAAGAATGATGAGGGTCTCAAACCAGGGAAAGGTAGTGGAATGAAGACGAGGAGAAGAATTATAGAGATGACTCATAAGAACAGCTGAGAGTACCTTATGATATTGAGATGAGGAAGAAAAGAGATCCAAAGATGATTCAATTTAATTCACCAAATATTTACTGAGGATTGTGTGCCTACATGGTCTCAAAGCCCTAGCAGTCTAATTGGGGAGAGAGATAATTAAAACAATTAACTGTAATATATGCAAGTATTTTATAACAGAAGTTAGCGTGAAAGTTGTAGGGGAACACAGAAAAAGAACCACCTGAATAGATGGTGATTTTCACTGAATTGGGGGAAATACTGAAGGGACAGCAGTTTAGGAGGGATGTGTGGAATCTGAGGTGCTTATGTGACATCCAGTTGAACAGGTTCCACGGGAAGTTAGACACAGTGGTATAGATCTCATGTCAGCATGCAGGCAACAATCCCCAAAATAAATGGATTGGTTAAGTTTGTGGGAAGACAGTAAAAACAGATTGCCATCTTTCTATGATATTTTGGTTCTATGAATACAATATTTTATTTTATCAGCCTCTTCAATTTTAAATTTTTATTTATTTAAATTTTTCCTGAGTGCTAAGTAAAGAATATTCCAATTTAATGCTACTATAAAGATTTTCTGAAATCCTCTGAACCTAAAGTCAAATCCCCTGATGTAGCACTTAAGTGCCTCATTTAAGGTAGATTAAAGCAATTTATTTGTATGTGCCTGCCTCACTGCGCTCCTCAGTACAGACATAAAGTAGCATAGTGATAATGACTACCTTCAGTAAGAAAAAATTGTTATTTCAAAGATGGAAATGTAATAAATCTTTGTTTTAAGGGCTATGTAATGAGAGAAGGTAGATGCAGCCCTGTCGATATAACTGAGTGGAAGTAACTTTTCCAAATGAAAACAAATCATATTTCTCTTTTGAAATTTCTGTACTCAATTTTTCAATGCCCTATTTTAGAATTTATAGTTTTCTTAAAAACTCTGAGGAATTGAGAAACTATCTCTAACGTCCATTTATCAATTGGTCCAAATACATGCAATACGGCAATGACTTAAAAGTGTCCGCAACATTCGCTTTGTATGGTTAAACTGTAAAACACAGTTTTCAACATCAATTGGCATCAAGAGCTCAATAAGTAAAACATGCCATATGGCATTAAGTTCATACAACAGAAACAGGGACCAACACCGTCTGCTGTTTGATCACCATTTACAGTCGTTTTGAGGGGTTGAGAAAGAAATCCATTAATACTACATATAAAATTTAAAGGTGGCTACAAAGTATCATTGAACATTTGCATAGCAACTTCTTAAATTTATTAAAAAACATACTTAAGAAAAATCCTTAAGATGGACTATTTTCATCTTGTACACATTCTATATGGCTTTATAGTGAGAAAGGAAAGTTAACATTCTCAGAAATAATCTCACTAACTTGAAAAACTAACTAAAGCTGAGTGATGGTATAGATGAGTTTTCTTTCACTACCACCTCACAAAGGTATGAAATGGAAGACCATCTCAAGATCCCCATTCCGTGGAATATGCGTTTTTATTTTTATCTAAGCAATGTGCATGGTACAGTACATGACTAAACATAATCCAATTTGATTTGTGTTGCAGTGGCTCTCTAAGGAACAAATCTGTAAAATTACAACATGTGAAAGCTTAACACAGTGATATAAAATGGCAGTGGCACGGTTCATATCTTAAACTGACAGACTGATGGTGATTATTGCAAGGACAATGCCCTGCATATGTCAAACGATTTGCAAATAATTTATGTCACCTTCCCCTCCATTATTGTTTTTGCAGAGGACATAAACTGTGTCACCAATATTAAACTGTCTGCAAAAAGAGCCGAGCTCAGCTTTCTCCTCTCTGAGATCGCAGAGCCATCTGCACCCAGACAAACATGCATATGGCCATCATTTGTCCAACATCTTACACAGTGTGAAGGTTTTTTACTTGAAATGCCAACCTGTGTGGCAGATGATGTATGTGTTTCCTCAGCCCCGTGATTACCAGGCCCACGCCGCTGTGCTGCGCTCTCACCTCATCAGTTCCACAAGCCGCACTCCAAGGTGTGTGAAGCATTTGCAGCAATATGGCTTCTGACACGCAGGGAGGTGGAGGCGTTCCGGTGCGAATATCTGACTCCAGGTTTTGTTCCAATCAGGGTCAAAGTCTGACCCGCAGAAATTAGTGTGGGTAGAGATTTAGGACTCAAAAACAGCAATTTGAAAACTGGAATGAATGTATTTTGATAAAGGGAAAAGCAAAGGGCACCCTTGCTGTCCCTGGTTGACTGCTGTGCCAAATGCCTTAGAAATGACCTGCGTTTTGTGCCTTTGGAAGAGAATGTGGTGTAAGGCATATTTGTTGTCACTAGTTGTAAACAGAAAAGGTTACACCTGCAACTAGCAGGTGTAATTAGTTTAAGGGATTTGCCATCATTACAGACCAGGGAATTGTCTTCCTTGTAAAATGACATGACAAGGCACCTCTCCCCCAAATCTAAAGTTTTAGGAACACTTAAATCAGATTTTCTTTTATGTACATGTATGCACATACATGTGCACATATGTGTGCACACATATCCATAAAAGATAAGGGTGAGATCTTTAAATATACTTTTTGAACTATTGAGGTAGCAATCTTTAGTTTTTAAGAGCTCTCTAAATCCATTCGATTCAGGCAAAGTACAGTATTTTTCTCTTACTATAACCCTCTGTCTTTATCAGGGAGGGAAAAGGAGCAATAGAGGAGGACAACCAAGAAGTTTAAAGATTGTCCCAAAGGGCTCTATTTAGACATCAAATAGCTTTTACAAAGCTGTACATTTTGGTGAGTTAAGTGTAAATTCATTAGAAACATATGAGTTTATTTTCCTATAAAATTCACATGGACATAAATATATCTCCCCAACCTCCAATTTTCAGTGATGGGAGGGTGGGAAAACTAAAAGAAGACATATGATGTTTAGTTCTCATCCTCTGCCATTTTCCATTTTCAGACAGAAGAACGTTTCCAAACATGGACTTTGCAAATTTGACCAAAATACCTAATTTTAATAAAAATCAATGTGAAAATTTTGAATAATTCCTCAAAATTAATTTACAAAAAAAAATCTTACTTGTGTTATTTACCAAAACAAAAATATATCCCACTTAGGACCAGTTATGCTATGAGAATAAGCAAAACCAAAGCTATCAAGGTCACCTTAGTAGTGAATTGATATGATTTCCAGAAATTGAATACTCTCAATTGAAAAATAACAGGCAGCCAACAGAATTTCCATCAATATTTGCCACTTCTGATTACCTGCAATGCTTTCAATTAATGACAAGAGGGAAGAAAATGGAAACACACATATGTTAATAATAAAATTGTAGGAAAACAAGCATAATGGGTTTTGTGAATTTATATTTGGAGAATTTATAAGATGTGGCCAGCAGCCCCATAGGAGCTTATCCTGACGAGGTTAATTTACATGTTTTACAATGAGCATTGTCAAGGTTGGCAGAGCTAAATTACAGCCAGTTAACCCCTCTCCTGTTCCCAAACATCTTATTCTCTTATACCCTAAAAATACAAAAGCATGATTATTAAAGATCTCTCATGTCACAGAAGAGTCTTTGGAAGATTTGTTAAATTAGATTGTGAAAATTAATATCTTTTAAAGCTGCCTACTGGACAGTTTATTTAGATGTCCAACTCAACATGTCCAAAACTGGCCTCCAAACCATCAACCTCTCATCAACTTACTTTTCTGCCAACTATACCTTTTGGCTATTGAGGCTTAAGATCTTGGCCCCTATCTTTTCATTCACCACATCCAAATTGATATCACCTATTACCTTTTTCTTGCAAATTTTTCTCGGATCTGCCCCTCTCTTTCCTTTTCCTTGGTGACCTTCCTAATCCAGGTACTCATTACCTAAACTTTAATGAAATGACCTCTCATTTTTGTCTCCTAGCTACAGGTATACTACACGTCACTTCCTGAGCAATCTTGCTCATCGGCCAATTTAATTATATTCTTTTCTCCAGTGAAAATAACACTTTGGATTTGTGAAATGCTTCATAATCCACAAAGCGCTTTTGCATTAATTAATTTGTTTGATCTTCACAGCAAGCTTATGAGGTGGGCAGAACAGGTATTAACATTTCCATTTTGTAAATGAGGAAGCTCAAACTGGAAGAGGGAGTGCCTTGCCTGAGACCATGTACGCAGCTACCCCCTGGAGTCAGCAGTCTGACTTAAGTCTTTTGACTCCAAGCCCAGAGCAATTTTCATTACAACATTCAGTCTACCATGACTGCATGTTGCCTAAATGTCCAAATTACTTAGGTACCCTCCAAGCCTTTTGTAATCTAGTCCACATTTGCATTTATAACTTCATCTTCCATGACTACTCTGTAGAAACCAATCACATTGATTTACCTACTGTCCATAAACTTGCTGGGTACTTTTTACTCATACTGCAACCTTTTAATCTAAAAGTCTTCCTCTATTCAGTCTACCTATCTACTTTTAAAATGCAATTCACTTTAATTGCTCCATGACATTTCATTAAATGTCAATATTTTTTCACGTTTAAACTCGACCCCATTTCTTGAATACTTAACTATATATGACCTGTGTGTGTGTCTACTTAAGTTGTTGCTTTTTTATGGTCTCATGTAAGTTTTTACACATTTTTGTCTTATCTACCCAGATAGATTATAATTTATTGAGAGCAGTGTCTATATCTTTGTATGCCTTTCAGAATCTAACAAATGCAATATAAAAGATATTAGGTAAATATTTGTATTCATTGAATTCATTTTGGTTGAGTTTTGTTAATAGATGGCTTTTATATTTGGAATTTTCATACTGGCTTTATAATAGGAGATCATATATAGATATCTTGACTACCCTCAATTAGGTGCTTTCAATTTAATGTAATATATAGTATTTTAAAATTTTTACTCACGTTAAATACTATATATTATTAATCATCATCAAATGAAAATTTTAAAATAAAGTAACCTTTTTTCATGGACTGTTTTGGAAGTCAAGTTTTCATCTGTCACTATTTTCTAATTAGGTGTATACAGAGATAGTGTTCACTAACTCCTATTAGAAAATCACTTGAAGCAGATTTGTGTCATTAATCAATAGCCATTATTAAATGTATTGTGAACAACATACTAAATGAAAAGAACATAGACTTACACTTTGTTTTTTCCTTTATACATACACATATATATTAATATAAATGTAAATCTTCTTAAGGTAATTTGTAATACAGCATAAATATGATAAAGTTTAGCATTTCAATTTGCCACTCAGGATAATTTTCTTTTTCTATTGTTTGAAAATACAGTAACAATTTTTTTTCAATCTTTCTATACCTATTGAAATGCATCTTCTGAAAAGCTAATCATACTAATCCTGGCTTATTTGCATTTATTCAGCCCTTAGCACACTTTCTTTTTTTGTTTGTTTGTTTGTTTGAGACAGAGTCTCACTCTGTTGCCCGGGCTAGAGTGAGTGCCGTGGCATCAGCCTTGCTCACAGCAACCTCAAACTCCTGGGCTCAAGTGATCCTTCTGCCTCAGCCTCCCAAGTAGCTGGGACTACAGGCATGAGCCACCATGCCTGGCTAATTTTTTCTATATATATTTTTAGTTGGCCAGATAATTTCTTTCTATTTTTAGTAGAGACGGGGTCTTGCTCTTGCTCAGGCTGGTCTTGAACTCCTGACCTCAAGCCATCCTCCTGCCTCGGCCTCCCAGAGTGCTAGGATTACAGGCGTGAGCCACCACATCCGGCCCCTTAGCATGCTTTCAAAGTCATAACAATATCAACTGTATATCTAGAATAATGCTTAGTTTAGATAGAATTCTCTTGTTTACTTTCTTGAACATATGGAGTATATTTATAATAGCTATTTTAATATCCTTGTCTACTAATTTTTCATCAGTGTCATTTCTGGGTCTATTTCTACTGATTGATTTTTCTCTTCCTGCTTCTTTTCATGCTTGATAATCTTTTCTTGGGTGCCAGACATTGTGTATTTCACATTATTGGACACTGGAGATTTTTGTGTTCCTTAACTATTTTAAGGCTTTGTTCTGGAATTCACTCCTAGAATTAATTCAGTCCTTTTGAGGCTTACTTTTAAGCTTTGTTAGGTCGGTCCAGACAGCCATTAGTCTAGGTCTAATCTGGCCCTAATTCTGAGAACTTTGATGCCACAGTTATCAGATGGTCTTTCTATTCCAGCTGATGGGAATACAAAAGCCCTCTGTGAACTCTATGCTTGCTCTTGTCTAATAGTTCTTTCCCCAGCCTTAGTGGTTTCTTCACATGCATGTTACAATCAATACTCAGTTGAAGACTAGAACGTGAACCTTCTACGGATCTCCAGAGTTCTCTATCTAGTTCTCTTCTCTTACGTACTCTGTTTTGTGAATTCTAGCCACCTTGGTCTTCTTGAATTTGGAACTCTTGTCTTCTCAACACAGGGAGGCTACTGGGCTCTGCCTGGGCTCCCCTCCTTCCTGTGAAGAAGCCTGGACATGCTCTCAAAGCAGAAGCTCAGCAACTGAAGAGCTCGCTTTCTTTTCCTTCATGCAGGGATCATGGTCCTGAACTGCCTATTATTTCGAGTCTCAAACCATTGCTTTATATATCTTGTCTGTTTTCCTTAGTTGTTTAAATCAGGAGGATAAGTCCAGTCCCTGTTATTCTCATCCTGACTGGAAGTGGAAGTTCTTAGACAACATCATGAAAGGTAAAAATTGCCCTGAAGGTCAGAGTGAAAATGAGCTTTGCTTGTTCAGAATTGCCAAAGAATAAAAAACCAACAGAAATGAAAATTTACCCTTTCTAAAATAAGCCCTTCAGCAATGGTATTTAGTTCAAAGTAGAAAAAGAAAACTACATTGACTCCTTAGAGTAAAATTTTTAATTTATATATGTATGAGGAGATAATTCAATTTCTTAAAGGTCACTGAAAACATTGTTTCAATAGCCAGAAATAGTTTCTGATGTAATATTAAAATAAAAGTTATTTCTTCACTTCTGTTATTTGGTAGCAAAACAAACAAAAAATAGTGTGACTGCAATGCAAGTCTGTGCACAGAGAGAAAGAGAGAGAAAGGAATGAAATAAACAGAAGAATTGGCCTGAGCAAGCTGGTACTTTCTTTCTTACATGTCCCACTTTGTATTGGTAAGACCAGATAATGAGTAGCACTTTTTCTTTGTAACAATTCATTAATCAGAGAAATGATCCTTGCTAGTGTTTAGATGTTTTACTTAATTTGGTACCTCTGGCCTGCTGCCCCACTCGTGCCAAAATTATTATTTCTCACCCAGCAGGTGATAAATAACAACTTCAGTCGTGATTAATACCATGAATCCTTCAACCTGACGAATGCAAAAAAAAACTTGAGACCTACAGAACAAGTGGGTGATAATTGTTGTGAGAACTGTTGAAGCTCTGCTCAGCTTGTGAGGGAAGAAATCCACAGGAAATGAAGCGTTTGCTAGCAGTCCAGCTGATCCTAAGAGGCTTCATTAAGCCCATCATTCGCCATTCGCCATTTGAATACCAGTGCTAGGTTTTCTCTCTCTCAACACTAAGTTTTAAGTATCTTCAGAGAAAAGAAACCACTAACTCATTTTTGCATACATTTAAATATTTATTGAATGGATGAATGAATGAATAATAAATGAGAAAACAGAAGTTTTGCCCCAGTACTAGACATTATAATATGGGTCATTTGAGAGTTACATATGGTTATCTCTTGTCATTTCTCTAATAATGCAAATTGTGCACAAATGTAGTTTTGCTAAAACCCATACCAAAATTAGCATTCTCTGCTGGCAAAAACAAAACTATTAGCAATGGCCAGTAACTAATGCCACATGGTGCTATCAACTTGTGTATTATCATTTAATACTAGATACCAAGGTAGTATACCAGTGGTCCTCAATTAGGCAGATGTTAAGGGGACTGCGTGTTGTTTGAAAAAGCTTCCCAGGACATTCTTTACCTCCTATTTGAGAAACTGCTTTAAGTGGTACTATATATTTAAAGTCACAAGTCAATGGATTCGTAATGGTGGTCAACCAGCTGAATATTGCCTACAGACATGTTTGTTTGGCAGGCAAATTTTAATCCTATTTTATTTTACTGCCATTAGGTAGAGGGGATGTGTTCTTCAGTTTGGCACAGCCTCCACTATTCCCTTTGTCTAATACCTGGTCTGTCTCACTCTATTCATTACACATCTGGCTTCTGAATTGAGTTTGTGGCTGAATGTAGAGGTACTAAGCAATAACAACAAACGGGGGGTGGGAGTGGGGGGTGAGTAAAAAAATGACTTGGAGAGAGTTATGTGAATCACAAATTATCTAAGCACCAACTTCTTCAGTGAAAAAATATTTTATCTCTGTCCATAAGCAATTCCTGGCATGGTATCAATATCGCTTGAAAGTTGCACAATGTGTAAGTCATATGGAAACAAAAAAGAGGGGAACGTAACCCAGTTGGATCTCAGGCTAACTCTTAAGAATAGTTTTAACCAGGATTTGAAGTAAGTGGAGAAAGAAACAGAATAAAACAGGAACCATCTTCCCTCATTAACAAAATATCTCATATTTCTTAACAAAAAGTGAAGAACCTGAAACTGAAATTCTAGATTACTGATTTATCACTGATTTACTCTTTAAATTAAGTGGAAATGAGAAAACCTAAATGAATTAATGACCAAAAAATGAGTTGGTAGTCAAAAATCTACTCCTCCCCAAAGCCAGTGACCTTTAAAGGATAATCTCCATATTATACAAATTTCAGAGAAAAGAAAGTGTCACCCAACTCATTTCTTTAAATCAACTTCACTGAGGTATAATTTAAATATAATAAAATGCAATTTACTGAATTTTGACAAATGTATACATCCTATAAACAACATCAAGATCAAAATAATTTTTCCATTACCCCAAAAAGTGCCCCTCTGCCTTCAATCCAAAGAAAAACAACAAATGTGACCACAGACAGTCATTGATCTGCTGTCTTTTATAGAATAACTTTGCCTATTCTAAAATTTTATATATGCCTTGAGTAGGTACTTTCATGTCTGCTCTCTCACTCTCAACATATATAACGGCTTTGAGATTCACCCAGGTTGTTGGAAGTAACAGAAATTCGTTCTTTTTTATTACTGAGTAGTATTCCATTGTTTAAATGTACCATAATGTATTATTCACCTGTAGATGGACTTCTGGTTTTTTTTTAATCCTGAGCTATGAATTAAGCTATCACGGCTTCATTCCTCTGGGGCAAATACTTAGGAGTGGAATTACTGAATCATATAGTAAATGTATGTTTTAGAAACTGCCAGTTTTCCAAAGTACTTGCACACTAGCAGCGTATGAGAATTTCAATTGTTCTATGTCCTTGCCAACACTTGGTATTATTAAGCTTTTCAATTTTAGCCATTTTAACAGGTGTGTGATGATAACTCATTGTAGTTTGATTTACGTTTCCCTGACGACTGACATTAAGCTTCTTTTCGTGCATTTATTGGCCATTCATATATATATTTTTTGTATAATGTCTGTGTTAAGTATTTTGCTCACTTTTTAACCTGGGTTGTCTTTTTATTAATTTCTAAGAGTGCTTTGTTGTTCTGGATGCAAGATGTTTATCAGAAATATTATTGCAAAAATTTTCTCCTAGTCTGTGGCAAGCCTTTCTATTTTATTGTCTTTGGAAGAGTAGGTTTTAATTTTGATTAAGTCCAGTTTTAATATTTTCTTTTTTTCATAAGTGCTTCCTGTGTTCTACCTAGAAAATCTTTGCCTACTTCAAGGTCACAGAGATTTGTTTTTTCCCAATGTGTTCTTATGGAAGCTTTACAGATTTAACGTTTACATTTAAATCTATAATACATTTTGAGTTAATTTTTTTGTGTGGTTGAGGTGAGAGTTGGAGTTTATTTTTAACATAATGATATCAAGTTGTTCCAGGACCATCTGCTTAAAAGCCTATATATGTACCCATTCCTCCCCCTCCCCCCACAACTGCCTTGGGATTATCTAGGGTTTTATTGATTTTTCTCTGTTGTGTTCTTGTTTTCCATGCCATGTTGGGTTTCATTTATTTTCTCTATTGCTTGTCCATGTCCCATTTCATTGATTTCCACTTTTTATTATTTCCTTCTTGGCTCTTATTTTGAGTTTAATTGCTCTTCTTTTTCTAGATTCTAGAAGTTGAGATCACTGATTGTAGACTGTTCATTTCTAATATGAGCATTTAAAATTGTAATTTTTCCTCTAAGCACTGCTTTAGTTGAGTCACGCAAACTTGGAGATACAGTTGACTCCTGAACAACACAGGTTTAAACTGTGCAGGTACAATTATATACAGATTTTCTTCCATCTCTGCCAGTCCTGAGACAGCAGGACCAACCCCTCCTCTTCCTCATCCTCCTCAGCCTACTCAGCATGAAGACAACAATGAAGATCTATCTTTATGATGATCCACTTCCGATTAATAAAGAATAAATATGGTTTTCTTATTATTTTATTAGTAACATTTTATTTTCTCTAGCTAATACTATTGCAAGAATACAGTATATAATACACATAATATATTGGTAAGACTTCTGGTCAAAAGTTTTGGGAGAATCAAAAGTTAGATGTAAATTTTTGACTGCATATTGAACAACCCCCATGTTCAAGGGTAAACTGTATTGTATTTTAGTTACTTTTAAATTAAAATATATTTTCCACTTTCTTTTGTGATTTCATCTTTGACCTTGGGCTATTTTCAAATGTGTCATTTAATTTCTAAGTATTTAGGGATTTTTCCATGATCTAAATTAACTCAACTATTTGTTGAGCACATCTGCTCAAACTAATGGCGGTTTATTGAATGAATGAAAATAATCACTTTGGGGGTGTAAACATGAAACTTGATTAGAACTTAACTCTCAAGAGTATTAGACTAGTGATGAAATAAGAATATGATACTGAGAAATAAAGACTACATGGATATTGAAGAACTTACTAAAATAATGCTTCTTGTGCTATCCAATGAGAAATTCAGCACTTCTAAATTCTCCAAGGGAACAGATAACGGAAACCTAATCAGTTGGAAAAAAACTTTTAACATCATATGGTCAAATGACACCAATGAACAATACAGTGGATCTACATTATACGAATGTTATTGTTTACACAATGATGGCCTTATCATGGCCAGAAATATATCATAGATTGTTAACTAATTTTCCAGTCTATTTAAAACATCAACTATTTATCATGATAAATACCTGGATGGCTAGAGAGTGATCTTTTCTATTTAAAAAAATTTTAAATTTTATTTTCAATTTTCTAAACATTTTTAAAAATTCATTAATTGACTTACGCTCATCAGCGTTGGCTTTTCACTTTGAGATTCCATTCTCTTATATGCTTTTTCTCCATAGCATTTTCATCTTGTCTTTCAGTTTCTCTGGTTGTTGTATAAATTCCCAATAATATCCTTGATTTAAGTATATAACTTGCTTGTTTCACCAGAAATAAGTAAATAGGACTAGGAATTCAAACTAAATGTGTACAATTAAAAGCTAAAAAATAGCAATATTCTTAATGTTCTATCTTTATCTCTAATTTTATAGGAGTGAAACATCACACTGATGAAAGTGTACTACGTTAAACTTGGTAAGCCAACATTTCTGATTTAATGCAAAAAAAAATCACTATAAAATTAGTTTTTCTGGTTTAAGTTATATTATGGGTTTTTTTTTTTTTTTTTTACACATTATTGTTTTTAAGACAACTTTTGTTAAGTTTAGTTTTAAACCCTAGGCAGTGAAAAACAGTAAGGAGCTAATCCTCCACAAGCAACTTTGTGTGTACTGTGAATATTTCTTTTGAATTAAACCAAAATAATTACATGATCAACATTAACAAAATACACATTTGGGAGCAGAGAGATATAAAATATGCTATCCCCTCAGGAACACACACATTTTAACTCAATAATCATTAAAATATCATATATTAAATATTTGGGCATGAAAACCAGAAAACTACTGAATAATGTCTAATATACCAAATTTAGGACATTGCTCTCAAGAGTCAGTATAAATTAATCCATCATCTAAGTTAATATCTTAGCAAATTTGACATATTTGGTAAAGTTTTCAAAATATTTAGTAAATAAAAAGAGTTCCTTCCTCCCTCCCTTTCTTTTTCTTTCTTTCTTTCTGACAGAGTCTCCCTCTGTCGCCCCAGCTAGAGTCCAGTGGCATCATCATAGCTCACTGCAACCTTCAACTCCTGGGCTCAAGCGATACTCCTGCCTCAGTCTCCTGAGATCTAGGACTACAGGTGTAAAATTACCATGTCCGGTAATTTTTCTATTTTTTGTGAAGACGGGGGTCTTGCTCTTGCTCAGGTTGGTCTTGAACTCCTGGCCTCAAGTGATCCTCCCACCTCAGCCTCCTAAAGTGCTGGGATTACAAGCATGAGCCACTGCGACCAATCTCAGAACAGTAGAAGCTGCCAGGAAGACTCAACGCCCCTACCTGGATCTCCCCTATCTCTCACATGGAATAAAAGGTGCCAAGGAAAATAAATTATACAGCCATATGCAAAAAACAAACGAACAAAAAAGAAATCCTGTTAGACTCTTATCTCATACCACACAATAAAATTAACTCAAAATGGATCATAGACCTAAATGTAAGGATGTAAGAACTAAAACAAGAAAAATTCTAAAAAAAAAAAAAGCAGAAGAAAATTGTTGTGACTTTGGATTAGGCAAAGATTTCTTACACATGACCAAAAAAGCACAATCCATAAAAGAAAAATTTGATAAATCGGACTTCATCAAAATTTTAAACTTCTGCTCTCCCAAAGACACCGAGAAATGAAAAGACAAGCCACAGACTGAGAGTAAAGCAGCATATATCATTTGAACATAAGCTATGATTAAGATATATATTGTAAACCCTGGCCACTATAAAAAAATTTTAAGAGGTATAAATAATAAGCCAATAATGGAGACAAAATGGCCTCATTAAAAAAAATCAAAAGAATAAAGAGTTAAAAGAAACAAAGAACAAGGGAAGAAATAGGAAACACCTGGCAAGATGCTACATTTTAGTCCATCTATATCAATAATTACATGTTAATACCCTAAATACACTACTAAGAAGACAGGTTGTCAGATAATCTAAGACCCAATTCTAAGATGTTTATAAGAAACACATGTTAAATAAAAGGCTATAAGTATGCTAAAAGATGATAAAATATACAAACTTTACAAATATTAATCTAAAGAAAACTTGAGTAGTAACTGAAATAACTAAATTAATATCAAATAACTTTTTAAAAAATTTTTTGTAGAGACAGGGTCTTGCTATGTTCCTCAGGCTGGTCTCAAACTCCTGGCCACAAGTGATACTCGCCTCAGCCTCCCAAAGTGCTGGGATTACAGGAGGGAGCCACCACGCCCGGCCAATATCAAATAACTTTAGAATAAGAAATATTATCAGGGATAAAGAACAGTACATATCAATAAAAGGATCAATTCTCCAACAAGAAATAATAACCCTAAATAACACCTAGCACGAGATCTTCAAAATGCATGAAGCAAACTGATAGAAATGACAGGAGATAAAGAAGACACAATTCAACAGTCCTCTCTCAGTAATGAAGAACAAGGAGGCAGAAAACCAATAGGATGTAGAGACCTAAACAACACTATCAACCAAACTGATGAACTTAACATTTATAGAATAGTCCTCCCAATAATAGCAGAATATATTAGGTCATTAAATATGAAATGTCCAATTTTGAATCAAAAGTTTATATTTCAAACAAGAAGCAGTACAATTAATCGAAGTATGCACCTAAATTATCGACAGTTTTGCCATCTTAACAGTAGCTTATGACAGCAGTGAAGAAGACAGGAAAGCGAGTAGTGATGACATCAAGAAAGGTATTTTCCACAGCTTGTTGAAAATTGAATATTTTTCCTTGCAAGAAGTGGTCCAAAGCCTGGAAGAAGTGTTAGTCAGTGGTGCATGGTCTGGTGAATATGGTGGATGACAGAGTTTCCAAATCCAGCCTCTGTAGTTTGAGCAGCTTTGCATGACATGTGTTTGAGCATTGTCTTGCAAGAGGATTGGCTTGTCTCTATTGACTAATCTCAGCTACTTAATTGCAAACATATTCAAACTCATATTCAAAAGTAATGCAAATTTTTGACTTATCCATGACTTCACAAAAATTGCTCTAAAAAAATCTGAAAGATAATCTCAAGCCAAAATGTGTGTTTGCAAGATGTACCTTCACAGTAAACATAAAACAAGAAGTGTCAAAGTGTCAAAGATATCAACTGTCACACTTAGTACTTAAGTACCTAGCAAAGGAATCTTGGAGTATATAACACAAATTACTTGTCTTAGACACTGTTTATTCCACATGTGTAAAGCTCTTGAGTGGCTTTCAGAAAGATCAAAAGAAAGTAAATATAACATCCATACAGTTGTTTAAGCTTTATTTTTATATACATACATGTGTCAAATGAATTCCATCATGGAACCAATGCAGTGCAGATAGCTCAGCTCGAAGTTATCAACAAAGTGTTCAGGAAGGGTGTGGCTAATGAACACACAGTACATCCATGATTTGAGAAGTTCCATTCTGGTGATTTTAATCTTGAAAATGAGCCACGTGGGCAACCTGAGACCAAGGTGGATAATGATGAGGTGAAAGCTGTAGTGGAAGTGAATTCATCTCAACTGATGCATGAATTAGCAGCTAGGCTTGATGTTACTATTCCAACCATATTGGACCACTTGAAACAAATGGGCAACCTAAGGAAGCTGGATGGATGGGTTCCGTATGAATTAAATGAGCGTCAGAAGAGAAATTGTCTGAAAGCTTGCCTTTCTTTGCTGTCACAACATAAAGGCGAACCATTTCTATACCATATTGTTATGTGATGAAAAACGGACTCTTTTTGACAATCGTAAGTGTTCAGCACAATGGTTGGATAAAGATAAAGCACTGAAACACAATCCAAAACAGAATCATCATCAAAAAAAGCTAATGCTGTCTGTTTGGTGGTCCAGCACTGGTATCCATTACAGCTTCATGAAACCTGGTTAACTGATGATAGCAGCTGTCTACTGCAACCAGTTGGACAAAATGATGAGGATGCTTGTGATTAAGCAGCTGAGATTGGTCAACAGGGACAGGCCAATCCTCTTGCAAGACAATGCTCGAACACATGTCATACAAAGGGGCTCAAACTACAGACACTGGATTTGGAAACTCTCTGTCATCCGCCGTATTCACCAGACCATGCACTGACTAACACTTCTCCCAGGCTTTGGACCACTTCTTTCAAGGAAAAATATTCAATTCTCAAGAAGCTGTGGAAATGCCTTCCATGACTTCATCACTACTCGCTCTCCAGGCTTCTTCACTGCTGGCACAAACAGGCTACTGCTAAGAGGGCAAAACTGTGTCACTAGTTTAGGTGCATACTTTGATTAATTGTACTGCTTCTCATATGAGATATAATAAACTAAACTTTTGATTCAAAATCAGACATTTCATATTTAATAACTTATAGTTTAATTTAATGTCATATAGTTGACCAAGAAGCCACTGGCTGTAATAATTTAAATTAAAAAATTACTGTAAATTCAAAAAAATTGCATCATCTTAAATTTTACTGTAGAAGGTAGTATCTTGAAATATCTCAATATAGCATCCATATCATTAAATGACAACCATACACATTAAGAAAAATATTATCCGTTTATTAAAAAAATCAAGACATATTACTTACTAGTGACTCTCATAGATTGACATAGTTTATAATTTCTATTTTTCTTAGATTTAGGGTACCTAATGAATTAATACTACGGCTACCCATCCAATATTGAAATCAATTAAATAGTAACAAGTTGGATTTCTAAGGGGTTTCATAGAAGGCAAAATTATTTTAAACTCAATAATGCACATCATTCAAAAGTCATCAAATATGATACTGTAGACTAAATCTGTGTTGATTTAAAGTTTCTTACATGTAAAACTGTAATTCTGTAAAACTACTCATGATTTAAGTTTTTATTTAAATAAGGGTGCATGCTACTTATTTTAAAATTCATTAGTAAGTATTTTGGCAGCAAAACATATGTCAGCAAACTGGCTTTTCAGTGATAATTTTTAAGTACTGTGACTTAGCTTTATGGACCCAAATTTAAAAGATAAAGGCAGAAAACTGAATCACCAAAATGGGATGTCAAAGGTTCCATTTTCTAGTGTATGTTTTGGTGGTGATTCACCTCAACACCGCAAAGAAACAAACCTTCTCTGAGGTGATCCATATACAGTAAGTCTTAAAAATAAATATATCAACTGAGAATAAACAACCAATGTCTCCTAATTTCCTCATATTAGGAATACAATCAGTTGTAATCATTAAGATTAAAATATCACAATCTACGCTGAAGTATCTGTATATCCAAAAAAATTCAAAGAAAAAAATCTAAATTGTGTTTTCTAAAGTATAAATGGTACTTGTACAATTAAATACATATGATGGTAATATTAAAAGAAAAATGTATTATTTTGTACAAAACAAGTATGCAAAAATATATACAAAAACCTGTCATAAAAATTGTGTAAAAACACAGGTAACTGGGGATTTTTTATTTTAATAATACACATTATAAAATTAGTTTGGGAAAACTAATAACATAGCCCAAAGTGAGCACCCAAAGTTTAGATGGGATTTAGACGAAGGATAACCTAATATGTCCTTTATATGGTATAAATCTATAATCTTTAAAAAGAAAAAAAAGGCATAGTGATTAAAAGCCAAACTGATGCCAGACTGCCTGGCTTTGAATGCTAAATTTAGACTTACTAACTATGACCTTGGGCAAGGTATCATCTTTTTTATGTCTCCATTTCCTCACCTGTAAACTCAAGATAATAACCTTCATAGTGATTTTTTGTTCTTTTTGGTTTATTTCATAATTATAAACTTAACTCTGCAATCCAACAAGAGGTAGAAGGGAATAAGGAAAATATGGAACCCAAAGAACTGCAGTGACAGCACCAAGATTATAGGGTATTGATAGTAAATGGGGTGGAGGGGTGCTCTCCTGAGCTACAGAAGGAATAGTCTGGTCGTTAAGATAAAACACAAGTCAAATTTATTAAAGTTGTTTGCAGTAGACAATGGTGACCTTCTTGCTGGTCTTGGTATTCCTGGACCCAAAGTGCTCCATGGCTTCCACAATATTCATGCTCTCTCTCTCACCACATGCCACCACTCAAACTTGTCAGTGCAGATGAAAAACTGGGAACCATTTGTGTTGGGTCCAGCATTTGTCATAGACAAGATGCCAAGACCGGCATGCTTCAGGTGGAAGATCTCATCATCAATTTCTCCCCACAGACAGATTTGCTGCCAGTGCCACTATGGCATGTGAAGTCACCACCATGGCACATAAACCCTGAAATAATTCTGTGAAAGCAGGAACTCTTATAACAAAATCCTTTCTCCCCAGTGCTCAGAGCTGAAAGTTTTCTGCTGTCTTTGGAACTTTGTCTGCAAACATCTCAAAGGAGACATGGCCCAAGGGTTTCCCATTGATGGCAGGTGGTATCTGCAAAGCCATAGTGTTTTTATAAGGATTGAATGATTTAAAAATCCCTGGTACATAACAAGAAAATATAAAAGTATTTTTATTCTAGATTTAAAAATGATTTTTTTTACATCTGATTCTTTATAGCATCCTTGGTTTTTATAAGATATGAAATGTCAGAAAATTTGAGGACACAACATACAATCTTTTGTGTCTATATGTAAATTCCTATTGATACTTCTGTGAAAATTATCCTCTCTTCCCCATGACAGGAATAAAAAAGCATTACTAAAATGTTCTTGTCTCAAAAAAATAAGGTCCCTCAGCCTACCCCTTTATCAAATGTGAATGATAGCTGCTCTGATGCAATGTTTTTTTAATTCAATTAAGTTTAAATATAGAGAATGCTCTTACATGTTAAATCTATGTCAAGATTTAATCACCTTAAAATCATATCCATTTTCTAAGTACACACTTGGTAAGAACATTTTTCCTCATTACAGTTTGACCATGTACCTTGCAAAGGAATCGTGGAGTGTATAACACAAATTACTTGCCTTAGAAAAGACACTATTTATTCTACATGTGTAAAGCTCAATAAGCAGCTTTCAGAAAGATCAAAAGAAAGTAAATATAACATCCATACAGTTGTTCAAGCTTTATTTTTATATGCATACATGTTTCAAGGAAACAAAAATTTTAAGACATGGAATACAATATATCAAATGAAATAATTCAGAATTATTTTAACGTCAACACAAATAATATAAAGTATATATATATAGGATACATTATATAATTTGTTTTGAGGTTTCAAAAAACAGTGATTTGGTTTTAAATTTTGGATACAGTATCTATTATAACATTCAAGTAACATATTTCAAAAGTTTGATTTTTTAAAATAACTAAATTAATATATAACTCTAAGACAACCTGCCTCTACCATGATCTTCAAAATAGTGCTGTTCAATTCTTCTACAGAAAGCAAGGAGGTTGCTATAGTTTTTCACCTTCTCAGAAAGTTCATCATTGGTCAATCGTGTGGTAAGAATGGTGTACAAATGGCCAAATACCAGTGCATCAAGTTCAGTAGGCCTAAAACAAAAGTAGAAATGACAGTAATATGAGTAGAATTTAATTTTTATAGTAGAAAATACTGTCAGGTTCTCCGCACCCACAGGTCCCACACCTGCAGGTTCAACCAACCTGGGGTCAAAAATAGTTTCAAAAATAAAAAATAACAATACAACAATAAAAATCATACAAATTTTAAAAACAACAGAGTGTATAAGTAATCTAAAGATGATTTAAAGTATACCAGGGATGTACATAGGTTATATGCAAATAGTATGCCATTTTATATAAGACTTGAGCATCTGGGAATTTTGGTATCAGAGAGGATCTTGAAACCAATCCCCCACAGATACCAAGAGACAACTGTATACTACTTTAAAAAACATTTTATTCATCAATTTAAAAGAAAAAAGCTATATAAGAAATAAATCCTAACACAACTTCAGAGAATTTATTGTCTTAACTTGGGAAAAAAAATTTTAAGTATGATTTGCTAGTTGTATGACTTGTTTTTTGAAGTAACAGTAATATGTAAATGTGTTAAAATAATATAGGTGTAATAGATCATATTCATTTTACTCATTACTTTGTTCACTGAATAGATACAGCAGGTCTCCAGTGTGCCTGAAACTATACCAGATGCTGGAGACACAAAAACAAGAAAGATACTCCAAGACATGGACACAAAACATAAATTACCACAATGTAATTTATTAAGTGTTTTAATAGAAACACAGACAAAGTGCTATCAAAGCTCAGAGGATTTCTGCTGTGGTGCTGCAACCAAAAAATGATAACCACTCACCCAATCACATATCAACAACATGATACAACTTTAATTGTACCACTTTTAAAGTAACTTAGATTTCTGAAGGAAACATAATCATAAAGATGGCCTCAACATAAAATTTTCTAGGGTTTTTTCCTCTTTAATTATATATTACTAACAACAAAATGAAATTTACCTTACTACTAATGGTCCATAAATGTGGCATCACCAATCTACATTGTATTAAAATAATTACTAATGCAATATTACTAAAAGGAGAAAATACCAGCCTAATTATGAACTAATTATTACTGTCAGTCCCACAGTGATGAAGTTTTTGAGAAAACATGTGCTAGTCCAGCTAAATGTGAAAATATGTTATAATAATCTGGTTTGACAGAATAGATTTGGGGATCAGTCAAATTTAAATCTGAACCCCAATTCTGCCACTTACTAGCCATGTGTTCTTGGTCACTACTTATGAAGAATTGCATGGGGTTGTACAGCTTTAAATACCATCTTCATGCCACTAAATCCCAAATATTTATTTACGGTCCTAATCTCTCCCCTGAGCTCTAGATTCACACATTGAAATGCCTACATAACATCTCCACTTCAATGTTAAGTAAGTATCTCAAAAATGCTGGTCTCCCAATCTTCCAAAAATAAAAGGCACCACTATCCACAGAGCAGTTCACGCCAAAAATCCAGGGGTTACCCTTGAGTCTTCTCTTTCTCTTACTCCCCGCCCCCCATATATATTAGCAAGGCTGGTGAGATACTACCTCCAAATTATGCCCTGAATACCACTTATCTCTCTCTATTATCATCTCCTAGTTTCAGCTACTATCATCTCTCACCTAGACCACTGCAATAGCCTCCTTATGTGTCTTCCTGTTTCTACTCATTCTCTACACCATAGCCAGAATGACTATTTAATGTCACCAGATCATATCACTCCAAGCCATAAAATATTCCAATGGATTTCCATTCCACTTATACTAAAATGCCTAACTCCTTACCCTAAGCATACAAAGCCCAGATGATCTGGCTCCTGCCTACCTCTTCAAACTCACTTCCTACCATTCTCAACATGCAACCCAAACTGTTCTTGCTTCTTTCATTTGAACACAAAAGTCAAGTCAATCCTGAGGCCTTGACACCAACTATTCCTACTGCCTAAAATACTCTTTCTCTGGCTTCACATTGCTGGCTCCTTCTGGTTTGTCAGAACAAGGTTTAAATGTCACATATTACCACCTCTTTTTTTTTTTTTTTAGACAAGAGTCTTGCTCTGTCACCCCAGCTAGAGTGCAGTGGCATCATTATAGCTCACTGGAACCCCAAACTCCTGGGTTCAAACGACCCTCCTGCATCAGGCCCCCAAGCAGCTGGGACTACAGGCGCACACCACCATGCCTGCCTAATTTTTCTATTTTTAGTAGAGATGGGGTCTCGCTCTTGCTCAGGCTGGTCTCGAACTCCTGAACTCAAGCAGTCATCCAGCCTTGGCTTCCCAGAGTGCTAGGATTACAGGTGCAAGCCACCATGCCTGGCTTATCTACTTGTTTTCTGCTGTATAACCAATAGCTAGAACAATGGCCTGGCACATAGGTTCTCAATAAATATGTGCTGAATGAATCAATAAAAAGGTGACACACTTCTCATACCACACTATAACTGTGTTGACTTAACTGTTTCCCTCACTACACTCCATGCTCTTTAAAGGCAACACTGCATATATCTTTATATCTCCAGTTCTTAGCACAGTACCTAAGAAATAAATGAAATTAATCAAAGTCAGATGTGTAATATATAGCCATTTTTGAAAGGGCAGCTGACAGCATAGTCTTAAAAAGTCTCGTGATCTTAAACTCAATAGCACCATAATCTTATCATCACAGATAAGTCAATAACAAATGGAACCCTGCAAAGAACCAAGGATGTACAGTGGATAAATGTAGAGCTGAGATACCTTGCAAAGAAGTAATATTATATAAACACCAACTCTTCTACATCCCTAAACATATTTCTTAAAAGGTACATCTTATCTTAACAATTCAGGACTTATTTTTCAAATCCTTGTTTAGTGCCAGCTACCCTTGTTTCTTATACAAGAGCCTAAAAAAGGTGAACATATTCCCTGACGCAACTTCCAATAGTGTAGATGGGCATCCTTTTAACAATAAACGAAGGTTCTGAATGAGTTCAAGCACGAATGTATGCTGAAATCAGAGTGCTTCAGAAGTACTCCTGAAGTGGTCAAAACATTATTTACTGCAACTATATATCCACATAACTCTAAAGATATTGAATTATATAGGGGTATGAGTAAATAAAAATTGATCTGATGTTACATAAAGATAGCAACTTTGTGGCAAGTTACTTTAGAACATCGACAGGAAGCAGAATTCAATAGATTAAATCAAGCTAAGCACATATGTCACGTGTTGCTTAACAACAAGAATACATTCTGAGAAATGCAACATTAGGTGATTTCATCGCTATGCGAACATTATAGAATGTATTTAGGGCCGGGCATGGTAGCTCCCGCCTGTAATCCTAGCACTCTGGGAGGCCGAGGTGGGCGGATGGTTTGAGCTCAGGAGTTCAAGACCAGCCTGAGCAAGAGCGAGACCCCGTCTCTACTAAAAATAGAAAGAAATTAGCTGAACAACTAAAAATATATAGAAAAAATTAGCCAGACATGGTGGCGCATGCCTATAGTCCCAGCTACTCGGGAGGCTGAGGCAGAAGGATTGCTTGAGCCCAGGAGTCTAAGGTTGCTGTGAGCTAGGCTGACACCATGGCACTCTAGTCCAGGCAACGGAGTGAGACTCTGTCTCAAAAAAAAAAAAAAAAAAAGAATGTATTTACACATACCTAGATGGTATGGCCTACTACACATCTAGGCTATATGATATATCCTACTGCTCCTAGGCTACAAACCTGTACAGTAAGTTACTGTATTGAATACTATAGGCAACTGTAACACAACAGTAAGTATTTGTGTATCTAAATATATCTAAATTTTAAAAAGGTACAGTAAAACAAGGTATTATAATGTTATGAGACCACTGTCATATGCAGTCCACCATGGATTGAAATGTTGTTATTCCTCACGTGACTGTCTATATATATAATGACTCTGACAATAAATTACTAATTCCAACAATTTCTTTCATTTTAAAAAGTATACCTGTTGTGGTGGTTTACCCAACTGTATGCCTTTGTTAAAACTCATAGAACTATACACTTAAAAGTGACAATTTAATTACATGTAAATTATATATCAATAAGCCTGACTGCTTAATCAAGTCAAGATCTTGATTGAATTATCTTGCTATACCATATGAAGAGAAAACATAATGTTCCACTTGTCTTTTAATTAGCTTGCTATACCATGTCAAGAGAAAACATAACTTTCCACCTGTCTGCTTACCAAATAGTTTGTGGATTATATAATTTGTATATAGATAGCCATTTCCCTCCTAAGAGTTCTAAGGTACGTCATATATATTGTTGCATTTATCTTTATAGATTTTTTATTAGAAAAACATTCTGGGGTGACAAATACATTTTTAAAGTCCTAAAAAATTTGATGCTTCCTTATCTTGTATCATCATTCTTTCCACATTTCTCTTGGTTATCCACTCTTCTTTCATTTGAAAATTAAAACAAAAACAGTACTGTAAAATGTCAACATTTTCCTAACCTTTTCCATTTAAAATTTTTCTGGCATTCATCCTTTTTGCTTTGTTTATTCATTATGATTTCATATTTCTTTCTTTCTCTCTGATACCTTTTATAGTATCATCTAATTTCAAAAATATTAATTTTATCTGGGTGTTTCCTAATTTTTCTTGCCCAATACATGATTAACTTGTCATCTCTTCATACTACTAGAAACAATCTATATATCCTTCCTTTATATTCCAATCACTGATCTTTAGGACTGCACATAAGTTTGTAAATCAAGCCCCTCACTTCTTGGTCCTCTTTCCCCAATTATTATCCTTGCCGTAAGATCTTCCTTAACTAACCTTTTCATTTGGTTTCTTTCATGAGTCCTCCCAAGATCCCCTGTAGGTAAGCTAGGAGAAAAGTTGATTCTAATTTTCAGGAGTAAGGGGAGGAGGATACACAGAGAATTAAAGTAACTTGCCCAAGTTCAGTATATGTCAGAGCCAAGAATAGAATTGAGGGCCTCTAACTTAGAGTCCAATACTATATAGCTTGATTTAAGCCAGGGCTCTATCCACTAAGGTATAGCGTCTTACAAAGTGATGACTCCTACTACAGATAAAGAAATGAGACAAATTTTGCCAGAACAAAATGAAAATACAAGTTACTTTTTCCTAAATGTACTTTATTTGCATTTTAATATAAAATGATTAGTTAAAATTAAATTTCAAAATTAAATCTATTCTCGTCTTCAATCATAATTATTTCCTAGGAAAAAATGTTTATCTGCCTAAATATCATGTAAGGTAAAATCATTTCAAAAACCTATATCTTAATATCAATTAAAGTTCCTCAAAAGCAAGCCTTTGGTTTTACAACTGTTCTAAATTAGAATTTCCATTATAAGTTTAAATATAACTGTGCCCTTATGAAGAAAAATGATACCTTGGTATTCCCATTGAGTGGCATGTCCAAATGGTTTCTGGTTACTAACACAGTGACAATGAGTTTAACTGAGATGAAAAATAAGTTAAATCTACTCTCTTGGCCTCTCCTAAAGACAAGGTGCATAACAAAACTAACTCAAACTAACTTGTAAAACAGAAAAATGCACTTCAAACAATAAAACACACCCTTCTGAGCTTTTCAACTTCTAAGAATTCCTATATTAGAAAGAAAAGGGGAACTACAGAATACTAACATTTGGATACATTTCTTTTATATTAGGGACTAAACAAATAGAATCTGCATAGCAAACATCACTAGAAACAGGAACGGAGTTGTAAAAGCTTTACCTACCAAGATTTCATGGTTTGAACTCTGTGACCTTTCCTCTTCAAAGATCAACAGATCCCAAATTTTATTTTAATATCAGTTATATATAATATTCATTACTCATGCTATGGAATAATATAACTTAAATATTTCCAAGCTATCTTCACAGTCATTTTTACTACAAATATTAACATCTTTACCACAAGCTGTTTGATATTGCTATAGAAGATGAATGCTTATGAAGATATAATAAATAATAGCAAATAAAGCCTTTTAAAAATTATCAATCTAAAAAGCAAGAAATTTTCATTAAAAAGCCAAGTAAAATTTAGACCTACGTAAACCATTAAGATTAAAATGCTAATTTAAGCCCATTTTATACTGAATCACAGAATAGACAGCTGATTCTGATATATCAAAATGATAATTTTTAATAAAAAATTCATTCTTTGCCAACATTAGAGATTCTTTTCAAAATTGCAAAAAAAAATCTGTCAATGAAACATGAATTACTCAATTTACACATATACACATATAATCAAATCCTTTCATTTCTATGCTTTATGAATGTTTTCATTAACATTTAAAAGATAAGCTCAAAATAGTACTTGTCTAAGAATATTTTTTATTGTTTAGTTCTGTTGACTTTTCCAGTCCCCAGGGTATCATTCTATATAGGGTATCATCGTAAACAGACAACTATACTTACACTAACAACTTCTTTATGTTGTTATAGGACTTTACAAGTTTAGAATTTTGTTAGGATTTTGAAGTTATATACAACACCTTGAACTACCTCTATTACAACCTTTATCATACCATACAATAATGACTGATTTACATGACTGCCCTTAAGAGAAATTCTTCATGACAAAGACCACATTTTAGAAATTTTAGTTTCTCAGAGCCGAGAAGTGCTAAATAAATGCTTAATGAGTACAAAAATTTAAAAATAACTAAATCTTTTCATAAATATTTTTTGAAAAAGCACTTCCTTTATGACACAAGAAATTTGCAACCTAACAATACAGAGAAAAAACCAACTTAAAAAAAATAAAATTTCCTACTGTTTATTGAAGAAATAGGGTTGTGTTCCCAGTCTTTGAGAAAGAGCTTGACAGCACTGGTCTACATCTTCTAAAACCTAACGCGGGCAATAGGCCATAAAGAAAAATATTTAAATTAGCAAACAATAAAGAGTATCTAAAACTTAATTTATACCACAGTTTAAAACAAAAATGTAAATTTAGGTTAACATCTTATAATATATTTAAATCAGACTATAGACCATATATAATACTTTCTACATAAGAAATAGAAAATTTGAGAATAAATTTCATTTAAATACAAGTACATTTAAGTTACTTGTAAGAACTTTGTCAAGAAAATGTTATCCTGAACCCATATATTCAAATAACTTTGCAGATATAAAAATATTTGCTTCATAAAGATGACACTGCTGACCCACCATGAGTAAAAACATTTGAGTTGTTTTCCCACTAGTGGAGATGGATTTTATTTACTCCTTCCCTATTCATTTACTTAATCCCCCTTGTGGCCAATGACACACATCAGTGAAATAGCTGGCCAGGATTAAGCGTAGTCTTGGAAAAGACAGACGTTAATTAACTTGATGATAGTGGGACAAGACGTATATTTTAAAATTTTGCTACTTTAGTAAATTTAAGACCAAAGAAAAATAGATATATAAAGTACTATATTTAACAGGCTTTCCTTTTTAAGCCTCGATGCTGCAGATCTAAATTTATTGACATAAAAGATGCCCACAATGTATTGTTCAATGGGAAAGAAATCAGGTTATAGAGTGGCAGGCATGAACTGACCTGGTCCAGAGTCTTGTTACCCCATCCAATAGCTTTCATCTTACGTTTGACTTCCCACTGCTTCTGATAGGCCAAAATATGATTCAGAGGCCAAGGGTAAGGAGATCCATACCTAGCATGAGTAATCTAAAGCAATAAGATTTTGTTAAAAATGTGATCCTTCCTAAAAATGATGCACAGTTTTACAAATAGAATTCTAAAACAAATATATTTTCAGAGAATATAAATAGAGCAATCTGAGAAAAATACATAGCTTGCAATCTAAAAACTTAAAATCTTAAACTGTACCCTTTAAAAAATATATAAACTTTTATGTACTTTGCAAACAGTTACATCAAACAATGACACATAGCTTCCCTAAAGTGTATGTGCAAGCAAAATTAAAGTAAGTGAAAAACTATATCACTAATGGTATAAACCACAATGTTTCATTTATGAGCAGGGACTTGCGATTCTGAGCAAAAGTGTTTTCTCATTAAATTTTAATTAAGATAAATGCTGCAGAACCACTCACCTCCCCTACTGTAGCTTCATCACACCACTGAAGATACAACTAGGAACAAAAGAACAGTCACTAAAACTTTAGAATATCACAGAGAAAAAGGATAAAGAAAGTTATTTCTTGCCATAGTAATTTTTTATAAACCAATTTTATAAGTCACATATGTGAGGGTTTACTTTCCTTAGCTACTATACAGAATTATAAAATTTAATGGTGGAACTTTATAAAAATATTTCTTATTCATACAATTAAGTAAACTTCAAAAGGCCAAAGTAAAATAATGAGTAGGCAAGAATCACTCCTTTTTACAAACAGAAAAACTAAAAGTGAAAATGTCAGGTAATTTGTTCAAAGATAATGATCAAATAATTTGGGTAACTATCCCAACCCTAGAATTATGAATACTTGACTATTTTCCCATTTCTTAATAACTTTAAAATAACCCATAGGAAAGATTACATTTTATGAGAGGAAAAAACTTATTTTTAAGCCATATTATCTGGTATAATATTATACCTCTGCAGTCAACAGCATATTGTTGACTAACTCCATGTAAGCTTTCATTTCTGCTTTTTGGACTTCGTCCAGCCCGTCACTAAGAGAATGGCCCTAAAGAGAATTTAGGAAAATATAAAAGAACATCATATTAAATATACAAAAACTTTCAATTATCTTAGTAACAAGGACCATAACATGTAACTGTCCAGTGGATTAATATCCAAAATACCTCTCAAAATTATTTTATATAAAAGCATATAATATGCTGTATCACTACAAAATATTAATAAGTAGTATTTGTCATTATACCAATGCATTTTCAATAGACAAATTTATATTATCAGTTATTTCACAAAAGAAGAAAACAGATGAAAAAAATACTGTTAATAACGATATAAGGAAATAAGCACTAATTTTTAAATTCTAATACACTGTAGTAACTAGTGGATACATGAAATGGTATATCCTTTAGTTCAATCTGGCAATCTATTGTAAGATTTTAAAATACATACCCTATGACAGCCCAAAACCACTTTTAGGAATTTATTCTAAGGAGACAGACAAGTGTACAAAGGTGTACATACAAGAAAATTTATCTTAGCACTCTCTAATAGCAAAAAATTGGCTACAACCTAAATGACCATCAATAAAGACTTGAGAAAATAAAATTATACTACAGCCAATAGAATACTATAAGACAATTTAAAACGATGACATATATCTATATACCTATAGATATTAATATGGAAAAATGTCCAAACATATTAATGATTTTAAAAGATAGGTTGCAAAATAAAACATACTAGTATGATCTATTTTTCTATACATGCAAAAAGAAAAGTCTGGAAGGATGTTTCCTAAAACATTAATGGGGTTATTCCTTAACAACTATTAAAATTTAAACAGAATAAATGAAAAGTAGAATCATTCAAATAGATAAATCAATACATTCAACTTCTGAACATATCCTCCTCTAACTCTCTTCTCAAAAGTCAACTGGATACTCCATAATAACCTAACCATTTTAATTTATGACCAAAATTCTCATAAGCATAGGTTAGAAAATTACCATTTTGTAAAGATCAAACTACCTTATTTGCCCTTCACTTACATTATGAAAAACACCAACTTATACTTCAGAAATATTTTCCAGTAGTTTATATCGGCGTTTTATAAAACTAGGTTAAAATCAATGTAAATGTTAAGATTCACTAAAGAATGATGAATGACTTATTTAAGAGGAATTGTGATCAAATGCATTTAATATTTTTTTATTACCTTGGCTTTAACGAATTGGACTATTGGACCAAGTTCTGATACTACTTGATTTCCCACATGAATAAAAGGTACTTTACCTGTTCAAGAAAAAATATATGTAAAAAACTTTCAGTAAATTAAAGTCTGTGCTAACAAGAAATTAAGATAAAACTCGGATGTTTTAATACAGAGATTTCATGAAACTTAACTTTTGAAAATAACAGATATGTATGTTAAATTCTATAAATTTTTAAACACTAATTACTAACCAATTTTAAAACAAAAGAAAAGGAACAAATAGATTAATTTCTAGAGTACTCACTCAGATATAATAACAGATCACAATATTCTCTTTTCAGAGCCAACACTAATAAAATATTTGTAAATAAAGGTACATTTAGCTACAATTTCCCATTTTCCCTATGTATGGCAATTTTTGGGACACCCTGTATAGCGGTAAACACTAATTTTCCAAATTACATGAATCAAGCCAGGACATTGGTTCATGACCACTGATAAATTTCAAAGAAATTTAACTGGGCTTTCTCTTCAGAGTATAAATGAAACACCTACATTGTAAATATATTTCAGAAGTCTTTTTACATTTTCTAATTTTAAATCTTTGATACTCATTAAGGTCAATATTTTAAGTACATGTGGTGTATCAATAACTGTTTTTCACTCAAAATACCAGGAATGAAAAGAATTAACAATCTTTGAAGGTATGCTACTTGGTGAGTTTTAATACAAAGTATGTTCCCAACACGTGGGAAAAAAAGAACAAGTAGTATGCTTATAAAAACTGGCTTCTCTAAATACACACCACATTAAAAGAGTAATATTTCATTTTAATAAATGCTAATACCTGATGAAATTATCAGAGATGAGAGAACAAACTACTCTTCAAATAGCAAGAAGGTCTATTCCAAATGCTAAAGAATGAAACCTGCTGTCAGACCTAGTTCAAATAGAGTTCACACTAACAGCAGGCTTCTTCCTGCTCCTTTTCCATAAATTCATTTCTCTCTGGCTCAGTCAGCCTGGGAGTAATGGATGAGGTGCACAACACCAACAAAAGCTTCATCTGCATCCATAGGATAACACTCATTACAAAGGAAAGGCAGACCTTGTGGAACACAACAACTCTATAGATGTATTTAGAAGACATTTCCCTGTTATCAATTCTGCATTCTTTCCTTCTACTGTTTTATAAATCTTGTAAAAAAAAAAAAAAAGAAAAAAAAGAAAGAAAAGAATTCATCTAGGTAAGCATTAGGCCATATTGTTTTTTAATTTGGGATAAAATCTTTGTAACTATTATATTACCAGAATTAGTGCAAGTCCTCTGAGATAAAATGATCTAAGAATGAAAACTATTTAGTGCTTAGACTAAAGGGTATTTTGAGGTGTAACACTTTTACAGCAAAGTGTATTTCTCATTTTCAATAACTAGCATCAGGTTCTTAGAAAAAGAGTTTGTATTTTATTTCTTTTCTTAAAAAATATCTTAAGTATTGTAGACTCTAAAGCAAGAAAGAAGGATGAGTAGTCAATTGAGTATTCATCTTATATATCTCTAAATATAAAGAGATATATAAAAATCAAGGCAACAAGTTAGAAGTGAATAATGTTTTCTGTCACTAGCCTGACTTAAAATGGAGCCAATGTTATATCCTTATTATTGCAGGTATCAGGCAAAAGCAGTGAGACAGTTATTCTCTGGCACCAATCAAAGGTCATAAAAGAAAACCAAGCCCTCTGTTTTTCATTTTAGGCAGAATAATCACAGAATAAAACTTTTATTTCTAAAGAAAGCAAGACCATGTTGCCAAGCAAGTTTGCAGATTCAGAGAATGTTAGAAATATAAAGGACCTTGGATGTCATCTAATTCAGCCACCTCATACTACAGATGAAGTCACCTAGGCTCAGAGAAGTGAAATTTTTCAAGGAAATAGTTAATATGTGACAAAGTACAGAAAGAGTAAAGATTTCCTAACTCTTAGCAAAGTGGTCTTCTGACTATGCCATGTTGTCTGGTTTAAAAATCTACCATGAGATCAAACAAGCAAATAAAAAAACATTTCTCTGATCACCCCAAATCATTTGATGAAAGAGAATATCAATTTTAAATACAACGAAATTTAAATATCTTAGTAGAAAGTATCATTTTCATCTACCTATAGGAGACTCCTCCTTATGAAAGAATGTATGTATGCATTGTATGTCTCTAACATATTTATGTTTGTCTTTCATAGAGTCTATAAAAAGGTGATAGATATCTACCTAAGCACTATTAAGTATAGTAATTTTAGGAAACAGGTAGATGAACTATACTGACTTCTCATTTGCTAAAGATTTTAATTTTAGTATTAGATTACTAACCTTTTTGCATGTAAATATACAAACTCTTTTTGTATGACTATGTAGAGGAAAAAGATCGACAGAATACACTATATTCCACCAGAATTCAGTGACGTTTATAAAACCTATATATAAAACCAGCATAAAAATGAGTCAATGAATGGCCTCCAAGAATCCAAAATATGTTTATGTTTATAAATCTACAAATTCTTTTATGGAAATGCTTCCCAAATATATATTCATAAATATTCAGTATGTATGAGGAGAGTGTTTTTGACAATTATTACCACCCTTAAGAACTTAAGGTGAAAAAAAAATGTTTATTACAAGTCATTCCAAAGTTATCATCACATCACAATGAAAAGATAGGTAAATGTCTCCCTAAAAAGCAATGTAACACACTTATACCAATCAGCTATATTTAATGATTTATTCAAAAAGGAGTGATTTTATTGTTATTGCTACAGCAAAACCATAATTATAATAATCCATGCCATTTATACTTTACATTTATTTGTAAGCTTTGTGGTACTATATTTTTATATTAAAAATTATTTGAATCATATTTAAAATAGTATTTTAATATACTGACATATAGAAAGATAATACTGATTATAAAGAATAGTAGAAAGGCTAAAACTTCCATAAAAAGTTTCTTCAAACTTGTTAATAAAAAGTATTAGAAAAAAGAAATAATTAGAAACCAAAACATTCAAACCTAACAGCTAATGACAAATTAATTATGCTGTAATCTTTTTCTGCCTGTATTATGGAAAGGTATAATTTAGAGAAATGTATTGAATAATGAATGGATTCATTATTAACTGATGAGGAAAGTCTTCTGTAAGTAAAACTGGGGAAATCTGAGATCATGTATTTCCTTAATATTTACTATTTAAAACAATTCCCATAACACACCAGTAACTATTGCTGACCAAAATTGAAATGAACACACATGCTGACCCGAAGATTGTCAAGTTTGCAATTGTTACCTTATAAAACCATGGAAACTTCCCCTAAAGGTAAACAAAAAAATCAGGCATTTTTCACATATAGGTACAAACTGGACTATCACTGTAATTTTATCAATCCAGAATATTAACAGAGAAGAAAAAAAACACACTTACCAGATGGAGACATATATTCTGCATTTGCCCTACAAACTACTTTGATAGGCAGGTTACACATTTGCAAAAAGGCCTGTAAATCAAGAGACATACAATAAGCCTAGTGAAAGCATATGCATATTTGAACAGAACTTTTCATTCATTTTCTAAACTTAATTAACAGTTCATACTGCAATGCTCCATTGGAAAACAATGAACCAATTTCAAGTGAACGATTTGTTGTCCAAACAAAAATAAAATGTCATTTCACTACTTAAAAATCAATGATTTAGATACCAGTAAACATATGAAACTTAAAGCATGTACATACACTTAAGGAAGAAAATATAAATTATCCATAATTATTTTCCTGTATTAGCTTATGTAAGTCAGCAATACTGTATATTGCTTTAATTTTCTTAAATTGATGACTAAAATCCAAATGTTATAAGCTATTGATTGCTTAATTCCACTACTATCTACAGGATCATCATCTTTCTCATCTTAGGGGAAAACTCAAAATGATATTTCTGCTACTTCAAAGTTCTCTCCAATAATACTCTATATTCTAACATGTAGCTTCTGTGCTCATTAATTCACTTTTTAAAGACCTAAATTACCATTATCACTATGTTTACAGTAACAAAAATTTCAAAATCAATTTAAATTTCTAAATGATAAGGGGATGGGATAAATCACTACAGTAAACTAAACTATCAAATGTTATACAGTCAACTTAAAAACTCATGCTTTTGAAGAAATTTTTAAGACAAGAAAAAAATATACACATTATAATAAGTGAAAAATACAAAATTGTATTACTATATCGTTCTAATTCATTTGTAAATATTTTTAAGACACCAGTAAACTCTATGCTAAATCCACTATTTTTTACAATACTCAAAGCTTACTCCCTTGTTCTCTTTTCTATGACTTCTTGGTGGCTTCTTTTCTACTCACAAAATTTATCTATGTTTCTAAAAAATAATTCAATTATTCAATTGGGAGCTCATAAGTTACAATGGCTCTAATTACCACATACAAATTAGAAAACAAATCTTTTATCTCTTTTGAAACTGAAGGAACTCCTAAAAATGTAAAAATAATTCAATTATTCAATTGGGAGCTCATAAGTTACAATGGCTCTAATTACCACACACAAATTAGAAAACAAATCTTTTATCTCTTTTGAAACTGAAGGAACTCCTAAAAATGTAAGGAACTACCAGTCAAATGTAAGTTGAGATAAAACTAATAAATTAACAAGGCTATTACTTATCACATAATGCCCAATAGAGATTTCTTATAGGTTTATTACAATTCCTTCCTCAGTTCTACATTAGTAATCAGTTTTAAAGACTCCTGTTAAGTAGTAAGAGTACTGAATAGTGATTAACATCTTGTACAAAGAACTCCATTTACCCAAAAGTATGTCAATTCTCTTCTTCAAACCTGTCTTCCCAGAACTCTAGTCCTCTACAGATGTTTCCCTCTAAAAAGAAATCTCACATGAGTCTGATCCCTCCCATTTACACCCTCTGATCCCTGCATTGCTTGGTAGCTTATGTGTGCATGCTCGATCTCCCTAAGTGAATGGCATCTCTCAGAAAGCCAAAAAGTAGATTTTAATTTTTTTTGTAATTCTGTCCTCCTCTCCCAAATCTTCCTCATTTTCCCACAACTAACCTAAAGTGGTGCACTACTTATATTATGTTAAAGCATTCAATGTTGTTTACCAATTGGACCAACCAAAGCTCCCCAAGAGTTTTTATTACAGCAGAGGCTATTAGTTATCCCCACAACATATGTTCACCTCTTTCCCCACAGTAGTAGAAACTATGAATTACATCTGCACACATGGCTGCCAGAAATAAAAACTCTTATTTCCCAGTCTCCCTTTACAACTGGGTGTGGCCAATGTCTAAATTCTGGTCAATGGGACTAAAAGTTCTAGGCAACTGCTTTAAAAGGAGAGGATATCTCCTCTTTTTTCCTCCCTGCTGACTATAATATAAAAAGGATGACTATAGCTAGAGCAGCCAAATCAAACCATGAAATAGAAGGTGAGTGTTGGAAATGGTAGGGCAACAGGAGTAAAAAGAAGCCTGATTTGTTCCTAATAATCATGTAGTCACCAAACCTGGATTACCCATGTTTATAAGAGAAAGAAAGAAATCATCTTTTTAAGCCACTGCAATTTAAAGTTTCTGTCACTCACAGCCAAACCTAATCCTAAATAATTCACCTACAATTACAGTTTCTAGGTTTAAACATCACCGCACCCAACCAAAAGTTGAATCCTCAGTGTCTAGGTGAAAACTAACAGTCCTCTACATACTATAATCTGTGATCCCAATTAATATTAAGAACTAATAGAGCATTACTTATTTGTAAGCAACTCCAATTGATAAAATGATCAGGCAAATGTTTTAACGTATGAAAACTAAGAACTAAGGAATGAATAAATTAAAACTATAGCCCACAAATATACTCATTCTTTGAATATAAATTTACGCTCACTATTATAGCACTAATAGCGAGCTTCTTGACTGACCTACAAAAACAGGCTAGGGTGGTGGTTCTCAAACTTCAGCATGCATCAAAACCATGTGGAAGGCTCTCTAGATAAGAATTAGAGAAAATAAATATAAACAACTCTTTCAAAAATCATGGATCAGAAGAAAAAAAGAAAGGAGTAGAAGGGTCAACTATTTTCTTTTACATATGTATCTATACTGATGGAGAAAAGTGGGGCTCATTAAAACACAGAAAGAAAAAAACAAAACTGGAGATAGGCTGAAATTACAAGAAACAGGTGGAACAGCTGATATCCAAGATCCATGAGTAGGTAAAAATGGGATGGAATAAGAATACAGGTGAAGAGATGTGTTTTTGTCAGGGAACAGGACACTTTTTTCCATGTAACGCAAGGGGTGGTGGGAAATCAGTGATGATGAGAAGCTAAGAGGGACTGAAGTCTTCAGTACAGCAAAAAGAGTTCGAAAGAATTATTTAACATATCTTCTCAAAGGCCTCGATATTCTATTGTTAATTAATTATTATACTATATAAATAGTAAATATGGTATATTTTGCTAAACTACCTGCATAGAGGTACCTATACTCATCAATATTTCAAAATGCTGTATTTCACAAAAAAAAAGGATTAAGCAGAATTGTAATGTTCTGCGATCAAACCCATGATTTTTACTTTTTTGTAAAAAAAAAAAAACTGACTTAATTTTTACCAATTTAACAACACTCAACTTACCACAGACCTCAACTGATAGCATAATTCTCATTAGCCAAAGATTAATTTTACAGTATTTATTACAATTACTCTTCATCACCGATTCAAAAGGAATTTTCTGAATTAATCTGTGGTTCACAAAGAAGTCTGATGTCACAAACACAGCATTTTCATCCAAACATTAAAAATGCAAAAACAAAACATGACCACACCTATCTTCAATAATATAAAAACTCTAAAATGAAAGGAAGCTTTGATGCAAACAGTATCTATTTTCCTTTCTCTTATAAGATAGAAGAAAACACCTGAGAGGCTCCAAAATAGTACTTTCACCTTCCACTTTCATTTTCAATACCTTATCAGCACACAAAAATACTCCAAATAACAGTCATGATACACTAACTTAAAATATATTTTATTTTCAATTGTGAAATAGCAATCCGTATATTTTATTCTCATGTAAATCCAAAGAAAAATGTAGTTCTAATTGTAAGAATGAACTTAGGATAACTTAGGTAATTCTTACTCCTCAGTTGAATACTTTATTCTAAACTAATTGAAATGAATGACAACATAAGATAATTTGAATCAAAAACTTAGCACATCCTATCAGAATAATGTTTTATAACTATGCTGTCCAATATGGTAGCCACTAGTCACATATGGCTATTTATCTTAAGTTTAAATTAAAGTTGAATAAAAGTTTTAATTCAGTTCCCCAGTCACACTAGCCACATTTCAAGTGCTCGACAGACACATGTGGCTGGGCTATGTATTTATTGGACAACACAGATACAGACCGTTTCCATCATCACATATGATTATGTCTATTGGATGTCTATCAGACAGGATGGGTCTATACCAATCGTAGTCAGTACATAAAAGAGATCTTAGCAAGAGAGGCTGACATCATCTGAAAATGATTAAAGATTGTAAAAACAACCTACATAGTAATAGTGTCCAAAGACCCTGCAAGTGATCAACTTTTGATGATGGTGATATATTAAACCCCATAACATTTCCAATTTCAGAGAGAACTAATATAGGGTTACTCACTCACTGAACAACTCCAATGGATAAAATGATCAGGCAAATGCATTAACATGTGAAAACTAAGAACTAAGGAATGAATAAATTAAAACTACAGCCAATAAATAAATTCTTTCTTTGATTATAAATTTACTGAGTATGCATATGACAGAGAATTTTTTAAACACATACACACGCACACAGAACGTAACAGCTAGTAACTGGTTTCGAAGACCCTGAAATTTAATAAGCTTGATGTAGTTTCAGCATATTTAGTAAGTTAATTGAATTCATAATGTCTAAAAATTCATTGAAGGGGTACGGTGTCAGGATATTTTTTAACTTCAAAAAAATCCAAAGGAAAAAAATAATACCAGATCATCACTCAATAACTGGTTAAACATGAAGGACTGAACTAACACATTTATCTCTGCAATCTTTCAGAAAATCTATTGAGAGAACAGTGAAGAAATAGAGAAGGTATAAACCCAGAAAGACACAAAGAATGGGAGAGGAGACAAAAGCAGACCAGAGATGTGAACCCATTTTTTTTAAAGATGGAAAGCAGACTTAGCAAGGCAGAGGAAACTGAAATCTAAGAGTGTGCAGAGAAGAAAGCCAATATATTTGCATCACAAAAACGAGGAAGATTCCAAAATTGAAGGAACCAAGTAACACAGAAGGCAGAGGTGAGGTACATGAATGAAAATAGAAGGACTGGGTGAAAGTCTATATAAGCATCAGACAACCAGCCCTCCCCCTACCTAGCGGGGAAACAGAGGTTTCTTCTTTGGAGAAACTGAATCAGAGAGGCTCCTGACTCAGGGACCCAAGAACAGCAAAGGGTCCTGGGTAAGATATCACACTGAAAAGAGGAAAGGGGTAAGAATATACATTGACTGAAGAGATCCCCAGCACCCCTCTCCCTCTCGGCTCTCAAACACAGGATACCCCTCCAGGATATCTCTGGAGAAAAAATGTACAAACAGTGATGGTTTTATTGGCGGTGAGGGTTGGGGGTAGGAATAATAACTAACAAAAATGGCAGCTGAATGTGTAAGCAATCAGTCTACAGTGATGCCCACTGTCAAAAAAGCCCCCATCAGCTTTTTAGTGCCTCACTCTGAAAAATAAATTGTTAGAGAGATTATTAAACAGTTGAGGAATGCCTCAAATATATAGAGCCAAAACAAACCACAGAAAAAGGAATTGGGAGGAAACAAAAATGCAGAGAACAGAGGATAATTGCAAAGAAAAATTGTAATGGCCAATATTTATTGAGCACTTACTATATGTCAGGTACTTGCATAAGGACTTTACCTATAAGGTAAGTATAACAAGCATCCCTATTTTAAGATGAGAAAACAGAAGTATGGAGAGTTTAAGGAATATGATCAAGGCATATAGGAAGTTAGAGAGAGAGAGAGAGAAGGAAAGAAAGGAGGGAGGGAAGAAGAAAGAAAGAAAAAATAGGAAGGAGAGAAAAAAGGAAAGAAGGATGTTGTGAGCCTGGTTCACAACTGGCAGGTAATTATCAGGTAAATAAATGAATGAACATATGAAAATTTAAACAATAAATTATCTAGTTCTAGTCATACGTGAATTTTTTAAAATGAAGCCACAAAAATTTCTGATAATAAAAGCATAGAAAAAAAGGCTGTTAAGTGAAAATTCAAAACACAATTTATATTCAACCACTGGTTGGGGTATACAAATCAATGTGACCTTTTGAGGACACTTTGTTAAGGTCTACCAAAATTCTAAATGTACATATCCTTTGACCCCAAAATTTTATTGTTACAAATATATCATATAAACATATTTATATAAAATTATACAAGATATATATTAGGATATTCACACCTAAGCCCTATTTATAACAGCAAACTAATTATAATAGCTTAATGCCCATTGGTAAGAGACTGGTTAAGTAAATTGTGAATTCATCAATGGAATATTTCTACCCTTGAAAAAAGAATGAGATTGTTCCTCAACTGGACTTCTCATACTAAATTCCAAAAGACATTTCTTATCTGGAATCTCCTATAGGGGCTACTGAATGACATAAAACAACATATACTAAATGCAGAATTGCTTTTCATGTGGCTGTTTCTTCTAAATGCCTAGAGCAAAACATTAAAACATAGCTCAGAAAGGCAAACTACTATTTACTAGGATAGAAAAAACTGTGGGATGAGCAGGTTTTCGTGGCAGGAGGGGGCTCAGGAGTCTTTAGATGGTTTTCTCTAATTGTCGCTTCTCTGTCAGACTTCTGACAGGAAATAAGTAGCAGACAACTGCTCTTTTTTCAAGGGCCTAGAGTTGCTAACTAAGGGTACAACTGTATGTTTTGAAAACCAGATAAGCTGGTTCTATTGAAAAGTTGAGAAGTCCAATCTTCAAGGCTACCCCACCTCTTTTGTTGACACAACTGACAGAACTACCTACAAGTCAGTATGTTCTTTGTCAGCACTTCATGCAGGTATGGCACTATCAAGGTGTTAAAAAATGAGAAGAACTACAGATGTTATGCTGAATAAAAATATAAACAAGGACAGTATTCATTTTTGGTCTTTTCTATGTCCTGTATCTACAGCCTACCATGTTTAAAAATTTAAAAGTCAATTTAACTTCTTTATTAAATAAGAAGCTTTAAGATGCAAAGTAGCAGCCCAGTGCAGTGGCTCATGCCTGTAGTTCCAGGTATTCAGGAGGCTGAGGTAGCAGGATCACTTGAGCCCAGCAGTTCAAAGCTGCAGTGAGCTATGATCATGCCACTGCACTCCAGCCTGGGCAACTGAACAAGATTCCATCTCTTAAAAAAAAAAAAAAAAAAAAATGTGAAAAGTAAAATAAAATAAAATTTAAAAAAATTTTAAAGTAAGCTAAGAAGCCATCCCATAATAGCAATTATCTTCTGAAAATTTACTGAGAAGTAACACATGAAGAAGCCACTGTTAGCTGGAATCCTTTAAAATCTCAGCAACTATAGTTTAATCTTCAGGACATCAAAAGTAAGTAGGCAGGTCTTAAGGTCTTATAAGTAATATAAGCAGGTAAACAGAATAACAATAAGCAAATCAACAAAACAAAACATCTCAAATATACACATCTAATTTCAAGTCTTTATACTCAAATATACTAATAATATTCCAGAAAGAAATGTGAGAAAAAAATCAGTGAAATTAAATTTAAAGCCAAAAAGTCACTCATTTCTTTTACAGAAAACAACAAATATGATGGTTTCTGACAGGAGTAAGGAAACAGAATCTACAACATTTAAAACCTTAAATTATCAAGAATGTTTTGCTTTAATTATATTAAGTTTTTTAAAAAAAAGGCAATAGTCTGTTCAGAAAATGATGACAAGGGTGCAACCTGGTTGCATGGAAACATAGTCAATAGCAGGCCTGCCTTGGTTGGTACCTTTGCACAAGGATGCTGTTGCCTCATTGAGATCTCTGTCCTTACCATCACTTAAAACAATTCTTACTTTCTGTTGCTGAGTCATAAACTCTACCACTCATGACTGGGCAACCATCAGCACAACCTACTCCTTAAATCCCACTGGCTGAGTACCCTAGCAGAATCTAATGGATCTTAACAGAGTACGGATTTAACAAGTTAGCTAAGGGCAAGATTAGTGTGAACATACATTTGAAAAAATGGAATCCTCTGCATCAGTCTTAAGAATCAGTATAGAATAAGGAGCTAATAGAGCAGAAAGAAGCCTCCCAGTGAGAGATCTCTGGGTAGAAACTTGGTGACTGTTAGCTTTAGAAAGTTCCTTTACCTCATAGCTTTCTCATTTCTAAAATGAAGACAATTTATTAGGCAGATTAAGGTGCTACATTTAAAACACTGTAAATATCATCTGATACCATCTGAATAATATATTCAATAAATATATGATTATAAATATTGTAGTAATAGTAATAATAAATACTCATTTGTCCATCCATAAAGGAAGAAAGACTATTTTAACTTTGGTGACTTCAAAAGAAAGTTAGCTTCACTTATTTTATTACCTTTTGATGCCTCCTTACGAGAAAAACATAATTATATATCACAATTTAATTGTATTTATTTTTATAAAATTAAAACAGCAAAATTGTGCACTAAGATAAAAATCTCTAGATAAGCTGGGCACGGTGGTAACAGCCTATATATAGTCCCAGCTACTCTGAAGACTGAGGCAAGAGGATTGCTTGAGCTCAGGAGTTCGAGACCAGCCTGGGTAATATAGCAAGATCCTATCTCTTAAAAGGAAAAAAAAAATTAAAAAATCTCTAAATAGATACTAAAAAAATAACGGAACATAACCAAAAGCACTTGTAAACAGTGACTATATGATTTATGTTATAAATACATATAATTACATAAAATCTTTTCTAACAAAGCAAAAAACAAGTGAATAAAGATAACTTGATATTGACATAAATGTTTACCTTGTAATTTTTCAAAGTCATACACACTGATAAAACTGATAAGTGAACTGACAAAAGACCTCCCCCTCCAGATATAAGCTCCTTTAGTATATACAGACCATGTCTATCTCATTCAATTACTTTAGTCCTCAGCATACAATAGGCTCTTGATAAACATTTCCTCAATGAACAAGCCACAGATATTCATAATAATACAAACATACCTAAGTCCACAGAAAAATAATAAGCTACAATAAAGATTAGCATTTTGTTATTTTACAGGTCCAGAGCGCATTGTTTTAAAAAGTCAGAGTAACTCCTGTTAAATTTAGAGAGATTTTTAAAAATCAATAGTTACAAATATCAACAAATAGATATTGCTTTAGAAAACAGTAACAGGAATTCAACTTGAAGAAAAATAATTGCCTATGCAGAAATCAGAAACCACAATTCAATAAGTACAAAAAGCTTTAAATAGAGTAAATTTGTTACTAAAAATATGACATGTTTACTTGAGAGCACACATGAAGACACATCACATCAGAGAATGGCACCTTCCTTAATACAACTCTCACCTGAAAACTACTCTTGGACTATCTGACTCATTTTAGATAAATTAACATTTGACAGCTATAGAAAAAAATCAGCTTCCCTCTGAAAGCAACAAAAAAGACAACCAGAATAGAAAAAGATATAAGCTTTCCCTGTTAGAATTACATATAAATAAAATAAAGTTATAGGGTCAAAAATAAGCAAAAAGTTATAAAATAGGCAAGGGTACAGAAAGAATAATACTTGTAACCCAAGCCTAACATAATAACAGTTACATAGCTGGTACTCAATTAGGGAGTAAAGAAAAAAAATTTCTTTTTTTCTGGGCTCCTATAATAAATGTTTTAAAGTACTGTTATTTACCCACAAAAATATTCCCAACTAAGAAAAATAACAAAAAAATAAATAAAATTCTTAGGATAAGCTAAATAGTGGGTGACAGAGACACAGAATATATTCATTTCATTTTAACCAACTAACAATAACTCAATGTTGAATCTTTGCCAATAAGCAGTACCAACTATCTTCTTTCCTCGTCTTTATTCTAAAAACATTTGTCTTACAAGTTAAACAAATAGCAATACTCTCTTTAACTGCACCTAAGCAATAAAATCAGCATTGTTTGCCAATAAAAATACAATTCAAAATTTTAAAGAACTATCCTCAATAAGTCTTTAAAAGATTGGATGCTTTGCACTGATTAATCAATATCATGGAATTCAAGGGGTTATGAACAACTTCTAAATTTATGTGAGCCACATTAACAAAGTTATTCAAATTCCAGATAGGTAACAATCCATTTTCAGTCCAAACATGTAAAGCTATCCTCAGACAGCAGACCTCAGGTTTTTCTTCTTTAGGACAAAGCTTCTATTCATTTCATAATTAAATTTGAAATATTTTATGTAAGAATTCACTAAGGACTATTCTCAAGCATGCAATGCCATTTTCAGGGCACAAAATAAAAATGGTTCTGAATTTTAATTCATATCCTGTTTCAGCAGGACACAAAGGAAAATGTGTGACAACTGAAGAATTATTTTCCACCTTACTGAAGAGGCATGTTTTAAAATTAAAAACCATGAACAAATCTATCTACAAAATAATTCATTTTTATATCAAACAGCTGCAGACCCTGTAATTGAAATAATGTATCTAAGGTTACAAATGAAAAGTGTTAGGTATCATTCTTGAAGTGACAGATTAAGTTCCTAATCTAGTTACGGTAATAGCCATATTTGTAGTTTAACATAAATTAAGACCTTAATTATATTTGTGACTATTTTAAACAAAATAACAAATTCCTTTGTACCTGTGAATGTAATTTATAGCAAAGCCAGGTTCATTTTCCAAACCAATCTATTTCACACTGCGGAAATACTCTGGTATAATGGTATAATGTAATTCTTGTTGTAGAATGTTCAAAGAGTAGATTCACTAAAAGCACAGAAGAGGTTTGAAGATAAATGAAGATGCTATTCATTCAAGGGTAATTTCATCTTAGAACTATATGAAGGATGTTTCACTCACACATGGTAGTGTATGGCCTCAAATTTAAGTGTATTTTCAGCTCAAATATAATGCTGCTAGATCGATTATGTTGATATTGTATATCTAATAATGGAGAATTCTAGCCTTTTTCTGTTTAAAAATAGGCTGCTGTTTTTTCATCTTACTACTGTCTTTATTGTTCTGTTTAACAGCAACAAATTTTAAAATCCTGCCTGCTATTTACTTTTTAAACAAGAAAAGTATGCAGTTGATGTTCTAACTTGCAATCTCTCAGAACTATAACAGTGTGAATTTTTGCTAAGTTAAACACATATATATATTAGTAAACCATTACCCTTTATAACCATTTTCCATTATTTTACTAATTACTAAAAATGACAACTCTAATAGCCACCTAATTCTATTGTGAATATACTTCATTTCCACGAATTCTACAAGACTAATTTAAATGTTTTATATACACCATAACATTTATGTGCTGAGGGACCAATATTAATACTGAGATTTTTTTCAATCTGCTACATTCTGTTTGCAATTTAAGTTCACAGTTATCTTTATAAAGATCACATTTTACATATTTAAATAATTCCAGGTATTATAAACATAAATCACCACAATCCTTTAATATTTCTGGCACATGAATTATAAGACAATCAATCTGAAGAATTTAAACTCAGCAATATCAAACAAACATCTGCAGCCTCCATTTTGCTTGTTTTAGAATACTAAAAAGGATTTTACAAGTCCCCTTATCTAATAAATGTTCACTGAATTCTCCTTACCCCTTAGCTTTCCTTTCCTTCTCCTAACCCTGACAGTGAATATGGAAGCCTCATTTTGCAGAGGACGATCAAAGTGAGAGGAATATATAAACTTGAAAACCCTAAAATTTTACACTTTATGAAACTTTACACTGAGGAAAGAGATCACAGATGACACAAACAAATGGAAAAACATGTCATGCTCATGGATAGGTAGAATTAACATTGTTAAAATGTCCATACTACCCAAAGTGATTTACAGATTCAATGCAATCCCCATCAAAATACCAATGTCATATTTCACAGATCTAGAAAAAATAATTCTATGTTTTGTTTGGAACCACAAAAGAGCCCAAATAGCCAAAGCAATCTTAAGCAAAAAGAACAAATCTGGAGGCATCACATTATCAGACTTCAAACTATATTACAAGGTTATAGTAACCAAAGCAGCATGGTACTGGCACAAAAATAGAGATACAGAGTAACAGAACAGAACAGAGAACCCAGATATAAAACTATCCACATACCTTCAGCTGATCTTTGACAAAGCAGACAAGAATATACACTGGGGAAAAGAAGCCCTATTTAATAAATGGTGCTGGGAAAATTGGAGAGACACATGCAGAAGAATAAAACAGGATCCATCTCTCTCACCACTCACAAACATTAATTCAAGATGGATAAAAGACTTAAATGTAAAGCATGAAACCATAAGAATGCTAGACGAAAATGTTGGAAAAACTCTTTTACATATTGGTCTAGGCAAAGAATTTATGAAAAAGATCCCAATGGCAATCACAGCAACAACAAAAATAAATAAATGGGACTTTATTAAATTAAAAAGCTTCTGCACAGCTAAGGATATAATTAATCAACAAAACAAATAGACAACCCACAGAATGCAAGAAAATATTCGCAAGCTATACATCCGATAAAGGGGTGATAACCAGAATCTACAAGCAACTCAAGCAAATCAGTAAGGAAAAAACAACCCTGTTAAAAAGTGAGCAAAAGACATGAACAAAAGCTTCTCAAAAGAAAACAAATGACCAATAAACATACGAAAAAATGCTCATCACTAATTATCAAGGAAATGAAAATTAAAACCACAATGAGATATCACCTTACCCCAGTTAGAGTGGCTTTTATTAAAAAATCCAAAAACAAAAGATGCTGGTGTGGATACAGAGAAAGGAACGCTGATACATTGTTGGTAGGACTGCAAATTAGTACCTCTTTGGAAAAAGTATGGAGATTCCTCAAAGAACTAAAAGTAGACCTACCATTTGATCCAGCAATCCCACTACTGGGTATTTACTCAAAGGCAAAGAAGTCATTTTATCAAAAAAACATACCTGCATGAGAATATTTATTACAGCACAATTCACAATTGCAAAGATATGGAATCAACCCAAGTGCCAATCAATTCATGAGTGGATTAACAAAATGTGGTATATGTATACCACAGAATACTACTCCACCATGAAGAAGGATGAATTAAGGAGTTTTGCAACAATTTGGATAGAACTATCCTAAGTGAAGTACCTAAAGAATGGAAAAGCAAATACCACGTGTACTTGCTATTAAATTGGAACTAACCAATGAGCACACATGTGGACAGTGGGAAGTAAAACTCAGTGGAAATCAAGCACGGGGGAGGGGGCAGGAGGGGATGGGTGAAAACCTACCTAACAGGTACAATGAACACTATCTGGGTGATGGGCACACTTATAACCCTGACTCAAGCATAACAAAATTGATACATGTAACCAAAAACATTTGTACCCCATAATATTTTGAAGTAAGAAAAAGTTATATCAATTTTTTAAATATTTTCATAAAATATTATTCTATTAATTCTTTATTAAAATATATCCACTGGTATCATCCTACTTGTACTTACATCATGTTTAAATGAACACTTTAAAACTGCATACAACCCTGAACAACTTGTTTAAAGCAAAAATGTGCCCAACCAAACTGAAAATTCAAAATCATTTCCTCTAAAATTCTACAGGTAAGCTGTCTACTGTGGCCATTTGAATGACATGACAAGTTTATACAAGCTGTATTTTCATATTCACAGTTGCTTCTCCAATGTAACAATCAACCTGCAGCCTGAAAGAAAAGACGGATACTCCTCCCTCCTGCTCTTTCCCAAACACTACATTAGGACATTATCATTTAACTGCTAATTAATATGTCCACCTAAAAAGCATCATTTGCTAGAAGGAAAAAGCAAGGGTCAGCTAAGTATTTATCAGCAGATCCGACATGTTAGTGTTCATGGCCTAGCATTAATGGGGCCTATAAAATTGCTGACTTTTTTTAATGATTTGACATATTCAACAGAAAAGAAATAGTTTTTTTTTTTTCTGTTGTCTTCCTCTTTCATTTTTAGAGATAAAGTATTTATTCACAAAGGGTAAGGAATGGACATTGCGTTTAATCTGAACTTAAATGCTGCTCTTCTTTGAAGTAAAAAGATTACTTTTTTATGCAGCATTCTATAATTATAATCATCAGTTTGAGCCACTGTCTAAAAAACAAATTCAAATTTTTGTAACATCTAGAGTAAGCCATTCAAAGAAGGAAACCAGTTTCTTTTTAAATTGGCGTCATATATAATAAGTGAAATTGTTTCTAAAACTTACTAGAAAGTAACATTTTATTATATAAAGACATTCACAAAATATGCACATAAATCTTTGAAGTCAAAATAGGCACTAATTCTACATTCAACATCATCTTGCATTCCTATCTCTTTCACTTTTTTCAAAAGAATTTCCAATTTATTACCTAACTTAAGCTTTATAATAATACATAGTAGAGGTAAGACTACCTTTATCCCATTTCAAAGATTCAGAAGCTGAGACATGTTTATCTTTCACAACTTAATGTAAACTATAAATTTTAAGATATAATTTGCTAAGAAATGTCAGAAATAATTTGTGATTAAATGTTCACTTATTGTTGGGTAAAACTTCAAAGCTCTGTATCACTGGACTAGATGGATATGCAGCAAAGTGTTATGAGTGTGGATTGTCAACTCAAGACTCCCTGAGTTTGCATTCCAGCTCTGCCAAGTACTACTTATGTAACTTTGGGCCCATTGTTTAATCTCTGTTTTACTTTCCTAATCTGTGGGGAAATGGGAATAATAATAGTACCTACCTCATAGGGCTGCTGTGTGAGAGGATTATCTATGATACATACCTCATATAACATCTACCTATACAGTTGTAATAAGGATTAAATGAGTTAAGAATTAAGTGCTCAGCACAGGGACAAGCATATGCGGCACTCAACCAATGCTAATGTTTCTGTTACTTCCACAATTTGTGGGCTCCTATGACCTTGGGCAGAGCCTTTGAGCTTCAGTTTCCACATCTTTAAAATGAGGGTAACAGTAGTACCCTCACCTAGGGTTGTGTGAAGAATTAAATGTAATACTCCATATAAAAGCTCTCGGTTGTGTCTTATACTACAAAAGCATTCAATAAATATTAAATTTTAAAACAAATCTTATTCAGTATTAAAATAACATTTTGTTTGAATTAATGCATTCAATATTAACTTTTTTAGATAAAGAATGATTACAAAAATTAATGTTCACACAAATACAAATACGGCCAAAAATTCTTACACATAACATTTATTTTCAATTGCTTTACATAACATTTATTTTCAATTACTTTGGGTGTTTTTAGGCATTAGCAAGCCTGCAAGCTTCCATTCCTCTTGCTGATATTTCAGTCAAAGAATCAGGAGAAAAGGAAGTAATAACCAACATTCATTGCATATTTACAGTATACCAGGTACTTTCCTAAGTGCTTTACATATGTTAACATATTCGATTGTCACAACAACCCAATAGGATAGCTTCTGTTAATATCTCTGTTTTGCAGATGCTCAAACTTGAAACAAAGAGTTCTATTTTTTTTTTAATTTAAGGAGGTTTATTCTGAACCAAATTTGAGGACCATGACCCAGAGCCACGCCCAAGAAGCCTTGAGAAAGTGGACTCCAAAGAATTCTATTTAAGGTATGCTATATTTGAAACAGAGACCAATTCCCCATTTCATATGTGGAATCTGCTATAAAAGACAGCATATACTCAATCAATAAACATGAACTTCTTAAACAAAATAAAACTTTTTTTGCAGAAAACTGACAGTCCTTATGTATTTGTTAATATTATATTTCTAAATCTGCACAGTCTAATACAATAGGCACCAGCTACACATGACTATTGAGCATGTGAAATGTGGCTAGTACAAATTGAGATGTACTGTAAGTGTAAAATACACATCAAATTTTGAACCTAATATGAAAAAAATATAAAATATCACATTAAGCTGGATATGGTGGCTCATGCCTATGATCCTAGCACTCTGAGAGGCTGAAGCAAGAGGATCACTTGAGGTTTGAGGTCAGGAGTTTGAGACCAGCTGAGGCAACATAGCAAGACCCCTTCCTCTATAAAAAAATAAAAAAATTAGCCAGATGTTGTGGCATGCACCTGTAGGCCCAGCTACTAGGGAGGCTGAGGCAGGAGGATCACTTTAGCCTAGAAGTTTGAGGTTAAAGTGAGCTATGATCGTACCGCAGTACTCCAGCCTGGGGAGACCAAAAAAAAATATGGCTGGGTGTGGTGGCTCATGTCTGTGATCCTAGCACTTTGGGAGGCTGAGGCAGGAGGATCACTTGAGGCCAGGATAGTTCAAGACCAGCCTGAGCAACATAGTGAGAACCCATCTCTACAAAAGACTTAAAAGATTAGCTGAGTGTGTGTGGGGTGGGGATGGGCACACCCGTAGTCACAGCTACCAGGGACGGTGAGACAGGAGGATCACTTAGGCCCAGACATTTGAGGTTGCAGTGAGCTATGATGATGCTACTGTACTCTAGCCCAGACAACAGAGTGAGACACCGTCTCAAAAACCAACAAAAAACTCAATAAATTTTGTATTGATTACATGTTAAAATGATAATATTTGGATATACTGGATTAAATAAAATATATTAGTAAAATTAATTTCACCTGTTTCTTTTTACTTTTTTAATTAGGCTACTAGAAAATTTTAAATTACATATGTGGACAACATTGTATATCTATTGGATAGTTGGTTTAGGTTTGGGGGTAAGAAAAAGTAGGAACAGAAAACTATTATCAAAGCTCTTTGTCCAATCAATATAGGCTTAAGTCCTTCAAAGTAGAAGTATAGAATGGAAGATTCTCATTCTCATTGTATGTGTGTGTGTGTGTGTGTGCGTGTGTATGCGTGTATCTGTAATACTGCGTATACACACACACAGTTCATGGGACCAGAGAAACACACTACACTAATACTTCACTATACTCAACATACGAGATCATTTATGACCAGGCAAATACTTCAAGTAATACCAATACTTTATGGATGAGAGAAGGAAAACAAATCTAAGAGGAAATAACAGGCACACGAAAAAAACTGATTTTCTTTTAAACTAAAATCATAAAGTTTCATTTGCTCAGAAAAGATCTAACCATTTAGTTCCAGGGGTATAATAAATACCAAGTCTATGGGAGTAGTAAAATTTAAATTTCCTGATGGCTTAACTGGCAGACTATTAAAATATCTGATGCTTGATATCTGGTATCTTCTAGAAAATATCCAGTGTATGGATACCTGTCATATTGTTTTAATCAATTTTATACATCGAACATGAGGCCTTTAACTGATTCTTCTAAACGGATGCCGGTCCACTATATAGAAGAAAATTACTCCATAAAGTTTACATCAGATATCTGGAAAAGTCACATTTATAGTCATGGCTACTATCAGCTGTCAAGCCAAAGAATATTGAAGAAAACCAAGAATTTTTAATATATGCTGGTTAATTTATCATCTAAGTGACATATGTAGGATAAAAAAATTGAAATGGTTAAGTAAAGTTCTACATTTTAAAAGGTCCTTTTCTTCTGGTTTTATTTTTAATTGCTACTATGATTTGAGGATGGAAAAGCAAATTAATAGAAATGATAAAAATAGAACTGATAAAGTACACACTAAGATTTCTTTTTTCTTCCCTTCCCCAGATTATTTAAAATGTTCAGTTTTTTAAAATGGTAATATATTGATATCTTGCTTTGTACTGGACACTGGATAAACCATCTCAGATTTTCTCAACCTTGACATTATTTATATTTGGGGCTAGCTAACTGTTTGTTGTGGAGGGACTGTCCTGTGTAGTGTAGGATTTTTAGCAGCATCCCTGGTGTCCACAAAATAGATGCCAATAGCACCCCCACCCAACAGTTTTGACAAACAAAATGTCTAACACTATAAAATGGGGTGGTGGGGGGAACATGGGACTGGGGGATAAAGATCTCCTCAGCTGAGAACCACTGGTCTATTCTTACTCAAAATACCTTCCTATTTGATGAAAATTACTTCAGTACTTCCTAAAGTACCATTATTTAGCTTTAAGGGCTCTTCCTAGGGTATCCCCAGAGAGCTTCAGCTGGAAGATCAGTAAACCTACCCATATGCAGAATAGCCTGAGTATGTTTTAGTTTTTATTTTTGTGTGTACAATGGAATGTTTTTGGGAAAAATGTTCTGTAGCTTTTGTCAGATCCTGAAAGAGTTATCCCCAAAACAGCAATTAAAAAGGGTTAAGGATCAGTGCTTCAAATAAAATATTCACTATGCCCTGAAACTGTCTTTCCAAAGATATAAAGACTGAAAATATTATTTGATACACAGCAAATAATTTACTTGTGCTGTTAGTTATTAGGCAAGATTACTTTCACCACACTTATAAACCACTCATATGACAAACATTTACTGGGTACATTCTATACACTAGGCACAATGTTATTAGTATTTGATAATAAAATTTAAATTCCATATCCCTCACCAAAAACACCCCAAAAATCTAAAATGGGTTAACAAATAGCAATATAAAGTTCTTATTAATTGTATATGCCTAAAAATTTCTGCTTATCAAAAGTTAACATAAAAAAGAAAACTAGTTATAATAATAGCATCTAAAGACAAAATAAAGGTAAATAATTTATATTCTTTGTAAAAATACATAAATCTAAAAGAAACAAAGATAATTATAGATACTCATACTAACAAATTATTGTCCAAGCACATTCTTTCCATCTTATTCTTCCTTCCTTGCCTTAAACAAAACAAAGATATACTGAATGACATACTATCATTCTGTCATACTGAATGACAGTATCAGACACTATTATTAAACCCAGAGGATATCAAGCTGAATAAAAAGCATAAATGAGATGACCTAAAATTAAGTCCTTGGCATTATGCATAGAACACAACAAAAGCTCAACAAACAGTTCCTTTCCTACCGTTTCATTCTGTCCTCAAGAAACTCAGTCTCACTTCCAATAAATGTCACATATCTTACATTTCTCTTTTGAATTATCTTTTAGGTGCTACACAATAAAATCTTCGTAATTCAAACTATATAAGCTAAGTAAACAGCAGCTAAATATGTAAAATGTTTGAATAACTATATTACAATTCCATAACCTACATAAACATTTCTTTTTTTGTCCAAGCAAACCATCCCAAAGTATTCTATTCTTCCTGTAGTACAATTTAAAGTTCACAGGGCCACTAATCTTTTTGGATTATACACTGTGATATACAACTTGAAGAGTTACTGCATTCCATAAATGGTTTGGGGAATAATAAGTGCTCATATGATCAATAAATATTTAAGGAGTAGCTAGAGAAGAACATGTCTGCTTCAAGATTACCAAATGGATTAACGCTAGAATGAGTACAATGAGCAAAATGATACTTAAAAATATGTGGTATATAATCTTTACAAACAAATGAGAAAATAATTCTGAGTTCACAAATGAACATATCACCCCAAAGAATCACTACCATCATATCTAGCCAAAAATAAAACTGCTAAAACACACAACGTGCCTAGCATGTTTATTTTATATACTAACAATTAACTGAATAGTATTACATAACAAAATTACACTTCACAGAGAAGTAATGTTATATTGATAATGGTAAATCACACAGAAAAAGTTCTAAACATATAGTATCAGATTTTCTGGGGGAAAAAAACTGCAACTCAAAATGATGCAAATCACCTAGGCGTGGAAAAAAATATTACATTTTTTACACATTTACCTGCACAGCAAGAGAAGCTGCATTGTCAGAAAGCAAAATTTGCTCCCCTGTGGAAATACAATGAAAGGTCTGAGTCAAAAGTGTAACTGCTAAAAAAGTAAAATACAATATTTTTATTTTAAAAAATTAGTTCTCTCTTTGAAAAGGAAAGGTGTAGCCTATCACTAAAGAAATTACAAAGTTCTATATCGATGCTATTGTGTAATTAGAATTTTTACTAAATGATCATAGTGTGTAAATAACGTAAATAAGACTATTTCCTCTAAAACTAATCATTTATTGCATTTTTATCAGCAATATGTAATTAAAATCACTCATTTAAAATCAAATTTATTTTTCAAGTTTTTAAGAAATATTCCTCTTCTTTTCATTAAAATTAAGTAAAATACTATGTGTTCAAACCTCTCTAGTTAAAAGTAAAAGCATTCACAATCATATAAAACCAGCTTGCAGTTAATATTGCACAGTGTGTCTAGGTCTGTCACACAAAAGAAAGATGACAAGTTCTCTGCAATAAAAATTCCATGCTTAGAAGACTAGGGCTGCTGCCTATTAGTCTTCATTACTTTGCAGTCTTCTGACAACTGTAGCAGGCTGCTGAGCCCCAAATGGGGTCCATAATGTGATCTGATGATATATGAAGAGCTGCTAAAGGGAGCCTGAACCATCCTAGCCTATACATTTTAACAGTTCCTTTTTACTGAGAGCCCACTTTACCACAGGACTTCAAAAATCTGCTGTCTCAGCTATTGGTGCAGTAAATCTGCCAACTGCTCCTGCAACCACATCATTTTACACTGCCTACAGCAGCCAATATAATGAGTCAATAATAAACTAAGGACCTTATAGGCCATGAATAGTTGGTTTACACTGGCAGATACAAGTTTAGGTAAAACCTCTTAGACAAATTATACAAGGGAATCCCTTCTTTAGGTTTTACGTTCTCTTTGCAGTAAATTATATTATTGAGGGATTATTTGGTAATAAATATATTTTGACACAAAGCCATGTTAATTGTGAACAAGAACCTACCTTTCAGTTGTTGATATAATGTAGCATTTTCAGGCCAAGGTTCTGTAGCTGTAAAAACAAGGCATGATAATTAGGCACACAGGGCAAAACATATCAATAACCAACCAAATTAATAAGGATGTACATTTGCCTAGCTAGAGCATTTAAAGTCAATAGCTAAGGTTACCTTAAATATGGCAACTAATCACACCATCCTAGATTCTATGGTAACCTGTGTAAACAGGTTAGATAATTTGTTGTAAATGCATGTTTGGTTTATTGTAGGTAATAGTTTGTTTTTTATGTTTTTTATGTCATTTATGGGGGAAGATAGCTTGCCCAGTCAAAATTGAGAATTTAAAAATAAAGCAGCCTATATGTTACGATTCCTTTAGCCTCATACAAACACACATGTCCAAAATAATATTTGTACATATAAAAAAATATTGTTTCATTCATACAAAAAAAGATAATGAAACCATATTTACATTTTATTATAAACTTTCAACAAAGTAAAACTTCTAACAGACATTATATGAAAGAATCAAATATATCTATATCAGGCTGTCCATCTTTCCTTATAGGCTGGTAGTATTTAAAAATACCAAGGAATTCTATTGTATTCTAGAACATTTCATTGCCTTGACCCTACCACCACGACCCCACAAAAACAATTAAAGCAAGGTAGCATGATGAAGCATTAAGTACCTACAAAGTAAAATAATGCCAGTAACACTAATCTTAGGTCTGACGTGAACCTTGACCTTGACCCTTAATCTCTTATCTAGGGAAAACTCCAACTACAGAGAGAATATTAGCAACCTACCTACCAGTGCTTGGGAAAAGCACTAGATTTGAATTCTGTCTAATCAATTGCACTTAAGAAGCAATGGCTCCACTGATACAATATACAAGATATCAGGATGCCATTTTTTGAATTCTTCTTTGTAAAAGCCTTAAAACATTAGAATCACCAGTTCTAATATAGTAACTACATTTGCTATCAGCAAGAAAGTAAATTAGATATATGAGATTTGATAATAATTGGTATTTTTTTATTGTGTTTATACTAGTCCAGTCTCTGTAACATGTAACGTAGCAATAAATAATTTCTAATATATAATTCTGGTTCTTTTTTAAAAATAAATTTATATATGTGAAACATTTTTTTCTTAAGATTGATCATTTAAAATGCACTAAAACAGTGCCTGGCCTGGGGAAGATGAACCCCTTAATTTGCTTTTGCTTTAGAATAAAAAGAAAAACACAGCAGTATTATTATAAATTACAAATGCTACTTTTGGTTTGATTTGGTTTTAGGTACACAAACTTATACTTAGGGATAATAACATGAAATCACCAAGTAAATAATAAACCACACAGTTTTGTATGCTGTTACCGACATTACATGTATAAATATAGGCTACTGAATTTCAACACACATACCAAAAAGGCAATGAAACAAAATATTATATTTTCCTGTAAACTTTTTAACAAGTAAATTTCAATAAGAACCCAATTAACCTGTATAACACAGTTTTTAAAATAAAAGTCAGGGAAACAAAAACAAGCTGACATCAGCAAATTACTTAAAAATAACCTTTTAGCATGAATTGTATGGTCAGCACACCTATGCTGTTTACATCTATACTAGAAACAATACAATGAGGTTCATTTGTTATAAGATCCTAAATCATCAAAGATTCAATTATATGCATTGTATTAATCTTATTAAAGCAATGAAAGATAGGAGCAAAATTCACAAAAATTTCAAAGAATAAATATTGAAACTAAGTTCCTTGGGGGCACAGATGTGTCATATGCACCTGTGTATCCCACACTATACCATGTTTTGCATATAGCTGGTGTTCATTAATTGTGTGTGGAAAGAAAGAAAGAAAAGGGATACCTGATTAAACCTACCACCTCATTCCCTAAACATTCTGGCTAATCAACGACTTACTAAACTTAATATTATCATCTATGTGGAGGTAACAGGATGTTCTCATTAAATATTCTGGTAATTTTAACTTTTGGTTAGCTATTTTGTATACATACTAGACATGCATTACAATTTTTAAAATAATGGAATAACGTGTATTTAGCATTAAATATATGTTGAATATAATTTAAGTGTTCTCTGATAAATCACAAGCTATTTCACTACCCTGTAATATAACAGAGTTCTTATATGAACAGCAATTTATGTGTTCAATAATTTCAGTTAAAAATTAATTCATCATCACCCCCATGGTTTCATTCTCCAGATCTAATCCAACAGGCTACACTGAAAGTAATAGAAATGTGGCAACATATTACCTGACTGAAATAAGACTAAAGAAGTCACCTATAAATACCAAAAGCTCTGTTATTAAGAATCTAAAGCTGGGGCCGGGCGCGGTGGCTCACGCCTGTAATCCTAGCACTCTGGGAGGCCGAGGTGGGCGGATCGTTTGAGCTCAGGAGTTCGAGACCAGCCTGAGCAAGAGCAAGACCCCATCTCTACTAAAAATAGAAAGAAATTATATGGACAGCTAAAAATATATATAGAAAAAATTAGCCGGGCATGGTGGTGCATGCCTGTAGTCCCAGCTACTCGGGAGGCTGAGACAAGAGGATCGCTTGAGCTCAGGAGTTTGAGGTTGCTGTGAGCTAGGCTGACGCCACGGCACTCACTCTAGCCTGGGCAACAGAGTGAGACTCTGTCTCAAAAAAAAAAAAAAAAAAAAAAGAATCTAAAGCTGGAAACTGGGGTGAAAAGGGTGAATGTTTTGCTTAATCCAAGATATAAACTATATTTCAACTCAGAAATTATTAAAAATAAATTCTCAGAAAGTAACTCTACCAAAACATCTGGTGTTTTCTTCACAAATAGAACCTATGATTTACAAAGAGAAGGCAAGTAGACTGATATAAACCTATACAGCCATGTTATTTTAGCAGCTAGGAAATGTGGTCCATAATGCGTCTATAGAAAAGAAATGGTAGGGTATGCAGGGAATGACCAGCTGCCTATCTTGCCCACGTGCGGCTCAGAGTACACAAATATCACTGATTTAAGTGCATGGTCTATGTGACCTAGCTCAAATAATTACATTTAAAGCATGACATGGGAGAAAAAATTGCTAGTGTTATTCCATAAGAATGCCAAAAGTAAAAATTTGGCTGGGCTTGGTGACTCACACCTGTAATCCTAGCACTTTGGGAGGCTGAAGCAGGATGATTGCTTGAGGCCAGTTCAAGACCAACTTAAGCAAGAGTAAGACCTGTCTCCACAAAAAATAGAAAAATTAGCCAGATGTGGTGGCATATGCCTGTGGTCCCAGCTACTCGGAGGCTGAAGCAGGATTGCTTGAGCTCAGGAGTTTGAGACTGCAGTGAACTATGATGATGCCACTGTACTTTGGGGTGGGGGGGTGGGAAGTGGAGGGGAGACGGCAGAGACCCTGTCTCAAAAAAAAAAAAAAAAAAAAAGAATGCCAAATGTAAAACTCCTCATTTAAGTGGCATGGCAATGGATCTACAAATCAATCATTCAGGTATCTTTCGAGGAAATGACTTCTATAACTGTCTTCACAAGTAAATTCATTAATTATGAATATTATTGTCCACACAAATAATGCAAAAGCCTATTTCTTAGTTTGGGTATTATTAATTAAAGCCCTTTATTGAGAATATCTATTGTGTGAAACATGAAGTCCAAAAAGACAACTTCTTCCCCACTCTTCTCTTTCCCAAGGTCAGGCAATACCACCCCTTACTTCTCACCATGTGTAAAAGAGAGGGAGATTAAAAATTTTAAATCATGGTGCTGACAATACACATTTTATAAATCTGTAGCATTTAAAAAGAAAAACCCTTTTAAAACAATAATAAAATATTTTCGTCTTTTGCTAGTTTTTCTTCAGCTCACCTGAAATGTTTTAGATAGACCACGATTTATTCCAATAGTAAATAAAATTTCATGACTCACCTACTTTACCTATTTTCACTTTCTACCACCAAAAGCACTCCCTGATGTAAAATGCCATTTTACGTAAGCCTTAAGGAAGGGCCCAGCCTTAGAATAAATACAGTAGGTGAGACCGAAAGTTTCCAAAAAGGAAGTTGGTAAGAAATGAGAGGTTGAGGAAGAAGGCTGTCCAATGCTGTAAAGCTGCAAGTTACTGGCATTATCAGCACATCAAAAGTAAACTTTATGCTTAAGACACATTAATAGTTATGTATACCCCTTGGAATAAAGACTAGAATCCTCCATATAGCCTACAGGGTTCCACTTGGCCTTTCAAGTTACCCTCTCTACCTCTCACATCACATACACACACACCCCCCCTACTCTCTGCACTCCAGCCACACTGGCCTTCAACCAGTTTCTGAATGTACCACCTTCCTTCCTGCCGAGACTCTTTTGTGCTGTTTTCTCTGCCTGGAACAATCTTCCCCTCCTATTGTGTCGTCACATCTTAGCTTAAACATCGCTTACACAGGTAGAGGCAGGTTCATGGACTTGTACTTGTACGGGTGCACTGGGCTGGCACTTAGAAGGGCCCCATGGTTGGTTTAATGTTCCTCTGTCTCAGTCTTGAAAGGGCCTTGCATTTCCACTTTGCACTAGGCCCTACAAATTTTGTAACTGGTATATCCCCAGAGAAGTCTTCACTGACCTCCCCAGAGAAGTCTTCACTGGCCTCCCCAAATAGTTCAAATACTCCCTTTGCAGGCTTCCAGCATGTACATCCCTTTATACCCCTGATCACAGTCAATATTTTTACATCAATTTAATTAACTCTTTGATTTTGCCTTTCTCACTAGAAAATAAGCACCATGAATCCAGCGTTCATGTCCGATTTTTGCTTACCCCTTCATTCCTAGAACCTACCACATAACAGGCAATCAATAAATGTTGGCTGAATAAACTTTTGATTTTATTATTACCACCATCATTATTATTGTTATTACTGTGTACCATTTAGGCTAAGAATGCAGCAGGGAAGATAAGGAAAAAACACTACATGGCACAATATGAAAAATAAACTTTACCCAGATGACTTCAATACTACAACCAACAACACAACTCTAAAATATTAAACAGCTGCCTAAAAACAACTGGAACTTGGAGTTTTTTTTAACCCTTTCTACTTTCTTTTTTAGTTTATGATATATTAGCTCAGCAATTAACAACTATATGATTTCTATAACTATGTGGCCCTGCACGTTGAAATATTTTACTGATGAGAACATGAAATTTTTAAAAATGGGGATCCTTGGGTTAGAGTCATGGGATGTGGAAAGGAGAATAGTGAGATGGCTTGTCAAATAGTTGAGGGCCTTAACTATGGCCTTAGGAGAGGTACAGCAATAATATCTGATGAAAACTATATATTTAATATAAAACATCTTACAAAAAGAGATATTCAGTTTTAGGGTTAGTACATATGGAAGAAATGCATAGGTAATTTAAATACTTTCTTCCTGTACCTCAAAGGATTATCTTGCATACTACAGAGGGCATATACCCCACCCTATATTGGAGAACACTGCTCCAATTAAATAACTACTTACTTGAAGTTTTAGCATGGAACCCAGACATTCACATATTCTTGAACAGGGAAGAGTCCTCCTCTCCCCTGGTCAAATCACCTTTTTTAACCAAAGAAAAAGCTTGGGGAGGGACACAAATGAAGTAGTGAGGAGGATGGGGATCGTTGCTTGCCTGCCTACCTACTGCCCTAACAAGACTCTTACATCCAACCAGAGTACTTCCAATTTCCCCCATACACTTCACATTTTCTCATTTTCATAACTTTGCTCAAATTGTTCCCCTCAGTCCAGAATATTCCTTCACTGCCACATACCTAAATCCTACACCTTTTTTAAGACCAAGTTTAAATGCTACCTCTACCAAGAAAGCTTTTATAACTGAACAAATATAATTTCTCCTTTATCTAAACTGTCTACAACAGTATGTACTTGTCTTATGTCACATATTATTTTCTCCTCTATTATATTGTTAGGTCAATATCTTCTCTCTCTTTCTAGCAGGTAAGTTCCTAGAATGTGAAAAATTCCTAGGTCCTGAGGTTATTTATTAAAATCTTGGCTTCTCAATTGCTCTAAACTGAAGATGGCTTTTACAGTATGCCAAAATATGAAATTTGAATTAATCAAGATTTAAATGTTTTGTCTAATTGTATTAACAATATCTTTATTACAAGAGTTCCAAATTAAAACACCTACCTTTCAGAAATTAATTCTTTCATGATAAAACTACTGTATCACTTTCACACCAGAGCAGTAACTTACTCTAAGGTACTTTTAGTGATCTATATTAATTCACTCTTTAAAATTAGAATTACTATCCTAATAGTATTCTCTAACAAAAGATACATTAAATTTTTATCATTTTTATAAAGAAATATATTCCTATTTTATATAGAATACCTATAAATAAAGCAAATATCAGAGCACTTCAATAACTAAGTGCGAATCCAATTACTGTTATTAAAAGTCCAGTTAGGCCAGCCGTGGTGGCTCACACCTGTAATCTCAGCACTTTGAGAGGTTGAGGCAGGAGGTTCACTTGAGACCAGGAGTTCAAGACCAGCCTGGGCAACATAGTGAGACTGCAGCTCTATAAAAAATAAAAAAATTAACTGGGTGGGGTGGCGTGTGCCTATAGTACTAATTACTAGGGAGGCTAATCCAGGAGGATTGCTTGAGCCCAGGGTTACAGTGAGCTATAATTGTAGCACTGTACTCCAGCCTGGATGACAGAGCAAGACCCTGTCTTTAAACAACAACAAAAAAAAGTCCAGTTTAGTCCTTTACCTACTTTCCAATTTTGCCCAGGCCTAATTATTTCACATTTAGTGTTTTCTTTACCAGGAGCAAAAGAAATGCCTCTTAAGTTTCAATCTTTAGTGGGACAGAGAGTACTTTTTATCCAAATGAGTACTTCTTAAATTTTTTAAAGACATTTTTTTCTACTCTTGTAAGTATTTATGTCAAAGAAGAAAGTAAAATTAAAAAGAGAGGACACATATTCCTGGACTTTTGAAAGCCATAAGATAAAATAAATAATGTTAGAAATACACACATGATAAAGCAATACTCACAACCCCAAAAAACACATATTTGTTTCTCATTCATTTTAATTATCTTTAAGCTACCTACTTTTTAAGCTTTCTCAACCAATACAATATAAAAAAAATCAATATTCTTTACTACTAATCCATTATGATTTTTAGTGAAATGACTGCTAGCCAATAAATTCACATATGTATACCCCTAAGTCTCTTAAAGATTTTATATATTCCTTGCAGTATTCTCTTGAATTATCAGGTTAGGTGATAAGTCATTCTGGTGGCAGCTCATCTATTTATTCCACTCAGTTCAGGGTATTTCACAGTATGAAAGTGCTATGACCTAATAATCAAGTCTCATTCCAAAGTCCATCTCTTAACAATCTAATATAAGAGAAACAAGAGAAGGGCCATGAAAAGAGGTACACTCTGCTGATGGTTTCTTTTTGTTGTTGTTGTTCTGCATTCTTAATGTACAACATGACTCCTCTGGCATATGAATGTAGGTGAAGACATAATTTGTAGAATAATAGGCACTAATATTACACGCTGCTTCAGTTCTGTCGTATTTCCAATCCATCAAATTGATTAATGCTATAATAACTCTACACAAACCTATCATTTGTGCACTAATGAAGTCAAACTCAGTTTATCCTTAGGCAACTAGATTCCAAAAGCTCATAGATGTCATCTCTTCAGCTTAGCAAGACAATTTAGACAGTGCTATACAAAAAGAGTAAAAAACATGTATAGTCTATCTCCAAATTTGGATGGCTTCCTGCCAAAGGTGTAAATGCAAATACTAATATAAAAAAATGCTCCAAGAACATTTGGCAGCTCTTAAACATGAACAAGTTACTACAAGACACGGAGAAAAAAAGGAAATAAATTTGCTAATTTGGTATAAATATTATACTGATGAGCTCAATGATATCAACATAGACACTACTTTCAAATCCCTTCAAGTTTTAGGCAATTATAATGTGAAGGTTTCATATTAAATAAATTTTTAAGATGTTTAGACTTAAAATACGGTGATATGGGAGTTTATCAAAACTGGAATTTCAAGGACTATGTATTAAATTCAACAGAAATTCAACCTGCAAACTATAGTACAAATCAAATGTAACACTATATCCCAGATAATAATGATCATGAAATGATTAAACACTGATGCCCCTGAGCTAATGTTTCATAGGGAACATTTAATATTATATAGGATGTGTAAGCAGGAAGTGATTCTTCCCACAAAAAGAGTTTAAAACCATTCTCCCAACACCTCAACAGGCAGAGATCAGTGTTTCAGGTCAGAAAGTGGCTCATGTTGGAAAATGGAGAAGCACGGTTCACAGACATTTCCATAAACCTAAATAAAAAACAAGACAGGCAACATTGTGGTAAGGCTACTTAAAGAATGTGCTGCAAGCAAGTGTAGATACAAAGATTAAAGGCTACCTGAGATTTAAAAAGGGCCCTGAGGCATGAAGCAAACATTCTAGGACAAACTAGCGAAGTATAAGACACAAACACAAAAGGATTCCCAGACTCTAGAAGGTTCTTCTAGAAGAAGGTTCAGACCAGAACTATTCCCTTGCCTATACATTATCTTAAGTACTTAGGGAGAAGAAACTTGCGGACTGACATCAGAGCAATATCTTTTACTGCTTTTTGCATACAGGCTGAGTATCCTTTATCTGAAATGTGTAGGACCATTTCTGTGGTCCCAAGCACTTTCAATTTTGAATTTTTTTGGATTTCGGAATATTTTCTTACCAGTTAAGTCTCCCTAATCAGAAAATCCAAAATCCAAAATGCTCCAATGAGCATTCCCTTCAAACACCATGTCAGCATTCAAAAAGTTTCAGATTTTGAAGCATTTCACATTTCTGATTCTCAGATTAGGGATACTCAACCAGTATGAATACGTATAATAAATTACACATAGTTCTCATTTCAGAAAGTAAATTTAGCCACATTCTACAAATTGGTTTTACCATTTACTCAATAAATATTCATTACATATAATGTGCTACACACTATTCTAAGCACCAAAAATACAATCAGAAAGAAACTCAGTAACTTCCCTTAAGGCACTTATATTTTAGAGGTACCATGTGGCCTATCACCATTACTTTTATAACATTTCAAATTAAAAATTCTAACAAATACTGGAGTCTACCTCATTATGATAAGAAATATTATTTGGTATACCTATAACAAGGTTTATTGGGCTACATACTACACAAGGACTAAGAAAAAATTATACACAACAGTGTATAATCTGAAAAATGCCAAATGAATGCCAATTTGCTGAACCATGGCAAGTAATTCAAATTATATCCCACAAATCACTCATCAATCTCTCCAACCACACATACATTCAGAACTGGTAAACAAAAGATTAAAATAACCAAAAGTGGGTCACATGAATGAATGATGCAGTAGAATTACTATCCAAGGCAGCTGGAAGTAGAAGATGGAAAGCAATACAGATTGAAAATGTAGGAAAACTAATAGAGGGCAGAACTTCCCCTTCATAACCAAAGTTGGAGTCTAAATAAAACTACAGAATAATGAGAATCTATCTCCTGATCAAACAATAACTAGACTTCTATCTAGGCAGATGATGATGATGATGATTATGATAACAGCAATTAAGAGTACCAAGACTCACACACCTTATATCTAGAATGTATAAAGAACTCTTCCAACCTAATAATAAAATAACAATATAACCCAATTTTTTTTAATTGGGCAAGGGATATGAATGGACATTTCTCCAAAGGAGATATACAAATGGCCAACAAGCACATGAAAAGATATTCAACCACATTAGTCATTAGGGAAATGGAAATAAAAACCACAATGAGATACCACTTCACACCCACTAAGAAGACAATAATCAAGAAGACAGACAATAGCAAATGTTTAGAGAATGTAGAGAAATCGGAATTCTCAGATATTTTTGGTAGGACAATGCAAAATTTGGTAATTTCTCAAAATGGTAAACACAAAATTACCACATGACCCAGCAATTCCACTCCTAGGTATCACCCAGGAGAAAAGAAAATATATATTCACACAAAGACCTATACATAAACATTCAAAACAGCATTTTTCACAATAGTCAAAAAGTAGAAGCAACCCCAATGTTCATTAACTGTGAATGGACATACAAAATATAGTATATCCATACAATGGAATACTGTTTAGCAATAAGGAAGACAAGTACTGACACATGGATACATGGATGAACCTCAAAAGTATTCTGCCCAAAGAAAAAAGCCAGTCACAAAAGAAAACATATTGTATGATTCCATTTATATGACATGTGCAGGCAGAACAGGCAAATCTACACAGACGAAAAGTAGATCAGTGGTTGACTCAGGCTGGGAGTGGGAATAGGGCTTGACTGCAAATGGGCAAGGGGTTTCTTTTGGAAGTGATGGAAACCTACTATTAGATTGTGGTAATAGTCACACAACTATAAACAGACTAAAAAAAATCACTGAATTGTACACTTACAAGATATGTAAATGATACCTCAATAAAGCTGAAACAGAAAATTTTAAAAGACTTATTGTACTTACTGTACATGTAAGTGCTTAACATACATTAACAATCTCACAACAACTTTATAAGGTAGACACTATTATTTTTATCCCTACTTTACAATAAGAAAACCGAGACAGTGGTGTAAGTAATTTACCCAAAGCCACAAGGCTAGTAAGTGACAACAGCCAGGATTTGAACTCAAGTAGTCTGGCTCTAGAGTCAATGAACACACAACTAACCTCTTGCAGAGCTCACAAGTAAACATTCTTGGGTAATAATTATTGGAATTAAAGCAATTGTAATCATCCTACAACAGTAGTTCTCAACCTTTAGTGTAAAAGAATCATCTGAGAAACTTAGTAAAGTTATGTATTTCATAAACTCTGAGATTCTGATACTATAGAGATGAGAACCAAGAATCTGCACTTGCAACAAGCACTCCCAGTAAATGTGAGGCACATGGTCTGTGAACACTACAAAAAAAGACTGTCCTGGAGACACAGCTGGCAGTTGAGGTAAGATTAAGTTCTTTTTATCTCTTTCATTCATTTGACTCAGGGAAGTGGTAGTAAGAATGTATATAGATTCATTTTCTTCAATATTTTTGACCATCTTCTTATATTTAAGTATTTGTGGATATGACTTAAAGCCATGTTTTAAAACATACCTTAGTAACATGTTGCGAGTTTATAATGTTCAAGAATAAGCCTTTAAGATTAATGAACTCAGGCCAGACTTATTTTGGAACCAAAGTGGTTATATGATAGTTTTTCCATTAGATTAAATCAATATGAAAATAAAAATAAGTTAGCAATTGTGAGGCTTGAGCACGAACCATCTAATTCTATCTACATGAAACTAGAGATCAATGCCAAAATTGTATTCAAGGATCAATTTCATAAAACAAACCTCTGGAAGACAAGGGTCAGGAAAAATTCACAGCATCAACAAGCCAATAACTCAGGTTAAAGTAAATACAAATTAAATTTAAAACCTTTCATTCTTTCTTAGTAAGTATGCATTTGTTATGTTCTCAAATAGTTATGTTTAGACTTTGTCCCATTATTAAAATGATCTACCATAGCTGGGTATAGTGGCATACTTCTATACTCCCAGGAGGCTGAGGCAGGAGGATCCCTTGAGCCTGAGTTTGAGGCCAGGCTGGGCAACACAGTGAGACCCCATCTAAAAAAATCCACCATTTTTTACTAATTTCCAATAAAAAGCAGGTTAACTACATATGATTATTATGAATTGATAGATAAGAACCTTGTAGCTAGGACTCAAAATTTGAATTCTCTTTAAAAATGATAATCTGAAATTCAGAAAAGAAGAGGCACTGATACCATTCTGAGCTTTTCTCAGAAACAGAAATGAATATGAGATCAATGGCAGAACATACAAAAACAGCTGGTTAAGATTAAAAGTGCAATATCCGGCCAAAAATTAGAGGTAAGAAAACAGCCCTACACAACTATCAGACCTCAACAATGTTAACTTTCAAGGTGCAATAGTTTAGTGGTTCCTTAAATCTAATTCTAGAGATGGAAAACAGGTATCCCTCAAACTAAAGAGCAGCTCTCCCTAGTACTCTAAACCAAATACAATAATTATAATAACAGCACCTATTTTTTTAAGTATATAGTATGTGATTACTGTTCTAAGTATTATACTTTACATATAGTCACTATCTCACATCAAGCTAGGTAACCAAAAAACTCTCTATTCTTCCCTACTCCTCCCAACTAGCTATGAAACAAATGGTCCCCTACAAAGAATCTGATTTATTATTACACCTGCTGAAATCTTGGCAAAACTGCCAAGATTCTCCAAGAAGAAAAAACAAGAAATAAGATAACACAGCCTTATCACTACAGAATTCCTTCATGAATAGGAGAACAGGGTAGGAAATCCTCAGATTCCCCCAAAAAATATTAAAACCATTTAAGTGAACAAATAGATTATTAAATGTACTAGGAACTATAATAAAAAGACAAAAATGAATATAAAACTGACATTGCTCTCTAGGATCTAATTTTGCTGAGGGGGTGAGGGACAAGGAAGGGAGGTGAGAAGAGGAAGTGACTGAGATACACATAACCATTTACAATACATCAAATGAATACATTAAGTGTAGGGAAAAAACATAGGTCTTGGAGTCAGATATTCCTGGGTTCCCCTCCCAATTCTATTAATACAACTTATGAGTGATCTCAGCCAAGTTGCTTAACCTCGTCGTGCCTCAATTACCTCACTGTAGAAGAGGAAAATATTAACTCTCTTGTAAGGTTGTTTGAAGAATAAAATTAGATTAACTATGTAAATGTTCTTTACAGTCCCTAGCACACAGAACACTTTCAATCAATAATTAATAATATACACATTAAACCAGAAGTGTGTATAAAGCCATATAGGAATACGCTTGAATAACTAAATCTTTCCAAGGAAGAAAGGAAAGAATTCACAGGATGAAATCTGAATTGGTCCAAAAAATAATCAGAAGCATGCCAGAAAGAAGGTGAGGGTCAGGGACTTTAGATGTTTACCAAAAACCTAACACCTCTAATTCAGTTTGAGGAAAAGTAGGTAAAATACTCAGCAAAGGCTTCCTGAACTAGCTGTCTCTGTGCAGATTTCTATCATAGGATATACCTTTATATTGAAATTATATATTTCAATGGCCATGTCCAGCACAAGAATATAAGTTCATCAAAGGCAAGAATTGTGTTACTTGTTTTTGTACCCCCAGTGCCTGGCAAATCACCTAGCACAAATTAGTTACTCAACAGATAAATACATTCTACAGAAAAGACAAGCAGGTCTTTTGCTATCTAAAGCCTAAAAGACATCTAACAGCAAAAAACTACTATAACTGAAAATAAAACCACTGAACCAAATTAAGAAATGATAACATCTCAACAATGGATACTAAATTCAACAGTGGAAACTCAAGAATTCTCTTTCTCTCCAAATTGTTCAATCATTCCTAACCAGAGATACACAGCCAAATCATCTATGGAATATTTGAAAAATAAATGTGCCTTATTGCCCCCTTCAACCTTCCCATAATAAGAGGTCGTCTTTGGTGAGAGAAAAAAAGAATGTGTGTTTATGCATACATGTTGGGGAAGGGGTGCAATGCAAGGCAGGCATCAGTAATTTTAGGGAGCTCCAGATAATTAATTGATTGTAAAGTACATTACCACATTTTCACACCACTCTACCTACCCCCACCTCCCATCTACCCCCATGCTGTTTTAGAACCTCTCTTCAGTCGTAAGTTGGCCCAGCTCTAATTAAAACAGGTTAGCAAAGCCCTCTGCACCACTAATATTATCTTGGTTACTGTGGCAGATTACATTTCTTAAAGATGGCCACAACAATATCTCTTGCCCCACAAGGTCTTCTAGAACCATACCACTTCCCCATCAAGAAATGAAATCTAATCCCCCTTCCCTTGAATCTGGCAGGCCTGTAATTCTGTTCTGACCAAGAGAATATAGTGGAAGTGATGCTGCAAGACTTCCAAGGCTAGGTCATAAAAGGTGATGCAGCTTCTACCTTGTTAGCTTGGACACTTGTCTTTGGAGAACTGAGTCACCATGTAAAAAGTCTGACTACCCTCAGGCCTGTAGGCTCTAAGGAAACCAAGCCACATGGAGAAGCCACATATAAGCATTCCAGAAGACAATCCTAGCTGAGGTCTTCAACAGAATCAATCGTCAGACATGTCTGTGAAGATGTTTCCAGATGTTTTCAGCGCTTAATTGCTGGATCACCCTCAGTCTTTGAGCCTTTGCATCTGAGGACTCAGATATCCCAAGGTAGATAGAGATGAACTCTCTCTCCTGTGCCCTGTCTGAATTACTGACCCAGAGGATCCATGAACATAATAAAATGGCTGTTTTACACTCCTAAATTTGGGGTGGTTGGTTACACTGCAATGGTAACAGTTAAGAGTTTTAACGCTTACTATTCATTACATATTTATCATTAAAGATAAAACTAAATGTTGATTCATCTGAAGCCTCACAGAACTCCCTGTTCATCTAAATCAGTTATCAAACTGACTCCTGACCATATTATGTTCACAAATTCCACTTTACTGCTTCAGAAATAGCTGTTGAAATTTCCATTTTCTCTCTAGTCAGTTTCATTTTATTAATCCATTATCTTGAAACTTTATCTTCCTGATATCTCATTCTATCTTCAACTTGCTGACCATATCACCATGACTCCCTGGCCTCTAGTCCTCAGAATTTGGTACTCCATGACTATAATGGCTTACATTCATCATTACAAACTGATCTGAATGGCAGTTGTTATATCATTAAGAGATTAAGGGAAAAACAGGAGAATCCAAGAGAAAAACAACGATGACTCTAGCTAAACTCAAATCTTATATCTTTTCATAAAAGGCAAACCAATAGAGTCATCTACTTATGATACAAAGATAATCCAAAACATTAAATAATGAAAACATACTTTATATTTGCCTTTAATCTGCACTCTATGATTTCTAAATATTTATTTTAAAGTAGAAATTATTTTACATTCTCCAAATAGCTACTCAATTATAGTAAGATACTAAGTGAAAAGTATCATACTATCAGTACAAATACATGGCAAAAAGGAGAAATCTGGGGAGAAAATACATCAAGAATAATTCACAATGTCATCTGAAGAACAAATGTCAATCACCACTGAAATAGTTAATAATATGTAACTAGTTCTTGTCCACTAGCCAAATTAGAATCTTAAATTGATGAACAGTAATAGTAAAAATAACAATAATGTCTAATGAAAAAAAAGACAGCAACTTTTATTTTTCATTATTTCTGACAAATTTTTTTTAGTTTATAAAATGAGAAAGTTAGAGACATTACATATAATTCATGATGCCAAAACAACTAACATAAAGCCTAATAATCAAAAGAAATGGAGGTCAACAAAAGGCTAACTCACTAAAGAATCTGCTGCCAATATTACTTTACAGAAATAAATACTGTAGTAATGTTTGGCCTCTTCATGTTAAACATATGACACAATTTATTTGTATAAAGTTCTACTTAGTGGTCTAGGTTGACCAGATTATGAAATCTAACATTTGGGGGGAAACTCCATTATAATACCTAAGTATACTGTATCCACTGGGATAAATATACATACCAAAAGTCTTTTTGGCAGGTTAAATTATAAAGAAACTTCTTTGGCTTATACAAATTCTTAGAGATAAAAATATATAATCAGCACAAAAACACAGCTAAGTGAATAAACACAATGAAATGCATTTTATGGTTTCTATTTTGCTAACACAGTTATAGTTAATGGGAATTGTCATGACAAAATGACTGTTTTTATGAAAAGAACCTTCTTTATTACAAACCAATCAAATTTCATTTTTATTACTGATGTAAAAAAGTTCAAAACCATGATTCATTTATAGAGCGTACAAAAATAAGAAAAGTGTTCAAGAATAGAAGAGAGGATCATTTACAAAGCAATAAAAAATTAAAGCATGCATTTCTCTTACTGGCAAGGCATATACTTCTGTCTTTGAACAAAAAATGAGATGACTGAGTTTTCAATATCTCATTTCTATTTGATGTATTTAGTCTATCCAATAACTACTTATCAAGAAATTTCAAAAATGTTTGAAAAATGTTAAGAAGTTTGATGATTTTTTCTGTCAATTTTCAAATATTGAATGCTTGAGCTAACATTCAAAAGTCTTCACAGAAATAAGACTGACAAATTTTATGAGGCACCCATGACCAAAGTCTTTTAAGTTAAAAACTAAAAATCATGTAATTTCAGAGTGTGAAATGTTAATAAAGCATTTAAGGAAATTAAAACTCACATTATAGCTTAACTATGGACTATTTCAAGATTAGAAAACAAGCCTTTCATGGTATCTTCACATCATATCAAAGTTTAGAATCTTGCTTCACTATCTTCACTTTCACCCTTTGATATCAACTTCACATCTACCAAGGTGATAGATAAGCACCACTATATAAGACTATTCATATGACTAGTATGAATGAAAAATCATTCTCTGAAATGTGATGGCCAGTTCAACAACTTTTCAATAATTCCTCAGTGCCTTCCTCAATACTGGAGAATCCTCAGAATACTGAGTAAAAATAACAAAACATTTTAATTTTCAAGAGCAAAAAAATTTAATGCATTATATTTCTTCAATTATCTGTTACAATTATCATCATCAACCATTTTGATATGCAGATGTAAGAGTCTTTACTACCATTCATTGTGAGCAACAGCATCACTTCTCTTTCACAGAAGCCTTTTTTAACCTATATTTTCCACTTCTTTCAGCCTCTAGAACACTTCTGAATGCTTGTAAAGTCCAGATTCCCCCATACTCACGTGAGGAGAGACAGAATGGAAAACACTTTACTACTGATATAAAAATAAATTTTTTAAAACATGCCTGTTTTGATCACACTTATTTTCAAGATGCTTACATATAGGTTCCATGGAACCTTGAAAAACTTCTTTCCTAGTTCATGCTATAATCTACTGCTAAAATGAAGCTATTAATAAATTTAAATAATTAAGTACCCAAATGCCCACAATGAGATAAATGAAATATTCCAAATATTCTTTTTTTATCCTTTATATATAGTTTACTGAGCTTCTAAATAAAGAACAGAACAGATATTGTCCTTATTTCAAAAGATTAATAAATTACAGTATGATAAAATTAACCAACGTGCTTAAAAATAGCAAAGCAATGGTGAAGTAATAATTCAGAAAAGATGATATGAGAGTAAATAAACATAAGAACACTTTGGGCCTTTTCTGCTGTCCAAAATGGTAATAGGTTACCAGATGTTAAAAGCTAACATTCTCAAAGGACCCCTTCCTATGAGGTGAAAGGCTCTTGGGCAATAAAAGTAATAATAGAAAGAACCATGTATTGAGCATTTATTATGTACTACCCTATACTAGATGCTTAATATACATTATAAAATACATTATCCACCTTTTACAAATGAAGAAACTGAGGACCAGAAAGGCCCAAGCAAGATCATAGAACAAGAAGCAGAGTTGAGCTTAGAACTCAGTTCTATCTTACTCCAGTGACCTTGTTCCTAACCTTTATACTGTTACCTGAGTTTCAATTTCCTTATCTACAAAACAAGAATAACACATAACAAGACCAAATTGTTAATATTAACAATTTTGTATATAAATCATTTTGCACAGTAGCTCAAAAATGGAAGCTTATTCTTATTATCAGTAACCAGCTGTGGCAATGTCTAATTAATAGGTCTCCAGTATGACCTATACCAAGATTCAATTTTATAATGAAGATAAACATTGCTGAACATATCAAATATATAACCTTGAAAAAAATTTCCTGGAACAATTTGTTATTCTAGGATACATTACTAAGAGTAATTTTAATAATTACAGTAACTTTATATTTTGTATTATTGAATTAAATTATGTATTCTACTTATAAATAACTTTTAAAAGCTTTACCAAAATTGCATCTGCACACAGGAAGTAGGAGGCAAAACCTAGAAGAGAAAAACTAATAGGTAAACAGCTAAAAATAATATTTATGAACATTTATCGAGTGCTTACTACATGCCAGACACAATGTCAAACATTTTACATACTTCCTCATCCTATCTTTAAAATAATATATATTATTATCTTCACTATTTTACAAATGAGAAACCTGAGGCTTAAAAAAGGCAGGTAATCTGTACAGGTTCACACAGCTAGCAGGTACCTGAATATAAGAACCCAAGTCAGGCTCTCACTCCAAAATCCACAGAAAGTATAAAATCAAAGTGAAGGAAGCAATACACTGTAGCAGATTTTTGCACCTCTCTCTCTTCTTTTGTGTATCTGGTGGTACTGTGCAGTCCTTAAGCCGGAAACCATTCCCAGCACAGGGCAAGTGAGTCAGGCCTGTCCACTATAGTATTCTACCCTTTTGGCTACAGCGACCACTCCAAATGTGGTCATGTAACCAGAATAGGGTTACTCAGTTGTCCCCTACAATATATTTATGCCCAATTGATTAAAAAAAAACTGAAAAAAACAGAAACTCAAGTAATGTATTGAAAAATTTTGCCATTAAAAAAAAGTGAAATTTAAATACACAGGTTGTTATAAAAGATTCTGAAAACAATTCAATATCCGGGACTATTTTTATCCTCCTTTTAAAATTCTAAATCCAGCATATCATCATCTATCCAAGATATTTATTCAAAAACATAATTCACCATTCCTTTCCATATTATTGAGTTAAAAGAACAATTCAAAATCCTCTTCCACTTTAAAAAATTTATCTCAAGAAATTACTGGATACACAAGTATGTATATACTGTTTACAAAATACAAAAATCATATACCTGTGATGACTTTGGGACACAAGAACTTAGCTAGACTGAACTATACTTGCCAAAATTCCATTTCTACTAAGTCTCTAGTTAAAGTGGGCTATAAGGTATACTCTCTGGCATGTGTTGGGAAGACAGAAGAGAGGCAACAGGCATTTTGTAGCATACAAACACCTTCTCCCAGGGATTCTGAAACTAATCTGGTGCTGCTGTGAAGGGATTTTGCCGATATAACTAAAGTCCCTACTTAGTTAACTTTACATTAATCAAAAGGGAGATTATTCTGAGTGGCCTGATTTCATCGGGTGAAAGTCCTTTAAAAGAATGTGTAAGTCCTCCCTGAGATCAGACTTTCCAAGCAGCACCAGGTCCTGCAGTTGTTCTTTCTCCTGAATCTCACCCTCCTGCCTGCTTGCCTGCCTGCCTGCCTTATGCACTTTGCACTTACTTAGCCAGCCCCCACAGTAACAGCATAAACCAATTCCTTATGTGCACGTGTGTGTGTGTGTGTGTGTGTGTGTGAATAGAGAAAGAGAGATCCTATTGCTTCTGCTTCTGTAGTTGAACTGACCAATACAACTTCCTACATACCCATCAGCGTAAGACTACATAAGTAAATTATGGTTTCTTCATCACTATGAAATACTATATAACTACTTAAAAATGATGTATATATAATTCCATTCTCAGACATGAAAAAAGATCCCAGTAAGTTATATGACAACAGGTTACAAAGAATGTATGCATAGTATATATTAATTTTTTTAATTCAGAGAAAGAGAATGAGATAGCTTTGCTCACCGAGTTTTAATGAAGAGGATGGGATTTAAAAGTCTCAATCCTGGTGTTGTGATTTCAGGTGATCTTTATTTTACACTTCTCTGGATTGTTTTCATTTCCCATAATGGCCATATATCATTATCATTATTATCAGGAAAAACCACAATAAACTTTTCTCATTTGAAAGGAGAAAAAATGTCAGGTAGACTTACTTTAAATGGTTAAAATGGTGCCCAGAGTCTTAAAGGACAAATAGGAGTTACCTAAGCAAAGTAGAAATTTCGGGCAAAGGGACTTATTTGCCAAGGATAGACACTACAAATACTTTAGAAAGGCTATTGCACAAGGAAAGAATTGGCAAGACAAGAGGTTAGAGAGAGAGAGCTGGACTAAGTTAAGGAGGGTCTTCTATGTCTCACTACACCCTACTGACAATGGGAAACCAAAGAAGGTTTTAAAACAAGAGGAGTCGCATCAACATTTTAAGAAAATAAAAACAAAACAAAACCACTGAGGCTTGCAGTGTAGGGACTCTATTGGAAGGTAGGCCAGACTGGAAGCAGAAAAACCAATTCAGAAACTACTGCAGTAATCCAAACAAAAAATGACAAAGCCTTGAATTAAGGTAACAGCAGTAGAGATGGACAGAGTAAGTCATATTAAGAAGAAAGAACTGAGAAAACTTGGTGGCAGATACTGGTAGTAAAAAGATAGAAGTGGTTCACTTAAACTGAGAAATTCAGAGCAGCCTTTCAAAAAAATGTTCTTATGAATAAGTCTCTCAAAGAAGGCAATTCTAGAATACCATATATAGACAGATGCCAGATGTCTTTAAATGTTTTCAAAGAAATATCAGTGTGTTAGCTCATGTCCACAGGAAGGATAAAAGCAAAATTTTAAATACATTAAAAATTAGAGTTGTCAATTACAAAAACACAAAAATTCATAATTACTTAATAAGTTATAACAGGACTATGTAGATATATATATCTCTAACCTCTTGAGGTTGACCTCTTCCAAGAAAACCATATTACTACCAAAAACAGAATATTGTGAATAGTTGTTGAATTTGAGTCACATACAAGTCAAACACAGGGTTTCAGATAAATTATTATTTTAGCCCCTGCTATAGTTTGAATGTTCCCTACAAAACTCATGTTGAAATTTCATTGCCATTGTGCCAGTATCATGAGGTGGGACTGGTTTGAGGCCAAGAGGGCTCCACCTTCATGAATGTATTACTGTTGTTATCTCAAGAGTAAGTTGGTAAAAAAGCAAGTTTGGCCCTCTCGGTCTCTGGCTCTCACCCTCGCTTGCCCTGCAGCCTTCTGCCATGGGATAATGCAGTACAAAGGCCCTCCCAGATGCCAGCACCTTGAAAGCAGACTTCTCAGCCTCCAGAATTGTGAGAAATAAGTTTATTTTCTTAATAAATTATCCAGTTTGTAGTATTCTGTTACAGTAACACAAAACAGATTACGATAGCCTGCTTTTTTTGCTTCTGCACAAAATATAATCTTTTAAATTTTTAAAATTACAACTGTTTAAATTACAAAAGTAAAATATGCTCACTATAATAATTCAAACAATTCAGATACATAGTTCCTCTTCCCTCCACCAACACCCTATCTTTAGTATCCTGAAATTACTTGTTAAAATTACTTGAATATTCTTCTAAAACTTTTTCTTTGCATATGTAAACATAAATGCTTGTATAGGATTTATTTAATGAGTTCACATAAGATACGTATTATTCTATAACTTTTTACTTAATATAATCAGTTTTCAAGTCAATATATTTAACATGTGTACCTCTTCATTTTTAGTATCTGTAAAAACGTGAGTATACCATAATCTTTTTACAAATTTTTTTCTTTGACAAATAATTGTGTACATTTATGAGGAACAATGTTACGTTTTGATATATGTATATATTATAGAAACATTAAATCTAGCTAATTAACTTATCCATCACCGCACTATCATTTTTTTGTGGTGAGAATGTTAAAAATCTACTCCTTTAGCAATTCTGAAATATATAATACATTATTATGAACTGTGGTCACCAGGCAATGCAAGAGATCACTAAAGCTTATTCCTCCAGTCTAACTGAAACTTTGTTCTCTTTGATTAATATCTCCCCTCTCACCATCCCTCCCCTTCTCCCTGTACACTCCACCCCCTTGTCAGCCTCTGGTCACCACCTTTCTAGTGTTTCTATGAGATGAACTTTCTTAGATTCCAAACGTAAGTGAAATCACACAGTATTTGTCCTTCTGTGCCTTGTTTACTTCACTTAGCATAATGTCATCCAGGCCCATCAATATTGTCATGAAAAACAAAATTTCCTCCTTTTGTTAAGGCTGTATAGTATTCCATTGTGTATATATACACCACATTTTCCTTATCCATTCATTTGTCATTGGATACTTAAGTTGCTTCCATATCTCAGCTATTGTGAATAGTGTTATAATGAACCTGGGAATGCAGATATCACTTCAACATACTGACTTCAATTCCTTTGTATATACCCAAAAGTGGGATTTCTAGATTGCTATACCATAATTTGATATACATTTAGGACATTTCTAGTTTTTTGCAACTACAAATAATGTCACAATTAATAGCACTGTAAATTTCTTTAAGTACTGATCCTTATATATCAGATAAATCCCCACAGAATTTCTGGGTCAAAGGATGGCATTTTAATCAATATTGTTATATTAAGTTCCTAAGAAGTAACATACCTTACAGGCTCACCAGTAGTTTGAGGGTATAACTGTTTTCTCCAGGTCCTTGTTAGTACTAGAAATTATCATATTCATTTCTGCTCACATTGGTAGTGATCGAGAGCACCTTTTCACCTGTTCATTGTCATTTGCATTTACCCTTTTGTGAATTACTATTCAATCCTTTGCCCTTGATTCTGTTGGGTTGTCTTTTCCTTATTAGTTTGTAGAAACTTATTTATGGTGCTTTTTAATCATACAAAGCCTTTAAATTTTTTCTACAATCAAATTTGCCAATTTTTTCTCTTATGGATTATGAATTCTGTGTCTTGCTTTGGCCTCTTCTGCTATTCAAGATTATTCAAATAATCTATGTTTTCTCCTAATTACTTTATTACAATTTGAGTATTGTTATTTTACATTTAGATCTTTAATCCATATTGAATTTATAATATTCAGGTGGTGTTATGACTTAGGAGTTGCTCTAACACGATTTTCTATTGAATTACCCATCTTTAAATGCTTCCTCCTAGAGTAACAGATCACTACAAATAGCTAAGACAGAAGAGACAAAATGCCTAGAAATTCTTAAACTTCACTAATTGAGACAATATGCCAAATTTATCAAAAGTCAATTAAAAGACATCATTTTCTCTTTAAAAGAAATCACACATTAGGACACATGCATACAGTATACCAATATCAACATACACTGAAATTATTTTTTAACAGAGTAGCAATCTAAGTTAAATGGATTTAACTATACAATCCTGATTTTGTTTTCAACATAAATGGTAAAAATAGAAATACTCAATGCTTGAAATCTCAAGATTATTCATTGATTCAGGTCACAAATATTTATTGAGCACCAACTGACAGGTGCTCGAGATACAATGGGGAATAAAACAAATATGATCCCTTCAGCTTGCGATCTCGTGGGAGCTTCTCTCATTCCTAGGGAGCAATGTATTTAAGTGGAAAAGGAAAAAAGAAATGTATGTTCACACAAATATAATGCAGTGAAAAACATTCTGGCAAATTTTATGATACATACTATACTTCTCATTTCCAAAATATTACCTTCTTATTTCAAATGCACCTATTTATCCTGGTGACTGTCTCATTTCTGTACCCATGTTGAAAACACTGCTAGGGAGTTATGATTAACTCTATCAATCCACGTCTGGAAGTATCTATGCTTAGTCTCCTCATTTTTGCAAAAATATTTAATTTCTTTCATTACAGTAAACAAGAACCTTAAAAGAGAAACTATAAATCTATTTACATCAACCATGTTCAGTCCATAAAATCAAAAGTATTTCTTTAAAGTATATATAGTTTCAAAATATTTCAATGAATCCTGGAGAGTTTGCAAATGGCAGTATTGTGTCACTTGGAAAGGAAGCAAGAACTTTGGTGGTCCCTCAACAACAACAGGTAACAACTCATTAGCGACAGTCACCTTAAACTTGACGTACCAGGACCAAGAGACTGCTCCCACTCTTAGACTGAAGCCTTCAAATGCCTGGTCCCTGTGGCCACGCCCCCCACCTCAATGACAACCTACGGCCTCTCACACACTCCGGAACCATCACCAAGGGGGAGCTGGAGCAAGCACCGCCCAGGGGGAGCAAACTGGACTCCTGCTCCAGCAGGATGACCTTGGCCAAGTGCCTCCTTCTCAGTTTTCCCACCCGTGAGACGAGGATAGTCCGCTATCCAGCCTGGGGTCGGATTCTAATGACGCAAGGCTGACGGAAAGCTTCCGCCCCCTACCCCACGGTGCTCTCCACTACTGCCCCATGCCGCCCCCGGCTCCGTCCGCCGCCCGTGGCCACGCACGCTACCTGCAATCTGGGAGACGAAAGCTTCCGCCACTAGAGACATGTCGGCTGGGCGGCCCCGCGCCCGGGTGCCTGCCCCACGCAGCCCTCAGCGTCCTTCTCCGCAAGCCCGGCGGCTCCCGACAGCTAACGAGCCTACCTTGCCCGAGGCTCGGACTCGCAAAGCCCACCGCGGTAGCGGCGAGGCCCCCAAGGTTACCGTCAGCTCCAGCCAGGAACTTCCGGCGCAGCTGACAGCGGCGCGACAGCGCTTCCGCTGGCCCCGCCCCCTCGCCGTATTGGCGCGCTGGGCCCCACCAGTCCGAGGCTCCACAAGGTCGCGCGAGTGAAGGGGCGGGGACTGTCAACCGGCCTAGGGGACGGGCGGGGGAACCCGGAGGTTTTAGTGTCCCTTCTGTCAGCCAGAATTTTGTAAGCAAGTAACAATTTGAAGTATCCACTAGCTACTGGGCACTTTGAAAATATATATCCATATGCAGAAGAATAAAACTAGACCCTTATCTCTCTCCATATACAAAAATCAAATCAAAATGGATTAAAGACTTAAATCAAAGATCTGAAACTAGTAAAAGAAAACATATATCTAAAGGAGAGGAAATCAGTATATTGAAAAGATGATCTGCACTCCCATGTTTATTGCAGCACTATTCACAACAGCCATTTAGAATCAACCTGTGTCCTTCAATAGGTGAACGGATAAAGAAATTGTGGTACACATACACAATGGCATGTTATATAGCTACAAAAAAGAATGAAATCCTGCCATTTGCAACAACATGGATGGAACTACAAAACTTATGTTAAGTGAAATAAGCCAAGCACAGAAAGACAAATCTTGCATATTCTCACTCATATGTGGAAGGTAAATATTAAAAAAAAATCTCTCTCATGGAGACAGAGAATAGAATGATGTTTACCAGAGGCTGGGAAGGGTAGCAGTAAGGGGTGGATAAAATGGGAATGGGTAATGAGTGCAAAAATATAGTTAGATAGAATGAAAATATTTGCTAGCACAACAAAGTGACTATAACCAACAATAAGTTAGGTTACACTTTAAAATAACTAAAAGAGAGGAATTGGAATGTTCCTAACACAAAGTAATGATAAATACCTGAGTTGATGGATACCCCGAGTACTCTAGTTTGATTAATTCACATTGTATGCCTGTATCAAAACATCACATGTATGCTATAAACATATACTTCTATTATGTACCCATAATAATTACAAAGAAAAAGCAGTAAAAATCCATACCATAGAAATTGACAGACCTAAAATTGTTTCCTTAAAAGTTAAAGAATTTCTAGAATGAGTATATATTTGTAAATAAGCTGAAAACAATTTAGTATGCTATTTTCCTTATTATAGATGCTTTCCTTCCAATCACAGATTTGTTACTTTCAGTTTTATCTTTGTTTCTAAATTTTGGTCATTAAACATTAAGCATTAATTTATTATATTATAAATGTAATATAAAACTAAATAATGTAATGAGATGCTGACAAGCTGAAAAGAAAGGTACAGGAAAACATAAAGACAGATGAATAAAAACACTCTCAAGTAAATGCTAAGAACCTAACTACAAGGGGCCGGGCGCGGTGGCTCACGCCTGTAATCCTAGCACTCTGGGAGGCCGAGGTGGGCGGATTCTTTGAGCTCAGGAGTTCGAGACCAGCCTGAGCAAGAGCGAGACCCCATCTCTACTAAAAATAGAAAGAAATTATATGGACAGCTAAAAATATATATAGAAAAAATTAGTCGGGCATGGTGGTGCATGCCTGTAGTCCCAGCTACTCGGGAGGCTGAGACAGGAGGATCCCTTGAGCTCAGGAGTTTGAGGTTGCTGTGAGCTAGGCTGACGCCACGGCACTCACTCTAGCCTGGGCAACAGAGTGAGACTCTGTCTCAAAAAAAAAAAAAAAAAAACCTAACTACAAGGGAAATAAGTTGTTTTCACATAAAGTGGCAAGCTGTTTGATTCTATTTTCTTATCTCCATTGTCCTCCTACCTCTTTAACAAAAAGAAATAAATGAATACAACTTATATATGTTTGCTGAGTAAAAGAAAAAAATATATATGTATGGTATTCTGTTTTATTTCATCCTCTAACGACCCATTAAGATGATATTGTTATAGCCATTTTAAGAAAACAGGCTTAGAGAGTTTAAACTGCCTTCCCAGGAACTCCACTGGGGCCCAGATTCAAAGCCACATGAATTCCCTCTATTCTACTATACTACTGGGTTGATTAGTCCATGGACAGACATTAATGTTTAACTATTTCTTTATTCAAACATTCTTGCCAGAAAGAAAGAGGCTTGAGCAGCACAGAAGCTGAAAAATAGTTTGTCCTTCAGCTCCATACACCTGAAAAGAAGCTCAGTTTGGAGAATAAGATACCAAATTATCTTATAAGTTTCACACACTTCTCACCTTTGGGGAGTGAGGGAGGCAGGAAGAGGAGAGGACACTAAATCCCATAAGGGACTTTTTCCCCACTTAATATAATAACTTCTTAAGTTATATAATTGAAAAATCATATACATTATAGATTTTGTAAAATATTACAAGTGAAACAGGCTTCAAAGATCATCTGATAAGCCAAAGACCTTTTCATTGATGAGAAGCAGGTTCAGAGAGGTGAGTTGACTCATTTTAAATCACACAGTAAATCAAAAAATCAGATAGCTTACAAAGTTTTTGCAAAGGAAACCTTATATTTTAAGAATTGCTGTCCATGACATTTAGAAAGCTGTTCCACACTCTTTATGTCCCTAGATTTCTGAACCTCTATTACAGTTTGTTGTTCATATTTCTGACTCCTTAACTAGGCAGTTTCCTAGGGCTGCGGTACAGATTATTGGGTGGCTTAAAACAACAGAAATTTATTCTCACAATTCTGGAGGCTAGAAATCTGAAATCACAGTTTCAGCCAGGCCATGCTTTCTCTTAAGGCTCTGGAGAAGAATCTTTCTCGACCTCTTCATAGCTTCTGTGGGTTGCCAGCAATCCGCGGCCTACCTTGGCTTATGGAATCCATCCATCCAATCTCTCCTCCATCATTACATGACATTCTCTCTGCGTGTCTGTGTCCAAATTTCCCTCTTCCTAAGAGGGCACTAGCCATAGAATTAAGGCCCATCCTAATCTGCTATGACCTCATCTTAACTTGATTTCATTTGCAAAGATCTTATTTCCAAATAAGTCACATTCACAGACACCAGGGGTTAGGACAGATGTAGGGAACCTTTCCATGTTGGAAACCCTCATTAATTTAGCTGTAATCAAATAAGGCCACATTCAAGAAACTTTAATTATATATACTTAAAAATGTACATTATTTTGTAAAAATCTAACTACTATATACTTAATAATTTGAAAAATGAAAAGTATTTGTTAATTTTAGAGTTAACTAACATTTTAATGACTTTGTTGTGTCTGCTTTTTGTTGGAAAGTATTTGAATATTTGGTTGCAGCATGGTGGACTGCAGTTTCGGTTTATTCTCTAGATGGGTGTCAGTCATCTGTGACCTTAAAGGTGTCTTAATATGGGTTAGGTAGGAGAATGTAGATTCTCAGCAATAAGTGATTGAAACCAAGAAAGTCTTTTTCGGGAGTGTTGCCAAAAGCGTAGGTATTCCACTGCATTTTTCCATATTTCAACTGGATCTTTCTTAGCATCAAACAATAACTTTAAAATGTCATCCACTGAGAGCTCAAACAATTCCATCTGTAGTTCTTTAGGTACCTTGGTGATGTCAACTAGGTCAGGCTGAAATGCTAATTTGAGTGTGAGGACATGATTTTCAGTCAGTGAACCTTTCCTTGTATCCTCCGATTATTAATAATAGGTCTATAACAGCTATGTATTCTTCAAATGATTTGCATATATCATCCTGCTCATCGATGACCTTTGCTAACTAGGGAAAATGTTCATCTGAAATTTCCTTTTGAATAAGTGTTTTGGAAAAAGATAGCTTTTTTGGAAATGCTTGGATTTTTTGCCTCATATCATGTATAGACTTTGTTTTACCTTGCAAAGAAATATCCAAGTGGTTTTGATTTGACATGATATCACACAGAAATGATGTGTTCCTACAGAAATCTTCTTTCAATAATTCACATTGCTAGGCCGGGCGCGGTGGCTCATGCCTGTAATCCTAGCACTCTGGGAGGCCGAGGTGGGCGGATCGTTTGAGCTCAGGAGTTCGAAACCAGCCTGAGCAAGAGTGAGACCCCATCTCTACTAAAAATAGAAAGAAATTATATGGACAGCTAAAATATATATATAGAAAAAATTAGTCGGGCATGGTGGTGCATGCCTGTAGTCCCAGCTACTCGGGAGGCTGAGGCAGTAGGATCGCTTGAGCTCAGGAGTTTCAAGTTGCTGTGAGCTAGGCTAACGCCACGGCACTCACTCTAGCCTGGGCAACAGAGTGAGACTCTGTCTCAAAAAAAAATAAAATAAAATAAAATAAAAAAATAATTCACATTGCTAATTCTGTTTTTCATAAAAATTTATCTGTTCTCACAGAAATAAAATTTTGGCTAACACCTGTCCCTGTGATAGCCAATGCACTTTAGAATGATACAGCAAATACACAATGAATAGCTCATCCTTCAACTTTAGCATGTTACACAACTGATGATGCTGTGTTACATTTGCACTGATATAGTTAACAATATTTATAACTTGTTGCAAAGTGTCACTTAAAATAGTAGCTTTAGCACAGAGATTTTGCTGATGCAAGATACAATAAAAAGAAATGAGAGCATCTAGATCTGTTAATACTTTTTTTTATCTGTGCAATAAACCCTTCATGTTTTCCTGTCATGAAAGGTGCACCGTGTGTACATACATTCACTCAATTTGCCAAATTCAGTCCAACTTTACAATATTTTTCTTAAAAGTTGTTGAAGATATCTATTCCCGTGTTCTGTTCGCAAGAGTGCCTAAAGCGAGTAACTCTTCGTGGCAAAGAAAATCTTCTGTTATGACCCAAATGAAGTATAAAACCTGTGCCAAGTCAGTTGATTTATCCAAAGTGATTGAATAATATATATTTTCCTTTTGAAGTATTGTATGAAGTTGTTCTGTTAAATTGAAGGCTAATTCATGTTCCAATTAGTTATGGTTCTCCTTGAAAAAGTCAGTTGTTTGTACTTTGAAACATTATCAGGGGTTTGAGCTTCCTACAACTTCGACAATGTATTCTTTTACAATTTCTACATCACTGAATGGCTTCTCTTTTTTCTGAGTATATAAGCTACTTTCTAAGTTGCTTTAGTGGCATTACATCCAGGTCTTATTGTGCTTGAAAGAATTGTCTTTGTTTTCACTTTTCATCTTTTAATTTCTGCAATAAAATCTTTTGCTCCTCTCCTTGTAATTTAAAATATTTGTGGTCTTTATGAGTGTTATAATGCTGATGAGCATTGAATTTCTTTAATGTTGATACTGCAGTATCACAAAGCAAGAAAATCATCTTATCTTTAGCAGAAACAAGGTAATATTGCAATTCTTAATGCTCATTTAAAAATCTGTTTTCTTTCTTCAGCGTTCTCTTGGTCTTCTTTGACATGATGGGCTATTAAGCAGACAGAATTTTAAAAATACTGTTCAGCTGTGCAACTATTCACAAATTCCACTTCAAACAGAAACACAGTGCACCACTGTCAAAAGCTGATAACAGACTGGGGTACTCAACCCCCATAAACTGTCACCAACCAGCCTTATGGAGTAGTGGCACCAGTCTGGTGGGGGAAGTTAGAAGTAAATCATGAGCGTAGCAGCCGTCAACTTAGCCCTTATGGCTTACTAACATTCTAATTGTGCCAGTCAATCTAGGAGGATTATTTCATTGGAACTTATTTTATTCTTCGGTATTTTAAATATGTTCATTTAAAAAATAAAATAAAAACATAAAAGATGAACAAAAATGTATTAATAAAAATAAAACAATTTGTTCTGTAAAGTTTGGTTTCAGTCAAAAGACAGCACTTTAGGACCTAGAAGGCCACATATGGCCTTAAGGCTCCAGGTTGTCCACCCCTGGATTAGGATGTGAACATATCTTTTGGGGCAACACAATTCTACCCACTACACTTGATAATAAGTTTTTTAAGGGTAAGCCTTATCAGTATTTGTATCCTTCTCAGCAACTAGGAAGCTTGTTAAACAAAATTTAAACTTACCCAATATCTTACATGGACATAAACACAGCAGTGTCTTAGGAAACAGTGTCTTCTCTTTGACTAAATTCAGAGTTGACAAGGAGCTGTGGATGGTAGAAATACAAGGAAGAGAATAGGGTTTTCTTGTTTGTGCAGAGGGAGGTAACACTAACAGTAAAGAGTACTCTGCACCCAATTTCCTCCTCATCCCATAGGTGATATTGACTAAGGAAAACGAGCTGCTCCGAATATTTTGATATCAGTCAAAAGAAAAGCTTTCTCGCTGGGCACGGTGGCTCACATCTGTAATCCTAATACTGGATAGCCGAGAAGGGAGGATTGCTTGAGGCCAGGAGTTTAAGACCAGCCTGGGCAATAGCAAGACCCCCCCATCTCTACAAAAAAATTAAAAAAATAAAATTAGCCAGGAGTGGTGGCATGCACTTGTACTCCCAGCTACTAGGGAGACCGAAGCAGAAGAATTGCTTGAGCCCAGGAGTTTGAGATTACAGTGAGCTGTGATGATGCCACTGCACTCTAGCCTGGTCAGCAGAGTGAAACCCTATCTCAAAAAAAAGAAAAAAAAAAAGCTGTCAGTTTCTGTCTGTCCTCTACACAGTAGAGAATTACATATAACTTTGTAAAAATGAAGATCTGTCATTACTTCAAGTTCTATTACCAACTTGGGCATGTCTCCTTTAGAAAGCTGAAAGAGACAATGTTTTTGACTACTTTTTGACAGACTTGAAGTTTTTAAGATTTCTCCACATCATAGCCTGTGTGGGGACTTGAGTCAAAGTCCTTAGAGAGAACTGAAGATTGGACTGGGGAAACCAAAACCAAACACGTTCAAAGAGTAGAGGTGAGCCCCAAAGTGGAAGAGACTGGACAAAGCCAGAGACTGGGCTACATGCAAGAGGAACAGAGCAAGATCAGAGGCAAAGTAAAATGTGTCCTAACAATTTCAGCTAAGCATCCATGACTTAATGCATGGTATATGGGTGAACTGGGCTGGCTCAAAGCTACTGGGTCAGGACTGACAGCAGTCTTTGCTGTTATAGCAAGTGTTTTAGCCATTAGGGCTGCTATAACAAAATACCCTAGTCTGGGTAATTTTATTATAAACAACAGAAATTTATTGCTCACAGCTCTAGAGGCTGAAAAGTCCAAGATCAAGGTGCCAACAGATTTAGTGTCTTGTGAAGGCCTGTTCCTCATAGATGGCACCTTTTACGTGTCCTTACATAGTGGAAGTACAAAAGGGGAAAATTAAATCTCTCAGCCTTCTTTTATAAGGGCACTAATGCCATACACAAGGGCAGAGCCCTCATGACCTAATCACCCCCCAAATGCCCCACCTCTTAATTCTATCACATTGGTGATTAAGTTTCAACATATGCATTTGGCTGGGGGGGGGGGGGACACAAATATACGGACCATTGCAGCAAGATTTTCAGAGAGAAAAAAAAATAACCCAGATCTCTGCTGAGGACACAGAGTCTATACTCAACTGTTTCTTCATTTTCGCCGGGGAAGCAGAACCAACAGCACCATATGGATTCACTTTTTCTCCCTGACTGATGGTTCTTTTGCTTCCCACACTGGCAAATTAGGCTGGAAAGAATCTGTAATGTGGGAGGTCTTTATTACTAAAACTTAAATCCAATAAAATGCAGATGTCTTAATGGTGCCCACAAATAAACTGTCTTTGTAATAAATAGCCAACTGGAGAAAATATATTTATGCATCTGTATTAGAAGGACTGGCAGATTTAAAACTGAAGGTCTGTTTAAGATCACCACAATTAAGGGAAATACAAGAAAACAAGCCACTGGAATTTTTCAAAATGAGATTATAAAACAAAAGTGCTAGAGAATCCATGTTACTAAAAGCATAATCATGCAATTTTTAAATTAAAATATTAATGCATGACATTAATAATCTTATTGTTTGCCCTAATGAAATCACTTTTCTTATAAAACTGTTATAGACTATTTTCATGTTACTAGATTTTATGGTACTGTATCAAGCAATAAAAAAATACAGTTATGAAGAATGTATCTTAAGATTAAAATACTAAGGCATTTTATCTGCATTTCATTTTTCTCTGTCAGAATGTTAATATTTTTAATGTAAATATTTTATTTTTAAAAAGATGCCTGTAAGGGAAAATTTTTGTCTAGGATTCCTTCAAAATTACACTATTTGACAATGATATGTAAATTCAGGGCTTTTTATCAAAATAGTCCCTCCCTCACCCATCAACAGAATTAACTATAGTTAATTCAAACAACCTAAAGAGAATGTTAATACAGTTAAAAACACTAAGGTGACCATGTTATGCCCTAGAGCTTTATGTTCATCTGTTAACAGTCTTATTTCAAAACAATGGAACTGCAGCCAACTACAAGCAATCTAATATGTAAAGTTTACAAAGATATTTTTCAAAGGGTACATACATGTGACAGTCATTCATCCTTATATCTGTCAACTCCTTTCCTCCCTTTTTTAATTCCTAAGAAATTATACCAATCCAGCACTATTAAATTCTTACCTTTCTCTCACTTTCTGATATTATCTCCTTGTATTTTAGGCTAGCCCACCCTTACATAAACTATGGTATATTTGACTACACTTTGGGAAATATCTACATTATTGATTGTAGTGGACCTAGACCCTTGAAATATTAACTGGTTGTCAAAAGAAATTAAAATGCTAAATTTCCAAAATATGCTTTCAAATTGGGCCAATATGTTGCCTCACTTTCATAGTTTTACCTTATAATTAGGAGTTAAGTCTTTTTACTGTATCTACTGATGGTCCCCCTCACTGGTGGTGATAAATGTTTTATCTACAGTTACAGGAGCTGTGTCAGTTAGGATGTTTCTGGTTGCCAGTTACAAAAATACAATTAAACCCACTTAAGAAAGTTTATTGGCTCATGGTGGTAGAAAAGATATGGAGGTAATTCACAGAACAGAATGAAGGGCTCTAACCAAGAGCTTAGGGCTTCAGCTCTCTCTCTCTCCATCCCTTATCTCTGTTCAGCTTTATTCTTTTTTTAAAACTGAAGACACACCTTCTCCCAGGTGTCAGGAAAAATAGCTGCCAGCAGCACCAATTTGACATCTTCCAGGCTTGGCAACTCCAAGTGTAAAAAGAGTTACTCTCTTCCAACTGCCATATTCTGTATTTATCCCAGGAAAGAATTATAATTGTCCTTGCTTGGATGTTCTCACCCCTAGATTAAATAAATTATCCAAGTGAATGGGTTGGTTGATTTACCAGGCCAGGGGAATGGGGCCTGTGACAAGAAGGAAAATGGCAGGAAAATATGCTCAACAGCCAAAACCATAGTACCATGTCCACAGTAAGAAGAGAGCTATACTGTGGCTACCACTTGTTTGAAAACTTAGACAAGTCATTTAAACTCTTTAATATTTTTCATTTCTATAAAAGGGGTAGTAAAACGTAATGATGCATTAATTACAGTCCCTGGGGTGGGGAAGGGGAGAGGAATTCTGATGAGTATATTAACTAAAAGAGCAGAACTAAGGTTGCCTTCAATAGAAGTATTATATTTATGTGAAAGTAACTACTCAACTCTTAGTGTGCTAACTCAACACTAAATCACTGTAGCAGTAAATTTACAGGTTTTCAAAATATAAAGGAAAACCCACACATAATTGTCTCATTTCTTATATATTACCCTTCCAGACCTGGCTAACAAGGATGTAGTCTTTCTGACGCTATAATTAATACGTATGAAGTCCATATAACAGCATGAAAATCGTGAATGATGCAATGTTAAGTAAAAACAGCAGAATGCAACATGTATTTTATTCTGACTGCAACTATGCCAAGACATGTATGTGAAAAAAACTGGATGGGATTTCTCAAATATGGTAAAGCCATTGTATCAAGGTGGCATGGGGTTTTGATTTTTTTTCTTTTTGTTGTCTTCTAAACTTTCTATAATATTTTTTGCCACTTTTGCTATTTGGAAAAAAAGTTATTTTTTATCACACTGGGTAGAACTTCTTTAAAGGTGAGTAATATGGCAAGCACTCTAACCTGTCTGCATTCGGGTCTTGTATAATAGAGATCCCACTGATTATACTGCTGAGAACCTATTTTAAAACAGCTCCATGTTCTGTGGCAGAGATTCACTCCTCTGGTAATAGTGTGAGAGTATGTGCAGACAGAACAATACCCAAGATACATTATTGTTTGATTATACAGCCTTATTTAAGACTGTATACAGATGGACAGGACACATCCCAATGTGCAATTTCTATTGTTGAATATTGAATAAAGTGTTGAGCAGGGAGAAACTGTCAAACTTTGTAGGCCAGTTGTGAACAGTGTTGCTTTTGATGATTTGATATTGCTTTTAAACCTTATCAGAGGTGTCACATTTTACCTTATACCCTTAAACAAAGCTGAAGGGATAGTGGTGATGATTAAGGAGCCCTGAAGCAAGTGTGTCGACAAATAGCTGATAAAGAGATAAGCCTAAGACAGAAGAAATTTGAAAGGACCCTGGAACACTTGGAGCCACTTTGAGTAAGAGGCTCCCATGGTGGAAAAATAGGTCACCTCTGATGTAAAGCTGGCATCTAGAAGGTAGTGGCAAATAGCATTGCTATCACCATTGTCTTTTGCCTTCTTTTCAAATCAAAATCTGTATCACAGCATGAGATTGACTCATTCATTCATTTCTCAGGTAATTATTGGATCCCATTTTGGAGTGCTGGGTCCTCAACCACACCCTGGAGATACTACAGTGAACAAAATTCAGTGTCTGTTCTCAAGGAGTTTATCACCTGAGAAGATGGCTGAGCAAACAGGCCATTTCAACACAGTGTAATACATGCTATTGAAAGAGTGTCCAAACTCATTCAAAGTCATAGGCAATGTGACCTGAGAAATGCTTTCAGTTGCTGTTTTGCAACAGCTACCACAATTCTTGCCAGGGTACCAAATGACTTTCTGAAATTTGGATATCTGAAATATAACTGCCTGGGAAGGTAGGAAGCACATCCTCGGTAACCTAAAATCTCATCAAATATCTTAGCCTTCGCAGAGGTAATGATCAACCTTATTTTGGCATGTGCTTGAACTTCGAAATCCTTCTAAGGCACAATATCCTTCTTTTCATGGCAATTCTTTATTTTTTCCTTTCTAGATAAAATGAAAACATCATACCATATAACTCATCAAAATTATCCAAAGTAGCTATTTTAAGCTCTTGGTGAGTGTGAAATATTTGGTATATTGCCTTCCTTTCTTATTTTTTAATAGTATCCAGGAAATAAAACACAGGAACTCAAAAGGAATAGAAGCAACGAATGTCAGATAGCGGTACCTCCTGCCAATCACAGCAATCATGTCCATTTTTTCTCTGGAAAGTTTTTTTTAATTGACTGAAGATCCTCTCTTCCCTGCTGAACCCAGTCATGCACATGAATCCACATGAACTTTATCTAGATTTGCTACTTAGTTTTGTCTATATTTTACTGGAAGACCCTAATTCCAAGTATTGAAAAATCACATCTGCCTCTGCTTTGTTTAAAGTTGTATTTACAATGTCATTAGAGCTGTGAGGCTACTACTCCAATTCAGGAAAATAAGATACTGTGTGCAGAGCACATTATTTGCATCTAAACCTCAATCTAAGGCTAAAGTATTAAAAATTCAAATAAGAAGGCATTTCACTAGCTTAGGAAGGGATAAGAGAATTCAATTCCTCATCCAGTTTTCTCCAGAGGATTTATAACTAAACCCGCACATAGCTGAGAAAAGAGAATCAGCTTATATATCTAGGTAAGTGTAGTTGTGCACATACATAAACACAAATATGGAAAACAATCTCAGTGTCTTGAAATGAAGTTGGGGTGAACAAAGAAAATGCCTACAGGAATAAATTCTAAAAAATAATAATAAATTTACTTTGGTCTCTAACAACAATTTCAAGGTCATATAAATAGCCTATGTATTTTTCTTTTGATAAACTAAAAATACTTCTCCTTTTTGCCCATTATCATGTTATCAAGTGTATTGTTAACAGCAAAACCTAGGCTTTCATGAAAAGATTGGCATACTGGAAAAAATTTTAAGCTTACCAGTCCTGCCAGATTATGTTGCAGTAGGAAAATACATTAAAGAAAATGTAAATTGGATTAAAATGTGCTATAACAGGCCAAAAATTAAAATTAAATATCATAGCCTTCACAATAGTTTTTTTAATTTCAGTTCTTGAGTATTAAAATATCTGCTCCTTATGGCTGAAAATTATGTTCTAATTTATCTAATTGTTTTTAACTTGTATTTTGAATAATTTTAGATTTATAGAAAAGTGGCAAAAATTCTACCAAGAGTTCTTGTATATACTTCACTCAGTTTTCTCTAATGTTACTATCTAATAGTTAAATATACTTTTTGTTTTATATAAATACAAAATTATATTTGCAAATATAATATATTTATATTTGTATTATAAAATATATGTGCATTTGTAAATGTAAAATAGAATGTAGATAGATTATCAAAACCAGAGAATTAACATGGATACAATACAATTGCCTAATCTACAAAGCTTATTCTAATTTCTGCAGTTTTCCCACTAACTTCTTTTTCTGGTCCAGAATACCACATCGCAGTTATCACTTTCATCTAAAATCTTTCCTTCCTGCGGAGACACTCTGGCTTGGAGGTGTTTCTCGTCTGCCATCTTGCCTCTATCCCTATATTGCAGTTAGTTGTCATGTTTCTAGTCTTCAATCCATGACAGTTTCTCTTCCTTTTATCTTTGTCCTCCATGACATTGATGCTTTTGATAAATACTGGTGAGTTCTTTTGTATCATTTCTCTCAATTTTGGTTTGCCTGTTATTTCTCATGATAAATTGAAGTTACATGTTTTGGGCAAGCACACCACAGAAGTGACATTGTGCCTATTCCAGTACATTACATTATGAGGTACACATCAATGTATCTTATTATTTGTAATGTTAAATTTGATCACTTGGTTAAGGTGGTATCTGCCAGGTTTCTCCACTATGAGGTTACTATTTTTTTTCTTTGTAATTAATAAGCACATTGTGGGAGCTACTTTGAGACTATGCAAAATCCTGTTTCTGATCGTATTTTAGTCCACTGATTTTGGTAACCATAGGTTCCTAAACCACTGTTCCTGCCTGCAACAATGATTACTTTGGTGTTAGTCTAATAATGATTTTCTATTTTCAGCATTCCTTCTACATTTATTAATTAGAATTCTACCCTAAAGAAGAGCTGTGCCTTTCCCCCCTTTATTCAATTATTTATATCAGTATGGACTTATGAATATTTATTTTATTCTGTTGGTTATAATCAAAAACTATCTTTTTCTTTGCTCAAATTTATTCAGATTGGTTTATTGGTAGATCTTTCAAGTTGATTTCTGTGTCCTATCAAAACCCCCCTATTGTTTTTTGAGTATTTCCTTATTTTCTGGCACTAGAAAATGATCTAGGCTCATTTTCTATTTTTCCTGCCCCAGCCACAGAATCAACCATTTTATAAGGAGTCTTGGTTTCTTTTTATTGGAGAATGACATTTGAAAACCAACTGGTTGTTAGGTATGTCCAGAGCTACCAAGTTGTCATTGCTTCTGGGCCCTCTCAGCAGATAAAGACAGGAAATATGTGTTAATATTAACACACATGCACACACATCTGCCTTTATTTCTAAAAACGTCTGTGTGTATGTGTGTATAAAACCATGAGTTTATACTGATACCTCCAGTTTTAATCCAGCGCCACAAAGTTCATTCTAGCCTGCCCCCATTTCCTTATTTGTAACTGTTTTTTCAGGCAGCGAGAAACCTGCTTTCATTATCCACGATATATTTTCTCATTGGGTCAATCATAGTACTGTACACACATAAATACTTTCAGAGTTACAAACCCATCTCCCCATAAGAAACAAATTTATTACCTAGTGTAGGTTATTTCTGTGCAGGCTTTTTGTCTTTAGTCTTTCAGTTTATAGTCAAAATATTATTTTCCAAGGTCACTAAGGTTAGTTCTTTCCTTACCCCCATCCTCCCACTTCAGTGTGATTACATTATTCCTTTAGTACACTTGGGTTCATTTATCATTCTTCATATTGCATTTGGGGTTCTCCCTACATCCTGGCTGATTTTAATTATTTATTTGGGGTGTACGTGGAACATTACCATGCTTCTGTGAGAGCTATACAGAGAAGTGTCACCGCCCCTCATTCTTGCTACACATCCTTTCTACCCCATTCCCATCCACTCCCTGTGGGTAACCAATCTCATTATTTTTGGTTTATGCTTCCTGCATTCTTTTGCAAAAGTGGGCAGACAAATGTTTATTTTTAAATCTTTTTCTTTCTACATGAAGTACCTTATCTTCTTCAATGTTTTTCTTTTCTTGCAGTTTTTTGTTTTTCAGTATTATCCTGACTTTTCTTAGATGTTTGTTTTTCCACATGAACTTTGTATCAACTTATATAGCTCCATAAAAAAAAGCTTCTTGGTATTTTTATTGGAATTGCATTAAATTTATAAATTGATTTAAGAAGAACTGACATCTTTATAATGTTGACTCATCCTATCCAAGAATAGAGGGTGTCTTTCTGTTTGCTCAAGTCTACTTTTCTGGCTTTCAGGAGTGTTTTAAATTTTTCACATCTAGGTTTTGCACATTTTTATTATGTTTATTCCTGAGTATTTAATCTTTTTTATTTCTATTAAATGGGGTTTTCTCTAACTTTATGGACTGTAACTGGTTATTGTTTGTATATATGAAGGCTGTACATTTTTGACATTTTGCCTTACATTTTAAATGTTAAATAATAACTTTGGTGACAAAATAGGGTTTACTCTTTGTGATTTAAAGAAAAGGCATTAAGAGTGGTATCATTTGTATCACCATAGTTTCTGTAATCTAGTATCTATAGTACATCGTATATGCTTGACAGTCCTAGGTCTTGAGGGGTTCCTACCCCCATTGTCTGTGTCAGCAAAAGTAATGCAAAATGGCAGAGTTTTATTTGCCTGAAGCCCTTACTTAGTATTTCTAAAAATACAAAAACCAAAATCCTAACGAACTGGCTAGTCCGTGGGGAAGTCAGAAAGGGTTGCATTTTGTGGAAAGTGAAGAATAGACATGTTGAATTTGAGGTGCCAGCAAAATACACAAGTAGAAATGTTCTGTAGGCATTTTGAGATGTAGGAGTAGAGCTAGGAAAGATATTAAGGATTGATTTTTTTAAAGTCCATATATGAGTGATGATTGAAACTAAGATAGAATGTGATCCCTAAGGAAGAGGATATAGAGAAAGAATAAAAAGACCTAAATCTTGGAGCACACCCAGGTTTAGGACACCAAGAGGAGGTAGGAGGAGCATCAGAATAAGGGAAGTCACAGAGGCCGAGAAAGAAGAAAGGTCCAGAGAGTAAAAATGGGCCTCCATGACAAAGATGACAGTAGCTGCAAGAAAATGAGGCCTGAGTCAGTGCTATTAGGTGCAGGTGGTTCTAGTGTTCTCCAAAGTGTGGTCCCCAGCATTCTGGTTCCTTCAAGATTATAATATGTATTATTCAAAAAGAGTTACACAGGTCAAAAAGTTTTGAAAGTACTGGATTAATCAGAGTTAAACAGATTTTCTTACTACAGGACTTCTTGGAGATATTAACATGCTTCTGTGGATTGTGAATTCAAGCAAGGTAATATGCAGATTTCAGCAAGCTTCTTTAACCGATTCACCTAAAGTTTCTTTGACATCCTTTTCTAAAAGGATTCCTCAGGACAAGATGTATCTTGGAACACTCTTTGGACATTTTAGTGCTCCCTGTAAACTAATTTTTCTTAGCCTCCTCTCTGCCCTCAAAGTCAGACACAGAAGCTAGGAACTTTGTTTTTATTTTATAGGAAACAGCACTTCTAACTCTGGAAGGTTGTGAAAACTCTTAGTGTTTTCACAGCACAGTCCCAGCTGAACAGCTCGTGGAGAACTCCCCTAAAGCAGGCTACTGTGAGCTGGAGACTGAGCTGGAGACAGCAAGAGCGCAGGCTGAGGAGGAGGGGAGTCTCTGTGGGGATCAGGGGAGAAGAATAAAGAGCCATTTGAGTCCAAAGATCCAGGAGTATTTGGAATCTCAAATGCAATCTGGCAGCATCAGTTCCCAAGAGAGCTGACCTGAGAGGGTAGGAAAGACCCTATGGTTCTCAGAAGCAGACCCTCAAGCCTGGGAGTGGGGCAATGGTAGGCTTTTTCCAGAAGGGACCAGCTGTTCTCAACTAAGCCTGCAGATGGGCTACGATTACATGGCAGGCAGTTAGGGTAGGGACAGGGCTGACCAGGATTCCATCTCTCAAAGAGAAAACACTTTAAACTTGTAAAATAAAAAAAAAAAACTCCAGGAAATTTAAAACAAAATTTTCTAAAATGAAAAATCACTCCTCAAAATATACTTTATCAGCAAAAAAAAGTGCTTTTCTTCATAAACACCTTAAAAGAAATTACAGTGAGAGTGGAAGCCCCAATATCCAGCATTCATTTAAATAGAAGTCACGTTGTCTGCAAAAAGAAGTATTTTTGGATGATGTCTTATAGAAAGTTAAAGGAAATGACAACTGTCTTATTGCCCAACATGAATTAAGAGTCTTCATTTTTTAAGTCCTAAGGAGGGCATTGCACAGTCTAGAGATAAGTGGATATATAAGTACAGTCAGTTAGATCAGTGCTTGCCTCATGGAACTCCACCCAGCTTTAGGCCCTACATTTGCTCAAGTTCTGAGCACGTCCTAACCAAGCCTGGCAGCATATTGGAAATCCTATTTTCATCAGTATTTAGGAAATTAGTCTTGTCATTCTAAGCCTGGTATCTGCGGCACTATAGTTCAAACCCTGAACTATGTTTTCCCCGTTCCCTCTCTTTTTCATGCATGCCTAACCTGTATACGGGACTTCTTTCCCAATTTATTTTGTAATCCATTTCTCTCCTAGCATATACATCCCCCCTAAACTCAAGGCCTCTTGACTAGGGTCTTGCCAATCACCCTAGTCCTTGTCAGCTGCTCTCCTTAGACCAACCTCACTACCACTCCGGCACTCTACCTGGTGGCTGGGGTCTTGCTTCCAACTGAACAGAATCTCACAACCACTATTCTTCCACCGTCTTACTTAAATTATCTCCATTTCATGGAGATCCCTGCCACTAGGACTCACCCAGAAAATCTGACATTTTTAGTATGAGCATTAAATGAATAGGACAGAAGTTCACACCAGCCCCTTGGACACTATAGTTTGAAGTGCTGGCAGCTCCCAATCACCAGTCTTAGCCCTGGTTGGCCCCATCTCTCTCCCCTTTCCCAACAACCTGCTCAGAATGAAGATCTCAAAACACCTTTACAAAATGTTAATGACACGTTCTTTTCTTATGTTTTTAATTTCTTCTTTGAAGTCTGTAAGTGTATAAAAGTTTTGTGATTTCTTACCAATACTTCTATTAATTGAAGTTCATGGGATCTATTCATGTTATTTGTTGTACCTGCTAACTCTCACAGTAATAATAATCTGCTAAGTAATAGTAGATTATTTCCTTGTGTATTTTGTAAATTTTAATCTGTGCAGCTTTCTCTATGGAACTTATGTGCAACTGGGGTTAAGGATATATCCCTCCAGAAAGGTTTTGCATTTGTTTCCGCCAAGCACTCCAGAGGTATTACCAGCCTAGCCTTGACTACTTTTTTTTTTTACAGTTGATTTCTCAGGGTGGGGGAGTTCCTAGGCACGTACGAGTGGTGTAAATTCAAATGATAAGTCCATATGAGGGCTTGTGGTTATGAACTGTAAGAGGATACTATTTCGGTCCCCTCAGAGCACCAGTGAAAATCAAATTTTCTTGTTGCTTCCCGTTGTTCGTAGGCAAATTACTGCTAGCCAGTCCTTTCTCTGAGGGCACAACCTTTCAGGGGTTCCAGTATTATGTAAGGGTGTAACCTGTCACTGGCCCAAGGGTCTCTCAAGCTCTTGCATGGAATGGTAAATCCGAGGCTTTAGGTTAACAAGACCAACAACTTCTTCCAGGGCAATAACATCATCTTTCACCATTCCATTTTAGTTTTCAATTCCCTCTTCATTTTAGGTGAATGGAGATGTTTTACTTTACCCTGAATTTATAAGTGTTTTGTAATGGTAGAGTTTTTCAGCTTATCTAATCCATAATTTTTCTGGAAATAGAAGTGTCAGTGTGTCTTTTTAATAATGAAAAGACCAACTGATAACTCCATCAGTATAATTATATATAATTCAATATATTTTTTACATAAACAGAGTACCTTCAAGAGAAATAATGCAAGATCTTACTAATGAAGATTTCAGAGAACATCTCACTGTATTTTATATATTTTTTGTAAATCAGAAGGCCTAGATATGATTTTTGTTCTGTGAAATAATAAAGTATCATTCATTTCCTATTATCTTTTTCCATTTTCTTTTTATATCCACTAGCACCCTGGTTTGGACCATTATCTCATGTCAGGACTTATGAAATAGACTCTTAATTGATTTTCCTGTTTTCATACTTGCCCAACTCCAAATCATGCCACAGATAACCACCAGATTAATCTTGATGAAATGCTGCTCTTGTGGTAACATGTTTTCTACGTGTCTGATATTTCCAAACGCAACTTAAACATTTACTTGTTATTTCCCTGTACTCCTTGTTAATTCTTGCTTTTGCTCATAATTTCTCTGTCATCGAGGATCCCTTCTTCCTTCTTGCCAGCTTTCCAACTCCCACCCATTCTTAAAGGTTCCACATAAATCTTCCAACCTGAAGAGTTCTCTCACCTACTCCACTGGAAGCAATCTTGCCCTCTTTTGTACACCTCTAGTGTCTAGTATCTGAAACATCCATTTAACATTTATCATAGTGAATACAGAGAACCCGCAGTTTACAAACAGGTTGTGTTCCCAAAGCATCTTTATAAATTGACTGTTGGAAATGCTAAATACTATTTCCCTCAGAAGTCAGAGTATAAATGCTGGTTACATTTCGAAGCTAGCTTGCAAAAGTCTATTCAGCCCTTAATGAAATTGAACCAAAGTACTAATAGTCCCAGTTCAAGAATCTGTGGGTCAAAGTTTATATTGTCCAGGAAAGAGCAAAAGGAGGAATATTAATGTATTCCCCCTTTTTGATAAAACAATAAGTTCTATGCTTGAGCAAATTTCTACTTAATCTAACAAATATTTATTGAATAATTACTAGATGCCGGGTATACAGTGAACAGAACAGACACATCTCTTGGCCTCGTGGCAGTCCTTTATCCCTATCCCTTCCTGTGCACAATCCTCCCCCATCTCATTGTATCCTTCTAGGGCACAAATTTTCTGACCTGGGCACTGGGTTATTGGAAGTAGTGCCACTCACCAAGGTAGGAATTTTCAGAGAAAGGATGGTTTGGTTGGGTTTTTTATGTGTGTGTAGTAAAGGTGGCAATGGAAGTGGTTTCTGCTTTTCTTATATTTGCTTATGGGGGGTGTGGGGAGATGGCGTATCGGGAAGAAAAATAGCATCTTTCAGGGCTACCAGGTAGTGATCTCCAATGTGAAAAAAAATTAAGGAATATTGTCCTGGAGCTTGTGGGGAGAAGTGACCTGGACCAGAGCTATAGGCTTAGGGGTGATCAGTGTACCAAGTAATCTTTCCCATCAAGGGAATGGATAAGATCATTTTTCGTAGGTATGCGTTGCTTGAAGGTTTACTTTTTAAAATGCTAAATTGGCTATACAGTCTTCTATTTTATTTTATTTTTTTCCTTGAGGCCATTTTATAACAACAACTAGTTTGTTCCCATAGGGCAAGAAACTTTCTGATCCAGCTTTATGCTCCATGAAAACTTGCACACTGTATGGATTCAATAAATATTTGTTGATTGTTCTGCTGTGTCAATGTTACATACTGAGACACATCAATAATTTCCCTAGGGTTAATAAAAGTAATTGTAAACAGTTGGATACTCTGATGTGCCACAGGTTGGCTAAATATAGCAGTAATAGCTACCACATTTGCTAAAATAACAGCTAAGCTGCTGTACACAATTTGGGATTAAAGGCTCATTAAATAATAATACAATTCTTTCCAGTAAAACTGCCCTATTCATTATTCCATGCCAGGCATTGACTATTCCAGCTCCCATGTTTCTGGGACTCCATTTATCCCATTTGTTAAGACCATATCTCCCCGTTCTACCTTGTTAACCCCTCTAAATTCCCCTCTGTGAAGGCCTTTCCAAACACACTGGCCCTAGGTTATCATTCCCACCCTGTTTCCTTAATTTTATTGATCTAACCTATCTTCCCAGCCAGACTGAGTAGGAATATTTTAAACTTTTTAGTATCTCCTTGCCTAACACAATATGATAAAATAATAGGTACTTCATAACTCTTTGTTGATTATGATTGAAGAGTAAGCACCAGATAACTCATAAGATCATAGACTCTTAGAGTTGGAAGGAAACTTTGGGAATTCAGTGATCCAAGCATAATGCCCAATAGACGTTATACCTTTGTCTTCAAATTGACCACATAAGCTAATTGAAGCTTCCCAAGCAGGCATCCCCAGATAACTGCTGGAGCAAGGCGCTCCCGTGATGAAGCAGGTCAGAAAAACTAGTCTAACTCAACATTCTTATTTTGAATATGAGAAAAGCTAATTTCAAAGAGTTGAAATTAGTTTTCCTAGGTCACACAACTGGTGTGATAGAATTTAGAAACCTATCGTATGGACCCCTACCTTGAAGGTCCTTACACAATGCCAAAGTATTTGGAGACTGGTATCTCAGCTATATCACCTATGTAAAAGGCATACATTCTTGACAACTTTCCCTTTATGCTTTCAATAATGATATTTTGAGTTTGAAATCTTTTTAATAACTGAACTAGACAGTGATTGGATAAAAATTGTTCTTTGGGTTAACCAAAATAACTTTGTACTCACAAATGTTCTTTATGGTTATCACCACTGAGGCTCAACTCCAAATGGAGTAAAGTACGAGAAAGTTTCCAGAATGAAACTGCTTCCTCTATTCTATCTTTGCTACCAAGGGCAAGGATGCTATGAATTACTAAATCCTCCAAAATAGTTCTTTAATGTAGGTATGGTTTCTTTGATGTTGTGAAATTATTGTACTTCATTTTGTTTTCAACACTTAGATAGAATTCAATCAATTATTTTGATATATACGCTGCTTTAAAAAATAGAGTGTGCTATAATACTCTCTCAAAAAGAGTTTATTAAGTAATTGAGTAGAGTTACCTTTCACTGCATCCTCTCAAAGGTCTGGGAATGGGAATAATCACTGTCAAAATAAAAAGCTATTCATTTCAGATCTACCTGTGCTTTCTAAGATTTTGGAGTACTATCTCAATTTTTAAAATGCCAATTATTAGAGAAATTAGCTTTCTTGCTCCCTCCTTTCCCCCATCTTTTAAACAAACAAAAAGAAGAAATTTGTATTTTACTTTTCAGACAATTTATTCAGCTTTGCTTTTGTTATATCTCCAGAGACTAAATTTACATTTTGAAAAAAAAATATTATGTACAAATGTGCTTACTCTACTCCGCCAGCATATCATAGATACTGTATAATAACATCTGGGAATATTAAACTTTGCCTTTACTGGCAATCCAATTGGCATCTTTAATTTACAGTGCAGATGTTTTATACTGATGTGTTTTGGAAATATTTGAAGTATTCTCAAGACAGTATTCTGAGGTTTCTGCAGTGGTCCACTTTAGTCTTTTGAAATTCTCTATACAATAGGATACATACATCGATTTTCCAAAACATGTTTTAGTGGGAAAAGAAGAAAAGTTCAAGTTGACAATATACAAAGCTTCCCTGAGTCGTCTGTACCTAATTCCTTTTTGGCACTATTGTTTTGGCAGTCAGTAAGCTTTGCAAGACCGGTCTGATAAAACTGTTCCTCTGCTCAGACTGCTTTGTAGATTCTAAATGTAATGCCCTGTATCTGTGAAACATGCATATTTTGAAAGTACAGATATGCAATTTTAATTTTCCCTCTGCACATGGTATTTCAGCTGTACGGTATCCAAAGGGTGAAGCCCCAGGGTGGTAATTATTGCCTGTGTGTGTGGAAATGCTGATGTGCCCCGACTTAGGACTTACGGAGGCGAGGCAACGAGTCCCTCCACAGTGCTAGCACTGGGCATTGTTCTTTCATTCAAAGCCACAGCTGCTTCTTACGGAGCCTGCTCCTGTTTACACCGATGGCTCCTCCACTTGAGCACAGTGTGGCTTTTGTTTAAAAGAAACTGCCTTAACCATCTGTGGCGAGTGCTCACCAGGGGCCCACGGCGGCTTAAACATGGACTTTACAGAACGTTTCCAAAGCAGACTTTACAGCTCCCTATTTCAGTGTGGTGGAGAAAGCACATAGGCTGTGCAGACACATATTCCTGGGTATAATTCCCAGCTCCGTTACTTACTAGCTATAAGTCTCCTCTATCAGGCTGTGGTGTGGATTAAGTAAGAGGATGCGTACAGAACACTTTCACAGCGTCAGACCGCTGTCAGGGCGTACAATTGCCATTCTCTGAATTCACTTGGATTAGCCAGTGTTAAAATGCACACTGCTTCAATTCTTTTTTTAAAATGTAAAATATGCACAACATAAAATTTACCATTTTAATCATTTTGAAGTGTATAGTTCAGTGGCATGAAGCAGTTCACATTGTTGTGCTACCATCACCATCATCCACCTCCACAACTGTTTTGTTTTCCCAAATTGAACCTCTGTACCCATTAAACGCTGACTCCCATTACCTCCTCATCCCAGCCTCTGGTTACCACCATTCTACTTTCTGTCTTCATGAATTTGACTTCTCTAGGTATCTCATATAAATGAAATCATATAACATTTGTCCTTTTTCTTCAATTCTTATAAATTAGCTACAATTCAGGACTTAATTATTGATGACCTTGTTTTGGCATTAAGTTAATATTGCCACATGTATAGTGCACTCAAGATGTTAGAGTCCAACCCAATACACCTATGTGTGTATTCATCTTACTGTCCTTCTAATGGAATATTAGACTGCATGATGATGATGGTGATGATGATGATGACGACGATGTATCCTCCACTATTATCTCCCCAGTATTGTTTGTGTCTCTGGAGCAGTAATTTCAGTGTTAGCAAAGTCCTCGCATCCTTTTCACAAAATCTACCTCACCTCTTGCCTACGGACAGCTGGAGAAATTTCTGTGCCCAAGCAACCCCTGCAGCCCTCTAGAATCTCCCATAGTCAATGAGCCCAGAGCCAGTATTGGCATTCTCCTAGTATTTCTGTTTTTAAAAAAGCATTGCTCTTTGATCTTTGTGCAAAAACCCTTCATGCTTTAGGTCTTTTGTAAACTAAAATTAGCTAACAAGATTTGCTAAGGTGTTGGATGTGTAGTATGAGAGAGAGATGTGAATGATGTTGCCCAGGTTTTAGGTTTTGGAAGGATAGAGTTACTATTAACTAAAATAGAGAGGATTGTAAAGGTGGTTTGAGGAAGAAGGGAATACCTGTAGCTATGTTTGGATATTTTAAATTTGCAATGCTCAGATGCTCATTAGACATCCAACAGGACATGGCAAGTAGGCAGTCTGGGGATCAGGAAAGAGATAAAGAAATTTGAAATTTGTCAGCCTCCAGATGGTATTTAAAGTCACAAAATTGAATGAGATTATGTAGGGAATAAATGTTAGACAGGAAAGAGAAGAGGTCCAAGAACTGGCACTTCAACATGTCCAAGTCAGCCAAAGGAAACTTAAAAGGAAAGGCCAGAAAAGTAGCGGGGGCAGGCGGGGAAGCGAGCTAGAATGGTATCCTGGAAGACAGGAGAAGGAAGTGTTTTGAGGAAGAGGGTCAACAGTCAAATGTTGCTGATGAGTCAAGTGAGATGAGGACTGAGAAATGACCATCGGATCTGGAAATCTGGATGCCACTGGTAACCTTAAAAAGAGCAGTTTCAGTGCAGTGGTAGGAGTGAAAACCTTTCTAAAGGGAATCCAAGAGAGAATCAGGGAAAGAAATTGGAGGTGGATAGCACAAACAACTAAGTCAGAGTTTTTCAGGAGAGGGACAAAGAGAAGTGTGGTAATTGGAGGAGGAAGGAGGTTTTCTAAGATGAGAGGAATCACAGAATGATTGAATGCTGATGGGAATGGTGTAGTAGAGAGGAGGGAAATGATGCAAAGGAGAGGGAGAGAATTGCCAAAGCAAAGTCCTCAAGTTGAAGGGTGTGACACCGGTGTGCAGGCAAAGGGATTGGCCTTTGCTAGGAGCATGGCAGTTTGCTCAGAAGTAATGTGAGAAAGGGTAGTGCATGCAGGCACAGATACTGATAGATGAGTAGAAATGCCAGGGAGAGCTCATGAAAGTTCTCTTGCAATTCCTGCAAGTGTCTTGGGGAAGCAAAATCATCAGCTGAAAGTGAGGAAGGGCAAGGAAATGATGCAAGTTTGAGGAGAAAGAAGGCACAAAATATTCTAGTCACTTAGAGCAGCATAACTCAAAGGGGAATCTGAAGATCAGTGCTTTTTTCTGAAAATTCTTTGTTATCCATCCATGAAAAGATGAGGATAGAAATTAAGAGCAAGTATTTCAAAGCTTTTATAGCAATTTGACAGAGTAATTTCATGACGATTAAATTTAATAATAAAAATTTTGGATTCTTATTTTGTATGTCTTTCTTTTTTTTTTTTGTATGTCTTTCTTTTATTGCATTTTTCTTGTAGCTCATTTGTGTTGTATTTACAAAAGTATTATTCCAAAATGGATTTAAAATTATAAGAAGCTGGTCTTTCACCACAGATAATTTGAGAAACACTGGTTTAAAGAGTGAACTGTGCAAATATAGTATAATTTCTGGGAAGCATCAAGGGTCCACTTGATGTTAGTAACCTTGAATTTAAATCAGTCAACATAGTTGATTTTGTCTTGTCTTATTCAATAGCACAGATAAATTTTTATTGGAAGAAGAGTGGGATTTCATCAGGCTTTTTGTTTCTCCAGGTGAGTATGGTCGAGGGAGAAGGGACAAAAGTGTTAGAGTGTAGCAAGGAATCAGTTACAAAGAATTACCATATAATTTGCCAAAACTCAACAAACGTAAACTTCAGATTTATGCATTTATTCATATGTAAATTTTACAAGGAAAGAAGAAAACTGTAAGCAAATATTGATCTTGATATGTATGCTGAAGTATTTAGGAGAAATGTAGGGATGTCTGTAATTTACTTTGAAACGCATTTTTAAAACAATGAATTGATAGATGGATAGAGAAATGGCTAAATGGATAAATATGTGATAAAACTTAATGGTAGAATTTAAGTGATGGATATATGAGTGGTCACGATAAAATTCTTCCCATTTTACTGTTTGAAAATTTTCATAATAAATATTGGAAAAAATATTGCCTTGAATTTTTTTGTGACCATTCATTTTATCTTCCCAGCCAGATTATTAGCTCCAGAAGGACAGAGGCAGTTATATCTGGAAGGTTACCTAGTACATAGTTCTTGTATCACAGATGATGAAACTGAGTCCTGAAGATGGTGAGTGAGTTTATCAAGATCAGATGGCATGTTAAGGGCATATTTGACCCCATACTCAGTTTCTTCCCATTACAGTAGGGGCAACTGAAGTCCATAACTCACCCCTAGAGGATCCATAGAAGAGCTTCTGGAAAGCCCATAAAACCCCAATTGCTGAATGTAAAAATTTGAGTATATGTTCAAATGTGCATTTTCTACAGAGAAAAATCATAGCTTTCAGAAGATCATTTAGTGGTCTATGATTCAAAAGATATTCCTGTCTCTTTAAAAAGTTACTAGGACAAATTTTATTTCTGTTGCATTCCTTGAACATACTGAACACAGTGTTAAGACATTCAAGAAATATTTTTTTAAACTGATAATGTTTTACTGATAATCACTGTTAAACTAATAATGTTTTAAAACTGATTAGTGATAATGATATTTAAGAAGACTTTTTATAGTTCCAAGACAGATTGTAAAGATGTGTATAATGTAAGACACTCAAGCCCTTCCTAGTTTTTAATTATTGTTGAGCTTGTCCCACATAAGGTTGTAGTGACTCACATAAAGCTGGCTAAGTTGTGAAAAAATATTTTTCTTTTTACTTCCTATTTCTTTGACAGTCAGTGATCGCTGTGTTGCTTAGCAAAATCCATCCAAGGCTTTCACTTCTCAATTTCCAAGCAAAATACTTTATTATGTAATATCCTTCAGGTTCAGGCTATACATTATCTTGCCTCGAGTATGCGGTTGGTAAGGAAGGGGTTGCCTCTGAGAACAGAGTTAGGCTGTGTGCTCTCGTCTAGTCCTCTGCTCTACCACTAGTTAGAGGAAAACTATCTTCCAGAGCTGTAACTTTTTTCCTAATCTATAAATTAAATTTGCTACCTCCTGAAGTATCCCACAAGGTTATGTTAGTATTAAGTAAATTAATATTTTTAAATCATTTGTAAAATATGAGCCAGTAAATAAAATATATGGTGTTATATTTGCTCAAGTCAAAGAAACAGTATGTACATAGTTTGTATACTTTAAGAGACCAAAGATACTGGAAATTACTGAAGAAATGAATGATTTGGCAGGGCTTCTATCATCGGGGAAAACTATTCTGTATCTCATAGGAGCACTTTCCAGAGTGACTCTTCCATCTACATGTGCCTGAGTTTGCCATCCCTCTATTTTTCTTATCTCTCAACTCAGTCAATGCCTAACATACATTAATAACACAAAAGCTTATAAACAGTAACATCAACAGGTTTCTCCTGAATCTCCCAAGACAAACTGAATAGATACGTCAGCACCGCTAAAATAGGACTGACTCTACATCTGCTTGGGTTGTCAAAAAAAGAAGAGAAGAAGAATTGTGCAGGAAGTAAAAGAGTCAATGAGACAAATTAAAGGAAATAAAGAATTCTGATGTGGATTGAACTGACAAGCTCAAGAACAAAATGATAAAGACCTTTAATCACTTCAGAAGCTCTATAAAACTATGTTAAGTACAAGGACTAGAAAATGTTAATAATAAACCTTATTCTATTACATAAGAGACAAAATGAACTGCCAAAACTCCAGAAAGGTCAGATCTATCATATATTGTATCTGTATTGAATGCTCATACTGAAAACTAATTGGAAGTCTAATGAAGAACTGGCTTTGCTAAGAAAGAATGATCTTTTAATGCATCAGATGATTTAAAATGTGGACAGCTCTTGGAACCTTGTGATTGCCACATGATCGTGCATGGGTTAGCCTGCTGTGGGATGAGACACAAGAAGCAGATGAGTTGTCCCAGTGGAGGTCAGGATAAATCAGACAACATCTGGCCAATTAGCAAGTGGTTCCTGGCTGAGACCAGAAAAACCATATGGCTGTGCCCAGCCAACATCAGCAGAACTGCCCAGCCAACACATAGCTCAGTCCCTCCATAAAGAATATCCTTTGTGGGGTGGGAGTGAGGGCAAAGTGGGGTGACCAGTAAGGAGGCTACTGCAATGTGCTATGGTAACAGCCCCTAAACTACTGATTTATGTTAACATCACACGAGAGAGACAACAGGCTTTTTGTGACCCCTGATATAATGCATGGGGAGCGCATACCGCCACTTAGGAAGTCGTCTTCCCCCAGAATAGAACCTGCTCTGATACAACAGCCATTATCTAAGTACTAATTTACAAGAAATCCAGGGACAGAAAACATGTTAAACAATAACAAAGGGTTGCAATGAGCATAATCCAGGCTATGGAAAACCCTACAGGACAAATTACCTGGTTTCCCCAACAAACAAAGGGTAAGATAAAACATAAGCAGGGATAATCTACAGACTAAAGACAGCCTGTAGTCTATAAGCAAATCAGCTGTAAAAAAACCACATTTATGAGATAACTGGGAAAATTTCAACAGTGACTGGATATTTAACAATATTAAGAAATTATTGGGCTTTTAAAAAGATGTGGTAATGGTATTGTGCTTATTTTTTTTTTGAGTCCTTATAGAAATACATACTGAAATATTTATAGATGAAAAGATATATTTGGATTTGCTCCAAAATAATTCACTTGGGAGAGGGAGAGGGGTGGGAATACAGTATAAACAAAATACTATTAGACATGAATTGATAATTATTGAAGCTAGTTGATGGTTACATGGGGGTTTATTATATTATTCTCACTACCTTTGTGTATGTTTTAATCTTTCCATTTAAAAAAATGTTTTAAAAGTATGGAAGAATGTCATTTATATACAACATATGACAGGAAATGGTTCATGGATACTGCTCTTCCTCATTATTGACAAGCCCTGCTATTGCAAAATGCCTTTCTCCCTTTGCAGATGTGTTTGTTCCTCTGGAGACTCTCCAGTGATATTATTAATGCAAAGATCCCCCTGGGCTAGAGAGTGGCTTAAACCAATAGAAGGATGAAATGAGATCCAGCAATCCCTAGATTGGGTTTAAATCTTTTTAAACCCAAAAGATTTAAAATCAGAGTGTCCAAGAGATGTCTACATTCCCATACTCATTGCACCACTATTCATGGTACCCAAGTTATGGAATCAACCTAAGTGTTCATCAATAGATGAATGGATAATGTGGTATATATACACAATGGAATACTATTCAACTATAAAAAAGAATGAAATACTGTCATTTGCAGCAACATGGATGGAATTGTAGAACACGCTAAGTGAAATAAGCCAGACACAGAAAGACGAATATTGAATGTTCTTACTAATACGTGGAATGTAAAACAGTCAAACCCATACAAGCAGAGAGTGGAATGGTGGTTACCAGAGGCTGGGGCATGGGGGAATGGGGAGATGATGGTCATAGGGTACAAAGCCTCAATTAGGAGAAATAAGGTTTTTTTTTCTTTTAGAACTATTATACAGCGTGGTGAATACAGTTGGTAATAGTATATTGTACATTTCAAAATCGCTGAGTAAATTTCAAATGTTCTTACCATAAAAAATGATAAGTATTTGAGATGATGAATATGATTATTTATTTGACTTAATTATTCCACATTGTATTCATAAATCATAAAATCATTTCGTACCCCTAAAGACATATACAACTATAATTTTTCAATTTATAATAAACATTTTTTAATTTAGAAAAATTTTTAAAAGAATAAAATCAAAGCATGGTAAAGACACATATGTACAATGTGTACTGCGGACTGTAGTATGTATTTTAGTGTATACTCACTGAATGACTTTTTAATTAGCCTTTTAAAATTAGACTCATTTTAATTAGCCAGATTTTTAATTATTAAGGTAAAATCATGTTCATAGCAAAAAAAAAAAAAAAGTCCAAACAGTACAGAAGTTTGGGAAAAGGTAAAAAGTATAAGTTCTCCCTCTGAACTCCCAGTCTCACTCCCAGAGATATAGAACCACTTAATTAATATGTGCTTGAGTGTCTTTTCAGAAATGTTCAATGCATAAATTTGCATGTGTGTGTGAGTGTGTATACTTATAAAAGTTATTTTTAAGGAATATTTGATTAAGTAATATTTGATATGGTTTTTGATTAATTTTATTATAATAATTATTAGTGAATATATAATACATCTTTATTTTGTAGCAACACTTATATGTGCAAAGAAGGAATATAGCTTAATCATAGCCCTAATCATAGAATGATTTTCCACACCATTCTAATATAGTTATTTAAACTTCTATTGATCATTTGAAAATATAGCTGTATTAAAAGAAGAAACATTAAAATGAACACAAATTAATGGCTTATTTATCATTGTTTCTTTAAATCCTTCAAATTGAAATTGTTTGAATAGATTTTCCTTTGAGGCCAATATGTTCCTGTCTCATATCAGCAAAGTAATACAAAATTTTAGGGCATGAAAAGAGAGAAAAAAGATCGGTATCTTTGCTTGTTCTTATAGCATCTGCCTGAATTAAAAGTAAAAATGGTTATGTTACAGATGCATGCAAGAAATTTTTCAAAAATATATTGAAATTATGAGTAGGTTTTTTTATATTACCTCTTTGTAATTTTTTTTTTTTTTTTTTTTTTGAGACAGTCTCGCTCTGTTGTCCAAGCTAGAGTGCTGTGGTGTCAGCCTAGCTCACAGCAACCTCAAACTCCTGGGCTGAAGTGATCCTCCTACCTCAGCCTCCCAAGTAGCTGGGACTACAGGTATGCGCCACCATGCCCAGCTAATTTTTTCTATATATTTTTAGTTGTCCATATAATTTCTTTCTATTTTTAATAGAGACAGGGTCTCGCTCTTGCTCAGGCTGGTCTCGAACTCCTGAGCTCAAACGATCCACCCGCCTCAGCCTCCCAGAGTGCTAGGAATACAGGCGTGAGCCACTGCGCCCGGCCCTCTTTGTAATTTTTAACCTTCATTTTTTAAAAGTTGTAAGGTTTGCAACAATAAACAAAAATATTTCATTCTTTAAAAAATTTAATGCACTGATTTTCCACAGAACTAAGTAATTATTGCATTTTTATAGATGGCTCTCAATTGAACATTGACTATGAGTTCTTTTTTTGTTTTTTCTTATTAACTTTTACAAAATTTCAAGAATCATCGGAGGCTTGAGTTACCCATTGCCATGTTATTTTTTAATGCCGCCCCTATTGGCATGTGCTTATTTTGCTTGTGCTCTTCCAGTGATTACTGATTTTTGGAACTACTGAAAGAAAAAAGAGTAAGAAAGACAATTTGGTTACATGCAGGGCTGGTTTCATGGGTGTGTGACCTGCACAGTCACACAGGGGTCCTGTGTTCAAAAGGGCCCCAGGCTTGGTTTAATGCTCTTCCATCATCGTCTTGAAATTCATAATAATTTTATCTTGAACTTGTGTTTTGTAAATGATGTCCAATGATACGAGAGTGCTGTGCATGAACAGATATGCACAGTCTGTGTGTCTGTCATTCCTTGCCATCCCATTTGCATGCAGCCCTAGTGCTGTATGAGCACAGAATTCCAGGGCACCCAGCCTGGGAGATCAGCAAGATTCGAAGCAGATATGTAAACGTTTTATGGGAACCCTTGGCTTCCATAGAGTGTTCATAGAATGAGCATGTATCAAAAAGTGAAAATAGGAAACAGTTGTTAGTTTTTATAGCACTTCCAGTATTCTGGTAAGAACAAAATACATACACATATACAAGCTACAAAATACAAATTGTGTTTGTTTCAGTGATTCCAAATACAAGTTAGTTGTTCTCCTATTTGCGTTTAAAACTGGCAGTCCACAATATAAAGATAAATGGTAAAAAAAAAAAAATCATGCTGGTGATTTAAATTTTTAATTTTTCTTCCCTTAGGGTAGTATTAAATAAATAAAAAAAAAAAAACCACCGTGACAAGTCAAGAAAAAAGACTGTGGAAGAAAGAAAAAAGCTTTATATTTTAGTACCTTTAATGGCACTTTTTTCTCTGATTTTTAAACAAGGGGCTCTATGTTTCCATTTTGCCCTGGGCCTCACAAATTCTGTAACCAGTTCTGGTTGCATGTTCTTTGTCTGCCCCAGGAATCCTCCTGCAGGAAGCATCTGTCTTCCATTCTGAAGTCATTAGTTCACCCTCACAGCTGAGGTTTGGCTGGAGAAAGGACATCTTTATTTTGGCAAATGGGCAGAACTGGCAAACAGAACTAGCAAAAGGAATAATCATGTGTCCTGAAATGTAGTATGGTAAAATGCTTAGGCTCTTATAGATTAGGTTTTCTTTGTTTCATTATGATTTACAGCTGTGGATTTTTCACACTGAAGAGTTGTCAAATAAATATTTTTCCTTCATCACTTCTTTACAAAAGCTCAAGACTTCCCAGTGCCATTTTACTGTAAATTTTCTTTTCTCTTAGAGCTACTAGAAATGACCCAAGACTAATCAAGAGCTGTGTTATTAATTTTTATTACGTGCTTTTCTGTCATTGTCGCTGATGAAGCATTTTCAGATGATTTTGATAAATGTTTACCAAGAGCCAGCTCTATGGGAACCACTGCACTAGACTTGGGATACCAAGTGAAGCAGAGTCCTGACCCACAAGGGGTTTAGACGGAATAAGTGTGGCCCAAATGTGATGGCGAGTGATCTGGTGGTTTTTCATGGAGAAAGTTTTTGTTTGTTTTTATTTTTCACACAAACTAGTAAACTCTACTTTTTGTGTGTGATATAGAAATCACTCCCTAATATGGAGTTAAGCACAGTAAGTTAACTTAGAGCACTACTGGGTAAATATATTATTGCCACAGGAAAGGGCAAGAAGGGATTGGAACTGATTCATTTTGGAGGAAGAAATACTCCTTTGAAAAAAAACTGTTGTTGTTCTTTTGAGTTGAAATTTCATTTTCCCTGATTTTTTAAAGCCAAGTACAGAGATGCTGTTTGGGAGAATCTGACTGAAATAAAACTCCCCAAGTCCCAAATCTGTGATTCAGAGAACTCCACTGACAATGATCAAAATCATTCCTCAAGTTGTGACAGGCTGCGGTTACACTTCCAGAGTCCATTTATCCATAAGTCTCTGAGGCCCTTTGTTATCAACCTTCACTCACTAGTCTTCGTTCTTAATACCTACGTGAGGAGTAATAACTTGCGATGTGCTTCTAATAACAGGCTCTTGAGAGTTGTGCTTTTGGTTCTATTACAAAAATTTTCCTGAATATGATTTAACATATATTGAAAATTATTTATTTAATGTTGGAAGACAGAAATTTGGGGGGACTTGTTTTCATGAAATGCTTGTGGATACTTTGCCCTCAATAGTTCCCAGTTACATCATATTTGTCTATTACCTGATATCTGTTCTTTCCTTTTCCTTGCAATAGTACTCTTGATTTTTAGCTGGGCATGTAGCAACCTGGTATAAAGACATTTCCCACCTTCCCTACCACCTAGGTATTGACTAAGTTTTATCTAATGCAATGTAAGCAAAATATAATATTCTTCTTTCTGTTGGCTGAAATGTAAATGTGGCAACTGGAACATCAGCAGCCGCTTTAGACTATGAGATAAAACTCTAAAGATAGTAAAACAGAAAAAATGCCTGATGACTTCAAGGACTGCCTATTTCTAGACTTTTACATGAAAGAAAAATAAAGCTCCATCCTGTTAAAACCACTGTTATTTGCAGCTAGACCTAATTCTAACTGATAACATCTTATTATAGATTCCTAGGTTATTCTGCCTACGTGAACCCAGCCTTAATATTTAAACTTTTTCTTTACCTGGAAAATTATTACTCCTGGTGCTAGAGAGTCTTTAAGGAAAGTTATGTTTTTCACAGTTCCAGTTAATTCATTTTAGTTATAAAAATGATGTAAACATTATAACAGCTGCAAATATTAAAGTAATTGCTGCAAATACTAGTTATTGGTTTCTGTCCATGTTAAGATATAGACTTTGGCTTATCTAATGCAGTCAGCACTAAGCCCACCTCTAGTTTGGCTTTTGATCCTATCCATCCCACCAGCTTCCACAAATCAATATTTAATTAGCAAAAAAATTTTTTAAAGGAACAGGGCATCTGAGTTCTATCTCAAACCTAGAACAAGTCTGATGGAGGCACCATTTGCCTTCCTAAGTGGAGCTTGGGAGGGCATTTCCTGAGGTGATCATTGAAGCAATTGCTGGAATGGGGCAGTCATGAGATGCTAAAGTTATAAGCCAGAAGACAACTGGTGTGCTTCCCACTCCAGAGGACAAGGTGAGAACTTGATGGATAAATGAGTTATGGAATCACCAGCAGAGAAAGTCTCCATGGGGTGGGGGAACACCCAACTGGGTCTAGAAAAGCAGTTTAGGACTTAGTCCAGCAGCAGAGTAAGCATCAGGCGGTCATTTTACTTAGTGCCTTGTAGACACAAGTGAGGGAAGAAGTTCCAATGGCCTAAAAATTGAAAAGAAGACCTCAGATCATGAGCAAATCACTACAAATATGAGATGGACATGTTAGAGAGAATGAAAATGAAGGTACATAAATAGATAACTACATTAAAAATAGAAATTTTGAAGAACATTATGAATGCAATTATAATTCTGTAATTGATAGAACTCTTTTTTTTTTATTTCAGCTTATTATGGGGGTACAAAAGTTCAGGTTACATACGTTGCCCAGGTACCGCCTATCCCCCCGAGTCAGAGCAATGTGCACTGTCAGGGGAATGGGCACACTTGGAGCTTTGATAGAACTCTTTAACTTGAATTTCTAACAATCTAGATGGAAGGGTTGGTATTAATATCAAGCGATGTTGACCAATATAAGGGCTACAGTCCATTATAACTACTCAGTTTCCTTGCAGAGAACTATTTCAATTATAAAAATCCTAATGTATTCAATAAATAAAATTAGTTTTAACTAAAAGTAAAAAAGACAAAGAATGCTAGAAATTAAATTACTAACTGAAGTGAACCACTCCTAAAGAATCTCAGAATATATTGGTTTGAATAACAGGGCACTTTAGTTCCTAAAAAAGCAATAGTAAAGCATATCACCCAGTGACAATAAATATCAAGAATTTAGTAAGAAAACTAAAATAATAGATTGTGACTGAACTCCAGTGAGCCTCAGATAAAGTCTTTACTTTTCCATTCCTTTCAATGAGGTGGTTTGGAGAATAGTTCCTTGCTGCTGAGACCTGAAGTCTGTTTAGCCACAGAGCTCCATGTTCTTTCCTCTTTAGTCTTTTCCTTAGGGGAAAAGGGTTCTTCACAGTGGGCTAGGGAGGTTTATCAGTAAGGGAGCACCAGAGCTTCCAAGAAGGACTAGAATAAAGGAGGTGGCTTAATCCACTGGACATCTGGAGCTACACAGTCTGATATGACAGCTGAATCACAGCGTACAGAAAGAGCTAAGCAGGTTTCCATTTCCAATCTGATTTCCTTCTTTGCTTTGAGGCTAGACCCCATGCCTTTGACACCAAGGCAGGCACAGTAACAAACTCTGACTTATTAACAAGAAACATAAAAAGTATTTACTAAATGTTATCTATGTGCTTGGTACTCAATGGATACAAAACAACAAATAGGAATTCTGCCCTCTGCTTACAATGAAGTTGGTAAAACAAGAAACAAACACATGTAATGATCTTTTCCTGTATCTGTAACGTTTGCTAGACGATAAGCTCAATGACAGTAGAGTCTGTATTCATCATATTCACAGCTGCCCGTTATAGCCCAGTCCCTTCCCACTCTAACTACTTGAATAAATGAATGAACATGAACCATTGAAGTAACAATACAAGGCAGTCTCTACATAGTCACGTACCAAAGAGAGGGGTACAAAATGAAAGCTAGAAGCAATTAGAGAAGCGAAGATGGCTCAGTGGACAGTCAGTGGGTTTGGAAGTAAGGTTAGAGTTGGACTTTCCCACTGTCTGCAGAATAAAAGAAGCTCTTCTAGCTGTCTGGAGCCTGACTTTGAGGCCTGACTGTGCCCTCTCTAGTATATAAAGCATTGTTAAGAGAGGACATAAAGTGTCAAATGCTCCAACTCCAATGTCCTCCTAAGACTTGGAGGACACTGTCTTGGGGAACACTGTCTTCCCCATATGGGACAACAGTGTTATCTTGGTTGGGGTTCCCAGGACAATCTCTTCTCTGGAGTCTAGGGACCTCCCAAAAAAAGACACTGTGTAATGAGACTTTCTTTGGTCACCAGACTGTTCTTTAAAGCCTCAAAGCCTTAGATATTGTTATGGTTTGGATGTGGTTTGACTCATGAAAACTCATGTTGATATTTGACCCCCAGTGTGGCAGTGTTGGGAGGTGGGGCCTAGTGGGAGGTGTTTGGGTCATGGGGGTGCATTCCTCATAAGTAGATTAATGTCCACCCATGGGGTGGAGTGAGTTCTCATTATCATGGGAGTGGATTCGTTCCCAAGAGAGCCCATTGTTAAAGAGTCTGGCTTCCTTGGTTCCTCTTCTCTTGCTTCCTCTTTTGCCATGTGATCTCTTTGCATGTGCCTGCTCCCCTTCTGCTTTCTGCCATGAGTGGAAGCAGCATGAGGCCCTCAGCAGAAGCAGAGCAGATGCCAGTGCCAGGCTGCTTGAACTTTCCAGCCAGCAGAACCACGAGCTAAATGAACTTCTTTTCTTTATAAGTTACCCAGCCTCAGTATTGTGTTATAGAAACACAAAATGGACTAAGACAGATGTAAAGCTTGGTTATAATACTGTAATTAGGGTGCCAGTGCTAGGTTTGAAATGTGAGGATTTGGTTGACTTTTAGTTCTATGGTTTTTAATCTAGGCAGTCCAACCCCAGATTGCCTGGCCACTTTTGACAAGAGTCCAGGCTGCACCTAGAGGAGGAAGCTGACAATTATCTCCCTGGTATGGCCCAAGACTACAATTCACTACACAGTCCAGTCTCTCTTCAGGACCTGGTGAGCTGAGGAAATTTCATCTCACCTTTGATTGGAAGAAGAAGAATCCAGTTTTCATAAGGACCCATAGCTGTTGGAATGAGTCCACTCATCTTCCTTCAGCATCAGCATATGCCAAACCCAGTCTAGAATGGTGAGAAACCAGATCCCTCTTTGGTCAAGGCACTTCCTCTCTCTTCCCCAAAAGTTCTGGTAAGTGGCAATGTAGTTTGTGTTTCACTCAAAGTCCCAGCAGAAAACAAATGGCACACTCAAAGTGGGATAATTTGAGGAGAGTTTGGTAAGGGGACTGTTTACAAAGGTGTGAGCAGAGTAAATGGAATGAACAAGGGGTATCATGGTAGTGCCTAAGACTGTTACCACCCTGCAGTACACGCAAGGGTAATAAGAAGTTACTAGAACCTGAGCTATGTGCAGAGGACTACCAGATGGGAGCCAGGGCACAGCCAAGCTGATGAAAACCCTCAGAGAGGAAACCAGAAGAATAAACACTCTCCTTTCTCCAATCTTCACTAATACCAACAGGAAGCTGGAGGGCAAGGGAGCCCTTTGATGCCATCTGTCCAGGTGGGATTCTGGTGCAGAGAACAAGATGAAGAACAGTGGGAGGGGGGCAAATGGAAGCTCTCTGGCACAGCTATACTTTTTATTCATTCTCCACAAGTCTGTGTCTGTGTAACGACCCACTCACTTCAAGTGAAAAGGACCTCATTCTAGAATTAGTCCTTAATCAGACTAATACAATGAGCCACAAGCAAATGGAATCATGGAATGGAGAGCCTAAATTCTAATCCCATTTCGGCCAATAATTGGCTCTGTGATGCTGGGACAAGTAAGTTTTCTGCGTTTAAGCTTTTTTGTTTGTTTCCTCTTCACTATCTCCCAAGAGTATTGTGAGGATATTTGAAGCACTTGATTATATTATATATCAACCTTTTTTTTTCTTCTATAATTGCTTCCCTTAATAGCACAATAACCAGGAGTTTTCCTGGTTCTCTTTCTTTCCCGCCCTCTCTCTCAGCCCCCCTTGTTTTATATTATTTCCCATCGTACTTTATCTGATATTGAAATCTGTCTTGTGGTGTACTTGAACACTGTTGTGGTTTAATTCCATGTTTGTTGTGTCTATTCTTCAGCTCTGTAAAAAGCTGATCCTTCAAGTTTAGGTGAATGACCCCAATGACATCTTTTACAATTCTATCACAACTTGTTCAAAACACAAATATTGTTCAAAATCTCCTTGCATTGCAATATATGGCAGGTCAGTAAAATGCCAGAAGCCTCATTATTCAAAGAACAACCTATTCTATAGGACTGTGAATGTGATGATGATGATGATGATGATGATAAATAATGGGTGTTTACTAATGTGGCAGGCATCATACTAAGTACTTTACAGATGTAATTTCATACCATTATTATTAGGTACTATTAGGTACCATTATTATTCCCACTTTGTAGAAGAGGAATATGAGGCTTGGGGAAGTTGGGTAACTTCCCCACAATTGTAAAATATTACTCAGATTCAGGACTCAAATCCAGGTTTGTCTAACTCTATGGCCCATGCATTTAGATACTACAATATTATTGAATTTTAAGGGTTAAGGGGCAAATGATTTAAACCCTTTGACCCAGTAATCACACAGATGAGAATTTTTCCTAATCCAAAAGAAAGACAGTACCATTCTGAAGTTAGACTGTAGTGGTAATAGCACAACAATCTAAATGTACTTAATGTTATTGAACAAAACACTGAAAAGTGGTTAAAATGACAAAATTTACATTAGGTATACTTTATCATAATAAAAGTATTTTCAATAAGAACAAAAAAGAAAGCAGTATTTCAAACTAAAAAAGTGATTTTTCTAATGTTGCTTTAAATGTTTATGTTACAAAATTAATGACAAAATGAAATATTATAAATATACATTACCTATTTTGTCTCCATGTTTAAAATTGTATATTGAAGTTGGCTAAAAACTTTTAATTATCCTAAGTAAAGTAACTCAGAAACAGAAAAATGAAGGCTGCATATTCCCACTTAGAAGTGGGAGCTAAGCTGTGGCTACACAGGGACACACAGTGGCATAATGTACATTGGAGACTCAGTGGGGCAGCGGGGAGGGGATGAGAGATGAAAATTACCCATTGGATACAATGTTCACTGTCCGGGTGACAGGTACACTAAAAGCCCAGACCACTATGCAATATATACATTTAAAGGAATTCAATTTGTGCCCCCTAAATCTATTGAAATAATAACTTAAAAAATCTTTTAAACCATCTTCTTATTTGGGAGATGGAATTTTTCTTAAGTTTGATATTGCCATATACTTGGGCATAGCAATTTGCAGTCAAAAGTGAATAGCCATCTAAGCTAATATTTAATGAAGAGAAAAACAAAGATAGATTTGGACATGATGTGACTCAAATTTTGCCATCCATCAACCACTGAGGATTATCTGAGGAGTTATTACAGCACTTGAGCAACGTGCTCAAGGAAGAGAATGGCATGGGAAAAATTAAAGTGGTGAGAATAAAAAAGACAGACAGTACCACATAAACAAAGATGCTGGTTGCTTCGTTATTTTTAATTGCAAATAAAATATAGGAATAACTGAAATGCCCAAAGAGAATGAGGAAATTAGCTATTTTATAGTACTTTCACTTGAGAGAATATTATGCAGCCATTAAAAATTATAATTAGGAAGATTTTTATAGCAACATGGAAATACTTATTGCTTAATGTTAAATTTAAAAAATAGGATGCAAAATTTTATTCACATTATGCTTATCAGCAATATAAATATATGTGGGAATACGTGTGCAGACTGAAATAAGACATGAACAACTACAGCAGTGTTTGTGATTCCCTTCCATTTCCAAATTTTCTGTAATGCCATTTCTTTGCCGTACAAGTTATCTATTGTCATGAAACAAATTACCCCAAAACTTAGAAGCTTAAGACAACAGGCATTTTATTTTCTCACAGATTCTGTGGGTGGAATATTTAGGCAGAGTTTTGCCAGGTCCCTCAGCCTCAAAACTGCAGTGGGCTCAAGGCTCAACTGAGGGAAGATTCACTTCCAAGCTCACTCTAATGGTTGTTGACAGGATTCAGTTCCTCCACAGCTGTCTCATTGAGGGCCTGGGTTCCTCCCTGGCTATCACCTAAAAGTCTGTTTCACTTCTCTGTCACGTGGCCTCTCTGTAGAGCAGCTCAAAACATGGCAGATGTTTTTTATCAGAGCAAAGACATGAGAGAGCAATTAAGGGCAAGCATGATTGGAAGCCAGAGTCTTTTTGTAGCCTAATCTATGAACCAAGATCTCATTACTTTTGCCCTTTTCTGTTGGTGACTTCTAACCGAGTCTAAGCAAGTCTAAGCAAGTCATTAGGTCCAGGCCACACTCAAGGATCAGGGATCATTGGGAACTCCTTAAAGGCAGCCTACCACAACTGTCATTCAAATAAAAGATGTGTAAAATAAGAGCTCTTCTTTTCTCTTCACCCCATCCAGCAGGTTCTAAAATCAGCTCATGACCCATTATTCTTTGGGAACAGCATTTAGCAACTCCTTTTAGCACAAATATTAGCAGAAGAAAATCAGAAGCAACTAAGTATTATATTATATATTGAAAAGTTTATGCTTCTGGGCATGTAGGGAGGCCCCTTGAGGCCGTTTCTGAAAGAGCTGGAGTGGCGGTGGAGGCTGGGGCTAGAGGAGTGCAGAAGGGCTGCTACTAGTACCTAAGAATAGAATGATTTCCTCCCCTAGCCCCCAAATCCTAAAGGATTTCATTATGTTTTGTCCTTGACCAATGTCTTTGAATCTTTTATGTTGGGAAAAGACCATTTATATTATAATTTTTAAAGGATCAGAGGAAGAATGAAAAGGCAATAGAGAAAAACAGCCCTGGCCAAGTCCAATGTGGTACTTTGTCGCAGCTACATAGGATTCTACTATAAAAGCTGCACACATTTTACAGAATGGTAACTTATACCTTTTCACGAAGAGGTACTGGGTATCCCTGGCCAACCAAAAACAAGCAGGGAGGAGGGGGGAGAACAATAGGGAGATAAAGATGACCTTCTTCTCACAAATGGTCAGAAAGAAAAAGAAAAAGATGCATTGATTATGGGGTGATAATATCCAATGATGCCCCAGCCGCTAATAAAAGTCATTGTCTGCAAAGTTGTCCACCCAAGGTTTGCCAGTACCGTAGCTAATGTCTTCGTATCTCCAACAGGGAATTGTAATGTAAGCTTTGAGCAAAGGAAAAATTCATCCATCTCCCTTCAGCCCAGGTCAGATTAGAATGATACATCTTTAAACTGTTCCCTGCAGACATCTGCAAGAAAGTAATGGTTTGCCCCAGTTTACTGCTTGAAATGTGAAGTGAGCCCCCAGAGGACCCAGAACTCTATTCTAGCTGCTTCTGTGACTGTCACAAATCCAGGAACTCTCCCGGAGCTGGACAAGGCTCTCGTTATGATTCAAGAACAGTTACTTCCAATCCTCAAACCAAATGACAAATCTCTCCAACTGAGAAGGGTTTTAATTTACTCTCCTGAAAAAGAGAAAAGTATTGCCTTTTTTGTTATTTGTTGTTTGTTTTGTTGTTACTGTTTAGTAGAAACATAAGAAGATTTTTTCACCTTGTGGTAGGCAAAGAAGTCCATGACCTAATCCTCAGAATTTGTGACTATGTTATGTCACAGGGCAAAGGGGAATTCAGGTTATAGATGGAATTATGGTTACTAACAGCTGACCTTAAAATAGGGAGGTTGTCCTGGATTATCCAAGAATCACAAGGGTCCTTAAAAGTGGAAGCGGAAGGTGGAAGAAGAGTCAGTGTCCAAGAGATGTGAAAAAGATTCACTCAGCCATTTCTGGCTTTGAAGACAAAAGGGGACCACGAGCCGAGGAATGCAGTGTTTCTAGAAGCTGGGAAGGCAAGGAAACAGATTCTCCCTAGGACCTCTAGAAAGGACCATAGCCCTGCCAACAAGTGAGATCCCAGTCAGACTTCTGACCTCCAGAATTATAAGATAATAAGTTTGGGATGTTTTAAACTACAAAGTTTATGGTAATTTGTTAAGACAGTCATAGAAAACCAATAAAAGCCACAAACCAAATTGCTAAAGTATAGGTTAATTAGTTTCAGATAAAATGGTTATTTTACTGGGAAAAGTTGCTCAGAAATAAAAAGATTGGTTCAGGCCTGGCTTATAGGAATACTGTGAAAACAGTCTAAGCCTGCCACTGTAATCATTAGAAGTAGTCATAGAAACAGCAGGTCTTAAATTTCTCATTGACTTTTCACATTGACTTGTGATAGTAACTTTCACCCCCCACAGAAATTGATTTCAGTTGGTGGGGAAATGGGAAAATACAGGCTTATTTATTTCGATGAAAATGAATGGAAAAATAAAGACATTTAACTTCCAGTGATACTCTGAGAGCATAAAACCTATTCTCAGGTTTCTTTAAGTCCAAAAATTTACAGACTTTTGATCAGGGCCAAAAAACAAAAAAAAAAGAAGAAGAAGAAGAAGCAGCCCTTTAATGTCCATGAAAGTCAGAGAGGCCTGAATTTATGAAGCTTGTCCTTCATAGCATAACTTAGATGAAATCCCATTAGTCTATTCTAGAAAGACAGAGCAAAATCCATTCTCCAGGGATAGGAACCTGTGATTCCAAACAGTTTAGCCGTTTTAAAGCTATGGCTATGGTGTGGTGAACTGGTAAATGCAAAGAGATGGACTCGTCCTGCTTAAAAAGCCTTGAAAATTCCATGAGATCTTCTTTCCTTTCCCACCCCCCTTTAAGAGTCTGTGAAATGGAAGACTGGCGGATGAATGTGGATGTTAAGAGGTATATTCTTCTGATGATGCACTTGCTGAGCTTCCATTAACACTTAGGGGAATTATGTGCAACTATCAGCGGGAGAACATATCCCTAATACTCTATTTTTAATTTTTTTTCAATTAACAGTTATGTTTAGTCAATCCCCAGCAGGATTTGCTGGTGAGATTGCTGGCTTCCTAATGCAAGTTTCTTTTTAGTTAGCCGAGCTAATGCTGATGACCTGTTTTTACTTGGTGCTGCACTGTTAGATCCAATGTCTACCTAAATGCATTTGTGAATTAAATCTTGTCTGGAAAGGTTTGCTCATTCAACCTAGGGATTAGAAATTATATTGACCCAGGGAACAAGACTTGCTATATTTAGTCTGGGATCAGTGCCAAAAATGCATAGCCAGACAAAGGGATTAGGGGGGCCCTGACATCATTTTTACTCCAGCATCTCATAAAACATAAAGGGTAGCAATTATGCTACATCGTTTGAAAGATACAATTCCCAGATTTCAATTGTTTTAAATTTTTTTTTTGGAGCCTCTTTTTCAGATCAATGATATTCAGTGCTTAAAGGGAAAAAGAGGGGACTAGAAAGGGAAAAATCAGGCGTTAGTAAAGACCAAGTGATATTTTATTTTTATTCCTATTCTGCGATAAGGAAACCAGTGTACAGAGAGGCTAATTATGTAAACGGCAAAAAGGTACAATCACATTGGTAGCAGGATCAGCTTTCCACCCACACCTGTCTGACTCCAGATCCCATACACTTATCTTTTTACTGCGAATCCAATCTTGATGTGAGAGAAAAGCGGTGTGTATGCTTCATTTCAGTTGGAAAAGTAAGGAAGTGAGATCATTCTAATAATGGAATGGGTTCAGAACCTCCCAAGAAAAGCTGAATGTTTCTGACTCACACTTCCATCCCTTTTTTAGACAATCATTTTCCTCCTCTCCTCACTTGCCTTTCCTTCCTAATAAAAGCACTGATGAAATTAAACATTAAAACTCCAGGAGGAAAAAGATCTCCAAGAGGGCACGGATTGTCATTTATCTTTGTATCTCCACTGCCTTATACAATACCTGGCCCAGAATAGGTGCTTGTCACTGGCTCATCATAGGAAAGAAAGAAAAAATTAATAAGCCAATGAATCAATGAAGATTGTTCTATTTATAATACTTATTGGAACTGCTGTTTCACTTTCGAATGTAAGAAAGTATTTTGTTATTATTTTAAGCCAACTGCTTTGAAAATATTACATATTCCAAATTTCTGACTTGTGTTAGAAAAGACATGGACATGAAACTATTTTTCTCTCTCACTATGCACAGACACACATACATATATATTTAGTAACATATTTTTATTGCACATCCAAAAATGATATGAAATAGTTTAAATTCAGAGGTGTAAGCACTCGGAGCTACCAAGTAACATTCTCAGAAAGGGCCTTTTAAAAATTCCATTAATGTAAAACAAAGAGATTTCTAAAATGATAACATTCATAGATCTTTCTAAAATGTAGGTATGTCTTGGACAGGATTTATAAATTGCCCAACTGTAACAGAAAATAATTTCAAAAACTTGGGTAGATGTGGGTGATGTTACCATTAACAAGAATGTATTTTTAAAAAACTAAGCAGTAGTTCGTATTTTAAATCAGGCTATATTTGAAACAGTGCTTTCAGCCGTATCTGCACAACCCCAGAGAGCAGTTAAAATTTTCTAAAAGTAATAGGCAGTGATGCTCTGAGAATTCTTCTCAAAATGTACACCTAATGTTTTCCACATTAGGCTTTTCTTTAGAAGAAAGTACAGCACCCTAAGTACCTTTCTAACAAAAAGAAAACAAATTTTAGAATTTTTCTTATATAGCATTCCATGAAATGCCTGTTTCCAAGTGAAAAAAAATCCTAAGGCATTATAATAAAATATAAGTTTTGCATCAGTAGAAAGACCATTCCCAGAACTTTATTTTTATCAAGTGTGTGACATTTTCTATGAAAGACCTCAGTTCATATTCTTGAGAATAGAGTGTTTTTTATAATACCACCTTTGTAGGATGTATTGGTATAAGGAAAATGTCAATACACATAGGTCATACATGAGGCGTATTTGGATTGATTATGTGTTCTAATAGCCTCAAATCTAAATGAAGAGGTTTTTTAATAAGAAGGTAATAGGACTACAGAGATCCTTGTATGACATAAAAATACATGGGGAGGTGTGTTGTAATGTGAATAAGACTAATTGATCATCTTATTGGAGAAACACTTATCTTGAGATGAAAAATGGCCACACTGTTGTTTGACATTTGGATTGTCGATGGCTTGACCAGAAGAAACCTTAGTCAAGCACTCCAGAGACAAGAGCAGTTCAAGAGAGCAGTTGCTAGCCAAAGGTCACTGATAGAATAATAGGGTTTTTTCTTCACAGTCTTAAGAAAATTCTCCGATGCTGCTTACAACCCAGTGAAGGGGAAATAAAATGATGGCCAAAAGCTACCCTTTTATTAAAAATAATACTATTCAGTGTTAAAACAGATATGACAGGACAAACCAAAATTTCTCTACAATAAAGTCCCTAATTAGCATAATTTGACATATAACCTATACTTTGCTAATTCGATATACATCAAAAGTAAAATATTGAATTTTTTGAGAAAACATAAGCAAAGAAAACATCCAGGTTGAACACTAATTATTTAGCTTAAAAATCATCCAATGAGTAGAATTAATTAAAACAAGTTTAGAATCTCTATTTGTTTTTAAATTTGCATAGAAAAAAAAGACTTCAAGTAGGCTTAAAAGTATTTTTAAAAAGAAACAAAGAAAGAGATCCAATGGGCCTCTCTTCTCTACCATGAGTTAGGATTTTCAATTGATCTCATGGAGGTAGTGAATAGAATGATGGCTACTAGAGATTGGTAAGGGTGGTGGGAAGGGGTAATGAAGAGGTGTTGGTGAATGGATAATACTGTTAAATAGAAGCAAAAAGTTCTAGTGTTCAATAGTGCAATTGGGCAACTATAGTTAACAATAATTTATTATATTTCAGAATAGCTAGAAGTTTTCAAATGTTCCCAGCATAAAGCAATGATAAATGTTTCAGGTGAATCATGTCCCAATTACCCTGATTTGATCATTATATGTTTTATGCTTGTATCAAAATATAACATGTATTCCATGAATATGTACAATTATTGTGTATCAATAAAAAAATTTTTTTTAAAACATTTTCAGATAAAAGAGTTGGTGAATGTCCTTAGTCATTCCATGCATCTTTGCTAATTTCAGCATTTCTTGTCTCCTTAATCTGCTCACATTAAGAACTTTAAATTAAAATAAAGAGATCGTTCATTTAAAATTTAAAAATCTCTAAAATGAGAGCATTTATAAGTCTCTTTAAAATCTAAGTATCTCTTGGACAGGATTTAAAAATTGCCCAACTGTAATGAAAAATACCTTCAAAAATGAGAAGATGTGGATGATGTTGCCATTAAGAAGAAATTCTTTTTTAAAAAACAGTAGTTCATATTCAATTTTTGAAATAGTAGTTCAATTTTTAAATTGTCTGGGATTTTAATACCACATTAGCAAATATCTTACAACTGAATTCTTTAACAAGATGTTAGTAACAGTGCTAAGATGTACTGACAGACATGAGGCACTCCCAAACCCTGGACTTCTCACTTTTAACCAGGGTGTGACCTCCCTGAAGGGTGATACAAAATCTAGGACCATCTTTGGGGAAGTTAATATTTCCCCACTACCTCTCCACTCCAGAATATTTGCACAGTGGAATTCAAGTTAAAATATACAGTATGGGAGAACTTGAGAGCAAAAAGAAGTTGAAATATTGCAACATGAAGCCTGAATTAAGTACAAGGGACGGGGGAGAGGCAATTCCATTTCCCTTTATCTTGATGAGAGTTGGCTGTACGTGAGCTTCAGGGCCGCCTTCTTACCTCGACCCTCCTCTTACACAACAGATACTCACTCTTTCCTTGCCCATCTTGGTCACTCTAGCAAAAAAGGGCTCTCTAAGAACTATTACCTCAATTCATTCTACCTCCATGGATGGTTCTGAGAATTATCTGCTGGTGCTTGCTAAATAACTAAATTACCACCAAACTTTTTTTCTGCTTATAGCAATTTGAAATAAATTTTTAGTTCTCTTAGATATGAACAACCTTACCTTTTTGATTAATGACATTATTTGTCAGTAGTCTCTGAAAAATACAGAACAGTTTGGATGGAGACAAAGGTTGAATTGCTATGAGATTCAAATTCTCACTAGCACTGCATCCTAGGCCGTCCCTTACAGCTCAAATTGCATGGAAGAAGCACAGCAACATCTCCCCTGTTCTCTTCCATCAGGAATCCACACTTTCAGAGGAAAATGCATAGATCTCTGAATGTTTTTTTAGACACAGTCTTGCTCTTGCTGCCTGGGCAGGAGTGCAGTGGCATCATCATTGCTCACTGCAACCTCAAACTCCTGGGCTCAAGTGATTCTCCTGCCTCAGCCTCCCAGGGTGCTACGATGACAGGCATGAGCCACCGTGCTCAGCCTGAAATACTCTTTCTTTTGTCAGGTGGCTACCAGTTCTATGAATTCTGTAAATTTAGCTTATTGCCAACATTATTTTTACATGATTCTTTGCAGACCAATGTGTTACTTGCAGCTAAAGATTGCCAAAGCCCCACAGCTTTTTAGGATCCATACATGAAAGATAGCTATTCTCTGCCATTCCAGAAACAGACCTGAGTCTGGAGAGCCAACTACCTTTGAAGCTGAAAGATTACTTGAAACTAAAGTGTCGGGAAGTACCAAGCTGAATTGCTGGTCTACGGAAAGATGGTGGCATCCAAACTCCTGTCTGATTTTAAGGATGGGTTACATCCTAATCAAGTCACTTGAGTGTTTGAGCAGTTTTATCGTTGTCACCTCTGAATCATAAACTTCAAGCTAAAAATGGTGAACCAGCGCTCCCAGAAGGCACCCTGTCCATCAATATAACCTTTGTCATTAACTTCTTTGATGTTTCTAACTAAACCTTTGGAAGAAGTCCAAGTAAATAACTCCAAAATTCTTTCTTTCTTTCTCTATTTTTTTCTCTTGTTCTCTACTTTTTAAGGCTTACAGTAGTCCCACTATTTAATAACCAAGTTCTCAACAATGGACATTTCACTAGGAATTAAGATGTGTTTAAATTTCTTTCATATTCAAATTATCATGCAGCAGAATTAGGTGAACATTCTATCATTTCCCAGATATGTAATCCTGGGAAAATTATTTAATTTCTATGGACCTATTTTTTCATTGGTAAAATGTAGCTAGTAATACCTGCCTCACTGAGTATTTTGTAAGGATTAAGCAACCTATAAAGTAGCTACAATGTCATAGACGCATAAAAGATGTTAAATTTCTTGACAAAACTTCAAACTTATTTACTTAAAAACTTGTTACAGGATGTGTTTTTCTTTTGTCAGAAATGTCTTTACTGTTAAATTATCTTTTTTCACCATTTTAAAAAGGGGAATAATCAAGGTTGTTTAAGACGTGCATTTAAAGATTGATTTAAAATGTTTACAAAAATACAATATTACATTCATTTCTACTTTTGAGTTAACTTTATATATTTTTAAAAATTCAAATGATTACAGAGTCTTTATCATATCCATTTTGTGCATTCAAAATTTCCATAGAGTGATATATGATAATTATGTCTTTCCATTATTGAACATGTAATTTGTTTCTAATCCTTTAATAGTATCATCAATAATATCAGATGGGAGGGGAAACTTTGTGCACAAGAGCTTTTCCTAACTGGTTGATTCTCTTTTTTTTGGAGACAGAGTCTTGCTCTGTCACCCAGGTACAGTGGCATCACCATAGCTCACTGCAACCTCAAAGTCCTGGGCTCAAGTGATTCTCCTGCCTCAGGCCCCCAAGTAGCTGAGACTACAGGCATGTGCCACCATGCCTGGCTAATTTTTTCTGTTTTTAGTAGAGATGGGGGCTAGCTCTTGCTCAGGCTGGTCTCAAACTCCTGAGCTCAAGCAATCCTCCCACCTTGGCCTCCCAGAGTGCTAGGATTACAAGTGCCCAGCCTAATTGTTAATTTCTTAAGATACATTTCCAGAAATGAAATTACTAGATCAAAGGATATGAACACATTTTTATGGTTTTGATCTATTTTGTTGATTTTAAGGGCAGAAAAAGGAGAAGCTACTGTGAGGTAAGATAATCAGAGGTCTGAATTTGTGGATTTCGAAGGTAGGGAAAGGAATATTTTGGGAAGAAAAAAATGCCTAAAAAAAAGAAACAGAACCAAGTAAGAGCTTAATATGAACAAAAGGCAATAGGAAATTAACCTGACTGAATAGAAGATTTATTTTGGCAATAGTGGGAATGGGTTGCCACTATTCCCACTGGATGGGTTAAGTAGATTCTTATTAGAGGGGTCCCTGAGAGTAAGATAAAACAATATAAGCTTGCTGCAGTACGCCGAGAGCCCAGGGCAGTAGCACACTAGAGAGAGATAGATGGTTCATGAGAAACCACTGGCAACAGGACTGGGGCTGAATTGAATGATGACATTGAGTTGTGGAAAATAGCCACAATTAAAGCTTCACATGTGATGTCAAAAAAGGGGAAAATGAGCTAGACATGGTGGCTCACACCTGTAATCCCAGCACTTTGGGAGGTTGAGGCAGGTGGATTGCTTGAGGCCAGAAGTTCAAGACCAGCCTGCCAACATAGCAAGACTTCATCTCTTAGAAGAAGGAGAAGAAAATGGAAAACAAATCCAGACACTTAAGAGAAAAATGAAAAATTAAGGGACTTAGAAAGAAGTTAGTGTAAGAGAGTGAAGAGAAGTATACTTTCCCACAGTTCTCACTTGAGTGACTGGAAGTGAGAAGTAGATGTCACTCAAGTGATAGCAGTCAGGCAACTGGGAAAGGAAATGAATGTACCGGAGGGGTGAGATGGACAGGGGATATTGATTTTGAATTGAGAGTAGGATGTTCAGGTGGAAAAGCCAAGTTTAGCCTGTTGGAAATACTTATATGCTTCAGGACTTTAATGGTTTAAGTTGGATACATGTAAAACAAGTTTATATTGCAGGGCAGGAAGGTGGGGAAGGAACTGTGGAGCTTCTGAGATGGCCACATCAGCCAAGGCCTTGGACCAAGGCAGGAAGTGATCCTGGCTTATCAGCCTATGGCCTCCAAGGACCAAGACATTAGTGTCAGAATTTCATCAGAAATCATGTCTTATTGCTATGGTCTAAATGTTTGTGTCCCCCTGACATTCATATGTTGAAACCTAATCCCCAATGTAATAGTACTAAAAGGTGGGGCCTTTGGGAGGTGATTAAGCCATGAGGACAGAGCCCATATGAATAGGGTTAGTCCCCTTTTAAAAGAGGCCTGAGGGAACTTGTTTGCCACTTCCACCACATGAGGACACAGCTGGAGGGTTCCATCTTTGAGGAAGAGGACCCTCACCAGACACCAAATCTGCCAGCTCCTTGATCTTGGATTTCCCAGACTCCAGAACTGTGAGGATTAGATTTCTGTGGTTTATAAGTCACCCAATTGATGATATTTTTGTTATAACAACCTGAATGGACTAAAATACCCATTCTCTAGTTTCACCATCAAATATGTGATAAAATACAATTGTGGTGAACCATTAAGACAAGAAGAAATGAAATTTAGAATTACTTAGGGTAGATGCAAAATTGGCAATGCTATTACAGGCTCAACTCATTTTATTTGGGGGCCATATCATTCATGAATGATTAATTTTTGGAAGGTGCCTGTGTCAAAAGGCTCTCCTAAAGTATATCCGAGAAACCCTGAAACTCAGAAAGTCTTCTCTGAAGAGCAATATAAATAGTTTTCAAGACACTACACAATCGTGAAAATTTGGCAGGCCTCACACCTACAAAAACTTACAGATGGGCTCCAATGCCCACACCAGACAGTCAGAATTCTGGATTCATCTTTTAACTATAGAAAATTCCATAAGATGAATCTAATAATCCCTTGGGTCATCCTGAACCACTGAACACATACCCTGTGTCCTAAATATAATCCTTTGCATTTTTCCTTAGAGGAATACTAATGACATGTGTGGACCATATGTTGCAGTCTAATATCTCCCCAATCAGCAAGGAATTTCCTTGGAATTTTTTACAGGATCCCAGAGGAACCAGAAATAGACAGCAGGAGAATTCAGTTTGAAGTAACCCTCTTAGATTGAGTTAAATATACTTGTATCTGAAATGGTATCAGGCTCTGCAAGAAAAATTGATGGGTATTAAGTATTTCTGAACTTACATGTTTTATCTATCTTTAATTATTACCTTTTAATTTATGGGGAAGATATTCCATTAAAATAAGGCCATTCGAGAATCACAAATAAGACCATTGGTTTGGGTAAGGCCATAGTCATCTCAAAAACTGCTCATACCATCTTAGAGATGAGTAGGGAACGCACCAGAATAATTCATAGGCAGTAGGACTGAATGCTCATGTCCCGTGGGTCTCCGAGCACAATCTAGCTGCTAATCATTCTCAATCTGCAGAGGAGGAAGACTCTGGAAATTGCAGTTAGTGAGTCACTCTAGAGCCCTGTATCAGAATCAAGCCAGGAGTGTGTTAGATACATCCATCTCCCAAGAGTGCTGGGCTGTGGGTCTTCAAGGCCTTCTGGGTACTGAGGATGGTCTGGCCCAGGGTCTCCTGCTTTCTCAAGATCTGTGAAGCCAGAGTGAAGGGAGAGAAGGGAGAAAGAAACGAAGAGTGAGAACATGGGGAAGCACTCTTTTGCCCATTACCAGAGGTTGTTTTGATCCTTTTAAATTGATAGAAGTTCACAAAATTGTATATTTTTCCTTCTCTGTAACTCCAATAAATATGTTCATTGCAATTAAATAAGATTTTGCAGTCCATTAGCCTGTAATGGATGTGGCCTTTGGGTATTTTTGAAAACTAAAATTAAAAGAAAAATGAGCAAGTAAATGTGTTGATTAATGCATCTATGAAGATCTTACACTGTCTTTTAAACAGACGAATGAACATATTAAAGCAAAATAATAGTAACATGAAAATAAATATACTGAGTATTTGTAATGATAAATCTGTTTTTCAAAACAACCACCAATGAATTAATATTGTCCAACACATTCCGAAGATGGACACAATAAGGCATGAAGAGACCAACCTGCTCTTGCACACAGTAATTTGGTAGGGGCAGCAGCAGCTGCTAAAACTACTAGTCCAGCCAGGTAACAGTGATTACCAGGAAATTCGTCAAGAGTTTCAAAGTTATACCTAATTTTCTTAAGAGAGGAATCATGTTATGTGTATTTTTCAGGCAACGGTGTGCTTCTGAGGTCTGTAGCTTCTTTCAGGGGCTGCTTCGTCCTGATTCAAGCTACCTTTCAGGCCCTCTGTTAGGGTAGGGAGAGGTGAATAAAACTCACTTTTGGGTCTTCCTGCCTCCCCTATTGGGGCTATTTTAAATTCTCCCTCCAAATCTCAATCTGCCCCCCACCATTTCTCCTATTCCTGGGTGAACTCTTAACTAAGATTGGAGCTGAAGGAGGCTGTGGTAGCCAGCCTCCAAGATGGCCCCCAGTGATCCTTGATTCCAGGCCTTCATGCCCTTGTCTAGACCCTTCAATGCTGAATCACAGCTGGCCTGTGTGGCTGATAGGACATTCCAAAGTGATAGTTGAGAGGCCGGGTCATAAAGGCATGGCAACTTCCACCTTGGTTTCTTGGATTACATGTTTTGGAGGAAGCCAGTAGCCATGTTGTGAGAATACGCAAGCAGGCCCCAGAGAGGCCCACATGGAGAGGACTGACCTGGAAGCCACGTGAATGAACCACCTTGGAAGTGAATCCTTTAGGCCTAGTCAAACTGTAAGACTACTGCAGCTCAGCTGACATCTGACAGCAACCTCGTGAGTGATCCTGAGCTGGAACTGTCCAGCCGAGCCACTTCAGAATTCCTGGCTCGCAGAAACTGTGAGGTTTAACAAGTGATTATTGTTATTTTAAACTACTAAGTTTTGAGGTGATTTGTTACACAGCAAATGATAAGTACTATAGGAGGTTAATATATAACTTCTCTTGAGGGGCATTTATATTAATACTTTAACCAGAGTTATTACTAAAACATAACAAAAATTCGTGAAATGATAGGTAGAGTGTGGGTGTCTTGTCCCTGCTCTGTCTTCTCATTAAGTTCATTTCATACCTCTTTTTATTGTGGGAAAATAAAATGCAGTGCTTTGGGCATCAGGTGACATTTTCTCCCTCAGACCCGGACACAGACATTCTTGATCCTAACCTGGTGTTCTCCCCTCCTTGTAGCTTCAAGAAACCCAGAGAGCTAATGGGTACAAACATGTTTTGATTATGGTAGCTCCAATCCTAGCTGTACATTGAGCCATCAGTGCAACATCTCTGTGCCTCATGTTTTGTTTTGTTTGTTTGTTTTTTGAGACAGGGTTTCTTTCTGTTGCCCGGGCTAGAGGGCAATGGTGCGATCATAGCTCACTGCAATCTCAAACTCCTGTACTCAAGTGGTCCTCCTGCCTCAGCCTCCCAGGCAGCTGGGGTTACAGGTGTGCTGTACTACACCTGAATGACTTTTTAATTTTTTTGTGGAGAGATGGGGTCTCACTATTGCCCAGGCTGGTCTTGAACTCTTGAACTGCTGCCTCAGCCTCCCAAAGTGCTGAGATTATAGGCATGAGCCACTTCACCCGGCTGTGCCTCAAGTATTTTCAAGACTAAAATGAAAGATGACTTACATAGATTTAATGCTTACTATATGTCAAAAATTATCCTTAAATTTTTTACATATTGTTTTATTTAATCTTAAAAACACTATGAGATGGATGGGTTTTTTTGCCCATTTCCCCATAAACAAAGAGAAACACAGAAAAGATCAAATGACTTGCCCAAGGTCAAACAGTAATTTGGATCCAAGCCCTCTGTCTTCCAAGCCCAGGCTCCATGATTGAACTAAAAAATCACTAAGGCTCTTCTTGTAGGAATCTGGGCTATAGGAAGCTCCTTCTGCCACACTCAAGCACCATCCACCTTTAGCTGGGTGGTGGGCTGGGCCCATACTGCACTCTGGGTGCTCTTCTGCACAGGAAGTTTGGGACAGTCCCAAGCCCGCCCTGGTCGTGTGTCTCCCCTCTCCCTCCATCAGCCTGACATTCTTCTGAGGTGTCCATTTCCACATTATCTCAAAAACTCATCAGGGTCTATTTTGTTAAGTTCCTGGTTTGGTTGACAAAGTTTGGGTATAAATCAGTCAATCAATCTATCTATCTATCTCTGGCTAACATGTAAATATGTTATCTGGAAAATGCACATCAACCCCCTGATCACCATCTTTGATCCATTAGCAGAGAGCAGAGCCCAAAGTGAATAGAAGACTGGGCAGATACATTGAAATCTGAGGGGTAGTATTTGAGAAAGATCTGAAGACGAAGCATTTCTGGGTGTCGGAGGCCACTTGGGCAGTGGAATTCCCAATGGGTGAGCAGAGGGCCCCGCCCCCACCTCTAGAGGCAGGGAGAAAAGTTTAACTCCAATTGTCCAGAAACTTGCAATCAGAAAACCCAGAAATATGCTATTTTGATTTAAGCCTATACATAATTTGGTGTCATTTTGAAAAATACAATTTTATTTTAAATGTGATAGAGGTGAGGTACAGCAAAATCATTTCAGTTTGAAAATATTATATTAAGGGAAATGAGCCAAACATAAAAGGACAAATATTGTATGATTCTCCTTATGTGAGGTACCTAGGTTAGTCAAATTCATAGAGAGAGAAGGCAGGATAGAAGTCACCAGGGGGTGAGGGGAGAGGTAATGGGGAGTTATTGCTTAGTGGGTACAGGGTTTCAGTTTGGGATGACACAAAACTTCTGATGTTGGATAGTCATGGTGGTCGCACAGCAATGTGAATGTACTTAATGCCACTGAATTGTACACTTAAAAATGGTTAAAATGGTCAGTTTCATTTTATGTATATTTTCACAAGATAAAATTTTTTAAAAATCATTTCTGTTCCCAGGGCACTAAAGTCTGTGTCTGGTCTTATCTCTCCTCTTTTGCATCAGTCACTAACTCCTTCCCTTTTTTCCTCCAAAGTGCCTGTTTTATGTTTTCTGTCTTCATTCAAGTTTTCATCATCTCTCATCAAAGCTACTAAAATGAATCCTTAGGTGGCCTCGCTGACTTCTGCCTCTTCCTGTCCAATCCACTTCATAATGCGGCTTTCTATGTCATCTGGTGTTTAACACCTTCAGTGTTTCATTCTTGTCTCTTGAAGAAGCTTAAAGCATATTATTAACGATACAACCTTATTGCTCATTCAGAGGGAAACTCAGTATAGTTAGGAGTGGACATTTTTTTAATGTGCATTATTTAACTTCTTTGGATTGTGAAACACAGCATACATGCAGAAGAGTACATTAAACATTTGTGTACAATTTAAAAACCAATCATAAGCTACCATTTGTGGAACCAGGTTAAGATAGAACACTGCTAGTTAGTACTTAGCACTGACCTAACCCACTGCTGACTGGAAGGTGCGGGTAGGCATACAGGATAGCAGTGGCAGGAAGAGCCTCAGAGAAAGAAGAGACAGAGACAAATTTTCTTACTTTATCATTTTAACCCAAGCATGGGATGCAGTACCTTCTAGCAGGAACAGAGCGGGGCACACAGACAATTCTTTAAAAAAGAAAAAAATCTCTGGAGGCTAGGTGTGGTGGCTAATGCCTGTTATCCCAGCACTTTGGGAGGCCGAGATGGGAGGATTGCTTAAAGCCATGAGTTTGAGACCAGGCTGGACAAGACCCCATCTCTACAAAAAAAAAAAAGAAAAGAAAAATTAGCTGGGCGTGGTGATGCACACCTGTAGTCTCAGCTACTCAGGAGGCTGAGGCATGAGGGTCGCTTGAGCCCAGGAGTTCAAGGCTGCTATGAGCAATGGGTGGTGCCACTGTACTGTAGCTTGGGTGACAGGGTGAGACGCTGTCTAAAAAAAAAATAAAAATTTAAAAAAGAATAAAAGAATAAAAAAATCTCTTCAGTAATTATGATATGTAAAATCAGCATAATACTAAACATAGCAAAAATGAATATGATAGCGAATCCAGAGCTCAGAAGATGAATATATTACAGCTCCTGTCCTGGAGAGATAGACATGAATACAGATAATTGCAATAAACAGCAATCATTCTACAATAAAGACGGTGTACAAAGTGCAATGTGGAGACCTGAAAGTTTGGAAACAGAAGGAATTTAAATTCATTCAACCATAAAACAAAGTCAGAAGCAATTGGTATTAGGATCTTTGTCATCACTTAGTCCAAAATTTCCACTGAGAAAGTTCTTGGGAACCAGAAGAGATGAAGGAAAAAAACCTGCTTCACTTCTCTGTTGCCAGAGTCTAGGAAGCAACTAACAGCAAGTTACCGGTGGAAGCTGTGGATTTCCCTTCTCCAGAGATCTTATGACCGACTTTGAAGCCTTATGTATTCAATGGGCTGCCAAATTTGTTAAAGCGACTGGATGCGTGCCCGACTGCCACTTCATTTTGTGCTGTGTAGACACAGTGCTAAGCATGTGAAGCTCCAACAAAGCACTTAATGTTATTTTTGGCCTTGTCTGATCTCCCTCATCATTGAGTTTGTAAGTTCCTTGAGGGCAGAGCATAATGCTGTATTCACAGTGGCAAACATTGGACCCGCTAAAGCTAGTCTAAACAGGAAACAAAAATAATTTTAGTTTTCAGGAGGACCAGGGAACTAGGTACGGAGGAGACTCCACACTCAGCAGGCAACCCTGGTAATCCCGGCGCAGGCCTCAGGCAGATACAGGCTGGAATCACCACTGTGGGCACAAGAATCAGCTGTTCCTTTTCCTACAGAAAAAGTGATGGTTTGTTAGAGGAAGCGAGAATGAACACTGGGCAAGCCAAAACAATGGCAGCTATGTAGTCCATGCTCCATGGGATTGAAATAATTTTAGCCAAATTAAGATACTTAATATAGTTTTAAAAAATTATATATATATATACACACACACATATATATATACACATATATATTTCTTCTCAGGCATACCTAGAGGTATTGAGTTGCTAGTGAAATAAAGCCAACTTCTAAATAAAACTGGTGTGAAGACTGGCATTTTCTCATCACAGTTATCTAACTCTTACTAGCCTCCTCAAGGCTTAACTAGACCTGTGTTTTTGAGTGTGTTTATTTTGTAAACCACTATCAAATTTTATGTCTTTCTACCACAGAAGTGAAGGGATATTTTGGTGTTGCTCTCCAGAAAACTGCAAAGTTTATTAAGAATACACATTCTTATAAAGTTTGCCTATATTTTTATAAACTTGCTTTTAACATTAAAAATAGCGATTCTTTAGTTTTGCTTTATAAGTATAGAAAAATGATAATCTGGAGTATAGTTTTCTATATTTGGTGGTTTCTTCATTTTTACTTCAGCTAAAGGTACACTTTTCTTATTCCTTTGCTAATCATGAATTCTGCTTTTATCAGCACAAATTCAAAACTTATTTCCAGCTGGTAGGATGAAAATTGAACATATGTGACACCAAAATGCTGAATTCCCTGTTGAAGAAATGAAAGATAGACCTTATCTATCATTTATTTGACTCATGTGTACACCCATGTATATTACAGACATTTTTATTTAATTATTCAAGGATTGGCACAGGAGATGCATTATCTAATTCCTCTGGGGCCTTCTACTGGCAAAAATAAATGCAAAGACTGTGGCTACTAAATGAATTTTTCCCCTTTTTCTTATATTTGAAAGTAATGACTTTATTATCTCAACATTTAATGATTCACTATTTTAAAATTTTAAGCAACACTGAAAAGCACTACAAAGAAAAAATATCAACAAAATCCTACTAACTAGAAGTAACCATCATTAATATTAAGCAAATATCTTTCTTGACATCTCTAAGTAGACACTCAGATAAGAGAATTGATAGATGAACACATAGGGAGATAGCTTAGTACACAGAAATAATTTTATAAAACTGGGTACATACTATGCTTGCTATTTTTAAATAAAAATATTAAATTTTCATTTACTTACATTTAATAAGAGAGAGAAATAGATGAAACTAGCAGATAACTGTTCCTTCTTCACGAAGAGAGCAATATTTAAAAGAGTTTTCTGAGATTGACTGAGAAAAATATTTAACAGTTTGGAATTTTTAGCAACCCAAATGTGTTTTTGAATTTTGTGTCCCTAATACTGCATAATTTTAATTGAGAAAGCTTTAAGCTATGTCTATCTGTCCTGAGTTCCAAGTGATAGTTGTATTTTATAACTAAAATTAGAAGGATGCAGAATTAGAAAATCTGAAACCTTTAGTCTTTATTTACATATACCCGGGAGCTAGCCTGCCTTTGTCATTGTGATCTATATTGAGTTAGAGATAGGTAGAAAGTAAAGCTGTCATTCATCTTTGTTCATTGGGAACAAAGTTAATTCAGTTCATTGGCATAACAAAATATGTAAGTTGCAATTGTTTGTGTTTTATGGAACCAGTTAAGAAACTTATAACATTTTCTTATAAAATATATAAATTTTTCAAAAGCAAAAGCCAAGCCCAAAACTCCATACTTTCAATAAAAGCAGGCTTTGACAATTCTCTTTGTGACAATTCCGAAGCATCTTTTTAGATACAAACACAGATGTTTTTGAAGTTTGCAAAGGAACCATATGCTGCCAGAAAAATAGATTATTCTGGTTGCATGTGTGCTTTCGTTTGTAGTTCAAACAAAAGAGTATTGGACTTCTTGGCAGGTTAACCCGAAGAAGTTTAAATTGCTTGTAAACTCAGTTTAAGATTTTTAGGGACAAATAGTATTCTATCCTTGTCTGAATGAGAAATATTATAGTTCTATTAATAAATTTCCATTTGGAGCTCATTTTATTTATTTACATTGAATCTATCATTTCTACAATTCTTTCATAAGCTAGTGGTCTTTTCCCCTCTAAAAATTACTTCCTTCTGCAGCAAGAGTCAAGAATGTGGTTGATTGTGCCTGTTTTAACTTTGATGTCTACAGAACACAATAACGTGAGTCACTCTATTTTTAAGGATGATAAATTCAACCCTGGGGAGTTGTCAGAATGTAGGAAACTCATGCAAATCATCACTGCATTCTAATTATGCCGCCTCACTCCCAAAATATCATGTATGTGAATTCATACGTCCTTTTAGATTGGAAAAAATTAAAGAGAATTGTGATGGATCCAAGTGTTCTGTGATGCTTGGAATGGGCCAGTAAAGTAGAAGCAGTGTTCAATGGCCTGATGCCCCTTTCTTCCTTTATTTTTCCCAGGTTTCTTCTAAGGTCTTGGACTCTTACTTAACTTAGTGAGTGCTCAGCCATTGCACTCATCAAGCATCCATTAACTGCCATTTTGCTTTCCTCTGTTACCACGTACCACCAATATTTTGCTAAATTTATGATAACAATAGACCTTTACTTAATCTCTCCAGCCCCATTCCCTGAAATGCTTATTCCCTTCTCACTATCTCTTCAATCCTACTGGTTAATAGCCTATGCACAGCACCTGGGAACTCAACAAATATTTGTCATTTATATAAATATTTCTCTCCTTCAGCCCCTGTCTTTCCAACTCACTGCCTATTACAATGCTCATAGCCCATCCTGTCTTAATAATTAGCAAATGTTTATTAAGCATCATTGTGCTAAGCCATCTGCATGTATTATCTCTGTACTCACATCCATGAAGCTGGGACGTCATTATTCCCATTTTTAAGGAAGGAATGAAAACCTAAATGACATTGAGTCATCTGTCCCAGGATTTGTGCCCAAGCCTATCTGCTTCCAAGTTCACTCTTATAACCACAACATTTAATTGTCTCCAGACCTCTCTTGAGAAACCCTACACTAGACCTTATTTGGTGTCAATAATCTTCCTCCACTGGTTCTGTTCCCATAAGGTACTCCAGCAACTGTTGCAAGTAACAAATGCAATATATTAAAAAGCCTCAAACAATAACCAAACTACATTACAAATTATATTCTGTAAGAATAAAAGGGATTGTTTTAGATAATCTTCACAGTCTTTGTGGGTTTACAAAGTGTTCAATTCAAAGAATATGCCCACAGCACAGGGAAGGAAGTCTATAGTCCTCCCTTTTCAAGCTTCTTAGTCTCCTATTTGTATTTTATTCTGTGGTCAAGAATCATGTATGTTCTATTATAAATAATGAAATATAAAGACCACTTAGCAAATAAGTCATTATAGTTTTCCTTACATGGTAGAAAGGTGCTTGATGGGTAGCATTGTAAGCTTTGATCTATTTAATAAAACCACACTGAACATTCAACAAAGAGTATAAGACCACTATTACATCTAAGGAACTCAGTGAGAGATAAAATGTATACACATAGAGAGAGAAATAATAAGAGGGGAGGAGAGAAGGAAAGAGAAAGAGAATCTCATAATAGGGCAGGAGATTGTAAGTGCTGAGTCAGTAATACAAACAATAAACGCTACAGAAGCTCAGAGGAGTTAACTGTAAATTTGGATGATGCAAAAAAGTTTTCACAGAGGTGGTGGGATTTGAGCTGTGCCATAAAGGATGACTTTGGATAGGCAGAGAGAAGGTGGGGGGATTATGAGAGAGAGGGATGACATGAGAAAAGGTTTGGAGGCAGAAAAGCATGAGTTTCCTTGGGGAGAGAATAAACAGACCACACCAACTGGGGTACAGTTTTTGTACCGGGCAATGGTGGGAGATTAACAGGAAAAAGATGGATACAGATGTTGAGAGCCTTGAATCCCAAGCCAAAGCCATCTGAATTTCTCCCACTGGCAACCAGGAGCTGCTGAGGTTTACAGTGGAACAACCCAGTGAAGGCAGGGCTTTCAAATGGGTTTCCTGGGAAGAAGACTGGAGGCTGGGAGACCAGGAAGGCATCTGTTGCATTGCTGAGTGAGAGATGATAAAGTCTGAGCTGATAGAGAAGGAAAAATAGCATGAGACATTTTCAAAGAAAAACAGACAGTACTTGGTGACCAATGGAAAGGAGGAGAGATCTGATTATCCATCTCTCTTGCTTTCAACAGAACAGAGCATTCACTTTGTCATCCCATATACTTTAAAAGAAGAGAAAAAATTCAAAAGTATTTCTGTGTTCTGAAAGCTGTCCACTTTGAATTACGGAATTAAGGCAGGAGATTGAGAATCCAAACATGAAGTGCTAATACCCATTCAAAACTCTCTTATTAGACCCTAATTTATCTGTTCAAAGGGAAGTGGTAACTTTTCAGGGGCTATCACCATTGTTAGCTTTTAGTTAATCAAGTCAAGACCAATGGGAAACATTACCTAGTCTCTCTCTCTCTCTCTCTCTCTCTCACACAAACACGCACACACAGAGAGAGTTTCTAAAGCCAGATAGATTAATTTTTAAAGACCCCAGATATTACTTCAATAACAGCCTCTTGTTGATATTAATCTTACAGAGATACAGTATTGGTAAATAAGCTTTATAGTAATAACCAGCAGAGTAAAAGATTGTGAAGGAATTTTAAGGGGATAAGGGAATATAATGAGCATCTAGAGTCTTGGGACCACATGTGGCCTTCTGGATCCTTGAGTACAGCCTTTTGACTGAATCCAAATTTTACAGAACAAATCTTTTTAATAAAGGGATTTGTTCTTTGAAGTTTGGATTCAGTCAAGACGCTGCACTTGGGGATCTGGAGGGCCAAATGTGGCCTTGATTCTCTGCAAGTTCCCTACCCCTACTCTAGACCAACTCCCTTTGTTTTATAGGAGAAACTGAGATCAGGAAAGTTATTTTTTCTATTAATCAGAAAACACAACTGCTGCTACAATCCAGGTCTCCTCCCTTGACAATGATGCTCTTACCAGGCACGGTGATGTGCACCTATAGTCACAGCTACCTGGGAGCCTGAGGCAGAGGATCACTTAGCCCAGGAGTTCAAGGCCAGCCTGGGCAACAAAGAGAGATCCTATCTCTAGAAAAAAAGTTGGTTTTTTTTTTTTTTCCTTCAAGATCCTTTATGTCAGTTTCAGTGATTCCATCCTTCTAGGAAATGTTTAGAAGCTAACTGGGTAGCAGTGTTGTCTCCAGCTATATCTTTCTTTTCTGTTTGTATCTTTGAGAAGGAGATACAACAGAAGAGGGCCTCCAGGATGAGATAAGAGCTCCTGTTCTAAGGCAATGAAGTAAGCCCACAGACTGAAGCCAGCCAGCTAGTAGCCCAGAGGAGCAGAATGGCTTTGAGATGCTTAGAGTGTGGAACAGAGTGCCAACCTTCCCTTGTCCCCAGGATCTGCTATTTGATGCGCTTGAAGATAATCGAACAGTGACTCTAGGTCCAAGATGTTGTGGAAAAGCAATCATTGCTATGATCTGCAATGACTGGGCAGTGGAGACAAAGCAACGGTTTCAAGGAAGAGACAGAGATGGATTTACCACGAACCCCACGAAACTTAAGCTTCACTACCTTGAGCCCTTCCAGGTCCTGGGAGATGTGTTAGCAATGATTTTGTATGTATGAATGTGTATGTGTATGTGTGTGTGTCTCTCTCTCTCTATATATATATATGTGAATAAATGTTTATATTCATGATTTTGTATTTTTTTTCTTAAGGAGGTCCCCCTGAATTGTGTAAGCTTAGGCTCTATAAAATTCCTAAGAATGGGATGTGCTAAATAGTCTAATGCCCTTTGGAAGTGCCTCAAAAGTATCAGTGACCTGCTTTATTAGCTGTTACAAGTCCAAATGACCACTCTTTGGTCCTCCTTTCCAAATTACATCAATACGATTATTAGAAGTTGAGTAATGTTGAAATCTTTATAAGCTAAATAACAGACTTTCCTTTTATACTAATGTTTACGATTTCTTTCCTCTTGGTTCATTATAGAACTTAAACAGTTTCTATCGAAATTACATTGTTGAATGTCAAGTATAACTCAAGAAGCAATTACAAAGGAGATACTCACATGGAGCTATCTGAATATTTGTTGCATGTTCATGTCTTGGAAACATGATAAAGAGATAAAAACCATGAAAATCTTTATTTCTATGTAGATGGAGATTTATGATTATTTGTGAGATATGTCCACTATGGTTTCACTTTAAAACCACAAATAAAGTTTTAACAATGGGCATTTTTCTTGTTGAGAGGTCTGTGGTCAGACTAAACATCTCTCTGAACCTGATTAGATCCTGAGGTTTTCAAATTCAATATTCTGCAGAGATAGAGCATTTCTTTGGCCATAGAAATAATTAAGAACTTCAGAGCTAATGCAACTCTCCTGAGCCTGCTTCTTTTTTCTGATGACATGATAATCATACATAACCTCTTCTGGTTCTGGTCATATTTGGGATTGAGGTAGAATAAATCACAGACAATTAATCTTTAGAAAATCTAGGTGACTTTGCTTTAAGTTTTTATATCAACAAGGCTTTCATTTGCTAGTACTCAAGTTATGGAAATTTTGTATATTATTTAATGCTTTTTCCTCAGTCCCAATTATGTTGAATCCAGAAAAACAGACACATGGTCATTATGTGAATACAAAAGACAAAGGAATATTGAATAGTTAATTATACAATAGCCAGAACTGTCCACTGTGTATTCATTCTTGTAACAGATCGCTAGAGGGTGAATTAGCATATTTAGTTTGCAATCTTGTAAAATAAAAATGGGATTGTTTGAGCAGTATCAGAGTTTACGTAGTAACCTCATCCTTCATGGAGATCTGACTCAAAATAACACAAGGCTCTGAATAATGGGAAAGGAAATGCTCTGTAAATGATCCACAGGAGCTAGGTAACTCTACTGACAAAATGTATTTGACAATGTCTAAAATTCACTCTCCTTGTATAAACACAGTGTCACTGTAATACTACAGACCACTTTTGTTTTCTTAGAACCAAACTCACTTCAGATGATAGGCCAAAAACAAAATATGAAGAAGTCATTGAATTGTTTCTGTAGCATTTTCATTGCTGGAGGGGGGAACTCCAGAGGTCACCTAGTTCATCCCCATCTCCAGCCAGGACTCTTCCTAATACTGAATATAGCTGTATAGTGATCTGCATTAAGAAAGCTTTTAGGGATCCCTGGGGTTGGTCAAAAAATAGCTAATATTGGCCTGATTCATAGAACAGCACTATGCGAATGTCAAAATAACCGCCCTCATCAAGGAAGACATCCATCAGGGCTGTTAAGTGCTAGTACTAGCTTCAAAAGGAAAAGCTTCATTTTCTCAAAGAAAAGGGTGGTAGATTAAGGAAATGACCAAGCCAGTGTTGGTATTTTTTTGTTTCGGTGTTCATTTGAATGCTTATCAAAAAGGAAACATTGTCATGTCAAAGACCACTGCAAGGGAAGCCCAGAGGTGGCTGGAAATGAACAGATCACAAGTCCTTTAACAAGTTATTTCAAATAGCTGTAGAGCTGGGGGAGTTGGGGTGGGGGTGGGGGTGGGGGGCTGTTGTTTTGAACAAAATCTGATTAACATCAAGTTATTGAAGGGCAGATAATGAAACATAAGAATAATATTGACAGACCTGCTTTTTAAGTGGTATTTTTCCCTCTAATCAGCTGAGTTTGTTAGAGCTGATAATTTTATTTCTTCAACTCCATTAAACTGTGAGTACAAAGGACAAGACTTTACATGTAATTTACATCTTTTAAGACAACTAATCACATTGCTGTTTTGTAGGAAAAGTAATCCTTCACAGTCGTTTAGACTTCTGAATTATTAGATTCAGAGCATTGGAATCTAGAAATCTAGCTCAAAGGAGAGCTGAGGTTGTTATTTGGATTATTTGGGCCTTTAAGCCTTTTTGTTGAACTGGAAAACAATTTAAAACATAACTATAAAGTGAGGAAAATGATCTACCCCGACAATTATCTCAAGTAACCACTTGATTTTGTGTGTAAGTACAAAATATTGTATTTTTTTTCATATTTGTATAAAGTTGCATAAAGCTGGTCAGCTGTGGGTACCTCCAAGGATGAGAAATGGGAGGTTAGGTGGAAATAAGATTAGAGAAAGGGGTTGGTGTTTTTTTTTTTTTTAACTACATATCCTCTTGCCAACTTTCAAATTTTGTCTTTGTACCTCTTTCAAAGAATTCATTTGAAAATATTTCATTTTTAAAACCAGAAAGGCACTGTCTATGCTCTCAGCCAGATGCTCAGTCTGGTATAAGAAGAAAATTCTGACTATTGGCCTCTTCAGTCTCCTTTGTAACTCTTGACTTTGGAAATGGAAATTCAGCCACTGAGAGCTTCTTGATGTGCAGCTTCCTTTCTCAGAGAACACTAACCAAGAAACAAAGTCTTCAGGTCACCTTTCCTCTTCCTTTTTTGAGGACAGGAGATAAAAGAACATGGAGATCTCCCTGAGGTGTCTTAGCTTTACAACATTCCCACAGTGGGCACCTAACCCGTGAGTTAGTGTGCAGTCTCCACAACCACTATAAAACTAGGGCACTTAAGGAAAGGAAAGTATTTCTTTAGTTACTTGGATATTTGGCAGAGTGCTTTTCTCCTCTTAAACTGCTCAGATAATTGTCCATAACTTGCTGTGTGTGTGCATAACCTGTAAGAAGTGTTACTTTTAAAGGTTATCAATGTAAACGAACTCTTGTAGCATGATCAAGAAATTCCAAATAGAGGAAACAATCAATTTTAAAGAAAGAATCAAGATAAAAAAGAGTATAAGGAAGAGAAGAGAGTAGCATATTCTGTAATTTTTATTACAAAAAAGTTAAAACCCTTTACATGCTATGACATTAAATGTCATATATACGTTGATTGCAAGCAAACTTTTTAAAAAATATACATACTGTATATATTTACATTCAAGTTGGAATAACTGATGTCAAGGTGTAGTTCAGGTTTTAACCCTAACCCACCCTGTAGATTTGTTCAGCTAGTAACTACAAACAGCGATTGTATCTTCACTCAGGCACATGGAGAGGTAGAAACTGCTTTTGAAAGAACAAACAAAAATAAAACTGGAGTGCAAATGTGAAGATCATCATTGAAGCAGCTTAGCTACATCAAGGAGACCCTAACTAGCTTTGGTCATCTCAAGAAGCTGAATACATGTAGCCTTGTCCTTTAAATTAAAACCAGAAAAACTGGGCAGGTGCTCTTCTGAGCACATCAGAGGGTGGGCAGAATTCAGCAATCAATGGTCTGCCACTCTGTACCCAAGAATTGCATATGACTAAGTTAGGCAACATAGCAGCAGAGCTGGGCTGGGAGTTAGGCACCTTTTCCCTGATAGGACACAAAAAATACCCAAACAAGTGGCTTGCAAGACAGCAAATTAATATCTGTACATACAGCCTAGAACTCAGAAGCCAACTAAGATACTTCATTTCCCAAGGGAAATCCCTACTGATTTCTGCCCTTGCCCACCTCGGTCTTAAACTGAGCTCCTAAGTCTAGATAGGGGTGGGGTGAGGGGGGTGACCTGTGATTTTTTCAGGCCAAGGTTTCTTAGCCTCAATACCGGACCTCAGGAAGGCTCTTGGGCCTGAGATGGGCTCCGGGGGTTCTTGCCAGACTTAGTGGGACTTATTCCAGAGAGGGGAAGTTGGAGGGAGGCCACAGGGGTGGCTGTGCCCAGAAGCCCTTCTCGTTCCCTTTTCTTCTGTTTCATCCTGCGGTTCTGAAACCAGATTTTGACTTGGGTGTCATTCAGCTGCAAGCAGTTGGCGATCTCGATGCGTCGGGCTCGAGTTAAGTATTTATTGAAATGAAATTCTTTTTCCAGTTCTGTCAGTTGCTTGGTGCTGAAATTCGTGCGGATCGCGCTGGAAGGGTTGGCGGCTCCATAGTCGGCGAATTTGCCTGCAACATAAAGACAAGGCGTCAGCGGGACAAGGTGACGCTAAGACAGAACATGAGCGACCAGTGGGGCTAGAGTTAGAATCAAAGTCACAGCTGCGCCAGGAGAAACGCTCCACGAAGAGCTCCTTTCTGTAATTTTCTCAATACCTGGCACGTTTTCTGAGCCTGCACTCAGGGGATGCGCTATGGAATTCTGCTTTAATAACGCCCAGGAACGCGTTTCCTCGATAAAACCAAACTGCTGTCTAGGAAGACAGCGGCAACGCGCTCCCAGTGCAATTCCGCGGAGGAGACTCCATCCCCAACCCCTCGTGCCTCCGTCCAAGGCCCACGTACTTACTTTTCTTAGGGGCGTTCCTCTTCACTTTCATCCACTCAAACGTGCTGAAGGCGGCGGGGAAGCCAGAGGCAGGAGAGACGGACTTGGGATAGGCGCCTGGGGCCGGGGACGCGGTCTGAAAGGCCCCAGGGCGGCCGTCGGCTGGCTCTTTGAGACACGCGGGGAAGGGGCCAGGCTCGCCAAAGGCCGCGTAATCCACCTGGCCGCTGAGGAGGAAGGAGCCGCTGCCGGAGAAGACGGCCGAAGTGGCGTAGTGGACGTGCCCGTCGTCGGCCGCCCTCCCGGGCGCGCCGGACAAGTCGTAAGCGGGGCCAGACCCCAGGAAGCCGAAGTCAGCGCCCCCCGCCGCTGCCGCCGCGGCAGGTGCGGCGCCCGGCTCGTAGGCACCCTCCAGGGTGCACGGCGAGTACCTGGGCGCTGCCGAGGGCGGCGCGGGTGGCTGCGCGGGGGTGGCCGGGGGCGCAGGCGCTGGTCGGGCGGCGGCCAGGGGCAGACAGCTGATGAAGGCGCCGTCGCCGCTGCCCAGGGGGAATGCGGGCTGCAGGGCCACGGGTCGGGCGTCGGCGCGGCAGAACTTGGGTGCGAAGCTGAGCACTTCGCCGCTGACCCCACCGCCGCTGCCGCCGCACGACACGTACTCCAGGTAGGAGCTCATGCTTCCAGCCCGCCCTCCTGAGGGCGCAGGCCAGGGCCGGGGTGGGGAACCTGGCAGGCGCTGGGCAGGACGCCGCCGTCTGCGCCGCTCCGCCGGCCCTCTCTACCCGAGCTGCCCTCGCCGAGCCATGGCGAGCCAGCCGGAGGTAAATAGTGGCCTAATATACCGGCGGGGGCGGCCACGTGGCGCTACCCAGCCAATGGGCGGCTTCTCCGCACGGCCCGGTTCCGACTGGCGCGCGGCTCCTAGCGCCTGCCCCGCCGCCAACTTAGCCAAACCAGGCGAGGGCCGCCGCCCAGCGCCGCCCAGCCCGGAGGAGAGGCGCCGCGGCCCAGGGGCTGGCCGGGGAAAGGCGGGGCGAGAACGCAGGAAGCCTGCTCCTCGGACAGGTATTGGGCGAGGTTGGGGGAGAAAGGCAGGGCTGGCCGCTCGGGTGATGGCCAGGGGGATGGAGGGGGGAGGGCGGCTTCTGCTCTTCTGGATCCGTGGGTGGCTAGTCCCTCGGGGGCGGCTCGTAGGCGCCGCGGTGTGGAAGGGGTTAATCGGGAGCATGGCGCTCCGCCTGTGGGGATTGCTCCTAGTCCTTCTCCAGAGAAGGTAAAGTTATTCCTCTTCCCTTTTTCTGAGTCCTGTGCGTTTTCAGTTTTCTTGGCACTGATGTCATCTCCCTCCTAAACCTAGAGCAGATGTTTGGTTTTCCCTCTTTCCCCTCTTCCCTACTGCCCACGGGACTACATTTTACGCTGTAAGTGCTGTGTGGCTAGCGCGGGACAAAATCTTCACTTTTTGACTGTTTTCTTTTCACGTTACTTCACAGCATTCCCTTCAGCTTCTCCCACCCTTTGTAATTTGTGGAGGCATGATGAGAGCCAGTGTTGTAGTGCCAGGTTTTGATTTGGACAGAAGATAAAGTTTCTGCTTTGTGGGGACATGTAGCAGATTTCCCCCTCTGACCGGGTTGTCAATAAAGAATCCACCGTCGTGGTGGAACATTCGTTGTGCTCCTATTTGGGAGGCTGGCACAGACACGGTGCTTGCTAGGGAGGGTGCAAAGCCTTCCCAGGGATGGGTCATATCTCAGAGGTTTGGACGGCCTTGTACCTCGAAGCAATTAAAGCTTCTGTTCCATCAGATAAGTGCTGTGTCGTCTCTTGCGAGTGAAATCTGAGGGCTCACAATGTTAATGGGCTCACGTCTTTCCCTTGATAATAGGGTTTGTTTACTGAGTACAGAGAGTCGGGAAATAAAAGTGCAATTGGCACAGGAAATGAAGAGTAGAGAGATTACAAAGAGAAGCTGTACATTGACAATCATTCCAACTTCCTTGGGTATTTCTTGTAATGTTTCCCTTTTTAGGGCTGTAAGAAAATAAATTAAATAAATAGAAGTTATTTACACACAGTAGTAATGAAAGATAGTGGTTTCCTAAAAGAAAATGAAAGACACTCTAAAGAGTCTACTCTTAGCTTATTCAAGTGCCCTTGAAAACTTGATCTATTACAGCCTGTTACGGTTACCAAGGTTTTATTATTGTTTTACTGATCCACTTGTCCTGAAAGAGCAATTGAGCCCTTGCCTAAAGTCTCACTCTGAGGAAATCTGGAGAATAAGAGCCATCACAGTCCAGGGAGCAAGTTCCTTATGGGGATGTGGACTTGTGAATAAACTGAGCCAAAAGTATGGACTGTTGGTGAGGCTGAAGTTGAGCCAAGATGGGGAAGGGTAGGGGTGGACACCTAGGAATGAGCTCAAAGCCAAAAGAGTCTGTGGTTCCCGCACTACTGGAGTCTCTGAGTTTGATTGGGAGATAGAATCCTGTGCTGAAAATAGCCCTTCAAGTTTGATTTTGCTACTTTTGTCCTGTGCCCAATCAAATGACAAGGGTCCTAAATAGTTTTTAAGAAGAGAAAAATAAAGGTTCTTCCCTAGCACCCTGGTCAGGAAATGACAGAGCTCTCTGGAGCTAGCTCAGCCTTCAAATGTAGATGCATTTCTTCACTGCCCTCCTTCTGTGCCATTAACGCAAAAATGCAGAAGTATCAGCAAATAAGATGGTGCTGAGTTCACAATGACCCTCCTCCCCCCTTGACTAGATTATAATAGGCAGTTTTTACTGCAAGATATCCCAGCTCTCACAGTCCTCTCTCAGATGGTACTTGTCCTGTCACAACTCCTAAACCCAGAGGCCCTATGGGTCAAGAAGGAAGTCTGGCTTTATAAACCTTTTTGGGAAAGATATCCTGGTGGCTGCAACCCATGGGTTAAGACAGAAAAGCCAGCCTGATTGTTTGGCAAGTCTGACGGAAACCCATCAAATTTAAGAGCCTTTTCTCTAAGGTTTCAGATAAAATAGGCAGCCTAGGTGCCTTGGCAAATGTCATGCAACAAAGACTACGTTTTTTCTGCTAAGTGTTTTGGGCAAAGTTTGGGTCCTTCCTGACACAATTAAGCCTTGACTTTGATGTACTCATGAGCTATCCATACTATTTCCCTCAAGCGGAAATTTTGGAGATTTAGCCTTTGCTGAGGGAAGAAAGTATCCTAAAAGAGTGAGTTTTTTTTTTTTTTTTTTTTAATTTCAGACCCAATAGCAGTTCACTGATAATTGCACACAAAAAGCTACATTCTGTTGATCCTTCTCTCCACTCCCTTTAATCTCCAAATCCTTGGCATATCCCACACCTTGGAGCTCAGAGTTGGCATCTCCACTCTGGGGCTGCTTCCTCATTTACTAAGGTTAGAAGTCAAGACTCTGGTCATCTCATACTCAGATTGAACAGATGTTTGCCAAGGATTTATTTTATTTTATAAGGACATTTTCTTAGGGAAAGGTTAGGCTGGGGAAAAAGACATTTTCAAACCAAAAGAACAAGAGATTCATTTCTGCCGCAGGTCTTAGCTACATTATAAATCTACTCTAGAATAATCTTCATTTATAATTCTCTAAGGAGAAATTGGAAGATATTATTTAGGGGAAATGTAGGAAGATGTGAATATATTAGGATACTTTTAGTAATTTTAAAGTTTGTCTCTTAGATGTTCACAGGGTATGGGAGAAACGTCTTACTAATTTTATTACTTGTCAAGCCCTGAATTCCCAAGGGTCACTTGCCCTGCTGGGTCCTGGTGCTGAGTTCTCTGTGGGAGGTGACAGCAGAAGGGCCTGATTTCCAGGTTGTGTTTGATGTAGGAATGCTTTGAAATCTCTCCCATCCTGCTCGCCACAGCAGCCACTCCCTACCCACTCTCCTCCCCCATTACTACCTTTCTCTCCCATTCTAATAGCAAACTTCTTTTCTACAAACAGAAGTGATGAAGGGTGGCAGTCTGGTCTTCTGTGTGTTGAAAGTTGTTCCCAAGAATCCCCTGGCAACCACCCTCCACACGCCCCACTATGTTACCCCTTGGATACACTGGAGCACATTAAAACTCTTGGCTCCAAAACCCTAAAGTATAGGAAATCTCTTGTTTTGGAGGTGAAAAAGAGGGAGTATCATTTCTCTTAAACCACATTAAGAGAAAATTTAGGTGAAGATGCCATTCTCTGTAGCATCCTTTATTCATCCTAGAATGGAAATGGAGATGAAATGGGTTCTAAGGACAGGAATTTTAAATCTTTTGGAAGTCTGATAACATGACCCTCCCTGAGGAAAACAGTTAAAAGTCAAGCTATTGCTTGGCACATGGTAGGCATTCAATAAATGTTTGTTGGACAGAAATAAAAAATGGACAGAATGGTGTGTCTTTACCATGACTCATACTGGCTAAAGGATATCTTTAGATCATTGGTTCCCAAAACCACTTTGTGTGGGTGGGAATCACCATAGAACCTTGTTTAAAATCTCAGGTTCTGGACAGGCATGGTGGCTCACACCTATAATCCCAGAACTTTGGGAGGCTGAGGTGGGAGAATTCGAGACCAGCCTGAGCAACATAGCAAGACCCCATCACTACAAAAAAATTTTTTTTAATTAGCCAGGTGTGGTGGTGCATGCCTGTAGTCCTAGCTACTCAGGAGGCTGAGGTGAAAGGATTACTGGAGCCCAGGAGTTTGAGGTTACAGTAAACTATGATTGTGCCACTGCACTCCATCTTGGGTGACAGAGTGATACCCCTGTCTCTACCAAAAAAAAAAGGAGGAGGAGGAGGAGGAGGAGGAAGAGGAAGAGGAAGAGGAAGAAAGAAGAAGAAAAGTTCAAGTGCCTTGGTCCATCCCCAGAAATTTTAATCCAATAGGTCTGACTCAGGAATCTTTATTTTTAACAAGCCTCTTGGGTGATCCTAAAGCAAAGTTCTTCAGAAATACACTGAAAATTTTTGCTTTAGGAGTTGGGGTGGGGAGGGGGCAGTGTAGGGAAAAAGGAGATGTTTGTGTGGAAGGGACCATGAACAGTAAGAGGTCATGGCTAGCTGGTCCATGAGTATAACCTGAAACGTATCCAGAAGTCTGTTGGGTGGCAGGGCAGAGATGGCAAGCTCAAACTTAGGTCCCATTGGGCTGAAGTTCCAGAAAATATCCTTAAAAGTAGTTTAGTAGGAAGTTTCCCAAGTTTTGCTGACCAATTAGTGCTTTGCAGAGACAGCTCACTTCTGCTTCTTGCCATTTCCCTAGTCTTGGCTTTGATGACACCAGTGTGGTGGGAAGGGAAAGAAATTTATCTCTTCCAGTCTTCAAAGAAAATTTCAAGTGGTTCTGAGGCAGTGGTAAGAAGGAAGGAGTTGGGAATGGGGATCTCAAGAGGGAGGATTCAACTCTGTTTTCCTTCCATCTTTCCCAAATTGTCTGGAATGTGCATGTGAGCCCCAGGGATCCAGAGGGGGCCAAATGTTCTTTGACATAAGCTGTAACCTTCCTCTGCCTAAAGGCTGACCTTTCACAGCCTAAGATGTCAAAACCAAAAGGCACCTTGAGATAAGATACATCAATTTTAGAGGGAAGTCACTTTACTCAGAGGTTAAATAGTAAAGCCACCCTGCAAAAATGGAACCACCTTGATTCTCCTGACTCTCCACAGTCTGTTGCCTTTGCATAGTCTGCAAAGAGGGAGAAGTAAGGCAGCCACTCCTGTGCGCTGTGGCAGGCCTCCATCCTGAGCAAGCAGAGCAGTCAGTGTTCAAGGAAGCACCCTCACTTCTGGGAGAGCACACAGTCAGTGGGACTGACTGAGAGACCTGCTGCCCTCCTCTTGGGATTTGTTTGCTAAACCTGTAGACCAGACTTCTGCAGCCCCACCATGAGCTAATTCTACAAGACAGGGCTGAGAGATGCACCTGGGTCCCCATCCCCTTTACCACCAAGCAAGGGTAAAGAATCCCCTCATTTCCTGGGTTGATCAGCATCAAGGCCCTGTGGGGACAAAACAAGAGGTGTCCGATTAATTTCACTGGATAGAGCAAGTACAAATAAGGACATGTATGAATACATGCAGGCACACCCAGGTCAGCTACACTTGTACTATTTGTTGTTGTTGTTCTTCATTTATTTTTAAAATAGGTAATAAATTTAAATTGACATGGTCCAAGATTGAAAGGGTACAAAGGGCTATGCATTGAAAAATGTTTCTCTCTTGTCTGTAGCCACCTGGTTCCCCTTCACATAGGCAATCAGTTTTATTAGTTTCTTGTCTATCTTTCCAGAGATACTTTTTACCTGAACAATTCTCTCTCTCTCTCTCTCTCTCTCACACACACACATATATATAATCTCCCTACAGTTTTTTACACAAATGGTAGGATGCTCAACAGACTCTTTTGCACCATGTTTTCCCCCCTATTGTATGTTGAAGACCATTCCATATAAATACACGTAGAACTTCCTGGTTTATTTTTACAACTTCATGCTGTTCTGTATACACTGACCACAATTTATTTATATAGCCAGTCCCTATTGATGGGCAATTAATTTGTTTTCAATCTTTTGCTATTGGAAACACATAGTCAAGCTTTTTTTTTTAACCTATTAGAAAAATTCCTGTCAGTGAACTTACTTAGTCAAAAGGTATGTGCACTGGAGGTTTTAATACGTTTAGCCAATCTACACTCCATAGAAGCGAATCAATTTACACTTCTACAAGCAACATATGAGAGTTCCTGTTCCTCACACCCTTGCCCAATCAGTGGGATATTAAAGTTTTTGATTTTTGCCAAACTGGTAAGTGGAAAATAATACTTTCTATTTATCTTCATAGCATCTCCCTAAATGTCATTATTCTTTATTTGATCCTTTCATAATTCTGTTTTATAAATGATAATACACAGATAAGATAAACAACTTGCTGTAGTCACACCCAGTGTGAATGGCCAAAGTCAGATGTCTAACACTCTTTCCTATACTACAATGTTCCACACAGAGCTGAAGGAGCTTCAAAAGAGAGTGGGTGGTTTCAAGCATTTCCTGAAAAACACATGATTAAAAAAAAAAAAAAGCTTTCTGACATCTGCTAAGAGGCCTTCTCTTTAGTGGTCTGATACCAAGACCACATTTCTGCATGAATTCTCCAGAGAGTAGCCCTCAAAAGCAGAGGGCCTCTGATTAGCAATCTGATCTGACCTAGTCCTAAGCGTTAGCTTGGATTCAATATCTGGGAAGCAGTAGGGTGTTGCTTTAATTTCCCTGAGACTTATTTCTCACTGGCCACCAGGGATCTAAGTGTTAATCAGCATGGTGGGAGTGAGGGTATGTTTTCCCTAGGTTTTAGCTTTATGTACACTCACTTGGACCCAGTGAAGGTAATAATACCTAACATACACACACACACACACACACACACACACACACACAGAGCTCTAATGATAAACCTATGATGTAGATATTTTTATTGACTGTTTCACTGATGAAACTGAAGTCCAGAAAGATTAAGTGGATTGCTTAGGGTCACACAATGTATCAGTAGCAAAGCAGAAAATACAATGTAGACCTGAAACTGAACTCATTAGATTCCCCTGCAAAGTCTTCTCTTCTCCCTCTATTCATTTTGGTGAATGGCCTGACTATCCACTCAGGCCCTCAAACCTAGGGATTAGCATCCACAACTCCTCTTTTACTCATCCAATTGATTGTGAATTCCACCCCCTAAATATCTTTCTCTTCATCCTTATTAGTTCCTCTCTGCTGAATTGTTGCAGGAGCCTCCTTTTTTGTTCTTCTTGCCTCCTCTTTCTCTTTTCTCCAGTCAGACACAACATCCCCAAGAAATAGCTTTTGAAATACATAACTTCAAGTCTCAGCTTAAACCTTCAGTGGTTCCCCACTGCCTATGGAATAGGTCCAGACTCCTTTTTATGAACCTTATACGACTCCCACTCCAAACTACTCTCTTCTAAGGAGACCTTGCTCTCTTCCCTGCTTGCCTTTGCATGAATTGCTCTCTCTGCCTGGTATATCCTTCCCTCCTTGGCCTGAAAAACTCTTATACTTTAGGAAGCCAAATTTACATCCTCTGAAAATCCTTTTTTGACATTACAGTACTTAGTGGCTCCTGTTTATTTCAGGATCATTTTGACCACACCTGTTACAGCACCCATTCCATTGTTTGAGGATTCATTATTTCTCTCCCTGCCAGATTGAAGAGCACAAACCATTAGTGACTCATCTTTGTATCCCAGAGCCCAGCACAGTGCAAACAGGAGCTGTTCGGTGGGTATTGGTGAAAGCCATGGGGGGAGGGATAGACTTAACCAAGGACAACGGGACCAGTATTTTCATTGCTTAATGAGTTCAGGACACTGTGTGAGCCTTAATTCTTCAGTTTATATCTATCTGAAGCAAAATGATAGAACATTTCTCTGAAGCAAATTAATTTCTACCCAAGGGGATGGAGAGAGAGAAGGCTGACGGGGAGAGAGGACAAAGCTAGAACTTTCTGTCCTTCAGGGGCTGTTTCCTGTGGGCTGAGGCAACAGATTAACTAAATGTTAGAAACATCTCAGCTGATGTCCCCCAGCAAATATGGAAAAGGGGGACTAGGCCAGAACTTTGTTAGGATTTACAAACAGGACAGCATGTACCACTCCAGAGGGGGTGTAAGAATGCCTCACCTCTCACTCCTGCTGTGAACAGCTCCAGGGCTAATGACTGCCCCCAGAAACCTGCAGAGTCTATTCCTTTGTGGTATTTCTAAACGAAACTAAAAGAGCTGAAATTAAAATACTCGAGTCTTTCCTGCACACTAGAAAAGAGAGGAGAGGCATATCACTGTGGTTGGTGTTTTAAGTATATTTTTATTGTTGTTTCAAATACCATTCAAGTTTAGTTCCAAGTTCAACAGCAGTCTTACCCTGCTTACTCCCACACAAATACTCCTGCAGGTAGACAGATAGGTGCCTTAAATAAAATACTGTTTGTAAGAACTTTCCTTTGGGATTTTTCTTGCCCTGCCTTCCAAGATGGATTCCTCCCTTTCTGGGGGTAGAGCAGCGTTTAAGGGTGTTACTTGGACAAGCAAGAGGTGTGTTGGGGACAGGAGAATGCAGGGTCACTGTGGGTCAGGGGCGGGCTTAGGTGCAGGCGTGTTGAGAAGTCCCTGGGCGCCCTGGGTAAGCTGAGGCAGGGGCTGGCGGGCGGCAGTGCTTGCGGCCCGTGTGAGGAAGTGACCCGCCAGCCCTTCCCTCGGGCCTCGCGCTGCCCTGGCTACGTCACTCCCCGGCGGGCACCGGGCGGCGGGTCGCGCGCCCTGCGTTAGAGCTCAGCCTGCTCGCCTGCGTCTCCCCCGCTTGCGGTTTCTGGTCGGATCCCAGCTGGCCCAGACATGCTCTGAAGTAGGAGGAACTGCTGTCTAGCGAAAAGTGCACACCGGGTGATTGATGAACTCTTAATAGGACAAACCTCTCCCGCTCCCCATCCTAGACAGACGCACACAGAGAAATCCTCCACCCCAGCCCCTCCCCAGGCCTCCTAGAGGGCGAGAGGAGATGTGGCCGCCAGCCCTTAGGGTGACTAACTCACCTTTTGTCTTTCCGAAAGTGTTCCAGGTGGATTGAGGCCCACCCACCTGCCCGCCTGTAGCCTAGCTGCTTGCGCGCGCGCGTCACGCGCGTCACACGGCGGGGGCGCGGACTCGAGAGGGCCTTTGTGCTGCGCGCCCGCCAGACCGTCCTGGGAGGCGGCAGCTTTTGTTCCCGGCGGGGGCCAGAGGCGTTCAGACTCGAGTTCCACGTCAGCCCCTTCCCCAGATTGTCCCCAGGTCTGAGGACAGGTCAGGACTTCCTTTATGTGTCCTCTGCAGGCGGCAGGGGTGGCGTCGTCAGTGCCCCAAAGTATAGCAGAAGTGGTGAGGGACCCTTGTACCAGCTCCTTAGAGCTCAGCTCACCCGACCCACTTTTCCACTTGGCCTTTGCGGAGGTGGTGGAGGAGGGGAATGGTATTTGTACCGCAGCGCTGTGAACAATAGAGCCATCAAAAGGCCTTCTCAAATGTCAGGGATACTCCTCGCCCAACAAGCCCCCGTGGCCTGGTTTTAAAGCCTGCTATCCAGATAAAAACACACTGTCTGTATCAGAGCTCTCCATGAATCCCTCTTTAAATTAGGGTCTTCTCCCTCTGGCCCTGAGGTTAAAACCCTACTTCTTTTGTGATTTTCCTGATATTATCCTTACATAAAAATTATCCAGATTAGCCATAGGAACTACTCAAGGCATTTTGCTGCATAATCTAGAACAAGAAGACTCATGCAAATAGCTTATACCTTACAGATCTCCAGGGGACCCTTCACCTGCCTCTGCCACTGCAAATGACTGGACATCCATCTACCCTGGCTCTTCCCTCGTGTGTGGGAATCTTTTGTGCACTGTGCTTCATGCTGGACCTGGTCTGAAAATGGGCCCTTGGATTGTCTTTGTATTTTCTAACTTGCCAAAGTGGGTGTGAGACCCGAGGGAAGTATTCAGGAATGGGCTTTAGGCCAGGTACATAAATCCATTTGACACCAACCTTGGACCCCAAAGATAAGGGCATTTGTGCTGGAGTAGAAAACAAAGGCATGATGAGAACTAACATTTCATCCTCTGTGATGATCCTTTCCATTCACCATCCTTTCTCTCCAGCACCATCAATGCAGTAGGTTCAGAGAACTCACCTACCCAGTGTTTTTTTTCCTCTCCATACAGTCATTTGCAAGAGAGATCTTGGAGCCAGCCATCACAGCTGGTAAAGGCTTGGCTGGTGACAGCCCAGTCTAGGAATAAGTAGGCCTGCTCCCCTGAGCCTTAAGTACGTACCCTCTCTGGGAAGTTGCAGTACCCTGAAGTGGTCAGGTCATAGGCCTGTGGAGACAAGGCCTTCTGCCTCTTCTTGCCTTCACAAAATTCTGTTCTTCCTATTCTTTTCTTTCAGTTTCTGAAAAAAGGACCAAAGTAATGCCAAGAACTCCCAGATGAAGAGGACCTTCCTAGACCTGTTACTGGAATTAACCACTTCTTGACATGAGAAGGAAGTTTCAGCTAATTCTCAGGATAAAGTCAAAATGGGCCTGTGACAGTCCCTTGAATACTGAAGGTGTAAACAAGCTTCTGGCTCCCCCAGGTCAAGCACAGGAACACTTCTTATTAGAATGAAGGGCTACTTTGTTATTCAATCATACACCCACACACATCCTCTTCAGCTTCCCTAATGAAAAACCTCAACAGATGGAGAGCCTGAGCTCCAATCCTCCTAGCTGAGAAGATGCACTTCACTCAAGGGCCAGGGGGCTGGTACAGACTGGGGAAGGGAGAAGGGACAAACAGCTTGTATAGGTAATCACTATCTTTTAATACTCCTTAAGGATAGAAATTTGAAAAATCTTGTTCAGCAAGGTTAGCAGCCTCTGGGGCCTTGGAAACCAATTTGGCTGATGTGTCTCTGATAGGGACTAGGCTTGGGGCTGCACTGAGGGGAACGTACTTGCTCTATATTCTCTCCTCTCTCATTTGAAGGCCTGTACAAAGAGATGGTACAAATGGATGGTTAACTTAATGATTCCATCAGAGGCGGATTTTTCTCTGTCAGGTTCCTGGATGAGGCTGAGCTCTGAAAGCGAAGAGGCAGAATATGTACTGAATTGCCCTTTCTTCCCTCCTCACCAGTGGCCAGGACTACTCTCCAGGCCTTTCCTCTGCTTCTTCCCTATCCCCCCTGGCTAGTTCAATTGGGTCTCAGCACTTCACTCCAGGCTGGGTCCTGAGTTTTTCCTGGTTGCAAAGAAAGCTCTGCCTCTGCCTAAATCTCTTTCCTATCCCCACCTCCCATTTTGCAACAGGCCATTCTGGCTGCCCCATTGCTATACTGCCTTAATTCATACTTGATTGCCTGGACAGAACAGCCAGGAACGTCCAAACGACTGCCACCCCTCACACAGGGGTCTGGGCTCCTGGCCCTCACCTCTTTCTTAAACCTCAGGGGGGCCCCACAACCTCTCTGATCCTCGCCTCTCCCAAAGCGGACTCTTTAAGAAAAGAGCAGAGCTGGCCAAGGCCTGAGCCAAAAATCCATTTCTTTTCCTGGGGCAAATGAAGTAGACCTCCCAGAGACCAAAGCCTGGGGCGAGGCCTTGGCCCCGCGCTGCCTTTGTATGGCCTCTCCCGCCGCGGAACCCGTGGCGCCTTGCACACAATGGCGCGGCTGCTGTGGGCAGAGCTGGCTGCTCCGGGACACTCTCAACCCAGCTCCTGGTGGCAAGGCTTCGAGCAGCCTCGAGGCCTTGGTGAGCTTCCCTACTGCCTCCCCTCCCAGCACCCGTACGGGGAGAGACACGGACTCGGGTGGAGGTTGCCTTCCCCCACCAACTTCCCCCTTCCCGCTGCGGGTCCTCCCGGAGAGGAGAGGCCTGGGTCCTAGGCACTATGGCTGGGCCGTCCTCCCCTCCCCCATTCTCTTCTTTCTCCGGCTTCTCTGAAGCCCGAGAGGGAGGAGGCAGGCGCCTCCGCCCGTAGAGCAGCTATTGTGACCTTCCCCCGAAGAGCGGGAACCCAGCCGAGTGTATACCGCCGGCGGTGGCGGGGGTGGAGGCGACTGTGTGAGCAAACTCGGGTGCAGAGGGGGTGGCACCGGGAAATAAATAAAGGTTTGCAACCTCGGGCAGTTGGGCCCTTCAGAGGGCATTTGGTTGTGTTTAGACTCGGGTGCTTCCTAACACTAATTGCAGGCTCAAGAGGAGGGGAATTTATGGCGAAGGCCAAGGCGGCTTGTTTATAATTTATGAAGTTTTAAATGGCTGTGCCGCGGGCCCCAGCACTCGCCCGGGCGGGCAGGCGCGCAGGAACGCTCCCTCCCATGACTTGCCACCACCCCCACCCGCACCCGGAGTGACCGAGTGTGCCCATCAGATGACTCTCATGCCAATGGCAGGAACGGATCCGAGCCATTCTCAGGAGTCTTAGGAACCTCCAGAGGCGGGAGAGAGCCGCAGATTTGGTCCAAGCCCTCACCCCATTCCAGAAGAGGGCCTGGGGAGGCTGCGGCTGCCTGGAGAGGGAGCCCCCAACCCCTCACTTCCTTGGAGCCTGAGTGCGAGAGGAAGCTGATGTCAACCGGGCTAGACACTGTTTAAAGTCTAATCCATGAAACCCTAAGCCGCAAATGACACTTGGGGTTTTGCAGACACCCGCAGACTCAGCAGATACTCCTGCGGTAACACACCGAGCTGGAAAACGCCTGGAGCCATGATGCATTATGTATTTTTATTATTATTTATGGTAGGAAGAGGAGATGAGGGAAAAACTGGGCTGAATCTAAGCAGCCTGACAATTCATCTATTTAATATTTAGCCAGTTAAGAAAGGTAGTTGTAATCCCTGCAAGGCAGCTAGCTCTTCTTTGATTTCCCTAGTAGCTTAAAAAATAATTTCTTACAAGACAATTAGAAATTTTGCCTATGGATGCAAATTTTATAGAAAACAATGTTAAGCCTTGAAAGTGGGTAAAATATGCCTTCGATTGAAGTCATTTATTCTGTTGATACACTTCTACAACATGTATACTTTAAACCTGCTCAGATAAAGTGAAATTTAGCAAAAGGATATCCCCTCCCGCCCCAATCTAACATGCCATTTAAAAAACAGCACAAAGGAACAAGGAAACTAAATATTATTTTGAGCCATGATTACTTAGCGAAACACAAACATCCAAATAGAAACGATTGTTGTTCCACCAGAAGATCAGAAGTTAAATTATTTCCACACAATAGGAAATTCACCTCGTGTCACCGGGTATGTAGTAGGAGTTGCAGTATTTGTCAAACCAAATAGAGATGCGTGGGCTGACTTTGCTGAAATACAAAAGAATTGAACCTTATCTGAAGGCGTTTTTCTAAGTGGTCCCTTCCAAAAAAGCGGGTAAGTTGTCCACCCCTAGCTGAAGCCATGATAATATTTACAAAATGGTTAAAAAACCTTGAGACATTTTTGCCCGTTTTGTACAAAGAAGCAGGAGTAAACAAGGTGTTTACACTTGTTATGTTCCATTAATGAAACTTTTATTTCTTTACATCTTGGGGAAGGTTTGTTTTCTTTAGAAATGAATTAATGACCACTACAATGCAAGAATTTTTGACAGCATTTCCTAGAGAAAAGGCTTAGGTGTGTATCTCCAAATAATGATTTCTTTTTTGGCACCTTAGCTTTTTCATAGCTCAATTCTTCTTATGACTTCTCTTATGTCTTTGATTGTCAGTTTTCTTTCAAAGATTTTGTTTTATTACTGAATGCAGAAAAGTGATCCCTGGCCTCCCCAATGTAAAAGTCGATTGTGTCTAGAAAGAGGGCGTTAGGAAACAGCAAAGCAGGCACCGCTTTGAAAAAGCTCTATCCAAGTCATCCTGCCCAGAACCTTTCTAGGTTTGCATCCTCATTTTCCCCCTTAATTTCAACAGCTGGAAAGTAATAAAGTATCCCCAGAATCAATCTGTGAACTAGATCCCAAAGAAATAAAATAATTTTTTCGAAGGGTCAGTCTATTACCGGGCCTTCCATGGGGATTGTGCGAAAGGTAAAGGCATAGCGTGATCTGCTTGCAAGTGTGCGTGATTAACACAAATACACTTCCGACTGAGAAATTTTTTTATTCTAAATATTTGTTCAAATAGTACCAGACAATTTGAAATCAATAAACTGTGTCGAATGGCGAGGGCTATAGCTGTTGAGAACTGACTAATGTGTGTCTTGCCAGGCCACCGGGTTTCCTGACTCTCTACCCATGAAGGACAATTTGTGATCTTAATCCTTTACATCAACTACAAACACCAGCCACAGTTACAACTGTTCAAAACTACTCTCTCAACTAGTTCAGACCAATGGGACTAAAGAGGTGAAATGTGGCCCCAAGGCCTAGGAGCGCGTTCCTAAACTCGGCTGGAGAAATCTACAAATATACACATAAATACATTCAGACAAGGATAAATAATCAGGGAAACGAAATGATTCGCTTCAAATAAATACAGAGAGTTTAGTCCGATGCAATCCTTACGGGACGGGAAGGAGCGTATAAATTAAGGTCTCCGAAACTAAGCTAGACGAGGGCCAGGACCAGGGCTCTCAGGGATCTGATCCCTCTGCAGGGCACGCCACCGATGGGTCTCAGACTTACCTTTGGGACACCATTACCAGATTAGAGTCCCTCGGTCCGCAGTACGTGGCACTGTCAGGCTTACAGGGGAGGATCCTTGCGGCTGATTTATGGCGAGTCACCCAAAGGAGGAGGCGCATGGAGGGAAGGCTGGTCGCCTGGACCTCTGCCGCTGGAGCCCTGAGACCCGGGAGGCAGCGGCAGGGCCAGAGCGGGGGAGGGGGTCCCCAGCTGCCCCGCGGGCCCCGCCCGCCACCCCCACCACCAAAGCAGGAGAGGTAATTGAGCCGCGAGTTCGGGCTGGCGGCAGCTGCTACAGATGCGTCAGTTTGGGGGCCTCGGGCAGGCGTCCCTGAGACGAGTGGTGGGCCGAGAGATCTGTGTAGGTGGGATGAGGGTCGCACGGTCCATGGTGGTGGTTGCCAGGAATCTGCGCGGCGCAACTGTAGTCCACGCTGGCCGACGACGGGTGCGAGAGGTGGCCCAGGTTGAAGACAGGCCCGGACGCGGGCGCCATGGAGTCGACGAAGTTGCCGCCCACGTACACGGGACTGCCCTGCAGGTTGGCGCTGGCAAAACCGCCGCCGTTGCTCGCCATGGGGTGGGGCTCGAACTCCGGCGCCGCGTAGCGCTTCTGCTGTGGCAGGCAGCTGCTGAGCGGCGCCGTGTAGGCGGCCAGGCCGTACATATTGGGCTGCGATTTGGCGAAAGCGGGCGGCGAGGGCGCGTCGTAGGCCAGGCCGGGCACGGGCGGCAGCTGGCCCGAGTAGGCCACGTGGCCAGCGGCGCCGCCGAGCGGAGGGCTGCGCTCTGGGGACTGGCCAGCCGGCGAGTGCAGGATGCCCTTGGCCTTCTGGTCCTTCTTGTACTTCATGCGTCTGTTCTGGAACCAGATCTTGATCTGGCGTTCGGTGAGATTCAGCAGGTTGGCCATCTCCACACGGCGTGGCCGGCACAAGTAGCGGTTGAAGTGGAATTCTTTTTCCAACTCTACCAGCTGCGCACTCGTGTACGCCGTGCGTACCCGCTTGGACGCTGGGCCCGGCGGGCTCTTGTCCTCGCAGCTCTCTCCTGGGCAGGGAGGAAGAGAGAGGGGGCGCTGAGCGAGGAGGAAGAGAGGTGCTTTCCTGGTTCCTTTTTCCTCCTCCCTTCTCCCCCCCAATCCAGGCTAGAGCGGGGAGGGGGCGTTTGAGAGGTACAATTCCAAGGGGGAACTCACCTCCTCCTCAGGCTTACCTGCCAGTCGCACCTGAAACCTCCATCTGCTTTGTGAGAACTGATTCACTGTGCCCACCCTCTCCCCTCCAGCCTAGCCCATCATCTCATCTCCACCCAAAGGCCATGAAGGAGTTTAATGAGAGACTAGGAGCAGCTGGTAAGGCCTCCCCCCCCCCAACCCTGTCAAAGAAGGGCCAGACTTCTTTGAGCACTCCTCCCAGCCTCTGCTGCTGGGGGTGGAGAGCAGGGAGGAGGAAGCAGCTCCATCCCTCCTTGCTTAGGGACTGGCTCCTAGGCAAAGCACCCCCCAGGGAACAAAGAATGAAGGTGGGGATCTTGGTACCTCACTCCAGCCCAGCAGCACCTGAAGGCAGGGAGGTGACAGACCAAAAAAAATACTGCCCTGGAGTTTTAGGGGGGGTCTAAGGCCAGGCTAGAAGCATTTGGAGTATTGCAGTGCTGGGAGCAGCAGCCTCAACACTGGCTTCTACTAGCCCTGCCACCTCTCAGCTGCTTGTCCACTCCCTTCCTGGGAAGACAAATGGATTTCTCCTGGGAGGGAGGGCCTGAGCCTGCAGCTAAGGAGGGAAGGGCAGGAAAAGGAGCTTGCAGGCAGGATGATGCCTTCCCCTTAGGATCAGCAGCCCCAGAGAGCATCAGGCAAACCAGACACCTGATAAAAAGCCACATCCCAGGCCTCAAACCAGCCCTGGACCTGGAAGCAAGTTCGTATACCTGAAGATAAACCATATCAGAGAACACAAGGGCAGAAAATTTCAGGAACCAAGCAGTCTGAGCAGAGAGGAGGAGGAGGCTTCAGAGCTCCTGTCCATCCCTGTTTTCATCCATACACACTGGAGCTAGAGAAGACCTTCTCAACTCTAGGGTACCCCTTCCAAGAAGAGAGATCCAAAACTGCTCTTGTCTCCCAGAACATCCTCTCCCTCTAGGATATACACCTCCCCATTGCAGATTTGCTGGAGTGGGGAGAAATGGGCTGGGGCAGGTCAAGTGGAGTCTCATGGTTGTGCCTTGCAGGCCCTGGAATCAGACTAGTTGTCTTCAAATCTACCACTTTGCAGTTTCGTGATCTTGGGCAAGCTGCTTATCATTTCTAACGGTTTCCTTATTTGTAAAATGAGAATGTTATACCTACCTCAAAAGATTCTTTGGAAAATTTAATTAGTTAATGCTTATAAAGTACTTGGCATGGTTCTTGACATATTGCTCCTTAGACTTGACTTACTAATTTGAAGGAGTGGGATTCATGTGGTACAGGCTATATAACCACCTAGGCTTGGGGATTATAACACCTGTCTTCAAATTTTGAAAAGCTATTGGGTGGAAAATGGAGCTGAGTTATGACTAGCAGCCCCGGAAAACAGATGTCAGTTTAAGGAAGAGCTCTATATTAATAACTGTGAGACCTCTCCAGCAATGGCACCAGCTGCCTGGAATGGAAGTGAACACCCTATCACTGCAAGGGCATGACCCCAATCAGAGACACTAAAAAGGAAGGACATTTCAGCATGAGCAAGAGTATAGAGATTTGGCTTCCAAGGTTGCACTCCCAGCCATGACTGGGGCTTCCTGGAGTCAGTCTGGAGGGGCCTTGGTCCAGGGTGAGCCATCTCAGAGAGCTACCTGCAGTGGCACAGCTGTTCTTCTGCTTGGAGTTCTGTCGAGACTCTTTCATCCAGGGGAAGATCTGCTTGCTGATGGTGGCTGAGGAGCTAGAAGCACTGGGTCCCCCTTTGGGCTTCTTGGCAGGCACTCCACCTCCAGGATTGGGGGGTGAAGATGGGGGCAGGGTTGGTGGTGGAGGAGGGGGTTGTGGTGGCTGCTGCTCTGAGTTCAGACCTGGAGGCTGGCTGCCACCACCCGCACCCTGGCTGTTCCCAGTGCCAGGCCGCATGCAGCTACCATTGAGTTCAGCTCCCTTGTGGGCTTGGGCTCGAAGAGGTGCAGAGCTCTGGATGGAGCAGGCAGAACCTGGGTAATCAGCGTCCAGTGAGTTGGCAGCAGCAGGGGGTGGGTAGGGCTGATGAGGGTTGCTATAGCCATAAGTGTCAGTGGCTTTGCTGTAGCCATAGCCTCCGAACAATCCTGGGTTTTCATAGTAAGCAGCCTTCTGCATTGTGCACTCAGGAAGCTCCAGGGCCTGCTGACCCTGCTCAAATAACATTGACTACCACTGTCTCCTTCACGGCCACCTCCAATGTCTTCAGAATGCTGAGAGAGCTGGGCCAACCCCCAGGCTCCAGGTTACCTGCTGAGAAGAAAAGTGAGACGCCCAGAGGGACTGTCATTGGCAAGACCAGTCAATGCAGAAGAAGTAGCCCATGCTCTCTGCTTCCCACCCATTTCATGGGCAGGAGAGGGGGGATGGGCAAGGTGCTGGTTCTGGGATTTATCTGAACCCTTAGAAAAGTCAGAAGGAATTTTTCCTAAATTTCAGAAAAGACCTTTTCTTTAGCTCAACTCCAGCAAGGGAAGAGGCTTCCCTCTACCCTAGATGCATTTTTTTCCCTTCAAAATTGTCCATTAGCCTTTGAACCTGTGTAGAAAAGCACTTATGGCTTCATACATTTTACTTGCTGATACTCCCACTAAACTGTGAGCTCCTTGCAGGCAAGGACTGTGTCATTCATCTGTATATTCCTACCATTCAGCCCAGTGTCCTGCATGTAGCAAATGCAATAAATGCTTGTTGAATGAGTGGATGAATAAATGGATCAATCAGTCAATCACTGGGTCATCACAGGGTTTTGATAGGTAAAAGTAAGCCCTATAACACAATGAGAACAGAAAGAACTCAAAAAAAAAAAAAAAAAAACCTCCCCCACCTGATTTCAAAATCACAGCATGTTTAATGAACGTTCAGATGGTCCACTTTGCGATGACAGGGTGAGAGTCAGCCCAGTTAGCTCTGTGGGTCAGCACTGTGAAGTCTACAATGTAGAAAACTAGGCGATAAAAACCAAGAAGAAGACTTCCAGACTTATTTTGAGGCTAGAAAATGTTTCTTCTCTTTCATCTACATTTTTCTAGACCCTTTACTTTATCCTCCCACTACTTTTAAATGGATACCACTGGAAATGGGTGAAAAGATTTAGAATTTGAAATGCATGGAACATGGGTGAATAGAGAATGCTTTAAAACTTTATCATTTTTACCCTGGGTCTATTGTATAAATAGATGTTATTATTGACCTCCGCTCTGGACCATCTATTCAACCCTACCTCCTACCCAACCCACAGCCAATAAGAGAACCTCTCATGACATGATGAATGGGCCCAGAATTAGAAAAAGAAAAAAAAAAAAAAACTAAGAAATATTCTACTCCTTTTGTATCCCGTGACTCTGGATGGGGGTTTCCCGTCTCCCTCTTCCTCCCCACTTCTTCTGAAAGGCTCCTAAGGAGTTAAAGTATAACTAATACCACTCAATCACTTTTGTCTGTTTGATAAAGAAAACTCATAGGTCAGCTCCGTAGTCTTAATTCTTGATCTCTCTTTTAGGCAGCTTTCCTTCCCAGAAACTCTCCCTGGCTTCCATCCTGGTCATTATGATGCACCACATTATCTAGATAGCTTATGTGGCCTAATGAAGTTGACCACAGGTACCAAAACCACTTGTTTGTCCGCTCATTTTCCCTCCACTTTCACCTGAGAGCCTAACTCAATTTTTTAAATTCTTCAAATTAGTTTTTGTTTGTTAGGCAGTTTTCTTGCTCATTGTGTTTTATAATATAAGTGAATATGCCATTTATCTTAATGAAGAACGGGCCCTTTTCAATGGGGTATCTTAATACTAAGATGTTATGTTGTAGGAATTGTTTCTGCTGGTGTTCTTAAATGTATGCAGTTAGGAATCTACCTAACAAAGCTGGACTTAATCTTTCTTTTGATTAATTTTCTATATCTTTCCCTGTTAATGTTACTGAATATCAAATAGACAGCTATATCCTCATCCTGTGACTAATATTTACATGTGTTTGCCCCAAGAGAGACACTCTGGGTTTGGGTAAGTTCTGAGCTTTTCTGGGATTCTGTTTCCAGTCTTAATGGTCAGGATGTCTAAATGGTCACACCAGACACTCAGACCACCAGAACTTGCTGCTGCTTCTGTCATTCCATTTACAACTGTGGAAGCAAAACATCCCCCCTCCTGCCTCCCAAGTTGACCAAGTTTATCTTTATAGGTTGACTAGTCACATTAAAATAGGTTCTTTAGGAACTGACCAGATCTTTGAGAAAGATGGCTTTACATATGTATTTGTTCCTATGGCATATACCTAGAAAAAGTTGTGTACAGACCTCTAAAGTAAAATACTAGTTTCTTGACTAACCACAGTCTGTTTTCCTGCCTGTTTATATTGTCTTAAGAAATTTTCAGGCCCACTCAATGATGATCTACTACCTTAAAGTCCATTTCCCCAAAAGCAAGTGCTGGCTGCAGGCAGTGCTGTCTTCAATGGGAAGGGCTTTGCAGTCCCCCAAAAATACAGCACCCCAAAGAAGCCACCTCTCTTAAAACAAAACCTGAGAACATTGTTACAAAACTGGTAAAAAGGCTTATTTCTTTCCAGAAATCCCTACTCCTTGTGAACTCTGCTTGAACCTAAAAAGCAGGAACGGGTCATAAATCACTTGGACAATGGTCAACTGTTCAGTGGCTCATCTTTTCGACGCCCCCCCCCCTTTTTTTTAAAGGCTTTCTTTTCTCGCCCTTTGGTACCTTTGCTCATTTGGGTTCCAAGATCCAAATGCCTTGGGGTGAAGACGGGCCGGTGTAGGGGGAGGGGCGGTCGAGCCCAGCTCCACAATTCTTCGAAGCCCTCAGCTGCCTTTTCTCTCCCTTCTCCTTCTCTCCACCCCCTAAGCCCGGGAAACTGGCCCGGGCCATGCCCTGCCCCTCCTGGGGAAGGGCGGCCAAATGGGGTCTGGCTCGCCCTTTCTTGCGGTTCCGGGAAGTTGCCCAATTCAGCTCGGAGGCCCAGCCATAGGCCTGGAATACAGTGCCAAACGGTCTCCCATCGGAAAGGAGGCATCCTCTGAGCGACCACCACCCGCTCCCCCGGCCGCGCTTGCCCGCTGCGCCCGCTGCGCCTACGAAGCAGCGCAGCCCTGATACTTGCTCACTGCACTTAATTCTGCCCGGGATCAATACCTAATATGATACCGAATAAATAAAGGGCGCTCACAGCGGCCAGGGGACGGGGTTATTAAGCAGCTGGAGCTCTCACGGTGCATATCAATGCACCTGTCATTGTGGTTTGTAACAAAATTTATGACTGCGACCACGGCGGCAGTAAACGCTTCAGTAAGGAATGAAAAGAAAAACACTTTCCAAGGCCCAGCACTTTTCAGAAGTGGAAAGCAGGCTCTGCGTAGGAGGCAGCGCAGCAAAAGAATTCCCTACTCCGCACTTTTCCCGCTCGCGCACCCTGTGAGCAGCGGGATTATATAAAGTGGCCGGCGCTCGCCTCCGCTAGCAGCTCTGCTTCGCCACCAGAGTCAGGACCGGACGCACGCTTCCTCGCCGAGGACCGAAGACCTGCTGCCGCCACGGCCTCGGACGCCAGGAGGCTTGCTGGATGCACCGCGCGGACACCGGCCCGGCGCTCGCTTGCCCGCTGTGGCTGTGGAAAGGCTGTAGGGAAGGGTTGGGAAGGGTTGGGAAGGGTTGGGAAGGGAGGGAGCAACAGGGGCCGGGCTGTGACTAGCGCTACAATCGTCGTAAATCACGGATGGGTAGAGTCAGTCCGTGCAAGTTGGAAGAGAAGGGGGAGGCAATGGAGTGCTAGTTGCGTCAGTTTCTCTCAAAATTCTCTAAGGTTCGAGTTGGTCTCGGCGCCTCTCCCTGTTTTGTCTTAACCAGGGCCTCAGAAGCCCACGGATCTCTTTCTGGGGGCCCAAACTCTTGCTGGGCATCCTGTTAATTCACTGGAACCGAGCAATGATTCTACCTTCCATATTGGCTTTGCTAATTCAGGATTTGGAAACCACTCCTTTTCAGGTTGCTTGGAAAAGGATTTATTTACGTTCTCCCCAAGTTCTCTGGATCTCTCAGCCTGAGCCTCTTCTGCTCTATGGGAATCCCTGTGCGCCCTTCTAAATCACTCTTATTTAGCACAGATAACTCAATACTGAAATGCACCCTGCATTTAAGGCACTGGGCTCATCCCATTAAAGCGCCATAAATTTGAAGGCCGATGATCAGTTATCCTGTAACCGGCGGCAGTTCACACTGAGGTGATCCACTTCAAAGCCGCCCTTTGTTTTACGTCCTGATGTATGAATTTTGAGATGGCTACCCTGAATTGCAGGACAGAAATGGAAATGTAGTGGAAATTATTTTTTATAATTACACCCACTCACCGCAATTATGTATGTGTGTGTTTTCTTGAATTTGGTCTCTTTTTGTAGGCTCTTCTGGTTCCTTTTGATATTCTATGGAGGTGGATCTGGAACAAAATGGAAAACTCTCAGTAGCAGCAGTTTCTTTCTTACAAACAACATGTTGAGAGGACCCCCTTTAAGGGTATCATAATCAATGTGACTATTGTATATGGTGCCCTCCGCCATCCAGAGGCCTTCTCCCCAGTAAAAAGGAGACTCAGTTGGCTCTCAGGGAGCTAGAGGCTGTTAACACCAAGATCCTTGCCTGAATGGAGGAGGGAAGAGCCCAGACCTGAGGGAAGAGCCAGATCCTCTGGCCAGGGGGTGAGCTAAGTGGGTCAGAGGAGCAGGGAAACCAGTCCACCCTCCTCCTGCTCCCACCAAGCCCTAAATGCCCCTGGGTCCCAATCCCGGAGGACAGACCCACCACCTAGGAGCAGAAGAGAGACTGTGCAGAATAAAGGTGGGAGGGAGGCTACAGACTGGGGCACCAGGAGAGGCTGGTAGATGGGCCTGAATGGATCTAGTCAGGGCTGCCCCACAGAGCCTCAATGAAGAGGGAGCTGGGTGCTATTTCCTGGTTTGTACATTAAATTTTTACCTAAGATGCTTTCCCTGAGTTTATTCACTCCTGTAAGCATCCACACTCTTGGCCTGGGCTGCCCACTGCTGGGTCAGGATCAGGCTACAAACCACCTAAGAAACAAACATCCTTTCTACTCTCACCCAAAACCACCAACCAAGGGGTCCAAGCAGTGACACCACTCAGCGGTGGGGTCCAAGCCCTGGCAGGTGAAGGAAGAGGGACAGAGTCCCGCTCTTGCATCTTCCCTGTGCAATTTGTCGACTCAGTAGTTTGCAAACACTAAATCGCACCCGGGAAAGCCTCACACAAAGCTTTCCGGGCGCTTCTAAAGACCACAGCGCACAGCCATAAGCCTTTGAAGTGACCTTTGGCTCGAGCCACAATAACTCACCCCTTAATGAACACCCAACGGAAGCGCTTCAGAGAGATCCCAGCCCGGTAGGGCTCCTAACTTCGCGCCCCAGCTTCAGCTTCCCCGCCGCCCTGGGCCCAGGGGGAAAAGTCGCTCTCCCGCCCCCACCCCAAGCCCGCTTGGCTGGCCGGGCCCTGAGGGTGGCGCGGCGGAGGCGCAAGGTACCAGGAGTCTCAAACCAGTGGGTCCTGCAGCTGCTTTGTATAATACATTCACGTGGGCGGATGTCAACTTTCCCTGCTTATTATTTATTTATTTATCTTTAAAAAGGGGTTCTTTAGTAGTAGGAGCATCCCTTCGAAAGATCTAAGTTGAGAGGCCAGCTAGGGCGACGATACCCTGACGTCTCTGGCTAGATTTTGTTTTCCAGCCACGGAGAAACAGGGTAAGTTTGCACCTGGGCATTCAGGGGTGCCTGGTCACCTCTTGGCTTGGGAAAGGGGAAGGAAAAAGGACCCCAAGTTGGCCAAAGTTGGATTACCAGAAAAGCCCCCAGCACTTTCTCCCACATTCCTCCCCTGCCCACCCACCATCCTACATGGGCCCAGCTTTAGCCCTTTGCTTGCCCAGAATCTCGGCCTTAGCCTGGCTGGCTCTGGGCCACCAGCACTAGTACCCTTTCTAGAGCCAAAAAATGGGGGCAGTAGTAGAGAGCCCCGTCTGCCAGCTGTCAACGAAGAGCTGGTTCCAGGCAGCCCCAGCCCTGTCCCCCATCCCCCACCAGCACCCCGGGAAAACTCTTTAGGATAGGGCCAGCACGGAGCCTTGGTGGGGATTATTGAAATTTTCGGGGAAGTTATAAGTGAGTGCTCCATGGGGCCAAATGAAATGCTGCTCGCAGTAATTGGATTCAGCTGACTAAGCTGGCAGGCGCGCTGCTCCAAGGCAGTGAGCAAAGAAAAATGTCCAGCGACTTTAAGTTTTGATGGAGCCAGACACAGGCGATTGAGGAAACAACTTTACTGCACTCCTTTGATGGCAATGTCCCTAGAAGTCAGTCCCTCTCCTGCTGGGGCCTGTCTCAACTTAGGTTAAGGGAGTGCTCCTTGCTTTGGGGGTCCTTTCCCTATAGAGGTCCAGTCTGGTCTGGCCCAGTGGCGTTTCCTTGAGCTTGGAGCCACTCACTCGGGCTCATGGACCTGCTCACTCCGGCCTTGGCCCGCAAAGACCCGGGATGGGATGTCTTCCCTCCGCCAGCCAGGAACCATAGGGAGCAAGCAAACAAAAGAATAGATTGGATTCAGGAACCAATATATGGTTTCGTTTTCACTCAGAGTTCTTTGGGGAAGAGGACCCAGAAACCCTGAATCTTTTCTCTGCCACTATGGCAGTCAGAAGCCTAGATTGGTGGGGGGAGTGTAGGGTAGCCTCCCAAACTCTTCTGGGTAGTTTGGGGTTCTCTTGAATTTGTGGGGGAGAAGCTAAGTAGCATTTTAACCTCTCAAGAAAAAAATATTAAGCCACCAGCAAGAGGTAAAGCCCTCTTGTGTGTAGCTCACTCCCAGAACAATGCAGGGAGCTGGCTAGCCACCGAGTTTATTTTAAATACATATAAATCAACCCGCCTGTGCCCAACCTGGCAGCCCAAGACACAAAATTAATATGACGCTCCATCTTACTTTGGCAGTGACAGTGTAAAAAAGTTTTTTTATTCATTTCATTTTTCAGCCTATTCTCATAATTGCATATTTACCCCCAAACTACTTCCCCCTGCCCCCAGTCCCTTCACTAGATCCGTTCCTTAAACTGCTACTGCCACCCCCATGCCGCCGGCCACCCTCCAAGCCTGGCAGGTAGTGTCCTCCTAACCTTTTGGTAGGCGGGGAACGTCCCCACAAAGCGCGCCTCGTTACGATTAATCACCATCCTCGATGTATATGTAGAACTGTATCTAGGTCTATGCGGGCTGCCTCACCAATTGGCAATAATCAAGATCACAGATTACACAAAATAAATCATATTTAGTATCCCACTCAGGGTAGCAAGCCGCCCCGTGCCCAAAGATTTCCATTTTGTCATGCAATTGCTTACCTGGATCCCAATTTATCATAAACCCGGTGTCCTCGGCCTCAGAGTGGGCGCCAGTGGGGGGCAGAGCTAGCCTTCCCCCTTTGTCTGCAGACAACACTGTCCCAACCCTGGTCTTGCGCGCTCGCAGACGCGGCCATATACCCGAGCATACGGAATTCCCGGTAGAACGGAACCAGGCTGAGGTTCAACTACCAATAAACGCAGGAGGAACGAGTTCGTAGTCTCCGAGCTGGCTTCGCCTGCGCTGCGCTCCCGTCGGTCCACCCGCCCGCCCGTCCGCTCTCAGGCCCAGAGCGGCGGCCACCCGCGCCCCCACCCACTCCTGGGTTTCTGCCCAGCCCTCCCAGGCCCCCCAGAGCTCGGGATTTGTTTTGTTTGCGGAACGTGGTCCTTTCTGGATTTGGAGAGAGCCCCGGAAACCCCCTCATAGTCGGGAAATACAGACGCTGCCTTCAAATGCGAGCATATTTGTTCACGTGACCCTGAGGGAAGATTGTACTGATTGAGGCTGAAACTTTCACGCCATCCAGCCCCGGAGCACAGCCAGGCCTGGGGGCTGGAAGGAGGGGCGCAGGAGGCTTGGGCCCCGGCGCCTTCCCTGGGGCAGACCTGGCTGGGTGTGGGACGGAAGGAAAGAACCCTATCTCGAAGCTCCGGACCGACTCGGCCCCAGCCTGGCCGCCCGCAAGAGGATGGGGCGTTGAGAGTCTCTCCCCCCACAACGACCTCTGACCCTGGCCGGGCCTTCCGCCAGACTGGTCCGGGGGTTGGAAATTTTGCAGGCCGCCTCCAAAGGTCCCTGGACATGGCTGTGGAGCAGCAGAGGCTCAGGGTTCCCCTAACTCCCGGGCTGCGCCCCGTACTCCGCATCCGCACGCACCGGGGAAAGGCGCCCTGCCCGCCTCCTAGGCCGACGCCCCGCTCTCCCCTTCCCGGGGCGAGGTAATTACGTGGTGGCAGGGCACCGGCTCTAAGGTGGAAGCCACCGGCTCTCAACCCTGACCGGCCACCTCAGGGAACCCCAGCCACCATCTCCACTCCTTGGGGCCTTGACTCCTTCCGCACTCAGCAGCAGCCGAGTCGTCGCCACTTCTGAGCTACAGAGGACGCCTAGCAGGCGGCTGGGACCCAGAGCGACCTCCCCTCTCTGCGCCCTGAGTACCCCAACCGTGTCCTTCGAGGCCTAGAGCCGCCTGGGCGCTGAGCCGCTGCCTGCTGAAGATCCGGGCGGGACCCGCGGATCCCGCAAGCCCAGCGACCGCCGGTCCGCGGCTTCCCGCTTCCTGCGGCGCCTCTTGGAAGGCGAGGAGGACTGGGGAAACAGTCCTGGCCGGGCTTACCTGGGGGACAAGGAAACTTCTATTTTAGAAATATTAAATCACGACAGGTTCCCACCACATTCGGAGTAGTCGGGTGGGAATTCTGCATGTGGAAAAAATTAAGCGAGCCTGGGCCAGCAGCCGATCTCCAGCTCCTGGCTTGTAACGAACTCCCACAGCCTTCCCTCAGCCAGGCCCCGCACTCCGGAATCCCGCACCACCGGGGGCTCTCTACCCCATACTCCCCGCCCCGTCTCAGTTTCATCGCCAGCTCTGCTTCTTAGCAGCATCAAGCATGGGACCGATGCCCTGTCGCTGCTTGCGGGGTGTTAGAACCGCAAAAGCGTCCAGCAGCCATAGATGAGCTGGGGAGGAGGGGTAAGGTCCACCGCAGCCCCACTCCAGAGGTGCAGAAGGTACCCGAGGCTCGAGCCCCCAGACCCGGGTCTGGGGGACAAAAGCCCCTCCTTTTGTTCACCTGGCCGGGCCTGGCCAGAAGCCCATTCGGCGTTTTTCCGGGGGTGCCCCCAGTCCACCCTCACCCGGAGGACCCCGCCCCCCAGCCTCCTGCCAGGGGCCGAGCCGGCGGCCCGCAGCAAGTGTTAATCCCCAGCTAAAGAGGGGGGCTACTTTGCGGGAATTTGTCTCTAGGAAAGGATCTAAGCCTTCTTCAATCGGAGCATATGTTCATAGAGCAATAAACCGGAAAGATTTACAGTCCTCGCCCGGCCCCCAACAGTCTTGCACCCTTTCAGGAATTACTTACGATGATTTATCACACCAACCCGGGCAATTGTCACACTGATAAAATAGCCCGGGCCGGTGCCCGCCAAGCCCAGGCCTTGGGAGGCTGTTGGCTGCCGGGCTGCCAGCGGGGCTGGGGAGGCTTTTTGTGGGTTCCTCTCTGGGCCTACAAGGGGATGTATGGGTGGGTTGGAATGGGTGGGGGTGGGAGGGGAGACGATTCTCATTGAGAAAAATGCAAGCAGCTCAGCGAAAGCGCCCAGAATCTGCGCCGGAGTCACTTGCAAAGCACATAAACATTTGTCATCTTTGAATAATTGAATTAATGTGTTATTGTTTGAATGTATAATTCATAACGGAGGAAACTTTGTTTCTGTCCTGACGGGGAAATATACACAATACCCCAAAAGAAATGAAAATACACACACAATCCCAAAACAACCACCACACAGCCAGCGCCAGCTTGCCGAAATCATCCCGAAAGCCAATGGAGGCACCTCACAGAAACAAGAGGGAAGGAGGCAAATAAAGAGGCACCCAAGCCGGAGCTAATAGCTGGAAGAATGCCCGCTGCTGCCCCTGCCCAGGTCCCTGGCAAGCTGGGGGTGCGGTGGGGCAGGAGCGGAATGGCTTTTAGGTCACCGAATTTTCTTGGCGTGCGGATGAAAAGGTCTGAAAAGGGGAGTGAGCAAGAGAGACAGCCTTTTGCAGCTCGCCCTGTTCTCTCCCTGATACTACTTTCCCCGAAGGCGTCCCCTGCTCGCCCCAGGGTCTTCCACTCGGGCGGCAGGGATTTCTTCCCCTTGCGTTTATTTTAATTCTTCCCTCAAAAATTGAAAAGACAAAAATAAAGGGGAAAGAAGGGGAAATTCCTCACTGGGGTGACAGAAGCAGTAGAGCTTGAGTGGGGAGGTAGGAAAGTGGTAGAAGCAACTCGGAAATCATTATCTGTTGGTTAAAACCTGCCTGGGGTAAAATTTCAACTCGATTTTATAGCCTTCTATTATGACGCAAAGAAAAATTTACGACCCTCGCTTGAAAAGAGGGCCAGGGCCTTTTCTCACCGGTTTAAGAATAGGCGGCAGATGCCGTGACAGCGACCATTGTTCCCGGTAGACACAGGCGACCGGGCAACCTCGGCCCGCGTGCGCCAGGCGCGTCCCCCAGCCGGGCCGGTTTTTTACAACTCCTGTTGTCTTGCAGCAGCCCGCGCGCACCCTCGCCCCTCACCCTCGCCCCCTCGCACCCTAGCGCCTCGCACACCCTCACATCCTCTCTCTGTCTCTGTCTCTCTCACATACACGCGCGCGCGCATACACACACACACACACACACACGCACACTCGGCCGCTCTCAGTAATTTTTCATAAGTGCAAAGCTTTGCTGAACCAAAGGTCACCATCCAAGCCACTAACAACTTCTCGCCGGCGCGCAGTTCCAAATCAGGAAGCAAAGGGAACTATTTGTCAGCAGCCCTGACAGCTAAGTTCATTAAGGATTTAAATCTGATGAAATAAAAGTCGCCAAAATATTTACCTGCCGGCCGCGCTCCGGCACCCGCCGGGGGCCGGGATGGAGGGCCGGGGGCGCCGCGTGGCCCCCCTCGGCGGGTGATATTCTTGGGATCCCTGCACTTTCCAAGTCGGAGAGAGCCCTTTGCGTGGCAGATTAATGACGACTCCGTGTTTCTTAAGGGACGTGCTGAATTAATTATTTCGCCAATCACGTGGTCGGGACTTGTAGAAATCTATTCTTATCATCTTCCTCGCACTTTGAAAATTCTCCGGGTTATGAAAGGCCCTCCCCCGGCTGCCGGCGAGCCCCGGCCGCCCAGCCCGGCGCAGGGGGCAGGGAGGGCTCCCCAACATGGCGGGCGGCGGGAAGCGCAGTCTGCCGAGGGTCCGGATTTACTGTACTGTACTCAGCCGGCTCGGCTATGGACTCTCTTCCTCCTCGTCCCTGCCGGTGATTCAATACACACACGGTATTGATGTATTGGTGGGCACAGGAGGAGCCATTAACCAGAAGACGGGCAGAGGACAATCATAAAATGTGTCTGAATATTTAAACTTCTGTCTGCGCACTTATAAATACACATGTCCACGCGTCTGGGGCGAGCCCTTCCATATATTAAGGACACATGTCTGATTTTATGCATTCTGCTCATTTCCTGTCTCGACCAAGCCCCCCATCTATTTTGGAACTCCTGTCTTGGCCCCCTCTTCAAAGCGAGGCCAAAATCTGAAAAAGCGCTCTCGGTAAAAATAGTGAACGGTACTTTTTATAGTGGGGAGTGTTTATTGTTGTCTGAGGGGCAGAGGGGGCGCTGGGGAAGGAGGGGCAGGTGCTGGAGCCCTCGCTGGGGCTGAGCAGCACCGGAAAAGTGAAGAAGCCCAAGATTGGAGGCCAGCGGGGTCAGGTCAGAGCAGCTACTGACTGGCCCAGAACCCAGCACTCTCTCCCAGAGTTTCTTGGAGAGGGGTGGGCAGGAAGGGTTTCTCTACTGCCACATCACAAAGACCTCCCCTCAGGGCTCCAAGACTGAAGGGTTGTCTGGGGCCCAGAAAGCCAAACTGGAACCCCCTATTAACCAGGGCAATTACTTTTTCTAAAAAAAAAAAAAAAAAAAGCAAACCACCCTGCAGCCTGAATCCAACCCCAGGCTTCCCAATGCTCACAAAATATGGTGGCCAAATTGGCTGTGTGCTTATTTGGGGTAGGAGGTGATAATAGAATTGCTAAGCCTTACAGGGTTTAACCTTCACACCTTAGGCACCAAATAACTTGGTGCCTAATTTATTGCAGAAAATAAAAAAATAAATTGTTTATATTGAATGTTAGCTTTTAGAAGACTTAACGGAAGAATGCTTCTGTCAAGGCATCAAACAGGAGGGAGATTTTCTACACCTTTTATTATTTTAAATATAGATCAATGAATTACATCAAAACTACAGGCAACAATTAGTATAAATAATACTTTAATCAGTGGCAGCAAAACATTGGTCAATTCTATTAAAAAAGCATCTCGTGTGAACAGACACCATGGGGCTGACTGACAATGTCATCTCACAACAAAAGGCTGCGATGGACAAAGTGAGATGGGAGTCTGAGGAGCAGTGTCCTCAGCAAACATTTCACTCTCCCCCTCCCCCAGTCACAGCCCCAACACAGGTTTTCTGTTGTTGTTGGTTTTTGTTTTTAAACACCAAAACACACACTCTGGCTCATATTTAGGGGAACAAATTAGAAACAAATAATAACAAATGGGCACTGGAGCCTTTCCACATGTAGCTTTCTCCAGCACACATTCCCAGAGAGAAACCCATTTCCTTCCCTGCCCTAGGTGGTTGGGGGGCCCTGCCCCTTCCGTGGCCCACTCCTGTGGGCCCAAATGGATGCTGGGGTCTGAGTGGAACTTCAGGGTAAGAGGCTGCCCACTGGGCCATCAAGGCTCCATTAACATATCAAAAGACAATCCCTGGAAGCTGAGCAGGAGAGCTGAGATTTACAAACAAAGAAGTTGTTTCTCTGATTAAGTTACTTTCCAAAGTAGTGTGGCTATGTTTGAGAAGGAGCTTGGGTTTTCCTCATTAAAACATGCCTCTTGGCTTTCCTCTGGGCCAGGGATGATGTCAGTTAAGTAGTTGTGGCATTTGGTAAGAAGCTGGGGTGAGTAACCTGGACTTCTGAGGAGAGGGAAAATCCATATAATAATCTCTATAATATATATGTAGTTGGATGTTATGAAAATATATACTTCTCTCCCTCCCGAGGAGTAGGTTCAATATATGCACATATTTAGGTTTTAAGAAAGAATCTTAGCCACTTTCCAACTTGCCTAAGGATAGCGGCTCTTTTCAAATTCTACTTCCAAAGACTGCTCTCCATGTTAGAGGGGAAAAAAGAAGAGAAGGGTAGTTAGAGTCCAAAAGGTTAAGGGTTTAGAGGTCAGTCTCCCGGCTGAAATACAGCTAATCGAATAGAAAATTTGTCCTCTGGATGAACCTGATTCTGTAATTTACCCGAACTTCAGTAAAATACCTTTTCAGCTTCTCAACGTGAGGGCGTCAGAAAAAAGACGTCTTGACTATGTATGAACTCTGTGCTTTTTGTCATAGAAACAATGATGTGAATAATGCAGGAATATCCATCTTTAATATCCCGACGTGGCGATATTCAAGTATTGCCCTGTGCAAGTCTGAGAGCCAGGCTCACCCCAAGGAGGAACAAAGAGCTGTCCCCAGGGTCTAATACAAAAGACCAAGGCTTGGAAGATACTTTAGGAGAAGTGGAATTTCAGCCTAGGGACTCCAGTGAATACCTGCCCTCAGCTCTCAGGAGACACAGAACCAAAGAACACGCCTGCAAAGAAAAGCTTTTTTCCCTCCCACTTAAATATATTTTGAGAATTACCACTGAAACCTTCTAGGTATTCTGAAGCACTGAAAAAAATAACACCATTCTGGATCTTAAAATTAAGTTTTAAGCTTATACCTACTCCCTCTCCCCTTTTGTCCCCTTTTGCCAGCTCCAACCAGGGGTTTCTTTTTTGAAGCCTGAGACTTTGGGGTTTAAACTTCCAAAGACTTGTACATTTGAGTACATGAACTCTGGCCATTACCTTTGACTCTTTCCTCCTTATCCTCAAGGGTCAGCATTTTAGAAAAATGAACTTTGAACCTTTCTCAGGCAAGGCATAAGAAAAATGACTAAAGAACATCTCTCCTGTTGTTTAACAGTGATTTTTTTTTTAAATCACTATTCTCAAGGCAAACAAGAAGGCTTGAAAACTTTTACACTTTTGCAATTTCTTCTTCTAATTAATGGCCTGAGAGAAACTTCCTTAGATTTGGTTTTGTAAAAATTGGAGCTTCAGGGGGGAACCTCCCCCTCCCAAGACCAACTTTTATGGACTTCTAGATTCAATTAAGTTTTTTTTTTCTTTTTTAAAGCAAGACTTCCTCACCTTCCCACTTTCTCCCCACCATATAGCCCCTCCCCCACATAGGCCATATACCAATTTCTATAAAACACTGCTATGTATTTGGGGCATTTGGAATCCTATTGGAACAGAAAATTCAGTCATTATCTAACAATCCCGTACATAGAGTTTTGTTTTCTTTCCCCAGAAGGAAAATGTTGGACCATTTGTTTCTTTTTTTCCCCTTTCCTTTAATCATCCAGAACTGGCTGTAAGCACAGTGCTGAAAAAAGCACGTGTGGAAATACATTTTCAAGAACTCAACTGAATGGATCCTTTGCTTCCCTCTAGAAGGGTTAAGGGCCCCCTACACACATTTCCAGGGAGTGGGGAGGGGGTGGAGTTCAAAATCCTGGTTTATAGACAGAAGTAAGACATACATCTCTGATTCTGCTCCCTGAAGCTCAGTCCCTTTCATCGTTTAAGATTTTTGGCATGAAGGTGTCAGTTATTTCTGTACCCCATTTCCTAACAAATAAATATTTAAGCAAATAATATCTAAACATAAAATAACCCGTTTCCACTTTCTTCCTAGACTTATTTCTTTGGACATAGGGCCACTGGGAGCAAAATATTTTCTTTTAATCATACAGGAAATTCTACAGGCAACCCAGAAAGTTCCAAAATCCTGGCCCAGCTCTCCTACATCCACTGAAATCACCTAGCATGGGGATGGGCCAACCTTCTGCTTTAACTCCCCCACGTTATTAAACCACAAAGCTCCCTGGAGGGGTGGCATGGGGGAAAATGTCCAAATTCATACTGGGATAAAGCATCCAACCTTCATCTGCAAATTCAAAATCCAAGAGCAGAGATTTTCATTGAGTTTAATGACTCCACAAGGTTTTATATTCTCAGTAGCTCCTGCCATATAATATACTTAGAGAGAGAATCCCGCCCCCCTCCCATCCCCATCCCCGATCTAGGGAGGGGGCTGCCCTCGGGCAGGATGCTAACCTAGTCCGAGGGCGGCCTGTGTGTCCCAGGTCCACCCCACAGTACCTTAGAGCCCAGCGAGGTGACAGCAGGCCCGGCCTGCCCCCGCAGCTTCCGCTCAGCCTGGAGCGCAGGGAAGGATGGGCCCAGGGTCCCCACTTCTATAAGGTCGTCAGGTCCGTGTGGTGGTCCTTGGCCATCGGCTGCAAATGCTGGCCCGGGGCAGCTGAGGAGGAGCAGGAGGAGGAGGAAGATGAAGACGATGACCTGCCTTTGGTGTTGGGCAGCTTGTGGTCTTTTTTCCACTTCATCCTCCGGTTCTGGAACCAGATCTTGATCTGGCGCTCGGACAGACACAGGGTGTGAGCGATTTCGATCCGACGGCGTCGTGTCAGATACCTGTTAAAATGAAATTCTTTTTCCAGTTCTAGGACTTGCTGCCGGGTGTAGGCCGTCCGAGACCGCTTGGGCTCCCCACCGGTGTAGTTGGGGTTCACTGCGAGACAAAACACAGTACAGCCAGGTCAGCGCCCTGCCACTAGTTAGGCCCCTCGCCTCTGCGGCTCACTTCCTGACCCGTCCTGAGGCCGCGGCCCTCCCCGCGCTCCCAAGCTCGCTTCCTCCCTCCCGCCCTCTCCTTGGCTCACACACTCTCTCCCCCCCACCCACCCCCTCACACACACCCATTCCCCCAGGCTTGCAGCGTGGGATCTCCAAATGTGCTCCTTCTCTGGGGCCCACCACCAGCTGCGGAATCCCCAAGCATTTTGGAAACCCCCCTCTCCTCCACCGCGTTCCCTCTGCTCTGAAAATGGAGTCCTTCCCCACCCCACCTCCTCCCCACCCCCTTTTGCGCCCACAGCAGAGCAGTCAGCCACATGGTCCCGGCCTGCTCCCTCAGCTATAAAAATTTATGGAGAGAGTAATTGCGGCGCCCATGGAAGCTCCACATGCCCCCACCCACTGGCACCCTGCTCCGGGACACCCAGGCCAACCGGCTGGAGTGGGGATGGAGAGGTTGCTGGAGTCGCGCCTTACCCGAATTCACGTGCACCTTCTTCATCCAGGGATAGACCACTGCTGGCTGCTTGAGTGCAGTCCCGGGGGGCGGCTGCTTGGGGCCGCCGGACTGGCTGCAGGCCCGGGCGCCAGGCAGGGGCGCGGGTGGAGGCGCCGGGGGCGCCGAGCACGGCTCTCCCGGAGCGGCGTAGTGACCGCCAGGGCCGCTTGGCTCTTGCCCGTGACCCCGCGCAGACAGTGCCGAGCCGGGCCCGGGGCCGCCGCCTCCGAAAGGCTGCTCACCGAAGTCGGGCCGCGGGTAGAGCCCCGGGGGCTGGAAGTCTGCGCCCTGCGCGCCGCCACCGTAGTAGTCGGCGCCCTGCTCGCCTAGGTAGCTGCCCTGCAAATATTCCTCGCACGGAGGGAACTTGGGGTCCACATACTTGGAGTTCACCATATACGAACTCATGGCCATTAATTTCTGAAGGTAGAAAATACTAATTTTTCTCGTGTTGTCTTTTTTTCTCCTTCCATAGGGCCCTCCTACTTGCTGTCAACTGAATAAAGTTGGGCGGCCATGTGACCAGGCCAGCCAATAGCAAGGGAGCGAGTTTATCACCGGGTTGGTGAGCATCTCATAATTTTCACAAATTTAACTAAATAACATACGTGTAATCAAGTGACTCGCCATGGCACATTTGAGCCTCCGCCAGATGTTAATATAGTTCTAATCCCTGGCACCCCCATTCCCCTCAGGTAATCCTAGCTTTTGTCTGCCATTGATTTTACTAACCTCTCCACTAACCCCTCCACTAACCCCTGCGTGAAAGCAGCCCCCTACCAAGTGGGCGCAGTTCAAGGGAGAACGAATCCTCCCATTGGGGTGCAGGGCAACGAGAAAAGTGGATAAGCAAGGTTGCCTGTGAGTTGGGCAGAGTGTCCCAGGCCGGTGTCCCGTCCGCCCAGCTCGCGGGAGCTGACTCTCTGCCATACAAAGGCCTTGGTCGGGGCTTTGTCTTCATCAGGATCACCCAAAAGTTACCAGAATCTGGCCGACCTGAATCAAATTAGGCAATGAGTAACCGCCATGCTTTCTACCGGTGCCCAAGCCAAGGTGTTCCCAGACAAAGCTGGGCCCTGCTGATAAGGCAAGAGGCCTTGCCTGCCCTGGTCCGTGCAGGTGAGGGGTGGGCCGAGATGCTGGTGAGGGTATCCCCACCTCACCCAAATGCACGACAAAAGTCCCGACTGGCCTTCTTCCCAGCTTACTCTCTTCCCACAGGCAGGCCTTAAATTCCAGCAAGCCCCCATTTTGGGTACCTTTGCACGTCGTGCCCCTCAAGGGCACAGCTGGGGCTAAGGCTAGCTGGCCTTCCACCTCACTTCCTAGCACCCCAAAATCTAGCCCTTTGGTCCTGCCTTCATGTAACCAACTAGGGTTTCTTTTTGCAGCAGCCACAGAAGCCTCTGTTTAAAGGTGAAGAGGAGCTTCTGGAGAGGAAAAGGCTGCTCTATGTCACCAGGCACAGTCGATCTTCCTGGCATCCAAGGTACTAAAACAGAAAGAGGTGGCTGACAAGTGCCGGTGGCTTCTAGTCTCCACCTCGGTATCTGGCTATTTCGAAGCAATGTGAAGTTTTTGCATCGACCATATATTCCCCTAGAATCGAATCTGTGACTACGTGGATACCACACAAATTCGGTTCTACAGGGTATATATAGACAACGTTACAACCTTCGGGTCCCACCCAGATCGGGTACCCAGGCTGCTGCCAGCCCCCGCCTCTTCCTCTGAGCCACCACCAGCCCGTCGCAGCCACCCACACTTTCAGAGACAGTTCAGGTAGCCTGACAGACTTGGTGACAATTTGCAGCAATCGAGTTCTCTCATTCCTTTGCCAGGGCCAGGGTTACCAAGCAGCCGAGTAACCAGAATGTTCTTCTTAAGAAAAAAGGAAAAAACAAAAAATAATCCATCCCAGCAATGCAGCTTTAGTACCCCCTTCCCCCTCTTGGGATCCAAATAAGACACCCGCCCCCCATCAAGTGGTATTTTCCAGAAAGGAACAAATGCCCTCAACGCCAGAAGAAAAAGGGGCAAGAGGGGTGTATTCTCTGCTTACTCCTTTTCCTATTGCCTGACCAAGCCAGATTGGCTGCCAAAGCTACTTCTCTAGGAAGATGCACGCTTACCTTCCTGGGCCCTGAGCCCGCCGGCCTTTTCATCCCGCTGCTGCTGCAGACCCGGAGGCAGGCGGTGCTGCTCACAGGCACAGAGCTGCCTTGGGCTGAGGCCAGCGCTAATGGTGAAGGGCAGGGCAAGGGGTCATTCGAAATCATTTAGAAACATATCACAAAGTTTCATTATTTTTACTTTGCCGACAGCAGCACACAAGAGTACAAAAGTTCACGAATTTCACCCGCCCCAGTGCCTCAGCCCTCTCCAAGGCTTGTCCTTCAGTTCAGGGCACCAAGTGCTCAGAGGCACTCAGAGCCAGAACAGATTTCAGGGGCAAAGGGATGCCCTGGCTCAAATGGGGCTCTAGATGCCTGACCATAGGCTGAAGGTGTTAAATTTGGGGGGGGAGTTGTTTTGATTCCCCTTCCCTCCCCACTCCATAATTCAAAAATTAGTTTTAAGTCTCAGGCCTGGGCTTGGTGGGTTGGGGCAAAGAAACTCCCTTCTAAGCCTGGCACTTTGCATATTTCCCACATCCTTTGGTTCCACCACTTTAGTTATTTTGCAGGTATTTCCTGGGCGCCAATTCTAACAAGGGCTCTGAGACTGCCGAATCTGTTTGTCTCAGGAGAGTCACCTCAATGTCCCCTAATGCCAAGCGTTCCCACGTATTTGCCTTCCTGGGGACACTGGGCCTAGCCTTTATCCAGACAAATTGGGGGAGCCTGCTGAGCTTCGTGGGGACCCGGGTGAATGTACACATTTTCATATTTGTTAGACGCTGTGACCTGCATTTCACCTTATTGCTCGACTTGTTCAGACAGGTCAAAGCCAACGAGTTATTGATGAACAAAAGCGTTAAATATTCACCTCCCGCTCAACTGCCCATACTAATGCTTTTGATCTCCCGGGCTTTTTGTGTTGTGTTCAGCTACAGGGTGGTGAATGCGAGTTTGCAAGTGAGTAGCCTCCGCAGAGATAAGCACCCAAAGCCAGGTCAGCTGAGAGGGGGACAAGACAAGGGGGTCTTGGGGAGACCAGAGTTTCCAGCCTGGAGCCCAGAGCCGGTTTCACTTGAGCCGGCCTGATTCTTAGAAGCGAACATGCTGGGCGGATCTCCTCTTCTGGGGGTGAGCACAGCCCCCCAGGGGATCAACCAGGCTGCCCAGCCTATGGGGCCAAAAAACCTGGCCGGGAGCCCAGCCCCAGGTATTCCAACCAGAAGATAGGGCGTCTCACAAGCCAGGGAGGGTGCCTGTTTTCTGCAGTCCTCGCATATTCCCTCTCCCGTTAAAATAAAATCACCTCCGTTTTGCAGTGTGGGAGGGGCCACGTTTTTTTCCGTGACTCTCCTGCGAATATCATCATCTTAATGACGTGGTTCTCCTGGAGACTTCACAGGCCTCCTCTGAAATGTACCTGTCTTTCGCGCCACAGGCAACTCAGAAAGATCCAAATATTCCAGCTAAGGACCCCAAGAGTCTCTGGCCCCACCCGACCCCGCTATGTTTCCTTGCAGCACCAGCGACTCTGGAGAAGAAATTCTGGAACTACAGTTACAGAGAAGCAGAAGGGAACGAGAGAGAATATCCCTCCTCGCTCAGCCGGTGTCCCAAACCCAGGGCCCACACCGCTAGCGCTGGGTCCGGGGGAGGGGCGGTGAGAGGAATGTCCACGTAAAGCTCAGAATTAGCAGCCTTCCCCGGAAGCGGGCCAACTCAACACACCCGCGGCCATAGAGGATTAAGTTTTGTTTGTAGTAATTTTTTTTTAAAAACCCAAGGTTTGGGCAGGCTTGACCGGGATAAACTAGGCTGGACTGCGGAGGGGGATCGCATTGCCTTGGTGTTTGTTGCGTTGGTTCTAGCGGGAGACGGATGCTGGCCAGCACTCGTTAATAGGGCAGGCTGCTAATTAGCTGCAAGCTCTTAACCCAAGCCAGCGCTGTGACGGAGCTGCACCTGTGCTGAGCCAGGGAAAGGCTGGAAAGGTCCAGAGAGGTCCAGAGAGACCAGGGTGAGACCCTGCGGCCTGTTCCCTTGGGCAGGTGACTGCGAACTAGGCCCCAGAAAAGCTTTCCAGGAGCTCAGTTTAGCACCTCCACCTCCCAAATCCAGCTCTCCTCGCTTGTCCAGGCCTGGGGAGGGAGGGCGTCCCTTCCACCCGCCCACTCCGCCAGCACAGCCCTTCGCCCACCACCTCCCTGGGATCAGCACCGCCTCTTCTTCGCGATTCGAAAGAAACGGAAAGGTACTTACAGCGGCGCTCTCTCATGGTCCTGAACCTGTTGCAATAAAAACGGGGGTCACTTAAATTCCACAGGATAATAAAGCAGAAACAGATGACACAGAAAAATGACAAGGCCCAAACACCCCACCAATACCCAGAGCTCCCTGCTTCAGGTGCCCGCCCCCGGGAACTGCGCAAAGTTCTCCGCAGAGCCAGCGACCTCAGTCCTCAAGGGCAGAGCCGCAGATTACGAGAGGGAGTTCTGTCCCATCACCTCCCCCACTCCACGCACCCTTGGGCAAAACCTTACTGGTTGTTTGGCCCTACTCAGGCTGCCTGTAACGGTTTCCCCAATGGGAAAACGGAAAGCGAAGAGAAAATGGGCCTTTGTGTGTTTCCTTTTGCGCAAACAGGCCCGGTAGGTGCAGGTCCACTGGGGAGGGTGTAGTCGGTCCAACGGTCCCCTCCCCAGATCCTCTGTCTCTCTGGCCCTGGGAGCAGGTCAGCCCCCTTTTCCAGTTTCAGGTTGGTTAAAAATTCCTCTGCCCCAAGGAGTGCCCCCCTCCTCCTCAAACCTGTCTTATCCTCCCTAAAGAAAAATCAGGCATGGCTGGGACTCACCTTCCCACTTCCACTTCTGCTCCAATTCAAAACAAAGAGCAATTTCCAGGGGGAAATGAGGACCCAAATGATAACCAAGGAGGAGGAAAATCAATGAGTTTAAAGGTAAATGGCAATGCTCTAGATTGTTATCCAGCTCTGTTGGTATGACATCAATTTTTCAGCATTGCTGCTGGGGAGCCAACAAAACCAATCTCACAAAGCAATGGTTTTCCAAGGCGCTGGTGTCCAGCTTCAAGTTTTCTGTCTTTTCTAGTTTTATTCTACAACAGAAATCTTCTCAGAAATCTCAGAGGCAAAGCCATCTGCACCCTCACCCTCTCCTTCCCCCCACCCAGACTAACACTATTTTATTCCACTTCTGAAGCAGATGCTTCATTATGGGGAGGAGGGAGACAGTAAGTCCCTCTTGTGAGATGGGAGCCCTCAATTTTTAACTGTCCATGTCCAAAAGGGAGAGGGAAAAAAACCGAGATTCTCATTCTATTTGTTAATTTAGGTTTAGGCTAAAATAAGAATTAACTTCGATGGGACTTCTCCCCACACCAGGCAGAAAAGTCCAGATAGAGAAATTCCCCATCTCTGGAGTTGTTGCGGAAAAAGTAATAAGTGACTTACTGTTTTTCTTTCCTAGTGGGTAGGGGAGCAGGGAGAAGAACTGTCTCCTTAGCCGGGTGCTGGCTGGAGCCTCTCACTTTCCTATTGCTGCTCCAGGAACCAAGCATCTGCACTTGTATGCTCTTAACCTAATTTATGGTGGGAATTATATTTTGGCTTGTCAACTCTCAAGCCATAAAACAAAGTTTATTGGAATCACGTGCTCGTAAATAGCCACTCAGGTCCTATCTCTGCAGAACCATAAATAACCTTTGGCTTTAAACTTTTATTCACCAAATAAAGGTTCGGGGCAACTGTTCCTTCAGATTTAAATACTTCCAAATATCCAGGATGCAAGGGAGGTCATATTCATATCAATACCAGGGCTTTTCAAATAGCATCTTTTCAGAGAAGGCTGTTTAAGTTGGGAGATAGTGCTATTTGGAAAAGGCTGGTTGGTGGGCATGTCTTATGATTCTTTGGCTGCATTCACTGTGAGTACCATCAACCCCTTTATTTCAATCATTTCCTAGTTCTAGATGTGGTAAAGAAAAACGTCAAAGGCTACTTCTTATTTATACCAGAAGTTGGAGGTTATTTGAGATTTTGTTCAAGTTTCAATAGAGAAAGGTTAGGGAGAGGCTGGGTGGGCTTGGGGGTGGAGGTGGCAGTTGGAATTAACACTTGGCTCCCTCTGTATTGTTGTGGATGGGCTTGGTGAAAGCTGAAGGTAGCCACATGCCTAAAGGTTTCTATAATTTGCTTAGATTTGAAAGGGAAGCCTTTGCAAGTGACCAAACTGCTTAAAACAGCAAGACTTAGGATTTGGTAAAGTGAGAAAGCAGAGAATAGCCCCACTGGAATCTTTGGCAACTGAAGCTCTAAAGAAGGTTATAAAACAATAAAACGGCTCTGGTGTGAAGGGAACAGGGTGTGAGGAAGCAAATGAAGCTCTCAAAGAATCCAAGCCCAGGAAGTCAGATGTCCCCATTCCCAAAGTGCCCCCAACCACAGGGCTCAGGGCTCAGGGGTCTCTGGGAGCCCAATCCTGGGTGGGATCCTTAGGAGGGCTCTGCTCTCCCCAGCACTGCTGCTCCCACAAGAGGAAGAGCCTAAGAGAGGAGGAGAGAGTATGTACACCCGCCATCCTGCTTAGAAAGCCAAGAAAAGAAGCTTGGGCCTGAGGCTGTTCTATAGGAGAATGTGGCATTTTCTACTTGGGGGAGGTGGAGAGTGGGCCGGAGCTGTCAGGGTGGGGAAATGGGGGGTGGAGGGGAAGATGTTCCCAGCTCTTATGGAGGGGCATAAATAAAGAGAATTGACTCCCCCACACCCTTCAATACCCTGCCAGAATTGCCACCATGTGAAAACATATGATTTTGACAAATCTGATGAAAATAATGAATGTTCTGTATAGATTTGTAGAGCACACACACGATTTCTAAATCAAATTCAGTTGCAACAGTTTCCATCAGAAAGTCCCATCAAGCCCATAAAAGAGATCCCTCTGTACAAAGATCTCTTTGCATCCTAATCTCCACCCACTGTACATGTATTTCCAAACCCATTTCCTCATTAGGTACAAAGCAGGGGGCTGTTAGCCTGAATTGTAGGCATCCATTTCTCCTTTTTTGGTTCCATTAGCCACTTAGAAGGACATTTTTCTTTTACAGTTGGTGGAATCTGTTTTTAAAAATTTGCAAAGGTCAACTCTTCAAAACATTGTTTCTGGTTCATAAGCACTAGGTGACCAGCTTTGAAATTAATCCCTGTTAATCCCCTGTAAAAAAAAAAAATCAAAGTTTGAGAGGTTGAGAAGAGCTTTCTTTATTTTTCCATAATTTAATAAACAAATTAGTCAAAGGATACATGACTTTCTAGGGAATTCCAATGAGCTTTTTATGGGAATGGGGTAAAAGAAAAAAAAAAAGGTTAAAGAGAAACAGTGCTTGGAACAGTGTCTGGTTCCTCGTTAGGGCTCAGTAGATATTTTTTAAATGGATGGTGATGAAGGACGGTGATTGAGACTTGCTTGCAGCCTTCACTGTGGCTTACACAAGAAAATAAAATTATACAGGCTACTCTATATAATTAGGCAATAACAAAAAAGTAGCTAAGAGTAAGGAACAGAAGGAAAGAAAGGGATATATTGAGGCAGACATCTTCATTTATTTCCTGGTCTTCAGACAGCCAGGAAAAGTGATTAAGGAGAGTCCATCTTCCTATAATCTTCTCTTGTCTACCCCCTCCCCCTGTCCCCTCCCCTCTTCTTGGGCTTCTGTGCATGAAAGGGAGTAGGAATGGGGAAGACAAGCTGAGCAATGGGAAGAGCAGAGCTAGCATGTGCCAATTTGTTGAGGGCCAATTTGATGCACAAAAGGGTTTCCCAAGGACTTTCAATGGTAGTGGTAGGAATGGAAGGGGCAGTGGGGGAGGAGAGGTTGAGCCTTCTTAAAAACCTGTAAGGAGTTAATTTCTGGGTAAGGTGGGATTCTGGGTACTGTCCCTCCCCATTTGGCTAAAAGGAGCCAGTCCTAGGAATTCCTGCCTTGCAAGCTTCCACGAGACAGGGTACCTTGTAGGACTCCCCCAATCCAGAAACCAGAGCAGCTCCTAGGAAAGAGAAGAGAGTAAAAGAGTCCCAGGAGGCAGCAGCTCTACTCCAAATGCAATGGAAGTCAGCCCTCTTCCCCCACTAAGGGCCCCCACTATGTGGCCCCAGGAAAGAATATTTTATTTTGGCTCCTAAGAGGCTTCTTACCTGAAGGTGGTGGAGCTCTCCTCTTAAACCAGGAAAGATAGGTGGGGATGGAGCTTTGAATGGCCAGAGGCAGGTGGAGAAAGGAAACTGCCCAGGGCTGGTCTTTAAGAACATAGGCTGAGGGATAAGAAGGGAGTCCCAAGCAGGAGAGAAAATGTGACTCCATACTTCTGGCACTGTATCACTGAAAAGGACAACTTCTCTTTGCCCCAACCCCCCTGACGATGTAGTCACTCATTGGAGCTGGAGCTCTGGCTTGAGATCCTCTGGGAGGAAGAGGTGACCCCAGAGGAATGGGCCAATTGTGAGAGATTGGGAAAAAGGGGATAGCTAGGCTGTGGGCAGAGTTCCACCTGACATGGTTTGAAGCAAAGAAACTACGCATGTTTTGAGAGAAAATCCAACCTGGGAGGACTCCTGGTTAAGCCAAGAAAAGAAGCTTGCCCAAGGGCTATGGAGCCTCTCATGAAAAAGGCTCATAGGCAGAAGTCATGGAAGCCAGAGCTATGGGGGTGAAACCTGGTTACAGGGTGCACATGTGTGTGTGGGTTGTAGCCTGAAGGAGTATCTACACAACTCTTCGTAAAAGATATAAAGAATTTCAAAGAATTAGAAGGCTGATGTAGATTTCGAGAGATAAGGCCTAAGATACACCTCGGCATTACTGTGGCCCAAGTTGGGGGCTGGGCCTCAGCCACAGTCCCAGAGCCTATATCTTGGGGCACAAACAGAATAAGGGGTGGGGAGTGGTGGGGATGAGTGGCAGTGGGGCTCTGTGGCTTTCTCTGCTGCTGCCTACTGGTCTTTTGCTTACCCATCCTGCCCTAGATTTTAAGACACTGAAGAAGGTCCTTGCCCTAATGCTACAGAAGAATAAGAGGAACAACCAGCCCCTGGGTGTGACTGACAGGGAGACAGGGTGGTAATGAAGATGGTGACTGCAGGAGGTGGACAGTGGGGCCTGCTCTCTGGAAAGACTTGAAGCCCTCTGTAGGAGTGGAAGATGTGCCTGTGTGGTGTCAGGCCTCTCCTACTTGACATCTGCCCACTGAGGACCTAGGGCCACTTTCCACCTAGGGGAGCCCTGATAGACGTAGGTGTCAGACACTTAGGCCCAAGAGACCAGGACCTATGAGGCCCACTACAGCAACAGGATAGGTCCTAGAGCTATGTTCTCCTGGGCTTGGTACTTCTTGTGTGACCAAGCCTCTGTTTGTCCTTCATAGAATTCAAAGATTTGGTGAGTGAACCAGGTCTCTTTTGGCTCTAAAAGTCTAGGCCTGATTGCTAAGCAGAGAAGAGATAATTATAATAATATAATAATAATTATATTGAGCATTTGTCATATGTCAAAACACTAGTATAAGTCCTTAAACCAGTGAGTTAAACTATGTAAAGGGGTTAGAATAATGCCTGATACCTAGTAGTGCTGTGTAAGTAAAAATTCTCACAACAAGCCTTGAGGGTACTCTTATACTCTCTACTTTTCAAATGAAGAAACAGGCCTTGAGAGTTTGCTGTTCTTGCCCAAGGTCACACAGCAGGTAAATGGCAGAGTATGATTTTGAACCCCAAACAGTTTGAAACCCAAACCTGCTCTCTTTGAAATCTTCAAGCCAAAAGTAAGGGATCCATGTCCCCTTCCCTAAAATGGGAGAAATCACTCAGCCCATAGAATAGTGACCTTAAAAACCACAATTATAGATGGACCCCAGCTCTGGGAGATGACTAGTTATAGAGGCAGAGAGGGAACTTGGCCTCTGGAGAACAAAGAACCATACAAGAAGCAGGAGAGATCATTGACCAGTGGTTCTCAAACATAAGGGTGCATCCTAATTGCCTTGTGGGGAAAGAGTGCTTACCAAATGCAGGTCTCTGGGTACCATAGTTGGACATTCTGATGCAGTAGGTCTGGGATGGGATCTAGAAACTTGCATTATAAACAAGAGATTCGGATGCAGGCCCTCATTGAGAATCATTGACCTTGAGTAAGGAGAGGAGGGGGACAAAAGACTGCATTGCCAGGAGATAATGCAGGCTCAGGGGAGTTGGGTCAGAGCCAGTTGTTGAAGCTGGGTGTCAACGCTAGTGCAAGGAATGACCCATGGAGCCCACAGAGGGCCTGAAATGATTGAAGTGGTGGTAGAAGGGTATGTTGGTAGTGTGGAGAAGAACAGACATTCCCATCTGGGTAGTTCTCAAACCACACAGGAAGTAGGATTTACCTGGGCTCTCAGAATCTACAGGGAGTCCCAAGACCCAGGTCCTGTTTTGAGCAAGGGCAAGTCCAGTCAGCATACCTGGGGATGCACAAAAGGCTGTACTTTTCAAAGCTGCCCGTTCTGGGTACCGGGAATCTGGGACAGGGTAAATGGCACGGACAGCATCCCAGCAGGAGGGGTCTGCTCGCGACCCCGCTGACTGGACGCAGCTTACCCCATCACAGGATTCTAGTTGCCTGCTCCTAGGAGCGCAGCGCGAGGAAATCGCGCCCCCTCCGGAGGGCAGAGAAAGCGAGGTGGTGGCCTGCCAACCCAGAATGGCCATTAAGCTCCCTGGCCTAGGCGCCTCTGCTGTTGGTCCAGGGAAGCGGACCACTGGGGATGGGCGCAGCAACGCCGACCCTCGTCCAAAGCCCAGCGCACTTTGCGGGCGGAGGTGGAGGGCGGGGAGAAGGAGGAGGGGGTCACGTGTCCTCCGCTCCCGCCCGCTGCCGTCCGCAGCATCTCCGGCGCCGCTGCAGCCAGCGAGACGCTTGTCCTACAGCGCCTCCTCCTGGACAAGGTGCCAGACAGCAGAGCAGGGAGATCACGCCAGCCCCGGAAATCTGAGGACCGGGACATCCTCGGGTGGGAGGTCTTCCCGCACCAGAGACTTGTCCTACTGTGTCCCCTGGGGCGGCAGGAAGGAGTCGGGAGGGCCCCGAGGCCCCTTCTCACCACCCCACCCCCTAGCACAGACAACAAGCTCGTGGCCCAGAAGCGTGGATCTCCCATTAATTAGGCGAGCCCAGGCGGAAAATCCCTCCAGTTTGTCCGTTTGTTTATTTATTTATTCGACTGCTGTCCGCTGAGCCGCTGCCCCCCTCGTTCCCAGCCCAGCCCTGGAACGTGCTACGCGCTGGCGTAACACGATCCGGGAATGATCAGGCTGAAGGATTGGCCTGAAGTTTGGCGGTTTGAACAGGCGCCAGGAGAAAAGGCCTTGTCCCAAAGCTGAAGCACCAGACTGAGAAAATGTATACACTTCCCTGATATACCTGGAAAGAATATTCTGTTTCCTTTGGTCTCTAGCTCGTATTTGCAGCCTATTTCTAACGAACAGATTTAAATTGGAGTTGGGTGGCGAGTGAAGATGATTGAAAATAATGCAGTCAAGCGCAGAGCTGTTTGGCTGTATTTAGAAGGAAGGCTGAAATAAAGGAAAGATGAGTAGCGAATCTTGACGGAGGAGGTAATGGAGAGATCAGGTTATATCTCCCTGTTCTGAGTCCCCCTCCCCCCACCCCCTGCGTTGCCAGTCGAATCCCCGGGCTGGGCTGTCTCTCTGCACATGCGCCAGACGCCTTGGAAGCGTGCGTGGCAGGCGCTGCGGGGCCCTGAGCTGTGCTCCTACGCCTAGCTGCAGAGGAGCTTGGAAGCCCCATCTCAAAGAAGCAGGAAACATTTATTTTGGGGGGGAAACCTGTATTAAAAGCCTCAACTGTCGTTTCTGATTTGGAAGCCCTGTTCCTCCGAACCAACAGAATCTCTACGTTGCCAATGAACACTCTCAAAATCGTCATTTGGATCAGAAATTTCACATCTAGAGCACCTCTTCCCCTGAGTCGTTCATCAAGACGAGGAAAACCACCCACCGTTCAGAGGGCACAACTATTCCCTCATTCTGCAAAACTAGCCAGTCTAAGGGACCAGTCTCTAAAATGGATATCCGTTCACACCATTTCTGAAAAAGTGACCCTAAATGGGATTTAAGTTGAAATTCTGAGTTCTTGGTGGCTTCTCCCCAGCTTCCGGTGCCCCCACATACTCGGCCTGGCCGCCCTGGCCGCCGCACTGCGGCAAGGCCGTAAATACCTCTAACAGCTGCCTGCCAGCCCAGGGTGAAATACTGTCTTTGTTCCGATTTCCCCTGCCTCTCGGGCTCAGAAAACAGAACTCTGGCGAAATATATTTATTTGGAGGAACATCTGATGGGAAAATACACTTGGTTTTCAGCCCTGGTGCTTTACTACATTTGTAACAGCGAGCTTCACTTTTTTTCCTGGTCCCCACAGAATTGCAAGCCCAGCTCATAGCCTGACCTATAGACATTAAGGCCTGGACAAGGTATCAGCTCCTAGATCCATAAACCCACAGAGACTGGGTCGGGGACGCTGGGAGTTAGATTTCCGGGCTTCTCGGCTCTTAGGGTCTGAGCGGTTTTTATTTCGTTTCTTTTGTTGTTGTTGGGCTAACAGAGACAATAGGGCATTTCCGGCAGTGGCAACAGCGCGCGAACTAGTTCTCCTTCTGAACTAAATGGTCTGAATTCAAATGTGATTTGCGGATTATTTATGCCCTTACATGCAATCGACCATTTCGTTCCAATAAGCTCTTAATGCTACCACGGTGCTTACAAAGAGCCCCTCAGTCCTCCACATCTACCCATGACATACGTCATCTTCCCGTGCGTAATTGGACCTGCAGTCCGCCCAGGTTCTTACTCTCTCCAGCGCACTGAGCCACGGAAACCAGGAAAAAGCGACTGAAGCTCTGAAATAGGGCTTGGCCATCAGGGCCATACCCTCGCCCTAGGGGCTCCTCTGGCTCCAGAGCTGCCCTGGCAGGGCCTACAAGCGTGGTCCAAGGGCCTGCTTTTCAATAGGAAATGCTTTGTACCCGTATCAAAGAATGATCTCAATGGCTATTATACCGTACTAGAGAAATAGTTACAAAATACAAACACTTCAAATAAAAAATATCACTCAAGTTTCTTATTTGCGAGTGCTCAAAGTTAGTGATCCAGGTCAATTCTGCAGACGTCAATTGGCCACAAATCATGGACCTCCATTTTGAAACAAGCATGATTCCATCGTTAATTGATAAAAATACCTTTTCACAAATATGACATTTATAGTTCATAAATGCTTTCACAGCTAACATTGTTACACTGGAATATTTGAGGGAACACTAAGTTAGAATTTGCCACTGCGTGCTTTGGGGAACATACCCTGCCATGCGCAGGTCAGTTTATACGCAATGCGGCAGATTGTCCAAAGGTTTTCATATTTCCCAGAGTGTTCAGGAGAGAATAGGCAATAGAATTTGCAAACTGCATCTTCAACTGCTGTTCAAAAATCTATGAGAGAAAATAGCTTTCTTTTTCTGCAAAGGGTTTTCTTTTATGCATAGTGTTTCGGTTCAGTAGTTTTGAAGTCGAGGGAAAAATGTTGCTATGTAATATTTATTGGTGGGCAAAACAATACATTTAGAGAACCAAAAAAATCTACTCTCTTTCTACTCTGGCAAATAAGAAACACGGGAGTCTGAACTTACAGATGCTTCTAATTTTTGAAATATCTATTGGGTTTTCCCTGATTGCTATTACCTCCTAAAACATGCATTCATTTTGTGACTTAAGGTAATGCAAATTAACCTGACAGATTATCAAATGTGGGAGGAACCTATCATGAGTTGTTTTAAAAATTCTCTAGGAACGAGAGAAACATTTATAAATATTTAAAATTTCATCTCATACACAAGGCCCAATAAACCATAAGCCCTAGAAATTAGCATCATTCCCCAAAGCCTAGATTCAAACACCAAGCATATCCTGGGAACACAGAATCCACCCCACCCCCACCCAAGCCCCAAACCCAACCCTCAAAAAACACCTGTTAGCTTCCCAGGTACCTCTGACCACAGATAAACCGCAAAAACCACTGCTCTATACCATAGGGTGCCTTTAGCGACCCTCTGCAAAGCTGAGATGTCCAGAAACAGTCTACACACCCTTCCCAGGGTGGGAATGAGGAGCTCTCGATCTAGGCACTGTGATCCTGTTTGTGTCTATCCACCTCTCAGAATCTCTGGAGGAAATGTGGATTCCCCCTTGGACTTCCAAGCCCAACCGGACCCAACCCTGGGCCCCAGGGGACTCCCTAGGGATGGAGTGATTAGGGGGAAGGGGGCGCATATCAGGTCCCCGAGAAAAGGAGAGCAGACAGGCCCGAGGGGGTCGGCGCCGGGAGCTTCTCGGTGGCAGTGCTGGGGCGCAGGGAGGGGGCGATTCTTACCCTGAGGCTGCTGAGCTGGAGGCGGCGGTCGGCCCGGGCGGCTGCTGTAATCCATTAGGCGCTGCCCGGCTGCGCGCACTCTAGGCGGCAGAGACCCGCTCAAGTGGGAGAAGGAACCGCCTCGGAACCGCGCGGTTGCCATCCCGCCGAAAAGGCCGGCTGCTCCTGGCAGGCGGTATCGCTCCGGCGGGGAGCTTGGCGCCCAGGGCTCCTTCCAGGCTCCCCGCCGGGCTCCCCACCAGCTCCGGAGGTGGCAGCAGTGCGGGGCGAGCGAGCGGCGGTGGGGCTACGGCCGGCGCCGGGCGGGAGCCCAGGCCGCCGCGGACTCCGCAATCCCGCAGCCGAGGACTGGAGCCCACCTCTGCAGAGACAAAGGTTAGAAAAAGAGGGGGTGAGGCTCTGGGAAAGCAGAATGCGGGGGGAAATTCGCCTGGGAAATCAGGAAAAAGGCCGTGAAGGCGAGCGGCGCCTGCACATGACCAGCCGCAGCCAATGACGACCGCAAATAGGTCATAAAAAGGTCTATTACCAAGTTGTAAATTTTCTTCAAACAAAAAGGAATTTACTGCAATTCCTTGCGGATTTTGCACATACAGCTCGCAAGCGCCATGTTTTTTCCTCTCTTTCTCTCTCCCCTCTCCTCTCCTCCTCACTCTTTCTCTTCCTCTCTCTCCCCCTCCTCCCTCTCCCGCTGCCTCCCCCCCTTCCTCCCTCCTCTCCTCTTTTTCTGTCCCTCTCCTCCTTTCCTTTCTCTCTCTGTCTCCTCTGTCTCTCTCGTCTCTCTGTCTTCTCTCTCTCTCTCTCTTTTCTAGGAATTATTTGGTGTTTTTTTTTTTTTTCTTTTGGCTTGGCCCAAAACCTCTGCGCGGTTGACACCCATGACCAAGGGAGAATGAGTGCGGTGTACGGCTCAAGCACTGGGGAGACGATCGCCGCAGCACTCCCCACCCCCATCTGTCCCCCTACGCCAGTCACTTGGCTTCTCTCCTCCCCGCACAAAAAGTCCTGTCCGGAAGGGCAGCCAAGCACTTTCGGTTTTTCCTCCTGTCATCTCCGTAGGAGCCAGCCCCAGTGATCTTGAGAAGAAAACCTGGGCTCTGCAGGCCAAGAGAGTGCGCGCTCCCTCCTCCCCCATCCCGCTGCAACATAAATTGGGGTCCCTTCCATTTTCTGGAGTTTCTGTGGTAGGAGAGTCAACAACCAACTCAAAAGCCGGAAATGGTTTTAGCTACTCGCCAACCTCTCCAAAATACCATTTTGAGAGCCCACTGCCTAGTCTTTATATCCACAAATACAGAAACATCCTCTGGTCAGTTTGGGTTAGAGAAGAAGCAACATTTCTGGATCCCTTCTGAAACCCATAGCTTTAGGTCCCTCTCTAAGAGCAATTCTCATTTTTATGGAATTTAATTCTAGTTCCCTCTTGCCCCCTCCCCCCACCCCATGTTCATCCATTGAAAAGCCTGCTCAATGCTATACGGAAGAGAAGTGTTTCATTTGTTTAGGAAAAGAGTGATGTCCCCAGATCAGCCTAGGGAAAAAAAAAATATTTTTCCTCAAAAGCAGGCTTCACATTCTCTTTGTATTTCTCATAGGAGCTGCTTTGGTGATTTCCCCCTGACAGTAAATGTGCTTGGCTGGCCTCCAGCATTCTCCTCATGGACATGGCCATCCCAGCTTCAGAGCCTGCCTGAAAGAGGTAACCGCCTCACTCCCCAGTCCTTTCAAACAGTCTTTAGACTTCCAGTAATATGTTTATAAATATTTTCATCAGATATCTGTGTACAAGTTCTCTGCTATTAACATCTCTATACCCAGTAAGTACCTATGTAGACATGGACTTCAGCAGACAATGGTACAGCACTCTCTGGGGCAGGCCATTTGTATCCCTTGAAAAAGTTCCGATGACCTTGAATGTTTTTAATTAAAGGACTGCTCCTGCCATCTGTCAGCAAAAGTCATTTTCTTTCCAGAAAAAGCCAGTGGGCCCTAACTTTGCTGGAAGGAGCCACAGCAGCAGCCAGAGTCTGTTGAAACGTTCTCTTCCTTCCCCTGTCCACTCCCAGATGCCCAAGGATTCAGCAAACACTGGGGAAGCAGAGGACACAGCAAGCTTGGATGTGAAATAGCAATACTTTCTGCATTGAAGAATAAAACAATATTTTAAAATGAACAAGCAAATGGGGCAAGTGGTTGGGTCCTCCCAAGCCCAGAACACTTTACTGATGTATACACATGGAACTGAACAAAGAGTTTGTTCAATTCCAAAATTTTCTGAGAAATAATCTCAATAGCCAATTTGCCTCATTATCCTTTCCCTGTCTACCCAAATAAAAGTGGAACTTTATGACCCTCCTTTTCAGTTTGAGGAATGAGGGCTGGGAAGAAACTCTTTGCTCTGAAAAGGCAGCCATATTTGCATTTTTTTCTCCCTGTGCAAAGGTAAGTGATGTACTGGGCTTTGTGGAACCTCACAAAATGGCATATCTAAACTGACTTTTCTCTAGAAACCATTGAGACCCACACCCTCTTTTGTGTGTTTCTGGTCCTTGCAATCAGAGAGCCAAAATCACTCCTAAGTCTTGGTTCTTTCATTCAATGTTAACATTGGAGAGTCCTATTTTTCTCTAAACGGTTTACAGACCTCTCTAGGCAGACTGCTGCAGTACAGAGCCAAAAAGCTCTGCCTGGGTTTGCAAAGCATTCTCTAAAGACTTATGCAAATTTCTGCAGCAAAAAATGTTTACTTGTTGTCACTGCACTTGGATGTTGACAGATTTGAGCCAATTAGAAGGGCATCTTGTGCGCAAGTCACTACCGGTCTGTCTGCACGAAACACCATGATGGAGATGGGAATGTCTAGTCAGTGTAAGAAAAAGGTGGCCAATATGTGATGTGTTAACTCCCCAAGGTGTTTATTTGAAGACAAATCTTTAGTCCTTCTCAGCTACAAAAGGAAACATATATACCTACATTTATAATTAATACTTTCTGACTGTGTGTAATCTATGTATATGCACAAATTCATATTCTCATATATACCAGTGATTGCAACAGAGTCTTTGTCTGTACATGAACTATGATTTTACCATGGTTTAGGGGGGCAATGGGACAAGAAGGTACAATACTTCTAGACCAGCACACTATGCTAAGGAAACGACATTTTTACCTGCCCTTCCTTCCTGATTTCCACACCTGCCATGCACTAGGTCCTTCACCTGACACAGTCTTGTCAAAATCATTGAAAGGGCTGTAAAAGGGATATTGGGGAAGCACCCTTGAGCAGGAGATAGGGAGTTTTTCGAATATACACAGAAGTCCCTTAAATCGAGGGCAGCTGGAATTTAGCTAGCACCGGTCTTTGGATGGTTTACACTGGAAGGTGTTCCCCAGCCATGCTCTGGGCCCTTTACATCCTTGCTCTGTACCAGCGAACAGCAGAATCTCAGGCAGTGCACAGGGCAAAAATGTTCCCAAATTCAGCATGTGCATCTGCAGCTGTCTCCTGGAGTGCAAATGTTTAAATCCTGCCCGGCCACCTGTGACTTAAAATTGTCCTTCGTGGCTCAGGTTGTTGAAAGTCAGAACCATGGCCTCTTGCTAGGGTGGAAAGCCAGGTGGGGGTGCTTCCCTTCTGACCCAGCCTGTGCCAACATTTCTGAGGTCCATGAAGTGGCAAACAGCCTGCTAACACCTGCAGGGGTAACCCTGGCCGGAAACTAGGATTCCATTTTCTTACCTGTGCAATAAAAGCCATTCTTGGAAATTAAAATGTGCCTTTTTAAAAATAATTGTACCTAGAAAAAGCAGAGAGCTCTTCAATGTCCACCCAATAAAGATGCTTTCCCTTTTTCAGGGATAAACGTTACTTAACTGAAATTTCTCCTCTTTTCTCCCTTTCCCCTTCCTCCTCCCTTTCCCTGTAAAATGGCAGCTGCAGGAGCTGCCTGGAATGGAAAATGGATACCTTGTTAATAACAGATGCCAAACCCCAGCATCAACGCGGGCTCAGTGGAATAAGCTGTGGTGTAACCTGGACTCTGGGTCATTTCCCACTGGACCTACAACTCGAGTCCTTTGTGAGGTTCAAAGCTTTCACAGTATCTCAGCAAGATTATTTAGAGCAAGATGAAGCAAGGATAGCCTAGCCAGCCCTCTCAGGAATCAGAGGGGGGCCGTGTGGCAATTTTTTTTAACCGTGCGGGCTGCGTGTAACCCCACCCCTTTCTCATCAAACAGAAGCCTTGAGCAAGAGTCCTTGCCTTCCCCTGAGCCCAGGCGATTGTTAGTGACTAGGGGGAAAGAGGGTATTTTCGGCGCTCAAAGACACTAGCTCTAGAAAGAGATTCATTTCTTTATTAAGGAATTAGCTATGTTTTGGAGCGGCTGTTTACACTCAGATTTTTCTGCGTTTGCTCTCGGGGCTTGTTTCAAATAGGTAAGGCCATCGCTTGCCCAAAGAACGGCAGAGGACGTACCAACCGACATCTGAGATGCACACAGCAAGTTGGCTTAAAACGAGCTTGCGAACACAAGGAAAGGAATACAAATAAATATGGCAACCACCGAAAAAACGGAATCACAGCGACGGCAGCCACGGCAAAGAGACCTAGCGATTTCAGGCCATTACAAGCGTGGTTCAAAACGAAAGCAAGTTGAGAAATGAGACTCATTCCACAAGACGACTTGAGTGAAAAGTTAATGAGTGAAAATGTTATAATTGGTTTTTCAAGTATTCATGCACTCTAGATTATTTAATTGCCATAATTTGTATGGACTATAGAAAAATGATTAAACGTCAACTTTGACACTGTCTTGAAACGTGTCACTGGCCTAATCTTTTCTTGAAGTTTAAGGAAGCTGCAGAGTGGGAACTACACATTACACTCTTCAGCTAACATGTGCTTTTCAAATATTTGGCCCAGGCTTCCTCCCCCAACCCCCAGATATTGCATTTAGAAAATACTGAAAGACACTATTTAGGAGTAAACAAAAGGCACCCTAACCAATTCATTATAAAAGCAAGAAGAAAAAACATAAATAATACATTTTAATCAAATAATATAAAGTAAATATTCTGCAGCCATACTTTTTAAAAAAAATTAATAGACTTCTTTTAATTTACTCACCGTAAAGAAAAGATTTAAAATATTCAAGTGCACTTGATTAATAAAGCATTTCAATTATTTAGTGCTAATCATTAGGAAGTTTACGTTGTTGAGGCAAATCACCAGTTCAGACATTTAAAACCATTATAAAAATATAGCTACAAGGTCAGTATCAAATTACCCTTTCATAGGACAGTTCAAGGACTGCTTCTATGCGATACTAGAACTGTTTTTTTAACACCCAAATCCCTCTAAAAGCGCAGAAACCTCAAGAGCAGTGACATGAAGGTAGCTTGAAATACAGGTAGAGTCCTTTCCAAAAAAGAAAATAGGTGGTGTCCACCAGCATATGTTGATCATTAGTTTTAATAGTCTGTGGTAAAACTTTAAACGTATAAGTTTAATTTGTCGGGCCTTCGGCTCTGTCTTCCTCCAGGTCTTGGGCTTCCTTTTTTGTTTCCCCGTCCTTCACCTCCTGCCGGGAAACGGGAAATTTGTCCTTGTTGTTCTCCTTTTTCCATTTCATCCTCCTGTTCTGGAACCAGATTTTTACCTGTCTCTCGGTGAGGGCTAGGGCGTGAGAAACCTCGATTCTTCTTTTCCTGGTCAGATAAGGGTTAAAAAGGAATTCCTTTTCCAGCTCTAGGGTTTGGAATCGACTGTAGGTTTGTCTTCCTCTTCGTCTACCAGGAGCTGCTGATTAAAACAAACAAAAAAGGGGGGAGGGAATAAACGTTTTAAAAATGTAAGGGTGCCTCTGCATGTTGCCGGCGGTTTGTGGAACAGGGGCCTAAGGGGTGAAATATGCACAGCGCTCTTTAGCTCCGATATATATAGGGTGTGCAGGAAAGAGGGGCAGAGAGAAGGTCTTCACAATCATTCTGTCCCCATTATTTTTACATGGTTTCCACTTTTAAAAAAAAAGTCTGTATTACTTTATGAATAAGAGCCACTGTGGCTACACAAGAAGGAAAAGGAGGGGGAGAGGGAGAGGAAAGGGGAGTTTTAAAGCTAGAACGTGAGATGAAAGCAGATTTCTCCCCCTCTCCCCTCTTAAAAAAAAAAAAAAAAGGCATCCCAACCTTGTGGTCTCATCCAGGGAAACATTTGAGAAGGAGACGAGCTCTGATTTAAGTGGTCTGGGTCCTCGCCAATATTACCACTGGACGATTTACAGTCAGGATATTGTACCAGCTCGGCCTCTTGCTGGGTCGTAAAAATCGGCTGTCTCTGTAAGTTATCGTATCCGTAAAACTTCGCGGGCTCCCCGTGACAGGCAATCCTGCCGCAGGGGGGAGGCGGCGGAGGCGGAGGATGCGGAGGAGGAGGGGGGGCGGCCTGGTAGGCAGCGGCCGGGCTGCCCCCGCCGGGATGGAAATAGTCCTGGCCCAGGCTGGGGCCCGGGCCGCCCCCACCGCCGCACCCCGGCCCCGAGGGCTGCGGGGACGAGTGCGGGTGCGCGTGCGCCTGCGGGTGCGCGTGCGGGAAGCCGGCGGCGCTGTTGCCATAGAGCTGCAGGGCGGCGGTGTGGCGGCCGCCGACCTCGGGCGCGAAGTGACAGTCGTAGTAAGTGGGATTGATGGCCTCGCCTGCCGCCGCCGCTGCCGCTGCCGCAGCCGCCGCCGCGGCCGCCGCCTTGTACTTGGAGTACAGCGGGTTCACGAAGTACGAACTCATCCGGGCGGCAGCGACGGCGGCGGCCCCGAGCGGGCAGGGGGCGCGGAGCAGGCAGGGAGCGCGCCTCGGCTCGGCCGCACTGCCGCGGGGGCCTCTGGGGCGGCTGTTCGTGTCGCCGGGGGCCGCCAGGCCACGTCGCTGCTGCCGCCCGCCCGCGCGCGCGTCGCCTCTGAGGCCGGGCAGCCGCGGGCGCTCAGTTACTGGGCACTCATGCCCAACTCTTGCGCCCGCTGCCTGGGCCTCGCACCGCCTCCCTCACGGGTCGCGGGGCCTCGCCCAGCCCCCGCGCGCCGCCGCCCTCCAGGCCTTTCCCGGCGCGCCCGGGGTCGGCCGCAATATAATCGCTGACGCCCCGGGTGACCTGCCCCGCTGCCTCCACTGTTTCCTCTCAGGCACCAGGAGGGCCTGAGCGCACCGGGACAAGAAAAAAAGTGCGCCCGTCCCACGGGGACACTCTTTGGCTTCGGTTTACAAACCCCTGCTGTGGAGGGAAAAGAAAAAAAGCACCCTCTGTCTGTTGCCACCTCTCACCTCGCCCCCCCCGCGGCCCCCTCCCACTGCTCTCGCCCCCGCCGCGGAGGCTGCAGACCCGGTGCGCGCCGGCGAGGCATTTTCGCACCCAGCCGCCGCAAGTAGAGGTAGCGTGATCGGGCGAGATAACCGCGCGGAGGGATCCGCGCAGAGGCGAGCTGGTACTCCCTGAGAGACGCCTCACGCCGGCCTGGAGATGCCTCCGCCGGTCTTAAAGGGGGCCCATAAAGCCGCACTGCCAAGGGCTCGTGGTGCCCGGGGCCGAGGGAATGCGGGCCGGGCCGCAGCTGGCGGGGCGGGGGCGCGGCAGAACCTTAGACTTGGGGGAGGCAGGGAAGCCACTCCCAGGAGGCTGCGGAGCAAATGACTTCCTCACCGAGCCCGTGGAGCGGCCCAGCACAGATTGGCCATAGCTTTTGCATCTGTGGACTCGCGGGTGCAGAACATAGAACATGGAAAGAGGTGTCGACGAACTGGACCGTGCATTTGATTTTGGACCTAAATGGTTTGATTAAAGGCCACAAGCGTGGTTTCAAATCCTAGCGTTATCAAAGCCCTTCTTTTCCAGCCGAGCCGGCCTTGTGGAAATGAGACGTACATTTACCCTTGACGCACTGCATGTCTGGCAGAGGCTCCCAGGTTAATTGATATTTAATGGAAATCATGCCCATGAATATAGTTTCCATCATTTCACCCTTGATAGACGTCAGCACCAGACTCGGGGGAGGCTGAAGAATGTGGCACGGGGGGAGGGCATTAGCATTGCTGAGGGAGTAACTAGACGGGCAAACAAATGTTGTGAGGCGGGACAGAGGACTCACTCTGGGGTGGGTGTCATTTCCTCGGGCAGGACGCTGGGCTCCAGGGCCTCGGCCCCGGCACCCAGCAAACCAGGGCAGCCTGTGGCTCCGCGTGCAGCGCGGGGGGCCCACGCCCGCGAGTCCTCCCCGCGGAGCCTACAGCTCGGCGTTCAGATCTTGCTGGTTCCAGGCAGCTGCAGGCAGGCGGCCCCGTCTTCTGCTAATGATTCTAGTTCATCCGCCAAGCCTGTGAAATAACTGCCTAAAACAGCGGGCCTCAAAGTTACTAATTTTTCCGAGAAAAAAAAAAAAGCGAGAAAGAAGGCTCAGAATAATTTTTGAGCAATGGTGACGAAAAGCAGCCCAAATTGGCAAAATAGTCCTTTCAGAAATTCTCTCCAAAGCTGCTTGGCTATACACCACCAATCGCCTCCCCACACTTTTCTTTCTTTTTCTCTCTTTTCCCTTTTCAATGTCCAATAAACGTAATGGGTCTCTGTTGTGGTTTTTTTTCCCTCGTCTACCCGGCCTTTTTCTTGGGCTCTTTGGGTGACTGAGGCCCCTTTCCTTCGGGATCCTTCAGTGTCCTGAGGGCGTCAGGCCCACGGGCCCTGTGAACAGACCTAGAAGACACGCCTGGAGCTCACCGAGGATGCTCGGGGGCTTAAGCGTAAACACACTATGCCTGCTTTCTACACCAAATGCAAAGTTCTAAAAACCCCAGACTCAAAGCCTGGCCTCAAAGACGCTGCAGGCCAGTGATTTCAACTACCCCCCCCCACACACACACACTGTTTGTGGGTTGGCCCAGCCAGCGAACGGGATTCTGAGGTCGGTTCCCGTGGACTGAATATCATTTCAGAAATGATTCAGAAAATGAGGTAGAGATGGACAGACATAGCAAGATAACAATGTCTGACTCAGTTATTTCTACAGGGAATGGCTGGAAATGGTTAAGGTAAACGGATTGTTAATGAATCTGGAGATGATAAAGGCATGCTTTATTTAATTTTTAAATTAGCAGAGAGTTCAGAAGACTCTTTTTGTGGGGTTGGTGGAAGGTTGAATTTTTTGTTTTTGTTTTTTCCTGCTGGTTATCGCCAGGTAGCTTTCTTTAAGTCTGAGGGCAAATGAACTGATTCTGACAGGTAAGGCTTTGTACTTCAATCTTGCAAATACCCAATTAAGAGATTATTATTTTCAATAAAGCCTTGGAGCTAACTTTGTAATTGTGCCTTTTTATTCCTGTTTAGAGTGGGTGCATGCGCGTGTTTAAACCCTCACTAAATGAGTGGGTTTTGGAATGGAATGGGGAAAAAATATGACAGCCTGGACCTCAACAATGCAAGGCACCTTCTAGAACTGTGAGATTCCTGGAGGGAAAAAAGAAACATAAACAATATGAAATTCATTTTTACACATTCAGGCCTAGTTTAGAAAACATAACAACACAAAATTTCCTCTTGAGACAAAACAGTTTTTTAAATTTATTTAAGCATTCTGTTTATAATATGAATAGAAAAAGAGCACGATTAACATAGTAAATAAGAGCTATGCGTTTACAGGTTTCTGTTTTGATAGAATGCATTAATTTACCATACTGCTTTTTAGTTTCTGCTGTGCCATAGTCCAAATTTTCTGAAGTCCTGACTGAGCCAAAATTTTATGCCTAAAAAACATTGCTGTAGAATTTAATAGTGCATATTGTTTATTTTTGGTCATATTTATCCTAATTTGGGATTAAAAATAAGATTGTAAATAATTTTTAATCAAAACCTTCCTCACTAACTCGCTTTACCAGATCAGAAAGTAGAGCAACAGCGCCCTCTAGTGGCTAAATGCCGGCTACGGCCTACCGAGTTTAAGTTCCCTTTTATTCGTCTCAAACCAATTCTAAGCTCGTTCTTTAGTTTGACTGGGGCTTGGACCCTTAATACTAATAATGTTTCATCCCTGTGACTGTCAACAAGTCAAGTGCAGCAAACAGGCGCTCCTGAATGCCAAGGATATTCTCATTTGTGCTCCCAAGAGCTTCCAGTAGTGCCTTTTCCAAAAAATTCTAGCCCTTCTTTTGCCAGACTCCGTAGGTCCCCATGCTGTAATCGCCCAGCTGTGCCTTTTAAAACAATTATGGGACAGGCTAGATTTCCATAAAAATCACAACTTTCTAAATACCAGCTGCCAAGAGGGTCTTTTCCCCTACAGAGGAGTGAGGCACTTCAGCAACTAAGAAAGTATAGAAGTCAAACTTTTTTTCTTTTAAAGATATTACTCAGCATTAAATCATAAATATTTGCTATTTTATCTTTGTAATTTTAATGCTTTGGACCTATCTAGCTGGGCAATTGTGGGGGCAATTGAAGCCAAATCAAAAGCTCTTTGCTGGATCTCTGAGTGGCTGTCTGGAAAGTCCCTGTTGGACTTGTGTTCGTTTGAATTTCTAGGGACAATAAATGGGATTTTAAAAATTTATATCACAAGTCACAGACTGAGCTGAACTGATGAAGCATTCCACTAAACGGTTTTTTAAAAAGCAAGGACTAATTGGCTTAAGTGTTTCCTGTGAGGGTAATCCTTTTTTCCTCATTTTCAAAAATGCGTTCCTATAGTTTAGGTGTAACAGTTGTAATTTTTATAAGTGAATAGACATAAATTGCAACAATATTTTTGCTTCAAAGTTTGTAGTGAAGGACAAAATATTTTTGTGAAAAGGAGTCTAACTTCATCTTTTCCCAATGACCAGACTTCTGGGAGAGTCTCTCCTGGGTAAATGATCCAAGATCACTAGCCCTCCTACTCCCAAATAACAGGCTTATTTATTTATTTTTTTTTAAGAACCAGCTAGACTGACTGTGGTCATACTCAAAATATTTATAAAAAGCCACCCGCTTTAGGCTAATTCTAATACCCTGCCCATTTAAGAAATCAAAAGTACATCACATCTTCCTTCCTACCTCTCCCGTTTATTTCCTAGGTGCTCACACCTCACCCGGGGACTCCCTCACCCCTGCCTTCTTTGTCCAGCGCAGTCTTGTTTATGTTTTATTGTCCAGATTTTAAGACCCAGTTTTGTCTGCATTTTTCCTTTCCTCCCACAAACACAAACATCAAAATGAGACGGTTTCAAAGCGAAGCGCCGGGCCTGTCGTAAACTCATTACCTCCAGACGTCTCGCCAGCTCGATGGCTTTATGACACCTTGGCTCTTCCTGTTTTCAAAGAGCCCTAGGTATCGGGCTGGCTGCAGGGGCGGGGGTACACAGCACCTTCTGCCGGATCTGGGCCTTGGATTTCCCTCCCAGCCCCCCTCTGCTTTTTCTTCCAGTCCCCTCTTTCATCAGGATTCCCAAGATCTCTGCCACCGCCCCCACCTTCCGCCCAAGCCAGCTGCCCGGCGCCACCGCCGCCTCTTCAGCTAGTAAAGGCCTTGCTCGGTAGAACCCTCACTTACAATGACCTTCATTTTAGCCTCTGAATGCGGTCCTCAGAGGGCCAAGCAAGGGGCTAAACATACACAGAAGCTGGGTGGGGGTGAAGGAGGCGGTGGGATGGGGATGGCTGGGGAAGAGAGCCTTGACCATTTTGATCGCTAAGGTCACTTTGGGGCTCTCTGGTGGGGAGGGGTGGAAGCTCACAGCCTGACCAGCTCGGACCTCCTGGAGCCAGCCAGCCCCGCCGAGCTGGGGGAGTTGCTCTGGAGTGTAGAGTTGGCCTTTCCCTTGTTTGGAGAGGGGAGTTGGCGTCTGGGGCTCCATGAGCCCAGGGAGGCCTGGGGCGCGGTGTGTCAAAGCCCAAGCCAAAGGGTGCCTGGCTCCTGGGGCCTTCCGGCTCCGCTGGGTGCTACTGCAAGACTGACACTGAGCCCAGGGCACAGAGTTCTCGGAGGCGCTGACACTAAGCTTGGAGAAGCACCAAGGCCCCCCAAGGGCTGCGCTCTAGGGCTCTAGGCCGAGTCTGCACACAAAAAGGGAAGCTCAAAGGCACATCAGCGAAATCTGTGAGGTGTAAGGGCCCTGGATTTTTACCAATGTCTCCCTCCCCAGGATGGGGGCGAAGTCTCTGGAGGGTGGTATTTTGCAGAGAGGCAGAGAAAGCAGGCACACAACGTTGAGGGTCAGCGTCTGGGCTCCATTTGATCAGGTCAGCATTTATTGGTAAGAAGCGGTAACATTTACAACTGGTCCTTGGGCAGGAACGGGGAAGTCCACTACCCGCGGCCGCCCACGCGAGCCCAGCCCTCCCGGGGAGAGAGCAGCTCATCCAATGCACTGAGAACAAACCCCCGACCCACCCAAGGCCCTGGGCTCCTCTCTAGGCCTCACTCTGAGGTCTCGAGGGCTCCCTGAGGAAAGGGGACTTTCGCAACCGGTGGGCAACCCGGTCGGGCTTCTGGGTGAGCTAGCATTCGGGGTGTCCGCACTGTCGTCGCTCTGCCTTCATTCTTGGAATTGGGGTGTGCGCCTGGCCCCTGTTTGGGCAGCGCTGGGGGACTAAACTACAGCACTTTTCAGAAACATGGGGAAGATTTACACGAGAGGGCTCCTCAAGCCAGCGAGCACTCACAAAATACAGCATTTCCTAAGGAACCAACGGAGCAGGAAAGAGGGAGTGGGATAGGGTGTGAAACCCCAAAGCCACTTGATTTCTCCAACACATAAGCGAGCAAATACAGAGTTCCCCCAAATACCTCACAGAGACCAACCACACAGTCACTTCTACCTAAAAATAAAAAATAAAAATAAAAAAAATAAAAAGTCCGAGTCGCTGGAGAGTTTCTGGAAATCAAGCACCCACAAAGAAAAAACAAAACCGCTGCCTTTGGGCGCTCCCGCCGGCACCGCGCCGGATCAGTCTCCTTTGGGACATTTCTCCTTGCTCATCTTTTTCATTTTCATCCTACGGTTCTGGAACCAGATTTTGACCTGTCTCTCTGTGAGGTTCAGAATCCTGGCCACCTCGTAGCGCCGGTCCCGGGTGAGGTACATGTTGAAGAGAAATTCCTTCTCCAGCTCTAGCGTCTGGTATTTGGTGTAGGGACAGCGCTTTTTCCGGGTGGAGCGAGCGTGGATCCAGTTCGCTGCGGGGTTGTCTACAAAAAGGGGGGTTTAGAGAAGGGGAGCGAGGGGCGGAGGAGAGACAGGGAGAGACGACAGGGTGGGGAAGAGAGGTCGTTAAATTAATTTCACCAAGGATGGCCGCTTTTCACAACTTGGGGGAAATTATCATAAAAAGCCTTAATGCCCGCGCTCTGTTTACCGTACAAACCGCGTGCCCAGGGTAGGTGGTTATGGGAAGCTTTTTTATGGATGCGTATTGCTCGCCTAGGCTTGGGTAGGCGTCTAGACGTTTTTATAGGTTAGTAAAACTATCAGTTTTGCACATTCGAGCCTTACAGGTTTCAGCAATAAATCAGAGGGCAATTTCTTTTGCACTTACTTGGGTCAAGTTGCTGCTGCTGCTGTGGCGGCTGCGGATGCTGCTTCTCCTCCTCCTTCAGCGGGCAACCCGGGCTCGTGTGGTCGCTGCAAGCTGAGGGCTCCGACGAGCCGCCCGCCCCAGGCCCGGCCCCGGCCCCGGCCCCGGCCCCGATCCCCGCCCCAGGCCCTGTTCCCCCAGCTGCCGCTTCCGCCTTGTCCCGCAGGAACGAGTTGCACGAGAACTCGGAGCCGCTGCTCCCCTGGGACTCACGGGCCGCGGAGCACTCAGTCCGTTTGGAGGAGGAGGACAAGGAAGTGGAGGAGGAGGTGGAGGCAGCGGTGGCGGCGGCGGGGGCCGGGACCGCTCGGGTTTCAGGCTTAATCCCGTAGTGGCGCCCGTTGGCTGGGCCGCCGGGGCCGGGGCTGGGACCAGGGCCCGGACCGCCGCCACCGCCACCGCTACCGCCCGCGCCTCCCGGGAAGCCGGGCAGCGGCTCCATCCAGGAGCGCACGTAGCGGCCGGGCTCAGAGGCAGAGGCGGCCAGGGGCGGCGGGGGCACGTACGGGTGGTAGAGGCCGCTCATCGCCGCCGCCGCCGGGGGCTGGGCGGGCACCGCGGACCACGAGGCGGAGAACACGGCCGATTTGGGGGCAAAACTACACGAGGCGAACTCGGCGGCGGCGGCGGCCGGGCTTTCAGCCACACCTGCAGGCCGGCCCTGCGCGCCTGGCCCCGGCGGCCCGAAGCGCGCCGCGAACACCTCGTCGCCCTCATGGCCTATAAGCGAGTCCACGTAGTAGTTGCTGAGGGTGCCACTGGAAGACATTTTGAGGCGCCGCGCGCTCCCACCCAAGGTTACACTGCCCGCCGCCGAGCCGCTCCCCGCCGGCGCCCGAGCTGCCGACTAGTTCGCAGGCTGCAGCCTCCACCATTGGTCGCGCGGCCCACGTGATCATATTTACCAATACCGAGAGTAAATCAGTCCGCTAAACTGGGGGCTGCTGTGATTTAAAAAAAAAAAATCATCATCAACATAAGCGCCGCAATTAGAACCCGCAGGGCCAGGTCCATGTGCCCAGCTCGTCCTGGCCCGGCCGGTCCCTCCCGGTGGAGGCTGGGACCGCAGACGCGATCGTGGCCGGAGGAGGCGCTGGGGACTATTTGTTCGCCTCCTCTTGCCGCCCTCGGTCCTGCAGTCGGGACCCAGGCTCTGGCTCCCCAACTCCTGGGCTGCAGCCGTGGGCCGCGCGGCCGGGCGCAAGAGGAGCCTAGCGGAGAAAGGCCCGGTGTCGCCCGAGGCAGGCGGGCCTTCAGGGGCAGCCCCCTGGAGCCCGAGGGGAGCTGTTCTCCCCTGCCTCGCTCGCAACCCAAACCCACCCCTCCCCACACATACCCACACACACGCTCTCTCACAGCTTGTCGTGTTGTTTAAAACAGGTGGAAGACCTCTGTAATGATATTATGCCTTTCAATAAAAATTTTATGAGGTGTATTTGATTATAGATTAATGTGTCCCTAATAAAACGGACGGATGGAGCAGCTTGGAGGGCCCCCTCCCCCTACCACATTCACACACGCCCGCACGGCCACACACACCCCCGACGTGAGGCTGGGCACACGCCGAGGCCCGAGGGGCGAGCTGGGGCAGCTTGGCTCGCGGGCCCGGAGGCGGCTGCGGCGGCTATGGAGGGGCTTCTCTGCCCTTGGAAAGGCCGGCGGGAGGGCGACTTGGTACCGCACGAACAGTGCTGGCCAGGGTGCTTCCTCTTCTCCGGGGCTGCTGAAAAGGTCCTGGAAGAGAACATGCCACAGGGCAGAACCCAAAGGCCAGCGAGGGCGAGCTCCCGCCCGCCACCCCAGCGCTGCCTCGATGAGGCCAGCGGGAACCGCGGCTCCCCGGGCAGGGCCGCTTCGCGCGATTCGAACTTAGAGGCCTCCAGGTGGACTCGGCAATGTCTAAACAATCCGGCCGAATGGCCAGGTCCTTGGGCCACTCCCTTCTGAATTTTTTTTTTTTTTTCCTCCAGAGGTAAGGCTGGGCAGCCTTGAATCTGAGGGAAATGCCCACTGTCACTCCCAAATCCATGGTACAAAGCCTCGGAAGCTCGGCTGGAAGCCGAGACAAAAGCGGTCAGGGCACCGGTGACGGAGGGCATATTCCTCGCTCTACAAGTTGCCCAGCTCACCCTTGGAGGGCTCCCAGCCCACCTCCAGCCCTGGAAAAGAAGCGGATACATGGCTACTTATGGCCTGATTGATTGCCTTTGCCAATGGTCTTCTGATTTTATTCCAGAGGAGCTGCCTTTGCCTGTAGCACAGGTTTTCCTCCGAGACTAGACCCCCTATCAACAACTAATGGCACTCCTCATGCCTGGAGAAATGGCTAAGTTAAAGATATCCTCCTCCTATCCAACTAGTGTAAATCTGGGGCAAACCTATTCCAATGCTTCCGATCTAGCACTGATTCCGATCCCTCTTTCCTACCCACAGGAAACGGCCCCCTAAAGGGCTCTGTCTTGGAACTCAGGAATAGTCCTGGTTTTCAGGAGGAAGTGTTAAATTCTGAATAAATACTGAGTGTCCCAAAGACTTTCTAGATGAGGGCTCTGAGGCTTACAGCACCCAAATGGATTGTTCTTAGGAGAAGGAACGAGGGAAAAAAATGGCAAGACATGTTTTGTATAACTGCTTCAAGCTATTGGAGATCCTTTGAAATTGCAGGCAGGACTAGGTCAACGAATTCTCTGTCAGCTCTTCCCCCCAAGGCTTCTCCTCCCTTTTCCCTGGCAGGACTAGATAAGTCTGGGCTCCCTGGTGGGGATACTGCAAAAGTGGATGAAAGCTGGTGGGAGTTTCCCTGAGCCAGTGGCTGCAGATGGAACATTGGACTTCATGGGAAGTCATGTTCATTTGCAAAATTTTCAGTCACCCTTTCTGCATTTTCTTGCATCTCAGATACAGCAGCTTAACCAGCATTTTGTAATTATATAGAGGGAGGATTGACTGGGGAGATCTTTTCATTTCTTCCTTAAAAAAATTTTCATGTGGGCCACTAAAACATAATGACTGAGTATAAAATCCTTCCACAGGAAACGAAGGCAAAGTGGAATGGGAAAACTTACCCATCTTCGGCTTCTCTGGGATCTGGCTGTCTTGCGCTTGGTATGGGGGTGGGGATGAGGGAAAGGGGGGCAGAAGTGGATCCGCTGCAATGCTAAACTGCTGCGTGTCCTTGCTCCTTTAATGGAGGCCGGCAGCTTCCAGGTGAGCAAGACTAGTTTCAACCTAGCCCCTGATGATTGCTTGACAGCCAGAAATCACCAAGATTCCACTGAAAGCATTAAAAATAACACAACTAAAACCAAAGAGGAGAAAACACGCAAATGGGGAGCTTCAAGGTAAAAGCGGCTTGGGGCATAGGCTTACTTACCAGGCTTGGGCTAGAGGGAAGCTCACACCCATTGAGAGTGCAATTGTTACTATCATTGTGGGTTGGGGGAAGAGAGAGGAGACTGCCCTTTTTCCCAGTTATGAAAACTGTGCTCCCAGGCTAGCTTATCACTCCTCTCCCCACACCACTGCCAAATATCAGCACCCTAGGCCTCTTCCAGCTTTTTTTCCTCCCATATCCCTTCCTCTACTGTCTATCGCTCCTCCACCCAAGTGCCCCAAACAGGCAGTTTAAGCAGAAGATAATCTCACCAAAGGCTTTCATGTCCACCATAACATATTTCCATTTCAGAAAGCAGAGGGAGCGAACTTGTTTCCAGAGTTTATTGCATTATACATGCGACCAGAACATGCACAGAAAGGACAGGTTGCTGTTGTACTTCTACCAAACCACAGATGCACCACAAGGGAAAGGCTACAAGGCATAAGTCGTCAATATTCTCACCAAGGACAATTGCTAAGCTTATTTGTGAAAAGATACATTGTAATGTGCTTTTTAAATCCCCCTCCCCCCAAGCTTGTGGGTTTTCTTAATCTTTTTTAAATATATATGTCATTTTGAAAGTACTGGATGTATTCAAAATGCCATGAGTTCATGGACTAACCACACACACAGACATTTTGTGTTAGGAAAGACATGAAAGAGTCACATTGCTGGATAGATGGATGGATGCTCTACAGTTCCAATAAGTTAAGACCCAAATGAAAATGCGCAGTTAATAGTTACCCTGCATTACGATGAAAAAATAATAAATTACACGTGCTAAAAATTTTAATATATATATATACTCATAGGGATTACAGATCACTTGCAGCACGAACAGAATGACCCCAAAGTCACATTCTAGCAGGAAAACAAAACAAAACAAAAAACAAAGAGCGATGAAGGTTTTGTTTCCGCCTTCCCAGTCCTCCAGCACGCGGCCCTGGAACGCGGTGCCCCCTCTCCGATTCTGGCCTCCGACCGGCTTCGGACCTAAGAAAACGTGAGGTTGGCGGTCAGTTCTCGGATCCGGTTCTCTCGGCTCATCTTCTTGAGTTTCATTCGGCGGTTTTGAAACCAAATCTTGACCTGCCTGTCGGTGAGGTTAACGCTCTTACTGATCTCTAGGCGGCGCTCGCGGGTGAGGTACATATTGAACAAGAACTCTTTTTCTAATTCCAGCGTTTGGTGCTTAGTGTAAGGGCACCTCTTCTTTCTGCCACTCTTTGCAGTGAGCCAATTGCTGGTTGGAGTATCAGACTTGATTTCCTCTAACAAAATTAAAGGGAGAAGAAGAAAAAAATCAAGATTTTTTTTTCTCTCAGTCTGTTCAAATGTACCCTTGGCCATGACCCTGCTGGCATCCAGGCTGCTCTGGAAAATGCTAGTATTAAACATTACTCACACGAGGTGGGCCCTGGAAGGGATTTTAAATTGAGGCCAGATTACAGCTAAATGACATGATGGGAGAACACTGGGCATCAAGGTTCTCTCTCTCAACTTTGACTTGCACAAGACATTAGTACAATAGTAAACTTTCCAGTATATCCCCAGAAACATTCTAAGTGGCCAGCTCCTGACAGTGCTGGAGTGGAATAAGCCACAGGCTGGACAAGCCTACCAATCCCACTGCTGCCTCAGGTTCCCAAGTCTGTCGCTTCTTCCCCACCTCTCCTAGGCAGGCAGGGAGCCCCACAGCCAGGTTTATAGGTGCCCATTCTCTTTCAAAAGATACATGAGGAAGGGAGAACACCTTCTCTACCCTGCCTGGGTATTGTTGCATTCCCTAGAATTTCCTGAATGATTCTGCCTTCCTGCCCCACACAAAAGCATTTCCCCAGAAATGTAGCCCCTACTGTGGTCCATCTCTGGACACTGGGGAAGAAGCTCAGGGATAGGCTACCTTCTCAGAAAGCCAGATCCCTTGCTCTTTGCCCTAGCCCAGCCCTAAGGCTGGTCCTGCGGAGTGGACAATGTGGGTTCCATTCTCCCCCCTCCGCCTTTGCCCTCTTTACGGTCGGATTGCAAAGCCTGCGGCACTTTCCCTAGACAAAGCCAAGGTTACCTAGCCCCGCAAAGGCAGGAAGCCCTGTTCCCCAACCAAAGCACAACCAGCCCAACCATCTCCACCGTCTTTCCCCTCACTGCCCCCAAGCTCGCAGGATGCGGGGTGCATACACTTGAACACGAACACGGTGCCTTGGACCTCCTTAAAATGATCATTTGGGCGCAAGGCAAAACTGGGAATGCAAATTTGAGCCAGAGAAAGGAGGCTCTGGGGTCGTGTTTACGAGCCGCAGGTCTCCTTTGCGCTCTTTTGTTGTGTTTCAGGTCTAGCTCAGGAAAAATAAACCCGGCAAGCCTTTCCTCTGTCCGGGCGCCATCAGCGTGGGGCCAGGACTGGCGGGGAGGGCCAGGCGGTGGGGGAGAAGCAGGGACTATCTCAGGGCTGAGATCGCCCCTCTAAAAGCCAGGCGGAGCAGCACCTGCCAAGTCGGGCGCCTGCCTCGGCTGCTTGGGCTGGGCGCTGGGCACCCTGGCGCTCCCTCTCTGCCGGGTTCCCGGGCTGCGCGCCCCGCTGGGGTGGCAACTCTGCTCATACCGACCTTTGCTTTCCTTCTCCTGTACTTCGGGACTGGACACGGAGACCTCAGCCAGGCAGCTCCTCTCTTCGGGAAGGCCACCTTTGGCCTCGGGGCTCTCCACCTGGGAGACTTTGGTGGGCTCCTGGCCGCTGGCGGGCTCGTTCATCTTCTTTTCCATCTGCAGCTGGGCAGCCGAGAGCTGCGGCTTGGCCGCGCCACGAGGGTTGAGCTGGAGCATGACAGTGGAGCTGCCTTCGGGGCTGTTATTGTACTCTTGGGTTTTCCCGGTGGCGTAGGTCTGACTCAGTCTAAAATATCCAGGGACGGGAACCTCGGGGTTCTCAACGGGACAGGACTCAGGGACCAGCCTCTGGTACGAAGGGACCTCGGCCGAAATGAGTTTGTTGCGCTTATCAGAATACATGCAGCAATTAGATTCTTCCTTAATGTTGGTGGTGAAGGAGCAAGTGGGGACTTGCTGTGTAACAGGTTGCTCTATTCGACAAGATCTGTTCGGGTCTGTCCAACTGTCTACTTGAGGTATATAAGGATGCACATTCATACCCATATTTTGGTGGTTCACTTCTCTTTTGGCCAGAGACGGGAGCAGTCCACAGGTTTGCATTCCATAGGTCCCCATGTCTGCGCTAGGTGGTGGCATGTACATGCTGGCGCTGCTCGAATAAAAACTGTCACTCCTGCAGGCACTGATCAAGGAATCTACTAAAAAAGTATTAGCAGCAGGAGAGCTGTTGGGAAAGGACATTTTGGGGAGGAATTTGAAGAAGAGAGATTGTGTCCTTTGTAGGCTGACATCTCTAGGAAAACATTCCCCGTGTAATTGTGGATGCCTCTGCCGACCACATGACAACCAAGCCAATGAGATTTGAAAATGGCCTTGAGCCGCAGCCTCCTCGCAGGTCACGTGCTCCAGAGCTCGGCCGGCCGGCCGCGTAAGCACGGACAACAGCGACATCTACTACGCGCCCGCGATAGTGCGCGCTGGAGACAACCGGCCCAGCGCTCTCCGCCGCTTGCCTGCCGGCTTCCCCGGGGCTTGCTCGGCCCGCCCACCCACTCGGGTCCCCTGACCCGGCCACTGGGCCCCGCCGGCGGAAGGAAAGGCTCGGCCTGAGGGGCCTCTGAGTGGACACGCACGGACGGGGAGGAAAGCCAGAGTGCCCCGGCGCCAGCACACAGAAGCATTCCCCCCCAGCACACACCCAGGCAGAACGCGTCCAAGCGGGCCAGGTCCAGGACAGAGGGTGGGGGCGCAGGATGGTTAATTTAGTCCCGGGCAGCCAGGGAAGGTGAGTCGGATTCGGCGGGCCCTAAGACATCTATCCCATCCTAAGGGTTCAAAGGAAAGATCCCTTGCGCAAAGAGGCGGCCAAGGTGTCCTGGGGAGCGGAGGAGAAAAAGGTCGCGAGGGCCGAGAGGCCACGCAGCTGGCCGGCCTCGGATCCCCAAGAACGGGCCCGTCCCCGCATTGTCCTGTTCTTCGGCCGTCCTGCCTTGGCTCCCGGACCCTCTGCTCCCCGGCGGGCTACGCGAGCCTTCGGCTCTCAATGGAACCACACCCAGACCTCTGCGGGGCCGCGCCGCTGGTAGCTTTCAGCCCAGAGACAATCTTTCGCCAGCCACGCACTATCTGCGAAAGCGTACCTCCGGCTCCAGCGGGTGGACTAAACCGAGGTTTTCCTCTTTTGCCCACACACCCTGATAATAAGAGGTCAGAGAGGAAGGAAGGAAGAAAGAAAGAAAGAAAGAATTTTAAAAGAAAAGGGGAAAACTCTGACCCTCAGACCCCAGAAGTTTTAGAAAACTGACTGGGCCAGGCAGGAGAGAGAAAAAAGCAAAGATGTCATTTGGTTCTACGGCAAAAAAAAAAAAAAAAAAAAAAAATGTTTTCCTTTTATGGATTTTGTAAAAGCATTGGTTTCTGACAAGTGCAAGGTACAAAAGGTTGTGGGATTTATTAATACATATTAAGAAGAATCAGAGCGATCAATAAAATTCTCATCTACATTCTTGGGCTACTTGGTAATTTTCTTGCTTCTGAAGGTTTTTAAAGAGTTATACCCGTTGTTGCTACACACGGGAAGATATTTTATTAACAAATCAATCGAGACTTTGTAAAGGATAAGATTAATAGTTAAGATTTAGCATAATGGCATTCGCTTTATGAATTATTGAAAATTATACTATTGATTTTCCCCCTTCACTACTAACCAAGGAGGTCAATTTTTGTTTTAACACAAATTGTCAAATATTAAAAGCTATACTTTTGTCAGAAGTTGAGTTTTATAGTTTTGGACAATTCCTAAAATTATTTGACAAATTTTTGCTTGGGTAAGGGAGGGAAAGGGGGTGGGAGAATCTTAGTCCTCTGTTTCCTTTGGTGAGGGAAAGTTCTATAAAGAGGGTATGGTCTGGGATTGTGGTCCAGCTCATTAAAGAACCACCACCACCACCACCACCATGGAAACTCAGAGTTTTATGAGAAACTTCAACAACTTCCTCCCTCCTTCTCTGGTTGCAGGCGGGTGAGCCGCCTTGCGGAAGCCCAGTCCGCAGGGCAGCAGCAGGGAGCTTTAACCTTGATTTCCAAAGACCTGCCCCGGGCGAGGGGCCAGCCAGGGCTCAGGAGCCATTCTTCGGCCTTCTGGGTCCCCTTCCTGCCAGCCAAAAAGGTAAAACGGCCCCAGAAACCCTGACCATGAACCAGTTTTCAGTCTGGGGAAGGTATCTGTGTTCTCTTCTCCCCACTATCGCCTGAGCATGGACTGGCCTTGGATTTCAGGCCCAGAGACTGAACTTGTGGGCAAATCGGGTTTCCGCCTCAGCAGAACATTTTTCTTTGGAGCCCGATGCTCATTAAAGTGCCTCAGCATTCTGGGGGACCTAGTAGCCTGCCTGCTTCTTCACAAAAACATTTCGCAACAAACCCTTTGTCCCTCTTCCCAAAAAGGAATCTCCCCTGGCCTGGTGGAAACAGGCATTGAACACTATTTTCAGCCTTGAGACCCCTTCGCCTGTCCTCTCTCAGTGCCCTCGCCCAAACAATAACCCCTTTTAAAAAAACTCCACGGTGGCAATGAGACAGACCTTTTAAACCTTTACGCAGCTGTTCAAATACAACATCATTGTCAGGTTAAAAGCTGGCGCCTCTAACTGCTCTGGCTGCGGCATCCCAGCATAGCCCAAGGTTTAAACATTACCTTTCCACAGAGGTGGCAGTTTTTAAGCTGGTGGGTGGGGGTTGAGGAAGGCAGGGGGGAAAAAAAACCTAACTTTTAACTTTAGGCTTCTAAGGTATTCTTTAAAGCTAACAGCCACTGATCAGTGCTCTGAAATTTGCTTTCTCACGTTGTGGACATCTTGTTCTGAGCCACGGCTGGGCATTCCCAGGGTCGTACAAAGTGCCCGCTGCACTCGCTTGCAGCAGGCGTCCTAACGCCAGCTTGGTGCTCCAGCAGTGTTGTCCCTTTGCCTTTCAGCCAGGAAAACTGCCTAGAACTCGTTTGCCCAATTTTCCCTATCCCAAGCGAGGCAAGACTGTTCGATCTAATCAAGAATTTTATGCCCATCAAATGCCCTTTCATAATCTTTTTTTATACATGAAGAAAACATCCAGGCTGAAGACAAGCAATTCCTTGCCGCAGGTATGTCTGCAGTGAGCCAGGACATGCAGGATGTGCCTTCTGAATTTGGGGGCCTTTTCATTTCAGCTTTTCAGTGGCTTTGAGCTCAAAGTCACCCCCCCCCCCGTTGGACTAGGTTTTAAATAGGAATTATTCATTCACAGAAAAAAAGTGTGTATATCAGATATAATTTCAAATCTGTTCTCAAAAATTATTATTTTTTTTGTCTTTCAAATTTCTGCCTACAAATCTGGTCCTTGAGGCCAGAGACTGCCAATAATTTGAGAAATTTTATCATAAAAGATTGAGCAAGATAGAAATAATGCAAAAGAATGATCTGGGCCCCAGAGGATGGAAAGTGCGCCTAAGACCCTAAGGCTGAGATGAAACAAATGGAATGAAAAGGCAGTGGCTCTGAAGGCCAGCCTTTACTTCGCTTATGAGTATTTAATGTATCTGCTGTTTTCGATCATCTTTAGATCAGTTGGAGCAGTTACCATTAATAATAAATCAATATTGCACCATAAAGGAGATGAATACCCATGTTTGTACCAAGACGCCCTTCTTCCTGCCACAGTTCTTTTCAGAGAAAAATTAAAAGGGTCGCTTTAGCAAGAAAATAGCATTTGTAATCAAAAAGTTGCTTGCATCTGCACTCTTGTTTCTGGGAAGATGAGCTGAGGCCCCGGGTCTGAGTGGACCTGGGGACTTCTAGGGTCACCCTGAATTAGGGCCCTGAGCCACCTCAGCACTGTGTCACTCTTTGGGGCAGAGTAAATGGGGACAAATTAAAAGCTGCCTCGCTGGGGCACTCCTCCAGGTTACAGTGTGCACCTCCCGGCCAAGGTGAAAAGAAATCCAGAGGAAAATGTGGAGGCTACCAGAAACACGATAAGGGGTCTACGGAGACTTGCAAAACGGCCGGCGCCCAGAGAGCCTCTGTCTGTACAGACACAAAAGACTGCTACTTCGAGCATTTTCCCTCCACTTCAGAGTCTGAGACTTCGGCACCGGCGCCGCGCTGCAGGATCCCAGGCCACCCTCCACAAGCTCCGCACGCTCTGAACAGTGTGTCTGGGGTGGGGGCATGTCTTCAGTCCCCAGAGGTCCTGTTCCGATCCCCTATCCCTTGTCTGGCATATCTTGGGCGCTGCCCGGAGGAAAGAACTGCAGACCGCTGAGCAGCCGTGGTTCGCCGGTGACTGCCAGCCAAGGCCAAGGGGCCCCGGCACAGCCAGATGCGCTGCCGCTGGGGCCGCCTAGGGAGGAGCACAACGACATTTGGGAAGGAGAGTTCTCACCCTAAGTAGACTGAGGCTCCGGTTCAGCCCCGGGAAAGGTCACTTCACTGTAGCTAAGCTGGACCCGCAGCCAGACAAGCGGAGCCGGGCATACCCGCGGGGAACACCTACTCCTCTCTCTGGCGCCTCGCCGGGGGCTCATGGCGCCCCAGCCTCTGTGCAAAAGCAGATGCCAGCTCCTGGAGGCGGGCGGGCAGCCCAGCAGCCCGGCGGGCGAGGGGGCGAGGGGACGAAGCGGGGAGCAGGCGAGCGGCCCCCCTACGGCCTTTGGACCAGGGTTTGGAGAGCGGGAGACAGCAAGTCAAGGAGGCCAGCGGTAATTCTGAGGTCTGCAGGCTCTTCACAATGAACTTCGGGGAGGAGGGGGGAAGGGGCAGCCATCCTCCCTCAGAGCAGCCCATGTCCTGGAGCCCTGTCACCTCCCTTTTGAACCGCGGACCGGGACACAGGCGCTCTCCAATGTCAGGGACGTTGCTGAGGCGGGGAGGGCATGCAACGAATAAACTGCTTCTGAGAGACGATGCCAAAATCAAACTCCGCACCTCAAAACCAGCAGGCAGCTTGGAAGGGCGGCCAGGTTCTGTCAAACGCAAAGCCCGTTTGCTTCAAATACATTCCCCATTCCACAGCGCCTTAAAGTATAAACGTTTCCGGGAGATCCTGCTGCTTCCCATGGCCACATCAGCCCAGCCTGGCCCTGGCGCCCCAACTCATAGTCCTTCCTGCCCGCGCATCCGGGTCGCCACCGGTAGCCCCGCAAGCCAGGCACGGCCCACGGGCTCTCTAGCCTAGAAAGATTCCCCTCAGTCCCTGATAAGTCTCATTTTTTCTAAGACCACATTCAGCTAAGTTGTCAGCGCCCTGATCTGTTTTAAACAAAAGCCTTTTAATCATCTCAGGCTGTCTGAGAGCTCTAGACGGATGCGGTTTTTGCGGGGAGGGGGATGGAGGTCCTACCCTCAACCACGTTTTCCACTCTCATACCAACAAGAAAATTGATTCTCCCTAATTTAATTAACGCGCAGTGGCCATGACATATTTCAAAACGCATATATTTGTCTTTTAAAACTCTCTTCTCAACACCATCGGGTTATACCAAGGTATTCTTTGCAAACAGCTTTATCTTTAAGGAGACAACGATTAGGTCATCTCCTGTTTCATGAATCTGGTTGCTCCCTTTTCTCTGTCTCTATACAACTTCTCACACCTCATGGTTGCTTAGAACAAACAAATAGCAAACACCTTAGCTACCGCCTGTTTCTAACAGGCGGAGATCGCCTATTAGAATCCAGTATTGGAAAGATAAGGTACCGCTGCCTCTGGGTCAAACTCGGCTTCTGGAACGTGAGCGCGCCCTCGTGTGGATCTCCAGGCCCCTGCAAATGGGAAATGGTATCTCTAGGGTTCGGCTTGCGTACTGTGGTGGGCACACAAGCTTGCAACATTTAGACGCAGTTAAAAAATATATAGATGGAAAAAGAAAGAAATAAACCAGTTTTAAGCTCCTGGAACAGTCATACTATTGGGACACTGACATTTTTACCGATGCCCAGAGTTCCAAACAAAGGAATCCCCTTCTTAACGAAATTTTTTGATTGTAGGCTTTGTTTCTAGTGAATCTTTCCCCAAAGGTTGAGGGATGCTTTTTAAAACAATATAAATATATTTCCTTTTGTTCCATGTCATAGAAAGTGCAATAATTTATATGACAGGGTGGCAAATTGCTTCCAAATATAATGAAGGTGTAAGTCTACACAGAACTTCCTCCTTCCAATACCTCCTTTTAAAACTGTGGTTCTTCATTAGAGCAAAGGGGATCGCTACCCCCGCACCCCAAATCCTCAGCATTTCTTATCTGTAGCAAAAACATGCTAGTAGGTATTTTAATCTAACTAGCATTTTTTAAAAGAAGTCAATTGCTATTGCATTACACAAATATTTGCAGGGAAATTAAGGTTATTGATCCTGAAATTGGGAATTTTCTTAGATTTATGGTGAGCTCCTGATATGACTCTGTGTGGTCGTAAATGTGTGTGTGAGTCTGGATGTGTGTGAGCATGTATATATGAGAGTGGGTGGCAGTTGAAAATCACAGAAGAACCTTAAGGCGCCTAATTATTCAGAAAGGTTAAAGGTGATGACCTTGACATTTTGGAAGTTCAAAGGCATACACTTATGCACTTATTTTTTTCCTTCTCCACAGAAGCCTTAGCAGTTTTTAAAAATTGCATTTCAAAATGCACAGCTCTTGGAAAGATCCATGGGGTGCTGTGCATTTATGGATTTATATTTTGACTTTGGGCTTATGAGAGGTTAAGAGTCATAAGATTCACTTAACTGTTTTCAGAGAAAGAGAAGCTTTTCTCACTTCTCCAGTTTATTGCACATTGCGGAAATCTCTTTTGGGCCCACCAGAAGGTGTATAATATAACCCAATTAAGCTGTTTAGAACTTTGGCTTTTATGGTGTTGTCTAGACAGTTCAAGGTTTTGTAAACAGCCTGGCCTGGCCCTGCAACATAAAGTGCAGTGCAGCTCACACCACATTCTTTAACTTGAAGCGATAAATGCGGTGAGAAGCAGGTCTGCAGCTCCTAGCCCTATTCCAATGTGTGTGTGTTGGGGGCGGTGTGTACGTTCCCTGCTTCCATCCCACTATGACACCAGCAAGGATCCCAGGCCCTTTCCACCCACTGATGTCTTTCTTTTAACAAACTTTTTCCCCCCTTTCCAATGGATAGTCCTATTTTCCATTTCTTCTTTTAAGGGACGCTGTCTCCTTGTCACCTCATTAAGAGAGAATTGGATTTTCTAAACAGTTTTTTTAAAAAACGGTTTTTGTCTTTTCAGAAATTGCAAGTTCACTAGACTAGGGGTGGGGGTGGGGATTTACTTCTTAGTTTCCTGTTGCCCCAACATCATTGCCTGGAGAAGGCAACACTAGGATGGTTGGATCACAACATCAATTCAGAAATTCATCACTAACCTAATTTTAAAACCAGTGTAGCCTACAGGGAGTAGGAGAGAACAATTCCTATTTTAGTGGGATTAAAAGTATTTCACTCAGATTTTCAGTTGCATGGAGGAGAGGATTCTGGCCACTAAAATACCCTAATCAGACACTAAACTTCGAAGAGGAGAATCCATACAGTGTATTGAAGTTGTAACCTCCATTTTACTAGAAACCATTTATTCGCACAAAAAAAGACAGTGACTTATGCCTTGATATGACAGACCAAAGGTACATTTCCCAGAGTTTAAATAATCTGCGTTCACGGAAGGGGAAAGAAGGGAATCTCTTAAACTCAGAACAAAACACCAGAGCCTTCTAGCCCCGCGGCCTAACTCCCTACAGATCCCGCCGCCTCCCCAAGAGGACTCCAAGAGGGGGAGGAGGAACAACAGCACATTGGCGGTAAAATTGTAAAGGGACGTTTGCATTTACCATTTTCCCCTTATTAGGATCCGCTCGGCCAAGTCCCCGGCCTCGTCCGCAGGCTGCAGTGGTCGCTGGGAGGTCCCGAGTTGACCGTGGGAAGGAATGGTGAAGTTCCACAGAGAAGAGGCGTCATTAAACCCAAAGACATTGGACCTGCGGAGGGCAGGCTGGTGGGGAGGAGGGTGGGTGAGTGGGGTTCGGGGGAGGGGGCGCTTCCTGGAGCTCTCAAAATAAGGGGTTTCCAGTGAAATACTGCAGACGGTCTCTGTTCAGTTTCTTTTCTTTCATCCTGCGATTCTGGAACCAGATTTTGACTTGCCGGTCAGTGAGGTTGAGCATCCGAGAGAGTTGTAGTCTTTTCTCTTTGTTTATGTACACGTTAAAGAAAAACTCGCGTTCCAGTTCGCGTATCTGGTACTTCGTGTAGGGACAGCGCTTCTTCCGGGACCGCTGGGGGGGCACTGCAAGTCAAAGAGAGCAAGGGGTGAGAGAGGCTGCTGCTTGCCAGCCCCACCCGCCCGCCCGGGTCACTGAGCGAGGGCCAGGCTCTGGCCCCGTTGGGGACGTCCCCTGCCACCGCTGAAAGGCTCTGCCTGAGTCGTGGGGGATGATATATGGGCGGGCACAGGAGAGAGTGCGGGCGTGGACATGTGTTCACGCCCGGACACACACACACACACACACACACCCTCTACACACAAAACCAGCCTGGCACTGAGGTGTGGAATCAGAAGGCGAGGCAGGCTCTGAACTGAAACCCAAGGGGAGAGAGACACGAGCGCACCAGCCCGGGGCATCTGCTAGACTCCAGCGGCGCGCATTAGCTAACAGCTTGGATAAAGTCCAGTGCAAGGATCAAACTCCCCCCCCCCCCACCCGCGCCTCTCTCCCTTAAAAGCAGGAGGCTCGGGTGTCCGCACACACAAACTGGTTCGAAATCTCCCTCACTCCCTCCAAGGTCTCTAGCACCCCCTTCCCAAAACTGGAGAAAGGCTCTCTGCAGCGATTAATGTCTTCTTCGAAAGTCTACCTTAAGCCCACCTAAATTGGTTTCCTACCATAAACACGCTTTACAACGGCCCGGGAAATCTTATAGGATGTATAAACCCCTTCGAATGCTTATAAAGTAGCACATAAAACGGCGCAAGCAGAGGGAGGCCCCCTCCGCCCCCCTGCACTCGCAGACCCTGGGCCCAGCCGCTCGCCCTGTGCCCGGTGCCTACCTGTGCCGCTGTTCTTCTCGGCCCCTGTCTCCCCCGTGGGGCCCTCGCCATCGCCACCGCCTCCTTCCGCTGCCCCCTTGGGCTCCGACCCGGGGGTCGCCTTGGCGCAGGGACTGCCCCCGCCGCCACCAGCCACGGTCTTGGGGTCACCCTTGTCGGCAGCGCCCTCGGGCTGTGGCGGCGCCGGCGGCGGCGGGGGCTGCGGTCCAGCGAATGGGGGCCCAGGCGCCGCCTCGTAGAACTGGTCGAATCCCTGTGGCAGGATGCCATTACGGCCCACCGCGCTGTAGAAGTTGGAAGCGGCACCCGCGGGGCCGTGCGGCGGCCCGGGCGCAGCGCACACCGGCTCAGGCGCTTTGAAGAGCACGTCCGGCCGGCGGCCCGCGGGAGGGAGCAGCTCGCGCTGCATGGCCGCCTCCTCGGCCGCTGCGGCCGCCGCAGCTGCAGCTGCCGCTGCCGCGTAGTAGGGAGCGTAGCCCCCGGCGCCGCCGCCGCCCCCGCTGTGGCCGCCCCCGCCGCCGCCGCCGCCGCCGCCCCCAGCGCCACCGCCGCCGCCGCCGCCGCGGTATGGCCACTTGGCGCGCTCCAGGCCGTAGTCGCGGAAGGCCACTTCGCGCACGGGCTGGACGTGCGGTGCCAGGTTGGAAGAGTAGGGGAAAGTCATCTGGCAGGACGACGGTTGGGAAAGGAACGAAGGCTTGCTAGCGAAGTCAGACGGGGCCACATAGTAGGCACAGCCCGGCAGGTACATGCTGGCTGCGCTCGGGCCGCACTCGTCAAAGTCGTTCATGGCTCCACGGCGTGCGCGCCGGCGAGCCCCGGGCCGCTCCCGGCGCAGCCAACCTGAGCCATCGATTGCACAAGAGGCTTGGGCCAGGATCAACTAAGCAAAAATCCCCACCGGGCGCTGACGTGCAATTCATCTTGATTGATTCTGGTGGTAATTATGTCACGTGACGCCATGAAGAGAAATGTCCTTATATCTATATCAGCGCTAGCCAACACGCCCCGGGACGGCTCCTGGCGCCGAGACGCGCGCGCGCTGGGGGCGGATCGGCCTCCCTCTCCTGCCAGCTCTCCCGGGGCGCCCCCTGACCAGGCTGCGCCTCAGGCCGGTCACCTGCGCGCCGCCGGCGACCGCCACCGCTGGGCGCATCTGCCACCGCCCGACCGGGCCGCCCGCCCGCGCCCGCCCGCCCGCGCCGCTTTAAGTACGCGGACCGAGGCCGGCAGGGAGGAGGAAGGAGGGGGAGGAGGGGGAGGAAGGGGGAAGGGAGAGAAGCAGCGAGCGGAGGGGGGAGCCCCAGCCCGGGGCTCCCTAGAAGCAAGGGACTAGGTGTGAGGGTGTGAGGCTCCCAACCCCACCCCCCTTACTGCAGCCGCTCCCTCCCCCGCGACACCGCCACCCTCCGCAGCTCACCCGCTGGGAGCTTGTTGCTTCTTGTTCGTGGGGCGTAATTGCGACACTCTCCTGGACGCAGGGAGCCCTGATTTACATATTTCTCTGCCCTGCGCGTTCACCGAGGAGTAACTTGGCTCTCCCCGGTTCTGACTCCGGGGGCACGAGTGTTGGCCTCAAAAATCCCACGCCAAACCCCTCCCAGGTGCTCATGCGGGCCAGGGCCTCGGTGCCCACCCGGGCCCTCTCCTCTCCTCTCTGGTTTCTCTCCTATTCCTGTCTCTTTCTTCTTCTTTCTTCTCTCTTCAGTCTTCTCCCTTCTCTCTCTTGTCCTTTCTTCGCTCACTCTCGCTCACTCTGCCCTCTCGTTTCCTCTTCCCTTCTTTCTTCTTACTTTCCCTGTATCTTTTCCTCTCTCTCTGTCCCCTCATCCTCCCTCATCTTTTCCCCTAAGCTATGTGTCACTGTCTCTGTCTCTCTCCCTGTTGCCTTTCTGCCTTCTCCCTCTCAGTACTAAAGCAAGGAGGGAGCTCAGCCAGAGGAGACGCCCCGTGGTCCCGGCCTCCCTAGAAGCTGGGGGGATCTAGTGAACAAAAGGATCTGGAGTCCTACCCTCTACCCACACTGTGCCTGGCCTCCCGCTTGCCCCCCAACGTGGGACAAACCCCTGGCGCCTCTGCCCTCCTCATCCCCTCTGCTTTCAGGCTTAGCCGGGGACCAGTCCGCCTTACACGCAGACCTTTCACTGCATCGGAGCCCGGCCAAGGCCTGCGCATCCACTCCGCGTTTCCCCAAGGCTCCTCTGGCGCCCTTGGGTCGGCATGGTTACTGCGGCCTCCCTTGGAGATAGGTTGACTCTCCGAAAGCTCTCAACGGCGGCGCCTACCTCCCCTCTCGAGCCCTTCTGGGCCACCTGGCTGTGAGGCGGACTCTTCTGGGCACCCCATCCACTGGCCCCAAGGCCTCACTCTCCTCTAGCGCTTGCCACGACCCTCTCCTCCTAGCCCAAGGGTCCAGGCAAGGCCTGGGCTCCCACCTCCGAAAGAGTAGGCTCTTTCCAAAGGTAAACCAGTCTCTCCCCAAACCCAAATCCCAAAACCGAGGGCAGGAGGCTGCCTCTTTCCCCAAGATTCCACTGCCCAGGCAGTCCCAGCACTGGAGCCTGGGCCTCAGTTCTATGCCCAGGGCAGGCGGCGCTGGTTGTGATGCTGGTTCCCTCCCTGGACCGTGTTGCCGCAGTGCCGGTGCTGTGCTCTCTGCCCACAGTGCGGACAGACAGAGAAAAGGCGGGTGGTCTGAGCTAATATCTATTTTCTGGCTGATGTCCCCCCCTTCCTCTTTTTCTCCACCCTCCCTTTCTGCCTTCCTCTCTCCTTCCTCCGCCCCTTCCCACGTCTGCTTCCCACCCCCAATACTGCGCAAACAGGTCGGTGGCGACAGGAGGGCACCGAGCTTCCCCCCCTCCACTGCCCATCTTGTGTGCCCCCTCTCCGCAGCTGGCACCCCTGCCCAGATTCCAGCTAGCACCCTTCTCAGCCCAGACCCCCGGCACACTTATCTGCCGCCCCATCTCCATCCTAGGCCCCAGCCTCTCCCTTTCGGGCTCGTGGTCGACGCCCCTGGATCTCTCTTCTAAAATGGCTCCCCGGACACTGCACATTGGCCCTGCGGTCGCTCAGGACCCAGGGAAGACACAGGAGCTCCCAGCCGGGTTTTTATGTGTCTGGGGATGTTCAAAATTCTCGCGGCTCGGGGTGGGGCGCAGGCAACACGCCGCCCCCAAAGTGGAACCTGATGACCGCAGAAGAGGGAAATGGGGAGGACGAACCATTCAAGTTCAACGACATGGCGACGGCGGCTCTGGGCGCGAGCAGCGCTTTGGCGGGGGAGGGTGAGCCATCTGCAACGCCGCGCGGGTACACAGGGGAAGGGGGCGGCGGGCCCCTCTTGGCTAGTTAGCGCGGACCCTTGCCCTCCCCCACAACCCAGGGCTTTCGTTCCAGTCCCAGCCCCAGCCCGCTTCGCTCTTTGGCCCCAGCTCCCTCCTTGGTCCTTCTCCCCCCCACCAAACCCAAGGAAAACCGCAGCCTCTGGACCCACGCGTCCCGCTCGAGAACCTACCATGAAGACCCCGGCGCTGTGGCCTTGTCCTTGTCTGCACGGCCCCACCCGCAACGCCGGGAGCAGCGCACCAGGCCTTCGGGGCGCAGCCAGCAGCTCGGCGAGGAATAGCTTTCCGCGCAGCGCCCGGACGCGATGCGGTAATTTTGAGCCACCCAAGATAAGACACTAACTTGACCTTAACTTTGTCAGGGCGCCCCTGGTATCTGGAGAACGTGAACAGACACTGTCTGGCAGCTCTCTCGTAAAAGCTGACTGGAGAAGGGATTCTGAGTCATTTCATTTATTGCCACTACAGTTCTGCAAGGAAGCTTTTCCTCCCTGCCAAACTTTAATTATTTATGCTCTTTTAGGAAACGAAAGAAGAGAAACGCGGGGAAAACACCCAGAGCCAGTCCCTTCCCTAAAGAGCCTTCGGAATGGACTCCTTAAGTCAAGCCACTGGAGAACAAAAATGTGGGGAGATCACCTTTGTCCAAGGACAGTCGGACAGGCGCCGGTGCTCTACCCCACCACCACTGAGGGGGGTGGATGTAGCTGGGAGAGGCGGGTGAAGGGCCCCCCAGCTCCCCCCTCACTGTGCAGACATGAATATTTACAGCTATTCCGGATTTCTTCTCCACCCGCACACATCCCGGAAGCCTCCCCAGCCCACCTCCCTTGGGGAGAACCCCCAGGCCTTAAAAACGTCCCCCGTCGCCCTCTGAGTTCGCAACTGATTGAATGCCAGACGAAGCCATTTTTTTTCTCCTTTTAAAACCTTTTTCTTAGTCAAGAAGCCTGCGTGGACTGCAGTGTTTTCGGAGAACGCATTTTTCTTCCTGCGAGGGAATGTTAAGCACTCAGATTTTAGCATCATTTCTCTCAGGCGTTTTTTTTTTTTTTTTTCTTCAAATTTCCTTGTGGTTCCAAATCTCTGCTGGAAGGAGATACCGCCGTCTTTGTGTGGACCAGGAAAGGGGATAGATTTGGAAAACACGCTGAACTCACAGACAAGATTTTATACTTAGAATAATTTAATTTTCATTGGGGAGTGCACTCTGTGGATATCCCCTGCCCCCACATATCCCAGGCTAAAGGGAAAGAAGATGATGATTTAATGGTATATTTTGGGAAAATACAGCCTCTGTGTGTTGTCTTAGGGCCTGGATCTAAGTCTGGTTTCCTGGTTCTTTTCCCAGCCCTCCAGACCCGAGGTCTCAGTGCGGCTTCCGCCTTTGTTCAGTTCTTCTCGACGAGGCAAACCTCTGAATGCAGACTCAGACTGAGAGATCCGACTCTGGGTACCACCGCCTCCATGAGCCCAGCCAGGTGGGGAAACATTTCTAGCCACAGGGCCCTGGCAGGCTGGTACTTGTTTCCCAGTGTATATGTATATATGTATATATATTCATAAAAGCAATTAAAATTTTATTTTTCATATACATCAGACTGGCTTCAGGGAAGGGGAATTGAAATGTTGAATGCTTGGTCTTAGAAATTTTGCTAATTCTCCTAGCTAAAACTTACACTTCCATCAGCTAGGAGCTGGGGTTTGCAAGAAGACTGGGTAGGTACCAAGCAGGCCCTTACTTTCCTGGACTGAGCTAGAGGCTCCGACAGGCTAGGGTGTCATGAGGCCGCATTTCCCAAGGGAGCCTCCTGGGCTCCTGGTGAAGGTACACCAGTGTCAGGAATTTTTGCAGGGCATAACCTGTTCCAGAGAAGATTGACCAAAACTTGGTAGAAAGATGCTTTGTTTTGAAATCTGAAGAACCTCAAATCCTGGCAGTCCCCTTAACAACAAGCGTTAAATTTTGAGAATTTAGGCAAAGTATAGAAGCCCTAACCCTGCAACAAGTTCAGAGTCTTCTTACTATGTGAGACACACTCAAATCTGCTTATGCCCCCCACCCCCCACTTTGGATATTTCATACGTATTTTGTTCATAGGCTTTTACACAGCATTTCCTGACTGCCTTGGAAGCCATTTTCTCATGTAATGAACAGTCAACACCTGCAGTGAAACGACAAGCAAAAAAGAAAAACGAATTTGGTGGCTTGAAAAAGATGAGGAGGAAATTCGAAGCATTTTGAAAAATCAACATCAGCCCCTTGACAGCTTGGCTGGGACCTGGATATTTATTTCCACTCAAAACATTTCTATATTGTATCTGATGTATACAAGCTATTGTTTTTGACAAAATGAAAACAAAACATGCACAATAACTATTAGAGAAAATGAAATTAATCTAAATATCAACTGAGGTCAGTTGGGCTAAGGCTCAAGGCTCCTTGTGAGGTGTGCATTCCAGGTCTAGGCCCTGGTCCTCCACTAAAAAGAAATCATTGGACTTTGGGAAAGAATCCTGCGCTTAGGCTGCTGTGCATTTTGCTAGGAGTTGGGGGTATATGTGCTACATCTCAGAATTAGAGAGAGAACAGGCAGGGACAGTAGAAGCTTTGCACGTGTGTGTGTGTGTGTGTGTGTGTGTGTGTGTGTGTATGTGGGCTTGGATTCACTGAAGTTAAATCTGAACACTTCAGCACACCCAGAACAACTCCATCTGGCATTCAGGAACCCCAGTCCCTACAAGGCAAGCCTGGCAGGGTTCAGGACCTAAAAGGCTCCACTAGGGCAGGCCAGACGTGCCTCAGAAAGGGCACAGTGGCTGGCCCTTTGGTGGAGTTGGCCAGTGGTAGAGAGGGGATGAGAGAGGAACTTCTGGTCCTCTCTGCTGTCAGAAACAGTGACCAGGGGCTGAGATTTGGAAAGGTCTCCTTCCCTAGCCCATGATGCTTTAAAAAAGAGTTTTACTTCTCCTTGCAGTGGCTCATTAAGCCTATGGAAGAAAGACTGGTTCAATACCTTTACCCACCTCAACTGGAAAACCATATTTACAGTCAGAGTGTAGGACCTCTCTTCCCTTTAACCCACTCCCTTTCTCCTTCCCCTGGATATCTTTCCCTCCTTCCTGTGCAACTGAGCCTCAAAGCAGACCAGCAGCTCCCCTCACCAGAGCTCAGCTCTGGGGGTCCAGTTAAAGGGTGAACCTGGCCTAGGCATGTGCAAAGAGGTGGGAGAAGGGAATTTTGCCAGTCCTGTTGGGGAATTTTGGTTTGCTCTGGAGCCCATCCCATCTCTGGTAAGGAAATCTCCAGCCAATTCCACCCAGCTAGAAAGGCCAGCCCAGCTTGCATTCTAAGGTGTCTCCAAGTTTGCCCAGCCACCCAGCCTCTCCCCACTACTCCCCACCTCTCCCCTTTCTTCTGGAAGTCTGAAGGTCTAGGGCAGCTTTTGTCCTCCCAAAACAGCCAGGGCAAACAGGAAAGGGGAGAAGATCATGGATTTTCCACAAAGGGCTTCTTTGGCTGCAAAGAGACCAACTGCAAAGAGACAGAACTGTAGCCACAGCTCTTTTCACTCCCTCTGAAGGCCTTCCTATATTCACTTCCACTCAGAGCTCTAGCTAGGTGCCTGCCATATGCAGAAAGGGCTAGAGACGAGAAAAGGGAGAAATAACCACGAGGAAACAAAAATCCAAGTATAAGGGAGCAAAAGTGAAGGGTGGGTGCAAATGCCCCAGCCAAGAGCAAGAACAGGTGTCCCCAGGCCCCCAAGGTTGCACTGCAACTCCCCAACGAATGCCCCCTTACAGCTTCTCATGGAGAGGGGAAAGCACCCCGAGGCCCAACTGGCCTGATCTCCAACTCTCCTGCTGGCTTCTGGACCAGTGGAGGAGCCAAAGGAAAAGCTCCAAGGCCCAGTGCTCCTCTCCACGCCAGGCCTCTGTCCAAAAGGGCCTGGGCCTGGGCCACAGGCGCGGCTAGTAGAGCGCCAGCGCCTGCTCCCGAAGCACCACACGCTTCTTCTTCATGCGCCGGTTCTGGAACCATATTTTAACCTGCTGATCGCTGAGGTTCAGCCTGTTGGACAATTCCTTGCGCTTCTGCCGGTTGATGAATTCGTTGACGAGGAATTCGTTCTCCAACTCCGCAATCTGCTGCTTCGTGTAGGGTTTCCGCTTCTTGCGGGCCCTCCCCGGGGCCGCCCCCCACGGCAGGCCTGCAACACAGCCCCAACCCACGTCAGCCCTCCGGTTCTCTGTTGATTGCCCGTCCCAAGCAGTTCACCTCCCTTCTACACTCTCCCCTGCACCCCACCTCCCATCCCGGCCCAAACCGGCCCGGGGAGCCTGGGCACAGTTTACCGTCGGGCAGTGAAGGTCGCAGGCAAGAGGCAACGCTTGCCGCCTGCACTGTCATGTTCAAGTTGAGCGGGCCCTTGGTGTCGTCCCTGAAGCTGGCGACGCAGGGGGGCCCCTGGAGCAGGGTCGCGGAGCCCGGCGGCGCGGCACGTCCCACAGCCGCGTAGTCGTACTTGGCCGCTTTGAGAGCAGCTACCGCAGGGCCCAGGCTAGACTCGGGGGCGAAAGGCGGCCGCGTACGGCTGCGCTCCTCGGGCCCGGCGGCCGCTTCGGGAGTATAGAACTTGGCCTGCTCCTCAGGTCCGTCCTTGGCTGCCGGGGGCTGCAGGCCGAGAGGCCCGGAGCCCGCCAGGTAAGGCTGTGAGAAGCCACCGAAGGCAGTGGCGCCCGCAGACTGTGCGGGGGCGCACGAGGCGGGCGTGGTGGCCCAGGGCAGCGCGCCGCGTGGATATGAGATGGGGGGAAGCGCAGCCAACTGGCCGCCATTCGGACGTAGGTTGGAGAAGTAGAAAGAGTCAGGCGACTGCAGATTCAGAAGCGAGCCCACATAGCCCGCTCTGTAGAGACTGCGCTCACACATCTCCAACAAAGGGCTTCGGCTGCGTTCGCAACAGTATTTAGTTACAACCGGGAATAAGAGGACAGGCTCAGACGATTGGACGAAACTTTGCCTGCAGGTTCTTCAAAGCCGGTCATTTCAGCACCGCCTACATCCCCCGACCCGTTTTCCCCCCCTTTAGGGTATTATGATAACACCCGCAATGTTCGATGGCGAAGGACAAGGCTGCCGGCAGAGCCAAGTCACGTTGAGCGCAGGCTAAGTGTCTGTGAGTTTTTGGGCCTGGCTTAGGGACCCGGGGGCATTGGGCAGAGGGTGCTTTTGTCCAAGTGTCCCTGGGGACGCTTCTTGGTCGCAATTGGCTTTGTGATCCGTTTTCCGCAGACTGTCTGGGCCGGGCTTGCTTCTACCGGCTTTAAGTTGTAGCTGAGGCATTTTTTTTCAGCAACGGGCGCCTCTGGGCTTGTCCAGAGTGAGCGCGGTCTGGCGGGACCATGAGCTCTGTCCCTAAGCCTGAGCAATGCCACTCTTATCTCAATCACTCCCATAGAAAGGCTCTCTCAAAAGGCCTCTGCCCCCGGGGATCTGGCAGCAAAGCTCCACTCGCTGCTTCAGCCCTCAGTTCCAGGCCGCAGACACAAGAAAGACATCACAAACTCTACCCGTTTGGCACCCAGAAAGGAGGTTTCTTACTACCCCAGGTGTGTGTCCCTATGGCCAGGAACTCTGATCCTAGGGAAGTTGTCATCCAGGTCCATGGAGAATGCTGGCCAGGGAGCCCAACAGCTTGATGCGCCAATTGTGGCCAACTGCTACATTCCTCTTATCTCCAGGAGTCACTTTGGTGACTGCGTCCTGCACATCAGAACTCCAAGGTGTCCATTCACCCCGTGGAGAGCAGAGTAGGACGAATGCCCCCGAACGGGTGTGGATAGGCAGAAGAGCCAGGGCCACCTGGCCGGGAAACAGCGGGCGCACGGAGGCAACGGGCTAGCAGCGTTCCTGGCCTCAGCGCCTCCAGGCAGGGACGCTGGCGGCTAGCGAGTTCGCGGGTCTGGCGAACAGGGAAGCGGGAAGGGCAGCAGTCTCTCGCGGGCAGCAGTAAGCGCAGACCCGGCCGCAGGCCGTCCTGTCTAGTTGGACCAGAGGACGTGCTGTCCTCTCCTTCTGCCTCCGATCCCAAGATCCCTAGAGACACGGTTATGGGCGCCAGCCTCAGCCTGCAGCAGGCTGCTGGGTTCCCCGAGCCAAGCTGGAATTGGTTAGACCGCCAACTCCTGCACTGAGACCACACAGGAGCCGCCGGAGGGCAAGGCTGACCACCGCGCTGCGACTTTATTGTGTGAGTTATGGCGACCAATTGGGCGGCTCTGGGGAACGAGATCGGCCTCTGAGGCGGGGGTGGGGAGGTGGAGAGGGTGGGGGTGGGGAAGTCTGGAGCTCCTCTGGGCTCTCCCAGAGTTTTCTTAGGATCTCGGGCATAGAAAGACTCTGTTCCCCTCCTTTCATGGGAGGTGGGGGTAAGACAAACTGCACCCCAGTTCCTAAAGACTTAGACGAACACCTAATAGCTCTTATTTTGGAGAACCTTCCCTATTTTGGAGGAGCCGAGGCCTCCTCAGGCCCCAAAGCTTCAGCACCCAGGGGTCCTTGCAGTCTCTGCTCCTAACGTCTCAGTGCACAGCCATTCCCGTTATTTCCAAGCCCAGGGGTGTCTCTTTTGGACCTTTGTGCCGCCTTACGACAGCTGTTTGCCCCTCCAGAGTACGGAATGAAGGAATCAAGTGAGAAACAGAAAAGACTAAAACAGCTAGACTCCCCCAATTGCTCCTTGCCCAGTCGACCCACTTCGACCCCCGAGTTTATGACTTTCGAGGTCTGGCAGGCGAAGTTTTATGCGTGGAGCGGGGAGCTGAGGACTGGGAGGGAGGGAGGACGGGGAGGGTAGGGGTGGCAGGAGGCTTGGCCAGTGATTGAGAGAATAGTAAAGGATTTGACCTAGGAGCTAAACAGTGAGCTCTGCCAATGCCGCCAACCGCCCAGGAGATGGCGAGCGCGCTCCATGCCTAGCGAGGCGCAGCCGCACGGTCAAGATCAACAGTGAAGGGCGGTGCGGCCGGCCTGTGGTCGCCAGCCCGCGCGGTCACGGCCCGCTTTCAGGAGCAGCCGAGCGCCGCCGAAAGCCGGAGATCGTGTCGGCCAGGCTGACCCCGACAGCAGAGCCGGAGGGACCCGGCTGACTGCCTAGACGTACAGAGGCGTTGCGGTCACCTCTTTGTCTAGCCTTGGGTCCAGGCTCCAAAGCTTCCTTCGCTTCTTGAATCACGCATAGACACGCGGTCCTCGGTTCCCCATCGGCGGCGCTAAAACCCTGCTCAGTTTCTGAGGCGCTGTCCCTTCGGCCTGTCTCCAACCGAAGTAAAGGCCTCTCACCAACTCGCTTCACCTCCCGGGCTCCCCCCGAGGCCTCCCTTTCAGCGCCTTGGCTACTTCTGGGTTCCTCTCCTCCCTCCGCAATTTGGAATATAAATGGAACGCATATAAAAAACAAAACCTTCATCTGTTACTGATTTAGCCGTCGATCCAAATTCCGACAGGGCGTTTGAGCAGTTTTAATCTTCAGCAAACCTCCCGTTTCTCTCAGGCGGAGGGAAACTGACGCGCAAACTGCAGATGAAAGGAAAACCTCGAGGCAATCTCCCCTACTCCTGAAGGGAAACCTGAGAAATGGACCTGGGAAATGGATTGAGGCCCTGGAGTCTGGAACTTACAAAAATAGTGTGTGGAGGGTGTGTGGGGGGGGGGAGGATGATGGCGATGAGGAAAAAGGAAAAATACGCCCATTTCTGATGAAAACACATATTGTAAGAAAATCAACGAAAATGTTAGAGACCATTCCCAAAGTGTAAGGTCGGGGACGGTGTGGCACCATTTTCATGGGTTATTCCTTTTCCAGAAATTGAATCGTGGTCATATCTCCTCCATGACCCCCTTAAAAAACGAAGTTGGCTGTGCACAATCGGCAGTAAGATATAAAAGAAGTCAAGCTGGGCCAGAGAAAACGAAAGTAGCTCCCAACCTTAGGTCTCTGCGCTTTCACTCTCAGAGGCATAAAGGAGCTATCCCGCCGGAAGAATTTGCATATTATGTGAGGTATTAAAAATCAATATTTAACTAACTTACATATGGAAAATTAGCGACCACTAAATTGATTGTGTCGGAGCTAACAATGACAAGTCACCCAGTCCCTCAGCAGCCATTTCCCTGAGTGGCAAAAAGGCCTCGTAGTGCCTAAAAATTGCGCCTGGAAGTTGAGGTTGTGTAATTACGTTTTCTGTTGTCAATTGCTGTGTGCAACCGCCTGGAGAAGGCGATATGGTATAAACCTGATGTGTTTTTTTCGATTGCCAAATATGGGTATGTCTTTCTAATTTCAAGACCTTTCTAGCCCACATATTTACAACGTCCTTTCTAGGTCGAAAGCTTCTGCGTCAGAGTTTTCCTGTACTCAGGCACACAAATACACGTGGATTTTAAAAATAAATAGAACTATATAAATAAATTGATAATACCGAAAGACAAGTATAATTTTATTGGAGTTGTTTTTGGACCTGGCCTGGTAAAAATTAATCATTTGAAACACTGCAAATTGCATCCTCATTTGAAGATATTACTAAGTAAGTGAAAGCCACAGGGAAAGAGGGGAGGGGGCAGAAGTGAAGAACATGAGGTTTCAGAGACCAGAACTGGTGTTTCCTTCATCTATAAAGAACATCATTGCATTCAGGATAGCAAGATTTTGTAATAAATAAGAATACTTTCTAGAGAAAGAATAAACATGAAAAAAGAAAACAAGTGTATAAGGCTCAGAGGAAATAAGAAAGTTCTGTTTATTTGCATCTCCCTAGGAGTAAAAAAGTGATTTTTAAATGCCTGAAGCACTGCCCACATATCCCAGCTCACAGACATTGCAACTACAAAAATAATTTCTCAATTGTATAAATATGCAGCACTTTAAAAGTAGTTAGTTATCATCATTTTCAGAAACATCTTTTTTTTCTTCTTGGACCTTATAGCTCCACATTTCTTGTATTTGTTGGATGTTTAAAGCTCCACAAGAGGTCCAATGCATTTGGTCAGTCAACTTCTTCATAGAGTTGTGGACATAAGTTCTCACTCATGGCCACATTAATTCAGCCTCTGAGGATTCAGATGGCCTCAATCCTAGTTCCATCTACCCAAGGCCAAAGAAAGAGGTGCATTTATACCATCCATAGGTCACTCCATCAATTGCAATCGTTAAAAAACCTGCACAGAGAGCTCAAGAAATGAAGGCATCCATGAGGACACATTATTTTCAAATTAAAGATTATAAAACCACAAACCTACAAGGTGTGCTAAAAATATACAACTAAAACAGCAAATGAAAGACTGAAAGTTGGAAAGATTGTCTTCATTCTAATGTCAATGCAAAACCTACTTAATAAGGTAGCTGCTTTTAAAGCCATCGCAGCACCTTCACCCTCCTGTTTTCAGACTTTCCCGGTGACCCCAGAGCACTGCCTGCCTAGAGCTGTTTCCACTTGCCTCAGGGCAACTGCTGTGAGCTAATGATTCAATTACCTAATTACAGGATATGAATGACTGCAAATCGTTCTGCCCTAATGGATTATGAAGATAATCAGTGCTGGGAACAGACACATAAAGTGATTTTCAAAAATAAAACCGTTAAATCAGAATGGCACTTCTGAAAATCATTTGGGGGGATTATTCAAAAATACTTCAAGTCCTTTATACTGGCCTGGAGGGAGAAACAGAACATTAAAAACACCATAAAAAATAAACCTAGACAAGAACAAAACCAATAATAAACAAGTAAAAATCAGAACTACGTCAGGTTGGGCAGCAAAAGGTTTCAGAGACAGATTAAGGGAAGAGAGGAAAAATAATTCACAAAATTTGCCATCATTGGCATGGGATAGGGGGAATTAAATACATATTCAAGTCTTTTCAAAGGTCTTTTGGAGACAATTGAAGGCATCTAAACAGTCTGTGGCCAACCTGGCCCACATCAGGAGACTGTATCTTTGAGCTTGGAGACGATTTTCTTATCCTTCACTCTTCTGTTCTGAAACCAAATGGTCACTTGTCTCTCAGATAGGTTCGTGGCAGCCGAGATACGCCGCCGCTTGTCCTTGTTAATGAACTTGTTAATGGCATACTCATTCTCCAGTTCTTTGAGCTGCAGTTTGGTGTAGGGCACCCTCTTCTTCCTTCCCCGTCGGTAGACACACATGTCTGGCTGATTTAGAGCCACATCCCCTGGTACAAACAACAGCATGGGAAAAATTAGACTGGGATATTCGGAGCACCTACCTGGGGACTGTGTGGAGGGGTGCAGAAAATAAAGAAAACCAGGCTGTTCAAACTTTATTGTGATTTACATACACATAATATTTACACATTAAAGAAAGATTATTTGTGCTTCAAAACAAAAGCTAATTTGATGGATCATCATGGTTTCTCAAAACGGCATCTTAACAAGCCTGCAATTTTATGTCATGGTTATTAGGCTAATTCATAAGGAGAGTTTCTGCAAATGCTGGTCGCATACATACAAACGCACTCATACACACACACACACACACACATACATATTCAGGTATTTTGCTCCAAGGTTTGATTTCCCATGTCCCTGTGTTTGGAGCTTGTGGGCTCTGTCTAAAAAGCTTTAATGGTAACTTTGAGGGCAGCCATGCCCTTGCAAAGTAGGGGCCCAACTCTGTGGCACTTCTTAGGAAAGAAGCCTCATTAGGAGGAGAGGGAGAGGCCTGAGCTAAGGGCACAAACAGGCTCAAATTTAGGAGAAAAAACTGTGCCTGCGCTGCACACATAAAGGAAAGGGTTGTGTGAGAGAGAGGCAGTTTAAAATGAAGGAAGGATACAGATTTCACACGAACTGGACAAACTTCCACTGAGTTAACTCTGGTCAGGCATGGAGCACAGGCACCCACTCCAAAGTAGGAGCGTACATTCTTAGTCCTTTCTTTTTATCTCTCTCCCCCTCCCTGGTGTCCTTCCCTTTTCTCCACCGCCCCTACCTGGAAAGGACGATTTCCAAAAGTGGGAGCCCTGTGGCTGGTCCTTGGCGCAGTACACTTGGCTGTTCCACCCGTTAGCCAGCGTCCAGGACTGGTAGCCCTCCATAGAGATGTACGCCTCGTGTCGAGGCTCCCCGGAGCCAAAGGTGGACACCATGTCAATATAGCCCGGCACGTGCTGGTAGGGGCTCGTGTAGCCCTGGTAGAAGGACACTTCCTTGGCTCGCGCGGGCACCTCGTTGGCCGGTACGCTGCTGCTCGCCAGGCCCGACACGTCCATGTACTTCTCCACGGGGAAGCCTCCCAGCGAGGCATGCGGCGATGACTTGAGCGCATTCTGTTGTAAGCCCACGCCGTGCGACATACGGCAGCTATAGTAGCCGTTGCCGAAGTGGTAGCCATAGCCCAGCGCTGGAGCGCCCGGGGGCGCTGCAGCGGCCGCAGCGGGAGCGGGTGCTGGGCACTCTTTGGCGGGGGGAGCCTCTGGGCGCGCCGCGACCACAGCCGAAGATGACGACGACGAGGCGGAGCCTGTGCGCTCAGAGGTCCCCGGGTATGCGAAGCCAGAGGCAGCCGCTGCCGCCGCCGCCGCCGCCGCTGCCGCCGCCGCCGCCCGCCCTGAATGTGTCCCGGCGAACACCGGCGCGGAGAGGAAGCCGCGGCACTGGCCTTGGGCCGCCGCGGCCGCCGCCGCCGCCACCGACGATGAAGAAGAGGAAGCCGGGGCGGCCCCGGCGGCCCCGCTATCTGCCCGCAGCCCGTCCATGTCCCAGCTCCCGGCGCGGCTCATGGCCCGGCCTGGCCTGGCCCGGGCCCTGGCCCCGGCCCCGCGCAGGACACCATGGCGCGGCGCGCCTCCTCCCTCCTCTCCTTTCTCTCTGGTGCGCTCGCTCCCGCCCTCTTCCTCTCGCCCTCTCTCCCTCTGCTAGCCTCCCGCCTCCCGCCCGCCCGCCCTCCAACAGGTTAGCTCATCGCGGGACGTTTATAAAAACGAAGTTCAGGTTGGGAGGGGGCCTTGGGCCGGTCGGGGGGCCGCCTCCCGCCCCGAGGGCGCCCGCCGGGGGCCGTGCCATTGGCTACACGGGGCCACGTGGGGGTGGGGTGCGGGGGGAGCCTGGCTCCAGGCCCAAGCTGGGCTGGACCCACCCACCCCGGCCCCCACCCCTCCCTTGCCCCTTGCGCAGTCCACCTCCCATTCCCGCCCTCCCCAAGACCCAGGCGTTTGCGCTGCAGCCAGCCCCACGAGTTGATTGCGCTACGGCCCATCCTGGGCCCTGTCTGCGACTGAGGCGGGCGCCGAGGCCTGCGCCTTGTCTCCGCAACGGCTGTTTTTGCCGCCTCTTCTCGGCTACCCCAGCTGCACAACAAAATGAAGACGACAGGCAGAGATGGTCAGAATGACGTGAAAACAGACCAATTTTTGATCCTGTTGCTTAATCTCTCGGTTAGCCGACCTCTAGACCCCAAACCAGAGGGAGCGAATTTTCCCTACGTTGCGCATTGGTACCAGGCAAAGGCATTTTTGAACATATAAGACCAATTGGAGCAGACCCTTCCTATACACACACGCTACCTCTCCGGAAAATACCGACGAAGCGCCCTTGGGGCTGGCGGCAGAGTCAAGTAAGTCAAGCAGAGGAAAGACCTGGCCTCGGTGCGCTGAGCCTGACAATCTGCCCCAGCGAGAAAAGTCCTTGGATGCCTGCTCCACGCTATTCACCTCTACACTAGTGCCAGCGGGGGAGTCGCCTCCAGAGCTGGGGTCCTCAGCCTCGGCGTGGCTTCTCCTGGCTGTCAGAAAGACCCTGTGAAAGGCGCCGGGGGAGAAAGCCACTCAGCCGCCCGCCGTGAAGGTTCTGCGCCTCACCGGCAGCCGACCGACCTCTTGCATTTTGCAGCCACCACCCACCCCCGCCCGTTACTCACACCAAATTAATTGAAAACTTCACTTTCCCAGGGACCTTTGTTTCGCTTCCTTTCCCAAGCTGCCAAATGCAGAGAACTGAGAGGGGCAAATTAAGAGGGCGCTTTTTCAAAGCAAAGTCCGGGATTGTGATAGGAACAGCACAGGAAAACTGGATCTGACTTCAGAGGGAGTAGTTGCGCTCGGGGTAGCTCTGGTGAAGCTAGGCCCAGCTCTGGGGCCCTGCTGCCAGGGTGTTAGGGATCACAGCCCCATTCCTCTTCCTTTCTTCATTCTCAGCCTCAGAACTGCAGTCCTCATCCGTCCATCTTAGCAATTTGTGGGCATCAGTGTGAGTCCTGCAGTGAATTTAAGCCTCTGCCTTCAGAGCAATATTAGATCCAATAAGTCAAGGGTGCTGGGGTTGGTGTGGGATCCCTCAGAATGAGCCCGTTTGGTTCTGTGGCATCGACTTCCCAGCCCAGCCCATCTCCAAGAAAATTGCTCCCCTAAGCCTGTGATTGGGAAAACAGCTTGTCACCCAGCCCAGCTGTTCCCTGACCAAAGACAGGCCCTGAGTACGGTGAAGAAGAGAGCCAGGGAGGCCCTCTTTGGCCTGGCCTGGCATTTCAGGGTGGGCTGCCGGTGTTTGGAGTGTTGACACGCAAAATGCAGTAACCATAAAAGGCTCAAATAAAGGGGGAAGTTATGAGAGGGGTGTTGCAAAGGAAAAGCAAGAGAATTTGACCTTTTTGAAGTCCTAGACATACTCATGATCAGATTCAAGATGGGAGGGGCCTGAGTTTTGCAGGAAATCATAGGGAATAGAAGTTTGCTGATGAGAACAATTTTTTTTTTGAGTACTTGGGTGAAGGCAAAAGTTAGCAATGGAAGCTGGATCGGCAGTTTTAAAAGGCCAATCAGGGCCAGGCGACAGAGTTGCTAACTTTTTAAAAGGGTTTGGCTGGGTCTTTACCAAAAAATTTTGGTACCAAACCACCAACCATGGGCCACCCAGTAATGCTTTCATTTTTCCTTTGTCTCTCTCTTTGTTTTTCCCCAGAGAGGGAAGACATGGAGATAGTTTTAAATTTTTTCAATGACCTCAAAAAAACAAATTCGATGAAATACTCCTAAGACATAACTGGAACCAACGAATTTTGAGTCTCTTAAAAGTAAATATCCATATGGTTTTGTGCCCTTGGACTTCTGATGCATTTGCTATCTGATAAATACATTTTAATGGTTGCATGTTAAGAAAACGAAGAAAATGAAATTAAGATAGGAAGGATGAATTTGTCATTTTGCTGATTTCTGTCATCCTGTTGCTTTTGGCTTATTTTTCCATGCAGCAAATTAAGTTGTGCAGGAGTGGGAGGAAAATCTGAATTAATGTTCAGGGTGAAAGAGATTTCTCAATGGTGGCTGAACTTCCAAATGTCCTGTGGCACCCTCGCAGGACATGGGGTTTCTGTGCCCATCCCCATGGGTAATCAGAAGCCAGGGAAGTTTTGAATCAGCAGCTTTGCCTCCTGATAACCTGCAGTCAAACCGGCTTCCAGCACAGGCTTTGAGGTCCCAGCCTTGTGGAAGGGAGTTACCATTAGAAAGGGGCTCTGACTTGGTCCATATGGGCCCCTAAACTCAGCACCCTAGGGCAGGTACTGCTATTGGATCCTAGGGCTGTGATTGAGTACCAGGCAAAGTCAGGACTGCTTTGTTTACCAACTAAGGAGACACGTAATTTTCAAGCTGAGAATACTAGGTAGGGGAGAAATTTTGAAGCTGAATTTGCAGAAACATTTTATCCACGCTTAAATTTAATGAGGAATCATTTTTTTTTTTTTTTAGCTGGTGAGTGACACAGACTGAGCCTTGTGTTTGTGTGTTGGTGTATCATGTTAGGGCCTTAACAACAGAAATAAACTTTGTTAAATGAAAATCTTTTGAGACTGCAAATGTCTCCAAACACTCTTGCATTCTTTTGTCAAACCAGTTTTGCCACTGCTCCTAATTATGGTGAAAGGCTCAGGATGGCCCTTTGTTGCCCCAAATCCCACTTTACCCATCACTTGCTCCTCTCCCTCCTTTCCCTCCACGAGCACCCTTTTTCTGAATGTTGTTCTGAAAGTCACATCCTCTCTTTTCTTCCATGTAGAATCTTTCAAATTGTGCTCCTATCTTGGGTTGGGGAATGGGCAGATAGAGGCTGCAATTTAGATTTTATTGAAGCTGCTCTGCTTGCCAAGATAGCAATGAACTCAATTAAGCACATAATCAGTGGCCATTAAGGCTAGGAAGACAGGGTTCTACCAGACTGAGGTCCTGGGGACTCCTTTGAAAGTATTTGTCTTCATAGGCACAACCAGGAAATGCAGGACACCCTCCTAATTAACTTGTAAGAAGCCAAAGATTCAGTGTAGAAAGTGTCTTAATTCCAAAGTGAAGATTTTTTTTTTTTTTTTTAAGTCCAGTGGAACTGACTGGAGGGTGTTCTTAACCAAGTTTGTGTCCTGCCAACTTTGGAGCTAATTTTCCCTCTCCAGACCATACCCAGTTTGACTCGTGCTGGAAGTATCAAATGAACAAAAACAAACCAAACCTGGGGTGAAGAAAGAGGACTCTAGCAACAGTCCACAGCAGAGTCCTGTGTTTGTGCACTTTTTATGTCTGTGATATATTCTGTTTGGATTTAACAAAACAATTAGGCTTTATTAAGTGAAAATCGTTTGCAGCAACAACAACAAAAAAACCCCTAGAACCTTTCCAACCTGAAGCATTATTTGGTGGATCCAGGTTTGCTTCCTGCAGGACAGCCAGGACAGTGGGTCCTTGTTTGGGATGGCGTTGGAGAGAATTAAATATAGGAAGTTTCTTCCCTTGAAGAGAAGCACTAATCTCACCATGAAAGGGGCGCAAGGGGGTAGGGTGGGGCCAAAGCCAGAGGATTTAGGTAACTTGTTGCCTTTTTTGGAAAATAAAATCTGGGATCGCATTTTTTTGCAGTTTTATCAGACATCTCAAGGTGAAGGGTTGTCCTTAGAATACACTTCTCCAGCAAAACTATTAACTTAAGTCCAGTAAATGCTCACTCTATGGGCCAGTTTAAGATAAAAGAAAATAAGCCTGTCTACCTGCCTATTCCCACCTCAAAGAGCCTGCTGTTTCCATGGGGAATCCACAATGTCCTCACCAGCAGGGCAAAGGGATGAAGATTGGGAGAATGCCGAAGAATGAAGGGGGCGCCAAGAGGGAGGCGGAAGGACTAGTGTTTGGCCGGGCTTCCCACCCTGGCGCCGCGCAATTCCCCACGCCTGGCGCTAGATGTCCCTGCAAGTTTTCCCGTCGCGTCTGAGGGCATACAAGCTCGAGGCAGGCGACGGGTCTGCATAGCCCTAGAGTCCAGGAGAAAGTACCCACCCAAGCCCCACCCATGGCAGTCCCCGGTGGGGCATGGGATTGACTGGGGAGAGGAAAGAGAGACAGAAGCAGCCGGAGAGACGCAGGTGAGACAGAGAGCTAGAAAGTGGGCCTAGGGAAGAATGGGGAACATGAAGTTGCCACTGCGAAGTCAGGCCTGGAGTCGCCAAACCGCGTCTTCCCTTATAAACCGAAACCTTCTTCCGTGGAAACCGTGCTTAGCCGAAAGAGAACGTGACTGGGGCTCGCAGCCCGGGCTCTGGCGGTCCTGCTGTCCCGCCACATTTTGCAGCGAGCATGTGTCCTGATACGGGTCCTCAAATATTTGGCCCCAGCTGCCTGGGGTCCTCCGCGCGGAAGAGGAGAGCCAGGCCTGGCGGCCTCGGGGCCCCACTGCAGCTCAGGCTTTCCCCGCCTCCCCTCGTGAGCTGGGACAGATTTTTATTACCTGTAGTCCCAGGCCCAAAGTGTTTACCACTTCACCTCAGAGGACCTGCCACTGCTCTAGAAACAAATATTTAGTCTGGAGGCCTAACAAAAAAATTAGGCATCTTTCATGTAATTCCAACTTTTGAGCAAAAAGTGCTTTACAGTCGGTATGGAGAAAATTCTTCCCGCAGCCCCTCATCCCGCACCCCCCACCCCATCTGAAAAATTTCTGCCAAGCCACATGGACGTCGGTAGGATTTTTGTCTTGTTTTATTGAGTGAGTCCTGTACCTTCGTAGTAGGAGGCAGGAGGAGTAGCCTGGGTAGGAGGCTTTGACGGCTCCGGAGGCTGCGTCTAAAACTGGGAACGTTTGACAGGCTCATTTCCAGACTCAGCCTCCACATTCTGGGAGACGCACAAATTTGGGTATTACAGGAATAAACATCAACAGAACTACGTTCATCTTCTCACTACTCAGGTTCAATGTTTTCTAGGTAGGCCTGTTTTTAAATAAGACATGCAAAATGAGAAACCCAAACATGCTGCCCAAGGCTTTTAACTACGTTCGGACTGGTATATTATCAGAGGTAAGTTTAAAGCAAGAGCAAATCCCTATGTGGAAGGTTTATCATCTCTGGAAAAGGGATAATAGAATCTATCTCATAGAGGTGCTGTGGCTTTAGATGCAAACACAAAAAGTACTTGGAATTGCATAGTAAGAGCTTTATATAAGTCCGTCAATACTACTACTAGTAGGTGCCAAATCTACATAAATTTAGGTACATTAAAGTATTGGACAGGAATGCTCACTGTGCCTCATGAAACATTATTGTCTGCAAACACAGTTTAGTGAAAAATTATAGGTGTCTTTTACTGAGTGCTTTCGCTGACACGGTCTGGGATGTGCTTTTTGTAATAAACGTGCTAGAAATGCAACGTTCATGTTATTTAAAAGGTGTAAAATAGTTTTTAAAGTCACTAATGAATGAAGGTGTTGGCGGAGAAACGATGTTTTCCCTTTTCAACAGACTGAGGTCCGGTTTGGCTCGGCCTTTGGGACCAGAGGCGCCATGTTCCAGAGGAAGGGAAGATGTGGGAGACCGGCGGTCTGGGTGATGGAGGAAGGGGTTGACGTCCTCACCCCAGCCCCCAGTGGCGGCTTCCGCGATTGAAAAGCAACTCACAGCCCGTGAAACCGCGAGGAAAACAGATGGGGGCGCCAAATGACAGCAATAAAGGCATCCACGGATTTCCGCCCAGGCAGCATCTCCGCTCACCCGCACCCCCGCCAGGGCCTCCCCCCGCCCCCAACGCCGCCGAGCCCTCCACAGACTCAAGCCTGGACCAAGGTGTCCCATTCAGTCCTCGAGCCAGTGGGGACTGGGTAGGGGGATCCTTCCCGGGTCACTGGGGCAGCGACTGCAGGAGTGGTGAAGCTGGGGCGTCAGAGCTGCGGAGTAGGGAGGGAGCAGGTGGGGCCGTTCGTGGGGCCAGGCCCCCGCTGCGCTAATGGCCGGAAAGCCCTCACGGGGAGAACGCAGAGTGCTCAGGGCTGGGTGACCGCTGGGGCAGGGGCGGAGGTGGACGCTCGGTTGTCCTAGTCCCCATGCCAGACGCCCACTCTGTGTTCCCTGCCGCCATCCTCCGCCTCCAGGCACTGCTTGCCTATTGAGCTTTCCGTTTATTCCCTTAAAGAAGTGGAATTGATTTTCTAAGCAAAGCTTGAGTTGTTGGAATAAGTTGGTGCCGAGGGTAACAGGAGAGAAACTTTTGGCATTGACTATATGTGTGTATGTATGTATATAAATATACTTCACACCTCACCTCCCCTTACATTCCTGACGCGCCCCCAACGGGTCCAAGGTTAAAAGGAAAGCGCCAACAGACACCGGCAAATAGATCTCGGGTTTGCTCCTAACACACCCCGATGTGCTGGGTGTGTCAGGAAGGAGGAGAGAAGGGGGCCCCGGTTGGGGTCTGGGTTGACGTTAAGGCGGGGATGCAGGACCTGCGCCCAGCGCCCAGATTGCCCGGGTCTCTCGCCCGCTTCAGCTCACGGGTGAACCTCCGTGTCCCGTCCCTGTCCTCTCGTCCTGCCAGTGTCCGCGGATCTCTTCTCCCTTGGGCTGCAGGCTGGCCGGCGAGCGCTGTGCTTCCGGGGTCTAGGAAGGGTGGGGTACAACCAGGGGAGGAGATGAGGAGAGGCCTTGAGTGAAGATTGATCTTCGTTAAAATGGTTGCCATCGGCGTCATTATGACTATCAAACTTATCGTCAAGAGGCTCAGCCGCCACGCTCAGGCCTCAAGGAGCTGCGGCAAGGCTGGTTGGCGACTCTCCACGCTCGGACTCAGCGCTGGGAATACCTGTGGCCACAGGTAAGGGACTGGGATTGAGGAGGGGAGGGAAGAGAGAAGGAAGAAAGACAAAGTGGGGAAGGGAGGGCAGCCCGATCATAGGGGAAGAAGACTGTCTCCTTTTTCCCCCTTTGACTTTGAAATCTGGCGGCTTTGTCACAAATAATTCTGTTTGAGGAGGGAGGGGAAAAGTTCGCAATGTAAAAGTGGATTCAGAGCGGGCCGTATGGCGCTGTAAATCGTGACTATATTTAAAGTTAGCTGTCGAATTCTGCTATCATAATCGTCCAACCTAGTTCATTTCCCCACCGCCCCCCCACCCCGAAAATGCGCAGCGAGAAGCCTATTCATCAGCAGGATTACAAAAGTAAAAAATAGGGGACTTCAAGTTAAGAATTCACTCTGCAAACGGTGTTAGAAAATCAGAGAGGACCTAATGATTTCCGTTTGGAGGCGCGGGCCCAACGCACCTCCCCGGCCACGTAGCAAGAAAGCACTTTCAAAACTCTAGGAGATTCGTTCTCATTCTCTTTCTCTGTCTCTCTCTCTGTCTCTCTCTCTCTCTACTGGGGTGGGAGGAAAGCATCCAGACTGAAGTGAAGAAATAGGGAGGAAGGGAACTCGGCGTCCTATTTGGTAAATAAAATACATATTTGGTTCTGAAATCCAAAAGATAAGTAATCCAGACAGGAGCGGCTCAAGGTCTTCTCCTTACGCAACTCTTCCTGCATCCTCCCCCTTGTCCACCCCCCCCCCACTTACGCCCCCGGCTTGTAAATGTTAAGAAAAAAAAAAAATCTTCCGGAGGATCCACTCTGGAAAGTCAAAGCATTATCTATTATTTAACACGTATCTATGTCCGAGGAAAAATGAGGAGGGAGCTGCATGATTAGGACCTAAGGGGCAACCCAGCAAACTGAGAGCGTAATGATGCCCCTAAATGAAGGGGGAAATGTGCCGCCGCGCGCTCTATTAATCAGACTGTCAATTTCACCCCCGAGGCCAAACCCCCGGGCGAGCAGAACTGGCTCTGAGCGGGCAAAGGACCGGAGCCTTCTTCCTCACTTGTCTCTTCTCGCCTCCTACCTGGATCTATTTGTCTGCTCTGAAGCCGCCTTCATTACCCACTGACAGGAGCGTGTATTTATTTGCTTATAAACCTGTTACAATAAATGATTATTCGAACGGCGTCATTCGTACCTTAATGACGAGCGGGCGCTACTTTTTGATGAATGACATCTCGGGCTCGGAAGGATGTATGGGTCATTTTGACCAGTCATTCCCTCGCTCTGGCATCCCACAATTTTTCCGCCTCCCTCCGAAAGAGATAATAATATTTAGAGGCGCTCGCTGGGGCTGAATGAGAATTAGCCCTAGGCGCAGCCCATCATTAGGACGGGACAGCCAGGCCACTGTGACATTTTTAAGAAAGCTGAGATGATGGAAAGAATAAGAAAAGAGATGATTCTGATGGAGAGAGGGCTGCACAGCCCAACGGCCGGCAAGAGGTTCTCCAACTTGTCCGACTCGGCTGGCAATGCAGTGCTGGAGGCCCTGGAAAATTCGCAGCACCCGGCTCGCCTCAGCCCGCGCCTGCCGTCCGCCCCCCTGCACGGCGCTCTGGGAGACCTCCCCGCCAAGGGCAAATTCGAAATAGACACTTTGTTCAACCTGCAGCACCCGGGCAGCGAAAGCACCGTCTCCTCCGAAATCACCTCCGTCGCCGAGAGTCGCAAGAAGCCGGGCCATTATTCAGAGGCAGCCGCCGAGGCCGACATGAGCAGCGACGTGGAGGTGGGCTGCTCAGCGCTTCGCTCCCCCGGAGGCCTCGGGGCTACGCCGCTCAAGGAAAACAATGGCAAAGGTAACCCGGGCGCCGCGCCGCGCTCTCCAGTCCTATCCTCCTTTTTCCTCCTCGGCCTCAGCTGCCCCTTCCTGGTGCCCTTGTCCCTCTCCGACCCTCCACAAGCAAGCAACACCAAGCTGGCTTGGGCAGGGGGTGGGGGAGTGGGGGACGCTTGCCAGGGACTGTGCCCTCGGGTTCTGCTCCTTGAGCTTTCTAGCGAAGCGCACAGGCCTGTAGAGCCTGGGACGCCAGGCCCCGCCCGCCCTCGCTCCTGAATCCGAGAAAATGTTTCTGCGTTCGGGGCTAAGAGCTGGAGCAAGCCGACAGACCCCTAGTCAGCAGCTGAGTCGCTCTTGGGGAACGTGCCCTGGGCAGCTGCTCTGAACCCGCTGCCTCTGAGCCTCCAGGGCTGGGTGGAGGAGGCATTCTTCTGGGTAAGTCGGAGGGAGCCTCTCCTGGCGCCTCTGCTCCACCCGCTTAGGTCACCAGGAGAAAGAGTTGAAAAGTAAATTTCACCCCCTAATGGCTCGGGTTTGAGCTGTTGCTGTTTTGCAAATCTTAAAATGTTGTTGATCAAACCCAAAAGGTTGTCAAAGATCGGTTAGAGGCCGTACAGAAAGCTGTCCTGCGGTCTCTAGGCCAGGTCAAACCCAGAGCTTCTCAAACTGCGCCCAGAGGTAGGCATTTTCCTTCGGTCAATTTTCCTCCTTGGTTGAAAATTTCTAATTTTTAAAAAAGAAATCACCTAATTCAGTTTCTATTATTTGGTTATGAAGGGCTCCCCAAACTTTATTGATTCCATTAACAGCAGCAATTTGTAAGCATGACAGACCCCATCAATTCCGGCAGCGACTCTCCTTCTTGACGCGGCTTCCCACATCCGCGCGCACCACCAGCACAGGGCCCTCGGTCCTACAGAGACTCATGCGCTGTCGGCCGTTTGTTTGCCAGGGTACGCAGAGAGCGGCTCGGCCCCGGGCACCACAACGTCAGCGTCGGGCTCGGGCCTCGGCAGCCTTCATGGAGGCGGCGGCGGCAGCGGTGGGGGCGCGGCGCTGGGCAGCTCTGGCTCCGGCGCGGATCAGGTGCGGCGCTATCGCACGGCGTTCACCCGTGAGCAGATCGCGCGCTTGGAGAAGGAGTTCTACCGGGAGAACTATGTGTCCCGGCCCCGCCGGTGCGAGCTGGCTGCGGCGCTCAACCTGCCCGAAACCACCATCAAGGTATCGATTCCAGCGCGCGCCTGCTCTGGCCTCCTCGGGGGCATCTGGGTTGATTTGTTTCTTTTTCCTCTTTCTCCGGTCTGGGTGGCTAGATTTAGCTATGGGCCTCAAAGTCCGCGGGTCGGGTCGTAGTCACTAAAGGAATTGGCTTGCTTATTTCTCGGCTGGCAAATCCAAACGGTTGGCCGCACTGGCTGACCTAAGAAGGCCCCCAAATGGCCGCTCCAATGCCGAAGAACGCTCGCCTCTGCTCGATTGTGCCCAAGGCCTGCCCAGATGCCCCCTCGCCCATGCCCATGGCCCCACTTTCCCCTAGGCAGCAAAGAGCCAGGTGGTCTTTGTTCCTCCAGCACGAACCAGAGGTAAAACTTTTCATTTGCTCTTGATCTTGGAGATTTATTTTCCACATAAATCGTTACATGGAGTAAAGGATACTGTAATTTTAAAAATCGATTGGGTTGAGAAAGTAGTTTCCTAAACATTTTTCTCTTGGGTAACGGGAAAAGGGCAACCTCCTGGGGGGAATACGCAAAGAAATTGTCCTTATTTATATATAACTTCAAGTTATTAATTTTATTATACGTCTGAGAGAGATAGCCAGGAGGTTGGGAGACTTGAACACTTCACGGAGCACTTGACACTGTAGAAAAAGAAAAAAACTCCACAGGGGTAGGGGAGGGGTGTGGAAGTCTCCCTCTGGTTTGATCGGGCTTTCTTTAATTTCGAGTTGTGACGAATGATGTCTTTATTAGATACTGTTGGGAGGGGTAGAAAAGTCCCCTTCCCAGTTTATGGGAGACATTGCTCTCGTCACTCATTTAAGACAAACGATTCCAACAAAATCATCCCTTCAATATAAAAATCGGACCCATGCCCCTAGGGGCAGGTCCTTTCAGCTTGGAGGGCTCAAGACCTCTCTCAGAGATCTCTCAGAAAAGCTGCACAGCAGCCTCTTTTCAAAGGCTGCCCAGAATCCCCGTGCAAATCCTGGGATTGAGAGACGGGTGCTCAGCGAGGCCAACACCGGTGGGTGGCGGGAGGGAGAGGATAGCTTGGGGATGGGACAAGAAAATGCATGAAGTAAGGGAGCAAAGGCCCCAGGAGCAGCAGCAGCCGAAAACAGGGGAGAAGACTGAGGAGGGTGTGCCCACGTTGGTCCACACACAGCCGTCCACACTTTGCCAGCTGGGAGAGCAGAGGGGACTCGGCCTACGCTTGGTCGGAGTGCAGTAGACCAGGCCATTCGGAGGTCCGGGAGGGGCGGGGAGGCCCTGGGTGGAGGCTGGGAACACCAGGAGCTCCCTAACCCGGGCCGTGGCGCGGCTCTCCCTGCAGGTATGGTTCCAGAACCGGCGCATGAAGGACAAGCGGCAGCGCCTGGCCATGTCGTGGCCGCACCCAGCAGACCCCAGCTTCTACACCTACATGATGACGCACGCGGCCGCCACCGGAAGCCTGCCCTACCCCTTTCACTCGCACGTGCCACTGCACTACTACCCGCACGTGGGCGTCACGGCGGCGGCAGCAGCCGCTGCAGCTTCTGGCGCGGCAGCTGCGGCATCGTCGCCCTTCGCCACTTCCATCCGTCCTCTAGACACCTTCCGCGCCCTCTCGCATCCCTACTCGCGGCCGGAGCTGCTGTGCAGCTTCCGCCACCCGGGTCTCTACCAGGCGCCCGCGGCCGCGGCGGGGCTCAACAGCGCGGCCTCGGCCGCAGCGGCCGCAGCGGCTGCAGCTGCTGCAGCCTCTTCCGCGGCGGCGGCCGGGGCGCCCCCCAGCGGCGGCTCCGCACCCTGTTCGTGCCTCAGTTGCCACAGCAGTCAGTCGGCGGCAGCAGCCGCAGCAGCCGCAGCTGCAGCCCTGGGCTCCCGGGGTGGCGGCGGCGGTGGCGGCGGCGGCGGCGGGGGCAGCGGCGCAGGGGCCACGGGCGGTTCAGACTTTGGCTGCAGCGCCGCGGCACCGCGCTCTGAGAGCGGCTTCCTGCCCTACTCGGCTGCGGTGCTTAGTAAAACCGCCGTGAGCCCGCCAGACCAGAGGGACGAGGCTCCGCTCACCAGATAACTACGTCGCCACCGCCAGGGGGCCGCGCCTGCGTGTGCCCGGGAGTCCCCTGTGCGCCCCCGGCGCCCTCTGCGCGCTGCCCGCTGCTACCGCTGCCGCCAGGGGGCGCCCCGGGGCGCGGGAGGCTGAAGGGAAACTGCCCTGAATTGGGGGGGAAAGAGCCGGCCCGAAAGCCTGGAGGGCGTCCCCCCAAATTATTTCTATTTTTATATTTGCCACCCAGCCATCTCTCCTGCTCTTCCTCCTGTCTCCCGCCGCCCAAGCCCCACTTTCCGCCTCTGTTCTGAGCTCTTGGTCTCCCCGAGGACAATGTTCCCCACTCCCAAACCAGTCCTCTCGGGTCTCTAACCCTGGCTGTGCGCTTTCAGGCCCAGATCACACGACTGAACCGCGTGGCCAGAAGCAATGGAGAACCACAACAAAGAGAGAGGGGAATGGTGTGCGCCGGTGCTTGGGGGAGGGGGAGGAGTCACTCCGGAGGTTGCTGCTGCTGCTTTTTTACTTCTATCCTTCCTTTCTATTCTTTAAACGAGGGTGGGGGGAGGTGGCAAATTTTCTCTTGGCCTGAGCTTGTTAGGGGCCCTGCCTGAGGAAAGCGTGAGAATGGACGTCTGAGAAGGCCGGGAGGGCGAATGGAGAGCGCGGGCGACAGCGGGAGTGTTTGTGAGATTGTTTACTGCGTTCAGGAGCAAGGCGGGGAGGGCTGTGGCCGCCTTTCCCGGGAAGGACAAAGCCAAGGTGGGAAGGGGTGGCCATCGCGCCTCCTCCTTCTCCGTCCACAACCGTTCTCTGTTTTGAGTCCTTAGTTTCAGTGCTGATGGAATGGAAGTGTCTTGCATATTTTATGCAAAAAGTGATGGCTTTTGAGGTTACCCTAGCCAGGCCAGGGAAAAGAAGGGAACCGAAGGGAAGGCGGGTGGGGAGGGCAAGATAGATCGCTGTAGTATTTGGAGAGGCGTTTTCAGCTCTATTTTCCAACTACCGGGTTCCACTCGATCTGAGAAATACTTGAATCTCTAGATACATGATATTATCCTGAAGCATTTCCTTAGACACTTTTCTAAGTTCGAACTCTATTCCCCTCGCCCCCTTCTCTCCTGGCTTTCCTTTTCCTCGGGTGAAATGGTTCTTGGCATATTTCTCACGCATGTGTATTGCTCCTTCGCCTCTGCAAAGCCACCGCTGGGTTGCTGAGACCCGCTCTGCCAACCTGGTTACTGGAGGGGTTTCCTTGAACTTGAAGAAAGGTACATCAAAACCCACCAGTGTTAACTGCCACGTCAATTTTGATGCTAATAATGTGCAGATTATGACGAAAATTGCCAATCATGCTCTCTGATGGACCTCCTTTGAATGTGGAATTGGAGAAAAGTTCCCCGCACGGAGACCTGCTGTCAAGTACTAACAACCCGCTAAGGGAAGTCATTAGGAGAGACGGATAAGAGACTCGGTACATAAAACATTGTTCTTGGTGCATAGAATGTATGTTATTTAATGTTATCTCTGTTACCTGAAGTGATTTCGCAGAAGAAAGCCACGTTCTTATCATCTCAATTGCCAATTTTCATTTTGGTAACTTGGACGCCCTGGGTAGACTTTTCTCTGTTAAGTTGATATTCCACCAATGTGAACAGCCTCATTAAATCAAGCCCAGATATTTCCATAATGCTCCCCGCAGAGCCACTTCGCTCCTCACATAATGAGATTTTCTGAAGAGTTGAAGCCTAAAATAACTTGCTAGTGCATGTTTAGGCCCAGCGAAGTGGGTATGTGTGTGTGTGTGTATTAAAATGTAGTTATGCTACCTATATGTGTTTGTGTATGTGTATATATATGTATATGTATGTATATGCATATATATATCCGTGCTCTTAAACAAATACATATGTAAGAGATACACACATATTCATATATACACATTGGAACTATTTTCTGTGATTTATTTCAAATTTGCGTCCTGACATATTTTGCTATTTTAAAGACACTGGATTTTAAATTTTCATTTCCTAAAAATAGGCTTTCAGTAAACGTTTCAAAGAATTCATTTTCCAGGAGAAATTATTTTCATCAAATGGAAAATATTTCAAGGGGAAACAGTATTGCAGAGCTCCTGGGGTTTATTAAAATATTCCCATAAAATATTAGAGAACTTCCCAATGAAATAGCAATGATCTAAATCTCAAGTTTTTGTTTTTTTTAGAGATGAGACTACTTATGTAAAATATTGATTAAATCAGCTCTTATTCACTGAGTTTACATTTTTAAAATATTAATATATAATTTAAGGCTAAATAGAAAAAACCAAAATATGGTATCCTTTATCAGCTTTACCTTTTTAGATTGTTAAAGTCCTTTGTTACGATCAGCTAACAGATGTATATAAGGTACTTTAGGCAATAATGTTTACATTTCCCCCTAAAATATATATGATTGATGAGAACGCTGGTTGGTAAAATTAACATAAATTCATCATATCTTAGGTCCATTGGATCTGGTTATTATATTAAAATAAAACTGTAAATAAAGTCTTTGTGCTTTAAATATTACTGGCTGTATGAACTCACTGTAAGATATTTTACAAATGTGCAATAATTATAAAGCTTTGTATATTACGTTATTTATTGTGTTTGGTCATGTAAAATAAATGTTATTTAAATCAAAGCAATTTTATTTGTTTAAGAGATTGCAAAACGGTTCATGCTGGTGTTTGTTTTTAACTGTGGCATCTAGGGTTATGAAAATCTCTTAAAACAACATATTTAAATCCATATAATACACATATCAGACGGATTAATTCATTCTAATCATTATTTTTACAGCAAATACATTACTCATGTTTATAGGAGACACGCATTACGTCCAAACATCGGTTTAACGTTAATTGGCTGGCTAAACGATAAGAGTGTTTAGGAGTAGCTGTGTGTGGATACGCATTACAGAGGACACACTAGCATATATATATATATATACACACACACACACACACAAGGAGTGTGTACACAGGA